>NC_134532.1:152610569-153860569 GCF_050624435.1 Tenrec ecaudatus
GGAATGCCTTGTTTTTTGCCAAATGAATTGTACAAAAGTTGCAAATACATTGAAAAAACTGGGAGGGTAAACGGAACCAAGGAGAAAATTACCTACACTGTTTTTTAACAGTGTTGGTTAGCAGTCATATTAGCTGTTTTGTTTTTAGGAGATGATTGCTTAGAATTTGCTGAGAATATTTATATATTGGCATTTTATTGTTCTCACTTTTGAGTACAATTTGTTGAAGATTTGGGTTTGTTGTTACATTTTTCTCTCTTTAATAAAAGGGAATTGGAACATCATTGCCACAAAGCTGTAGAAACTTTGAAGAAGCATTTCTTTAATCCCAACACAATAGAAAACACCAAATAAATTCTAAACTCATAACTTTGATTCCACCCATCAGAAAGCTGAGGTTATGAAGCAACAAAATATCTTGCAACAATTATTTTTGTAGAAAAGAATGTTTTTTGTTGTCAAATAGAACAAGTCTGTTGCTGCCAAGTCTCCTTTGATTCATAGTAACCCTGTACGTGCCAAAATAGCGTGTGCACCACCGAAATTTTGATGACTGATCTTTTTCAGAGTTATGTTGCTTGGTCTTTGTGCTGAGGCAGTGCTCAGTGAGAGCAAACATCCATCCTTCGATTTCATAGCCACGTAGACTACCTCTTATACCACCTAAGAACGCCTTCAAAACAAGCACATAGCACCAAAATAGGATAGCGTGGGATTGCCTTGCAGGGTTCCCATTGTGGTAGGAGACTAGCACTTCTTTCTTCTATTTGATGATTGAGGAATTAAAACCCCCAATGACTGGTTTTTAGCAAACTGCTTTAGTTGTGGCATGCCTGGGCTCCAATAGGTGACACTCTGTTTGATTTTATCATAGGTTCTGTGATGAGATTATGAGGTTTCCCAGAATGAAAATCATATGTGCCTTTTAGAACATGGCTTTTTTTCTCATAGCAAGTTGTATGGATTTATATTCAGTGCCAGTCCTTTCTATTCTTTCAAATCAATAACAACTAGTTTGCAAACTGACTTCTTAGGATTCCTAGGAGGTGCCTTTGAGTCACTTCCAATTCATAGTGACCTTATGCACAAAAGGACAAAACACACTGCCTGTTGCTGGGCCATTTTCACACTTATACAGTTGCAGCAACTGTCCCCATCCTCCTCCTTGACACTCTACAAAGATGGACAGCAAGACCTTCTGTAGGAACTAGTACTATGTTCAAAATATATGGGTCAAAGTTCTGGCTGTACTTCTTCCAGTACAGGTATGTTTGATTTCTCATAGTCCATGGTAGATTTTCACTATTCATATGCATCTGAGACCAGAGGCAGGCATACCTTAATCCTAAAAGTGACATTTTTGCTCCTTAACACTTTAAAGTAGTCTTGTGCACTGGGCAGCAGATTTTCCCAGTGCAATACCTAAGACTATTACTCTCCCAAACAATCCCTGTGCATAAATTTTGAACCACTATTTGAGCAGATAAGTTCATTTTAAGGCCCACTGGAAACGTAAGATTTCATTTGTCTTTCATATGTAATTTAAGTGACATATTCTTTCACTTCTTGGGAAGCATGAAGCTGTGACAATCCATCCTCCGGTGGCCAGGGACAGCAGATAGGAAGCCACACTCTAGCAAAGCCAGGCCATCCCCCAACTCCCAAGCAATTTCCTGAAATGTAAGTAAAATCACCATGATATGCCGATCTCTTCTACCATAGACAATTATGGGACTCTTCTTTCTGATTGACGTGATGGCTCTCCATTTCTTTTACTTCATTTTCCAGTGTAGGACACATGATCTTGTAAACCATAAATTGTCTATCTTTTTTCCAGCAAGGAATATTTTAAGGCATTTCAAGTAAGAATTGGAGATTGATACTTGAGGGGGGAAATGACAGCAATAAAAACTGAGGCTACAATCAGATGATAGTACAGCAGCAGGATGAACTCCTCGGCAAAGTGGCTGTAACGTTCATTTGACATCAACCCAAGCAATGACACCATGCCTCAATCAGACCTTTATGATACATGATGTTTAGATGGGCTGGTTTTCAGAAGTAGAACATCAGACCTTTCTTCTTTTTCAATCTTAGTCTGGAAGGCCTGCTAAATGTTCTCATCAACATAGCAATAGGTAGGCCTGTCATGACACATGCATGATGGTTGGGTGTGGTAGGTTTATTGTACCAACCTGGCCAAGAGGAACACGTATGATTAATCAGGTCACAGATAGAGTGGAGGGCAAAGAGAATGGCTCTGCAAGGCCTGCCCTCATCTCTCTTGCTCTCTGGTGGTTGGACCAGCGTGATGCTGCTTTCACTACTCTCTGCCTCTACCTGTGTGCTAGACCACCTGTGGATCGCAGCTTCTTTAAGCCCTGCTTCCCCACACTGCTGGTGGGTACATTGCTTGAGCTTGGGGCTGGTGGATCCTGTCACCTTGTTTTTCTTGAGTTTGACACCCCATCTGAGCCTGCTTTGCTAAGTTCCCAGGCCACTGACTTGCTGACACACCCTACTGTTTGCTGCCTGAAGGTAGACTCTGCCTGCCTTACCTGAGGGAGGACTGTGCAGTGTCTTTCTTTGACCTTGGACCCTGGAGCCCACATGAGTCGAAGGACTTCCAGTATATTGACTGTTCCATGGAAGTGAGTTGAACTGAGCCCTCTGGGCTGTTTTTATATTCCTTCTCTCTGTATAACCTGATCCTCTTATCCATATGTAATCATAACTGTCCTGGTTTTGTTTCTCTAGAGAAACGTGTCTCACACACTAGGCTGGATATTCCTTGCCCAGGAAGCAAACCAGAGTCTCTGTTATCGAAGGCACAGATCCACCACTATTCCTGTATTTACTCTGAGGCCAGTGTTTTAAAGGATCCTTCGTCTCTGCTGTACTATCTAAGTAAGAATTTTGCCTTTGAGTAATGATCGTTCTAGCTGAGGGGCCCTGGTGGCATGGTGGGCTATGCAATGAGATGCTCACCACAGAGTCGGTGCTTTGTACCCGCCAGTGGCTCTTCAGGAAGAAGAGGAGGCTGTTTGCTCCCGTAAAGATGTCAAATCCTGGACACCCACAGGAGCAGTTCATTTTACCTCGTCCTAAAGGGATGCTCTGAGTCTGAATTGAGTTTGGAGTTCATAGTTTTATCTGAGGTGAAAATCATCTTTCAAAATAATCATTGCATAAAGAATTTGTAACTCTGTCTGGAGCTATAAGGGGTCCTGGCTGCGCAAGGTCAGTAGTTTGAAACCACCAGCTGCACTGGGAAACGATGGGCTTTCTCACCCTGCCAAGTGTGGCACTCTCAGAAACTCACAGAGACACCGCGACCCTGCACAACTGGGCCGCTACCAGGCGACATTGACTCGATGGAAGTGAGAGAGTATCTTCTGATTTGTTTGTTCTTGTGTTTTAAAACTAGCAACCCCTAGTCAAATTGATGATTTCAACTAATTGATGAAGATTTCAACTTGAGTATATTCTTAAATAAACTTTTTAGTACTCTCAATTATATTTTACTTCACCGAGCAGAACATTCAAGATTCCTGAATAAACACTGTCTCTTTTCTCTTTTAAACCTAGGCTGCATGCAGCAAATAGGCAATACATGCCTTCCTGAATGACTCTTGGTCACAGATTTACACTATGTGTTAAATACTACCTTAGATTTTCTGGGAATTTTCTGTATGATTTCAGTTTGTTTCATTTGTCAAAGGAGTATTGTCTTCTTGAAATGAAAGCAGTATTGATCGATAGTATTTGTTATACTAACAATTATTTTAAAATTAAAAAAATAGAAAGGCAATCTAAATAGCTTTATTCAAAAGTTTTATTATTTTTTACATACTTGAAAATAAAATTTAGAATGCACATAAATTTATTATAGTAATTACTTCTTTCAAAAAGAATACCATAATAAAAAATTGTCAGTGGCTACTAAAATATATTCTTGATTTTTCTTTTATTATTATTCATCTTCTGATTTAATCATTAGGAAACATTTACTGGTCAGATTTATATTAATTACTAGTATCACAAATATATTAGTGAAAAATGTTTACCCACAAAGTATTATTGTCTAAGGGAAAATGGACAAGAATATTCATTACACAGTAACTGTTACCATATGCATATATACATATATGTTCATTGAACTCCATGTTTCTGTGAAATATCTAAGACTTAGTGTATAAGTATGCACATGTCTATGTAATTATGTGTATATACAGCTTCTTCATATTTTTATGTAATTATGCAATCCTGCATATGTGTTTTTTTACTATATGTCAATGTGAGTGCATATACCATATAGTAAAGATATTATTCTCATTAAGGATAGAATAATTATGCAATAAAATTTATTTTAAAAGTTAGGCCATTTTTTCACAAAAAAGGTTATATCCATTTTGCATATTTTATACTAAAGCAAATTTAAAGAGAATTATAATAAAGATAAATTGGATATAGGAAGCTCTATCTATATACTTCCCCAGCGACTGCTCCCTCTTGTTAACATGGGTGAAACATGGGAGAGGAAGTTAGTGATAGTAAATCGTATGCCAAGATAAAAAATAATTGTACAAAAGAAAGAATCAAAATGACCAATGTACTTCAGAAGGAGAAAAAAAAACAAAAGATCCTCACCGCAAAAGAAATTCTAACTAGCATGGTAAGAAAGGTTTTTCAATCAAATTAGGAAGCAGAAGACACAAACTACCCACTTGTCTGTTGGTGTGTCGTACTGTGTTAACTTGCATCCTGCTTAGACGCTGTAAGCATTGCCTTTAGTGTTTCACACACCAGCAGGTTATCCACGGCGAGCAGCTTTCAGTGACGCCTGGACTAACAGAGATGGACTAGACAAAGAAAAAGGGATGCCTAATGGGAAAACCAGCCACTGAAAACCATCAGAATGGCGGCAGAACATCGCGAAACACAGCGCCAGAAGATGAGCCCATCACGTGGGAAGAAACTCAGTGACTGACGGGAAGAAGTGTCTCCTCAAAGCAGTGCTAGCGTGAATTACTTAGGTGGAGCAAACTTTAGGGACTTTCATTAGTTGATTGGCACAACTCAAAATGAGCATAAACAACTGAAAACATTCATTAATAAATGTCTCTGAGAATATAGAAAGTATTAATCTAAGAATATTTAAGAATATTGGAAGTTATTTAAAAATTGAATATGCTACATAAAAATTGGTGTCCTGTTGCTATTGCTGTTGTTATTAAGTACCTTCTACTTAGTTCCTCCTCATCGTGACCCTGTGTGCAAAGTAACTAAACACTGCCCGATCCCATGCATCCTCACAATCATTCTTATGTTTGAGACAATTGATGCAGCCACTGTGTCCAGGCATCTTAATAGAAAGCCTCCTTTTTCAATTTTCACTGCTCTTCTTCTTTACCAAGCATGATGTCTTTCTCCGGGGACTGCTCTTTAGTGACAACATGTCCAAAGTATGTAAGATTAAATTTTGCCATCCCTGCCTCTAAGGAGGAGCACTCAGAATGTATTTCTTCAAAGACACATCTGTTTATCCTTGCATAAGTTTATGGTACTTTCAATGTTCTCCATCACGGCAATTCAAATGTATCAAGTCCTCTCTGATCTTCCTCAGTCAATCCAACTTCCGTATGTATATGAGGGAGCTTAGTCCTCAAAATACCATCCTTGATGTCAATATTCTGAAGAAGTCATAGCAGAAGATGTACTGAATGCAACACTTCTTTGAGCTCTTCTATAATGAGTAGTTAATGCATAATCATGATAAAAATTGGATTTATAGAGTGGTTATTAATTATTGGCTGAGCTATGAGTAGTGCTTAAAGAGGTACATATTTCAAATTGTCTTCTTTGTACTTTGGAATTGTCCCAAAAAAGGAGAATTGTCACCTTATAGGTCAACCATAATAATACAAATTGTGAACTTTCACTTTACATAATGTGCATTCTGAAGGAGTCACAAAATTACCTTGGAGACTATGACAATCCCAGTATGTGAGCCTCTGGTTGTTGCTACGCATAAGTGAGCCTGATTCAACCAGAGCAACACCATCGGCAGCAGCAGGAAACATTCTTGGGTCCTGCGCCATGCCCACGCACAATGCTGTGTGTGCGACCATTGTTGGAACCGCTATCTCATCGAATATTTTTTTCGTTTTCATGAATCCTCTACATTATCAACTATGATGCCCTTCTCTAGGGATCAGTTTCTCCTGACAGCATATCCAATTCCACGAAATGAATTCTTTACCACTCTCACTTCTAATATGTGTGTTCATTCTTTTGGCAATATTCTTTACCAATACTATAACTGAAAGGCATCAATTGTTATTTAGTTTTCCTATTTTTTTCATATCCAGCTTTCCTATGAATAAGAGGCAAATGAAAACATGATGGCTCAGTCTGGCCCACCTTAGTCCTCAAAGTGACATCGTTGCTTTTATTAAAAAAATTTTTTAAATCATTTTATTGGGGGCTCATACAACTATTATCACAATCCATATATCTATCCATTGTTTCAAGCACATTTGTACATATGTTGCTATCATCATTTTCAAAGCATTTTCTTTCTACTTGAGCCCTTGGTATCAGCTCCTCAGTTTTTTCTCCTCGCTTCCCCTTCCTCTCTCCCTCTCTCATGAACTTTTGATAATTTATAAATTATTATTACTTTTTCATGTCTTGTGCTGAGGACAATATTTCTGCTCAGAGCAGCCAATGCACAGAGAGGACCATAGGGCCAGCCCCACCACAAGACACGATGTTCCTCACTGATCCATAGCACCATGGGAGACAATGCTGGAGACACACTGCGGGAATTGTGCCCGCCCTGACCCCACCACACCGAGGCGAAACGCTGGAGGCATGAAACAGAGCAGCAAGGGGAGCAGAGCCATGAAGTTCCCAGGGAGCGCCAAAAATAGACTGTGGGGCCAGGGCATGGCACCCCATCAGACTCAACTGAACAATACTCATAAAGGACAACAAACAGACCCTGAACTATTTATAGGCTTTTTTATGGTCATTGTCTTTTTGTTGTTGTTGTAGTCATTGTTTTATTTTCTATTGTTATTGTGCTCAGTCTTGTGTTTCTGCATATTGTTGTCGCTGCATGTCTATCTGGATGGGATAGGCAGGATAAACAAGCCAGAAGAGAGAACAGGGCACATGGGAGAGGAGGAAGCAGTGGAGGGGGGTTGGGGGGAGGTGGCGGGGAAAGAAGGAGGTGTTAAACCCAGGGATTAGGGAAAAACAAATGACCAAAAATCGATGGTGAGGAGGGTGTAGGAGGTCTGGTAGGGCTTGATCAAGGGCTATGTAACTGAGAGGAATTACTGAAGCTCAAACGAAGGCTGAACATAATAGTGGGACAAGAAGAAAGTAAAAGGAAACAGAGAAAAGAACTGGGAGATAAAGGGAATTTATAGAGGTCTAAATATAGGCATGTACATATATAAATATATTTATATATGATAATGGGGAAATATATCTGTGTACATATATTTATAAGTTTAGTATTAAGGCAGCAGATGGACATTGGTCCTCTACTCAAGTACTCCCTCGACACAAGAACACTTTGTTCTAATAATCTGGCACTCTGAGATGCTCACCTTCCTGCCATGATCGCTGAAGAAAAAAGCAGGTGCATAAGCAAAAGTGATGAAGAAAGGTAGGTGAAGTTGAAAAAAAAAAAGAAAGGTAGGTGATGGTGCCCAGCTATCAAAAGACAGGGCATCTGGGGTCTCAAACGTTTAAGATAAACAAGTGGCCATTTAGCTGAGAAGCAACAAAATCCACATGGAAGAAGCATACCAGTCTGTGTAATCATGAGGTGTCATTGGGATCAGGTATCAGGCATCAAAGACCCAGAGCAAAAAATCATAATGTGAATGGGGGGGGGGGATGGAGTAGAAACCCAAAGCCAAGCTGTAAGCAATTGGACATCCCCTTACAGAAAGGTCATGGGGAGAAGACAGGTCAGTCAGGGTGCAGTGTAGCATCAATGAAACAAACAGTTTTCCTCTGACTCTTTTATGCTTCCTCCCCTCCTCCCCCACTATCATGACCCTAATTCTACCTTACAAATCTGGCTAGACCAGAGCATGTACATGGGTACAAATAAGAGCTGGAAGTACAGGGAATATAGGAGAGATAAACTCCCTAGGACCAATATTGAGAGTAGCCATACCAAGCTGGTAAGGGGAAGGTCGGGGGGAGAAAGGAGGAAGCAATCACAATGATCTATCTACCTTCCCAGGGGTCTGGGGGTAGACATCAGACATCTTTGTTTTTTATTAAAAAATTTTTTTCATCTTTGTTTTTTAACACTTAATAAAAGATCCTCCCCGCCCCCAGCAGATTTGCTCAAAGCAATATTAAGTTTGATTTCTTGGGTGCTGTTTCCATGGGTTTTTATTGTGAACCCAAGTAAAGTAAAAGCCTTCACAATTTCTATATTCTCTCTATTATGTTTTTACTTATTGGTCCAGTGGTGTATATTTTTTTGTTCTTTTTTGTTGAAGAGCAATCCACAGTGAAGGTTACAGTCTTTAATCTTCATTTGTAAGTGTTTAAAGTTCTCTTGGCTTTCAGCAAGCAAGGTCATGTCATCTGCGTATCCTAGATTATTATTAATTCTCCTCTGAGTCCAGTTTCTTGGATTATTTGCTCAGCATATAATTGAATGGTGAAAAAATATATAACATTGGTTATATGGTTATAATGGTGAAAAATATATACCTTTTCTAATTTTAAACCACAGAATATCTTCCTTTTCTATTCAAATGACTGTCTCTTTTCTATGTAAAGGTGCACATGATTCCAAACAGGCATTTTAGAATTCCCATTTTTTGAAGTGTTACCTATTATTGTTATGACTCGCACAGTTGAATGAGTTTGCATAGTGAATTAAACTCAAGTAAACTTCTTTTTCATTTTCTTTGTTTTCATCAAAGATCTATCTGACATTAGCAACTATATCCCTCGTTCCAAGTTTATTTGAATTTGGCTTGAATTTCTGGTAGTTCTTTATCAATGTACTGCTATAAATATTTAAAAATTATTTCCAGAAACATTTAACTTGTATGTAATACTAAGGGTGTTGTTTGATAATTTCTGTATTCTGTTGGATCATATTTCTTTGGAATGAGCATAAATATGAATTGCTTCCAGTCCAGTAGTTGCCTTCCAGTTTTCTTAGTGCAGATGAATGTGATAGATTGATTTTATGTCAACTTAGTTGTGCCAGGATTCTCAGTGGTTTGACAGTCAGGACTTAGCCACTCCCATGACAAAATCTCCATGAGGCATGACCTGCTTCCCATATAAGGAGGTACATGCAAAAGCTTGCTACTTTTTGCTAGATCTGGATCCTGCCTCTGCTTATCACCATCTAGCTTTCGGACATGAGCAAACAGCTTGCTATATAGTCTGCCAATCCTAGAACGTGCCCCTAGCTTGCCTTCTTACTTGTTGACCTTGGATTTTTTCAACTCTATAGCTACGACCTTGTTGTTCTCCTGCTGATCACAGTTCAGCAGCCCCCACAGCTACATGAGTAAAGGAAACCCTCCAGCCTAATATCTAACCCACGAAACTGCAACTTGATTGACTTGGAATTTGCCTGCTTTTACAACTGTGTGAGCCATTTTCATGATGTAAACTTCTCTATGTATGTATACCTAAGGAGTCCTGGTGATGCAGTTGAGTAAGCATTGGATGCTAACCTCCTAGGGAAAAAGAAAAGGCTATTCCTATAAAGAGCACAACTTCAGAAATTCTGTCTAGGGTCACTATGAGTTGGAATGGGCTGATGGCAGTGGGTGTGGATATATCTTTTCTCTATCTTCTCTACATACACATATGTGTATGTATGCGTGTGTGTATATATATGCAAGCCCCAAGCAACTCGCTCTGAGTTAGTGCACCCAGTGGCATCACCTGGGAAGTTTCTCTCTGGTCACAGTGAATTTTTTCATGAAAGCAGTTTCACTCAAACCTCATTTTTTGTTATGGCTAATTTAAAAGAACATTATTCAGCTGTGAAATATTGTTTCCTGCTCAGAAAAAAAGTGCTGCAGAAACTTGTGTTTTTGGACACAGCTTACAAGAACAGCAAAAAGGGAAAACTCTAGTATATGAGTGGTTCTCATTTCAAAAAAAGGTGAAATGTTGATTGATGACAAACCTCGTTCTGGATATCCATCAAGTTCCTGACCAGACAAAAATGTTGACAAAAGTTGTGCAGTAGTCCTCACAGACCAACTACCGACCATTGAAGAGATAGAGAAGTTATCTGGACTACCCTGGAGCTGAGTTCAGTGAATTTTAATGGAAGATTTGGGAATGAAAAGAGTTGCTATGAAATTTGTGCCTCGGGTTCTGAGTGACCAGGAAAACCTCAAGTGGAAATATGCCATGCCTTGAAAGAACAGCTTTGAAGTGACCCAGACTTTTTCTCCAAGGTCATTATTGGTGATAAGATATAATGCTATTCTTAAGAAAGCATCAAGAAGATGTATCATCACCTTGCCCAAATAAAGATTATCAAGTGAATCAAAGATCAAGACAATGCTCGTTTGTTTTTTTTATGTGAGGGGGTTAGTGCATTTGGAGTTCATTCCACCAGGTCAAACTGTTAATCAAGCTTTCTATTTAGAGGTTCTGAAAAGTTTGCATAACAGTGTGAGACAAAAAAGGGTTTGATTTGTGGTAGACCAGGGCTATTTTTTGCCACCACGACAATGTACCTGCTCACACAGCCAACTCAGATTATAGACATTGGACAATGAAACATATGAGAAAGTAAAACACTGATTTGCTTATTCACATACTTGTTCACGCTTGACATTATTAATTAGAAAAGTCAAAGGATATATAGTTATTTAACTTAAAATAATCCACAGGTAACATTTAAAATATGAAAAATAGCTTCCACAGAGAAGTTTGAAATTTATTTCTAGAACACAAGGCATTCCATTTCTCTATTTTATAATAAGACCTTTTTATAGAGGTTCAGCAATTCTCAAGTTGGAAATGTTGAAGAAAAATCCAACTCTTCTGTTGCAATATTGAAAATTCCTATGGGCAAAATATTACACAATAAAGTACCCAAAGAAGACAGAAGTAGTACACAGAATCACTGTACCAAAAAGAACTGGTAACATTCACCTGCAGGGGACGCATATTTTTTAAAAGGCAAATATGATAGTATTTAAGATAGAAATCCAAGCTGCTCTGAAGATGTTGGTGTAAAATAAGGCTCCAGAAATTGAATGAATATTAATTGAATGTTTAAACAAAGGATGTACTACTGGAAGCACTCATTCATTGGCTTAATCTAGCTAAGTAATTCAGCTATCTCTATTTAAACATTTATGTATTTAAATACTGCATAAGCAATACATGTGAAGTTTTCCATTTAATTCCTTATTTAAGAGGTTTCAACATACGTGTACCTAAAACTATGCATGCATGTGTTTGTTGTTGTTGTGAGGTGCCTGAGAGTTGTTTCTGACTCAGTCACCCTGTGTGACAGAATCGAGCTGCTTAATAAGATTTTTGTGGCTGTAATCTTTTCAGAAAAAGACCATCAGGTATTTCTCCTGAAGAACCTCTGATAAAGCTTAAACTTCCAACCTTTCATGAGCAGTTAGGCACTGAGCCACAGACACTACCAGAACAGGAGCCAAACTCCAATGTCTTTGCACAGTTGAGAAGTTCATTCTATTGCTTTAAACAGCAAATTATAACCTAGGTATCGATTTTTAATAAAATACAACCATTGCATCAATAAATTCCTTTTTTCCAGATAACTCATTGGAGCGAATGAGATCATTAGGAAGCTGTTTCAGCATACACTGTGATGACCTGCGGGAGCATTGGGAAACCACGATTACTGTGATGGATGGAGTGCGTGGGCACAGCAAACATGTCCGAGTCTTGAAACTAAATAAGTACGTCTTTTTCATAAAATGCCGAGAGTCCCAACCCTACTTTTCTTATTCTCATCTTCTTTCCAACTCAAACCGCAGCTAGAACCTGCTGATGGTTGCCCTCAAACCGAGTGCAACTCATGCCAGCCCCTGTGTGTCAGAGTGGAATGGTGTGTGGGTTTCCTGACATAGATCACCAGACCTCTTCGGACTGAAGTGCCCGTGGTAGGTTCCGACCACCATGCTTTCTCTAGTAGTCGAGCAACTAACCATTTGTGTCACACAGGGACCCCCAGTATGGGCAAGGCACAACTAACTCACCCCTAATTAGAGTCAGTTGCCTTGTCATTGGTCCTGGGGTGGGGGAAAATATTGGCATGCTAAGAATGTTCTGCCGTGGGGCCAGGGGTGTGAGGAGGAAGGACGGTTAAGTGGCTTCCCATCCTTTATGTCCCCGTGTCTTCCAATTGAGCTAGCCTTCTCTCATGAGGGTCAACATTTCAGGATGAATGACGCTTGCACCTGTGAAGGACCAACGAGTCAAGGTGGAGTGGTTTCCTCTAGGCAGGTAGCACACTTTACCCTGCAATAGCAAGACTCGTTAAAATGTGGCTAGTTGCCAAGCACCAGCAAATGGTTGATGTAATTTACCATCCATCAAATAAATCTGCACTCAAGTCCCTGGTTCTATTACTACAAGCTTAAAATAGTTGCTTATCCTTTTGAAGTCATAGAATCAAAAACATGGTATAAGCTTCAATGATCGAAAATATTAAGAGAAACTATATCGCATAAGTATTATGGGACTTAGACTGAAGTATGTACTCAAGAAATTATATACCACTGACAAATTGTTTGGGGGCACCTAATACCTCAATAAATTATATTCTGCATACAAAAGTGTCATTCCCACTCGTAGCAGCCTAGGGACAAAAGAATTTTGTGTTTTTTAGCTATTGCTGCAGTCACAGTGTCAATCCATCTTGAAAATGAGCTTGTTCACCGCCGCTCGACGTCACCAAGCATGGCATCCTCCTCCAGATGCTGGTCTCACCCGGCAACCTGTCCAACATATGTGAAATGAAGCCTTCCATTCTTGCTCTAAGGAGGACTCTGGCTATAACCCTTGCAGGGCCAATCTGCTTGTTTTATTGGCTGTCCATGAAACTTTCCAGATTCTTCCCCAACACTATAATTCAAATGCACCGCTGCTTCTCCGTTCTTCCTTATTGACTGTCCAGGTTGTGTCTGAGGCAAATGAAAACACCGTGGATTGAGTCAGGTGCGCATTAATTCACAAAGTAACAGTCTTGCTTTCCAACACTTCAAAGAGGTCTTGTGTCACAAATTTAGCGAGAGCAGTTCATCTTTGGATCCCTGAATAGTTTCCATGAGCACTGACGGTCGATCCAATCAAGACCGCATCCTTGGCAACTTCGATCTCTTCTCCATTGATCATGATGTTAGTTATTGGTCCGATCGTGAGAAGTTTGGCTTTCTTTCCATTGAGTTGCAAACCCTATTGAAGGCTGCAGTCCTTGATCTTAATAAGCAAGTGCTTTAAATATTCCTCCCTTTCAGCAAGCAAGGTTGTCAGCTGCATATAGCAGGCTGTTAATAAACCTTCCTCAAACAGAGAATCCAGGGCGGATGATCCCTTCAGGACCAGTGGTGAGAGTGGTGATACCAGAAGGGTGGAGGGAGGGTGGGGTGAAAGGGGGAACTGATTATAAGGATCTACATATAACCTCCTCCCTGAGGGATGGACAACAGAAAGGTGGGTGAATGGAGACATCAGACAGTGTAATATATGACAAAATAATAATAATTTGTTATAAATTATCAAGGGTTCATGAGGGAGGGGGGAAAAAGGGGGAAGGAAAAAAAATAAAGAGCTGATACCAAGGGCTCAAGTAGAAAGCAAATGGTTTGAGAATGATGAGGGAAACAAATGTACAAATGTGCTTGACACAATTGATGTATGTATGGGTTGTGATAAGAGATGTACAAGCCCCCAATAAAATGATTTTTAAAATAAAGTAAATAAATTAACATTCCTCCAATCTGAATGCTGCATTCTTCTTCATATAATACAACTTCTCAGATAGTTACGTATTGAGTTATTATTATCATATTATTATTATTAAATTATTATTACTATTATCTAGAAACTATACACTGTTCTTAGTGTTTCTATTGAAAAGAAAAATAATTATCTGAATAAATATAGAAGTGAAAGTCAGTCTCAACATGGAGTATAAGAATGAGATTTTTTTTTACAACAATGAAAGAAAACTAAATGAATATACATTTCTTAAAGAAGCTGGAAGAAATTCCCCAGAGAGTTCTGTTGTGGGTTAGCCAGCTACTAGTCTTAATCTTTCTGTAGAAGATACCGTGTGTCTTCTCTTCCAGGTACTTCCTAAGATTCCAAGTGGGACCATGTGGTTTGGACTAGGTCATTTATTTAATGAAAATTATTAAAATTTTTCATGAGGTATTTTTTGCCTTGACTGTTTTAGAGATAATAGAAATGGGGTTTTACTAGATTTTCAAATCCATCTCTGATGAATCAGTATGCCCACAAACATTTCCTTAGTCCCTTTGGTTTAAAATATTTTTATTAAGTGGGTGCATAAAGGCATTTTTTGACTCACTCAAGCACATATATGAATATAGTTCTTTTTATAGCATCTTGTAGGCAGCACCTAAAAGCTACTACTGATTGAGAAAGACTGATGCTTACATTGAGTGTTTTAAAGTGATTTAGAGTTTCTGAGGAAATGCTGTATGATCTATTTTAGTCATAAATTCATTAATAATGTCTTTTCCACTGCACTTGTCTGCCTTAAATGTATTTTTCTTCTCCTTGACCTGGTTTCTATAAATTAAATTGAGTTTGCTCCAGATTACAGCATCACTTGAAAGTTCCTGGGATCATCGCTTGTCTGGTAATTGTGCTGTTGATTAAATCAATCAGAGCTTCATTGCCACTTGGGCCTACATAAAATCCAACGGGACGGTAATTCTTCATGATAATTATTGTCAGTGAACCACAATGGGATGATTCAGAAGTTGAGATAACATCAATTCTATACTGCTTAGATGATCCTATCCACAGGGTTTCTGTTTCCAATTCTGTTTTTAAAAACAAATAAAACTAGACCATCATCTTATCAAAACAAAATATAATTATTGAGCCTGTGCTGGGCACATTTCTAGACTTTATGTTCCAAGGACGAGGAAAACCAAAATCCTATCCTGGAATTATTCATGGCTTCATGACAGGACTGTAACTTACAGTTACTCAGAAAGTATTGTTAAAAGGGGGTAATGTACCCCATTTTCCCATAGAAATTACTACATTGTGAACATATAAATACATGAACTTTCTACTTATATCTTAGCAATGAAAATTTAAAGGAAGAGGACACGCTCACAAAAAAATAATTGTTGATAATGTACTTATTCTAGGAATTATAGTGGGTGTTTTCAGTACATCAATCCTATTCAGACTCATGACAACATTATGAAATAAGATATTTCTTTTATAAATGGGAAAAGTACAATTTAGGAGATTAAATAGCTGTCTTTTACAAAGCTAGTAAAAGATCAATTGGATCATTTGAACTGAAGCCATAGTACAATAATGGGAGGAAAATGAAATAGGCTATAATCCTATAATCATGGGTGGGAAGAGTAAAACCTCATTGCAATCAAGTAAATTCTGACTCATAATGACTTTATGAAACAGGGTAGAACTTTCCATGTGGGTTTCTGGCACTGTAACTGTTCATGGGATTAGAAAGCCTCATCTTTCTCCCTCAGCGGGTCTGATAGATTTGAACTGCTCAATTCGGGGTTAGCAGCTCAACACACAACCATTATGCTACCAGAGCCCCTATAGGAAGGGAAGAGGGGTAGAGACACTAAAATATTCACTCAAAGAAGAGTAGCTATCCATGCTCTGTATCATTGGACTGCAAATATTTGTATCCTTAGCAATATCATGAACTAATTCATCTTTGGTTTAAATTTAAATTCCTCTTATTATCTAACTGTTGAATAATAATATTTTAATAAACTGTTCAGTACGTATCCTGTGTTGAGTGCTAGCTTTCAGCATTTCAAAATGACCACTTCACGGAGGTGATGACAGTTTCACAGAGCTGATTGTCAGTTGTCGATCCTACTTCATAATAGCACTTCAATGTATGCTTGACCCTTTGTACAGCATCTCCAAGTTCCCACAAAAAAGAAAGTCAAATTCCCAGCTTAGATATGGCAGAATTATGTATTGTGTGTAGTTTTATATTTGGGACACGCAGCAGTCACTGTCTACTCACTCAAACGTTCACCACTGCTGTTAAATGCTTACATTTTCACTAGGCACTGAGACCTTACGCCATTTGTCTATTTTGAAAATTGCCAAGTGATCTTTGTATTACACATACAAGTCAATTCAAGTATCACAACTAGAGGTTTCCAAAGGTATGGTTTTGAAGTATAAAAATCAAAGAATTTAAGTGGCTTTCTCTACAACTCCTTCTAGTTCCGGACTTTCTTATTTCTCCCACCTCTGAATTTGGATCTCTGCATATATCAATGAGAATGTAATATATATAGCAAAAAAAAATTGCCCTGCCTTTAATAAGTTATAAGCAGAGGAGCATGAATGTAAAAGAACAGAATATGCAGTCATCCTCTGATATAGATGGATAAAATGGTTAGAGTAAACCAGAAGAGATTCCTAAGCTTGAGAGATGAGTTAGTGATGCTCCAAAAAATAAAACCACTGAGTCCAGCAGCATGGATAGGATTATGCACTTAGCAAAGTCGGTAAATAGCTTTTAAGCAAAAAGGATCTGTATGCACAGAGGCATGGTGAGGAGACCCGCGGGACATAAAAGAAGGATGATATGTGCGGCCATTCTGAGCAGCCGGCTTCCCTTGAGCCCAATCCATTCCTTTCATATAAAAATGGCCTTTTAAACATCTCTTAGAGTCTTAATTGGAATATATTCATTAGTAAAGAAAAGTCATGGCAATTGCATGGTCTTCTTATAGTTTTCTGATTCTCACAAAGACCCAGTAGGGATGGAAATGTGTGCTGACCCGGAGGCGCATGCACTATGTCTCCTTGGAGATGAGCTCCTACTAGTGCATCCGCTAATCAAATTTCCACTAATGAAAATCCTCCCTTTCTACTTGAAACCCATACTGATCATCTAACATTCGCTAGGCAAATAAGGGCTATTTTTCTCTGTAGAAGGCAAAATTGTACTGTACATCTTTTTTTTGGTACTGTACATCTTGATGTGGCCACAAAAGAAGATTTACTTAACATGTCAGACCTTGTGATAGACCCTAGCACCATGGACCATAGTCACACTCAGAGCTTACCATGGATACACACTACTAGCGGGATATCATCACAGAATCATATGCAAACACCACAGGAACTATGGGAACTCAGGAATGTCATCCTAGAGTGATTCATATGAAATTTGGGTCTGGAACTTACTGTCATAAATAAGCCAGGAACACAGCTGTAGGGAGGGGAAGATGGAACACCACTATTAAGGTTACCAGATACATTAATTTTATAATGCTGCAATAACAAACTATCAAAAAGTGGGCTGCTCCGAAGGACAGAAACTTACTATATCATACTGCTGGAGCCGAACAATTTGAAATCAGGCTACCGGTAGCATTCACTCGCTCTGAGGCTTGGAGGAATAATCAGTCCCAAGCCTCTCTCCTGGCTTCCAGTGACAGCTATCAACCCATGACATCTTTGATTGGCAAGTGCAACTTCGGCATCGCTGACCACATGGTTGTCAATACTCGTGGGTCTTTCTGCTTCTCATCTTCTTTCACAAGACCCTCCCAGCTCCAGTTTCTCTCCATGTCATCCTAAGTGTTAACATGCTCACAGACCACATATTCCAACTCACAGGAACCAAGACTTCAGCATTATCTTCTGGGAGAACACACTTAAGTCCACTTCACAGGGTCAGCAACAAAAGTAATCTAACCAATTACTTGATAACAAAATTAAGAAAACCTATACACTATATTTAAAAATGTTTATATTAGGCAGATTTCGATTTGTTAATTGCCAAGTATTGACACTGAGGAATACAATGATGGATGGTGGAGAAAAAGCTTCTGTTACCATATTTAAAAATGCACTGATAAGCAATAGAGCGACAGCCTTACATTAAAAAATTGACCTGTTACAGGGTAAGAGGTTACCCAGAGGTTATGGCGTCTTGTTAGAATCACAAGTTTGTTCACATACACATTATGGATCCATACTCTTTCTGTCTCAAAGTATCTGAAATGCAGAACAGAGATTGGAAAACAACAGCAAAGTACACATCAGTCATAAAATTTTCTTTATTTTATAATAGTAAGCAGTAGCAAATATACTTAAATTGGTTATTTTAACACTTACATTCTGTTTTCATATTTAAATTAATCTCTAAATGATAAAGTGATATCTTTGGTTTTTAACACACTAAAGAGATCTTTTACAACTATTGTGCCCAACACCATACTTCATTTGATTTTGTAACTGTTACTTCCATGAGCATTGATTATGAATCTAAGTAAAATTAAATCGTTAGCAATTTCAACCTTTTCTATGCTTAAAAATATGTTATCTATTGGTTCCTTTGTGATAACTTTGGTTTTTTTGACAATGGGTTGCCATCCATACTGAAGGCTGCGGTCTTGTTTTCACCAGCAAGTACTTAAGACACTTCTTGTTTTGAACGAGCAGAGCTGTGTTCGCTGTACATTGCAGGTTGTTCATAAGCTTTCCTCCACTCTTCATGCTGCATTCTGCTTCAGGTAGCTTAGCTTCTCCGATTATTTGCTCAGCACACAGATGGAGAAGTACGGTGAAGGGACACAACCCTGTGCATGACACTCCTGATTTTCACCATACAGCGCTCCTTTTCTAGTTCAATGACTGTCTCTTGATCTATGTACAGGTTCTGCATGTGCACAACAGAGTATGCTGGAATTCTCAGTCTTCTGAATTTTAATCATACTTTATTATGATTCAAATATTCAGCGAACTGAATATTCAATAAAACACAAATCAATGTATTTCGGGTATACTCTGCTTTTGGCTAAAATATCTCGCACATCACCAGTGACATCCTTTGTTCCATGGCCTCTTGTGAATCACACTCAGATTGCTTGTCACTCTTTGCAGTCGTTTAAAAATTATTTTCAATAAAAATTTACTTGTGTGTAATATTAATGGAATTTTTCTAAGCAATTTTATTAAGGGCTAATTCAGATATCATACCATTGCATAATTCAATCATATCAAGCAATGTTGTACAATCGCTACCACAGCTTCAGAACATGTTCTTCCTTCTTGAACTCCTTATTATTACCGCCCCTTTACCTCCGTCACACTCTCCACCCCCAAGAACCCCTTATTCTAGTTGTTGTCTCTATAGACACACCTCTCCTGGGTTTCATACACTGAAAAACACAGACCAACACATAACAGAGAGATGAGAAGGCTACCAACAATGACAAGATACAACGGAGACAACCCCCAATATGGAAAAAAAAACCCAAAATATTGAAAACCAGATCAAGCACAAAGGGCATCTAAAGGGAGATCACTGGCAAGATTTTAACCATTCAAGTCGGATTTATCATTCTCATCTACCGTGGACATCGCTGAAATACTCTTTGTCTGAAAACATCCCTCGGTTATGGTCAGAGGGATTTTGATCATTTCTGCATTCTGCTGGGTTCTTTTTCTTTGAAGTGGCTACCCATAGGGATTTCATCTGCTAGTTGGCAAGGTCGCTGTCTTCCAAAGTTCTTGGTATAGGTGAGGAAGTGCCCCTGGTGCTTCACCAGCTGGTGGGAAGATTCCCACTGGCATTCTGCCAATCCCTAGACCCTGTTTCCTTCAGTCCAGCTGGCAGCTCTTCCTCTAATGGCCCGGGTTCTGATAGAGTGGAAGGTGGGCTCGTTCTTCTGGGTGCCGTGACTCGGTGCTCTTTTCATCTTCTGTTGATGCTTCCGGCATTGCTCAATATTTTGCCCACAGGGTCTCATTATTGCAACTCAAGGCTTGAATGTTTTCTCAAGTTTTTACATTAAAATGGGCTGAGCGAGTTCTTCCTTTTTAGCTCTCTAACTCCCAGTTATGTGTGTTTCATTATAATAATTCTGCTTTGTCTTTCAAAGCCGTCCTTTGAAACTTTCTGCTCACCGTTTTGTACATTTGCTTTCATTACTTTAAGTTCAAAGGCAAATTTCAGTGTCTCCTCTAACATCCCTTTGGGTCTTTTCGCTCTTGCCTGAATGTTTAATAAAGCCTTGCTTTCTTCGTGTATGATGCTATTGATACCTTCCACAGCTCATCAGATCTTCTGCAATTTGTGTTCAATGATTCAAATATGTTCTTGAGATATTACATAAACCAGGTGGGACATTTTCAAGGTATATTTTGTTTCTCACATACTTGTTTTAAATTTTTTCAATTTCAACCTCAACTTTGAGTATTTGGTGGTCTGCTCCACAATCAACCTCTGGCCTCATTTTGGTTGAAGACATGATTTTCTATTGTCTCTTCCTGAAGATATAATTAATATAATTTCATCTTGGGAGAGCCACATACATAGTCACCATTTATGTTGTTGAAAGAGGTATTTTAAAAAATTATGACCAAAATAATCCTGGACACACCTGTTAATATAATTCCCTATAGCTGAGAAAAATAATTTACAATGAATATGTAGTGCTAAGGAGTTTAGACTTTACAGCTGATCTTATAACTAAAAGTGAATTATTTGTGAAAATAAAACATTTCTAAACTACATCCATAAATTATATCTGAAAAAGAAAATACAATATCTAACTTTCATAAAAATTTGTTGATGCCAAAGGTCTAATAAGTTATACCAATATATACATATTAGGATGTGCTCAAGGTCCCTGAATTATAATTTTAAAATGGCACTTCTAACTTACTTTCATAAGAAAAAATATCATCTTCAAAATCCATCATACTAAGATAATGTAACAATTAATTAGAAATTCTAATGTTTAATGATTCTTCTATGTGTAAGATTTAGTCCTGCATTTTAGCTCATATTATTTTATGAAAATATTAGGGTAGCTTACATGTAGAATAATAAAAATAAGATTTTATCACCAAGTGATTTTATATATGCTTATAGATTTAATAGCATCTTTAAAACATCATGTTAAATTTGTTGATATATAATATTATTAACCATGCTGAGTTTTAATTCCCATTTTCATTTTTTATTCTCTGGCATATATGTAGATACCAAGCCAAATCAAAATTTCTTGTAAAGAAAATCTCATTTTAAATGTTTTCTACATGGCTTTATTGGCGCTTTCTT
Source organism: Tenrec ecaudatus (assembly GCF_050624435.1). NCBI lineage: Eukaryota > Metazoa > Chordata > Mammalia > Afrosoricida > Tenrecidae > Tenrec > Tenrec ecaudatus. Next base: position 152,631,928 of record NC_134532.1, read on the forward strand.
ATATGTACTAACAGTGGTTCTTAGTATTTCCCTTTCTCAAATAAAGTTATTTTTTGTTTAGTCCAATAGTATTTGCAACTAGTTCAAAATGTTGAAAAATATTACTACAGTTAGGAAAATATCTTTTGACTGTTGTTCTATTCCCCCCCCCCCCCTTTCTACTCTCTTTGACCCACAATGACTAATTTTTAGGTATTTCTTCTATAATTTTACATGTTCCATATGTTACTACTTTGCTTTAAATTTTTAATTCATTGCTTACAGTAACCAGGCTGCTTGCATGCTGACTCGGGAATTCCCCAGGGATTACAGAGGTGCAGGCCTCTGGAAGGCTTCCCTGAAGGTCATGTTTGTGGAAGAGATCACTATGCCTTTCTTTCAAGGTACTGCCTAGGGGATTCAAACACTAAGCCTTTAAGCTTAGAATTGAGCGCAAAAACTTTCTTCTTTTTTGCCACTAGGGGATCTTTTAATGTTTTCTGATTTATTTTGCTGTTATTTAGAATGCACACAGCAGTTCCACACTATGTGACGCCGGTCACGTGCTTAGAGTCACGCTTCCATTCATATCTACCCTTTCCATGGGATTCCTCCGCCGTTAACCGAAACTCCTGTCACTCGGAAGCTCCTGTCGGCTTCCAGTGTACTGGTGTCAATTGCCTCCTAGACAAATCGTTCTTAAAGGAACATCATGTTCATGGTAGACATCATTTCTTCAGCTAAACGATCATTCAGTTTGAAGAAGACTTCGGGGCTATTTTACGTCTTGAAGATGACATTAGGGCCATAGTTTCAGGAGCTCAGCTATCCTCTGTGGAACCAGAAAGTCTGAGGCACATGCGAATTTTAAATGCTGTTTTGAATTACACACCCTTTCATTAGAATTCTTCTATTGAATCTTTCATTTCATTAATGGTAGCCTGCCTCTTTCTCTCTCTCCCTGTCTCTGTCTTCTCCCCATAGATAAATGATAGATAGATATAGATAGCTAGATGATAGATAGAGATGATAGATGATAGATATAGATAGATGATAGATAGAGATGATAGGTATAGATAGATGATATAGATTATTGATAGATAGATAGATAGATAGATAGATAGATAGGTAGATAGATAGATATAGATAGAGACAATCACTGCCATGTAGTTGATACCAACTCTGTAGGATAAGGTAGCTGTCCCTCCTTGAGTGTCTAAGACTGGAACTCTGTACAGGAACAGAAAGCCCTGTCTGCCTCTCATGGAGCTGCTGGTGGTTTCAAACTTCTGACCTTTGTGATGGAAGGCCAACTTGTAACCATCCCATTCCAGGGGCCATCAAATTATAATGGTCTTGTGGCAACAGAGGCAGTTGCTCCGGGGGAGATTAGCCCCAGATCCCATTTCCTCTTTGGATTCTCACAATTCTTCATCTGCTGCTTCTGGCAAAGAGAGCTCAATTGTTCTGTGTTGAATGGTTATTTGCAAGCTCTTAAAACTTCATGAACTAAGCAAATAACAGGAAACAGAACAGAAGCACTAACGTGGTATCAGGCCAATAAACTGTGCTGGTCCATGAAATCATTCCGATAAACTGCTACAGGAAGTTGCCAAAAATTCACGTCAAATTCGGAAGGGGACAGGGAGTGAGGCATATCATCACTAACCTCAGAAGGATCTTGGCCCAAAACAGAGGAGACCAGAAAGATGGCTACTTGTGTGTTATGGATGTGCAAAGGCATTCGACTGCGTGGTTCAGAACAAACTAAGGAAAACTTTGTGAAGAACAGGAATTCCAGGACATAGTGCTCATGCGGGAGCTGTGTCGGATCAAGAAGCAGTATTTAAAACAGGAAACTCTGGCATTTCGCATAAAATTTCTTAGCTTATTTTTTTTGTTTGATACACAGAAAAATTCTGTTTTACTAAATTGTGTGTTATCTGGCTTATAGTAGATATTAAAATGACTAAGAATCTGGAGTATGAATCATTCCCCTAAGAATTATTATTCCATTTTCACTGTCCATAATTTATTATTTAACTGTAGTTAAATGAGTGTCCCTGGTTTGTGTCTCAGAATAATGCTGTAATTCAGTTCCTTCAGAATAAAGGATATATGACATTGAGATTTAGAAAGGTACTTTTGTCATTGTTTCTAAATCTAAATTAGCTCCTTGTATTAGCATATTAAATTTTCATCTGACAAAGTATTCAGAAACGAATGTTTTTGTCATGTTGATCGGTGCCATGGAGTCGACTCTGACCCATAGCTACCCTACACACAAAGGACACGGCAAGGTCAGGCAGCATCCTCACATTTGTTCCCAAGCCTGGGCCTGTTGATAAGCCACCATGTCAATTCCTCTCCTCCACGGCCTTCCTCTTTTTTGCCACCAATGCACGTTACCGGACATGATGTCCTTCTCCAGGACTAGTTTCCCTGACAACATAGACAAAGTATGTAGGATGAAGTCCTGCCATCCTTCTTTCCAAGCAGCATTCTGGCCTTAATTCTTCCACCAAGGCAGTCCTTTGGCAGTCCATGATACGTTCATGAACTGAAGTGTTCTTCCCCAGCACCACAATGCAAATGCATCAATTCTTCTACAGTCTTCTTTATTCAATGTCCAAATCTCACATGATTGCAAATATTTTTATTTTCCTAAACACCCTAAACATGATTCTGCTGTGTTTTTTTTTGTTGTAGTCAAATAGCTACCAAATTTTATTATAGAATGCATACATTGGTTAAAGTTCGACAATGGAAGAAATAGTCCAACCTGCTGTTCACTTGCCATAAAGTTTAGGAGCTTGTATGAATTCAAAATAGAAAACAGAATACAAACAAATGAAGCATATTTTCAGGGTAGTTATAAGATTTTGAAGCAACACATTTAAAAACAACTGGACCAGTTTATCCTATGAAGCAGCAAAGCACAGTAACTTAAAATTATTTATATCCACCATGGTAACCATTTTTAAATGGTTTATTCAGCCAGACTTCATTCATAGGGATTTGTTGTTGTTGTTGTTAGGTATCTTAAAAGTTGACTCATAGCAACTTCATGGGACAAATTAGAACTTCCCAAAAGCATTTCTTTGGTTGTAAACTTTACATAGAAGGTGTTGATCCTGCCCCCACCACTGAGCTTCTAGCCGTGTTCAAACCATCAGTCTTTTTGTTAGCAGTCAAATACTGAAATTTTGAGGCACCATTAGATTTAGTAAAATATAGGAATGATAAAGTCTTTTAAGAAGTATCTATCTTCAATACAATTGAGTAAGTTGTCAGTAGGAAGTGTAGATTGGAGAAAACCAAGAGCTCAGGGCGGTAACAGATTGAAGCATTGGAATCAAAAATGCAAATTTAACTGAGTACATTTTAAAAGACAAAAGCTGAATCAGAGAAGCAAAGGAACAAGTTACAATGTAACCAGTTTCTATAGAGTCGACTCTGTGTATTGACAACCCCATCTCTGTCAGATTAGAATTTTACCGCATACAGTTTTCAAGAGCCGATTTCCGGGATGCTGATCATTGGCCTTTCTCCTGAGATCCTGGAGGCTGAACCCAAACCTCAAACAAGCACGCGCATGACCGCTTGTACCACCGAAGGACTCGCAAAGGGGAAAGAGGACAGATATCATCTAGTAACCAAATGTTATTATGAGATATCAAAATTTTATTAATTCATTCTAAAATAAAATCTATCGTTCAGCTCTGCCCAAACTTGATGATTTGGTCCAATTTGTTTTGCTCATGATAGTAAGCATCTCCACAGATTCTTCCCACAAATGCTGTCAATTTGATCCCTGTGTATTCCAGCCAGTGAGGTTCACATGTATAGCCGCCATTTATGTTGCTGAAAAGGGTATTTGCGCTGACAAAGTAATTTGTTTGCAAAATTATGTAACACAAGCTTTGTTTCTAACACAAGGTTATATTTACCACCTCCTGATCCTCTTTGTTTACAATGTTTGCACTTCATTTGCCAATACTTGTCCATCTTTAGTACATATTTGATCAATTTCACACTGAAGAAATTGATAGAATTCTTCCGTTTCCTCATCACTGGTTTTGATGGTTGGTGTGTAAACTTGAGGCGCCCTGGTGGTGTAGTTGTTATGAGTTGGGCTGCAACCACAAGGTCAGCAGTTTGAAATCGACGGTGACTCCTCAGAAGAAAGATGCGGCTTTCTACTCCCTTAAAGAGCTAGTCTCAGAAACCCACGGGGCAATTCCCCCCTGTGCTATCAGGTCACGATGAGTCAGCCTTGAAGCAATGGCAGTGGGTCGAGGTGATCGATGTAAATCTGCACAGTTGGATTGACTGGTCTATCTTAAGACACAGATATTATTCTATCCTAACAGCATTGTATTTCAAAATAGACCTTGGAATGTACTTCTTAGCATTGAATTGTGTACCGTTTCTCATTAATCTGTCATTCTGGCAGAGTAAATAATCTGATTGAATCAACAGGGCTGCTGCTCGTCCACTTCAGCTCACGGACACTTGGTGTATCTGTCTTTGTGCATTCCGGCTCAATGGCAACAGCTTCAAGGTTTCTGCTTCTCTGGAGCTGGGCCTGAGGAGCGGGTGAAGGGGCTGACCTTTTAGTCACGTCATGTCGGTAAGGTTGAGTCTACTTTGAGGAGGCATCTTCTGGGCCCATATTTGAACGAGTCTGCTGCGATTCATAAGGTTTTCTATGGTTAATCCCTCAGGGATCTAGCTGCTTTTTTGAGGTACTGATGACATGGCTTCTGGTATCACAGCAACGTGCAAGTCACCCAATACAAGAAGCTGACAGACATGTGACTTCTGCTCTGCCATTCAGACATAAATACAAAAAATAGCAACTATGAGTTTTTGCAATTTGTTTTGTGTTTCAAGAGCTAGTAAAAGTTATTTTCCAACTGGTGAACTTCCAGAGAGAGACAAAAATCCTCTGAAGAGGATCATTTTAAGGTGCGGTTTGGAGACTGTTCAACTTTTCCAAAGATTTCTTGCGAAGTTTTGTCTTTTATGCCATTCATAGTGAGAGCTGTCTTGGTCTCCAGTCAAGAACACTGGTAAATTCACTAGCTGTTTCCAGCATTGTAGTAACAAATGTGTGTTGACCAGAATGGTAGCCACTAGACCCATGCCGTTATTGAAAATTAAATTTAAAATATGGCTCCTCAGTCAGTGTAATTACATTTCAATAGCCACATGTGTCTTCTGGCTACCTTGTTGCATGGCGATGATCTAAACTTTTTAATGATCACAATGTTCTATTGGATAGTGTTGCAATTAATCCCCTTAATTCTCTCCTTCAGCTATCTTGAATGATTTGCCCATTGAAAGCAAATCTCTGGAAAATATATGACAAGTCATGTAATATCACGCTAGGGGAAGCTAGCTACATCTAACCGCACTAGAGAACTTAAAGAAAAAATCTGACAAATTCAAGATTTAAACTTTTATAATATAAACCTGGTCAAATATAGAGTCAGAGCATTTCAAGACATGCTCTAAAATAAGTGTTATCTCTTATACTTCCAGGTTCTGTGACCCCACAAGCCAAATTCAGAGTCTGGCCATCTGAATGTTTGCACTGTCTGGATTCACCAACAGGAGAGAAATAGGAATCTCAGTCATGGCAATACACAGAAGGATTCTGATGATTTCATGTATCCTAAACCTCTACCCTTTGTGGAAATTCCCTATTTCTGAGAATAAATTCTTTCTCTCTTATCTAATTAAAGATCCCAAATTAAAGATCTGAAAATAACTTTATGCTCATCTTACCCCATCTTATCATCTCTAGATCTCATACAGAGGGCTAATCACAGTCACAGGGACGAATCTTATCCAACAAAGAATTACAAGAATGGGTTAATTTGTATTCATATAGTCCCAGTTACGATATGTGAAAATTTAGCCTTCAAAGGGGCTAAATCAGAGGGTGAATGTGCAGTGCTCATTAGCCCAAATATAGTGATAAGATGATGTATTGGTATATCTGGATTCAGTGTGCTAACTCTGATGCGATGCTGCAATTATTTTCTTGCTCATTTACTTTGATGATATTTAAATGCAATATTTTAGATGGCCTAAATTCCTCAGTATACGAAAAGAAGAAACACACACATACACACCAAAAGAGAGGTGAATTTAGGGATGCATTTATCATGCATGACTGGACATCAACTTCACAACTGGATTCCAGAGGAGGATCAGATGGACACTATCCCTCACAAACATTAGGCTACTGGATTGGAGAGGCGAGTATCAGCATCATAGAAGGCAGAGAAAGAAATCAGAATCCCAGAATTATACAACTATTAATTAACCTACTGATATGGGAATTCATATAAATGGCTGGCAGAGCCAAAGTTGTGAGCCACACATAATTCCATGGATTCACACACATAACAACTGTGTGGACCAAACAAACTATGGATAACGTTGCAATAATGGGAATTCCAGAATACTTAATTGTGCTCAAACATAGACCAAGATGCAATCATTCAAACATATTAAAGGGATACTGCTTGGTTTAAAATAAAGAAATGTGGGCATCCAGATTGTAACCTTTCAATGTATTTATTCAATCTTATACTGAGAAAATAATTTGAGAATACAGAGAATATGAAGAACATATTCTTAAGAGTGCAGGACGCCACTAAAAATCTTAATATGCAGAAAACACAATCTTGCTTTTTGAAAATGAGAAACACTTGAAATATTTACTGTTGAAGAGCAGAGTAAAGACTGTACTCTTTGATCTTCACAATATAAAGAATACAGACATGGCCTCAATTGGACCAATAGATAACATTATGATAAACAGAGAAAGATCCAAGTTATCACTAATTTCACCTTTTTTGGATCCACATTCAACACTCAGTGAAAGAACAGTCAGGAAATCAATTGACATATTTCAATGGGAAAATATGCTTCGCAAGACCTCTTTAAACTGTTGAAGAGTAAAGGTGTCATTTTGAGAAATCACGTGTGTCTGGCCCAGCCATGATATTTTCAGTAGCTTCATATGCATGTGCAAGTTGCATGGTGAATAAGGAAGTCCTGAGAAGAACTGATACACTAGACTATGGATTTGGCATAGAAATAGAGAGTGCCTTGGACTTCTTGGAGACCAAATACATTTGTATTGGAAGAAGTAAAGCCAGATGCTCCTTTAAATCAAGATAACGATGGACCTGCTTTCAAGAGACAGCAGTCCCTAAAGAGGACCTGTGTTTGGTAGAGGGCAGTGAAAGGAGAATGGAGAGGTGAACTGACACAATGGAATCAACAATGGATTCTAACAAAGAACAATTGTGACAATGTTCCAGGACCAGGCAGTGCTTTATTGTATTGTGCTTAGAGTCACTCTGAGTGACTGAAGATCCCCAACTTGAGTATTACATTATGTATGATATTACCTAGAATAACCTTTAGTCTTTATTCATAAAATGAAATTTACAATCTGTTTATTACACATAACAGCATGAGAGTAGAATGCAGGCATGTAAAGTCATTGTCAAATAAAGCATGTATAGGGTACAGCACATTCATTGTATAAGGTAGATTTTGGAGTCAGGGAAATAGAGATAAATGTTGACAACTTTGGAGTGATTCCCTTTCTCATTAAAATCCTAGTGCAGTGCAAGCTAACCAAAAACCTCCTCTTGGTTAATCCATATAAAAATTTGACAGGGTGAACATCATTTTCTCCACTTAAAAAGGAAACAAAAGCATAGAATGTCAGCAACACGTTCAATGTTATTCTCTGATTGACAGGGTAGGCTCTCAACCGGTCAATGTTTTGCTCAGCATCTCATATTCATAAGTTATTGCAGAAATTTAGGAGTATTGTAATAAGGGACTGAATATAAGTGAAACAAGTAGTAATGGGAAAGAAGGCTCAATTTTGAGGATCATAAATATATATACAAATAATCACAACCAATGCATTTTTGTAGTTCACAAAACACTTTCACAGAATTGATTTCCAATGTACAAAAGTATTGACAGACCATGACTACAGTAATCAGGAATATATGTTGATACCTCAGGTTACAGCTTAAGAGATAGACAAAGATGGGGATGGCAAATTACAGCTCCTGGACAAAATCCTGATTTTGTCTGGCCCCAGGACAGGTTTTAAATATTTTTCAATGCTTGGGGAAAATAATAATAAAATGAGCATTATCAAAAATTAACAAGCTAGTAGTCCAGAGATTATTAACATAAACAGCACTGTGTTCACATGAGACATTTATAAGTTTGTGTCAGATTCATGAGTGATGTGGAATCAGGCACACTAAGAGTTGGAAGAATTGAAATCATGAATGTACAACAAATCACGCACAGAAACTGTAAATGCACTGGCCTGGAAATCAGCTTGGGGAGCTTGAATGAGGAAGACCGATGCACTTTTGACAACTAATGGCTTAAGAATATTTCTGTCGGGAATATGTGAGTCATAATATTTAAGGTTTTATAGACTATGGTAAAGTATTTGTAATATTTTAGTTGCTATAATAACCTTTATTTACAAATAGTTCTTGGGGGACAATAATGTATTAATTATAAGATTAAATATACTATTAGTCATAGCCCCTTTCCAGAGGCCTATTTTTAGATGTCCTTTCAAGATGATCAGCTTATGACCATTGAATTACGTGAAGAAAGCCCTATTGACAATAAGAAGACTCAACATGTAAAGTGTGTGTGATTCTTTCATAGATCCACGAGAGCAACTGAATAGATGCACAATTTTAGAAAACGTAGCATCATCTTTGGTATTACTGATGTTTTAACCAAATCCCTTCTAAATTTCCTTTGTCCCACTCTTCCAACTTATGTCAAGGCAACTTGAGGTGAAAAGCAGTTGCAGTGTTTAAAATAAGGATGTCCTATTATCCTACTTAAAGTAAACATATGAGTCCTTAGCGTGTACCAGGCATTATTCTAAGATGTTGTTGTCAGGTACCATCCAGTTGGTTCCAATCCATTGTGGACCTATGCACAACAGAATGAAATATTGTCTGGTCCCACACATCTTCACACTGATTACTGTGACTGGGACCAATGTGGCAGGCACTGTGTCATCCATCTCATTGAGGCTTTCATCTTTCCCCATGCCACTCCACTTTACCAAACATGATTCCTTCCCCAGGGACTGGGGTCTCCTAACAAAATATCCAAAGTATGTAAGATGGAGCCATGCCATGCTTGCCTCTGTGTCCTGACTGTCCTTCTAAGACAGATGTGTTTGTCCTTTTGCAGTCCTTGATATTGTCAATCGTTTTCACCAACACCACAATTCGAATGCCTCGATTCTTCTTTGGTCTTAACATGAGACAATTGAAAAAACCCTGGCATAGGTAAGGCAACGTAGTCATCAAAGAAGCAGCCTTGCTTTTCAATACTCTAAAAAGGTGTGATGTAACTCATCTTTCAGTTTCTTGACTAACGCTTCCATGAGTATTGATTGTGGATCCAAGCAAGACAAAAATCCTTGATGACATCAACCTTTTCTCCATTTATCATGCTGTTACTTATTAACATGTGGGAAACAGAAAGATTTCTCCCAAGTTGTCTCCCCCAAATATGTTAGATTTAGGACACTGCTTGCAGCTAATGATTGTCAAGTTACCTCTCTGAAGGCAGTCAATTGCCAGACAACTGTCTGGACTGCTAAGACTCACTCCCTGCTATTAAAGACAATGGGCTACTTCTCCCTAAAGATTTGGGACCATTAACTCAGTCCCTGTAGATGGGGTTTACACCCTACTGATAATGGTTTCTTTGGAGATCCAGAGACCAGGTTAAACCGGCTCAGTGACATCCAAAGTTAGGCTGTCATCCTGGATCTAGGATCTGACCACCTTGTCACATGTATACCCCCAATCCCTCCTCTTGCTATTGGTGTATATCCCTAGATTGTCCCCCTCTCATTATTGTATAACCTATAGTGCAATCCCTTCCTGTGATGCATGTCTTTACCTGTAATTAGGGGCTGTGCCTTTAGAATCCAGTTTGCTGAGACCTTGTCTCATGTATTTTGGACATTGCACCAGAAGAAACAAGTTCCTGAACAAGAATGCCACGCTTGGTGAAGTGTAAAGTCAGCAAGAAAGAGGAAGGCCGTCAGGTAGATGGTTGACACAGTTGGTACAGAATGAGCTCAACATCACAGCACAGGACAGGGCCCTCCTTCATCCTGTTGTCTATAAGGTCACCAGGAGCCAGAACTGACCGTAGGGCACCTAACAGCAACAACACAAACTCATGGCACAATATTATTTCCTATTTGGCATCTAATGGAACTAACAGATTCACTTTAATATAACAACAATGACATAGCTAATATTTGCTGGGAATTTCCACAGTTAACACACAATGAAATATATCACAAGTTTTACAATAATCCTGTCAATTATTAATATGTTAACTGTATTATCTGTTTGCAAGGCAATAAGAGGATGAGAAAAAACCTTTGCTTTCAAGACTGTCTTATTCAAAGTTCGAGCACGATTAGCCACCTCACTATTTTTCCTCCCAAACACATCATGAATACACAGCAATATAGCATAATAATACCATAATCTATGGTTAAAGAGAACCAGAATATGTACATCCTGACACCAGATATAACATTAAAATATAATGCACACATTTCTGAAATCAAGGTTAAACCTCCATCAGCAATGAATTCTTTTCACATGATTTAAAGTTTTACATGAACATTACCAGATAAATCTCATATGCAAATTCAAATCAACTGCAGTAATTTATAGATTAGTGAGCTTCTCTGGAGTTCCTAGTCAATTGCTAGAATGCTTCCAAATAACTGGATCATCACTTTGCTTTCCAAAAGAAGCATAAACTCAAAGTGTGATAAAAGTATTTCAAACTTAGATATGGAAATGTATGCAAATTGATAGTTATATGTTTATACCAGCTTTAAAGAGCCCAGGTGGAGCAGCAGTCAAAGCAGCTTAATTGTTAAACAAAAGGTTGATGCTTGGGAGCAAGTGAGAGCTCTGTGGGAGAAAGGTTGGGTTGTCTGAGTCTGTAAAGACTTACAGCCTTGGAAACCTATGGCATCCTTCTACTCTGCCCTATTGGGTTACTATGACAACAGTCGTGGTTAGCTTGAATGGCTGCTTAATTTAGCATCCTTTGAATGAATATGCATATTCTTTCACTTTCTCTTTCTGAATTCTCCAGAGATGCATATCAACCCAGCATGAAATTTTAAATAAGGCAGCAGATAAGCTGTGTGTTCTACAGTTGCACACGTTAGGCACCAAAATATTGCTTTTAAAGTAGTCCAATGAGCATTTAAGAACTCAGAGCGTCTGTAACTACATCTCTTAGAAGTTTCGTAAAAAACATTTAAAATGACTTGAGTAGAAGTCATTAAACTTTTTTTTTTTTTAGTTCAAGGATTGTTTGTTGGCCTTTAAGAATGTCTTCCAGTCCAGTCTGTTGGGGCACCACACCCTGGCCCCAAAGTCCACCTTCAGCATTCCCTGGGGACCTCCCTGATCCATTCCCTTGCTGTTCTGTTGCACCCCCTTCGTGTTTTGCCTCGGTGAGGTGGGATCTGATTGGGTGAAATTCCCACACTGTGTCTCCGGTGCTGTCCCCTGTAGGGCTATGGGTCAGTGAGGACGTCATGTATCATAATGGGGCCGGCCATGTGGTTCTCTCTGTGGACTGGCTGCTTTAATTGGGAACATCATCCTCAAGGCCTGTTGGGCCAGGATGTACTACACTCTCTTCTCCTCCCCCTTCATCTGCTCCCGTGTGTGCTCAGATCAGATATGTCCCTCTCCCGGAGCTGCAGATTCAGTGCTGTCCTTTGGAATAAATTCCTCTGGGAGGAGGGGCAGGTGTCCATGTAGTATTTGGGATTGGGGCCGGCCCCGCAGACCTCTCCACTGGTTCCCTACTCCACGCCGGCACCCAAGGGGAGGGTATTGTTTATATCTTCACATGGAAAGAGGGACCAGACGGCAACCCAGTGCTCCAAGAATTCACTAAACTACAAATGAGGGATGTTGATGCAGAAAATTGACCTACCTTCGGATACTAAGCTCATGCACTGAATTGATCTTAAGAGGTCTTCATCTTATTGGGATTTGTACTCTTTTAAAATGAAATCGTTTCCTTGAATAATGGTTTTACTCACCATATTTAGTGAGTCCATGATCAGGTTAGGATTTATTCTTCTTAAGAGCCAGCTCCTCTTCACGGTAACTTTTCTTGAGGATCAGTTACCTCTAGGGATAAAAACATTAAAATCTAATTAAATGGTAAAAAGAGGCACACTTTTGTCCCAAAATGCACACTGATTTTTGCAGGGTAGCACAACAAAGAAAAATGACTCATCCTTCCTTGGAGAAAAAACATGATATTGAATCAACAATGGCTAGTGTTTTCTGGGTGGGGATTAAGAAACTCTGCACTCCCGATTAAATTTTATTATGTTAACTAAGCCAGTAACTGTCACTCTGAATTAAGGAAACAATAACATACGATGGAAAAGTAACTATCTATTGCACTGGTCAACGGATGCACAGTTCTTCCTTAAAGAATAGTTGTTTCTGGCTCTTTTGTTTTTATCACTCCAAAATGTATTTTGGCAAATTATCAGGTAGATATCAGCAATATTATTAGTTTGGAATTAAAGCTATATGGTTTCATATCTGTCTTACCTATGAACACTCTAAGGGAAGTGCTCTATAACCTTTGTCTTCCTTTTACAATCTGACTTCACTGGGTACCTCGAGGCAAATTTAAGAATTCTGTTGGTATAACTTGATTCCAGCATAGCCTTTCTCGAAAGCCATGGTTTCTAAGTTTCTATAGTTCTGCTTTGCTCAAATGAAATGTTAAACTAGAAATCACTATGGAAACTTAGAAAGAGTCGCATTATTCTCACTGAATTTGATGTAGAGAAGCATACAAATTAACGATTTTTGTTTTGCTATAGTTGTTGGTTTTGATTGTTTGTTTGTTTTATGATCCTTGGCGTATCTAAGGGGAAACCTTACCATTTTTCATCTAAACCATTTCAAGATATCAGATTCGTTTTCAAGTTAAAACAGAAAATTTTCCTGAGGATTCTGAATTCAAAAGGAAAAAGTTTAACTCTCAAGGATCTGTGCTAGTTTCTTAGAACTTAAATAGCAAAGTACCATAAACTAGGTGACATACAATAAATTAATCCATAAATTTATTCTTTTGGAGTCCTGGAACCTACAAAACAAAATTCATGGTATAGGCAAGGCCATGCTTTTTCTCAAGACCCTGGAGATAGATCCTTCCTGGTAGATTAAATTGTGACCTCTTCAAAATATATGTAAAAGTCCTAACTCCTGTACCTGTGAATGCAATTTTATTTAGAAATTTAAAAAATCTTCTGTTAATTTATTTGGGTTATATCTGAGTCAGTTTATTCTACCCCTAATCTGCTTGTGTGGTGTTTTAAAACAGGGAGTATATACAGAGAGAAACACACACACAGGGGATTTGCATATAAAGATTTCTCCAAAAAATACCCAAGGAATGGTATGAATAATCTGGGCCCACACGAAGCTGAAAACCTGAATCTAATATGAGCCTTTGCTGTTCTGGTCCACAGTAGGCCGCTGGCCTTGTTTTGGGGAGAATATGGAACACATTGGGCAGCTCCATCCCTCTCCTCTCACGATGCACTCCATTTCCTTCCTGTCGTCCCTGTCCGGGGTTGTCAAGTTGGTTTGGACTCATAGGAACTCCATGTTGGTACCACAGACGGAAACATCATCTGGTCCTGGGCCATCTTTAGAATTCATGTTATCTTTTGGCCAATTGCTGCAGCCACTGTGCTAATCTTTCCTGTGGAGAGCCTTCCTCCCTTTCGCTGCCCCTCCACTTTACAAAGCAGGATGCCCTTCTCCAGGGTCTGCTCCTTCCTGGTTACATGTCGGAAGTCCATGGGGTGAAAACCGGTCACCCTTGTCTCTTAGGAGCATTCTTACTTTACTTTCCTGATGATTACTGCAAGACAGATACGTTTGTTCTTTTGGCAGCCTCTGGTATTTTCCGTATTTTGCAATTATTAGACCATTATTTGCTGATAGGGTGTGACTCAAAAGGAGAGGAAATGGCTGTAGACCTCCATTAGTAATAGGAACTTGTGCAAAGTGTACAAAGTAAGAAGTACTTTTAGGATTCTGGAACCTAGAAGACCACATTTTGAAGACATCAAAAATGAAATGAAATGTATAAAGATTAATACCTTAGGTATTCATGCCCTGAAATGTACTGTTATTGACCAGTTTGAATTGGATAACTACATAGTTTACTATGCTGGACATAATGAATTCAAGAGGAATGGCGTCTTCTTAAATTGACAAAAATAACATCTCAAGATCTGTTTTGAAGTACAATGCTGTTTATATAGGGAAATATCTACTCACCATTCCTCATCTAATGAATAAGTCTGGTTTTTGTTTTTAGTTCTTTCCTATATTTTTATCCCACTGTCTTGAACCTTCCAATGTGATCCCTTTCAGAGCATTTAATCATGACAACACCAGCCCCCTGTCTGCCACAAGTCAGGCCTTTTTTTTTTTTTTTTTTTGTCACACACTGGTGTACTATCTTTTCAAAACCTCTAAATAGAAAGTTTCATTAACAGTCTGACCTGGTGGAACAAACTCAAAATGCACATTTTAAAAAAAACCCACAAATGAGCATTGTCTTGATCTTCAAGGTACACAGTACGCTCCAAAGACCCCAGCAGAGAGATCCAGTCCATAAACTGGGGTGGGACTAACCTGGTTACCTAACAGAGTGCTTTGGAGAGATAACTATAGGAGACAAAAATGATAAACCTGCCTTGAACGGTTAAAGCGTCATCAGTTTATTCGCCCTCTGATGCACGTTGAGCCTGATCTAGTTTTCTGTGAGTGTGCTTGTGTGGTCATATTGTGGTTTCTCTAAAATTTATTTAGCCATTGGGGATAACCCTCTTAAATTCTGGTTATATGTTTTTCAGGTTTTTGGTGAGAGAAGACCTGAAATGCAGATCTACCTGTCACACTTGTCTCTTAGGAGTATTCTTAATTTGTTTTTCTGATGTTTCTCACAAGACAGAAATGTTTGTTCTTTTGGCAGCATGTGGTATGTTCATTATTTTTCATGATTAAGTCCAGGATTGATGAACCTAGAGAGACAAGCAGGATAAGTATTCCTGGGGAGTACAGAGGCGGGGGTGGGTAAAGAGGAGCTTGCTGAACCCCTGGTGGGGAATGAGAATGATAGTGGGACAGGAGGAAAGTCAAGGGAAATAGAGGAAAGAGCTGGGAGGAAAAGGGAATTTATAGAGGTCTAGATAAAGACATGTATATATGCAAATATATTTATATATGAGGATGGGGAAATAGATCTATGTGTATAGGTTTAGTATTAAGGTAGCAGAAGGACATTGGGCCTCCACTAAAGTACTCCCTCAATGCAATAATATTTTCTTCTATTAAATTGGCATTCTACGATGCTTACCTTCCTGACACAACCACTGAAGACAAAGCGGTTGAATAAGCAAATGTGGTGAAGAAAGCTAATGGTGCCTGGCTATCAAAAGATATAGCATCTGGGGTTTTAAAGGCTTGAAGGTAAACAAGCGGCCATCTAGATCAGAATCAACAAAGCCCACATGGAAGAAGCACACTAGTCTGTGAGATCACGAGGTGTTGAAGGGATCAGGTATCAGGCATCATCAGAACAAAAATATCTTACCATAGTGAATGAGGCGGGGGTGGGGGGGCGTGTGGAGTGGAGAGCCAAAGCCCATTTGTATGCCACTGGAGATCCCCTTGCAGAGGGGTCTCTGGGAGGAGACGAGCCAGACAGGGTGTGATGTAACAATGATGAAATATACAACTTTCCTCTAGTTCCTAAATGCTTCTTCCTCCCCGATTATCATGATCCTAATTCTACCTTGTAAGTCTGGCTAGAACAGAGGATGTACACTGGCACAGATAAGAACCAGAAACACTGGGAATCCAGGGAGGATGATCCCTGCAGGACCAGTGGTGTGAGTGGTAATACTGGGAACTTAGAGGGAGGGTGGGTTGGAAAGGGGGAGCCAATTACAAGAAGCTACATGTGACCTCATCCCTGGGGGATGGACAACAGAAAAGTGGGTGAAGGGAGACGTCGGACAGGGCAAGATATGACAAAGTAATAATTTATAAATTATCAAGGGTTCATGAGGGAGAGGGGAGTAGGGAGGGAGGGGAAAAATGAGGACCTGATGCCAGGGGCTTAAGTGTAGAACAAATGTTTTGAGAATGATGATGGCAATGACTGTACAAATGTACTTTACACAATTGATGTATGTATGGATTGTGATAAGAATTTTATGAGCCCCTAATAAAATGATAACTAACTAACTAAATAAAGCATAACAAAACAAAAAAAAGAGTACAGACATTGGAATGGCATCGAAGCATCTGCATTGCGCTACCTGCAAGGTCAGCAGTTCAAGCCCATCAGCCTTTCCATCACAGAGAAAATGCTACCTGCTCTCATAAAGACGTGCAGCCTCAGAAATCATTTAGGGTCACCAGGAGCTGGGATCAAACATAGGGCCGCAGGTCTGGTCTTAGGTTTGGCACTCAAGTCTGATTACCAGAGACAAATCCTGGCTGTAACTTTATAGCTGTGTTGTCTGGAGCTCCATTTCTTCATTGCTAAATAGGTCAATGACAATAAGATCCAGCTGAGAGACTTTGCTGTTGTTAAGTGGCATACTGGATGCACGTGTGTTTCTGTGGCTGTTGGGCGGTATGGAGTCAGATTCAACTCACAGCTCTTCTAAGCAAAACAAACTACTGACGCCCTCACACAGGTTTTTCCATTTTTGAGTCTACTCTTGCAACCAATTTGTCAATCCACCTCATTTATGGTCTTTCTATTTGTGTTGATGTTAACCCTTTCTCTGCTTTACAAAGCATGCTGTCCTCTCCAGTGACTGTCCTCTCGTGATGACATATCGAAGTACATGAGATGAAGTTTCTTCATCCTCCACTCTAGGGATATTCTGGCTGGACTTCTTCCAACACAGATTTATTCAGTCTTCTGGTAGTCTGTGGCATATTTAATACTCCTCACCCACATATATTTAATAATAGTTTCATATTCCATCTTCTGTCTTCATTAGCCATTGTTCATCTTTTGCATTTTATAAATCAATTGACAATACCACTGGGTCAGGCACACTTTACTCTTCAAAGTGATTGATGTCTTTCCTTTTTAACACATTATCTTTAAAAATTAATTTTGTTGAGATATAATTAACATATCCAATCCAATACTTCAATCATATTAAGAAGAGTTGTACAGTCATCATCACAATTGACTTTAGAATCTTTTCTTCTTTATAGTACTTGTTGTTGACTCCGCATTTTCCCCCAATCTCCCCTCCCATGCCACTAGAAAATTATTAATGCAGTTGCTGTTTCTATAGATTTACCTATCCTGATTTTCCCTTACAGGACAATATACAAAACAATGGCAAAAATAAAAATAATTTGAAAAGGAACCAGCAACAATGACAAAAAATAGAGAGAAACTTCAATCAAAAAGAAGGCAGCAAATATTTTAAAATGTCAATGAATTTAAAATGGGCCAAAGGGGAGATCAAAGGAGAAGGTTATATTTTAGCCTACCAGAGCTGCTAAAACCCAGCTTCCCAATGCTCTCTGTGATGTAAAGGCTGTTTACAGAAGAGATTCACCAACGGCTGGATCCACATCAGGACCCTGCAACGGGGTTTGGGGTTGCCACTATCTATCATCCATAGCATTCTGGAAACTGGGTGTTTAGAATTTAAACCCTAATGCTGGTCCTTCCTCCAAGTTGGATTTTATTATTTATCATCTTTGGATCACACAGGCTGATGTGTTTCACAGTGACATCTTTCCGAGGGTCCGTACTAAATAAAGCTATGTCATAAGAACTGATGGTTCTCATATCAGGGCTATGGTTCAACGAGAACTCAACATTCATTCGTATGTCTATGCTTTCTATATGTGCCTGGTGCACTTGAGAAACATAATTATCCTTTCACTGGAGTGCACCATAAATCATCCCCGTGGGGCATAAGGTAATTCTACTGGCAATACCACTATTTTAGCCAATGGTATAGAATCAAAACACTGTGGATAGAAGGAGTTTGTACATGTGCAGGGCATCTTTTATACGTACTACAATATAAAAACCGTTGACTTGTACAGATTCAAAACTTCAGTGAATGGAAACTAATTACATATCACATTAGAGTGGAAGATATGGAAAAACTTTAGGTAACACTCATTTACAAAAGCAGAACCATCCTTCCTGCACTAAGACATGTCGCACAAAAATTAAAAACAAAGCAAAACAGAGAGTATGAAAACACCACCATTTGTTGGGCATCCGCAAAACAAGAGATCTGAACCAAACCAACGTCCAGTGACCATAACCTTGGGCTAGCAATCATCTGCTTCTTCTCTTACTAGAAGCAGTTCTCAACCTATGGATCGTGACCCCTTTTGGGGTCAAACGACCCTCTCAGAGGGGTCATCCAGTTCATAACAGTAACAAAATTACAGTTATGAAGTAGCAACGAAAATAATTTTATGGTTGGGGGAACTGTATTAAAGGGTCGCAGCATTAGGAAGGTTGAGAACCACTGCACCAGAGCATTTTAGCCCTAAGTCCAACGGTGCATTCCAGTTCTTTAAATCTGCTACACAGGAGTGTAAGGTAAAGTTCCGTTCACTTCGTGGGCTTTCCAATTCCAGTCCTTCTGGTGTGGCCTGTGAAGGTGTTCTTCACCTTTAAACGACAGATCGAAAGTCCTAGTTGTCTATAGCACACTGCTTGGGTTCCTAAGAGCTGGAAAGAAACTAGGTCAAACGTTCTCAATTAAGAACACAATATTGAGCATATTCTTTGGAGAATGACATTTATGTAAGTAATGGTAACCAGTCTTCCCGATGGTGGGTTGCCCTTCTCCTGTACCAGCCACGAGAAGCGGGGTTGCCTTCTCTGCACCGACATATCCCCACCCGTCCTTCTTGATGGGAGTCCCCCGTGTGACACCAATGGCGATTGCAGGAGTGTCTGTTGATTGGGTGTGACCACAGAAAACTGCTGTGGAGGCATTCTCCCCTGCAACACGAGAAACGGATCCCACCTGGAGTAAAGCCAGCTCTCTTGGAGGAGTTTTAAGATGTTTAATAAGGGGGTGAGAAATGGTTCATGGGAATTAGGCAGGTACTCTACCTCATTGCTTAAATTACATGACTTGAGGGCAGAAACCTACCTCCATCTTAGTTTTTATCCAGATAGTAGTGGATGCATACACTAGCTGTCTTTCTGTAATTGACTAACTTCATTCAGCATAATGATCGCAAGGTCCACCCAAGTCATGAGGTAGTTTGTGGTTTCATCATATACCATAGTTTCTTTGTTCATCCTTCTGATGGACATCTGTGCTGTGTCTCAAAATTGTGCTGCAGTAAACATGAGAAAGCACATGCGTGTTTGTGTGCCCTCCCTTACTCCATGTAGTTTATGCCTAGCAGAGATATTGTTGAATTATGAACACGTTATCTTTATGGGCAATGATTTTGGATCCAAGTAAAATGAAATTCTTGACAAATTCAATATTTTCTCCATTAATTGTGACATTGTTTAATCGATAATTGAGATGTTGTTGGTTCAGTTTGAAATGTAATCCAGATTTAAGGATGTAGTGTTTTATATTCTTTTGTAAATACTTCAAGTTCTCTCCATATTTAGTAAGTAAAGTTGAATTATCTGCATATTACATGTTGTTGATATGTCTTTCTGTAAACTTGGTGCTGTGTTCTTCAGGTTGTCCATGTTCTACTTGCTCAGTAAGCAGATGGAACAAATATAGAACCTGAAAGGATACAATACTGATGCCTATATTTCCTGATTTTAAACCATATAGTATCCTCTCTTTCTGTTTGACCAGCTGGTCTGTGTACAGATATTGCATGAACCCATACACAGTTTTTGGAATTTCTATTCCTCACGGTGTCATCCGTGATTTATTATGATCCACCCAGTTGAATGCCTATGCATAGTTAATAAAGCACAGCTAAGCATCTTTCTGGTATCTTCTCCTTTCAGCCAATGATGTCAGCAACAGTATCCCTTATTCCATTTCCTCTTCTGAGTCCAGCCTGAACACCTGACAGTTCTCTGTCAATGTACTGTTGCAACCTTTGTTGAATGAACTTCAGCAAAATTGTATTTGCATAATACCCCAAGTCATGTCTACAGGACGAAGATGAGGCTGTCTGTTCCTATAAAGTTTTACCCTCTCAGAAACCAAAATGGGCAGTTCTGTTCTGCCCTATGGTTCGCTCTGTGTCGGAATCAAAGCAGTGGTAACAGGTTTGGCTTCTGAATAGGACTTGAGCTTCTGGCAGTTCCCTTTGTCGGCAATGCCACAATTATCCTTTCATTATCTTCAGCTAAATTTTACCTGCTGTGACATTAATAACATCAATTTATACATTCCAGTAGATCACCTATATTTGGAATGGATAGGACTGTGGACCACCCCCACCCCCAAAAATGGCCAGGTAATTGTCTTCCAAAATTCTTGGCATAAACAAGTGAGCAGCTTTTGATTGATATTCTATTGCTTCCATCAGCCCTGTTTTTCAATCATGCTATCAGTGCAGCATGGACCTATTCATCAATATTATCAGTTCTTAGTCATACATTATCTCTTAAAGTGGCAGAATGCTGACCAACTCTGTCTGTGTATGACTCTGCATATTACTTCCATCTTATTTATGTCATTCAATAATTTTCCTACAGAATCCTTAATAATGCAGCTCAGTGATTCAGAAATGCGTAGTCACCTCTTCTCTTTCTTTCAAACACCCGGTCTTTGCACATTTCATTATAATCCTTAAGCTTGTTATTTCAAGCCACCCTTCAAAATATTCTGTTCAACTATTTTACTTCATCATTCCTTCCACTGGCTTTAGTTATTCTACATGGAATATTATTTCATTTCGGTCTTTTTAATAATTGTCTTGTTTCTCCATAGATTATGCTGATATCTTTTCACAAATCATCTCGTTTTCAACCAGCTATATAAAAAATTATCAAATATCTTCTTGAGAAGGTCTCTAAATTCATATGGATTGTATTCAAGATCATATTTTGGATCTCATGGGCTTGTTTTCATTTTCATCAGCTTCAATATGAACTTGCATACAAGTAATTGATGAATTGTTCCACTATATTCTCTGAGATTTTTCTATCTGACAATATCAAGCGTTTCCACAATCTCCTCCAAGATGTGATAGAAACGCACTATATCAAACTATGTTCTGCTTTTATTCTTAAGGTGTAAGTGATTCAGGACTAGGCTACCTCTTCCTTCTTCTCTGTATTTTTTGGAAACTCCACTAAAACCTGTCAACTATGATTGGTCTGGGTGGTATTTGAAGTACCAGTCGCACACCTTCTGCATCACAGCAATATGAAAGTGATCACAGGATGACAAACTTACAAAGAGGTGGTATCCGTTGCTGTGGTTCAGTGCCTGTAGGTCGGTTCTGATTCGTAGCAACCCTGTGCCCAACAGAATGAAGCCCTGATTGGTCCTGTGCCACACTCACAATTGTTCTTAGCTTGGGACCCATTGTTGAAGCAGTGAAAATAGCCAATATCAGTCCTCTTCAGCTCGCTTATGCCTGGAATATCAATCTTTGTGCATTCCATTAATTTTTAATGGCTTCCAATTTTCCTAAATGAAAGCTTGCACATTCCAACTTCTAATTTGATGTTTTCAGCTATTTCTTCTCATTCTGAGTTGTGCTCCATCAGCACATGCAAGTCCCGAAGGCTTTACTCTGTTGGCTTTACTCCAGGCCCATCCCAATGGGGGGAGACTTCCACGCTGAAGTTCGCCCTTCCCCAGTCAGATTTTGAGGGCCTTCCAATCTGAGCGGCAACTCTGCGGGTGCTATCTCTGACAATGTTCTTCTGTTCACCAGATTTTCAGTAACTGAGACTACGTTGGTGCTCTCGATGGGGTTTTCCGTGGCTCCTTCCTCTGAAGTGGACAACGAATGCCCTCTTCAGAGTCTGCTCTTGTCTGGAAGCTCCGCTGAAGTCTGTTTGCTCTCAGCCACCCAGCTGACTGGCGCTGAGTTCACAGGGACACCGCTTTCAGCAGCGCAGCAGCACAGACGCCACTACAGTGTGACAGACTGACAGCAAGCGTGGCTCTAATGCTTAGGAAACTCTAAATCAAAGGACCGATGCTCATTACGATGATGTCATCTTAAATATTCAGTATTGCCATTTAAAGTCTTTCAGGAAATTTTAGAATTTTCTGCTTGCCAATTGTTTACAGAAGTTCTCTTCTGGAATATAACATTAGTGTATATTCATGGTTTCTTGGATCATATACACACCTGTATGTTGGTTCACTTGTCTGTTTGTTCCCCACTCTGGCTTCACAATCCGCATCTAAGGAGGCATTTTGGGAAGCTTAATAGCAAACAGCCTGGAGGAAACCAACACTTACCCCACATGAGTCACTTTAAGCCACTAATTACATGTCACTTTAAATGATCAGCCTGCTAGCCCTATCGTTTTTTACATGTGAAGTTTTAGTCATGAAAAAAAGGAGTTATTCACAGTACATGTATGCCTGTGTACTTTTACACTGATTCATCTTTCTTTTTCTTCATAATTTATCTTCAAAGCACATTTTGCTTCTAGTACATATTCCATCACTCTTCAATCAATTTCGGTGCACTCTTCCAGAAAGTTTCATTTTTAAAAAGGCTTTCTAGTAGATTCAGTCACTGAATAAAACTCATTTTTCCTCATGATATCATTCTTACGTAAAACATATTTCAGTGGATAACAAGAGATGAATGGATCATATTTTGCAGCAATGGAAAATAAAAATTGAGATTTGATTTACTTAAATATTGTGGTTGGTTTTCAGCAAAGGAGGACATTCTTCATTGCAAAGAATGATAAATAAAAAAAAAAAACACTGCAACTGTTCCTTTTACGTGGAGGTGGAAACCCAGCTCAGATTCGTTTTAATTGTTAAAATATGTCATGAGTGTGAAGAATGCTAGAGAAAATGATAAGCAAATTTTCTTCAAAAGATGGTATAACAAAAAGAGAATGTTTGTAAATGAATTTTAAAAACATCAGAAAAAAAGAACACAAGACGGATCTTGACTGGAAGTAGAGAATTCCAGAAAGCTGTTGACTAGTGTTTTATTAACTATGTGAAAGCTTTCAACTGTGTGGATCCTAAAAAACTATGGCTAGCCCTGAGCATTCCAGAGCACTTCACTGGGCTCATGCGTGCAAACAGAACAAGGGCATACTGCATTATCTAAAATCAAGAAGGATGTGCAATTCAAATAACATTTAGTAATAACCCAACTGACAAGTTGAAACTATTTTCCTTACCTTATTGTCATTCCTAATCATTTTATTTATATTCATGGGTTTTCAAAACATAAACTTTGAGGCAGAAAATCACAGTATGACTGAAACCAATGCAAGCAGGTAAAAAAAAAAGCAGGTTTCAGCAGAACTTTTTTAGACTAATAACAGACCATGAATAAGATACAGACTATCCAATACTAAGGAATCATCAACTGAAAATCCTGTGAAGAACACGGGAACATTGTCAGACACTGAAAAGTCGTTGAATAGCTGCTGACCCCGGGGCTGGCCCCAATCCCGAATACATGCTCTCCCCAGCCACCCTCCACCCCTGAAGAATGCACTTCAGAGAACAGCACTGAAGCTGCAGTTCAGAGAGAGGGGCGCTTCTGACCATGAGAAAATGAAGAGGGAAGGCATGAGTGGAACACAGCCTCACCCTCAATCCCAGAGGACAATATTCCGCGTTGGAGCAGCCAATGCACAGAGAGTATCCTAGACCAGCCCCACTATGAGAAACAAAGTTCCTCACTGACCCTTAAAAGGAAACAGAGAAAAGAACTAGGAGGTAAAGGACATTTGTAGAGGTCTAAATACAGGCATTTACATATGTAAATATATTTATATATAATAATAGGGACATAGTTCTATGTACATATATTTATATGTTAAGTATTAAGGCCACAGACATTGGGCCTCCACTCAAGGACTCCCTGAATGCAAGAATACTTTGTTCTAATAACCCGGCATTCTGTGATGCTCACCTTCCCTGACTTGAGCACTGAAGACAAAATGGGTGCGTAAACAAGTGTTGTGAAGAAACACTGATGGTTCCTGGCTATCAAAGGATATAGCATCTGGAGTCTTAAAGGCTTGAAGGCAAACAAGTGCCATCTAGCTGAGAAGCAACCAGCCCACATGGGAGAAGCACACCAGAATTGTGATCATGAGGTGTTGATGGGATCAGGTACCAGGCATCAAAGACACCCCCCAAAAATCATATAAATGTAAATGAAGGGGAGTGCAGAGTGGAGACCCAAAGCCCATCTGTAGAAAATTGGACATCCCCTCACAGAAGGGTAAAAAGGAAGAGATGAGCCAGTCAGGGTGCAGCATCGCACTACTGAAACAAACAACTTTTCTCTGGTACTTTAATGTCTCCCTCCCCCCACTATCATGACCCCTTTTAAGTTGTACCTTACAAATCTGGCTAGACCAGACCATGTACACTGGAAGAGATAAGTCCCTCGGGACTAATAATAAGAGTAGCAATAGCAGAAGGGGAAGGGGAAGGTTGAGGGGCGAAAGGGGAAACTGATCACAATGATCAACATATAAACCCCCCTTCCCCAGGGAGCAAGGGCAGGGTGGACAACAGAAACCTCGGTGAAGGGAGACAGCAGTCAGTGTAAGTGTAAGACATGAAAAAAATTAATAATTTATAAATTATCAAGGGATCATGAGGGAGGGATGGTGGTAGTGTGGGGAAATAAGCTAATAGCAAAGGCTAAGTAGAAAGAACATGTTTAGAAATGATGATGGCAACCTATATACAAATGTTCCTGACACAATGGATGTATATATACGAACTGTAAGAACCCCAAATAAAATTATTTTTTAAAAAACAAGAATAGATGCAGAACATTATCAGAGATAGGCTAGAAAATGAAGCCCTCAGGTCAGAAGGCATTCAAAATATGACTGAGGAGGAGTTGCCTTCTCAAAGTACAACCTTGAGGACAGCCCACTTGAATTTCATGAATCTCAGGAACTGACTTGACATACTGCACACTAAGGACAGAAGACCCAATGAGCTGGGAGAGGGCATTACATTAAAGAGCGGAACGAGAAATTTCACCGAGCGGTTCAAGAAGATACAGTATTCTAATGAAATGTGCAAAGACCTAGAGTTAGAAAGTTAAACAGAAGAGCACACTCCACATAACTTAAACTAAAAGAGCTCAAGAAAAAATTCAAGCTTAGAGCTTCAATTTGAGATTCTATGGGAAAAATATTGAATGATGCAGAAAGCATCAAGAGAAGATGGAACGAATACACAGTGTTGCTGTATAAGAAATAATGTAGACTTTCAACCATTTTAAGAGGAAGCATATGAGCACGAGCCAAGGATGCTGAATGAAGAGATCCAAGCTGCACTAACGGTTTTATTAAAAATCACAGCTCCAGGAATTGAGAGATTATTAATCGAAATGTTTCAACAGTTGATGAAGCAAGCCCTGGAGGTACTCACTCATCTATGACAAGACATTTGGAAAGCAGCTACCTGGCCAACTGACTAAAAGAGATCTATATTTTTACAAATTCCAAATAAAGGTGACCCAAAGAATGATCAAATTATAGAATGATATCATTTGTATCACATGCAAGTAAAATTTTGCTGAGGACCATCCAGAATGATTGCAACAGAACTTTGACATTCAAGCCTGGCTCAGAAGAGGACATGGAACAAGGAATATCATTGCTAGGTGCAGATGGATCTTTACTGAAAATAGAAAATATCAGAAAGATGTATACTTGTGGTTTATTAACGATACAGGC
This sequence comes from Tenrec ecaudatus, assembly GCF_050624435.1. NCBI lineage: Eukaryota > Metazoa > Chordata > Mammalia > Afrosoricida > Tenrecidae > Tenrec > Tenrec ecaudatus. Next base: position 152,657,983 of record NC_134532.1, read on the forward strand.
ATTCTACTGCATAGATCATAACGAACTGTGGTTAGCCGTGAGAAAAATGGGAATTCCAGCATACTTCATTATGCTCACAGGAAATTTATACACAAATTGAGTCAGTTTTACAAAAAAACCCAAGAAACTAGTGCAGTGCAAAAAACCAAGAAAGGTGTGCTTCAGCTGGGTTGTGTCCTCTCCCCATACTTATTCAATCTGTGTACTGAGAAAACGAGAAGCTAGACTATATAAAGATGCATGTGGCATCAGGATTAGAGAAAGACATCAATAAACTTAAATATGCAGATGACAGAATGGAGGATGGTTTTAAAATCATCTGACTTCATCAGATACTTCTCTTATTCCTTCAAATACATTTATTGGGCAGACACTGTGACTCTACTCATTTCTTTGAATAGAGTAGAATGCCCAAGCATGGAAATGTCTTTGCCTTCGGTCTATCAAAGTTCTGTACTTTCCACTCAGACTTTCTGTCCAACTGGAGGCCACGCTCAGCTCGGAGCCTAACAGGTATGAGGATGTTGAATAGTGTAGGCAGCAGAGTGACAAGGGGTTGCCCTCATTTTATTTCCAACACAGGACTCCCAACAAGATAAAGTGAAGCTCGGACTGTTCAACAAGAAGGAAGTCATTCAGGCACGGTCCTTCACGCCTGCTAAATCTTAAAAAGCACAACACATGTTTTATATTTTACAGTAGGTGACAATTTACATTTCAGATCATCAACTGCGTATTCAGCAGTTTGAACTACTAATCATTCTGGCCTGAATAGTTTACCCATCACCTGATCCTTGATTTCTCTTTTCTCTCTTGCACTAAGTCATTTTTATTTCAACTAATGCCTATTGCTCCAAAAGATGTTCCAGACTGTAATCTTTATGGAAGCAGATTGCCATATCTTTCTCCTGTGGAGAAGCAGGTAGATCTGAACCATTAACCTTTTGGTAAGCAGTCTAGCTCTTAACCCATGTGTCACCAAGGTTCCTTGCTCATGGGAACAGATGGTCCCATAAGTCACTTTTTTATTACATGAAGATATTAGAACCAGCACAATGGATCAGATATTCTTCACTCTCCTCAAGACCCACAGTGTTAATACCACCGTATCTCAGACATCTGTATTGCTCAGACTACCAAGAGCCCAGTCACGAGCATCGTAACTCTCATTCCTACTGCTCTATGTAAGGATAGATTATCCAATAAGCAAAATAAGCATAAACAAAATAGAGGCACCATCTGTCCAAAGTAAAGGCTCATAGATACCAAGCAGGCAGGACACAGGGAAAGCAAGCACTGCAATAGAAGAGAAATGGCAAATCAATAAATTAAACTGATACCAGACTCAAGGCAGAGAATGTACTGGCCAGAAATAAAGTCCATGCAGGGTCACAGGGTGTCTATATATGAGGTATTTAAATCTATGATGCACTTTAACAACTTCATAGGCATTTATCTCCCATGGTCCCCTCCATTAAATTCATTATATCAGCAAGTTATTTGGAAGTTTGCTATTTCTTTCTAATAAATAAGATGTAGGCATGAGCTATTGAATTTAACTCTTGCTACACTCAACTAGTATGCACCTGAACTCAACAAACTCAGTTAACAGGCAAAGATGGATTTTTAAAATAGATTATTTTTTTCTAACATAAAACATAATTTACATATCAAGTGTGTATTGATTGTTGTTTTTATCTCTTGCCCAGGACACCGTGTTTGATGTTTGTTGATCTCTACAAGTAATAACTATGATATTTACACAATCTAAGACAAAATTTTAACACCTTGAAAATACACAAAACAAGTACTGCCAAATAGTGATCATCAAGAATGTTACCACTGCACAAACATGATAAAGAAACAAGTTAATGTCAGAGTGCATACTGTCAGAAGAGCCCAGGGTCAGGAAAGTGGAGGGGCAGGGACAAAGAGGAAGGCCCTCGACTAGATGGATCGACACCGTGGCTGCATCAGTGGGCTCAGCCATAAGAACAATTGTGAGGCTGGCCCAGGTCTGAGCAGGGTTTGGTTCTGCTGTGCATGGGGTCGCTGTGGGTCCGGCCATTAGGGTAGTGCCTAACGACAAGGACAGCGCTTTTCCTCCATAGGTTATAGTTCTTACTCATCATGTGGAGTTGTGTGGCTTTTCTTTCTTACTGTTTCATTCACTTTCAAAGGGCTACTACTCAGGTTCAATCTGGTGTGGTAGATTTGGGGACAGTTTCTTCTGAGACTAAACAGTATACACAAAGTAGCAAAGAAACAGCACGTGTATAAATGATTTATATACATTCACAATGAAATGATGGAGGAAAAATCTACATCATGTTCTCAAATTAGTAAAAATAGCATAACCAACAGAGCGGTGAGTTGTCCTCTTTCCTAGCCAAGATTATTCTTAAGCAGTCCCACAGAGGAAAACTGCACGGTGAATGCTGTGGTCTTTATCACATCAGCTCCAGACTACCTTAGTTCACAGCAATCTGAAACCTGCTTCCTCCGAGACACCCAGCGTAGGAAGAAATTGGCCGGTTCTGATCAATCCCAAGCAGGGAATACTGTGGTAGTTAGAAATTAAAAAATGGATTCCACTGTCACACTGCGGAGAGAAATCCAAGCATCCGGGTGAGGGAACATTGCCAAAGCAGTTCAGATATATCACAAAATCACCAGAGAGTGACAGAGCACTTCACTTTTACAAGGCGTAAAGGCAAAATCTTTGTCATAATACTTTCCATGCTCAGTTGAGTAATGTACTCACAGAAGTGATTTCACATACTAGTACATAAGGATGAGATTACACTGCCATTCATGAGCTGAATGGTTGTAATTTCCTGTCCTCAAGACACTTGTATTAACCACGCAGCAAACGCTAGCGTGGCGAGGTAGTTTCTGTCCTTGGAGAACTCATTCATTCTGGAGACTATTGCACATTTAACTGAATTCTGTGCTTTTGAAGTTATACTAATACATTATGGGTATCAAATCTTTACCTAAATTACTAGTAAAATCCAACTTTTTCTCCTTCTCTCTAATTTTCTTGGGTGCTATTTTAAAAAAGGGTATGCACTCAAGGATCTCACTCTTTTACTTTAGTTTCTGTATTTAATGTCTTATCTGTAAGAAAACTCTGTCACAATTTATGAAAATATATACTGCTCTTCTCCTATGTTATATGCTTGTTATTTTACTTAATTTTTCTAAGACTTTAAGATATTCTTTAAGGTGAAAGAATAAGTTTGAAACAACCAAAAAATTATTTTTCTCATTTAAAAACAAAAAGGAACCCCAAACTCTTTGCCTTAGAGTCAATCCCAATTCAGAGTGACCCTGTAGGACAGACGAGACCTGCCCCGTGGGTCTCTGAGAGAAATCCTTATGGTTCACACATACACCGCCCCCATCCTGGTGGTTGTAAGCTGCAAACCTTGCAGTAGGAGCCCAATGCATAACCCCTCTGCCACCACCACTGCTCTTTTCTTAGCCTGCCTACCTAGAAATAACATCCATCAAGATTTGAATACTCTCTCACATTTCTTGAAGGTGCAAAAAGCGTGTTGCCAGTTAGTGGGCTCAGACCGCGGTCTCCTTGAGGACAGAGGAGGCCCATCCTGGGTCAAGAGCTCTATTCTTCGGAGAAGCAGGACACACTTGACTCCTTTGGAGGAATGAGTGGGTTCACGGTGTCTGCCTTTCCGCTGGCAGCTGAGCGCTTTACCCTTGAGCCGCTGGAGCACTGTCCTGTTCTTGAAGTTAATGAGCGGAGAATGACGAAGTCATTCGAGTCAAAAGTACTGACAGAAGCAACGTTATCATTGTGTTCAACAGAAAGACCAAATCAGTCGATATTTTCCTGAAAGTTTTCTTGAAATACATTCATGAGGAAGCTTGAAAGAATTCATGAGAAAAAACGGAATGGATAATAAAATTTTCCCTGAGAATTTTAAATGCCCTTCATATTTGCTTAGGTCAAGAAATATAGTATCCCTAGAAACTTTAGAAAACGCTTAATGCCATTGATAGTCATAAAATATTAAAAGGTTAGCAATATTCTAATTTTTTGCTCTTTTATTTTGTACCTATTTTGAAATTAGTATAATTAGAATTATTAACATGTTTATATTCTTATCTTCAGTATACGTAGGTTTTCAGTGGCTACTTCCTGGCAACATGTCCAAAATGCAGATTTTCCTTAAATCATTTTATATTTTGGGCAATTAGGTGTACATAATTATGTTGATATGTCAGCAAAATTTGGGGTTCATATTCCTCTTAATGTGGTATCAACAATTAATTTTCCAAAATAGTTGTAACATTTTCTAACTTCTCCATTTGCTATTGCTTAGTAGGTCCCTGCTGAGTCTAACCTTCACAGGAGTAATTACTTGGAAAAATAAAAATATACAATGGCCTAAGGCTTTGATGAATGGACAAAATCAAACAGATTCTGGCGAGAAATAGATACTTACAAACAAGAAATGAAAGTGAATGATTAACAATTTTTATTTCTTTCAGCTGAAGGACAATCTGAAAAGGGGCACTTCATGAGGAAACTGAAGCTGATGAAAATTCTGAAATCTTTTAGAAGTGAGCAATCAGGGAATATAATTTGGTGCAAAAATAGTAAGATTGAGGGGACAATCACAGAAAAGAGAATGTCCAAGTTTTAAGTTGACTTACCCACCCAGTAAGTACGCCATACTTAGCTAGCACTTTCTTCAAGAGTTTTATCTAATAATAATAATCATAATCTGATATTTGAACAGTAGCCAAAATTTTCAGCTTCAGTGTAACTAAGTACATTGACAACTAAAAATATAATGAACCTTCCAGGGTATAATAAGAAATTTAAAATATAACATTAACAGTTCAATCCAAAATACTTTATATAGAAAGATACAGAAAAAAATGTAGCCCGTTCTCACAAGAACTGATAAAGAGCAACCTAGAAAGTAGACTCCTGTGTTGACTATGCAGATAAGATCTTAAAGCAGCTATTATAAAAAAGATTCAAGGAAATTCTGAAGTAAAATGAATTAAAAGATAAGAAAACTCAACAGAGAGTAACTTTCTTTTTTTGTGTGTGTTGCACAAAATTTTACTTCCATCTGAAATTAGAGTATTTCATAATTGATGCATTTTGTTGGATCATCTTTCATTGGAATGGGGACAGATGTGTCTCTTCCAGGTGGCCGACCAGGTAGCTACGGAGCTCTTGTCACAGAGGAGTTCATGCTTCCACCACGGACGGCATCCCTTTGTTGAAGTGTCTCAGTTGGTTTCCTGGCACTTCCTGAGTCGTGGTTTTTGGTCAGAGCCTTCAGTGCAGCTTAGATCTCTTCTTTCAGAACCACTGAATCCTTTTTCTTTTTAACTTTTTATTGTGAATTGGGTGAATCTGTACTCAGTATTATTGGCTCTTGATCATATACTACTTCCTGTAGTGGTTGAATGTTTTTTTTTTTAAATCATTTTATTGGGGCTCATACAATTCTTACCACAATCCATACATACATCAATTGTATAAAGCACATTTGTATATTTAGTACCCTCATCGTTCTCAAAACATTTGCTCTCCATGCAAGCCCCTGGCATCAGCTCCTCATTTTTCCCCCTCCCTCCCTGTTCTTCCCTCCCTCATGAACCCTTGATAATTTATAAATTATTATTTTGTCATACCTTATACTGTCCGATGTCTCCCTTCACCCACTTTTCTGTTGTTCATCCTCCAGAGAGGAGGTTAAAATATAAATAATTAAAGGCAATTTTTAAAATAATTGCTTCTTCCACGAGCATTGTACGCACAAGCAAGATGGAACCCTTGACTACTTCAACCCTTTCTCCATCTATCATGATGTGGCCTACTAGTCCATAGAGAGCATTTTGTCTTCTGCATTAAGCTATGAGCCATGCTGCAAACTGCAATCCTTGGTGTTCATCAGCAAGTGCTTCAAGCTGTCTTCACTCCTGGCAAGCGAGGTTGTGTAATCCACATGTCAAAGGTGGTCAATAAGCCTGCCTTCAAACCCGATGCCCCATTCTTCTTCATGTGACACAACTTCTCCGAGGACTCGGTCAGCAGACACAATGAATAAGCACGGTGACGGAATGCAATGCTGGTCGGCACCTTTCCTGATTTTAAACCGCAAAGCAAGCGTTCCCTTGATCTGTTCAAACAACTGCCTGCTCATCCATGTACAGGTTCCTGGTGAGACAATGAAATGGCCTGCAATTCCTGTTCTGTAGGTCACTGGCGGTGGGGAAGGGAACTCTGGGGGTGGCGCTCTGTGGAATGTCTGTGTTTTTACACTAATGGTGTGTTTCGCCCCTGGTGGTTACATATAGGGCTAATCACCAGATCAGAAGTTTGAAACCACCAACTGCTCTAAAGGAGAGGTTTGATGCTTTCTGCTCCCACAAAGCTGTACCGTCTGGCATATCAGGGTAGTTCTACCCTGTCCCATAGGTGTGAGGCAAAATCCAGTGGATGACGGTGCGTTTTTGTGAGTGAGCATTCCAGTGATGCTTTCCCGTAAACCTTAGGCTGCTCATCTAGGTGTTGTTGGGGACACGTCAAACTACCTGCTCCCCTAGAAGATTTGCAGCCTCGGAAGCTATAGACGATAGCAACAGAGAAGAATCAACTCGCTGGCAGTGGGTTTTGTTTGGGTCACATGTTTCTTCTAAATAACAGATAGTTTCATTTCTAACTCAACTCTGACAACATTTGTCCTTAATTTGGAATATTAAGTCCATTTACATTTTATGTAATTATTTTTCTTTTTTGGAACTAAAGTGGGACTTCAAACGGATTGTGGAAATGTGAAATGACCAGATAATGGGTTTTTTTCCATGGACTTTTGGATGCCCCTCCTAAATAGTGTTCCTCTTCTGTTAGTTCCACTTTTAAAATGTGCTCTTTTCTTTCATTTTTGAGTGCATTTGCAATAATTTATCATTTTATTGTTACCTCGGTTATTTATATACTCTTGCTCTGACTTTAGTGACTATCTGAGATTACAGCACGCATCAGTGATCTGTTCATTAGTATTCTTATCTGTTAGAAGACAAAGTTATGCCTTTAGAATTCCTCGAAGATATGAAGTGCTTATTTAGGGGTAAACTGCAGATTGATTAATACCCTCTTCAGAAGTATCACATTGTTTCCACAAGGACACCACTGCTTATGTGATTACTGTGTGTGGCAGTTCCAGGAGGTAATAAAATCTACAGGTGAGGCTTTTTTGTGTGTGTGTGTCCCCCCCCCCACTGGTATAAACATTTCATTTCCTTATTTATCCCCAAATTCTGGCTGAATTAGAGTTCTCCTGAAAAAAAGAACATCGATTCAATAGCAAACTCAAACAGTGACTCAGAGTGAATAATTGTTTCCTTTAATAGGAGTATTTGTAATTTTTTAAACTGTCACCTAAATTGGAGAGTTCTTAACTAACACCAAAGATTTATTCTCATTCTGGAGGAATTCAATGCACTAAAATGAGTGCACAATCCATTATTTGGTGAATCTGGTGTTGAGAAAGTTCACGTACATTCCTAACATAACTCAAGGCACATTCTGTAGGTAATTTTATATGCTCTACTCATAAAGTAGCATTTGATCTTCACAACTACAAGGAAAACAGGGATTCAAGATTTTTTATCTACAATATATACAATATTTTATTTTGTTTTTCAAATACCCATTATGTTTTCTAGATACTAAATGTAGAATTTAAAGAACACAATTCTTGTCATCTGTTCTTTTTCTCAGGCTACTCCTTAAGAGAACCACAACAACAATAAAAGGTATTTCTAAAACACAACTTCATGTGTGTTGAGATACATACATATGTGAGGTAAACAGGAAGCTCTTTTATTCTGGGAAATGGATGCATAATCACACACATGAAAAGTGCCGAATTCTTACAGACCAACTTGTTTTTTCTAAAATCATTAAATCAAGTTGAAAATATCTTACCTTTTGAAATCATGTTATAAAAACAAAAATATCTAAAGTATAATATTAAGGTTTTTTCTGATGCATTTGACAGAAGAAAAAGATATCATTTTGTGAATCTGTATAGCGAAACAAGCCATAAACCTGATTTTCAGCCAGTATGCAAAACAAATGTTCTGATGATCTCAAGGACCAGAGTATAGGGAGCCAATCTAATAACAATTGGTTATTTTGACATGTCCTTTCTTGATATGGGCCCTTATGAAGAAAACATTGAAGATTTGGATGGAACATCCAGATATGGTAAAGACACTAGTGGGTGACTGCCCATCAAAAGAACAGTGCCTGGGGCCTTAAAGACCTCTTCATTCAAGCAGCCATCGACGTGAGATGTCAACTAGGTCCACATGGAAGAAGCACGCAGCTTGTGTGATCCAAAGATTGTAAATGATAAAATACAAATCCAAAGGAGGGAATGGTATCGCACCTTAAATTGTGAACACCTGGTTTGCAGAAAGCTCTGGAAGACAATACAAGGTCAAAATCCATTCGCAGGATCCACAAATAGAGTAAACCTCTGGTAAATCCCTGTGAATCCTAGTCAAGGAACATGAGTGGCCTTTTTATCAGACAAAGGAGTGTAGATGATTATATTAGTTATAAACAAACAAGCAAAACCCTCACTGTCATCCACTCAATGCAGTGACTAAGTAACCGCCTGTGGGTTTCTGAGACTGTAACTGTTGATGGGAGCAGAAAGCCCAGTGTTTCTCTCAGAGGAGATGTAGCCAATTGATTTGATCCCCCTTTTGACCAATTAAAAAAATATCACCTAAAAAAAAGTGAAGGGGAAATACACCTGGATAAGCCTCCACTGACTGCTCTGAACACGGGCCAGAGAGGTGAATAGCCGTGCTGTTAGAGTGCATTCCTGGGGAAGTGGGTGAGGACAGTTGTAGTAAGGTTACAATCACCTTAATATTTCTTCTTCCTTTTGACTCATTTTGGCATTGTTCTAGTTTTTAAATTTTCTGTTTTCTTTTTAACTGGCCAGTTTCTCTGTTTTATTTTATTATTGTTAGTTTTTCTGACTCTTGGCCTTTGTCCTTGTTTGGCATATGAAGTCCAGGATGGCCAAACCTGTTGAGAGGGTCCCTGGTTCATATTTCCAGGGGGGATTGCAGGGGGGCTGGCCTAAAATGGGAGCATAGAACAAGGAGTACAAGAAAAAGTAACTGTTCTAAAATTGACTGTGGTGATGATTGTACAACTTTTCTCAATATGACCAAACTATTCAATTGTATATTTGGATCTTGTCACAATAAAACTGTTTATAGTTTTAAAAGATAGAGAACAACTCACATGGATAAATTAGGTTTTAAAGAAAACTTAGCAATTAACTTCTCGAGAAACAGACCGAAAAGTAATATTAAAATTAAAAAGGTAGAGGCCAAGAAATATCAAGCGTTGTTTAAAAAATTACATACAAATCCATAAACTTTTTGAAAAATATGCTCAGATGATGGCTTGGATAATATTTACCAGATGTAGCAAAACCATAACTTTTAAAATGATAAGTCCAAGCAATATCGCAACTCAGTTCTCATTTGACTGCACGAGACATTAGCAAGGTTTGACCATAAAACTAAAGTTCCATTCGTTATCTGACTAGAATAATTTAGAAAAGTTCCTTTGTTCATTATTGCTCTTTCGTGTGTTACTAGAGGATGACGCAAAGCGTGTACCCTCCCAGGCTGAATGTTTCGGAAGACGTGCTCCCCACCTGGTCGTTACTAGCCAAGTTAACAGAACCCTGGGGACACAATGACTAAGCCCTCCGTGGCTAATAGAAACATGGGCAGTTGGAGCCTGGAGCAGTTCCATGGATGAAGCTACCTGCCACTCTGGTCCTAAAAGGTCATAACTTAGAACATCCTATGGGGCAGTTCTACTCCGTCATACAGATTTCCCATGAGTCGGCATCAACTCAATGGCACGCAGATTAACAACAGGCTATATTCAGCTATGTAAATTAAAAGCAAATAAAAACTTCACATTGGACACATTAGGCTGCAGTAGTCAGATGTATGCAGATGGGAATCATATGACTCATTGCCATCGAGCCGACTATGACTCAGAGACCCTTTAGGACAGGGCAGAACTGCCTCTGTGGGTCTCTAAGACACTCAGTTCACGGGAAGCGAAAGTTTCATCTTTCTGCCTCTGGGCACCTGGTGGTCTCCAACTGTTGACCTCGTGGTTAGCAGTCCCCTGCAGAACCACTGTGCCATCACGGCTCCTCTACGTTGTTTCTCTGTGGCGGAGAGGCTGTCATAGTGGATAGTACTTATTCTAGGACATTTTCTTCATTACATACGATTCCAGTGAACAAAATTGAACTAAAATAGCATAGTTACATTTTAAAAACAAATAACCAAACTCACTGCCATAGAGCTGGCTCACAGTGACCCTAGATGACAGGGTAGAGCTGCCCTTGTGAGTTTCTAAGAATGTAACTGTTAACTGGAGTAAAAGACCCACATCTTTGTCCTGAAGCTAAGCTAGTTGTTCTGAACTGCTTGACCTTGCAAATCCCAGCCCAGCTTTTAACCACGTTGCCACCAGGGCATTATCCACATTCTCATGATACTTTTCTAAGTTAATTGATCTTTCACAAATTTTCTTCAGCGCTTATTATGTGTGAGGTGCTAATCTCAGTACTGGGCATGAATGAACTAAAAAGAAAAACAACTGCCTTTCCTCTAAAACGTTGGCCTTCTCTGAGGAGGAAACAGGGATTTTACAAAGTAAGCAAATACACAAAAAATTTCTTTAGTAAGCGTGTGGAATAAGATGTTAGAACGAGGATCAACTCGTAGCAACAATGGGTGGGGTCATCAAAGAAGGTCGTTCCTGATCTTAGAAAATGAAATCAAAGTCATTGGTGTGGGGTTCCTTCTGCCTGAACTCAACCCCATGAGACAGAGCAGAACTGCCCCATCGCGTTTCCAAGGCTGCGAACCTTACAGAAGCAAGCCGCCTGTCTTTCTGCCCATCTTTTGCTAGCAGCCAAGTGCTTAATCACTGTGCCACCAGGCTCCTCATTAGAAGATGAATCCCTTTTGGAAGAAGTTTTAGTCAGACAGAAACCTGAACAACCAAACGGAGCCCACCAGGCAAACATCTGGGGAAAGAAACTCCTGATACCAGCCCAGCTCGGGCAAAGACCCTAAGAAAGGAACAGGCCTGGTTCACTGTCAACTACAAGAAGGCTCTCAGTGCTGGAGGGAAGTGAAGCTCAGGAAGGTGAGCACAAGATGAGATCTGAAAGGAAGTAGAGCCAGTTCATCCAAGATCGCAAGTGGAGATGTTATTCCAAGTGCGGTGGAATTCTTTGGAGGATTTTCAGCAGCATCACAACATGATTTTTAAAATTATTATATTGGGGGCTTGAACAATTCCTTTTTAAAAATAATTTTACAACTCTTATCACAATCCATACACACATCAATTGTGTAAAGCACATTTGTATATTCATTGCCATCATCATTCTCAAAACATTTCCTCTCCACCTTAGCCCCTGGCATCAGGGCCTCATTTTCCCCCTCCCTCCCTGCTCCCCCTCCCTCATGAACCCTTGATAATTTATAAATTATTATTTTGTCACATCTTGCAGTGTCCGACATCTGCCTTCACCCACTTTTCTGTTGTCTGTCCCCCAGGGAGGAGGGCACATGTCAATCCTTGTAATCGGTTCCCCCTTTCCACCCCATCCTCCCTCCACCCTCCCAGTATTGCCACTCACACCACTGGTCCTGAAGGGATCACCCGCCCTGGATTCCCTATGTTTCCAGTTCCTATCTGTATCAGTGTACATCCTCTGGTCTAGCCATATTTGTAATGTAGAATTGGGATCATGATAGTGGGGAGGAGGAAACATTTAGGAACTAGAGGAAAGTTGTGTATCATCATTGCTACATTGCACCCTGACTCCTCCCTGAAACTCTTCTGTAGGGGATGTCTAGTGGCCTACAAATGGGCCTTGGGTCTCCACTCCGCATTCTCCCCCTCATTCACTATGATATGATTTTTTTGTTCTTGTGATGCCTGATACCTGATCCCTTTGACACCTGGTGATCACACAGGTTGGTATGCTTCTTCCATGTGGGCTTTGATGCTTCTGAGCTAGAGGGCTGTTTGTTTACCTTCAAGCCTCTAAGACCCCGAATGCTATATCTTTTGATAGCTGGACACCATCAGCTTTCTTCACCACATTTGCTTATGCACCCATTTGTCTTCAGCAATCCTATCAGGAAGGTGAGCACACAATGATGTGATTTTTTTGTTCTTTGATGCCTGATAACTGATCCCTTCGGCACCTCATGATCACACATGTTGGCGTGCTTCTTCCATGTGGGCTTTGTTGCTTCTGAGCTAGATGGCTGCTTGTTTACCTTCAGACTTGTACAATTCTTATCACAATCCATATATACATACATTGTGTCAAGCACATTTGTACATTTATTGCCATCATCATTGTCAAAACTTTTGCTTTCTAATTGAGCCCTTTATATCAGTTCATTTCTCCCTCCCTCCCTGCTTCCCTCTCCCTCATGAACCCTTCATAATTCATTTTATTATTTTGATATATTATTATTATTTTGATATATCTTACAGTGTTGGGTGGGAAGGAGACACAACCTGATTTTAAATAGTGGCTCTTGTAGATTTCTTTCATGGTCTAAAGAACACAGGTGCTCTGGTCGCACTGTTCAGTAAGCTTTGGGCTAGTAAGCACAAGGTTCGTGGTTTCAATGTACCAGTTACTCCAAAAGAGAAAAATGAGGCTACGTGCTCCTGAACGCCTGTGTAAGGTCACTGTGAATCAGAATAAATTCCAAAGCAGTGGATTTTAACTTGGTGATAAAGACCGTACTATCACAGCAGAATTCCTTTCCAAAGTTATTAGCGTGCCAGTTCCTGAGGCAGCATAGAAGGAATTGAATGTTGTTCCTCAAGTCACTCCAGTGCCGCAAAATATCTCTAAAATCTTCAGCCAGGTCTCCAGTGCCAAAAAGATACGGCCCAATGCACCACTTACTATTAATTCCTAGGAACAAATAAATCTAATTTTTCTCATTCTGGAGCAGGCGCGAGACACACATGCAACCACTATGATGATAAACAGCGGGGAATGGAGAACGCACGTGGGATTAAACATGGGGGATCATGCCTGATGGAATGGAAAGTTTCGTTTCATCATCTGATAGCTTCATGTCCTGGGTTCAATTTTGAACATATACGTAAAACACTTTAAAGTGCCAAATCTAGGAATGTCAATAAGTTTGGGCCTCAATACCTGTTCTTGCACAGCATAACCAAGTACTGCCTAGTTCTCACCTTCCTGACCACCCCCAGTGGGTCACATCCTTGTGCTCTGTGGAATGATTGTCAGAAATGGACCACTGGACATTTTCCCTTATCCACCTTGTTCTGGAAGCTTCCTTGAAGCCTATTCAGTATCCCGGTTACATCCCAGCCGTCATTGACAGATGGAGGTTTGTCTTAGGTGCATATACAAAGTATCGACACTGGATCTCCAACAAAGAAGGCATGACATTCCACCACTGAATCGCTAATCCTGCTTTATCCAAACCAAACCAACCCCATGAAATAGATGTATCTCAATGACACCAAACCATTGCCATTGCATAGATTCTGATGCACACCGACGTGATAGGACACAGTAGAGCTGCCACGGGGATTTCCAGGCTGTCTCTGGTTACAGAGCAGGCAGCCTCGCCTTTCTTCATGGAGCCGCTGGCTGGAGCTGGAACCTTCAGCTTCTCAGCTAAGAGAAGCAACCGCACCGTGGCTCCAGGAAACATGCAGCACACTGTTGGTAACAGCCACCAGGGCAAGCTCCCAAGCTACCGCATACCATGTCCAGGGCCCTCTTACTGTTATTCAGTTTTATAACACTAAGTTTAATTCTTCATAAACATCATGTAGAAGCAATATTCTCTCGCCTATGAGCTGAAGTGCTCACAAATAAATGTATAAAGCCTAAGCAATCTGTTAGACCTGACATTTTATTCGGATTCCTACAGTTTTCTAGTGCAATATATTTCTTTCAGTTGATTAGCAATCATCTGGAAACACCGGCTTTCGAGTGCTCTTTTCTCGCCCTCTGCTTGCAGGCAGAGATGAACAGGGGTTTGAATGTCAAGGGAAGTGAAAGCGCACTACCTCAGGCTACTGTTCTGTAGATTTTCATTTTAGCTTTTGGGTAGACAAGTTGGAAGACTTTCAATAACTTAAAATAAATACATCTTCTACCACCAGTGGGAACTATGCACTATATTTCTATTACATTCAATGGAAACTTTAATAGGATAAATCAGATTATTATCTCTATAATGGTTCCCAGCACCTCACAGTGAATACATCCACATCAACGACACGTTCTCATCCCACCTTCCCAGTGCCATAGCAGAGACTGCATTACCACACACTCTATAGTATAGCACCCTGTAAGCTTAAAATTATTAGCATAATTTACCTCCATAAACACAGAGGTAGGTGATAATTTTGTTCTCATTTACCATTAAAAAATAAGAAACATCTGAAAGTGCCTTCAGGTAAACAAAGAGCAAATGACAAAAGTGGGATTTGAACCCAGGCATGCCCTGGAGCTCTATATAAAAGTATTCTATAATTGAAAAAGCTATATAGGATTTTATTGTCTATGTTGGTATCAATGAATCAGTGCAACAAACTGACTTATGTTAACTTTGCCATACACATCTCTTTTATTCTTTCTTCTAAATATTACTATTTAGGGACCTCCCTATGAAGTTATTATGAAAGCCAGGTTCAGATAAATAATGTCACACATATAAACATTTATTACTAAATAGGAACACAGCAACCATCAGGCTCCATCCTCTCAGTGCACTAGCAGCAAAACCTGGACACCGACTCTGAAAAATCATCAGGGGGAGGAATCCAAAATGCTCTGAAGGAGCAGCTGAACCCCAAATTACTTGAGAGTCAGTATAAGGTCACTAATTTTTTTAGGCTAAAAGATTATTTTATCCTATCTCTTCCAGGCTGATAGTGTCTCCATAACTGAGATATCATGAACTTTACAAAGCATGATCATGAAAATTCATTTCTAACAAGCTAAAAAAATGTTGTTGTTGATGAAAGATAAAGATGGCTGAAACACCCTTCCAGCATCCACAAGAGTATTCTCTTAAATATTAAATACTAGCTGGCCATCCCTGAATATGTATCCCTGATTAGAGAAACTAGTAGCGAGACTGGCAGCTTCTGGGATATATATCCCTCAAGAAGCAATGGCTTGGACAAATTGAGGGAATGGTTTAAAATAAAAAAAGGTGTCTGTCAGGGCTGTATCATCTCCACATTTTTATTCCATCTGTGTGTTGAGCAAATCATCAGAGAAGCTGGCTTATCTGAAGAAGAATTTGGTATCAGGATTGGAGGAAGGCTTATTAACAACCTGAAATATGCAGATTATACAATTTAGCTTGCTGGAAGTGAGGAGAACTTGAAGCACTTGCTGATGAAGATCAAGGATTTGAGACTTCAGCATGGATTACAACTCAATGTCAAGAAAAGCAAAACCTCACAACTGGACCAATAGGTAACATCATGATAAACCGAGAAAAGATTGCATTGTCAAGGTTTTGGTCTTGTTTGGATTCAAAATCAGTGCTCATAAAAACAACACACAAGAGACCAAAAGATGCATTGCATTAGTTAAATCTATTGCACAAAACTTCTTTAAAGTATTCAAAAGCAAAGATGTTACTCCGAGGACTAAGGAAGCCTGACCTAAGCCATATTTTCAATCGCCTCATCAGCATGTGACAATTGGACATTGAATAAGGAGAAGAAGAAATGATGCATTTTAAGTGATTTTAATTGATGCTGGCGGAGGACACTGAAATCACCATGGACTACTAAAAGGACAAACAAATCCGTCTTGGATGAAGTGCGTCCAGAATGCTCCTTAGAGGCAAGGATGGTGAGATTTCATCTTTTATGTTTGGACATGTTGTCAGGAGACACTGATCCCTACAGGACGTCCTATTTGGTAAAGCAGAGGGGCAGTAAAAAGAGTAAGGTCCTCAACAAGATGGCTCAACTCTAGTTGCACACAGTGAGCTCAATCATAAGAACAACGCGGAGGAGGCAATGGGCTGGGCGGCGGTCCCTTCTGTTGTGCATACGGTTGCTATGGGGTGGACCCAATGAGATGGCAGCTAGCAACAACAGCATCAGTGTTGGGCTATGGATAAGGAAATTAGTTATAGCACCTCCAGTAGTAGCTCTCTCACCTCATTTTGTTGAAAGGACTAGAAGTAGGTACTACCAGTATTGGATATGTATTATAGAAAGTAAGCATGTCTTTCAGTTACAATTAAAGGAGAGGATTTCCTAAATGAAAGATGATTTTGAAATAAATTAATTTTTATATTTTACAGAAGTGTTTGGGATACCAACAGGTATCTTTTTGGATTTGCTTTATTTTCTTCTTTTTTTTTTTTTAAAGAATTATGGCATAAAGGAATGTGTCCTGGCCTAGCATCTAAAATCTTAAAAATCTTACACTAGCCTACAGTCTCCAAATGTGTACACTCATCTGTAATTCTGAATCATGTTCATAGATTTTATTTTCTTAATTATATTACAAATCATATTTTATATGATTTTATAAAGAGCGGGAGACTTCCATCTCAGCAAATAGGTGACAAAGCAGACAAGACCAAACTCATGGCCATGGAATCAGTGCTGACTCCATAGTAACACGCTTGTGTTTCTGAGACTGTCGCTGCTTATGGGAGTAACAAGCCCAGTCTTTCTCCTGCCCTAGTGGTTTTGACTGCTCACAGCCTAACGCGTAACCAGTGCACCAGCAGGGCTTGCTCTAGGTTACCAAAAGATGGTTAATCTTTTTTTTTTTTTTTTGCTGTTTAACACTTTATTTCTTTATATATATATTTTTATAAATCATTTTATTGGGGGCTCTTACAGCTCTTACAACAATCCATACATCCATTGTGTGAAGCACATGTGTACATATGTTGCCTTCATCATTTTCAAAACATGTTCTTTCTACTTGAGTCCTTGGTATCAGCTCTTCTTTTTGGAAACATTGTTTTAAATCATTTTATTTGGGGGCTCATACAACTCTTCTTTTTTTTTAGCTTAAAGTATAAAACATAGTTTTTATTTATTTATTATTTTTTAAACGTTTTATTAGGGGCTCATACAACTCTATCACAATCCATACATACATCAATTGTGTAAAGCACATCTATACATTCATTGCCCTCATCATGTTCAAAGCATTTGCTCTTCACTGAAGCCCTTGGTATTAGATCCTCTTTTTTCCCCCTCCCTCCCCGCTCATCTCTCCCTCATGAGCCCTTGATAATTTATAAATTATTATTTTGTCATATCTTTCCCTGTCCAATGTCTCCCTTCACCCCCTTTTCTGAATGGAAAAGATGAGCCATCTATTTTCAGAGGAAATACAAATTGGTCCCAGGAAAGAGAATAAGTTAATTGTCTTTATATACATTTCCTAAGAAAGGTAACATTTTTTTGTTGACGATAGACTGATTAAAGGCTGACATATGGATTGTAATCATTTGAAAAGCAAACTTAGCATGTAACAGGTAAAGAAAGCACAGGAAGGAGCTTTCAAAGTCATTCCATGCCCCTCAAGTTGACTTGAACTCCTAAGCCGCCTGAGACTGGAACGCCTGTGAGACCAGACCACCTCCTCTGTTGTGGGTGGAGCAACTCGTGGGTTTGAGTCTTCTACTTTGCAGTTACCAGTCCAGTGCTTCCCTGATGGTACTACCAGGAATCCAACATCGTCAGCTCTAAGAAAACAGAAGTTAAAACCATGGGACGCACCAATTCCATCACACCACCGTAACTAAAATGAAAACGACTGATGATATTTGATTTGGGGCAAGACTATGAGATAACAGTATGAGCATATATAGTTCAAGGAGTGCAATGTGACGTAACTACTGTGGAAAGGTTTCTGCAATGCTTACCTATTTTAGCAAACCAACTGCCAGCTAGATAACACTGAATCAAAGCAACCGATATGGTTTCAGAATCCTTACATGTTTACAGAAGCTGATAATCACATATTTCTCTTTCAGAACAGCTGGTGTGTTTGAACCACCAACCTTGCGGGATAGGAGCCTGACACTCTTATAGCATGGCCACATACAACTCAGTAATTATTACTTTAGGAATTTATTCAAGAAGAACCTGTTCCAGAAAGATATGAACAATAGTGTACGCAGTAGCTCTGTTTTTAATAGTCAACATTGGGGGGGGAGATTGTTTTCATCACAATAGTGAAACATTGCTGATCTCTGCAATGTAAAGTAGTCTCATTCTACTGATTGAAACAGAGTCTTCCAGAAAGAATCCGTCTGTTTCACTTCTTGAAATGCTGACAGTCATCTACAGTGGACAACATCATCAGAGCGTTGGTTACCGCAGCGTGGATGAGGAGAGCCGACTACAAATATGCACAAAGAAACTTCGTAGAATGAGGATAATATTGTATCTCTTGCATGTGGTAAATGTAGGGATGTATATTTAAGATTCATACATTTCAATGTACCTAACTTTTGCATCAAAGAAAATATTATAATAATTTTATGTTGAACTTCTTTAGGAGGAAATGCACAAAGGTCCACAGTTCATATTGAAATATGTCTAAAAATACATGTTTAATAGAAATAAAATATAAAATAACAAATGACATATTTGTAGATGGATATTTAGAGATAGAAATAGAGAAAAATAAGTGGATGGATATGATACGCGGTGAAAACAAATCTGTTGTTGTTGGTAGGTGTTCTCCAGTCAGTTACGACCTGACGTGACCCTACGCACAAGGGAACACTGCCTGTCCTGCTCGCCCCACCAGTGTTCCCATATCTGAGCCTAGTGTTCCACCCACTGGCCAACCCATGTTCGTGCAGGTCTTCCTCTGTCTTCTGTTCCTCCACTTTACCAAGCATGATGTCTTCCCAGGGGATTGGCCTCTCCTAATAAATTGTCCAACGTATGTACGACAAAGCCTTGCCATCCTTGCCTACAAGGAGCATTCTGGCCATATTTCATCCAAGACAGATCAGTATGTCCCTAAAGCAGTCCACGGTATTGTCTATGTTCTTCTCCAGCACCACAAATCAAATGCACCAATTCTTCTGTCTTCCTTATTTAATATCCAACTTTCATATGCAAGTGAGGTATTTAAAAATACCATGGCTTGAGTCAGGTGCACCCTTAGTACGGAAGTAACATCCTTGATCTTCAGTACTCTAAGGAGGCCTTTTTCAGCAGATTTACTTAATGCAGCTTGTTTTTGGAGCTCTTGGCTGCTGCTTCCATTGATTTGGGAGCTAAGCAAGACAAAAGCCTTGATAGCGTCACTCTTTTATCCATTTATCACGATGCTACCTATCGGTCCAGTTGTGAGGGCTTGGGTCTCCAATACATTGAATTGTAATCCATACCAAAGCCTGGGATCCTTGCTCTTCATCATCAAGTGCTCACGTTCAGCAAGCTAAGTTGTGTCATCTGCACATCGCAGGTGGGCAATAAGCCTTTGTTTAATCCTGATGCTACATTCTTTTTCATGGAGCTTCTGATTATTTTCTCAGAATATATATTGAATAAACAAGATGAGGGGATACAACCTTGATGCACATCTTTCTTGGTTTTAAACCATGGGGAATCCCCTTGTCCTGTTTGCACAACTGCCTCTTGATGCGGGCACCAGTTCCACATGAGCACAGTGGATTGCTCTGCAATGCCCATTCTTTTCAAGGGATCCATCATGTGTTATGATCCACATAGTAGATTGCCTTGGAACAGTCAATAAAACATAACATTTCAGATTTCTTTAGTCCACATATATACATTGAGCAGTGGACAGAAGTATTGTTCACCTAAATCTCAAGCAGCAGCCATCAAGTCAATTCTTCCTCTGAATGACCTTAAAGAAGCAACTAGATCTGCTCCTTAGGGTTCCACAACTGTAAAAATGACTAGCGAAAACAGCCATTTCTTTCTTCCGCAGATTAGCTGTCGGATTTTCACCACTGATCTGTGTTGAGCAGGTCAACGCTTAGTCCACAGTGCCCCCGGAGCTCCTTTCCTCACTGAAGCTGCTCTGAAGACAACAGTGATAACAAATACATAGTCTTTACTCTAGCAAGACCTACACCCTGATTTTATACAGAGAAATGACAACGAAATATGAACAGAGCTTATATGTAAGTGGCGAAACGTGTTTCAAAACGTTGAACAAACTAAACAGCAGTTGCAGTCAAGTCTGTTAGAATTCACAGTGTCAATGTGTGCTCAGAACTGAGCTTCATCATGTGTTCAATGTACAGCTCGTGAAAGGAACTATAGACCTTCTAAGAAAATAAATTATATTCGGAGATATATGGGATGATATGGAAAAACCTTGAGTAGAGAAGGGTTGAGATCTGACTTACATTCATTTTTAAAAAGATTCACCTTAACCATGACCTTGGTAACAGGTCATAAAGGGAAAGTGTTGAGAACACAGATATAAGAGAGGTCATTCAGGAGCATATATAGTCAGAGGCAGCATTTGTTCATGAAAATTAAAGATTGCAGCCTTCAGTATGGATTGCAATTAATGTAAAGAAAACTAAAATCCTCACAACTGAACCAATAGTTAACATCACGATAAATGGAGATGGGATTACACTGGTCATGGATTTCTTCTGGATCCATATTCAATGCTTATGAAATTAGCAATCAATAAATCAAAGGACCCATGTCATTGAGAAAAATCTGCTGCACAAGATGACTTCAAAGTGTTGAAGAGCAAGGACTAAGGTGCACCTGGTTCAGGTCAAGGTATCTTCAATAGCTTTATCTGCATGTGAAATCCAACATTAAATAAGCTAGACCAGAGGAAAATGGATGTATTTGTATCGTGGTGCAGGCAAGTAATACTGAAAGTACTATGGACTGTCAAAAGAACAAACAGACCTATCGTGGAAGCACTATGACCACAATGCTCCTTACACGCCAGCACGAGGCGACTTCAGCACATGTACTTTAAGTAGGGCATGAGCAGAGGCCAGTCTCTGGAAAAGGACACCATGCTTGGTAAAGTAGAAGGGCACTGAAGAGGAGGAAGGTCATCAAAGAGAAGGATTGATGCAGTGACTGTAATAATGGGCTCAAATATAACAGCAATTGGGCACGGCTCGAGACTAGGGCTGGTTTCAATCTATTTTACATAAGCTCATTATGACTGAGCCAAAGTTCAGTCAAAATATAAATATGTCATTACTATGATAGTAAGAAATACATGTTATTTTGGACATATTTTAGGTATTAAACATGATAAATTTTTACCCTGGATTGGATATGGGACGGGAGAGAAAAAAGACATGGCAAGGGGGTGGGAATGGAATTTCTGCATGATAAAACAGCATCTACCAAAGGAGAGAGCAGGTTCATAATGGGCCGGATATTAAGAATTTGCAGTGAGGTTTGTCAAAGTTGGCGAGACTTTCAGTTCTGTGGAGCAGGGCATAATCGCCTCAGGAGGATGATAGATTGAAACAAGTGGAAACTTTGTACACAGCTCTCAGGCTCTTGAAACATTAAAGTCCAAGGAGATGAAAGTTTTTATACAAGGAAATGAAAAAAGGAATAGCGAGAGCAGAGGGAGGGAATTTGTCCTTGGAATTAAATAAATAGTAAATTTCAAGAAGCAAAGAGCAATGAAATGTGCTAAATGCCGCTAACAGCTCAAAAGGAGGCCTGGCAATTTACAATCAGAGGCTATCAGCAATAAAATGCAAAACCCTCTACTGCGGGCCTTTTATTCCGAATTTTGAAATCCTCTTTTACCCTTTGCTCTTCAATATCCCAGGCTTAAGGATTCTTGGGACTATTTTTTTTTCAGCTCTAGCTAAATTTTATTGCTTGATTTTGAAAATGTGCTTAAGTCCAACTGGTCCCAGAAAGAAATATAAAAAGATAAGAAGGAACGAATGTTCCACTGTTCCCTAGAGCTGTAAGAGAGAGATCAGTATTCTGATCATAAAATGAGATTTGATGAGGTTGGAACGTGAAACCATCCACAAAATTATCCACCTAACAGTTCTATGCTAAGCCTTGTAGAAATGTATAATGCTCTCATATTTTGCCAATGTTATAAAACCGTCCTTCAAAAAATACATACAGAGACGACTGAGAGTCTGCAACTATATTGCTAAACAGATTATTCCTAATATCCTGAGAAATGCAACCTTTAACATTTAAAACTCTACCATCCTGTTTGTTGTTTTGACCATTTTAAAATAACATAGTCATATTCATGCTCTAGGGTTGCCATCACAAAATGCCACAAAGTGGGTTCACTTGGGCCCACACAGAGGTGGTGTCTCACGGTTTTAAAAGCTGAGAGTAGACAATCAAGATGGGAGTCATGCTGGTTGCTCTTAAGGCTTCAGGGAGCATCCTCTCCTCCCTCTCTCCTGTCTCCTACCTTGTCTTCCCACAGACCCAGGCATTCCCTGCCTCACAGCTGCAGCATCACATGGTGTGTTTCCTCTGCCTCCCGATTTCCTCATCTTTCCCTTTGTTTAAGAGCATCAGTAACACAGGATCAGACTTTCACTACTGCAGGAGGACTTCATGCTAACCTATATGATAACATCTTCTAGGACCTTCTAAGAACTTGTTTCTCAATGATGTCACTTCACAGGTACATGGAATGAGGGCTTCAACATATAAATTTGGAGGGACACTAAGAAGCATATAAAAATAGTTAGGAAGAGAATAAATGTTGTAAATTCCAGGGAAGGTGGAGAAAATATTGTACAGAATTGAATGAGCACACATGACCACATATACTATATTAAGCATCAATAACTGAAAACAGAAACTTGACTACAGTAATTCAACAGCAAAATAATTTTGAAAGACCATAATCCATAAATACAGACAGACTACAGTGGAGAAGAAGAATACCAGTGCCGACCAAAATTAACCCAGGAGACCTAAGAAAATCAATTCTAAAACACAGTAGGACAGCTAAGAAGAAACCTGTTTGTGATACTTAGTTTTGTGTTACTGGTCTGGGCCAGGATTCTCCGTGATTTGATAATCAAGGTCTAGTAAGAGCTCATGGTGTGACTTGACACAATCTATTCAACCCAATCATTGAATCTGCTGTGAACAGATAAGCCGTTTTAAGAATATTTAGCTGTGTTATGCATACATCTTTTATGCATGTATCAGATCACAGACTGATGCGATTGAAAGATGGTCCTCGGGAACATGTCCTATTCACTACATAAGTCGACACTGTCGTGGTCCCTCGGGGACATGTCCTATTCACTACATAAGGCGATGCTGTCGTGGTCCCTCGGGGACATGTCCTATTCACTACATAAGGCGACGCTGTCGTGGTCCCTCGGGGACATGTCCTATTCACTACATAAGGCGACGCTGTCGTGGTCCCTCGGGGACATGTCCTATTCACTACATAAGGCGACGCTGTCGTGGTCCCTCGGGGACATGTCCTATTCACTACATAAGGCGACGCTGTCGTGGTCCCTCGGGGACATGTCCTATTCACTACATAAGGCAATGCTATCGCGAAGCTTCTTTGCTTCTTACTGTGTCTGGATCCCACATCTGGCTCATTCATCTCTGGTTCTTTGAACTTGAGCCTGTCATATCGCCTTCTGCTAAGGACTGGTTTTAATTTTCCCCAGCTTCAATCTGAACTTGACGTGGCAGCAATAACTGGGCTATACCACAGTCATACCTGAATCAGATTTGGCTAATGATACGGAACCTCTCCATTGTCTTTTCCCACATTTGTAGTCAATTGCATTTCTGTGCAGTCCATCTGGGGAAGTCCACATGTCTAGTCATCATCGTTCGTGTGGCTGGTAAAAAGTATTTACTATGAACAAATCGTTGATCTCGCAAAATTCTATCATTTGTTCACCATCTTTGTTTCTATCACCAATATCGTATTTCCCAACTACTGTTTCTTCCTCTTAGCTTGAAGTGTTTGCATTCCAATTGCCAAAAATTTTCAATGCACTTTTACTGCATTCTTGATCACTTTCAGATGGAAGATGTTGGTAAAATTCTTCAATTTCTGCATCATTAGCTTAGTTCACAAATCTAAGTAAACTTTGTCTGTTTATCATAATGTTAGCTATTGGTAACATTGATCCAGTTGTGAAAATTTTGGTCTTCTTGACATTGAACTGTCGTCCATACTGAAAACTGTAGTCCTTGATCTTCGTCAGCAAGAGCCCCAAGTCCTCACATGTAGCCAGCAAGTTTATGTCATATACATATAGCAGGTTGTTAATGAGTCTTCCTCCAATCCTGATACCCTATTCTTCTTCATATAAGCCAGCTTCTTTGATTACTTGCTCAGCACAGTTTGAATAAACACAGTACGAGACACAAAACTTTGTGATTTTGAACCACAAAAATTCCCCTTCTTCTGTTCAAGTACAAGTACATGAACTTCATGTACAAGTTCCTCGTGAGCAAAATGAAGTGTTCTGAAATTCCAATTCTTCTCAATGCTAGTCTTAGTCTGTGAGGAGCCATAAAGTCAAATGCGGTGGCATAGCCAATAGACCACAAGTAAATATCTCTCCGGTGTTCTCTACTTTCTGCCAAGATCCATCTGACATCAGCCAGGATACCCCTTGCTCCATGTCCTCTTCTGAATCTGGCGGGAACCTCTGGCAGTTCTCTGCCAATGTTCTGGTGCAACCTTTTTGAATGTCCTCATCAAAATTGTACGTGCATGTAATATGAGTGATATTGTTCTAATTTGAGCATCCTGTTGGTTTACCTTTCTTTGGAATGAGTTCAAATATCGATCTCTTTCAGTCAGTTGGCCAGAGAGCTGTCTCCAATGTCTTGGCATAGCTGAGTGAATGCCTCCAGTGCTTCAGTAACTTCTGGAAGCATTTCATTTAATTATCTGTCAATTCCTGGAGCCAGATTTTTCACTAATTCCTTCAGTGAAGCGTGAACTTCTTCCTTGGCTCTTGCTCTCATGCTACCTCTTAAAATGGTTGAAAGTCAGCATTATTTATTACATAGTGACTCTGCATTCTTTCCATCAGCTTTCGATGCTTCTTGCAGCATTCAATATTTTCCCATGGAATATTTCAATATTCCAACTCATGGCTTGAAGTTGTTCTTGAGTTCTTTCAGTTTAAGATAGGCTGCTCATGTTCTTCATTTTTGTTTTGCACACTCTAGAGTATTGCTCATTTGATTATAATATTTCAATTTTGTTTCTCTCGCTTCCCTTTGAAACTTTATGTTCAGGTCTTTCACCTCTCTTTCATTTTGAGTCATGGCCCAGCAGAAAACTAAGGGCCCAAAGGCTTTACTCCAGCAAGTTTCACTCCATCTGAGTCATTATAGCAGCCTCTGCTTTGAGAAGGCAGCTCTTTCTCGGTCATAGTTTGAGTGCCTGCCAACCTTCTGGCACTATCTCTGATGATCTTCTGCTTCGGTTCATTAAGGTTTCACTAGTTGACTCGGTTTTTGATACTGTTGATAGGGATGTTTAGTGGATAATTCATCTGAAGTGGACAGCCTATTTCTTATTTGCAGTCTGTTTTTAGTCTTGAAGACTTCCTGAAATCTTCTCACTTTGAGTGACCATGATGGTGTTTGAAATACTAGTGATCTTGATTTCAGCATCAGGGCCAACACAAGCCATGACAGTATGACCAACTAACAGGCGCATGGTAGGTGGTTGTTAAGTGCCTTTAAGTCAGCTCCAACTCACAGCTGTCCTAAGTACAACTGAATGAAACCCCGAAGGCCCATGGCTGCCTTGCAGTCATTGTTATGCTTAAGCTTATTGCTACAGCCATTGTATCGATCCATCATATCAAGGTTAATCTTGTTTTAGCTGACCCTCGACTTTACCAAACATGGTGTTATTTTTTTAGAGACTTATCTCTCCTAATCACATGTCAAAGTATGTGATACGAAGTCTTGCCATCCTTGCCTCTAAGAAATATTGTGGTTTTACTTCTACCAAGACAACTCCATTTCTTCTTTTGGCACTCTTTGGTACCTTCACAATTCTTCAGTAACACCATATTTCAAATGTATCGATTCTTCTTTGGTCTTCCTTATTCAGTACCCAACTTTCACATGTGTATAAGGCAGTTGAAAATATCATGGCATGGGCCAGGCACACCTTAGTCCTCAAAGTAATTTTCTTGAATTTCTTTTTAACAATGTAAAGAAGTCTCATGCAGCAAATTTACCCAATTCACTGCAGTTTGATCTCTTTACTGTTGCTTCCATGAGCATTAAGCCCCTGGTGACCAAATGAACATGCAAGAAGTCAGTTGTTCCGACTCATAGCCTCCTCTCTGCCTTGACGGTCTGTATGAGATCCACAACCAATGGGGGTCGTTATTTAGATGTACCAATCTGTGCTAACTGCAAGGCCAGCAGTGAGAACTTCCGCATTCATTTTGCTTACCCTTCATGTAAATGGGCAACCAGATGAATCTCTTCCAGCCAGTAGGCCAGCTGGCTTTCTGTTAACTCTCTTGGCATTCACTAGTGAGTGTTTCTAGGGCTGCATCCGTTTTTGAAACATTTCTACTTGCATTCCATCGATTCTTGGTGCCTGTTTCTCAGTGTGGCACTGCTGGTAGAGAGAGTCATGAGTGGAGCCGCTCCTGCAAGCCCGACATTCAAACCTACCAGAAGCCCTGCAAGAAAAAGACATAGCTGTCTGCCTTTGTGAAATATGTACCCACTTAGAAACTCAATGAGTGAATTCACCTCTGTCCTATAGGGCTGTTATGAGTCAGAGTTGACTTGACAAAAGTGAATTTATTTTTTTTGTCAGTTCCTTCAGTGCAGCTTGAAGTTCTTCCTTCCGTTTTTGATCTTGACAATATGCTACCTTTTGAAATGTTTGAATATTTACAGATTCCTTTTGGTACAGTGACTCTGTGTGTCCCTTCCATCTTCTTTTCATACTGCCGTCAACCTTGAATACTTTGTCCCTAAAATTCTTCAAGATTGCAACTCAGGACTGGAAACTGTCTTCCTTTTTGAGCTTGAGATATGCTGAGCTATGCTGAGCTATGCTGAGCTATGCTGAGCTATGCTGAGCACAGTCTTCCTCTGGCTTTCGAACACTAGGTCCTTGCGCATTTCTTTACAATGTTTTACTTTGTCCTCGAGCTGCTCATTCAACTGTCTCTTCAATTCTTTGGCTTCATCATTCCTTACGTTCATTTTAGCTATTCTATATTCAAGAGCAAGTTTCCGAGTCTCCTTTTATATCCACGTTGTACTTGTTTCCCTGTCTTTTTTAATGACCTTTGTTTCCTTCGTGTATTACGTTCTTGAGTCATTTCACAATTCATCTAGGTTTTAGCTAGAAGAAGCCACAGTCCATCTAATTGTCCGTCACAAGAGACCAGTCCCTCAAGAAGGACATCATGCGTCGTAAAGTGAAAGGGCAACGAAAATGAGGAGGGCCACAACAAGATGACTTACTGCAGTAGCTGCAACAAGGAGCCCAAACATACAAACAAGTATGAGGCTGGCCCAGGACTGGGCACTGTTTCTTCTGTTGTGGATAAGGTCACTGTGCTAGTCTGGGTTTACTAGAGGAGCAAATCCATAAACACTCATGTGTATAAGAAAGAGCTTTATAGATGGAGTCATTGTATTTAAGGAAGCATCCCAACCCAGTCTAGATCAAGTCCTCAGGTCCGAAATTAGCCCATATGTCAGATGCCAATCTATAAATTCCTCTTCAAATTCACACAATACACGCAATGGCACTGAGTGCAGGATGATCACAGGCCAGTGGGTGGAAAGTCTTGTGGATCCAGTGGCAGTGGAAGCATCTCAGCACTGGCAGGGGTCTCCACGTGGCTCCTCCAGCTCCAAGGCTCTGGCTGCTTCAGCATCATTCCACGTGGCTTGTCAACAGAAAGACAAAGCCGAGTGTGTATCTGGTCTGAGCTATGTATCTCCTTCGTGTCTCCACATGAGATCATCAAGCTGTGAGCTCCTTGAGAGGCTAGACTCCACCCCTTCAAAAGTTGACAAGATATTATGTAAATGCCATGGTCACTATGGGTAGGAAATGACTCAATGACACGCAACAGTGTTCAGATTTAAAATTTGTTCTTTAGCTAATAATAAAAAACAAACTCACTGCCATTGAATTGATTGTGACTCATTGCTACCCCACAGCAATCTATAAATATAACACAATTACATCCAAATCCTATCAATTATTCAAATAAATGGAAAACTAATCACTTGTTTTATATGGAAATGCAAGACACCCAGAATAAGCAATAAAACGCTAAACCAAAGTAGCCTCTCATCCTCTGATTTCAAAACCTATTACACAGTCATGGTTATCAAAAGAAAACTGGCTTTCATACAACAAAAGAAGTAGAATTTGAAGGCTACAGGGAGATCAAATGGAAAGAGGAGGGGAAAGAGAGCGGGATGGGGAGACAAAATAAAAGAAATATATATTTGAACAATGTTGTTTGGAGATATGAAGGAAAGTTATTTTAAAAATGTGTTCTTGAAATATTCCCCCAAATCAGGTGGAAGACATTCAAGGTCTTATTTTTGCTCTTATGGAGTTCTCATTTTTTTCCATTTTCACCAGAATTGGTGGTCTGTTTCATTGTCACTTTCTTATGGCTGATGATATTTTCTCCATCCTCTTTCCTCACAGATATAGTCAATTTATCCCTATGCATTAAATCAAGTGTGTTTCTTTGTGTACAGTAGCTACTTCTGTTGTTGAAAAAGGCATTTGCAATGAAGAACACACTCTGGTCTTACAAATTTATACTTTTTGATCTTTGGCTTTATTTCTACCACAAATGCCATGTTTTATAATTACTGATCTCTCTTTGTTTCCAACTTTTAAATTCAATAATCAGCTATTATCAATGCATCTTTGTTGCATGTTTGATTAATTTCCTACTAAAGAAGTTAACACAATTCTTCCATCACTTCATCACTAGTTTTACTAGTGTCCAGCCTATCTTAAACGGAAAGAATGCACGCTGCCCTGAAAGCAATGGCCCAAAACAGGGCTCCAGGAGTCGATGGATGCCCATTGACCTGTTTCAACAGTGGAGGAAGCACTGGAGTTACCCAGTTACCTACGTCAGGAAATTTGGGAGACAGCTACTTGGCCAACTGACAGGAAGAGATCCACATTTGTATCTATTCCAAAGAAAGAGGACCCAGCGGGATGTACAAACTTTAGAACAATATCACTGATATGACATATCAATACTTTTTTTCTGGAGATCATTCAACAGCAGTTGGGGCACAGTTGGGGCAGTCCATTTACATGGTGCTTCCAGAGCTTCATGCCCCACTCATAGGTGAACATAGAACAAGAGACATCACTGCTGATGTCAGACCATCTTGGCTGAAAGCAGAGAATATAAGAAATATGTTTCCTTGTGTTTTATTGACTATACTAAGGCATTTGACTTGTGGATCATAGCAAACTATGCCTGGCATTAAGAAAAATGGGAATTCCAAAATATTTGATTGTGCTTATGAAGAACTTGAACACAGATCAAGAGGCAGTTTTTAAACAAAACAAGGGAATACTTCATGCTTTAAAATTTTTTAAAAAAGGTTTGCATTTGGGTTGTTGTGGTCTCTCATCATCCTTATTCAATCTGTAAACTGAGAAAATCATTAGAAAAGCTAGAGTATATGAAGAAGAATGTAGCATCAGGATTGGCGGAAGGCTTATTACCAATGTTTGATATGCATATGACACAACCTTAGTTGCTGAAAGAGAAGACTTGAAGCACTTGCTAATGAACATCAAAGGTTCTAGCAATCAGTATAGATTACAATTTATAGTGAAGAATATAAAAATCTTCACAAGTGGACCAATAAGTAACATATGATAAATGGAGAAAAAGCTGAAGTGATCAAGGATATTTGACTTGCTTGGATCCACAATAAATGCTCATGGAAGTAGCCATCAGGAAATCAAAAGATGTTATACGTTAGACAAGTCTTATGGGCAAGACCTCTTTAGAGTGCTGAGAAGCAAGAATGCTACGCTGAGGACTAAAATGCACCTCACCCGAGAGCGATAGCATTTTCAATGGACTCTTGTGCATGTAAAATGTGGACACTGAGCCAGGAAGACAGAAGAGTAATTGCTGCATTGGAATGGTGGTGATGAGGAAGACTATCGAAGGAGAGATGGACTGGTAAAAAAGCAAATTGATCTGTCGTAGAACAACCATGGCCACCATAATATTTGGAGGCAACAATGCGTACACTCTATCTTACCTATACTGAGCATATTGTCAGGAGAGATGAGTGTCTGGAGAAGGGCATTATATTTGGTAGGGGCCAGTGAAGTAGAGGAAGGCCCTCAAGGCACAGGTTGACAACAGTGGCTGTCGCAATGGGCTCAGCATGAGAGCAAGTGTGGAGATGGCCCAAGGCAGGGAAGTGTCTGGTTCACTGGCGCGTTAGGTCTCTTGGGGATAGAGCCCAGTCAATGGCACTTAACAACAACAATAGCTTTGGTTGGCAGCTAAACAACAGTGGTGATTCTGGAAATTGTTTCCCAGTTATTTGGAACTGTTTCTTCTCATTTTGACTTGTGCCCCAACAGCAGGTGAAGATCCTAAAAGGCTTGCTCCACCTAATCAAGATCAACTCTACTTTGAAGAGGCAGCCTGAGCCAATCATATGTTGAGGGCCTTCCAACCCGAGGGACTCAACTTTGGACACTTCTCAGACAATGTCCCGCTGCTATTCATCAGGTTTTCAGTGGTTAATCCCTCATAATCAGTTCACCTCCTTCCTAGGCTGTTCCTCAGATGGAAGCTCTAGGACTTTGATGGTATTCAAAATGCATTAGAAAAGCTTTCGACATCTGAGTCACATCCAAGCCGTGACAGTGTGGAGACCTGACAAGGAACTGCTGAGAGTCAACCAGGACGAGCTATTGCTGAGCTTTATCGAGGAATTTGTAAGACCCATAATAAGGTTCTTATTTAAAAGTTAGAAAATATAAACTGAATTGAAAGCATTTGTTGTTGTTGTTGTTAGGTAGACTTACGCTGGTCTGTCTCATAGCAACCCTTTGCACAACAGAACAAAATGCTGCCCAGTCTGTGCCATCCTCACAATTGTTCTTATGTCTGAGTCCATTGTTGCAGCCACTGTGTCCATCCATCTCTTCAAGCGTCTTCGTGTTTTCCTACGTGTGTTAGGCTAGGTTGTCTAGAGAAACAGAGAACGCATATAAGTCTAACAAAGAGCTTTAAGTCAAGAAGTATATTATATCGAAAAAGAAAAGGCATCCCAGCCCAGTCCAAGTTAAGCCCATGGGTCCAATGTTATCCAGGCCCTCTTTAGACTTGCAGAGCTGCAGGCCAATATTCAGAAAGGTGCAGCGCGATGCAGAAAAATCACTCCTGATGGATGCAGAGCAACATAGATCCAAGGCACCACCAGTTCACAGGGGCAGGTGGCTCATATGGGGCAGCCTTGGAGATAGGCACAGAGTTCCAGCAAGCAGCAAGGCAAAGGGACAGAGAAGGAGAGGAGGAAATTCCCATTTCTTCCCTGTAAATCCACATCCTCAAATATACGTCACCTGGCTGTGAGCTGATAGACTGGACTTGACCCTGACACTGCATGACACAAAGTCTCGCCATCCTTGCTGTTAAGGAGTATTCTGATTGTACTTCTACTAAGACAGACTTTTTTATTATTTGGCAGCACATGGTATTTGTAATATTCTTCACTAGTACCATGATTAAAATGCATTGATGCTTCTTTATGTCCAAAGAGTTTGGCATGTAATAAGCAGTTTAGTAGTCATACTCATTGTTTATAATCATACAATTAATGTTAAGGCCTTGTGTTGCATCTATATGGCATCTGAAGTGACAGAGAGTTTAGATGAGC
The DNA here is from genome assembly GCF_050624435.1 of Tenrec ecaudatus. Taxonomy (NCBI): domain Eukaryota; kingdom Metazoa; phylum Chordata; class Mammalia; order Afrosoricida; family Tenrecidae; genus Tenrec; species Tenrec ecaudatus. Next base: position 152,690,051 of record NC_134532.1, read on the forward strand.
TAAAAATCTGATAAGATAGTTTCAAGGGAATCCAAGTTCAATTGGCACAACATGGTCCCCAAAGACAATTTTTTACATGTTGCATTGGTGCCTAGCAATTGGAATATTAAAAGTTCGTGGTGATCAGCCATCTCAACTGCAACGATTGGCCTCCCTGTTCAGAGGAACAGTGAGCGATGAACATAGAAAGTACTGGACACAATTAGCCTGATGCACTGCCTGAGCATTAACCTCTACCTCCTGAGACAAAAGAACTGGATGGCATTCTACTACCACCTTCCCTAATTGAAAGGGCATTATTAGAAGGTTCTGGGTACAATAGGATAAAGAAATAGAACAAAATTCAAAATCACCTGAAAGACCTGGCATTCTGGTCATACATAAATATATGGGCCCACCAGAAGTATGGTTTTAGTCATCCTTCAGTTCTGGCACTGCACTCACCCATGTGGCTCAATTTGCCATCAAACCATGGCAGGTCTATAAGTGGAACACCACCTGTGAAGCATTCACAACTTAGGATCACCAGCTATCTGAGATAAGGGACGGCACTTGTTCAAGGACAAAGTTCAGAAAAGCTAAAAGAGAAGAAATGGAGGCAGGAAACACAGGGAGGTAGGATGAGGGGCATTCCCCTGTGGCTATTGCAGTAATGAGATTAATAAAAATCTGCAGGAATTGTTGTATTCAAAACTAATCATCTGCGCTGTACACCTTCATACAATTGACAGCTGAAAGTCAAAAACAAAACAAAAAACCCCAGGTAGGTTCCAGAAGAGATTTCTACGTGTAATGTCAATCCTACAGGCCCTGCCTGAGGGCTGAGTGGCCCAGGGAATAGCATTCTTTCTTTCCTTCCTGAATTTGGTTCAACTGTAATATAAACAAGTCTACAAGAAAAAGTCAAAATGTCAACGGCATTACAAGAATGCACGGTTTAACATGCACAGATTAAAGGAACTGCATATTCTCTGCCTTTGTATTAGCCTGACAGGCGGAAGCATGAATCGCATAGCAGGATAATTATAGATCTTAACATCTGCTCACAGGCAACTTGCCCAGGATCGAACAGTCGAGCAGGTTGCATCCTCTCTGGCAGGATGATGGTGAAAACAAGGACTGAGGGCATGTGTGTTAGTCTGGGGGAACTAGAGAAACAAATGCATAGACACTTACATGTGTGTAAGAATGAACTTTACACACAAGAGCAATTGAATATTGAGAAAGCATCCCAGCCCAGTCCAGATGAAGTTCATAAATCCAATATTAGACTATGTCTGATACCAATCTATAAATTCCTCTCCAGACTCACCAAACATGTGCAATGACACTAAATGCAAGATCACAGGCCATTGGGTAGACATTCTTGTGGATCCAGGGGTGGGATAAGCTTCTCAGCGCTGGCAGGGATCTCTACGTGGCTTCTCCAGCTCAGAGGCCTAGCGTAGCTCCATGTGTCTTGTCAGCTGCAATGTCTCCCAGGGAGTGAACCTCCATCCTGCATCCTGCCTCCAAAGAGCTATTTATCGCCTTCCTGCCTCCAAATGAGGTCATCAAGCTGTGACCTGACTGACTAAACCCCATCCCTTCACTCTTCATCCTCTCAAATTGGCAACACATTATATAACTACCACAGCATGTGACCTGGAAAGGACCCGTTTCTCATCCTAATTCATCAATCAGATATCACACCTATGCCTTGAGGAGGAATGCCTGAGGCTCTGGAAGGAATTGCCAGTCGCCTCCTGATATTTTTTCATCCTAAAAAAAATCTTTCTTCTCATTGTTGTTGTTGTTGTTAGGTGCCACTGAGTCAGTTCCTACCCATAGCCACCCTACGAACAACAGAAAGAAGCAGTGTGTGGTCCTGCACCGCCCTCACAATTCTTTTGCTTGAGCCCATTGCTGCAGCCACTCTGTCAATCCATCTCCTGGAAAGTCTTCCTCTTTCTTGATGCCCCTCTACTTGACCAAGCATGACGTCCAGGGACTGGCCTCTCCTGACAACATGTCCAGCATATGTAGAATGAAGTCTTGCCATTCTTGCCACTAAGAAGCACACGGCTGTCTTCCTACTTGTTCATGCTTTAGGCAGTATGGTTTTGTCAACATTCTTGGCCAGCACCACAATTCAAATGCAACCATTCTTTGGTCTTCCTTATCTGATATAAGACATCCACAGGCATATAAGGGAAAACACCCTGGCTTGGGTCAGGAGCACCTTACATGCTTGCTTTTCAATACTCTAAAAAGGTCTTAAACAGCAAATTATCTAATGTCACATGGCTTTTCATATCACGACTGCTGCTTGCAGGAGCAGTGATTTTGGATCCAAGCAAGACAAAGACCTTGACAACTTCAGTCTTTTCTCCATTCAGCATGCTGTGACCCACTGGTCCAATTATGAGGACTTGGGCCTTTTTTAGAGTGAGTTGTAATCGATACTGAATGTTGCAGACTTTAATCTTGATCAGCAAGCGCTTCAAGTCTTCCCCACTGTCCTCAAGCAAGATTGGATTATCCGCATTTTGCAGGTTGTTAATAATCCTGGTGCCGCAGTCTTCTCCATATAATCCAACTTCTCCGATTATTTGCGCAGCGTACAGATTGAATAAGTATGGTGAGGTAATACAATCTCTATGCACACCTTTCTTGAATTTAAACCATGCAATGCTCCCTTGTTCTGTTCAGACAGCTGCCTGTCCTTTGAGAAAGTAACTCGTTGTAAGTCACATTTCAAGCGCCTTCCAAGCCAAGGAGCTCATCCTCTGGCACGATCGGACAGTGTCTGCTTCTGTTCCTAAGGCCTTCAATACGTGACAATGTTTCCGTGCTTTGAATAAGGTTTTTAGCAGCTACTTCCTCCAAAGTGGACAGCTGATTCTTTCCTTGTAGTCTGTTCCTAGTCTGGAAGTTCTGCTGAAAACGGTTCCCTTTGGGTGACCCTGTTGGCAATTAAAATACCACCAGGGACATCGCTTCCAGCACCACAGACACACACAAGCCACGGCATTGTGCTGAACTGACAGACAAGTGGTGGTTCTTTGCTCTAGAAACTTGCAGATAGGTTGATACCTGTCTATCCAAAAACTTTCAAAAGACCAATGTATAAAACAGGAAAAGACTAGTAAGAACATGTGACAACCACCAAAATCTGGGTGACCAAACAACTGACCTGCCCAGGTAGCAGGGTTTTCCAAAACATGGAAACTTTTGTGTCAACATAAGTCAATCGTTTCACCAGAATTGTATTAACTAAATACAATATCAAAATTCATCAATGTTCCTTGTGCCAGCCAATTAACTTCAATAAATACTAACAGTTCTACTTTGATCATCCCCAAGGATTGCTTTGGGTATTAAAAATTAAATAACTTCTGATGTGGGTATAATTTCTGATAGGTAAATAACTGCTGGTCAGCTGGTTATGATTCAATCACTCTGATTAAAAACATCGCCTACTCCTGCATCTTCCTCACAATCACCAGCATGTGAGATACTCGGGCTATGGCTGTTGTGCCGATCTATCTCACCGATGCTTTTCTTCGCCCTCAGTGGCCGTCTACCCCACACGGTGGCCTCATCCAGTGATTGATCCCTCCTGACAGTGTGTTCAAAGTTGTAACTATGAGGCTGTCATTAGCTGATTTCGCAGAAGCATAGCAGCAGGCCATCTTTGCCTTATTCTGGCAGCTCTATTGAAACCTATGTAGCACGGGTGGTCTGTTGACATTTGAAATGCCAGTGGCATGCATGGTTTCTAACATTAGAGCAATACAGCAACTGCTGCAGTGTGACACACTGACAGGTGGGTGATGTGGCTAGACTTTCTTTTAGACGTATTAATATATCAGACTAATCCCAAGGAGCTGGAGATTAACAATGTCCCAAATGCCTAAGAGTTAGGCCCTGCTCTATTCTACTCCAGTTCACACTCCTCCTTCGGTTTCTTCTTTCATGTCCCTGGCTTCTGCAATTCACTGCAGCATCCCACAGAAATTCATGAAACTTTGAGGAAATGTCTCCAGTGTTGATGGGGTGCTAGCTAGTCCCCAGATTTGAGGATCAGGCAGAGGTGAGCAAATTCAGTCTCCAGAGCCTGAAGGTTAAAAATGTGCAAAAGTCACAGCGGGTCTTCTTGCTTCTACAAAAGCTCAGTCAGGAAATAAAAGTATGACTTTCCAGGTGAGCGGGAATGTGTATTAGAACGGTCTTGTGGACCTCGAATATACTCTCATATACCTCATCCAAGGAAAACAAATGATAGTGCCTTAAGCCATACCCTCTCCTAAGACAGAGTCAAAAAGGTCCTCAAAGAAATAAAGAGTGTGATTTTTCACATGCCCTCTAAGCTTAGGGCTTAATCCCATCCTAATTCCATCCACCATTATGGTAGATAATGCCCTCCAAATGGGACTGTAGCCACAGGTGTAGGATTGTAACACATAAGGAATAATGGCTACAAAGGCCATTTTTAATTGACTACAACTCAGGTAATAGCTGCCATGCCATAAACACTAAACCTGTTTCGCTTTTGTTTGTACCCTACCCAAGTAAATCATTGCTAGAATATACTTTTATCTTGCAAATGCAAGACTTTAAGAGGGATAGAAGCCCAAGCCTTGTAGAAAAACTAGAGTACAGATAGAGATGAACATTCATTGTTGATGAGGACATTACAAATAGAGCCTCCAAGCATTGGTCTGCTTTTGTCACATAAAGTTCAAAGTCAGGGAAAAATGGTCCAATATAGTGGTACTTAGGCCCATAGAACACCCTTTACAATGTAATGTATTATAATGCACTTGACTTGAGGTCATATCATTCAACAAAAGTCAAATCCATTATTCATTTTTAGAAATCCTTCGCTTTAGATCAAATCCAAATGAATGTGCATTTCAAGCTCCTAGCTGGCAATGTCCTTGAAATGCCTAGAGCAGTTTCACTAGCCAATGGAGTTTAATAGACAGCATCTTTAGTTTTCTGCAGACCTTAATAAAAGATCTTAGAATCTCTTGATTTGAAGTTTGTCCCTAAGCTCCATGTTAATTTAAGGATCTTTTATAGGTAGTGAAAACTCGAGCTAAAAAAACAGGAAATCATTTCTTTTCTAATTTGGCAAGTTCTGACTCTTGTCTATTGCTACTAAATTTTATTTGAATATGGTCTGTTTCTTCAGTTCCTTCCCCTGCCACCCCTGTGGAGCTTTATGCTCTCTCTCTAGCTCTTTCATCTACGGCCCTGCCCTACGCCAGCTGACCCTGTTAATACACTAATAATCACCATGGCCAAGGCTAACATCTCTTCAAGTAGATTTTTGCCATAAATTCCAAATTACTACCAGCAAAGTGTTGCCAAGTGTTTCATGACTTCATAATTTATGTGATTATTTCTTAACCCCTCCTCGTTTTCTTGCCATGGATTTATTATAGGACACACTATGCGCATGCTAGGCCCAAATAGCAATTTCTGCATCTGTTTAAGTTGCTTTTTTAAATTAAATTATTTTATTGGGAGCTCTTAAATCTCTTATCACAATCCATACATGCATCCATTATGGCAAGCACATTTGTATATATGTTGCCATCATCATTTTCAAAGCATTTTCTTCCTACTGGAGCCCTTGATATCAACTTTTCATTTTTTCACTCACTCGTTTATGAATCCTTGATAAATTATAAATTATTATTATCTTCATATATTACATTGTCCACTGTCTCCCTTCACCCATTTTTCTGTTGTTCGTCCTTAGGGGTAGGGGTGGGGAGTTATATGTAGATTATTGTGATTGATTTCCCCCTTTCTGCCCCCCACCTTTCCCTTACCTTCCTGGTATCTCTATTCTAATTGGGTCAGAGGGATTTATCTGTCCTGGATTTCCTGTGTTTCCAGTTCTTATCTGTACCCATGCACATGCTCTGGTCTAGTCAGATCTATAAGGTAGACTTGAGGTCATGATAGTGGGGGAGGAAGCACTAAAGAACTAGTGGAAAGTTGAATGTTTCATTGGTGCAATACTGCACCCTGATTGGGTTGTCTCTTCTTTGTGACCCTTTTGTAAGGGGGTGTCCAATTATTTATAGATGGCCATTGGGTCTCCACTTTCTGATCCCCCTCATTCACATTGATATGATTTTCTGTTCTGCATCTTTGAAGCCTGATATCTGATCCCATCGACACCTCGTGATCACACAGGCTGGTGTGCTTCTTCCAAGTGGGTTCTGTTGCTTCTCAGCAAGATGGCTATTTATTTATCTTCAAGCCTGTAAGACACCAAATGCTATATATCTTTTGATAGCCAGACACAATCAGCTTTCTTCACCATATTTCTTTTTTTTTTTTTGTAGAAACTTGTCTTTATTTCCCATCAACCTAATTTCCATGGAAGAACAGTTTAGGACCACTCAGTGGTTGTTCCTACCCACTCTGTGGCCTGAGCGGTGGGAGCTGCGGACCAATCTTCAGTTGCGGGCTGAGCACTCCAGTCAGCGGGGAACTGCTGGATGGGCACGGAGGGCACCTGCACGCCCTCAGACCAGTCAGCCACCTCGGGCTGAGCCGCAGTGAACTCGGGAGCAGGCGCAGTCCATTCGCCCTGAAACTCCTCCTTGGTCACAGCCTTTTCAGCAGCCGCCTGCTCTTCCTTTTCAATCTCCTCTGGGTCTCTGTAGAAGTAGAGGTCAGGCATGACCTCCCTTCACCATATTTCTTTTTGCACCCATTTTGTGTTGGCAAGGGGGGCATCACAGAATGCTGGGTTATTAGAACAAAGAGTTCTTGTATTGAGGGAGGACTTGAGTCGATGCTGAATGTCCATCTGCTACCTTAATACTTAACACATAAATATAAGTACATAGATCTATTCCCCTCTCGTTATATATAAATATATTTACATATGTACATGCCTTTATTTAGACCTCTATAAATGCCCTTTGCCTCCTAGTTATTTCCTCTGTTTCCTTTCACTTTCCTCTTGGCTCACTGTCATGTTTGACTTTCTTTGGAAAGAAATAAGCAAATATTTTGGAAGGCATGAAGTTGAAAAATAGATTCCGTGTGATGCCCTCAAGTGTCCGTTAAAGGGAATTTTCTAGAAAAGAATAAATCTCTACATCAAACTGTCAAGTCTCCAATGCAAGTTAGACCAACTCAATTAAGCCCAAAGTAGGAAAAAGACAGAAATAATAAAATTCACAGTAGAAAGAATTACAAATAGAAAATATTTCATAAAAGAGAAAATTTAAATCAATCAAAAGTTGTTCCTTTGAAAAGATAAATAAAAATGAACAAACTTCAAAAGATTTGGTGTATAGGTCAAAATTTAGCAACTTACTGGTTTAAAACAATAACCTTTTATTTAGCTCACAGTTCTGTCAATTAAGAAACTAGTCTGGGATCAGCTGGACAATTCATCTGACTTTAGTTGCACTCCCTCGTGTCCCTGCGGGCCTCATGTATCTCTGGTCAGCTGCAGGAAGAAAGTAACTTGACTTTGGATGTTCAATATACTGCCATTCTTGGGTGTCCTCCACCTGTCTGTCTCTTCCGCCATAGGTTCTCATGTCCCTGTGCTGTTGCAGTAAGCACCTCTAGTTGAGTCAGAGAACCAGCAGAAGTGTGGCCAAGGTTCAGAAATGGAACAAGGCACAGTCCACTAAGCAAAGACAATCACAAAACTAGCCAATAATCTGGTAAGATAAAAAGTTCCAAATGGGTAGAGTACTGGGCACTGGGAGGCCATTGATGTCATTGAAAGAGGACATGCACAATTCTAGGTTAACCCGTAACTTTAATAAATCTTTACTTATAACACCTAGGAAAGATTTTTTGAGATTTTAGAAAATAAAATATACAATAATTTTTGTATCATGTCTGGCATGCCAAACCAATTCACACTCATGACCACCCCATGCGTCTCAGAGGAGGACTGTGTTGAGCAGGACAGATGGCTGATTACTTAGAACACGACTGCAGGCCTTCTTCCCAGGTGCCTCTGGTGGGCTCTACCTCCAAACTTCAGGCTCAAAGTTGAGCTCATTAACCATTTGCACCATCAACGAACTCCAGCTGACCTAGAGAAAACTCTGAAGAAAGCAATGTCCCTCTTTCCTTTATATGCAGTCCTCCTTCATTAGAACGATGAAAAAGAATGCCCGGGAGCTATGAGGGACTGTTTCCCTTCGTCTGTGCTAGAAAAAGCAATCAAGAGCACGCACGATTAAAACTCAAGCGCAGAAAGCTGCATTGGTTCAGACTAATCCTAGAACAGAGGGTCTTCCGAGAAGTCGAGTACTTGTTTCTAGTTCTCCTTGGAACATACTTGCTCTGAGATCCTCCTTTACTTATGCAAGATCCTCCCATCACCTTTCAACATTTTTTCTTTCTAGTCAACCCAAGCAAGTGTGAATTTGGTTTCTAACACAGCAATTAAAAGAACTTTGATTAATGTAAAGAGGATATCCAGATTCTTGTAAAATATTCCCTTAATTTGACAGATACAGAAGAAAAACTAGAAACTGTGTTCCGACTGTTTGAAAGGTTAACGAAAGAACAAAGAACAAACCATTTACTTGGCAATGATTTAAAATACAAAATCCTATATTTGCATTTTCTACATATTTGAATATTACACATTTGATATACTATGAGCTGAAAATATTAATAGCCTGTTTTATCCATAAGATCCAAAATAATGCAAATTCTAAATGAAAAATCCACGATAAATTTTAGTTTCAAATTGTGCTAGTGCATCTGTCACATAGCTGTAGTAACATAATTGTGTTAGTCCGGGTTGACTAGCGAAACAAATTCATAGCCACTCGTATGTGTATAAGAAAGAGCTTTATATACAAGAGCAAATGACTATTGAGAAAACATCCCAACCCAGTCCAGATCAGGTCCAATAAGCCCCATATGTCTGATACCAATTTATAAAGTCCTCTTCAGACTCATGAAACACGGTGGGAGGATAGTCTTATGGATCCAGTAACGGTGAAAGCATCTCAGCGCTAGCGTGGGTCTCCACGTGGACCTCCTCCAGGTCCAGGGCTCTCGCTGCCATCAGCATAGAGTCATGTGTCATGTCAGTAGAGAGTCTTTCAGAGAGTGTCTCCTGCCTCCAAGGAGGAAGACAGAAGATCCCAGAATCCTCAGGAGTAGGCCATCCCACACAGAGGCCTCATTGGCTATGGCCTGATCGATAGGCTAGACTCCACCCCTACACTCTTAATCCTCTCAAATTGATGAATGATTATATGACTACCGCAGTAATGTAAACACAAGTTATTAATTATTCTTCATTATGATTACTCTCACATTATGCAAAATATCAATCATGACAGTTTTTTGAAGACTATAAGACTCATATAAAAGATGATTGTTCTGTATTATTAACTAATGAGCACTCTGGCCAACTCTAAAATTTTTACATGTTACATGGTTGGTTAAGAAACTTGGAAAAGAATCATGAAGAACAGCAAACTTGACCCAGATGTTAATTTGAACAATAATTATAAGATATTTATAAAGTGAACTGCATCAAACCCATTGTAGTTAAGTAGATTCTGACTAGTCCAGATCCTATAAACTAGAGTAGTACTGCCCCATAGTATTTCCAAGACTGGAGTCTTACTAAAGCCAAGGACCACATCTTCCTCCAACAGAGCAGCCATTGGCTTTGACAAATAACTCAGCTTTCCACCAACAGCCCAGCACTTCGCCTTGCAACACCAGATTCTCTTTGAATCTCTACCGTCAACTACCAATCCGCTTTCAAGTGATTATTATACAATATGAAGGTAATAAATTAAGTAAATATTTTAAGCATTGATTAAGACAATGATAAATTAGATGAATTGTTAAAAGATTGGACATTATATTTTAACTCTGTTTTTTATGATCTTTATTTGTTAAAAAAATATAAGTTACTCAAAAGGGTGTTTTTTTTAACAATGTTGAAAATCCCCAGAGTGAGTGATTCAGCTAGCCTGCACTGAGTCCATAGAAGATCCTTAAGTTCCTGATGATGTCAGTGAACTGGTTGTTAAACGGCACTTGCAAGCAGGCCTCTGTCTAGGGTCAGCAGCTGGACAACTGCCCAGTGTGGAAATCACGAATTTACATTCATCTGTGCAACAGCATATTCTAAAGTGGCCTTAATAATGTTCATTCCATCCATAGGTATAATAAAAAAGATGGAATTATACTTGCAATGTTTATTATTCATTTCATGGCACATTATACTTTTGATGAAATACTACATTTATATTCCCTTTTGTTTGTTACTTAAGTAAACACATATATGACTTAAAGAGAAAAGTGCCAAGCAATCAGAAGGTGACATATTGTCATTCATTTCAGCTTTGTCCTACACCCCAAATTGCCACAAGATATTGTTAGTGAGATATGCAATTCCTGATCACGTTCAATGAGCTGAAAACACTGTCAGAACTATTGCTATAAGTTCAGCAGAAGCAGAAAGGGGGTTTTCAATGATGAACATAATGTGTTCAGCAAAGAGAAAGTGCTTGTTTCAATATATCTAACACAATGACTGTTTTCTAATTGGCTTACCTCTAAATGAATGGGACCCTACCCCTGCAGTGAAAAGACAGTTAAACATAAATCACACAGCTGATGATGCTAGGATAGGAGTGAAGAATACTTCAAGTGAAAATGCTAATCAAGAAACAATATGGGGAAAAAAGAGAAACAATATGGAAATATATCAGTTTGATTGCTTTTGTCAGTTATTTTTTAATATTTTCATTAATATTTTAAACTCTTATAATCTAGTTTAAGGATTAACTGTGTGAAATAATAAACTACCATTGTTTTATATTTAAAATGGTTATTAGGGCATTGAACCCATTGTTAAATTATTCCACCACTGGATCTAGTGATGTCCTAATCATTTACACAGCTTTGAAAGATTAACAAAAAAGTAAAGAACAAATAATTTAGTTTGTAAAGATTTGAAACATAAAATTCTACTTTTGCAGAAGCAAATGTGGTGAAGAAAGCTGATGGTGCCTGACTATCAAAAGATATAGTGTCTGGGGTCTTAAAGGTTTAAAGGTAAACAAGTGGCCATCTAGTTCGGAAACAACAAAGCCCTCATAGAAGAAGCACACCATCCTGTGTGATCACAAGATGTCTAAGAGATGAGGTATCAGGCATCAAAGAACAAAAAACCATATCATTGTGAATGAGGTGAAGTGTGGAGTAGGGACCCAAAGCCCATCTGTAGGCAACTGTACATCGCCTTACGGAAGGGTCACAGGGAAAAGACAAGCCAGTCAGGGTGCAGTGTAGCAATGATGAAACATGAAACTTTCTTCTAGTTCCTAAATGCTTGCCCCGCCTCCCCGATCATGATCCCAATTCTACCTTGCAAGTCTGGTTAGACCAGAAGGCATACACTGGTACAGGTAGGAACTGGAAACACAGGAATCCTGGACAGACGAGCCCTTCAGGACCAGTGGTGAGAGTGGCAATACCAGGAAGGTGGGTTAGAAAGGGGAAACCAATTACAGGGATCTACATATAACCTCCTCCCTGGAGGATGGAAAAGTGAGTGAAGAGAGACGTTGGACAGTGTAAGATATGACAAAATAATAATTTATAAATTATCAAGGGTTCAAGAGGGAGGGGGAATATGAGGAGCTGATGCCAGCAGCTTATGTGAAGAGCAAATATTTTGAGAAGGATGAGGGTAATGAATGTACAAATATGCTTTATACAATTAAGGCATGTATGGATCGTGATGAGTTGTATGAGCCCCCAATAAAATTATTTTTTTAAATCTACTAATATATTTTTAAGATAAAAAATAGAAAGTTCTACATTTTAATTTTCTACAAATTCAAATATTGTACAATATTTATACTTTAAAGTATTGATACTGGATCACAAATACAAAATATAATGATAAGCAATAGTAATGAAAACTTTTGTGTACATACCACTGTTCATATGTTGTGTTTTTTGTATATTAATTGAGTTACTCTTTAAAAAATTATATAGGAAGTATTGTAATAGTAATTTTTAAGAAGAAATTGAAGCATAGAGATGCTGAGTAACTAGACATAAGTCATATTACTAACAGATGGCCAGCATTTGGGTAATCCGGTTCTGGGATCTGCATACCTAATCACTATCACAGCCAGAGGCTTTACAATTTAAGGTAAGAGTATCAGATGTGGCAGCAAAGACAACTTTATTCCTGCATTCACCAGGAAGCTACATTGTGTATATTGGTTGGTGGCAGGGGGTAGGAATGATGAGAATAATTGAGGGCGGAGATGAAGCCTCTGAGTCAGACACAAGGAAAGACCCACGACAGTCTAACTGACTATGAAAACCATGGAGCCCTCTCTGTGAGATACAGATGCTTACCCTCATCGTGGACAAACGGTAATCGGTTCTCTTGTCTTCTACTAAAAGGAGCAATTTTAAACAAGTAACATCTTATTCAGAAGCTACTGAAAAGTAGCTGGGTTGTAGGTGTTATGTAATGAAAATTGATGTCCTGGGCTTTGCTTCCCTGGAGAACAGCTAGTGAGTTTCTCCTGAGTGGTTTACCACCACAGCAGAGGGAGCCACGCACAAACGACATCAAGACAAGATGGCAAAACAAGGCTACAAACAGAGTGACGATTTAATAAGCAAACTACACTTCAATCACTTAGCAGGTCGCCTCACAATTTGAAGAAGCCTACAATGTCTAAGGATATGACACTGGATTTTATAGGAGCCGGGTAGCAGGACCCCATTGGCTTGCCTCCAGCCCTATCCTGTTGTCTTATTGGCCCTTATTTTTGCATTCTGATTAGTGCTTATTCTAATATAATGGTTGGCTTTGTAATCTATGCCTGGTGCACCTCATTATCATGTGAGGCAGTGTTAGTCAATAGATTATTTTTATCTGGACATTACTTCTAGAACAGATCCTGGGAGGCAGTTTGGAATGGGTCATCCAGACCTCTATTGACACTGACATGACCTGTGGAATGGATCAGGTGATGCAATTCGAGATAGGTCATTCAGACCTCATAGACAGTACAGGTCTCTGACAGCAGACATTTAAAAGCTGGAATTAACCAAAAACATCAAGAATATAGATAGCTAGTGAATGCACTGATGAAGAATTCAGCAGTATTCCTAGTAAAAGAGAACTGCTTGCATGCCTGGACTTATTCGCTATGCTGAAAAGGGTGAGTAGGATTGTGATAAGAGTTGTATGAGCCCCCAGTAAAATTATTTATTAAATAATAAAAACCTGAGTGTCCTAGAAGATGCCTCGGGCATTGCTTAGGAGGAATTTGTTGTTGGGTCATTCTAGTAGATTTTGACTCACAGGCCTGTTTTTCGAAGAAGCACAATGCCCTTTGATTCTTTGAAGAGCAAAGAAACATAAAAATGAAACCATGTTGCAGTAGCTAAAATAATTGAATGTCAATTAAATGAAATTCAAAAGATGATTTGAAATTAAATGAAATTCAAAAGATTATTTGAAAATACATAAAATTCAAAAGATGACTCGATTGGTTCCTACCAGCATGCCCCTTTTCATAGTTGTGGAGATTGCTACTGGGTAAGTAGAAAAAACAATCCTAGACAATCCTACACCCATCCTCAAAATTATGTGATTTCAAAGAGAAATAAATACCTGGTGTTTTTTCCTGTAATCACCTCACAAAACAATTGATCCAACATAGAGCAACTTTGTCCCATTTAATTTTTAAGTGGTTTTGAAAGTATGTTTCTGATTAGGATTATTGTTCCCAAGAAAAGGTAGGAGCAATCTTAACAAACTGGTAAGGGAGAAGCCCTAAAAATGAAAATATGACTCCAGGGGTTCATTTGGGCTTTTTTCTTCCTATTTTATAAAATTCCATGATCCTCCCACCCAAAGAATGGATAGCAGTTTTCATAAATATTTTAATATCTAAATAGTTCTTCAAATTATGTAACATTTCAGAACACATTTCGATATATAGAAGTCAATGGATAATTCATATTAATGTTTCAGACATGATATTGACTTCAAGCTTCTTACTAAGTATGATAGTTACAAAATTTCATGTCAACTTGAAGATATAAAAGTGTAGGAGTGGGGTCTAGCCTGTCAAATAGGTCACAGCCTGGTGTGTACTTCTTGTGGGCGTGGCTTTCTCAAAAGGAAGGTGCTGGGGACTTCCCAACCACCACCACCTCTGCCCATGCCTTCCTGCTGGCCTGCCAAGCTGAATCTACTGCCATTGGATCCGTGCAACCCTGAGCCCACAGGCCTGTGATCTTCCTGCATTCCACACCATTGCACATGGCTGTATGAGTCTGAAGACGGACTTATGGACTGGTATAGGATTTACAGACTTGAGTTGGATTGTGCTGGAATGTTTTCTTGATGTATAATTAGTGCTTGATATAAAGCTCTTTCTCACACATGTATGAATGTCACTGGATTTGTTTCTCTAGTCAACCTGGGTCTAACACAATAAGAAAAATTCTAACTCTTAAGATTTTGGGTGCACAAGTGGAAAAGTTGGGCAATCTTATAACAAGATGGGAATATTTTAATTTGATAGAGAAATTTGAACACTGACAGATTAATTGTGGGCTCAGAGCATTTGAATCTCTATTTTTATACCAAACTTACTACCAGTCAGCTTATTATGTCATAGTGACATTATAGGAGAGAGTGGAACTTCTGCTATGGGTTTCTGAAGCTGAGCATCCTTATGAGAGCCGCTGGTCTGAATAGCTGCCCTTGTGGTAAGCAGTCAAGCATTCCTATTGATTGTTGATAGAGTCTAGTTGTGCAGTGGTTACGAGTTGGACTTTTAACTTCAAGGTCAGCAGTTTGCAACCACCAGCGGCTCTGAGGGAGAAAGACAAGGCATTCTAGTCCCATAAAGAGTTACGGTCGCAGAACCCACAGGGACAGTTCTACCTTCTCCTACGAATCAGAATCAACTAGCTGGCATAAGTTTGTTTCTTTCTTTGCTTTATTCTTTTCTGGCCCCTTTTAAAGATAATGAATTAGAACAGCTTGCTATTCAGTTCTTAATAAAGATGAAGTGGTTTGAGGGGGTGGGAATTCCAAGTTCAAGTAATTTGAACTGGTCAAATATATCTTTGGATCAAAGGATAGCATGTGAAATATAATTTGGTCTAAATAATTACTTTAAAACAATCTGCTTTAAATAAAGCCAGTGTACACTTCCTCTATCTCCGGTTAGCTACATTACATTAACTATCCTGAACGTTTATGGGTAAGCAGAGCGAAGAATGGCGCATGCGCTGTATCTCAAAAACTAGCGCTGATAGGGAAAACCGGATGTCATTTTGGAATCAGCAGGTGAAATACACCCAGAAACAAGTCCAACACTTGAGCACCAAAATGAGTATTGGTCAGGGAATTGCAGGGGTTTCTGCTCGAAAAGGAAGCGTGGAGCACAGGAGACCATTCTAAGCTGAAACTATGAATCTCAACTTTATTAGATTGTCTAGAGCAGGTGTCTTCAAACTACAGCCCGCGGACCACATGCGGCCCACCGAGGACATTTACCCGGCCTACTGGGTGTTTTGGACCCGTTTGTGTTTTTACTTCAAAATAAGATATGTGCAGTGTGCATACGAATTGTTTCATAGTTTTATTTTAAAAGTATAGTCCAGCCCTCCAACGGGCCTGAGAGACAGTGAACTGACCCCCTGTTTAAAAACTTTGAAGACCCCCTGGTCTAGAGTGTTGAGTCCATGGGAAGAATACAGTTTTATCAGCAAGCCTGAGTCATCTACTAAATAAGATAATAATCTGAATAATTGCATTATTAGTTGGTTTTGTAAAGGCTTACCATGATGCATATTTTGCGTTTAATCACTTCATATTCAGCATTTTATTTAATATTATAGTAACAATAAGAAATGGTATCAAAATTAATACAAAAATGCAGATAAGAACTAACGTTTGGACTCCGCTCATTCTTAATGTGTGGTGTTGGTACTAAGCCCAAAATCTTTGATCCTCAAAAGTCTCATTTCCAAAGTGTTCTCTGTATTGTACTACATTCCTTCAACTAAGTCTATTCAGAGCTAAATAGGAAAGCTGTTTATTACGCACTGTAACCAGTCACAAGCATATTGAAGAACACATGCCGTCCACTCCATGTATTCACGACAGCATGGTTTCGGGAAAGACCAGCAGGTAGCTGCAGATCTGATTTAGCTGCTCTGTTAGGTTTTAACTGATGGTCATGCTTCTGTGGGCTTTTTGTTTCCGTAATCTGCAAGATTCGATTTTAATTAAAGCATCTGTGACTTGCCATCCCAAATTCCTAACGGAAACAGAAGCATATCAACAAAAATGGTTTGGCGAAGCTTATCCATTTCTCTTCTCTGAATTTTCTCTTTAATGAATTTCATTCACGTGTAAGCTTCTATTTTTCTATTCAAATAGAGGCAATTTTCCTTTACTAACTGACCTTTTGTTGTTGCTTTGGTTAGGTGCCATTAAGTCCGTTCCCCTGTGTGGTGGCATTGAATGGAACACTAAATAAAACACTGCCCGTCCAGTGACGCCCTCACAACCATGATGCTTCACCACGGCGGTGGCCATTTTGTTGACCAACTTCCTCTTTCTCTCCTGGCATCCTGCCTTACCAGACATGATGCTCTTTTTCCAGGGAATGGTCTCTTGTGATAACATGTCCAAAACTACCAAGACAAAATCCCTCCATCATCACTCCTATGGACCACTGGGTTGCATGTCTTCAATGTCAGATGTATTTGTCCTCTGGCCGTCCATGGTACTTTCAGTATCATTCATCAATGCCATAATTTAAGGACGGCCATTTCTTCAGGTCTTCCTAATTCATTGTCCCGACTTTACATGCTTACGGGGCAATTAAAAAGAGCATGGCTTTTTCAATAGCACTTTAGTGCTCAGTTACATTTTTTCTCTTTAACCCCTGAAAGATGTTTTCCACCTCAGAATTGCCCAATATAATATGTCATTTGAATTCTTGACTGCTGATTCCATGAGCATTAACTGTGTATTCAGTAAAATGAAATTTTGACCACTTCATCATTTCTCCATGTATCAAGATTTTGTCGGCTGGTTTTGTTGTGAGGGTTTTAGTTGTCTTCACCTTGAATTCCCATCCACAGTGAACACCACAGTCCTTAACTTTCATTAACTAGTGCCTGAAATCCTCCCACCTTTCAACAAGGAACATAGTATTGTTGTGAGGTACCTAGGGTCAGTCTCAACTCACAGCAACGCTGTGCACAACAGAAGGATACACTGCCCGTCCTGCACCATCCTCACAATCGTCCCTAGGCTTGAACCAACATTTGCAGCCACAATGCCAGTCAGTCTCCTCAGGGCCGTCAGTTCCAAAATGCATCAATTCTTTGGCAGCCTTCCTTATTCAATGTCCAACTTCCACATGCATATGAGGCAATAGAAAATACCATGGCTTGGGTCAGGCTCACTTTGGTCCTCAAAGTAACAGTTTTGGTCGTCAGTACTCTAAAGAGGTCTTGTGCGGCAGATTTACTTGTGTGTGTGCATAATTTATTTTATTTGTATTTATCTATATTGTTTTATTAAGGGCTCACACAACTCTCATCACAATCCATATATACATTTACTTAATACATGCTTCATCCATCTGAGCTCTAGACTGTTGCTTCCATGACCACTGATGTTCAACTTCAATCTTTCTCCACTTATCATGAAGCCACCTGTTGATCCAGTTGTGAGGAGTTTGGTCCTTTTTACATTGACTGAAGGCGACAATCCTTGATCTTCACCAGCAAGGGCTTTAAGTCCGTCTCACTTTCAGGAAGCAGTGTTGTGTCACCTGCTTATCGAAGGTTGTTAATAAGCCTTCCTCCAATCCTGATGCTACATTCTTTTTTTTATGTTTAGCTGAGATTGAATTATTCATTCATTTATTTATTTATTTTTAAATCATTTTATTGGGGGCTCATACAATTCTTATTACAATCCATACATCCATCCATTGTTTCAAGCACATTTATACATTTGTTGCCATCATCATTCTCAAAACATTTGCTTTCTCCTTGAGCCCTTAATATCAGCTCCTCATCTTTCCCTTCACTCCCCACTCCCTTCATAATTCATGAACCCTTCATAATTCATAAAATATTATTATTTTTCCTATCTTATACTGTCCACCGTCTCCCTTCACACACTTCTCTGTTGTCCGTCCACCAAGGAGGAGGCTATATGTAGATCCTTGTAATTGGTTCCCCTTTTCTACCCCACCTTTCCTCCACCCTCCAGGTATTGCCACTCTCACCACTGGTCCTGAAGGGGACATCTGTCCTGGATTCCCTGTGTTTCCAGTTGCTTTCTGTACCAATGTACATCCTCTGGTCTAGACAGATTTGTAAGGTAAAATTGGGATCAGGATAGTGGGGGGTTGGGGAAAGGAAGCATTTAAGAACTTGAGGAAAGTTATAGGTTTCATCGTTGCTACTCTGCACCCTGACTGGCTCATCTCCTCCCCACAACCCTTCAGCAAGGGGGTGTCCAGTTGCTACCAATGGGCTTGTTTCTCCACTCTGCACTTACCCTCATGTACAATGATATGGCTTTTTGTTCTTTGGTGTTCAATACCTGATCCCTTCAACACTTCGTGGTCACACAAACTGGTGCGATTCTTCCATATGGGCTTTGTTGCTTTTGAGCTACATGACTGCTTGTTTATCTTAAACACTTTAAGACCCCAGGTGCTATATCTTTTGGTAGCTGGGCACCATCAGCTTTCTTCACCACATTTGCTTATGCACACATTGTTTTCAGTGATTGTATCAGGAAGATGTGCATCATGGAAAGCCAATTTATTAGAACAACGTGTTCTTGCATTGAGTAAGTACTTCAGTGGAGGTCCAATGTCTATCTGCTGCCTAATACTAAACCTATAAATATATGCACATCGATCGGCTTCCCCCACCATCCTATATAAATACATTCACATATGTACATGCCTGTATTTAGACCTCTATAAATACCCTTTGCCTTCTAGTTCTCTCCTCTATTTCCTTTTCCTTTCCTCTTGTCCCACTACCTGATGCTACATTCTTTTTCATATAATCTAGCTTCTCTCATGATTTGTTCAGCATGCAGCTTGAATAAGTATGGTAAGAGGATACAACCCTGATGCGCAACTCTCTAAATATTAAGCCTTTCCTGATTTAAAACTCACAAAACAAGTGGTGGAGTTTGCCCATAGAATACCATGATATTGAAACTCAACGCTTGAATTGTTCTTCATTTGTTTAAGCTGGAGAAACGATGAGTGTGTTCTTCTTTTGAAGTTTTCTAAGTCCAGATCTTTGCGTATTTCATTATAATGCTTTATTTCTTTTTCTCAAGCTGCCCTTTGAAAAATTCTGTTCAACTCCTTTACTTCATAATTTTTCCCATGCGCTTTAGCTACTTCCCTTTTCAATGCACGTTGCTGAGTGTCTGACCTATTGCTTTCTTCATATGTGACATTCTTCCTGTCAACCAACAACTCATCTGGTCTTTTGTTTCCTACTGTTCAGTCTATGAAATCTCTTCTTGAGATACTCTAGAAATCCGGGTAGGTTACATTGAAGGCCACATTTTGACTCGCCTATGCACGCTTCAATTTTCTTTAACCTCAACATATGGGTAATTGGTGGTGTATTCTGCAGTCATCCTCTGGTCTTATTTTGGCAGTGATATTGAACTTCTCCATTTTCCAACTGATTTGGTCAATTTGATTTCTGTGTTATTATGTTGAAAAAAATTTATTCCCAATGAAAAAAGCATCGCACTTACAAAATTCCAGCAGTTACCCAGCTCTCCTTCTCTCCCAAGTCTACATTATCTGAACATTGGTCCTTCCTCTTTGTTTCCAATATTTACACTCCAATCGCCATTAATTTAAGTATCAGTGCATCTTGACTATGTGTTTGATCAATTTTCAACTGAAGAGGTAGTAGAATACTTAAATTTCTTTATCACTAGCTTTAGCAGGTTGTGTGTAAATTTATATAGCAGTTGTATTCATTTGCTTCCTTGTACATGTGTAGACATCCTCCTATCACCCACAGCATTGTACTTAGATAGATCTTAAAATGTTCTTTTTGATAATGGATGTAATATCATTCCTCTTGAATGTATCATTCACATGATTAGCCAATTTGAGATGAACAATCATATGACTAATACTAGTCTATTTCAGCTCACAAGTGCCTAGCAGAGCAATCTGTATGTGTTCCATTTAATTTTCAACAATTTCCAATTTTTCAGATTTATACCTCTTAGTGGTTATTAATAGATTTTTGCAGTTTTTTCCTCTCTTCAGCCATGTCCCATCAGTAAATGAAGATCTCAAAGATTTGCTCAGGTGCCCTGGTGGTATAGAGGTACAGTGTTGGGTTGCTTCCTCATAGGTGATTGAAACCACCATCAGCACTCCACAAGAGAGAGATTGGGGCTCATAAAATGAGACCCCCCAAATGATGGGGCCCATAAAATGTTGCCGTCTCAGAAACTCACTGGGGCAGTTATATCCTGTCCTACAGGGTCACTATGAATCAGAAACTACTTGAGGGCAGTTAATTAAGGTTTGTTTGCTTGCTTGCTTAATCCATGTCATTATGATTGATATTACTTTGAGGATGCATCTCTTCACCTATCATATTTGGAGTGCCTTCCAACTAAGAGGCTTATTTTACTGGTACCAGGTTGTCTGTCAAAACAAATCCAGTATATGTATGTATGTGTGTGTGTGTATGTGTGTATGTGTATATATATATATATATATATATATATATTTGAAATAACTTTATATATAAAGACGGCATCCCAGCCCAGTCCAACTCAAGTCCATACGTCCTAGCTAGGGCCCTCTTCAGACTCACAGCTGCAGGTCAGTGGTGCAAAACAGTGAAGCAGGAAGATCACAGGCCAGTGAAAGCAGAGTCATGTGGATCCAGTCAGTGGAAGCATGGCAGGGTGTTGACTGCTCTCAGGATTCAGTGACCTATATGGTCCTAGAGACAGACACAGAGTCCCCATGAAGTCTTATTGGGGAGTAAAGTGAAGTGTCAGAGAAAGAGGCAGTTCCCACAGTCCCTTACTCTCATACAAAAAACCAAGGAGTTCTTCTTAAGCTACCACTTAATTGACAGGCTTAACTCCACCCCTAGCCAGGAGTGTCTAGTTGACATAAAATCATTGGACTACCATAGACACTGTATCAGACAATGCTCCACTGCTGTTCATAAGCTTTTCAGTGACTAATTCCTTTGAAGTGGACAGTTATTCTTTTTTTTTTTCTAATCTGCCCTTAGTCTGGGAGCTCTGCAGAAACCTGTTCACCATGGTGTCCCTGCTGGTTTGTGAAACACTAATAGCACAGCTTCTGGCAACACAGACACATGCAACTACTACAGTGTGACAAGCTGACAGAGAGTGGTGGCCTTTTCTTATTAGGAACATTCCAATAAGTACTTTCATTCTGCTAGTGATAAGCCTTTAACATTATATCACTTTCTATAACATATATGCATATACATGCATATAAAATCAGGATATGATTTTATGCTACATAAGCATGCATTCTAGTGCTTTTATGAAATGTATATGTTTAATAAGGATATATTACACATACGTGTTAAATAAGGATCTCTATTCCAACACATTAACTAGCAATCATTTTATATAACCTAGGAGAAAATATTCTCCAGGAAACATTTCTGACAGCTGTCAGGAATGCTTACCTCTAAGTACTAAGAACTGGTCGGCTTTTCGTTTCACTAGGACTTCTACAGTGCTTCTCCTAATAGATGGGGAGCAATCTGTTCCTATTTTTGCCTCACAACTTAGCTAGGTCCTATTATAAATATTAGGACTGTGAAATAAAAACCTTGACTAATTATACAATAAAATCTAAGGCCTATTAATAAGAAAACGTAACAATGGTTGCCTCTGGACACCACATCTTGATAGATGGGGGTATTTTACCATAGGCACACATTATGTCTGTAGCAAGACATAAAATCATAAATTTGGTATCATTTTAGAAGGGGAAATTTTTAACACTTGATAGATGGAGGATAAGAACAGGCAAGAATCTTGGTTTTCACTCTTTCTTTACACTTTTAAAGCTTTGGGGCATAAGCTGCCTATTAAAATGATGTTATTTTTAATGAATTTCAAAAAATCAATTTGCAAAGAAATCATTTCCTTCACTGCTACAAGCAATGTATATAACACCCACAATACGGTAACCAAATGAGAATATCCTACTTAAATATAAAATAATATTGGCTTTATTTGCATAAGGTAATCTAGTGACAGATTTGATTTCACCATGACATGCAAAACACAAAGGAAATATTTATCTTATGCCTAATCTTTTTTCTTATTAAACCTTGTTGCTAAGAGTGAAGACAGAATCATATCACAGTAATGAAGCTTTTAGATGTGATCTTTCCAAATGCCCAAATGAGTACACTGCATAGCTGATTGGTGAATAGACTCCCTAAGCAGTCTGCACATTGAAGCAGAAAAGTACCATGCTGCTGAACCCATCATTGCGTCAACAGAACAAATAAAAATGTGACAGGAAACTAGGCAACTTTACTGAGGAAGAATAGCCTATAATTTAAATCATGAACACTGAAACTCACCTGCTTTCTGCTACTTAATGTCTGTGGAAACCGCTGTCTTTGCTTCAAAAATCTACCATGCAAAATAGAGATGGTTCCTCTCTTAGGCCAGGTTGACTAGAGAAAGAAATCCAAGGACACTTGCATATGTGTATAAGAAAGAGCTTCCTATCAAAGAGTAATTGAATATTAAGAAAACATTCCACCCCAGTCTAGATAAAGCCCATAAATCCAATATTAACCCATAAGTCCAAGATTAGTCCCAATATCCTTCAGACTCAGGCAATCACATGCAACCATGCAAAATGCAAGAAGATCACAGGCCAGTGGGTGCCAAGTCTTGTGGTTCCAAAGGTAGTGGAAGTATCTCAGTGCTGGCATAGTCTCCGCATGGCTCCTCCAGCTCTCCGAGTGTGGCTTTCCAACAGGAAGGTGATGCAGAGAGAGAGGAAGGTCCCAGATTTCTCATGAGAAGGTCACACCCACAAGGAGGCATCATCAGGCTGAGGCGTGATTGACAGACGAGACTCCACCTTACACTTATTTATCAAGTTGACATGAAATGATGTAACTACCACAGTATGAGATGTGTCTAAGGTACTTTCTAAAATATCCGGCAATTAGAAATACTCAAAAGCATTTTTATTGTTTCTCCCATAATTTACCTGATTTCTTGATTTTTTTAAAACTATGTTAAACTTCACAAAATTGCAAATCTCTTCTGCAGCCAGACATAAAAGTCATAAATTCTGTATTGCTTTATAAGGAAAAAATTTTAAATTATGCTATATTATTGGCAGCTCACATTATAGGATATAGGTAATGCTCACTATTAGTTTACTTAAATATTTTGTAAAATGTATCTAATATATGGTAAGTTGTTCTTTAAAGTAGTTAACTTATTTCTGAGGGATCTCTAGTTAATTGAAGACACAGGTCTTTGAATAACAAGGTTCTCAAATTAAATAAGACAGATTGAACACGTAAATCGACCTAATTCATCACCACTAAAATGAAAATATTTTAATTTGAATACAAAAGAGTGAGTATTCTAGGAGAGATAACAGAAGATGAAGGATGATATGAAAATTAGTTTTTGTCTGAACCTGGCTGGGCCAGGATTCTCAGTAGGTTGGCAGTTGAAGCCTCCCTCAGGTGGCCTAACATCATGTAACAACTCCGTGATGAATCTGCTAAGAACAGCCTTGCAGTTTGGGGGAAATTAGGGTGGAAATATTTCCTTACTCTGGTCATAGCCTTGCACGTAGGGCCTACTTCCCATGTATAGGTAGATGCTGTGGAGAACCTGCCCCCTTCTTGTTGGCCTGTGTGCTTCATCTGTCTCATTGATTTCTGGTTCTTTGGACTTGAGCCAACAGCCTACCACATTGCATGCCAACCTTGAATTTATTAGACTCTGAAGCTACTATACTGACTGATTGACCTTGGATTTATTCACCTCTGCCTCCACCAGTCTGTGGTTTTCCTGCTTCCTGGTTCACCAGCTTTGGCAGCTATGCAAATTAGGAAAAGCCTCCAGTGTAATGCCTGACCCATCGCTTACTCAGTTCTGCAATGGAGTGTGTGTGTGTGTGTGTGCGTGCATTCCATATACATATATATGTGTATCACTGATTTTGCTTCCATGGATGACCCAGTCTAACACAGATGGAAACATTTTTTTTTGCAAAATGGAAAATGGATGCATGGCTTCAGAGAAACGTGAAAAGCTATTGCTAACCGAAAAGAAGGCACCAGCAGCAATCTGGAAAAGCTATGGAGATTAAAAGCATCACATATGTGCAAAGACGGGAATGAAAAATTGGCTGAGAACAGGATTGTGTGAATGTTGGAATAAGAAGCAGTTAAATCCCCAGGTCCCCTTATTCAACTTGAACAGGAACCAACCGCCCTCACAGTCCCTGAGAAAAGAAACATTCTAGAATGAAACGCAGGGGGATTTCCAGGAAAATGGCTCTGAGGTCAGGTCCACCCTGCAGAATCTTCCGCAGAGTATAGGTTGGATTCGTGATGAGGGTCTGGTTCAGCAGAGTGGAGCAGGGGTCCTGGACTAGCAGTGCCTGAGGAATCGTTTGCAGGTCTCCCCACAGACAGCGGAGGCCGTGATTGCCAGGGCACACGCTCCCCTGCATTTCCCACACCGGAGACCTGTGTGCCCACTGACCGGAGTGCCAGTCCCTGGCCTTAATCAATCTGCCTCTCACTGGAGACCCACCCCACACTCTATGTTTGTCTGTTTCCCTTGCACAACCTGGACCACCTGAGCCACCCCACCTTGCAGTCCCTCCCCTACCAGCTGTGCATACACCATGTTTCCCAGGTTATTCTTGCCCAAGTGACAGCATCACAGTATCCCTTGGCCTACTCTCTCCGCTCCAACTGAGACCCACATGTCGTGCTTATCTCCACCCCTATTGTCTACCCCCTAGGTGACCCACAGGCCATGATCCTTCCTTGGGTGACCTGGGAGCAGTACTACATTGAGATTCTCAGCTCCGGACAGGCTGCCTCTCTAGGGCATCACAAGGACATCTGCTTGGAATTTCTGAGGCCCTGGGCACTGGAAACCACTACACCCTACAAATCTGAGTCCTAATTGGGATAATCTCCTTTCTAAGGCTTCCATACTCCTCCCAATAGCAAGGGAGCAGCTAGCCCCTCCAGAAAGATTGCCCCAACAATCCAGGGAGAGAGTCAGAGGTGGAGACAGAGACATAGCTCGAACTCATGACGTATCTGACCCAAGGTTGCAGGTATTTCTAGTCTTATTATCTTCTGAGAAAGATTACACAGGGCCCCTTGCCCTGCCAGAAGAATTGGAATTCAGCAGACAGGGTTACTCAGCGGCCTTCCCTGGCCCTAGGTAGGAAGCCTCACCTCCCTTGGGTACCCACTAAGATAGTCTCTCTATCTTGGACCATTTGTAAGGAACACAGAGGCCTCGGTGGTGTAGTAACCTATCAAGGGGGCAGCTGTTACATACACTAATAATTGAAAGGCTACACATTCTCTTCATGAAGTTCAAGGCCAACAAGGGACTCTGGTAGATATAATATACCCACAAGTTCCTGCGCAGTTGCTCATGCTTGCTCCATCCTCCTCCCCTAAGCAAAAAGGCCCCAAGCTTGCTCACCAAAATCCTGCCCTCCCTGCAGCTCCAGCAACCCCTGTGCTCTCCATCCCTCTCTCCCCAGTGACTCATCTAAGCCTGGGTACTACCAGCCCACAAGCCATCCTTGCACGTTTGCCTTCATGCTGGGAGGAGACCCAGGATAGACTGCCCCTGTAGGACACTACACAGACAGCGTGGTCTGCTAACGGTGCTGATTGGTGGAGACGGCTGCAGCTAGCAGATCTTCATCCCTACTGAGACAGTCCCAAGACAGAGCCCCTGCATATCCCCTAAAAGCATGGTTACAGCGAGGTCCTCCAGGTAGAGAGTCCCATCTTTCAAGGGAGAGACACAGCCCCAGTAAGTCAGTAAGGCAGCTCAAACCCTCGGGGTAGCTGGCTCCAGGAAGTTCTTAGACTTATTTTTATTAGCCTCTGAGATACAAAACACAGGGCTTGTCCCCTTTGCTGTGTGCACCACATGCAAAGTACCACCTTCAGCTCCACCAAAATGCCACACAGATTACCACTGCAGCAGCAGTCGTCACAAGAAATCAAGAAAAACCAACCCCAGTGTCTGAAGAAGACCTGAACCTAGTGACACACGCAGAAGAAAAAGACTTTGAACCACCACAGAAAGAAATATTCAGAATACTGCTTAGAGTCATACAGGATATGAAGGAATCAATAGTGCAGAGCATAGAGTCCACATACTAAAGAGGAAGACAAGAACTTAGGTACAAGGGAGTAGAATAGAAGTTCTCAACCTGTGGGTCGTGACACCTTTGGGGGTCGAACAACCCCTTCACAGGGGTGGCCTAAGACCATTGGAAAACACATATTTCCCATAGTAGGAACCAAACCAAGATACCACTTCTCTGTCTCCAGGCTGGTCCACCCACGTGCAGATATGTTGATCTGGTGAGAAAGAAACTATCTCAACCTTCAACTGATGTTGGCTATTTACCATACACTCCCACAATGTAGCAATGTAGTTTACTGTTGTTATATTAAGACTGCTACCCTTGTTAACCATGCTTAAAGATAAAATTTCATTTATTTGTAATTAGAATTAATATTTCCTAATACATAATTACGTATTGTGATTAATCACTATGCTCTCATTATATTTAATTTGTAACATTGAAAATACATCCTGCATATCAGATTTTTACATTACGATTCATAACAGTAGCAAAATGACAGTTATGGAGTAGCAACGAAAATAATTTTATGGTTAGGGGGGGTGGTCACCACAACATGAGGAACTGTATTAAAGGGTCGCGGGATTCACAAGGCTGAAAACCACTGTTCTTGAGTGTCTTAAACAGGATTTGGTGTTGGATATTGCTAAATGCTTTTTCCACATCTATAAATATTAGCATGTGGTTCTTATAGTTTTTCATATCAAAGTGGTGAATGATTCTGAGGTAGTTAGTTTATTGTGCCAACCTGGCCGATAAACGCATGTGGGATTAATTGAAGGGCAGAGAGATAAATGGCTTGGTGAGCCTTTCCTTTTTTGTCTCTTACTCTTTGATCATCAGACCAGTGTGTGGCTGCCTTGCTTGTTCTTTGCTTCAATTTGTAAGCTACACTACCTGTGGGCCACCTAACCCGTGGACTGTGTCACAGTAGTTTGAGGTTCCTTCAAGACCTGCTTTGCCATGCCATTGGAATTTACATCTCTTGAGCTGGGGACTGTCCTGTCGGACCCTGTCGTCTGGCTGACTGTTGGTGACCTGCCTTGCTGTTTGCTGTCTGTGCCCAGATAGCCCAAATTACTTCAAAGAGAACTACCCGACGGCCCTCAAGACTTGAAGGACTGCCTGTCTCACAACTGTCTGTTGTATGTTTAACCATCCCTACATCCCTGGTATGAATTCCACTTGGTAATGGTGAATTATTTGTTTTATATACTTTTGTATTCTATTGGCCATTATTTTGTTAAGAATTTTTGCACCAATAATCATTGATTAAGGATATTGGTCTGTAGTTCGCAATTCTTGTGGGATCCTAGTCTGATTTTGGTATGAGGGTCATACTATCTTTATAGAAGGAGTTGGGAGCTTACTGTCTTTTCTATGTTCTGGAAGAGTTTGTGTAGAGTTTGTGTCAGTTCTTACTGAATGCTAGGTAGAATTCTCCTGTGAAGCCATCTGGTCCAGGGGATTTTTTGGTGGTAATTCCTTGATAACCTTGTCGATTTCTTCTATTGCTATGGATCTGTTGAGATTCTTGACATCCATTGGGGATAGTATAGGGAGGGATTGTTTTTCCAAGAATTTGTCCATGTCTTCCAAGTTGTTGAATTCATTGGAGTGCAGTCCTTCATAGTACTGTGTAATTATCCTTTTGATTTCATTAGGGTTTGTTGTAATGTCCCCTCTTTCATCCTTCATCCTTGCTATTGAAATTTGTTCCTTCTTTTCTTTGGTTAGGTTTGCCAGAGGTCTGTCAATTCTGTTTATCCTTTCAAAGAACCAGCTTTTAGCATCAAGTTTTTCCATAATTTTCTTATTTTCCCTCTCCTGAATCTCAGCCCTGATTTTTATTCTTTCTTTTCTTTTGCTATTAGTAGGACTGTCCTGTGGACTCTGATCTAGTTGCTGTAAATTTTGAGCCAGCATATCAATCAAAAGTCCCTTTTCCTTTTTCATGTGTGCATGTATTGCTATGAAACTTCCTTTGATAACTGCCTTTGCTGTGTCCCATAAGTTTTGGTATGTTATATTCTCATTCTCATTGGTTTCTAGAAATTTCATAATTTCATTTCTGATCTGGGCCAGTATACACTCCCTTTGCAACGGTTATTCATCCTCTAATTGTTTGTCCTAATTTTCTTCATCTTCCTTTTGTTGATTTCCAACTGTCTGGCACAGTGGTCAGAGAGAGAGAGGTCTGTAAGATATCAATGTGATTAAGTTTATGCAGATTCAACTTGTGTCCCAGCATGTGGTCTATCTTCAAATATGTGCTATGTGGGATTGAAAATAATGTGATTTTTTTTTGTATTTAGGTAAAGAGCTCTGTAAATATTTATGAGGTCAAATTGTTGTGTTTAGATATCTAGTCTCCTTGTTGAGTTTCTTTCCCTGTGATCTCTTTCTCAGAGAGCAGTGTATTGAAGTCACACACTATAATTGTTGAGCCTGTGATTTCCTTTTTTATCTATTGGAGAGTTTGGGTGACGTATTCAGTACGTCTCTCATCTGGGGAATATATGTTTAAAATACTTAGTGGTTCTTTGTCTATAATTCCCTTGAAGATTATATAGTTTCTCTTCTTATCTCTTTTTATGGTTTTCACTTTGAGGTCAATTTTATCTGAGATTAGGATTGCAACCCCTGCTTTTTATGAATTATGTTTGCATAGTATGCTTTTCTGCAGTCTTTGATTCTCAGCCTATATTTTTTCTGCAGTTGTGAGATGTGTCTCCTGTAGGCAGCAGATTGATGGGTTGTGTTTTCTCAGCCAGTCTGCTATCCTCAGTCTTCTAATGCATGACTTCAGTCCATTGATATTCAGGGTTATCACATCCATCTGTGAACTCTGTGATGTCATCTTACACCTTTTGTGTTGGGTGTTTTCCTACCTCCCTTTCTTATCAATGAGTTCTGCGTGAGTGTGTGTGCACGCATGTATGTGTCTAATTCTTGACTTCTTTCCACCCTTAAGCCAATGCTATCTTGGGAGCTGTTTGCTCTTTGTTGCCCTGTGGGTGGAGCTGTTCTATGTGGCGGTCTCTTATTTGTGTTTGGTGGGTGCTGTTCTTCTGTCTATTTTGGGTCCACAAGGATCTTTGGTACGGCTGGGTTTCTTTTAACAGATTCTTTAATTTTTTTCCTTGTCTGGGAAGACTCTTCTCCATCTGTCTTGATAGATAATTTGACTAGATAGAGTTTCCTTGGGTTTGTGTGATTTTCCTTCAATTTTTGGAAATGTTACTCCACTCTCTCCTCTTCTTCACAGTGTCCATTGATAGGTCGGAGCACATTCTTATTTGGGAACCTTTAGATGTGATTGCTTGTTTTTCTCTAACTGCTCTCATGCTTTTCTCCTTTTCCTCAAAGTTGGATACTTCAACAAAGCAACAAAACCCACATGGAAGAAATACACAAGCCTGTGTGATCATGAGGTGTCAGTAGGACCAGGTATCAGGCACCAAAGGACAAAAAATAATATCATTGTGAATGAGGGGGGGGGGTTTGGAGTGGAGACCCAAAGTCCATCATAGGAAACTGGACATCCCCTTACAGATGGGTTATGGGGAGGAGATGTGCCAGTCAGGGTGCAGTGTAGCAACGATGAAACATACAACTTTCCTCTCTAGTTCTTAAATGCCTCCTCCAACACTCCCCGTCCCTGCACCCCACTATCGCGATTCCAATTCTACCTTACAAATCTGCCTAGACCAGAGGATGAACACTGGTACAGCTAAGAGCTGGAAACACAGGAAATCCAGGACAGATAAACCCCTCAGTACCAATAATGAGAGTAGCAACACCTGGAGGGTAAGGAGAAGGTGGGAGAAAGGGTGAACCGATCACAATGATCTACATATAACCCCCTCTCTTGGATAGGAAAAAAGAAAAGTAGGTGAAGGGAGACATTGGACAGGTAAGGCATGAAAAAAATATATAAACTAGCAAGGGTTCGTGAAAGAGGGAAGTTTTGGGAGGGAGGGAGAAAATGAGGAGCTGATACCAAGGGCTTAAGTAGAAAGAAAATGTTTTGAGAATGATGATGGTAACAAACATACAAATGTGCATGACCCAATGGATGGATGTATGGATTGTGATAAGAGTTGTACAAGCCACCAATAAAATTATTCTTAAAAAAACAATTATACACACAGTTCTTTGCATTGTACAAAGAACAGAGCATTGCTCAATAAGGGTTATAAATATAGACCCTTCATAATTATATAGACTTAAATGGAGACTATGTAAAGAAGGAATAGCTTCATATTTTAATACTTTTATTAACTAAAAATGTCTGTGATTTTATCATAATTTTTGTTTACTTATACCTGTACCATTTTCTGCCAGAATGAATAAGTAAAGCAGTATGGGAGGAAGTACAACTATAATGCTCTCAAACTTGAGAATGGTAAGACTTAACCTTGCTTACTTGGGAAATATAAGGAAAGGCTAATGGCTGAGAAAGGACATGTTTGGTAAAATGAGGGTCAAGTAAAACAAGGGAAATTCTTCTTGCGATGGACAGACAAGCACATTAGCTGCAACAATAAACTCAAATGTGTCCACAGGTCTGTTGGGGATAAAGCAAGACTGGGAAATGCTTCTTCTGCTTTGTATTGGGTCACCATGAATTGAAGAGGACTCAAAGACAGATAGGAAGAACTACCTTCTCTCAATGATTCCTTTATGTTATAAAATTCATAGTTTTCCTTCTTCTGTGAAACTTTTCTCTATAATAAACATCCCTCTGTTACAATACGAATAAAACCATCCCATCAATTACTGTTCATTTATCACAACCTCAAGCTTGTATCATTCTGAATTATTTTTATTCTATAAAATTGTAGGTACAGATTTGAGAGAATAGTAAAAACAAACTTTTCTTTGCAGTGGTCTGGATAAAAAATTTGGAACAGATGCTAAAAAAGTGTAATAGTTCCTTTTGCTGGATGATATTTCCTGCTCATTTGCAGAAGCCCATTTACATTATAGATGAGGTCTCTTTAAAGCTAAAGGATAATAAAGTCTTCCATGAAATGTCAAATAAAATCATTAAATTTGGCTAATATTAGAAACACACATGCACACAAAAGCATAATTACTTTTGACATCTACATCTATGGAGTAGGCTTCTTAGGAAAACATAACTTGAAATCTCCTCTAAAGGATCTGTTGAAAGAAAGGTTAACAGATTTCCAAATTAAGATTTTAACAGCTGCTCATTTCAATGTCTCCTTGCCTTCCTTGTATCATCAAATCTTTAATTTAAGTTGAAAAGCAGTCATTGCTGAAATTTATTTCCAGGCATTCATGACATTTTTCATTAATCTGGAAAGCATCCACGTAGAATAGCAACTAACACAATAGTAAATGAGTCTGTTTTATATGATAGTCATATATATAGTATATGTATTGTAAGTTCATAGCACTGCATTTTCATTTAATGGCCTCATTTTTGCTTTCAAGTTTCCTTTCTGTTATTTGATAGTTCTTAGTTAGGCAATAAATTAATCTTCAGAAGGGGTAGAGATATCATAAAATCTTACTTGATAAAGTTCAGATTTTACTTCCTAAATGACTTTAATTTTGTCTTTCTAAATCAGCGGTTCTCAACCTGTGGGTCGCAACCCCTTTGGGGGTCAAAAGACCCTTTCACAGGGGTCGCCCAATTCATAACAGTAGCAAAATTACAGTGATGAAGGAACAACGAAAACACTTTTATGGCTGGGGCATCAGTACAAAATGAAGATCTGTACTCAAGGGCCACAGCATTAAGGAGGTTGACAACCACTGTCCTAAATGTTGCAACTTATTCCATGTGCCTTATTTTCTTGTTCAGTTCTGCTTATGTTATATAAGGTTATTCAGAAGGAAAAAATGTTGTCTAGATTTAATAAAGTACCCTATAATTCCCATTGCCATTATAAAAATACATATCAAATCACCCTTTATAGTAAATGATTTTTATTTCCAATAATACCCCCCCAAAAAACAGAATTGCTTTGGATGGAGCAGGGCTTTTGTAGTATGCATTTTTTCCACCAGGTGAGCATTGAGAAACTCACTCTGAATTAATGCACCCAGTGGTGTTGCCTGAGAGAGTTCTCTCTGGTCATAATGAATTTTTTCATAAAAGCAGTTTTGCTTGAAACTCATTTTTTGTAATGGTCAATTTAAGAGAACAGCATGTGGATGTGAAATTTTGTTTCCTGCTCAGGAAAAATGTTCCAGAAACTCTTGTGATGTTGAACACAGCGTATAAGAACAGCAATATGGGAAAAACTCAAGCGTACAAGTGCTGTTCTAATTTCTAAAGGGTGAAATGACAATTTATGGCAAAGCACATTCTGGATGTCCATCAACTTCCCAAAGAGACAAAAATGTCAACCCACAGCACATTTCAAGTTCGTTCCACTAGCTCAGATTGTGACTCAAGCTTTTCACAGAGGTTCTAAAAAGATTGCATAACAGTGTGTGAGAAAAAAAGACCTGATTTGTGACAGAGAGGAGACTGGTTCTGCCACCACGACAATGCATCTGCTCCACAGCCATCTCAGTGTGCCAGTTTTTGGCAAAAAAAAAAACAGGATGCCTCTGTTGCCCCACATATTTTACTCACCTGAGCTCACTCCGTGCAACTCCTATTGCTTCCTCAAATGAAGAGGGATATGAAAGGACAGCGCTCTGATGCCCTAGAAAAGGTGAAGAAAAACAAGGGAGGTGCTGTCAGTCATCCCAACAGAGGAGCTTGTAAAATGCTTCTAAGAAGGGAATTACAGATTTGACAAATGTTATTAAGTTTAATGAAGAGTACTTTGAAGGTGATAAGGTTGTTTAGTTTAAAAAAAAACATTAAATACATAGGTTTGAAAAAAAATTCTGGGTTTTTTTGGGGGGGTACCTCCCGGTGATCCCTTTTTAAAAATTAAATTAAAATGTACACATCACAAAAATATAAATAAAATCTCCATAACATTCTTTGAATCGATTGTTTTGTATGTTTGTCATTGATCTTTGCTTTTGAGAAGAAATACATTTTACGTTTAATTCAATTACTAAAACCCCCAAAACAAAAGCCCACACCTAATTCTAGTGGTGCTATCAGGTAAGCATTCATTACTAAACTGCAAGGTCAGTAGTTCAAACTCAACAGCCACTCCTTGGGAGTCATATCAGACTATCTGTTCATGTGAAGATTTATAGCTTGGAAACACTATATAAAGTCATTGTAAGTTAGAATGGACTATATCAGTGGGTTTGGTTTGTCGTACAGATATGTTAAGAAGAGCTGAGTTTCTGATTTGTTTTCAAATCAGAGCTGAGTTAGTTTTCTGGAAAATTAACTAGTGGTCCACATAAAATTAGGACTATATTTGTAGATATCCTCTATGAAAATGTTTATTTTGTATAATGTGTAATATACTTTCATCCTCCCCTTAAGGAAAACAATTTTCTCCATTTCATCCTAATTATATAAATTTAAGAGATACAGTTCTGCTGTTGTTGCTAAGTGCTGTCAATTGTACACAACAGAACAAAATGTTGCTCGCTCCTGTACCATCCTCACAGGTGTTGTCATATTGAGCCTGATATTGTAGCCACTCCACTAATCCATGTTGTTGAGGGTCTGCCTTTTTAATCACTGACCCTCCACTTTAGCAAGCAGGATGTCCTTCTCCAGGGACAGGTCTCTCCTGACGACATGTCCAACATATAGAGACAAAGTCTCACTTATTATGTCTTTAAGGAGCATTCTAGGTGTACTTATTCCAAGACAGATTTGTTTCTTCTTTTGGAAGCCTCTGGTACTTTCAATAACCTTCCCCAGCACCATAGTTCAAGCACATTCATTCTTCTTCCTCTTCCTTATTCAATGTCTACCTTTCAGAAGCATACGAGGCCATAGAAATACCCTGCTTGGGTCAGGCCCACCTTAGTCCTCAAAGTAACATCCTTGCTTTTCAGCATGTTAAAGAGGTCTTGTTCAGCAGACTTACCCAGTGCATTGTGTTGTTTGATCTCTTGACCGCTGCTTCCACAAGCACTGATTGTGAATCTTAGCAAGACAAAACCCTTGAAAATGTCACTCTTTTCTTCATGTATCACGATGTTACGTATTGGTCCAGTCGAGGGTTTGGGTTTTCTTTATATCAAGTACCACACCGAAGGCTCCAATCCTTGATCTTCATCAGCAAATCCTTCAAGTGCTCCTCACTTTGAGCAAGCAAGAATGTGTCATCT
Source organism: Tenrec ecaudatus (assembly GCF_050624435.1). NCBI lineage: Eukaryota > Metazoa > Chordata > Mammalia > Afrosoricida > Tenrecidae > Tenrec > Tenrec ecaudatus. Next base: position 152,724,808 of record NC_134532.1, read on the forward strand.
GCATATTGCAGGTTGTTAATAAACCTTCCACCAACCCTGATGCGGCATTTGTCTTCCTATAGTCCTGCCTCTCTAATGATTTGCCATACATTCATATGAAATAAGATTGGTGAAATGATTCTTTTTGTCCATGTACAGGTTTTGCGTAAGTATTAAGGAATTCTTATTCTTTCCAATGCTACCCATAGTTTATGATCCTCACAGTCAACGTCTTTGCTTAGTCAATACAGTGCAAGTAAACATAGGCCCTGTATCCTCTGCTTTTTACAAGATCCATCGCAAGGCATATCTAGCCTGCATAAACTAGAATACTTAACATGTTGACTAATCTCAATATTTTAAAATATGTACTTTATTGTTTTAGTATGTTCAATTTTGCCATAAAAAACAGAACAGAACAATGATTCTTCAGTTGCACTTCCTTGCCTTTCCATTGCAAAGGTGTTTCATTTTACAAGTTTTGAAGTCGAACTAGACCTTAAATTGAGCCCTTACTCTGAGGAAAATAGTAAGAGTCACTTCATAGAATTGTTTGATAATTTGCTTTGTACAACAAACACTCATTGAGCAATTATCTTCTAGGTACTCTGCAAAGAACTCTGTGTATAATAGTTAACAAACTTACAGAGAACGCCTGACCTCTTGGAATTTAAAGTCTAGAAGAGCCAGGCATTAATGAAATAGTTATACAAGAAAGTCCTTAAGCTAAAACTTGTTAAACTGCTGGAATCTATGAATGAAGTTAGAGAGCTTTCGATCTGATTGGCTTCCCCTAAAGAAAGGATGCTTGAACTAAAAGGCATGGGTAGACATCAACAATATCAAAACGAAAGAATGTGAAAGGCCCTGTGGCGGAAGAAAATTAGGAAAGATATAAGGCAGTCAATTAGAATCAAGGCCATGGAAGTGCAGCAAATGAGAGGGAATGGAATGTGAGATGAGGCTGATTGATGAGACAAAGACATAGGATTTTATGCCAAATAGGCTGGGAACTGAAGGGCAATGAGGAGGAATAAAAAAGGGAAGTAAGCAGTAACGTAGAAAGTAAATCCCACTGGGTTTGAATAGATAAGCTTCAAAGTTTTGGTAAAAATTGAGTTAAAAAGCAATGGCAATTTGCTCCAAATGGTTTTGGTAATGTCAGCAAATGCTACGTGTACTAGAAAAGCATATAATGAAACTGGGCAAAATGTATAATGACGAATACAGAGGAACATATGCCTATATTTTGATGAGTTCATCCACTTGTATTATAACATAATTTGTAACAGATCCATATCCTACTTTTAAAACATATCACATGCCCCCAATAATAAAAATTGATTGGTAATGGTATAATATTAGACACATACACCAGTGGGATAGGGTAATTGAGTGGAAAATTAAGAATTGAGTGTCCAGAAACACACACAAGTATATGTTGAACTGATTTTGATAAGAATTGTGGGAAAAAAATCTTCCATAAGGTGTTAGAAAAATTGGATTTTCATATGTAGCAAAAGGAAATAGAATCCATGCCTCACACTACACACATAAACAAATCAACATAAGATTAAGGACTTAAGTGTGCAGACTCAAATGATAAAAGAGAAGAAAGTGCAAGGGCAGTCCTGCTAAGCCTAGCCTCTGACAATGGATCACGTATTATAATAATAAAAGGTTAAACAACAAAAGATAAATAAGTGGTGCTCATAAACGTTAAAATGGTGAGCTCATCAAAAGCTTTAACACAAAAAAAGTGTGTGTGTGGGTGGGGGGAACAAGCTACCAACTCAGAGAATATCTTTAGAAGCCAATCCAATAAAAATCTAATAATGAATATACCTAAAAGGTCCATAACTTATCAACAAAAAACACAAATAATCCAATCACAAAATTGGCAAAGTAGTTGAATAGGCATTCACCAAAGAGAACATTCAAAAGGCTGCCAAATCAAAGCTACAATTAGATACCATTTCACTCAGATAGGATGGTTAAGATGAAAGTAAAGATAAAAATGAACAGACACTAAGAAATAATGACAAGGGTTTGGGGAAATTAGAACCATATTCATTAATTGTGGATATTCAATGTGTTAAAACCATCATAGAAAACAGTTTGGTAGATTCTACAAAGGCTAAAAATAAAACCACCACATGACACAGCAATTCCACTACTAGGTATGCACCAAAGACCTGAGAGCAGAGACTGGAGCAAGGACTCATACCCACGCTCACTGCAGCACTATTCAAAATAGCCAAAACCACCTAAATGCACAGCAACAGGTGGAAGGATAGACAATGCTATCCACTATCCAGTATAATAGAACACTACTCAGCTACTAGGCAAAATAAACTCTGATATAGGAGGGGGTACTTCCCAGAAAAATCAGAAAAGGCTCCATTGGGCAGAGCTCTCCTAGTATGCATTTTTCCCACTAGGTAAGCATCAAGCAACTCCCTCTGAGTTAGTGCACCCAAGGCACCACCTGGCATCACCTGGGAAGGTTCTCTTTGGTCACAGTGAATTTTTTTCATGAAAGCAGCTTCACTGGAACCTCATTTTTTGTGATGGTTGATTTAAGAGAACATCATGTAGTTGTGAAATTTTGTTTCCTGCTCCAGAAAAATGCTGCAGAAACTGTTGTGTTGTTGAACACAGCTTACCAGGACAGCGGTCTGGGGAAAGCTCAACGGTATGAGTGGGTTTCTCATTTCAAAAGAGGTGAAATGCCGTTTGATGCCAAACCTCATTCTGGATGGCTGTCGACTCCCCGAATGAATGAAAAGGTCCACTCCTAGTGCTTTTGGAGTTTGTTCCATCCGCTGTTCATTAAGCTTTTTATTTAGAGGCCCAGAAAAGATTGCATAACAGTGTGACAAAAAAGTCCTCATTTGTGGCAGACGGGGGACTGGTTTTGCCACCGTGACAATGCACCTGCTCATGCAGCCATCTCAGTGTGCCAGTTTTTGGCAAAAAGCAGGACATCCCTTTTGCCCCACACATTTTATTCACCTGACCTCACTCAGTGTGACTTCTTTTTGTTTCTGCAAATGAAGAGGGACATGAAAGGACAGAGATTTGACGACATGGAATAGGTGAAGAAAAAAATGAAAGAGGTGCTGTCAGCCATCCAAAAAGATTAGTTTGAAAAATGTTTCCAAGAATGGAATCACAGACTTGACAAATGTGTTAAGTGTCATGGAGAGTACTTTGAAGGCGATAGGTTGTTTTGTAAAACAATTTAAATGCATAGCTTTGGAAAGATTTTTCTGTTTTTTGGGGGGGTACCCTCTAATGTCACATGTGAGAGAAGTAAGCTATTTACACAAGGATAAATACTTATGTCTTTACTTATGTAAAAGGCAAATGTATAGAGATCAAAGTTTATTAATGGGTAATAGAGGTTGGGTGTAGGGATGAGGAGGCAGAAAGGGGGGGTTATTGCTGTGTAGCTTTGAGTTTTGGATTAAAGGGATAGAAAATCACATTGATTAAAGTTAGCATCACACAGCTATTTATTGGACCTGAGATCAACAAGTGAACACCTGTAAAAAGTTGAGTAGGCCAAGTTGTGTGAGATTTATAATAATGACAAAAAGGAATTGTGGGTGTTGCTTAGTAAAAACCAAATACCTAATGGGACTTGGTTCTTGGTTTGGAGATTTAGGGTCACGGTTTTCTGAGGCACATCAGTTAACTGATCTAATAATGAGCTTAATGCTGCTTTCTGGTCTACCTCCTTGTCCCCTGTACAGTGCTGTGGGTCTTAAAAGCTCACAAGTGGCCATCCAAGGCAAAACAATTGGTCTCTATGCACATGGAGTAATAGAGGAAGAAGCTGACTTAGTAATACTTACTCTCCCACTTCCATTGAGTCATTTGAGTTATCACTGACACATAGTATCACCCCTGCCCCCACCTCCATGGGTTTCTGAGACTGCAACTATTTAAGAGAGTAGAAAGCCCAGGTTTTCTCTAGTAGAGCTCCTGGTAGTTTCAAACTGCCGGCCATGAAGATCACAGCCCAGCAGATGAGCACTACTCCATCAGGGCTTCCTAGAAAGAGGCAAAAAGGGTCTTGATAACACTATGAATTAGGCATTGGGCTTCTAACCATGAAGTTAGTGCTTCAAACCCCACTCTGAGGGAGAAAATGAGACTCTGGGCTCTCAAAAAGATATGTAGCCTCAGATACCTTATAATTAGTCTCTAAGAGTCAGGATCGAATAAATGGCAGTGGTTTGGGGGATGGGATGTGTACTTAATTGCCTCCATGACCAATTGGTTTTATTATCACGAGACTAGAAGAACTGGATGGTACCGGGTACTGTAACAACATTTTGGTCAAGAATTCTATAGAAAATTTCTTAAAATGGAAAACATGAAGCACAGAATTGCAAATTATCATTGACTTTAGGTATTCTGGAGCCATGGAGGCTGGATGAATACATGAAACCATTTCCCCTACATAACATTAAAACAAAAATATCCCCTGGCCTCCTTAAAACCGAACAGTGGTCTAGCTTACCATGTTTTTTTTAAAGAGCACTCGCCTAGTTCATCATACTCTTTCAAGATCTATTTCCATGGAATCAAACTGCAAGCAGCAATTCATAAGATCAGACAGAAAACTTAATCAAGCAAACAAAATACGAAACCCACTGCCATAGGATCAATTCCAACTCAAAGAATCCTACAGGCCCATACAGTATGTGAGACTATCAGTATCCACAGAGCAGACAGTACCATATTTTCCCTAGCGGTGCATTGTGGGTTTGAATTACAAATTTTGTGATCAGCAGTCAAAAACTGAATGCATTGTGACTCCTCAAGAACAAGCATCCTCAGGGGTAGGGGAATAATGTCATGAGGAAAAACTTGTTAATCTGACATTGATAGGCTGAATTTGATGTTTTTAATGCATACAGATATGTTGATTTCATTTGTGTTTTCCATTATTTATAGGTACTTAGAAGTAAGATCTGGGTTTGAAACATACACTTGGTTGTCACCTGTGAGTGAGTTAGACCACCTCTGGGTATAATCTAGAATAAGAAAATGAGCAGGACTAAGATTTACTACATCTAATGTTTGATGATCTATTTAGGAAACTATTCCTCTAAAAAGGGTCTGAAGCCACCTAGCTGAGAAGCAACAAAGTCTGCATGGAAGAAGCACACCAGCCTGTGTGATCATGAGGTGTCCTTGGGATCATGTATCAGGCATCAAAGACCCAAAATAACAACAAAAAAATCATATCAACATGAATGAGGGGGAGTGCAGAGTGGAGACCCAAAGCCCATCTATACACAATTGGACATCCCCTTACAGAAGGGTCACAATGAAGAGACGAGCCAGTAAGGGTGCAGTATAGCACCGATGAAAAATACAACTTTCCTCTAGTTCTTTAATGCACCCCCGCCCTCCCCCACTATCATGATCCCAATTCTACCTTACAAATCTGGCTAAAGCAGAGTATGAACATGGGTACAAATAAGAACTGGAAACGCAGGGAATCCAGGACAGATAAGCCCCTCAGGACCAACAATAAGAGTAACAATACCAGGAGGGGAAGGGAAAGGGGAGGGGAGAAAGGAGGAACCAATCACAATGATCTACATATAACCCCCTCCCTGGGGGACAGACAACAGAAAAGTGGGTAAAGGGATATATCAGTCAGTGTAAGACATAAGAAAATAATAATAATTTCTAAATTATCAAGGGTTCGTGAGGGAGCAAGAGTGGGTGAGGTAGGGGAAAATGAGGAGCTGATACCAAGGGCTTAGGTAGAAAGAAAATGTTTTGAAACTGATGATGGCAACAAATGTACACATGTGCTTAACACAATGGATGGATTGTGGTAAGAGCTGTATGAGGCCCCAATAAAATTATTTAAAAAGCAGTGGGGGGGGGCTGAAAAGAAATTGCTTAACTCACAGGAAAAAAAAATTACAGTACCATGAAAGTGCATTAAGAAAAATATTTCAGAAAAAAGTGAGTAGTCAAATACGTCAACATTTCATTAAAAATGAAGGGAAAAATATCAAGCCGTGGAAAATGTTCATTAGATTCATACGGAAAGAAGTCATTGATCAGAATATCTCTCGCTGCCAGTGAGTTGATTTTGACACACAGCTACCACATAGGGCAGGGTAGAACTGCCTCTGTGCATTTTCCAGTTGCTACCCCTTCTTTACAGGAATAGGAAGACTCAGCCTCTCCTGCAGGGAAGCTAGCAATTTCAAACAGCTGACCTGTGGTTAGCAACCCAAAGGATAACCAGCGCACCACCATGGAAGGCTCCCTGGTTGGAAGGTCTCAAAAATTCCCTGCCATTGAGTCGATTCTGACTCATGGGCAACCTAGAGGACAGGATGGAACCGCCCCTCTTGGTTTCCAAGGCTGGAACTCTTCCTTGAAGGAGGACGCCTTGTCTTTCTCCCACAGGCAGCTGGTGGTCTCCAGCTGCTGACTTTCTGCTTAGTAGCCCAACCCATTTCTACATTTTCTAAAAATACATGTGACAATCATCACGTTGGTGGCAGTTATTCAGACATATTATTTATTCATGTACAAATATTGGCAAATGTCCAGTTGAGGTCAACTAAGCCTTGTTGGATATTTCCTAGCTCAGTGGTTGTAGGAACTGTATAGAACATGACTACCCTAAATAACTAATGGACTGGGCCATGTCACTGAATATGATAGTTGTTTAATGATCAAGGATAGTTTGGCAGGCAATAAAGGAAAACTCTACTCTAGCTGGTTTCAAAAATAAGATAATTTATCAGCAAATATAACTGAAAAAACACAGAGGAAATAGGCTTGAAGTCTTCCTTTTATTACCATTAGAACCCATTTGCTCTGTCTGGATTATTTATTTATTGGCTTTAACAGCAAGAATAAGCTTTCTGATAACATAATCCATCTCTTACCCTATCTGAGCCTTACTCTGATGGTTCAATTTAGGTGTCATCCCTTCAAAGCATCTCTGGTTAGGAGAGTGCCTTTCAGCCTGGCAATAGAGGAATTAACTGTGCTGTTAGGCTGTTCCTAGGTGTGCTTTCTGGACATGGGAACGATATATTCCGAGCAGAATGGCTGCTGCACAACAAGAAAGGGTGGATGGAAGCTTCACTGATTAAAATACAGAAAGTCTTATAGAAATCTAGACTCTATTTGTTAAATAGTGCTATGGGCACATAATTAACATATTTTACAATTCAGCCATATTAAGAACTGTAGGGCAAGCATCACTGTAATCAATTTCAGAACATTTTCTTCTTTCTCATACTTTTTTTTAATCATTTTAGTAGGGGCTCATACAACTCTCATCACAATCCATACATACATCAACTGTGTAAAGCACATCTGTACATTCACTACCCTCATCATTCTCAAAACATTTGCTCTCCACTTAAGCCCCAGGCATTAGATCCTCATTTTTCCCCGACTCCCCACTCCTTCATGGGCCCTTGATAATTTATAAATTATTATTTTGTCATATCTTGCCCTATCCAACATCTCCCTTCACTCACTTTTCTGCTGTCCATCCCCCAGGGAGGAGGTCACATGTAGATCCTTGTAATCAGTTCCCTCTTTCCAACCCACCCTCCCTCTACCCTCCCAGTATTGCCACTCACACCCCTGGTCCTGAAGGGATCATCCACCCTGGATTCCCTGTGTTTCCAGTTCCTAACTGTACCAGTGTACATCCTCTGGTCTAGCCAGACTTATAAGGTATAATTCGGATCCTGATAGTGGGGTAGGGTGGGTGAGGAGGAAGCATCCAGGAACCGGGGGAAAGCTGTATTCTTCATCGGTGCTACGTCGCACCTTGACTGTCTCGTCTCCTCCCCTAGACCCCTCTGCAAGGGGATCTCCAGTGGCTGACAAATGGGCTGTGGGTCTCCACTCTGCATTCCCCGCCTCATTCACCATGGTAAGATTTTTTTGTTCTGATGATTAACTCCCCTTTTTCTCCCAACCTCCCCTGCCATACCCCTTAGAAACCAAATTCACTGCCATTGTGTCAATTCTCACTCATGGCCACCCTATAAGACAGGCTAAAACTGCCCCCTGAGGGTTTCCAAGAGGGTAACTCTTCATGGGAAGGAAAGCCTCATCTTTCCCCAGCAGCGCAGCTGGGGGCTTCAGATCGCTGTTAGCAAGGCAGTGCCCAACCACTGGGCCACCAGGGCTCCTTAAATAATTAGGAAGCCATTTATTGTACCTAAAGCTTTTATCTTTCCTGGATTTCATATACAAAACACAAACAGGGAAAGCACTCCCTCTCAGTGCTCCAGCATCCCTTTTCCTTTATCCTCTGCCAAAACATTACTTATTCAAAAGGACAGGCCCACTTGTGCTCCTGCTCACATCCACGCGCAAATACCTAGGGCACAGGCCAGAGGCACTCCCTCTCCTCTGGACTCTTCTTTTTCCACCATGGGTCATATTTGGGAATCCAGAAAAGGGCTACCTCCGTGTCTTTCTAAATTTACACACACAGACACCCCCGTTCCCCGGTGATTTCTTTAAGGTAGAAAATAGACCCTAAGACATCAAATGAGCTCCCCAGGACCGTTAATGCTCTCCGGCGATCCCAGGCATTGACCTGTGCTGTGCTCGTGTGTGCTCTATTTTAGGAACCGAGCTTTCCTCGTTTGGGTTGTTGAAGGTTAAAGTGCGGCTTTGTAGTTGAGGAAACACCCACTTCATTATTTCAGTGCCCCTGAGTGACTGTGAGTTTTCCTCCTCCAGTGGACTTCCAACGACCTGTCACAACATGCTGCTCTCTCATGAGGGCATCAACTTATCCCCGTAAAAGCACTGCTCTCCCTTCTCCGGGTCTGTGGGAATAGAAAGACAAGGGAAAGTCCCTGAAGATCAGGAAAGGGTTAAAGTTCACTTTACTTGCTAAAGATGCCCGCCATTTGTTCCCTGGAACATGAATCAAAGGAGGGCCCAGCAGCAGGTCGCTGTGAGATCAGCAGAGTCAGAAATGTCAGGTCCCCAAATGAGGTGGAGGCAAATGATTTACAGAGGAATTCAGGGATTTAGAAACAGGCCATTTTTTTTTTCTTCTAAGAGACTCAATTTTCCCGAAGATTGGGATATTCATAGCTTCTTCCTCATCTTGCTTCCGTGAGGGGATAATAATGTAGAGACCCTGATTAGGCGCCTCCTCGACACAAAGAGCGCAATAAATGCTGGCCCTGAGCATCGTCATGACAATGGACATCTGGAATCACAAGTGGCATAACTTGCTGATAGCTTTTGATATTATATATTCTACCATGTTCTTGGCTTGGTGCTCACCAGCAGAGGTTTGCTAACCTTATCTTTTAGCTAATATCTAATGCAGACAAGTCTGTTCGTTTGGTGCTGTGTTATAACTTCAGAAAGCACATTCAGCTTTTTATTGACATGCCTACAACATTTATTTTGTCAACTTTAGAATTTACAGAATTTATCACTCGATCCTCTGAGACAGGAAGTAATACAGCTCTTTATTTCTTTAAATCTGCTCTACTCTGAATGTCTACACTTTGGCTTAGCAAGAAATCCAAGTCATTAATATTTTGGAGGCCCTTCCCTATGGTTAGCAGTCCGTGCAGCATAATGGTTACATTCTGGAATGCGATCCAAAAGGTCAGCAGCTTGAAAGCACCAGCCACTCTGCCAGAGAAAGATGGGGCTTTCTACTCCCCTAAACAGTTAATCTCAGAAACTCAGAGGCAATTCTACCCTGTGCTATGGGATAGTTATGAGTCGGCATCAATGGGTAGACAGTGAGTAAAGCTTATATAAGAATTCTGGAAGCTTTGTTTATCCCAGAGCATTCAACCAGGATGTCTCTTTAGCTTGGACTTGAAAAGCACTGTGCATTCTAGAAATCAGAGAACACTGCTCTTTCATTGGGCATCTTTGTCATCATGCTTCTTACCAAGTAGAAGAGGTCAAGTCTCTTGTAAGAAGCTGTTGATCCTGTCTGAGGTTCTGCTACCCCTTTGAAGTGCTACATGGAAACAGAGAGGGGATCTTATACTGAAAGTCTTCCGTATAATCTTGTACCCTTTCTCAATTTCTGGGAGGAATTATTTATTGACACCCTTTTCTGTCTTCTTTATCATAAGCACCAAATTTTACTTCCTGCCCTTTGCTTCATATCTATTTAGAAGACATCACCATTCTGTCTTGCTCATTTGTAGCATATGTATTTTTAAAAATTCCTGAGAATTAGGAGAATCTTAAGCAATTAATTCTGTTAAGTCAGGAATTGGGTGGAACTTCTTGAGTCTTTGCTGTTTGACAATTTACCTTCTACTCTGAGCTTATATACTTCTTGTACTGCCATTTAGAACGCTGTTTAAAATGATTTTTTTAAAACTTAAAAGGGCATCATTACCCAAGAACAAAGTTCAGAGGGTTGGGAAAGGGGGAGGAGTAGAAACAGGAAGCACAAGGAGGAAGTGGGGTGCATGGTGGCAGTGGAGGGGACTACAATAGATGAGTTGAAACAAAATGTTTATAAATTATTGAATGTAAAATTGATGATGAACTCTGTAAACTTTCACTGAATGCACAATAAAAATATTTTTCATACGATCAGAAAAAAAGAATGTTGTGTATAGTAAGTCATAGGTCATTTTATTCCCACAAGATCATTTATGTGTAGCATAATAAAAAGAGAGGAAGAAGACATACATGATAGTCTCTTGTCGTTATATCTTGTACTGTGTTGGCATATCGTCACACTTGCTTTCTTGTCATATCGATTACCTAACCAAAGAAGCAAACCACTCAGTACTCCATATAAGAAAAAAGTGTTGTAATAAAAGTCATTCCTTCACACCAGGCAGGCCATGTCCCCTAAATGTAATGAATATGTCATCTTTTTTTACATATATTCCTTCCTCCCAAGAATGCAGTAGAGGAGGAGGATGGATTTTCATCTATGCTAAAATCACTAAACGAGCCTAACAAAGAGATTTTCCAATGGTGCTCTGAGAGCCCGATGGCAGTATGATTAGCCAGTAATCCATGGTCTACTGAGTGCAAAATATTTTCATTGCTTAAAAGCTCACCTGAAATACATATGCCTATGTCTGAGAGTTCTAAACCTAATAAATATATATTCTGTGCCTTCTAAAAACACGTAAAGGAAAACTTTCCCTGATACTTGCCCAAGGAATCTCCTAAAAGATGGGTTCATCTTAAAGTGCTATAAACCAGCTAATTCAAACAGACCTGTAATGGTCCTATCAGGCCCTTCCATTTGCCTTGTATCTTGATCACTGGGACCCCACAGTGGTATAGCCTCTGGCCCTTCAGTCCATTTCAGCAGTTAAGTAATGCTCACAAAGGTAACCAACTATTTAATCTGCCTTAATGGATATAAACCACAAAGCTCTTTACTGCCCCAGAGGAACAGAAGAGAAAATAGAAGGGCAGCCAGAACTTCATTCAACTCTATAAACAACCTAAATATCTACCCAAAGTATATATTAGATGCGACATGTCTATGCAATTAACTACCCTATAGATATGAAAATGAATGAAGTGGTCATTTTGTATCAATCTAATCTTAACCTTCTTTTAAGGGTGGAAAATATGTTACAAAAAGGTATATACATCCATATATATGTGTGTGTGCATATATATATATACATATACACACATACCATATTGAATGAAGGGGGAAGTGCAGAGTGGAGACCCAAGGCCCAAGTGTCGGCCAATGGAGATCCCCTCATAGAGGGGTTTAAGAGAGGAGATGGGTCAATCAGGATGCGAGGTAGTACCGATGAAGAACACAACTTTCCCCCAGATCCTGGATGCTTCCTCCTCCAACTACCATGATCCGAATTCTACCTTGCAGGGCTGGATAGGGCAGAGGTTGTACACTGGTACATATGAGGGCTGGAGGCACAGGGAATCTAGGGTGGATGATACCTTCAGAACCAAGGGTGTGAGGGGCGATGCTGAGAGAGTGGAGGGTGAGTGGGTTGGAAAGGGGGAACTGATTACAAGGATCCACATGTGACCTCCTCCCTGGGAGAGGGACAGCAGAGAAGGGGGGGAGGGTAGACTCCGGATAGGGCAAGATATGACAAAATAACGATGTATAAATTACCAAGGGCACATTGGGAGGGGGAGCAGGGAGGGAGGGGAAAAAAAAAGAGGACCTGATGCAAAGGGCTTAAGTGGAGAGCAAATGCTTTGAGAATGATTGGGGCAGGGAATGTATGCATGTGCTTTATACAATTGATGTATGTATATGTATGGATTGTGATAAGAGTTGTAAGAGTCCCTAATAAAATTTAAAAAACGAAAAGAGGGGGGGGAAAAGAAAATGATTAGGGCCAAGAATGTACAGATGTGCTTTATACAATTGATGTATGTATATGTATGGATTGTGATAAGAGTTGTATGAGTCCCTAATAAAATGTTAAAAAACAGGTATATACATCCTTGATAGCATTTCTGTAAATTCTAGAAACATGCAAAACTTTGGGAAATTGTTCAGTGAATAATTCAGAAAAAAATAATTTTGTTCAATTTTTTTAATGATAGGTTTTGTGTCAACTTGGCTGCACTAGGATCCTCACTGACTTGGTAGTTAAGACCTAGGAATCCCTCTTTTTTGTCCTTCAGAGACATGTGATCTACTGTGAACAGCCAGCCAAATGTAAGAAGACTAGAGTGAGATACAATACAAAGACTAGGGTGAGATGCAACATCCCTACTCAAGTCACAGCCCTGATAAAATTAAAAAGGGAAGTCCTTGCTTTGTGACCTGTTTCCAGTGTATGAGGGTATTATGGGAAAGCTTGCTTTACTATTTGCTAATTGACTTACAGTTCTTTGGACTTGAGTCAATGGCTTATTATATTGCCTATCAGCTGCCATCTGATCAGCTGACCTCAGAATCATTCTCCTCTGCAGACACAAGCCTGTAGTATTCCTGCTGATCTTGGGGTCATCCACCCTGCATAGTAACTCAAGTCAGGAGAAGCCTCCAGCCTAAGATCTGAGCTACGGACTTAGAATCGGCCTGAACTTTAGACTTGACCACTTCTACAATTGTGTAGATTCTCAGTATTTACATATATAAATAAGTCTTATGGGTTTGGGTTCTCTATAGAACCTGACATAATGAAATTTGAATTTCTAAAAAATTCAAAATATATTATACTGATTACCTGTGATGGTGGTAAGAGAATTTTATTTGGGACAATTACTTAGTAATTTTTATATATGTGATATACACATGGACTTAAACAATGACTTTTCTACCCACCCCTTGTCTTTCAGCTTACCATACTGTGGTAGCTTGCATTCTGCTATGATTCTGGAAGCTATGCCATCTCAAATACCAGCAGGATCATGCATAGTGGATAGGTTATAACAGGAATAGAAAGGCTAGTTACATACCTCCCAAATGAAGTCTAGCAGTCTACTTCTAATGAAAGCCTTCTGAGTCACAATACAACATTGTCCAATCCAGTACTGTGAGATGAGCCTCTAGATTAGAAAGTACAACCTCATAGCTGAAACAGTGAACTCAAACATAGCATCTGTGGTAGTTACATAATCTCATGTCAACTTGAGGATATGAAGAGTGAATGGGGTGGAGTCTAGCCTGTCAATCAGATCATAGCCTGAGCATCCTTGTGGGCATGGCCTTTATATTAGAATTCAGGGAATTTCCTCTCTTCTTCCCTTGAGGTGGGACACACTCTCTTTGCTTGACATTCCTGGAGCCACATGGAGTCATGCTGATGGCAGCCAGAGTCCAGGAGCTGGAGGAGCCTAGTGGAGGCCCACAATAGCACTGAGATACTTCACTGCCACTAGATCCATAAGACTTTTGGCATCATTGCGTGGCTGCGTGAGTCTAAAGAGGAATTTCTGGACTACTATTGGACATATGTACTAATATCAGACTTGTGGACGTGATATAGACTGGGCTGGGATATTTCTCAATATAAAATTTTTCTTTGATATAAAGCTTTCCCTTAAATACATATGAGTGTCATTGAATTTGTTTCTCTAGGAAACCTGGACTGACACAACAACCATCATGGAAATGGCATGGAATCAGGCAATATTTTGTTCCATTATCATAAAGTCACCATGAGTCTGAATGAATTTTATAACAAATAACAAAATACTTTATAGATTTTTATAATAATTCATGATACAGGAATTTTTAAAAAAGAAACAAAGGTAGTTTTCTCTTTATTAAGAGGGGTTCAGTGTGAGAAAAGGAGATGCTAAAGGTTTTTGTCTTCAATATTGCACTCTGTTTCAATATTTGTCTTTAAACTATGACGCTCTCCCCAAAAGACGTAATCTTAGAAACCTAAACTATGACTTTCTCCCCAAAAAAGACATAAGTTTAGAAACCCAAATTATGACTCTATCCCCAAAAGACGTAATCTTAGAAACTGAAAAGGGAAGCTGTACCCTGCCCTGTAGGGTCACTATCACTAAGTGACTCCATGGCAGTACATAATCAGCTATATAATCAGGATATAGTCAGGATTCAGAAAGTTATGCTGCAGTAGCAAACTGAAAATACTTCTAACATAGCAGAACAAAAGTTCTGGCTGTACTCTTGAAAAGCAAATATCTTCCTTGCAGTGGGAGACATTCCAGTATGCTTCAGACCCAAACATGCTTCTGTTATCCCCACAATTAAGAATGCTAGCCAGGATAATTACTTGCATGAAGGATCTCAAGTGTTTCCAAGCATGTCCAAATACATTACATGGATAGCTTGGCCTGCATTAACCCACCCATATCCCAATCCCCAAAGAAGAATTTTCTTCAATTGTATGTCTGTAAATCATTTATTTTATAAAAACAATTCTATGAACAATAGGTGAAGTATGGAAAAAGAAAACTGAAATCAAGTTAATTGTCTCTGTGGGTCTCAGTCAAGCTGGGAAACTTCAGAGAAGCCATGTAAATAAATTTTGGAATTTCCCAAATGGGAAGAAAACAATATTGCGCAGAGAAAGCAATAAGTATATTTATCTAAGAGTTGCCAAATGCATTGGTCAAGAATTGCCCACTGTGGTAGTAGCTCTCTCACTCTTCCTGGCTGATGTATGTGTCAGTATAGTTGAACTTGAGTTTGTCATTGTTATACAATGGGGTACGCTGAATTTCTTGATATGACACTTCTATCCAGAATCTGTGTGACTCCCGCCAAACCTTTGGGTGGGACCATGCGAATAAGTTGTATGGAAATCTAATGAGGAGACTGGTCAGTTTTCCATCATGTTAGGTTTCAAATGAGCCTGCTCTTAAACTGCATAGGGGTATCACTACCATTGTGAAAGGAGAGCCAGGTGCACAGAGCATCCTTTGCGCCCTGAAATCCCTTTGCCCGGAACCTCCACAATCCAAGAGACAGAAAGTCATGACCCCAGAGAAATGGTGGAGAAGCAGCTGTAGCAGGAGGGGCACCAGCACCAAAAATGCGAGGCAGCATGAGGGGCTCCCTGGCCCAGGGAGTGAGAAAGCATAATGCCTTCAGGTGGGAGATTTACTTGCAGGTGGGTTTCCTCCAGGCCCTCAATCAGGAGAGCTAAGTTTGCCGGTTCCTGGGGCGAGGGCTGAACACATTTGGACTGACACTTGAAGTGAAGTGAGTGCTCTCTGGATAGGTATCAACAGCGCGGAAGGAACTCTGTCACCATGCCCAAGCAGGGCAAAGGCAGGGAGGAAGCATGTTTGAGAGACCCACTAACTCCTGCTGGGTAGCAGGAATGGTCTTTGTGCCTTCACCAGGCATTGCACACAGGAAACAGGAAACCATGATGGCAGCAGCTAGATGGTTTTTCTTGACTAGAAGGATTGACACAGTGGCTGTAACCATTAACTCAAAGATAGGATCAATGTGAGAATGGCGCAGGATCTGGCAAAGCTTCCTTCTACCGTCCACCGACTGGTTATGGGTCAGACCCGACATGGTGGCACCTAACAATAGTCTCCATCTACAGAAGGAGCTTTCGTGACACTGTCGGGTACGTGCTGGACTGCTAACCGCAAGGGTGGCAGTTCAAGAGCACCTGCTGCTCCGCAGGAGACAGATTAGGTTATCAGGTCCTTTATTCAATAAATGAAATACTTCGATTGTTGAAAGATAAGGGGGAACAAGGACACACAACAAAGAAGCTTCCTTGGACAAGAGTGTGGGCAATGGGCTTTGGAATA
This sequence comes from Tenrec ecaudatus, assembly GCF_050624435.1. Taxonomy (NCBI): domain Eukaryota; kingdom Metazoa; phylum Chordata; class Mammalia; order Afrosoricida; family Tenrecidae; genus Tenrec; species Tenrec ecaudatus. The sequence continues at coordinate 152,741,023 of NC_134532.1, forward strand.
CCAAGCAGCACAACGTGTTCACCGGTCCACCCGAAGTTCAGGTGCACTAAATTGTATTTTGCAAGGTGGTGAGTACCAGACAGAGATAAGTAGGAGAAAACCGCAAACTTAGCGCTGACATTTGCCTGAAGGATTTTAACTATAAAATAGTGGCATAATGTATTAGTATTAAATTGCATAATGACAGCCACAGAGTGGAAAATTATCTGAAGACTTGTTAGCATGTTTTTAATTGTAAGTGACATAAACTCAGCATGAACAAGTGTAAGCAAAAAGAGTGATTTATTGCAGTGGGATTTCTTATAGAAAGATGGCTGGTCTACAGGGATGTCCTGCAATGCAGATTGTTATCTACACCTCTGCGCGTTGAGATTACATTGAAGCTGCTCATATCCATTTCATCAGGGTATTTGTCAATGATGGGTACAAATAAGGCATTTCCGGAGTATAAGAAGATCTGGATGAAAGGAAAACTCTGGCAAATCAAGTAGTTTTAGGAAAGTACTTTCTTTTAAAGTTCTGCAGTACAAAGATTTTATCACCATAAAGTAGTATTTTATCACTTTCTAGTAGCAAACAAAGTAAGAGTACAGGACTAAGATAAAGAGTACAAATCTAAGAGTTATTAAACGTAACAAAATGGGATAGAGGAGAGAATTAAAGATCAGCTTTGACTGCTTCATAGTTGTGCCTAGGCTCTAACCCTGCTCTTAACTAGTTTTTCTCTGAAAAGAGTTGTGACATGGAAAAATAGAATATTGCAAATTAGTTATGTCAGAAAAAAACACATAAATGTCATTGTTTAGTTAAGTGTTTGATGAACATTTCCCTTTAACAACTTTTCCTCTTCTCCTCCTAGATAAATAGCCCAAAGAGGTGAAAGCTAGAATTTGAGCAGATACTTGTATACCAGTAAGGGTCATCGCAGCGTTATTCACAAGGGACAGAAGTTGTAAATAACGCGTGTCCATCACCAGATCCCTGAATGAGCAAAAGGTGTTATATGCATACAATGCTATATTATTAAGTGATGAATATACCTGCTTTTAAAGAGTTAAATTCGCAAAAAATGTACAACTGTACAATCAAACACCTCCGGGGATTTCGTTCTTTGGTTTAGGGTTTGGGGTCATGAGACACCCAGTACAATGGCTTCTACTGTGTTCAGGGCCTCTGTTCTGCCGCCTAATTTCAGGGTCTTAAAAGCCTGCAGTGGCCGTCTCCGACACAGCAATAAGTCTTTTTGACCTGGAAGAATAGTCAGAAATAGGCTGCGGATATGTGGCCAACTGCCTCCATGAACAACTGCCCTATTTGCCATGAGACCAGCACTCGACGCTGCCTGAGTGCCATAGCGAAGTATTTTGATTAAAGATTCTAGGGAAACATCTTCATCGGAAAGAGGAAAGTGTGCAGCAGGACTTCAAGGTCCTATAGACTCCAGATCTTCTGGCCATCGCGACTAGATGAGCCCTTAAAGCTATTGCCCTGAGAAAACTTTTAAACGACATAAAAAATGCCCCTACAGTCTTCTTAAAGCTTAACACTAGTTTTATTTAACTAATTCATGAGCAACATACACTTTCAAAAGAACCTATGTGAAATTATAATGTATTGTTCCATGTCCTCTTCTGAATCCAGTTCACAATTCTGGCAGTTCCCTGTCAATAGACTGCTGCAATGATTGTTGAATGAGCTTCGGTAAAAGTTTCTTGCATGTGATATTAATAATACGGTTCTATAATTTGAGGTCGCCTTTCTTTGGTGAAAATGTGGACCTCTTCCAGTAAATTGGTCAAGTACCTGCTTCCAAATTTCCTGGTATAGGCAGGGAGTGCTTCCCGCGTTTCATCGGTTTATTGAAACATTTCCATTGCTGTTACAGCTGTACTATCTCAATGTGCTCTAATTTACCTCCCTAGTTTCTAATAGCCATTGGCTATGCAGAACTCACAGACAAAGTTCATGTTTAAAGGGTTTATTAAGGAAGTTGACAGGTTGTAATGCACATGAAGAATGCTCAGGAAAGAGTCATTTATCAGTAAATGTTACAAAGTTATTTCAGGGTTGCCAATCGATGCCCAGGACAGAGTACTCAGCGGTAAACCCCAATCCAAAGGCATTTGGTTCAAGCTCTGTGCGTCAACAAACTCTGTTTCCTACTTTCAGTGCCCAGAGGCACCCCACTCCAGTACGCCTCAATCCAAAGGCACTCAGCTCCGTTTACATAGATCAGCAAGCCCGGCCCCTCAATTAAGTGGCTGGGAGCCCTCCAGGCTACAAACCAGCTTCCTGCAGCAAAGCACCCCGCTTTACTTGGTCCGTGCGAGCGTTGGGCCGTCCATCATTGCGCTTGGTGCTCTGGCTCTTGAATGTGCTTCTCCTCGGATATTATGGCTGTCCTCGGAAGCCAGGAAGCCCGCTGAGCTGGCATCTCAGGTTTAGACAATGCTGGGCTCTACTCCTGGCTCTTACCAGCAAGGAGAGTCCACCTCCTGCTTCTCAGAAGGCTCATTTTATACTCATCAGGAAGACCCTCCAGGGAATCCTGGTCAAAATTACTTACAGTTGAATCCTATCAATACACCCCCAAACTTTTTATCAGACCCATGCAGGGAAAGGTCTGTTGGTAGGAGTTAGAGACTGGCTAGAAGAACCACATTCACTGAGTCAATGCTCCTGCACCATCATTTCCAAAAGCCTTGTTTTTAGCTAAGGAGCCCTGATGGTGTAGTGACTACCCAGCTGCTACTAATTTCAAGGTTGGCCGTTTGAAACCAGCAGCCACTCCATGGAAGGAAAATGAGACTTTCTATTTCCACGAAGAGTTACAGTCTCAGAAAACCAGAGACGGTGCTACCCTGTCATATATATACGGTTGCTAAGATGTTGGCATTGACTTGGTGCCAGTGAATTTTTTAGTTGGTTTTTGACAAATGCTTTCAATGCAGCTTGAACTTCCACTTTCAATACTTTTGGTTCTTGCTACTTTTTTTAATTAAATATTTTTATTGGGGGCTCTTACATCTCTTGTCACAATCCAAACATTCATCCATTGTGTCAAGCACATTTGTACATATGTTGCCATGATCATTTTCTTTCTACTTGAGCCCTTGATATGAGCTCCTCATTTTCTCCCTCCCTTCCCCGCCCTCCCTCCCACATGATAAGTTATAACCCTTGATAAGTTATAGATTATTATTTTCATATCTTACATTATCCTCTGTCACCCTTCACCTACTTTTCTGTTGCTCATCCTCCTGGGAGAGGGTTATATGTTTATCCTTGTGATAGATTTCTCCTTTCTCCCCCACCTTCCCCTTATCCTCTGGATATCTCTATTCTCATTGTTAGTCCTGAGGGTTTTATCTATCATAGATTCCATTGTGTTGTGGGCTCGTATCTGTAGCAGTGTGCATGTTCTGGTTTAATCTGATTTGTAAAGTAGAATTGAGGTCATGATAGTATGGTGGGGGGGGGAGGCAGGAGGGAAAGCATTAAAGAACTAGAGGAAAGTTGTATATTTCATTGGTGGTGTACTGCACCCTGACTGGCTCATCTCTTCCTTGTGACTCTTATGTAAGGGGATGTTCAATTGTCTACAGATGGGCTTTGGTTCTCCACTCAACACTCCCCCTTTTGTTCTGTGCCTTAGATGCCTGATACCTGATCCCATGAACACCTCATGATCACACAGGCTGGTATGCTGCTTCCATATGGGCTTTGTTGCTTCTCAGCTAGATGGCTGCCTGTTTATTTTCAAGCCTTTAAAGCCCCAGATGCTATAACTTTTGATAGTTGGGCACCATCGGCTTTATTCACCACCTTTGCTTATGCACCCATTTTGTCTTCAGCAATTGTGTCAGGAAGTTGAGCCTCACAGAATGCCAGATTATTAGAACAAAGTGTTCTTGTGTTGACAGAGTACTTGAGTTGAGGCCCAATGTCCATCTGCTACTTAATTCTTAATATGTAGATATAAGTACATAGATATATTTTCCTATAATTATATAGAAATATATTTACATATGGATATGCTTGCATATAGACCTCTATAAATGTCCTTTGCCTCCCAGTTGTTTCCTCTATTTCCTTTTAGTTTCCTCTTGTCCCACTATCACGTTCAGCCTTCATTTGAGTTCAGTAAATCTTCAATGCTACATTGCCCTTGATTAAGCCCCACTAGGCATACTACGCCCTTCTCCCCATTGATTTTAGTTCACTTGTTGCCCCGTGTCCCTGGATTAGTTGACGTGCTCCCCTTCTTTTCTCCCACCTCCCCTTCTCCCATGTCCTCCCAGAACTGTCGGTCCCATTCTTTTTGTCTCCGAATTGTTTACCCCACCTGTCTTATCTAGATGGACATCCTGGGACATTAATAAGCACAAAACCAGGAAAAGACAAACAAAAGAGCAAACGAAGACAAATCCCACAAAATAACAACCAAAAGAAAGCCAATGACCAAAAAAGGAAAAAGCCTATAAATAGTTCCAGGTCTGTTTTTTTTTTTTTTTAAACGTTTAGAAGTATTTCCCAGTTGAGTCTGATAGGCTGCCACACTCTGTCCTCAAAGTCTATTTTAGTATTCCCTGGGGATTTAATCGCTTTGCTCCCCTTGCTGCTCTGTTGCATAGGGTCAGATTGGGCACAATTCCCACACCATGTCTCCAGTGTTGTCCCCTGTAGCATTACGGTTCAGTGAGGGATGTTGTGTCTCATGGCAGGGAACCCTAGGGTCCTGTCTGTGCATTGTCTTCTCTGAGCAGGAATATAGCTCTCGGGGGTTGGTGGGCCATGGTGTGTTCCCCTCACTCTTGGCTGAAATCGAGTGTAGTATCTTGCTCCTTTTTGAGAGAGTTACGTGTTGAGAAGTTATTTTTGGTGCAGTGACTATTTTTTTCCTCCACCTTTTTTTGATGATTCCTACATCATTCAATATTTTATCCATAGACTTTTTCAATATTGCAACTTTTAGAACAATGTCAGATGGATCTTGCCTAAATGCAGAGACTATCAGAAAGATGTTCACTGGTGTTTCATTGACTATGCAAAGGCATTTGACTTCGTGGACCACAGTACACTATAGATTGCCTTGAGGAGAAGAAGAAGTTCAGAACAATTCATTGTGCTCACGAGGAACCTGCACATGAATCAAGGGGCAGTTGTGCAAACAGAACAAGGTAGTACTATATGATTTGAAATAACGAAAGGCATATACCAAGGTTGTACCCTCTCACCATACTTTTTCCATCTGTATACTGAGCAAATAATGGATTGGAGGAAGACTTATTAACCCTCTGTGATGTGCAAATAGCACAAAATTGTTGCTGAACATGAGGAGGACTTGAAGCACTTGCTGATGAAAACCAAAGATTACAACATTTAAGGTGGATTACAAGAGAATTTCAAGAAGACCAAAATTCTCAAAACTACGCCAATAGGTCACTTCATGATAAATGGAGAAGAGATTGAAGTTGTCAAGAATTGTCTTCCTTAAATCATCAATCAATACTCATGGAAGCAGCAGTCATGTAATCAAATGACACATTGCATTGAGTAATTCTGCTACACAAAACCTCCAAGTGTTGAAAAGCAAGGATGTTACCTTGAGGACTAAGGTGTGACTGACCCAAGCCCTGGTATTTTAAATCACTTCATATGAATGTGAAGGATGGACACTGAATAAGGAAGACTGAAAAAGCACCATGGAGGGTCAAAAGAAACAAATCTGTCTTGGAAGAAGTACAGTCAGAATGCCCTTTAGAGGCAAGGAGGGGTGACCGTACCTCGTGTACTTTGAACATGTAGTAAAGTGAAACCAGTTCCTGGAGAGGAGATCATGGACCAATAGGAAGAGACTTAACAAGATGGATTGGCAGAGTGCCTGCAGCAATGGGCTCAAACGTAAGAACAATTTCTTGAGAATGGCACCAGACCAGGCAGTGTTTTGTTATATTGTATTAAAGTCACTATAAGTTGAAACCGAAATGATGGAACCTGATGAAAACAACAGCATATGGAATCACACTGAGAACAGCAACTATAAAGAATAGTTGCGAACCTTAAAGGGCAATGTGTTTAAGTTAATGAAGTAAGAACAACTCAGCAAATGAGGGCAAGAATGGTTACTCAACTCCAAGATCGTAATCAATGTGACTGAATGTAGCATTGCTTTGATTGGTGCATGTTTTAGTGTGAATATTCTCAACAACTACCAAATAATTTTTTAAGAGAAATTAAGTTCTTGTACATGCTGTGGCATGAACGAAACTTGAAAACATTATGGTGAATAAAGGAAGTCAGATACAAAGGGATCAGCATTATAAAATATCACTTGCATGAACTAAAGTTGATTAGTGATTATATCGGGCAAGAAAGAAAAATTCTGTAGAGATATTGCTTAATGGGTTCTGAGTTTCCATTCCGACAGCACCGTAGAGTCAATTCTGACTCTTAGCAACCCTACAGGACAGAGTAGAACTGACCTTGTGCCTTCCCAAGACTGCAAATCTTTATGGGAGTAGAAAGCATGGAGTTCCCAGGGGTTCCAAACTACTGGCCTGTGGTCCACAGCCTACTGTGTGGGCTGTAACCCACTATGACACCAAGTTCCTAGAGTTTTCGTTTGTTGTGGAAAGGTTTTGGAAATAGATCGCTGTGGTTGTCGTGCTGCATTGTGAATACAATCGATGTCCTTGAATTGTACAATTAAACTGTTTAAAATGGAGAATCACTTTATAGCTGTTTTGCCACAAAAATTTTTAAAGTGTTTGTATAATTTAGATAATAGTGCTAAAATGAAGATTTATTTGTGTTTTGATAAAAAACTCTATCTCTTTAATACATTTCTGAGTCGCTGTAACTGCTGTTGACAACCACTGTCTCCCTCTAACTTACTAGTGCAATCATTGTCACATGACATTTCTCATTCACCCAAATTATAATTGTTTCTTCCAAGTTTTAGAGTTGCTGTAAGCAATCAAAAATTGAGAGATTAAGAAGAATTAAATCAGACTAAGAAGAGGTTCTTATATTTAGCTACAATCATGGTAGTGTCAATTTTCACTTAGAAAAAGATAAATTTGGTCAAGAGAATGTATTGGCAGCTTTTGTAGAGATTTCTCAAGAGGACACCTACATGAGATGTTGTAATTCTTGCTACATGTAGTTTATCATTAAACAAAAGTGCTGAATGTTATTGCAAAAGCAGAGATAAAGTTATCTTTTTAAAAGAAAAGGGAAAGCAGGATGCTTTTAAAATGTGTAGCAAAATTCATGGAAAAGAATTCAAATGTATCTTTGAATGCACTAACCATCAGAAAATTACTAACTACTAACATTTTAACTGCTATTTTTTAAGAGTTCAGAGTTCCTGGTACTTCCTAAACTTCTTTAATTCATTTAGAACTTCTTTACTTCCAAATGAAGAGCCCTAGTGACATTGTGGGGTTTCTGTGAGACTGCCAGCAGCAAGGCCAGCAAACCAGCTTGTGCTCCACAGGAGAAAGATGAGACTTTCTACTCCTTTTAAACAAACACACACAAAGTTATCATTGGATCATACGATATGTGAATTATATGACAATAAGCCTGTTCACAAACAAAGTTAGTCTCAGAAACACCCAGGAGCAGTTTACTCTGTCCTCTAGACTCTATCAGTCAAAGTCAATTGTGTATCAGTGAGTTTTTCTTCCAAAGAATTTATAGGGAACATAAAACTTATTTTCAAAATTTGATTTATGGTGAAGAAAGCTGATGGTGCCAGCTATTAAAAGATATAGCACCTAGGATCTTAAAGGCTTGAGGTTAAAAAGCAGCCATTAGCAGAGAAGCAAAAAGCCCACTTGGAAGAAGCACATCAGCACATAAGGTGTCAACAGGATCAGATATCAGGCATCAGAAGACCTAAAACAAAGAACTATATTGATGCAAATGATGGGAGTCAGAGAGGAGACCCAAAGCCCATCTGTAGACAATTGGGCATTCCCTCACAGAAGGGTCACAGGGAAGGAATCAGTCAGCCAGGGTGCAACATAGCATTGACAGAACACACAACATTCCTCTAGTTCTTTAATGCATCCCCCCCCCCACTATCATGACCCCAGTTCCACCTTACAAATCTGGGAACAGATAAGAGCTGGAAACACAGAGAATCCAGGACAGATTCCCACCCACCCACCCCACCCCCCGAAACAATAACGGGAGTAGCGATACAATAAAGGTATGGGGAAGGTGTGGGGAGAAAGGGGAAGAAACAGGTAGCTGACTACAATGACCAATGTATAACTCACCCTCCCAGGGGGACAAACATCAGAAATGTTAGTGAAGGGAGATAGCGGACAGTGTAAGATATGAAAATAATAATTATTTATAATTTACCAGGGGTCCATGAGGGTGGGAGGGTGGGAGAGAGAGGGAAAAAAGAGGAGTTGATACCAAGGGTTCAAGTAGAAAGAAAATGTTTTGAGAATGATGATGGCAACATATGTAAAAATGTGTTTGATACAATTGATGTTTGGACTGTTAGAGCTCTGAGAGCCCCAAATAAAGTTATTTATTAATAAAAACAGTAATTTAAAATTAAACTACTAATTGAGTCAAATGGGAAAGGGAATGCTTACGAGATGGATAATTGCAGTGAGGACCTGCAGAGGTTCTGGATGGAAAATTACTTCCTCGTATTGTTTAATGTAGCAATGCTTACAGTGACTGCTAGTCTCCTCTACCATGAGGATGACTGACTTCATTGTTTGATCTCTGTTTTGATCATGCTTATTATTTTCCTACAATTGGGATTGTTTCCTTAACTTCACCTCCCGTGTGTTTTCAATTAGATAAAACTCTGGCAACAAATTGCTTAATACTACTTATCGATGTTTTCATGGACTGTACCTAAACAATCAATTCTTAGCTGCCGCACTGATAACACTATTCTAGATCACTAATCTGTGATGGTTTGAAACCCAGGGTTCTGGCTGGCTTTTTGTTTCGATAATTTTTTCTCAGAGTAATGAAAAGTAATGCTCATGACCAGGTTTAGATAGCGCAATGAACCCTGCATGTGGGTGATCTTCCCTAAACTCAGAAAGACCTGATGAGAGGGGCACTAAGAGTTCTTGCCGTTTTGTATAAAAGAAAAACGAGTCTCCGGGAGCCAAAATAAATTTCCCAAGATCACACAGCCAGTTAGAGGTGAGCAGGGACTAGATTTCAGAGTCTGTGTGCCTAACCCATGCTTGACCCTGCTTCATGACAAAGGGGCTGGTGCAAGAGCTAGCAACTGCCCCGCCTCTGGTTCCTGGTAACAGACCCTGCCTTTCTGGGAAAGACATTCTGCTGGGGCTCTGTTTCCTCTTCTGGAAAAGGAAGGTGTTGGAATTTATGGTCTCTAACCCACTGAGAACACTTATATTACTCTAAAACACACTAGTTGTTCCGTATTAGATAGCTTTAAACTAGCAACAAAGAGGCCAATGCCAGCATAAAGTAATCAGCACAAATACGTCACAATCACCTTCTCACTCAAAATTGTTCATAACCTTGAAATCACGATATCAGCAAGGAGGCTGAATTAGCTTCTCATCTTCCTTTCTACCTTTATTGCTTCAAACATCTGATTTGTGAGACTTTAGGATAATCCTATTTCAGTTTGGGTTAAACAGAGACAGACAGCTAGCTAGCAGAGAAAGACATGCCCTAAATCCCTACCTATAACTGAGAAAGGAAATGGATGTAGGAAGGAGAAATGTAATCCTTTAAAGAGGAAATTATGCACCTCTCACTAATACATGAAATGCATGTTGGTGAAAAGACGCAGTGGAAAATAAACTATGCCTACCTTGGCTCTTTTGCAGTTTGACAAAGTTAATGATTACAATCTCCGAGGCTTTCCACAGCATGATCCCCAGAGTGTATATTTGCCTTGTTTGATGATTTCATTTTATCTCTTGTGGGCCAAGGATGACTGGCCTCTGGTTCTGTATAGAGATTAATAATTGATTAGCTAGCCCTGGGAGTCCTGGTAAAAGGGAACTGGTTATCTTGCCTGCCACCTTTCACGTGGTGGCCTACAGGAGACAGAAGGCGCATCAGCCACACCGGTGGGAAAATGAAACGGGTCCTGGGTCTCCTGCTTATGGTATCATTTGTCCACGCTCTTGAGAGAGGTAAGCCTTCCAGTGCTGTGCCCATTTACAGGAACTCTCCAAAACAAATGCTCTGCCTCCACTAGAAAAGCAAAGTCGGTCATAGGAAGGAAGAATCGGTGAAGCTATTGAAGGGAGGGAGGAGAGCCTTATCAAGGTCAGTTGAGAGAGCTAAAAAAATAACAATATTAAAATATAAAGTGTAAGAATCTCATGAAAGAGAAAGAGAATATTGTAGTTAAAGAACACATAAATATAAAACATAAATATCTCATGAAAGAAAGAACTATATCTATAAAGTTGGTCAATCACCCTTTCACTGGAAAATCATTTTAAAAGATCTGGAGAGAATGGTTTGATATAATGTTTTTGTTAAAAGATAAGGCAAATGGAAACTCTGCTCCGCCTATCTCTTCAGATTTCTAGCGCTTACAGCTCTGAGTGCCATGCATGGTGCCAATGGCACCTGGAGTGAGCTTAAGGATTTCTTTTTCATTATCTTCAAAGATTCTCGCAGATGCTGGCTTAAAATGCATTATCATTCCTAAAATATCCACAAGTACATGGGAATTTTCTATGTCATGAAATTTTTTAAATGTTGTTTTGTTATCCAAACTAAGCTAAAAGTCCTTAAATAACAATATAAAACACTCCCGAGCAATAGTGTGAGAGGAACAAGCAAAATGACCTGTATTACACCACTGGGAGGATCTCTGAGTGGGCCAAGTCCCAGGAACACGGAAAGTTACCTCCTGGGCTCAAGATTCCTCTGGGGGCTCATCTGATCCTAAACATTTCTACTGCCACCGGTTGAGATCAGGAGATTCACACACAGAACTTGCAGGGAATGATAGGTGCTGTGAAAATATACCAGACATAACTTGGGTTTAGTTTGGTGGTATATCCTGGAACATGAATCGCTGTTTCAGACTGCCAACTCAGAAAGTCTGTATTGGCATTAACTCAGAAAATTACAACATCCTTTGGAGAATAATGAAGTATTCTGAAAATTATTTTGACATTCTTCTTGGGCCCTAATGCAATGGCTGCTGAAACCTTGAAGTCAGCTCCCCAGAAAGCATGAACTTCCTCAGTTAACTCAAGTGTCACAGTCAGACTCTACCCACTGACACAGATGTTAGCAATAAATGGCCAATATTGGGGGACAGTAGTTCTGATCTATTGATTATTTAGTCTATAAAATCCAGGTATCCCCCCAAAAAGTCAAGGAAACTCCTAGTCAGTGTTGTATCCAGAATGTATGTGCACTCTCTCCAAGTGGTGACATGCGGCAGAATGATCATCCTTTGACAGAGGACACCAGCAGGACAAGGGCATGGGTTAACACATTCCAAGGGCTCTGAGGTTCAGGAGAGTCTTAGATGGTAAGGAATGGGTTTGGGTTTTTCTTTTGGGGGGTTTGGGTTTTGTTTATGTTTTTCACATGCTACAATTCGAGATTAATTGCAGTGTAGATTAAGTACAGAGATCTGCATGAAGGTCAAACATGATAGGGAGACAGGAGGAAATTAAAAGGAAATTGAGGAAAGAACTAGGAGGCAAAAGATATTTGTTGAAGTATAAATCTAGATATGTACACATATAAACATATTAATATTTAATAATAAAGATATAGGTCTATGTACATATATTTATAAGTTAAGTATTAAGGTCGCAGAGGGACATTGGGCCTCTACTCAAGTCCTCCCTCAACGCAAGAACACTTTGTTCTAATAACCTGGCACTCATTGTTTCTCACCTTCCCAACATGATCACTGAAGACAAAATGGGTGCATAAGCAAATGTGGTGAAGAAAACTGATGGTGCTTGCTATTAAGAGATATCATATTTGGAGTCTTCAAGGCTTGAAGTTAAACAAGCAGCCATCTAGCATGGAAGCAACAAAGTCCACATGGAAGGAGCACACCAATTCTCGTGATCACATGGTGTATCAACAGGATCAGATATCAGGCATCAGAAGACCCAAAACAAACAACCATTTTGATGCAAATGAGGGGGATCAGAATGGAGACCCAAAGCCCATCTGTAAACAATTGGACATTCCCTCACAGAAGGGTCACAAGGAGCAGACAAGCCAGTCAGTGTGCAGTATAGCACTGAGGAAACACACAACGTTCGTTCCTCTAGTCACTTAATGCTCCCCACCACCTACCCCAGTTCTACCTTACAAATCTGGCTGGACCAGAGCATGTACACTGGTACAGATAAGAACTCTAGACACACGGAATCCAGGTCTGATAAACCCTCTGGAACATTAATGGGAATAGCAATACTATGAGGGTAGGGTGAATATGGAGGGAGAAGGGGGAGAAACGGGCAACCAATCGCAATGGTAGATGTATAACCCTCCCCGCAAGGGGACGAATAACAGAGATCTGTGTGAAGGGAGACAGACAGCAGATGGTATAAAATATGAAAATAAAAATAGTTTCTAAATGATCAAAAGTTCATAACTGTGGGAGGGCTAGGGAGGGAGGGGTAAAAAGAGGAGCTCATAACAAGGGCTCAAGTAGAAAGAAAGTGTTTGGGAAATGATGATGGCAACATATGTATAAATGTGCTTGATACAATTGATGGATGGAATGTTACAAGAGGTGTAAGAGTCCCCAATATAATGATTTGTTTAAAAAAATACCAAATTTAATATTACAGCTTTTTAAAAATCTAGATAGCTAATCACCCACTGTGTTTATCTACAAGAACTTTCCACCAAAGAGTGTATTCAAGACACATCCTTCAAACGTTCCTAGGGCCAAACACTTCGGGAAGAAGCCATGCATTTTCCATTCTGGCTGACTCACTCGATCCCTTCATTATACTGAAGGCTCTGAGAAGTACTACACGCAAGAAACCTTATTGAACCTTGATTTTGCCAAGCACATCGACTCTTTTCCATAATGCCTCTATCAGGGATGGAACCTTTCTTGCAGAAACTTGCAATATAAAAGGATAATCTGCTCAATGTCCACACCAGCGCCCACGCTGTCCGTAGTCCATCAAATGGCACCGGAATGCAGGAGGCAGCCCCACAGGGGGCTCTTGTCGGAGGGAAAACCAATAAAAAGTTAATTTTTCATTCAGAATGACCCGTGGGAGGTCAGGTAGAACTGGGTCCCACAGTGTTGTCATGACTACAACATAGTAGAAGCGGATCACCACGTCTTTCTTTCTAGGTACCTTTGGATAGATTCAAAGCACCAACTTTTGGGTCAATCTAGCTCAGCATTGAACTCTGTGGATACACAGGGACTCCTTGGAAAGAACTACGAGGGACCGCTAAACCCACTGCCAATCCGTGAATTCCGACTTCCAATGACTCCTACAGGGCCAAGCAGAACCGCTCTCTGGTTACCAAGTCTGTAAATCTGTATGTCACCCTCCTGCAGACTGGCTGGTGGTTCAAACTGCTGACCTCGTGGTTAAAAGCCCAACATATAACCCATTATTCCTCTTGCTAAATCTGTCAAGTATAGACGATATTGTTTAAATACTTCTACTTTAGCTACTCCAGAAAAGACACAGAACGCTGTGTCTGCCAGTTCAGTTCCCTTCGCCTGGCTTTCTTTCCCGAGGGTTGAGATGAATGTAGCACTAATCTACTCAGCTGTGGATATATCCCTTTCACCAGAAGCATGTAACAAAGGCTGGTGACATTGCTACAGGATTACTGAAAAAAATAATGCCAACAGGAACTAAGTTATTGCAGTATGTTAGAGCTCGTGACAAGAAATGGATGCTTATTATGAACATTTTATATTTGGCTTTAAGCAACACTTAACTTTCAGTGCAAATATGTTACTGAGCATGATATCAAGCAAGAAGAAATGGCCCTTTGGGTTGGTGGGTTATCAATAATTTTTCTGTTCCCATTTCCCTGTCAAGGCAGCTCTTACCAATGCGAACTATTCCAATCCCCTCAACTACGACTGGGTCATTCTGTTTCGGTTGACAGGTTCTCCCTTTAACAAGAGCCATGTTAAGGACAGAGTTCGCCTAATTTTGATTAATCTCATAGCTGTACAGAATGCCAAAGAGAAGTAATGTAAGGAGACGAGGTCTCTGTATTCCCACAGCCTCCCAGCAGAACGTGCACAGTGGGAGATGAGGAAAAGAGGTCCTGTTGGAGACCCACGCAAAGGAGAGGAGTCGTGTGAGGATGGAGAAACACATTTCCAGGGGAAGGGACTTAGTGCTAAGGACAAGCTTGGCTTCACCCCAATTGGCAGAGAAGCCAGAGTGCAAGCATACTAGAATTATAAAGAGGAAATAGCAGAGGGAGCTGAACTAAAAGAGGCGGGTTAAGTTCGTCAATAGCAGTGTTGGCCTCATTGTTAAGTACAGGTCCAGGAGTGCATTATTGTGGTGAGTGTCCAGATATTTTAAAGGCCATGTGTTTCATCAATACATAGGAAGAAAAAAGAAATCTCAGGAAGAACTGGGTCATTTCCCCACCAGTCTGTGGTGGCCTGGCTTCTTTCACTCTGCTCTCTCTTACCTCCAGGGTCTCATCTTCTTCTGCTTTCCCCCCGCCCAATCTGTTCTAGCCACCGTGCCCCCACACTTTCTCATTGTAATGGACCCTGGCATCTCAGGGCTCTTCTGGGCAGCCTACTTAGCCACATGGCTCCCTCCACGTATATGCCAAACCCACTTTTAGAGAGGGCTTCCTGTTCAACCTCCCTCAGATAGCACCTACCATTCCATCACTTTCTGTCCCCTAAATCTGATTTCTATGTACCTTAGTATTTCTCACCATATGACCACCAATTAAAACAAATGCATAACTATAAATTATAAGTTTTATGAAATCAAGGGTTCTTCCCCCTACACACACTGTAAAGCCATTTGCAAACACTCTATCGACACGGTAAGTACTCAATAATTTTCTTAAAATATCATGAAATGTATATTATTTAAATATGTAGCTCATAAAATTATTTTGGGTATTAGAGAAAAATTAATGTGAATTAGGACACATAATTCAGATAGTAGAATAAGCTGTCTTTATAAACGCTTATTTAAAATTTTTTATAATTACTATTATATAACATGCCCTCTCTTTGTGAAGCATTGACATTCGATTTTACGCACCATGATTAAATAAAAGTTAATGTTTTATGTACAATTGTCTATATGCTACTAACCTTCGGATAAGTTTACTTAATTCTTATTAATTGGGACCAATAAGCAACATCATGGCAAAGGGAGAAAAGACTGAAGTTGTCAAGGATTTCCTTTTATTGGATCTATAATCATTACTCATGGAAGAGCAGTGAAGACATCAAATGACGTATTTCACTGAGCAAATCTACTGGCAAAGACCTTCCTACAGGGCCACAGAGCACGGACGTCACCTTGAGGCCTAGCCGTGCTGACCGCACGCATGGCATTTTCCATCAGCTCACATGCATGTGAAGATTGGACAGTGAAGCAGGAGGGCTAAGGAAGATGGCCTTCGATTGTGGTGTGGGTGAAGAACATTAAATAGATTTTGAACTGCCAGGAGAAGAAGCAAATCTCTCTTGCAAGATGTAGAGGCAGAATTCTCATTAGCGGTAAGGATGCTGAGCTTTCTATTTCACATACTTTGGTCATGTTGTCAGGAGGGACAAGTCCGTGGAGAAGAGCATCATGCTTAGCCACAAAGAGGGTCCATGAAGAAAGAAAGGTTTGCACTGGAATGTATTGACACAGTGGTTGCAACACAGATTCAAACATAAAATGGAACATGAGGGAGGCACAGGATCAGGTGGTATTTGGTTCTGTTGTACACAGGGGTCATGAGACAGAACCAACTCAACAATGCCTAACAACAACCATATCTCCGTGAACTTGATAGTGTCATCACCCATTACAGATGAAGAAATAGAAGGTCATGGTTTACTTAGCTGGTATGTGGCAAAACCAAAATCTTAAACCAAATAATTGGGTTGCAAACATGAAAATTTCAACCATTGCCTTTTTCATAAAATAGAAATCTGATGCACCATCATACACTAACCTAAGAACAAATATAAGAGAACAAATTCCAGTCGTTAGAAGCATCCATGTAAAATGAGGTGACAGCCATGCTACTGATTATATACATCCACACCTGATCCAAATTCTACTTCCTTATTACTTTTATTGGTACCATCTCATCTTGATAATTTATACACAATCCTTTAGCATCCTTGATATTATTTTCTTCTTTTTATTTTTTATCTCTATATTCAATCAGTTAGAAAACCAAACAGAAAGAATATCCTCAGCATATTTTAAATGGAAAGAACTGAATTCAAGTCTTGACTTGCAATACTGAAAGATTCTATGGGCAAAATATTGAATGATGCAGGAAATATCCAAAGAAGATGGAAAGAATACACAGAGTCACTGGACCGAAAAGAACTAGTCAACATTCCACCATTTCAGGAGGAGCATATAACGAAAAACAAATGGAGCTGCATGAGGAAGGTCAAACTGCACTGAAGATAGTAGCCCCCAATCAGGCTCCAGTAATTGATGGAATACCAACTAAACTGTTTCAACACACTGAGGAAGCACTCCCTTATTTATGCCAGGAAATTTGGAAGGCAGCTAATTGGCCAACTAACTAGAAGAGATCCATATTTATCCGAGGTCTAAAGAAAGACAACCCTAGAGAATGCTTAAATTATAGAACAATGTAATTAATATCACATGCAAGTAAAATTTTGCTGAAGACCATTCCACAATGGTTGCAGCAGCGCATTGACAGGGAGCTGCCAGCGATTCTGGCCCGATTCAGAAGAGGACGTGGAACAAAGGAGAGCATGGCTGATGTCAGATGGAGCCTGATTCAAAGCAGAGAACACCACAAAGATGTTTACTTGCGTTTTATTGACTATCCCAAAAGAGAGGTGGACTTGCAGGGCTTACTGATGAAGATCAAGTATGGAGTCCAACTCAATGTAAAGACCACCTTCCTTACAACTGGATGAATAGGTACCGTCATGACAAATGGATAAAAGATTGAAGCTGTCAAGAGTGCTGTCTTCCTTGGATCCACAAGCAATGCTCATGGAAACAAGTTGGATATCAAATGATGCATTGCATTGGGTAACTCTGCTGCACAGGACCTCTTTAAGTGTTGGAAAGCAAGGATGTTACTTTCAAAACTAAAGTGTGCCTAAACCCAAGCCAGAGCATTTTCAGTTGCCTCATAAGCACGTGACAATTGGACATTGGATAAGGAAACCCAAAGAAGAATTGATGCCTTTGAACTGTGGTGATGGAGGAGAAAATTAGAGGTATCATGGACTGTCACAGGGTTTCCTCCTCCCATACACAGTTATAGTTTTGAAAACTGATAGGGGAAAGTTCCACTCTGCCCTATACAGTTGTTATGAGTTAGTATTGACTCGATAACAGTGTGTTTGTTTGTTTGTTTTATGGATGAGCAAAAGAACAAACAAATCTGTCCTGAAAGAAGTACAGTGCTCCTTAGAGGAAGCATTCGGGATGGCTTAGGACATGTTATTAGGAGAGACCAGTCCCTGGAGAAGGGTATCATATTTGGTAGAGGGCCCAGGACAAGATGGATTGACACAGTGGCTGCAACAATGGATTCGGATATAAGAGTAAGTCTGAAGATGGTGTAGGAACAAGCAGTGTTTTTTTTTATCCTGTTCCGTATTGGTTGTTAAGAGGTAAAATCAATATATTTATATAAATGCGATGGGGAAATAGATCTATGTGCATATATTTATAGGTTTAATATTAAGGTTGCAGATGGACATTGGTCCTCCACTCAAGTACTCCCTCAATTCAAGAACACTTTGTTCTATTAAATTGGCATTCCATGATGCTCACCTTCCCACACAATCGCTGAAGACAAAGCAGGTGCATAAGCAAATTTGGTGAAGAGAGCTGATGTTACCTGATTTTCAAAAGATATAGCATCTGGGATCTTAAAGGCTTGAAGATAAAGAAGCAACCATCTAGCTGAGAAGCAATAGAGCCCACATGGAAGAAGCGCACCAGTCTGTGTAATGATGAGGTGTTGATGGGATCAGGTATCAGGCATCAAAGAACAAAACAATCATATCAATGTGAATGAGGAGGAGTACAGAGTGGGGAACCAAAGCCCATCTGTAGGCAGCTGTACATGCCCTTACAGAAGGGTTATGGGGAGGAGATAAGCCAGTCAGGGTGCAATGTAACAATAATGAAACACACAACTTTCCTCTTGTTCTTTAATGCTCCCCCACCCCACCCCACCCACTATCATAATCCCAATTCTACCTTACAAATACAGCTAGACCAGAGGATGTATACTGATAAAGACAGGAACTGGAAACACAGGGAATCCAGGACAGATGAACCCCTCAGGACCAGTGGTGAGAGTGGCGATACTGAGGGGATGGAGGGAAGGTCGGGGAGAAAGGGGAAAGCGATCACAAGGATCTACATATCACCCCTCCCTGGGAGATGGACAACAGAAAAATGGGTGAAGGGAGATGTCGGACAGTGTAAGACATGACAAAATAATAATAATTTATAAATTATCAAGGGTTTGTGAGGGAATGGGGGCAGGGAGGGAGGGGGAAAATGATGAGCTGATATCAAGGGCTCAAGTAGAAAGAAAATGTTGTGAGAATGATGATGGCAACAAATGTACAAATGTGCTTGCACAATGGATGGATGTATGGATTATGATAAGAGTTGTACAAGCCCCGATAAAATTATTTTTAAAAGGGTCAAAATCAACTCAATGGCAATTAATAATACACTCAGTCATTTCCACATTCTATAAATTCCTGTCCTGAAATGTTTCTCTTATGGATCAGCCTTTTGCTGCAGAAATTTCCTCAGTATTCTCTCTTCCATTTCTTTATTCCATATTGACATCTACTCAGAGATAGTTTTCAAGGCCTCTGAACATCTTTCCATTCAAGTGTTTCCATTTACTTACCCCTTCTTTGCAATGCTTTTGTTCTTAAGTTTATCGTGGAATACTCAAATTGAACCAATCCAATCACAAGGGTTTTTACAGATGTAAGAGAGATAAAGGAGAAATCAATCAAGGACAATGTGACTGTAGAAAAAAGACACAGAGATACAACATCACTGGCTCCGAAGATGAAGGGCGATAAAGCAAGGACGGTAGATGGACTGTACGTGCTAGATAGGCAGGGAGGAGGTGGAGGGGGAATGAATTATCCAACTAGTTCCTCCCACCCCAGAGAATCAAGAAAGAAACATAATCCTGCTGAAAACTTCCTTTTAGCTCAATGAGACAATTATCTGTATCCTACAGAAGCATATGGTTATAATTTAGTGTTGGTCAGGCCATAAATGTGTCTTGTATGTTTATTAAATATATTATAACAACAATAGAAATCTAATACAGTCTTTCCAGGTTCAGGGACTGGCTGGCACATCCTGAAGGAAAGGATCAGTGAAACGGGAGATCTACCTATTTGGGGGCAACGCTTTCACAAGAAAATCCAGGGAGAGTTGACCAGGGGAAAACATAGGGATGAGGTAGGACTGCGCACTGACTTATTACTAGTCTACTTTTCCATTTCCATCTTTTCTTCCACATTCCCCTGACCAAAAAAATAATAATTAGTCCACCACCCTAGACAGAGACTAAAGTAATTAACATGGTATGTGGTTGTGCTGTGTTATATACAGCCTCATGGCTCAGGGCAGTAAGCACTGTAAAAGTTTAATTTAACTTGTACTCAACATTGAAAAATTTCACATAAAAATCCAGATTACCAATTTCTGTAGACACATGACAAGATGTAGTAAAAGCGGGAACTATCCACAGGACCCTAGTGAACTGGAGCTGAATCCTGGCTGTCTCTTTCGGACTAAACCCATGGTTCCCACCACTGCATTTTCTCCTCACTTCACATGACTCCAACGTAATTGACAACGTTTCTAGATTCCGTGAACAATTGAGAGTCCCCTTCTTAGACTCGTAAATCTGTCTTCATATTACGTATGGAAAGGAAGATTGACAAATGATTGTCTCTTTACAATAAAATTGGGCAAAATAATTCATCAGCCAATTTTATAAATAAAATCAAAATCACACTCACTGGCTTGAGTTGATGCCAATTAAATTCATAGTGATCCTATAGAACAAAGAAGAGCGGCCCCTCTCAGATTCTAAGACTGTAACTATTTATGGGAAAGAAAGCCCTGTCTTTCTCCCTCATATATAAAAAAACCCCGACATTAATTTCTTAATACATTTAACAAGTTGTATAGTGTGTCTTGGAGCAGTAAAAGGCAATGGTTTCATATGCAGGCAACTCTAACTCTGATTTATATTAAATGTAATAGAAGATATCTAAGAATGCAGTCTTAAAGAAACAATACACGTAGCAATAATATAGAAGGTGAAAGTAAATTTATAACTGTGTTATTTTTTTCCACATATAAATATTAGCCAGCAATTATTTAAAAAATAAATGGGTTCCGGTGACAAATCAATACCTATTAACCTCACCCTTTGTCATTGTGCAGATTCTAACTCAGTGGCCTTCTAAGGCGAGTAAGCTGCTCCCAAGGGTTTCGAAGTGGGTAAATGTGAACAGCAGCACAGACCCGGCTTCTCCCGCAGAGCAGCAGCTGCTAGGTGCCACAGGGTGCGTTCTGATGCACAGCGACCCTAACACTCAGAAGGAAGCATTGCCGGGCCCTGCGCCATCCTCACACTTGCTCCTAAGCAGAGCAGCTAGCTAGTGCGCGTAACCCATCAACGTCTGCTTACCAACACACCAAACCCAAACCCCACTGCTGTTGACCGAGAGCCACCTCCTATAGGGTTTCTCAGACCCTCTATAGGGTTTCCAAAACGGTACATCTTTACCAGAGCAGGCCGTCCTTGCCCTCTCCAGCTGCTGGCTTTGCCGTGAGCGGGTCTACTGAGCACCCAGGATGCCACCCGGCTCCTCCTACCGTCTTACCACAGGGGCTCCACAAGGACCTCCCGGGGATTTTCAAAAACACACATAGAAATAGCTGAAGTGTTAATTTTATGAACATTTAAGTTAAATGGGTTAACATTTACAGGAAGTGGGTGTTTCTTTTAAGGGCAGCATCCCTGAGTGGTGCAAATGTGAATGTTGACATTCCACCCAGAGGCACCTAAGAAGAAAGGCCTGGAGTTTTCTTTAGGAAAACCAGCCACTGAAAGCCAAATGGAACACAATTCTCCTCGGATACATGTAAGGTAACCCAGAGTTGCAAGTGACTCACTAGCAGTTGGTTTCCTTTTTAAGGTTCAATACAATGACTGCTAGGTTTTTTAATGGTAGCATTTCTTTTCCTTTTTTTTTTTTTGCCTGTGGGTTACTAGCAAAGCTAATTATTAAGGTATTTGTCTGAAAAGCTCTCCGGCCTCACGAAGAAGGTAAACGTAGTGTTATGAAAGCACTAAAAAAATCTAAATTCGATACTTAGGATCAGATAGCAGTAAGCACTTAATCCTTATGAAATGTTCCCATTTAAGGCCCAGTTCTTAAAAACACCCACGCAGTGAGTCTTCAGTGTCTCGCTGGAATTTTGTAAGACCATTAGGGCAATTCACTCTATCAGAAGAACAATGTGTCAAAGACCTCTCTAGCTCTTCATTACAACACACACTTGCGACTGGACTGTTTGTCATTGTTAGCTGGAAACGTGGGTCCCGAGCCAGCCGAGCCATGGTTGTTACGCCCGAGCCCACGGCGACAGCCACTGTATCAATCCGTGTCCCCGAGGGACTTCCCCTCTTTTGCCGTCCTTCTACTTGACCAAGCGTGACGTCCTTTTCCAGGGTCCAATCTCTCCTGATAGCATGACCAAAGTAAATGTTGAATTATCTGGGGCTTATAAAACCCTAGCACAGATCTGGATTTTATATTTATTAAAATTACTAACTCTTACAAATGAATATTTTCTTAGGCAAAAAACAATGTTTTTTATGATAACAGATAACGCTTGAGAGGGCATTTAAATAACTCGAGGAATTTTCTGTATAAAAACGATAGAGTCATAGATACCCAAACCCAAACCAAACCATTTGCCAACATATGGTCCCCAACTTATAGTGACCCTCAGAGACAAAGAACTGCATCATAGGGTTTCCAGGGCTGCAATGTGGCAGAAGCAGACTAACACATATCTGCTGACCCTTTAATTGACAGGAGACCAATTAATCTAGAGAAATAGATTGGCGGAGGGGGGGGTGTAAAAACTCGCTGCATCTAGTCGGCCCCCACTCACGGTGACCCTGCAGAAGGTTTCTGAGGCTTCATCCATCTTGATGGGAGCAGGCAGCCTCACCTTTCTCCCAAGGAGCAGCTGGTGGGTTTGAACCTCTAAACTTGCAATTAGTGGTCCCTCACTACTACCAGGACCTAGATAATGGCACACAGATGCATAGGCAATATGCCCTGCCAATAGAGCACATGATTTAATTTAATATTGCTGCAACTTGAACAGCCCTTGAAATAAATGAATTTATAGAAAGTGAGCATCACCTTGTCCAGTATTTTCTGATTTTTTCATTAAGAAATAAAAATAAGGTACAGTTAACTACTGAAGGGGCATCAGTACTACTTATGGTTTGCACCATGTCATCAAAGAGGAACAATAAGGAAACTTGGCATCACTCTTCTTTATTAAATGGTATTTTCCTTAGATTTCATAACAAATGCTTATTGAATTGCTATCTGAATAATCACATTGTGCTCGGAATCAGGCCAGGCACCAAAGACCTAACCTGCTAAATAAGATCTTGGCCCTGAAAGAGCTTTAATACCAGATAAAGACAGCTTTATGTGAAGTGAAATTAATCAGCACTGGTCTCCATTCCAACACTGCCATTTAGCAAGTGAGTATTACTTTACAGCCTGCTGTATACTGAGACCAAAGCACTTTATCAAGACTTTTAGACAACTTGCCTGTCTACGCTCCTCTGCAGAGCCTTACACCATTGTTTAAGTGATTTAAGAAAAACAAACAAACAACTCTTCCCCCAGCTCCCCCAGACCAGTAGTAAACCATTAAGACTTTATGTGACCATTAAGACAAACAGAACAGTGCTAAATTCCAAATGCAGCCGTTCTCTAAGTCACAGAAAAAAATTGCTCAAAGCCTTAATATTCCATTTTATTATTTGAACATTAAACACACTTTTCCTTAGAAACAATTTATCAGTAGCGATGAAGATCTTAGAACGCTATGAAAGCACGTAGCGGGGATTGGAGGTGAGGTGTGTTCACGGCCTTGTGAGCATTGGTCAGGATGAACCGCGGAGTTCTGTAACCAGGGCCGTGCAGTTCCCCTGGGTTTGCACGGGTGTCCTCTCCTGAAGCAGGCCACCACGCCTATCTTTCCAGGAGCCTGTTGGTCCAGCTTTCTATTCTAGTGGTAACACGCTTAACTATTTGCATCTCTCAGGGACTTATCAAATATTTAGAACTTCCAGATTATTGGTACCCAGTCTTCACATATTATGATATGGGAGTCCCTGTGTGAGGTGCTTAAAACGCTTTACTGTTAACAGAAAGATTGGCAGTTTAAGTCTGATCAAAGGAACATCAGAAGTAATGTTTTCCTTAAATCAGTCATTGAAAACGCTATGGAGGACCATTCTACTCTCGCGTAACGGGGTAAGCAGGAGTCAGGACTGACTCAACAGCATCTTAGTATTGTTATGTATCCTCACCTTGCACGGAGGAGTCCAGGTAGGGCGGTGCGCTAGGCATGGAATTGCGAAATGAAAGGTCATAGTTCAGACCCAACAATGGCTGCACAGTAAAAAGGTTAAGGGCACCAGTCCTGGTAAAGAGTTATCGTCGCGGGAATCTTGCAGAGGGGCCTTATTAGCTGTCAACTCCTTGGATGCAGGGATCATGTGTATGTGTTTGTTTGCTTGTGGGTTATATTGCTTTAGAATTGAAGTATTGCTATTAATTTTAAGTCTCCATTAAGGACCTTGCCTTTGCCCCTCTCAAAGGTAGGAGAAAAACATTCTCTAACTCCACTTGTGTATCTATGACTTGTAGTGAACAGTGTCCAGCCTTAGAAGGAGAAAGGAGGTGTACTGAGAAGCATGGATGTCGCCTTTGGGACATTTGTGAATGAGGCCTTTATATAAATTATTATGAAACCTTTGCACAAGGATGGTAGTCTGCATGAATCTACGAAGCTGCCCTCTATGGGAGCCTTAGTTTCTGGATAACTGACCCTTTGCACCTGCTTGGATTGGTTTTCAAATTGTCAAAATTTGAAACAGAGCTCTATTTTCTCTGCTGATGACATCCTAAAAGATGCATTGAATTTCCTCCGGATTAGTTCACCTGTGCGTGTCCTCTAGGTCTCTAGGTTTAGAGCAAAAAGAATTGAATTTCTTTTCCTGGAATCAAATCGCCCACATGCTTTCAAAGATTAGTAACAGGGTGAAAAGCTAGATCAATGCTGTGATGAAGGAAAATATCAATGAAAACGTAAGCACTATGCTTTAAAGGAAATCAAAGAAAGTGCTCGTGTTTGCTTCAGAAGCTCAAGTCATGGTGAGGACTGGCTTCTCAAGACTGCTCTTCCTGAAAGGAGGTCCGGAGGAGGAAGACGGAAAGGGCATCTGGAAGGGCTCTGTCCCAGGAATCTTTGCTTCTGGGATGAACACTGTCGCCATTCGGAAGAAAGGGACATAGCCCTGGACCATGGTGAACAAGGCAAAAACAGCAAAAATGCAAGCTAACTCTTCTATGTGTGTCACAAAAGAGATCATTAATGAAGAAGAGTTATATAAGACAGTGAGGGGAAAGACATGAAAGTTATGACATGAAGATTTGGGGGATATTCACAAAGTTCTGCCGTTAGATGTGGACTGTTTATGTTTATTTGTTTTTTGATGTCTATCTCTATAGGATAGACAGGATAAGCAATCTCAAGGAGACAGCAATGGGGACCAATGGTTTGGGGAGGGGGGCATTGAAGAGAAGGAGATGTGAGGAGCCAAAAATTTCAGGGACAGGGGAACATCAAGGTGTCTAAAATCGATGGCAAGGAGGGCGTAGTGTGACTGATGATATTTGATCAATCGTGATTCATCCGAGAGGAATTAACTGAGAAGCAAATGATAGTGGGGGAGGAGGAAAGAAAAAATAAACAGAGGAAAGAACATGAAAGTAAAGTTTATATATATGTATAAATATAGATAGATATATAAATATATAAAGACAAAAATAGGTGCATTTATCTATGTATGCATATATATATATATATATATATATATATATATATATATATATATATATATATATATAAACAAGGAAGCAGATGGACTTTGGGTTTGTACTTAAATCTTATACTCAGTACAAGAATGACTTGTTCTAATAATGTGGCACTTTACAATACTCACCTTCCTGATACAATCACTGAGGACCAAATGGGTGTATAAGCAAATGTGATAAAGAAAGCTGATGGTGGCTGGTTATTAAAAGATACAGCATCTGAGGTCTCAAAGGTTTGGAGTGAAGCAAGCAGCCATCTAGGAGGGAAACAACAAAGCTCATGTGGAAAAAACATACCAGCCTGTGTGATCACGAGGTGCTGAAGGCAACAGGTATCTGAAGTTCAAAACAAGAAATCAAACTGATGTGAAGGAGGATGGACAAAGTGGAGACTCAAAACGCACCTGTAAGAGAATTGGACAGTCCCTTATAGAAGGGCCACCTGGAAGGGACTATATAACCAGGTGCCTATAACACTGATGAAACAGATAACTATTCTTTACTTCTTTAACATTTTCTCCTCCCACCAGTATGGCCTTTGTTTTACCTCACTAATCTTGCTGGACTTGCAACATATGTATGTTGGTACAATTAAGCTATTTCGAGGCACGAAATGCAAAATTGATAAACCTCCGAAACAGTCGTGGGAGCAATGACTCCCTGCGGGTTTGGACAGAGGAGGGGGAAGAGGGAAGGGGATCTAATAGCCATGAAAACTGACTGCACACCCCCATTCGAGGGGAACGGGCAGCCTCGTTTTAGGGGAAGGGGTGGGGTATATTGGATGGTCTCAGTTGTGGCAGAAATAATAATTATTGTAATAATATATCATACAGTAAGGGTTTGGGAGGTTGTGGGGTGGGGCTAAAGGGTAGCCCTAATGTTTTGAAAATGTTGATGGCAGCAATTGTACAATTATGTTTGATCTGATGGAACTATGGATTGTAATAATATCTGTAAGAGCTCCTAATAAAATGTCAACAAAAAAAAAGAATTTTGACTTGAGGCCAGTCAATGGAAATGTGCATGACTTTGAGTCAATGGGGAGCTAGTGACAGAAAGGACAAAGGAGCAACCAAGATCCACAGCACAAGCTGCTGTGAGAAGAGAGCGTGCCCTAGAAGAGAGACACGTTCTGAAAAGAAGATTGGACTCAGCTTTCTTGCACATCTGGCTGAGTTGCACAGCTTTCGAACTAGAGAGAAAATATGCCGCTGTAATCTGGAGCTAACCACTGAACCACAGATTTTTCCCGTTTCCCCATTTCAAAAAGTTCCTCTAGCATAAATAGCAACATTGTAACAAACGGGAGATGTTCAACATGTTCACAATCCCATTCCCATTCTTTCATTGACAGTGCTTCCAGTGACCGAGCAACGGCTTTCTTATCATTATTTTCAATAATCCAGGCAACTTCCTAAAGTAGATCTGCAATTTTCACTTTGCCAGTGCAATGACTATTCTGAAACCACCAATGTCTAGTCTGAATAATTTGAATGAACAGAGCAATGCATATTCTTAAAAGAAAGGTTTAAAAAAAACAACCTTTTCAACACTAATAAGCCTGTCATTAAATAGAAAGTAAAAATCCAAAGAAATAAAATAAAATTTCAAACGATGAACTGGTGAAGAACGCTGAGATCTCTCCAGTCTCCAGGGCACCGTAGGAAACACCAACTTACGAGAGTCTCTCCTAGCTGTTCAGAAACCTTATTTTGAATCCGTCATTTCTTTTCATACACAAACAACTTTTCTAGGGTCCAAATTAGGTCTTAGGGGAAGATTTTAACAGCAATGGATAAAGTACCCCAAATCACTTTTTTAGTCTAGTTAAACCAAACTGTGTTTTATTGATTGTCCCACTGGAATTAAAGTGTCATGATGGCACGTGTAGATGTATACTGGGTTTGCCTTTTATATTCAGTACGAACTGAACCTGATGCCTGCCACACAATGAACCCTGAATGAAAATATGTTGCATGTGTAAGTGAATATTTTCAGCCTTGCCTGAGAGGTGAGTAAATATTTCTCAAATGCAAATCATATTTGTTTTCAAAGTGCAGACTTGGACATGACTTACCAGAATGTTTCACAATAAGATAAAATGGGACATGCCGTTACAAAAGGCAAAAAAAAAAAAAAGCTGTTAAATGAAATGTGTAAACATTTCATACTGAGGGGTCACCTGAAGAAATAGTGATTTCACCAGGGTCACAGATTATGCCAGTACTTGCAGGTACTATATCAAAGTCCAGACTACCCTCTTCGTAAGCAAATGGCAGTTTAAAGATCAGAGCACATCATTTACAATTCATGTAGAATGTAATTTAGCAGTATGAATCAATGTGAACCCCAAAACTATAAAAGTAAATAAATAACTTTCCCTTTAGTAGTGCTCGATAGAATGACCAATCCATTTACAATAACCACATGGCACATAAACTTGAGTATTGATTTTTGGATTTTTTGAAAATGAAAAAAAAATTAATATATTTAATCAGCCTTGTGAACTATATATATTCTCACAGTATAATTAATAAAGGAAATTCAGTTTAAACAAATATATTTCGGGGAGTCCACCTGAAAAATATATGGAGCAATAAATAGCTCCCACTACAGATTATTTTCAGAAGAGATCTTTTATCCTTTATCTTTAATTTTGAATATTCTCAATGGATTCTTCTTGAGTCTCCTGTACATCTTTCTTTTCAGGCATAGGTTGAATATTCCAGCAATGAACGGTCCCAAAACAACTTTAAGCTTTGTGCAGTCCATCTGCTTTTTCATCTCTCTTTCATCACTGTGCTTTCTAACTCAAGGCCTGCACAATGGCTTTGAACTCCAAAGGATGTGTGTGCAGACACAAGTGATTCACTCAATTGAAGCTATTACTGGTCGCTAAATTATAGTGTACATTTACACTTCCATTCACATGCATGCACACGCTCCCATAGCACACTGAATGGAAGACTGCTTCTTTGGTGAAATGAAAAACAAATTATCCAAATGTTCATGTGAAGGTGCTAGTTGTTAGCTGATGTTGAGCGGTTTCCACCACCAGAAAGCAGCCCCGCCTGGTCCTGCCCCCCTCGCGATTATTGCTTTGTGGGAGTCCGTTATTGTGACAGCCGTGTCAACCCAGCTTCTTGAGAGCCTTCCTCTCGTTCACTGTGTGGGAGCCTATTTAAATTCAGCCTCTCATTTTGTGTGTTATTGAAGGGCCACAATTGAAGTATCCAACAACAAAAAAAGATTCATAAGGTAAATTTTATATAAAATCATTTTATTGGGGGCTTGTACAACTATTATCAAAATCCATCCATCCATCCATCCATCCATCCATCCATCGTCTCAAGCACATTTGTACATTTGCTGCCATCATCATTTTCAAAAAACATTTTCCTTCTACGTGAGCCCTTGGTATCAGCTTCGCATTTTCCCCCTCCTTCCCCCACCCTCCTCCCCTCATGAACCCTTGGTAATTTATTTTTTTTTTCATGTCTTACACTGACTGATGTCTCCTTCACCTACTTTCCTTCTGTCCATCCCCCTGGGAGGGAGTTAGAGGTAGATCGTTGTGACCTGTTCCCTCTTTCTTCCCCCACCTTTCCCTTCCCCTCCGATTATGACTACTCTCAATCTTGGTCCTGAGGCTTTATCTGTCCTGGATTCCCTGTGTTTCCAGCTCTTATCTGTACCAGTGTACATGCTCTGGTCTAGCCAGATTTTTAAGGTAGAATTGCGGTCATGATAGTCAGGGGGAAGAAACACTAAAGAACTAGAAGAAATTTGTGTGTTTCCCTGGTGTTATATTGCACCCTGACTGGCTGGTCTCCTCCCTGTGGCCCTTCTGTAAGGGGATGTCCAATTGCATAAGGTAAATTTATTAAAGGAAGTTAGCTCAAAGGTACCCCAAATTTCTCTATTTCTCTCTCTCTCTCTCTCTCTCTCTCTCTCTCTCTCTCTCTCTCTCTCTCTCTCTCTCTCTCTCTCTCCCTGTCTCTCTCTGTGTATATGTATTTTGTGACTTAAAACAAGATTTATGCAACACCATCAAAAACAATATTATGAAATTTCTTACCATTTTTAAAGGAATCATGCCATATTATTAAAAATGACTTTAAAGATTAAGATCATACAATTACTAATTTCAGGGATCTTTAAATTATATTCTTTAAATCCTATTTCAAAATTTCCACTGAAAAAGCAAACTTCTAAGGGCTGTTTATCAGGTGAGCTATACATAAAATACACTTTTCTTATGCTGAATTAGAACCCGCTGTCCTACAGGGGCCAGCCATGTTCTCTGTCTACCACCGCTTTGCCACTTGGTGGATTCTAACTCATAGCAAACACTACAGAGGAGTCTCAAACCCGTGCATCTGTAGGGGAGAAGTTATCCTAGTTCTCCTGCTAAGCATCTAGTGGATTTCAAGTACTGACCTTGCACTGAGCAAGGGCTCTTTATTATCTGCTCATTGTTATATTTTCTTTTACTAATAAAATAACACTGTTGGCCATCCTCATAGGACAACTCTTCATTATATAAGGACAGCTATGTTGTCATTGTTCGTAGGTTCCCTTGAGACTCATATTGAAGCTGTCCACAATTGAATGGAATGCTGATCAGTCCTGGCCATCCCCACCATCACTGCTATATTTGAGCCCATTGTTGCAGCCACTGTGTCAATCCATTCTCAATGAGGTAGTTCTCTCTTTTGCTGATCCTCTGCATTACCAAGCGTGATGTCAACTTTCAGGGACTCTTAATAATATGCCCAAAGTATATGAAAATTCTGGCTGCCCATCTTCAAAGACAGATTTTTTTCATTTGTCTGTCAGTGTATCGTATATTCAATATTCTTTTGCCAACAACATAATTCAAATGAATCCACTCTCCTTTGATCTTCCTTATTCATTGTCAATCTTTCACAGGCATATGTGAAAATTTGAAAATTTGATGACCAGGGTCAAGGGTTGAGTGACCTTTGCATTTGACACTTTAAAGATGGATTTTGCAGAAGATTTGCCCAATGCAATGCATAATTTGTGGTACTGACTGCCACTTCCATGACCATTTGACTGTGGATCCAGGCAAAATGAAATCCTTGAACAACTTAGATGTATTTTCCGTTTATCATGACATTGTCTACTGGTCCCATTGTTAGGACTTGGTTTTCTTCTCGTTGAGTTGCAATCCACAGTTAAAGCTGTAGTGCTTGAACCTCATCAGCTAATGTTGTCTTGGCTTTCAGCAGACAAGCTTGTGTCGTCTGTGTATTCCAAGTTGTTAATAAGCTTTCCTCCAATTCTGGTGCCAGATTCTTCGTCACACAGCCTAGCTTCTGGATTATTTGCTCAATTTGTAGATTGAATAAGTAGGATGTTCAGTATAATTCTTCTTGTGTGTGAAACTAACGACACAGTGTGATCATTTTTGTTGGATCCATTGCTTTGGAATAAACAGGTTGCCCGTTTTAAAAGTGTTCCTCGATGCTGTGTTCTTTACCCCACAAGGTAACACCGATGAGTAGCTAAAGCTTTCCACATTGTTTTGAACCTTGAGCTTGTGACAAAATCCAGTCCTATAAACTAATCAATAAAATTCTAGCAAATATGCTAGATGTGAAAGTCCTCTGACATAACAGAGGCTTGCTTACAAGTTACTTTTTTTATTCTACTAATTATTAGCTTGGTGGCATAGTGGCTACTCTTTATAGTCTCAGGAATCCACAGCGGCAGCTCTGCCCCGTCCAGTGGGGTCACTGTGAGTCAGAATGGACTGTATAGCAGTGAGTTTGAGTTTTATTTTTGCCTAATCCTAGTTTCCAAGAGACTGTGAAGTTTGAATATATGAACTCTACTCTATGTGATTTTTTCCTTCTAATTTTATTTTGTTTAGAATATATATAATATTCAATCAGCAACAGTTTCTACATGTACACTTTGGTGATACTTATTATATTCTTGAAGTTCATTTCTACTGCCAATTTGATCCTAGATAGACCCATGGGATTATATAGTTATAATCACATTGACAATAGTCCAATCTGGAATATTGGTGGCATGGTGGTTATGCATTGGTTTGCTACCATTCCAATAGTTTGAAACCACCAGCAGCTCTGAGAAAGAGGGATTTTTTACACCCACAAACAGTCACAGCCATGGAAACTCACAGGGAAATTCTGCCCTACCAGTTGGCATTGACTCGATGACAGTGAGACTAGTCTTAAAATAGCATTTTTTTGTTTCATTTGAATGAGAAAGTCCCTTACAGGAAAGTTCTGCTTAAGAATGACTTTGTCCATTCATTCTGACTTTTTTCACCATAATATCGGGTATTTCCCACATTAAATGTGACAAATCCTAAAAAAGAATCTTTCAAAAAACGAGTAAAGAAAGAAGAAACCTTGTTAGCCTGTGTCCAGCCACCCTATCTCCACTGCTAACTATAAAGCAAACATTTCCACTAGGGCATATACAAAGGGGCTTCAAAACATTGGGGAGAAAGTGGAATAAGGTATAACAGAATGTTTCCATGAAGCCTCCTTGTATAGTCAAGCTCTCATAGACTACTGTTGGAGAAGACACTGCATCTTTGGGGTAGAATACATGACGGCAGTTACCATTTTATCATGAGATAACTTTCCTACTTTTAAAGGAAAAGAATACATTATTATCATGTAAAACTTTTATCTTTTAAAAGAAACTGGGTCATGGACATATTTCTTACTTTTTTTTAAAAGACATAGCATCATAGGATGTTGGAGGGTGCCTAGGCTTACTTACATAAAGGATACATTAGAAGAGGAAACATTGATTCATTGGTCAGGTGTCTGCCCTGCAGACGATGTGATTGGCGGGTGGAATTAGTGGATCTCTAAGAAGTAAAGAGCTGATCTCCCACTATCCAGACTGGTTCGTCTCTGGCTCTAGCATGGACTCAAGGGTAGGTCCTACAAGCTGCCAGTTGGGCTTTTTTTTGTTTTGTTTTTTTAACCAATCCTTTTCTCTTTTCTCTCAAATAATAATAATAAGGCACTTTGATCCTTTCAAATCCCCCAATAACAATCACATTTCAGTCTTGAGAATTTCTAAAAAAATCCAGTGTGCTCATGTCATTCCCACTCAAAGTGACCCTAGAGCAAAGAATAGAAAGAACTTCCCCATTGTTTCCAAGTTCGTAAATCTTTACAGAAGCATCTTACTACATCTTTCTCCAGCAGAGTGTCTGGTGCATTGAAACTGCTGACCTTTCATTTAGCAGCCAAAAAAATATTTTCAAATGGATTGTAATGATGATTGTACAACTCTTCTTAATGGAGTGAAACTATTGAAATGTCAAATACACAAATTATATGCCAATAAATCTGTCAAAACTAAAATAAGACACATTTTAAAAAGCATATTGTCATATGAAATACCCCAAAATTCAGAAATTTATTTGAAATTGAAACTCCTGCCCAAGTCAGGTCTGTTTCATTCCTGCTGCCTGTGGAAGGAAAGCAAGACGTGTTTACTTTCCTTTTTGCTGGCTGCTTGTTCTCCTCCTCGCCACCTCGGTCTCTAAGTTGCTTCAGGCCACTCCATGGCTAAGATGGAGCGGGGAAAAGAGTGCCTGAGTAAGCAGAAGGGAAAACTAATTCAACAGGCAGTGTGGAGAACTGCTTTTATTTCCTCCATTTAAAGAAGATTTAAGTCTCCTAGGCGACCACAAGGCGATGGGTTTGTCAAACAACAGGGATTTATTGTAACACGGCTCTGGAGGGGCTAAGTGTAAATCCAGGGCTCTGCTGGGACTCTGGTCTTCTTGTCCAGCTCGGCGCTGGCAGCCTAGGGTGTCTTCTTGTACTCCTTGGCTTGTAGAGGGACCCTCACAGGATGGTCTGTGCTCGGACGTGATGCTGCCTTTGCTTCGGTTCTCCCTTTCTATAACATTCCACCCAGAAAGGATTGGCAGTGAGACCTACCTCCCTGCCTTATGGCACCATTGGAAATGTCTTCGAGGAAAGGCACTCTAAGGGTGTAGTGGTTTACCGGGGGAGCTGCTAGGTGCAAGGTCAGTCCTCATGCACTCAAGTTTTTTCCCAGAGCACTGTCCTTGTAAACTGTATTCAACATCATGACAGTTTCTGCGGCATTTTTCCTGAGCAGGAAACAAAACTTCATAGCCCAATGCTGTTCTCTTAATTCACAGCCATCACAAAAATGAGGTTTGAGCAAAACTGCTTTCATGAAAAATTTCACTATGACCAGAGAGAACCTTCGCAGGCAATGT
The DNA here is from genome assembly GCF_050624435.1 of Tenrec ecaudatus. Classification (NCBI taxonomy): domain Eukaryota; kingdom Metazoa; phylum Chordata; class Mammalia; order Afrosoricida; family Tenrecidae; genus Tenrec; species Tenrec ecaudatus. Next base: position 152,774,727 of record NC_134532.1, read on the forward strand.
CACTCGGTGCACTACCTCAGAATGAGATGTTCAATGCTCACCTCGCAAGGAAATGCTCACTACAAAAGCCCCACTCAGTGGAGCTTTATCAGGGTTTTGTGGGGCACACGCTCATATGTTTTAAAATTCTGGTTGATTGTAAGAAAACCATTAGAAAGTTACCCCAAAACGGGGAAGGGAAATCTAGATAGATGATAGATAGATAGGCAGATAGATAGATAGATAGATAGATAGATAGATAGATAGATAGATAGATAGATAAACAGACCAGTGTTGCTATAGATCATGTGGAAAGCCCCTGGACATATGATATTCATTTAAAGAGGAAAAGTCCAACTGTTTTCTATTTCTGGCTCCCCAGGCCGTGACTATGAAAAGAGCAAAGTCTGCGCAGAGCTCAGCAGTCTGGGAAAAGATGACTTCAGATCTTTGTAAGTATGCAGCATGTCCTCATTCTCTCGGTAACTTAGCCTTGAGGAAAACTGAGTCTGAGGTAAGTTTAATTCAGTCTGGAGGGATGAGCTGATCTCTCCTGGGTTTTAAGAATCCCAGGGTCCATGTGGGCAGAAATGTCATCCAAATCGAGATTATGCAGAGACCTCAGTTGAATTATGGTTACTAAATTCTAAGAAAGTGTGATCAGTAAGTTCATATTAAGTCCTCAGAACATAAGTAGGCATGGGTTCCAAAGGTAAATGAAACTGTAATTATCGCTTCTCGGCCTTTTGGCTAAGATCAAGTGAAAATGTCATTAATAAAATGTAATTAAAAGAGACTGAGGGTCAGAAGAGTTTCGTGTGGGAAGGCTCAAGAGGGCAGGACCAGAAAACCATGCTTGTCTGATGGAAACTGCAGTCTCACTTGCATTGCTTTCTAAAACAAATTCTCCTGGAAGGCGAGGTTGTTACTGATTGCTACAGTCAACTCCAACCCACAGAGATCTCTTTCAAACCAAATGAAGTGCTTAGTCCTCCCCCTCCTCGCCAGGTGTGCACACACAGGTGCTATGTGTAAGCCCATTGCTGCATCCGCTTTGTCAATCCGTCAGCAGCCAAGGTGTCGAGCCATCTTGTTCAGACTTCTCTTTTTGCGCATCCTCTGTGTACCACATATGATGTCCTCTGAGAGAAGGCCCTCTTGCTAACATTCCAGTGTGTGTGAAATGAAGGCTCATCGGCCTCCAGTCTAGGAGACAGTCTCCCTGTTCTTCTAGATCAGCCTTGCTTCTTCCTCTGGCAGTCCCTTTCGATAGTCTTCCATGACATCATCCTTCCAAGGCCCCAGCTCTGCTTCATTCCTCCTCGTTCATTTTCCTGCCTACATACGAGGCAAACGAAATAGCGTGGCTTGTGCCAGCGCCGCCCTAAACCTCTACGTGACATCTTTGCTTTTCAAGACTTTCAAGAATTAAAATAAGAACTACTTTCGAAAGGAACCTTTCATCCCTTTCACGAACTAAACAAAAAATGCATAAAATATCACCTTTAAAGAACTGAACAGATTCGATATTTTAATTTTTACACATGTGACAAATGTTTTATTTCTAATTGATATTTTTATTTCTTGCCCCCTTCAGATCAATGATCTCTTACAGCAGAAAATTTCCCAGTGGCACATTTGAACAGGTCAAACAGCTGGTACAAGAAGTAGTCTCCCTGACGGAAGACTGCTGTGCAGAGGGGGCTGACGCTGACTGCTATGACAACAGGGTAGGTCTGGCTCGTCGTCCATCTCTAGGGCGACTCACAGCAGGAGCCACGATAGTTAGGCCTTCATTCCATATCCTGGAGAAACCTGGATCAAAACTCCATACATCTCTAGTTTTGGGGGGCAGGGAGTGGGAGTAAACAGGGAGCCTATTCTTCTTAGGAATGAGGTTTACTCCAAAGTAATCAGAGTCAATGTGGCTCGTTGTTCGAGAAGGTTCAAATGGCAAAACAGAGGCACAAATTGACCTTGTTAATAAGAGGTAGGTAAAAGATTTGAGTCAGCTATATCTCACCCCAAAGTCTGCATTTTGTATTCTAAAGCTGATTCACAATCAGATTCAAGTTAGAATCTATTCAAATATTGATTTATGTTAAAAATAAACCTCTTGTAAATAATTCTCTGTTCCTTCAGAGCCTGAAAAAAATCACTAAAAAACAAAAGCAAACCAGTTGATTAATGAGTTGATTCTAATTCATGGCAACTCTGTGCTTGTAAGAGTGAAGCTGGGACCTTGCAGAACAAATCGCCAGAACTCTCTTCCAAGGTCCCACTGGGTACATTTGAAACCCCGAACTTTGGTTGCACAGCCAAGCCTTTAGCTGCTTGAGCTGCCCTCAGCCATGTGTATACGCCACCTATATCTGCCTCGTTGTGCCAAGGATGGATGGCAACCACCACAGAACAATTAGCATTGCATTAAATCTATTTTGTGCTTCAAAAATTGCCCTAGATACATACAAAAATTTTTAGCTTTCCCCTCTGTAGTTTATATGCACAAATTAAAATGCTGAAATGGTAAGCTTCAATATACAATTATAGGTACTAACTGAAAAGGAAAATGACAGCAACTTACTAAATTCAATCATCAGGCATAAGGCAAATTATAGTTAGATGTCTTTGAATGAAGACCTTGTGACCAGTGACCCTCATCCATGAGGAGGACCTTTGTATCAAGAAGGAACTTTACCTTAAGAAGGCATCCTGCCTAGTTCAACTCAAGTCCGTAGCTCCGGGGCCAGATTCAGAGTCACAGGCCAATGGCGCAGAAAGAGGAAGCAGGAAGCAGGGCGATCATGGCCAGTCAGTGAAGAGCAGTGCGGATCCACGGCCAACATGCTGACAACAGGCCACAGCCCAAGAAGGTACCCAACGACCACTTGATTGAAAGGTTGCCCTCCACCCCTAGCCAGGAGTGTCCCCTGGACATAATATCTAACTACCATAGACCTCTGTAAAATGATTCTTTTTGTTGCCAAAGGCCACAAGGAACACTAGTGGCACAAGGGGCTAAGTGTTTGTCTACTAACTGAGGGGTTGGCACTTAGGACCCACCAGCTCTAAAGGAGAAGGACAAGGTATTCTGTTTCTGTAAAAATTTACAAATTCTGAAAATGTATGGAGTGATTCTGCTCTGTCCTTAGAGGGTCACTTAGGCAAAATCAACTTGATGGCAGTGGTGTGAGCTTAAGCCTGCTACAGGTATCTTCAGAAACAATATCAGAGGATCTGACTAAATATAGTCTAGACGCTGTGCTTAGCCATTCACTGCTTTATCTGGTCCTTATTGACATCCTAAGAATTTCATGATCATTTCCTTCCACCATGGAGACAACAAGCACATATTTTAATGTGACTTTCCAAATTATTTTATTTCTAATGTATTTAAGTTAATGTTAGGAAATTTTACTAACACATTCCTAGATGAGAAACAAGTTCTGGAACTGTAGAGACCGGTCATCAGGAAGATGGCCCTGTCATTTTGTTGTCACTGTTGTTATTGCTGTTGTATGACACCCTTTACACACACACCCATTGCTCAAACCATGTGTTTAACTGTGTGCACATTTTTCTCTTTGCCAGAACAGAAATTTTACTTGAGAAAGAAATGGAACATGAAAGGAGATTCACTGAAAATAGAGATAGGATTTTTAAGAGAGACAGAAGCCCACTGCTATCAAGTCAATTCCAGTTCTTTGGGAACCTATATAAAGCTTTTGAGACTATATGTATTTCTCCCACAGAGTTGCTGCTGGGTTTGATCCTCTGATCTTTTGGTTAACAACCCAACCAACAACACAGCCATGACTCCATCAAAAAGAGAGGATGGGATGCTATTCCTAAATTCTGGGAGTTAATGGAAGACAGATGTGGTCGCTACTGTTTCTTTAGCATCTATGTAAATAATTTATGAATTCACTGTGTTGCTGTCCTCCATGAGAGGAGCGATCATTATAAGTTTTGTTCTACAAAAATCACTAACTTGTAATACAAGTTAGGATGCTAGTTTTAATTTTCCCATATTACTATTTACATTTCTTTTTGTAACTTCAAATTTCTTCCAATAATAATAATAATTTTGTTTTTGTTTTTTTATTATTTTTCTACATACCACTGGTTTGTTGGCATTCTAGGCTTGGGCTTAGTCTGCCTATGTCTATCACTGAGATTGTAACTTAAATTCTCGTTGTTTTTCAACCCTTGATGGAAATGTGAATAAATCTTGAAGCTGTGCGGAAAATTGGGTTAGGCTTTTGGCTGCTCATCACAAGTTCAGTGGGTTAAACCCGCCAACGGCTCTCTAGGAGAAATATGAGGCTGTCTGCTCTTATGAAGTTGTACAGTCTTGCAAACCCTCTGTAGGGTGTCCGGGTTGGAAGGGACTCCATGGGAGAGGGTGTTTACATTAGGGATGTTAGCAACAGGAAACCCTCACTCTCAGTGCATGTGGTGTTTCAAGGGGTAGGCAGGTGGAAGGGGCCACCTGGGGAGGTTTTCTCATTGTTAAAGATGAGCATCGCCCCACAGAGATAATGGGCTAGAGGGCATCAGCACTAAGGCTGTACGCAGGCAGAAATAACAATTGCTGATGAAAGTTCTATTTGGGTCAACTCTGAGGAAGGGGTGGTTATTTATTAATACAAATAAGACCCTGCACAAGGGTGGTTCAAAAATTCTGTGGGACTTTTGAAAATGAAATGGAAAGAGTATGGCATTTTCCCACGACTTGTCAAAGTCCCTTGGACTTGCGCATAGAACTACTTCTGCGGTCGGCCACATGAACAAACCAACTCAAGAAAGCCTTGACATGGTTGCTGATGAGAATTTTTAAATTTGGGAGTAACGTGTTTTCCTGAAGAAGCGTTTTCTTCTTTGCCTCCTCCCATTTCAGACGTCCGCACTGTCTGCGCGGTCCTGCGAGCAGGACTCTCCGTTCCCCGTGCACCCGGGCACCGCAGAGTGCTGCACCAAGGAGGGGCTGCAGAGGAAGCTCTGCATGGCGGCGCTTAGGCACCAGCCACAAGAGTTTCCCACCTACGTGGAACCCACCAACGATGAGATCTGTGAAGCATTCCGAAAAGACCCCAAGGACTTTGCTGACCAGTAAGCCGCTTTCATCAGAAGTAAAAATTTAGGTCACAAAAATATCAGTGTTAATCTAAGCCCCTGTCTAGACACATGACACATATCTCAACCCAGATGGTCATTTCCTGTGACGAGCAACTTGTCTCTCATGCAACTCCGCCCATGCTCCTGCCAGTTTCTATATTAATGACTGGCTTTCTCAGACAGATGAAGTCGGGTCCCAAAGCTTCTATTTACTGGTCCTAGTTCTGTTACTTGAAGCAGAATCACTTGGGTATCTCTCCATATGACATACTTTTACATATCTGATGAGATCTAACGTGATTCCCTTCTGCTAAGCTAAGGACCATAGCATGCTCTGTGAAAGACTTTGTTTTATTACTCTGCTTGTTTAAAGACTTAATTTCCAATAAGACATAACTTAATTTTCCCCTTCACTTCTGCATTACATTCACTGACAGAAACAGTTATGAATGTGATATGTTGTGCCACATAGTAAGCATACAGCTTCAAGCATCTTAATGATTGACATGCCTAATTAGCCAGAATGCACACTGAATCATAAGCCTTTGAAGAATATAAAAACATATTAAAATGGGGAAATCCAATTTAATATATCTACAAAAATTGGAGGCACTGCTGTTGAAAGTAACTTTAAAGGCACGACAGCAGTAGACTTTTATTAAAAATCTATTGCTTTGCCCATCATTTTCAATTTTCAAAAAAGATTTTGAATAAGATTACATAACTATTTTTAGAAAATTCAGAGAGGCTAGTTCTCCTAGGAATCAAAAGGTATTCATTAAAAAAAAGGGTACCTTATAAGTCTAGGATCATAAACTGAATAGGGAATGAAAGATAAGTTCATGAATATGAATGTTTTAATTTATTCAGTCAACATCAAAAAACAGCTACTGTGCCCAAAAGCTATGTGAATGAAGAGCTAACTAGCTCCTATACTCAAGCACACTACATGGAAATTTAGGAAAGGCCCTATTTTAAACTAAAATTAATTAAAGATGACTTCAGTATTTTACATCTTTCTAAATCCACAATAAATTTCAGATGTTAAAACTGTGTAACATGAACCTCCATCCATAAAAATACTTCTGAAAAAGTAGGATTTCAGACTGCAACTCAGAATATTAGATGGGACCCTTAGGGGCAGTGGATTTATATTAATGGAGGACAATGAAAGTAAAAATGAGATTGAGCATGGCTGTTCAACTCAAAGGATATAATCACTCTGTAAAGAATTGTTGAATTGGGGTATATCCTTCTGTGAGTGTTCTCAACAACAACAAAAATAAAATAGATTATACAACTTTTACAAGTAGGGTTTATTTTGACAACCCTTCCATTTCCCCCCGCAGATTTGCATATGAATATTCCAGCAATTATGGAGAAGCTCCTTTACCGCTGTTAGTCAGTTATATTAAGAGCTACCTCTCTATGGTAGGGTCCTGTTGTACTTCCTCAAGTACGACTGTGTGCTTTCTGAAAGAGGTAAGTACCATTTGATTTCCTACATCACCACTGCGTATGTTGTCATGGAGTCGATGCCCACTCATGATGACCCCATATGTGCCGAGTGTGACTGCTCGACTGGCCTTTCAGTGACTGGGTTATTGAAAATACATTGCTAGGCCTTGCTTCAGAGATACCTCTGAACAGACTCACATTTCCAACTTCCCTCAAGCTTCCTAATTGTCTGTGCTTTGCAGGGACTCCGTTGTTCAGAGTTACAGGCTCATTTCTTCTTTTCATGGCATTGCTTTTAAACAATGGCAGACATTTTGATTCTGGAATCAATATGGCTTTTTTCAATGCTTCCTTATATTTTTTATTTGGAAAATGAGTAAACTGGTCTTTGGAAAAAGAAAATGATAATCTCCTTTGTTCAGAATTCAGTTTTTATTTATTAAACATCATGAAATCAGTATTTTTAATTCTTAGCTTTCCATCATATTACTTTCAAAAGATCTTGCCCATCTAATGAAATCCTATCACTTGTTTTCTAGAGGCTACTGATTAAACATTTATCACTTCTAACCATGATGTCAAATAGAATTTGCTCACAATATGTTGCTTATGGGAAGAATAAATCAAGACTCAGGTAAATAATAATAATAAGATATCGGTTTGACTCTAAATTTTCCTTATCAGATTAGAATATCCAAAGTACATGTCTGTAATCTATAGTTATAGTGTGCCCACAAAATCTCTGATCTAAAACTTATTTAAAAACCTAGCTGTTATTTTTCCCTCTTCTTTATAAAGAATATTAAGGTTGTCCTGTGGAAACATGGATACATTGTAAAATAGATTTGCTTTTAATGAGAACCTTTCTCATATAGTCTTACATGGGCACAAATAAAAACCATTTCTGCCATTCTCATACACCAAACATAAGAGCTGAATAAATCATCTTCTGAACACTAAAAATTATTTGCTTTGCCTGATTTTCTCTTGGAATGAGACATCCTGAAAATCCTTCCTTGCTTGCTAGGTGAAACTTTCTGCTCCATAGTGTGTATCTCCCTTCCTTCGTGAACATAGTCTCATATGTAGCTCTTTCAATTATTTGCCATTTTCACCTTTTTTTCCAGGGGGGCGGGAGAGATTAATCCTTTATAGTTAACTTCACATTGTAGTTTTGACAGTTTCTATTTTTATATGTCCTTCATCTCAACCAACCGGATTTGCCAGTTTCTATTCTCATGTATCATTTCCATATTTATAGCCCTTAAACTCTTTCCAAGGAGCCCTGGGGGTGTAGGAGCTTCCAGTTGGGCTGATAACCAGAAGATCAGCATTTTGAACCCACTGACCTCTCCCCAGAAGAAAGCAAGGGAGCTTTCTGCTCCCGTAAAGATTGACAATCTCAAAAACATGAAAGAGCAGTTCTCCTGTAGGGTTACTGAGTCTGGATTGACTCAGTGGCCGGGAGGGTCTTTTTGGAGGGTTGTTTTCTTTTTGTTTTGTTTTGTCTTGTTTTAGCTCTTTCCACTCTGATTTATGGGCTTGTTTTCCTTCCACAGTAATGAAAAATACTCGTTTCTATTGCTGAGCGAGGCAGACTAAGCCTCATGAGTCCTTTTAATATAATCTCATTAGAACCACTCAAAATAGATTTTCTCCAAATCTTGCCAGCTTTTCCCTTTATTCTCTCTCTGTGTTGAATTAGTGACACATAGAAATTTATTTTTAAGTAATTAATTAATCATTGATTTATATTAACAGCAATATCTAAGGATTTGTCATAAGGAAATAGTATTAGGTGTGAACAAAGCTATAACTACAAAATATTTAAGCCAAAATGTTTTATACATGAAAAGAAATGGACATTTCCTATTTCTAGAATAAAAATTACTCTAATTATGGTGTTTCTATATGAAAAAATGCTATATGTTCTGTCAAATTTTTATTATAAAATAACTTTTGATGATATAGAATTGATTCCTGGTGGCGTAGGGATTATGTGTTGGGCCACTAATGGAAAGATCAGCAGTTCGAAACCACAAGGTGCTCGGTGGAAGAAAGACTGGGCTATCCCTCCGGTAAAAGTGACAGTCTCAGAATCTCACAGAAGCAGTTCTACCCTGTCCTATAGGGTCACTGTGTGTCAGCAGCTCACTCACTTGACGACAGTGAGTGAAAACATCATATTAATGTATTAAGTAAAAAAGTCAAAGATAAGAAGTATTTATCATAGCATATTTCCATTCATGTATGCAGACCTCATATAATTAAAAAACACACCAAATTATTAACACATCCACTCTGTGTTAATTATGTGGTACAAAGTGATAGACCTTTACTATTTCACGTATTTAATCTGTGTATACTAAGTAAATTTAGTAACATATTTTTTAAAGAATGTGGCAGACTACAGAAACACAATATATGTAAACAATAGTAAACAAATTGCTTTATTTCTGGCTTAGATGAATGTTTTAAGGTTTAAAGCCTGCTTCAAATATATAGATCTGGATAGAAGAGAAGCACCTTCATACCTAGCATTTTAAAAGATTCATTGAAGCTGGATTGTTGCTTCCTGTTTCTTTAATTAGAAGTGTTGGCATATAGAGCCCATAGCATGACAGACGCTACCCAACTGTTGAGGTTAATTGGTATTATTTGGCATTACCTGGTATTATACCTTTCAACCTTGTGCTCAGAATGAGACAAAGAAACTAAAATGTTGGTTGCTAATAAACACTTTTAACTGCTTAGCCACCTGATCAAGTTAGCCCAAAAAGCACCGACTGCTGATCTGCAAGATGTTTTGCCACTAGCTGAAGATCTTACTGATATCCTCTCCAAGTGCTGTGAGTCGACCTCCGAGGACTGCATGGCCAAGGAGGTAAGAGAAGCCCTCACCGTCACCGGCATCGTGGGCCGGGCACCTCGTGCCATTTACGGAGTGGCGGCAGACCCACTTCTTTTCTCTTTTAAAAAGGAAAAAAAGAGGACCTTATGCAAAGGGCTTAAGTGGAGAGCAAATGCTTTGAGAATGATTGGGGCGGGGAATGTATGGATGTGCTTTATACAATTGATGTATGTATATGTATGGACTGTGATAAGAGTTGTATGAGCCCCTAATAAAACATTTAAAAGAAAAAACGGACATATAGCTCACATATCATACAATTCTACAGTTTAATCACCCCAAGAAGAGTGAGTTGTGCAATCATCGCCACGATCAATTTGAGCGTATTTTCTTTGCTTTTGTGTTCCTCTCTATTCACTTCCCATTTCTCCCCCAACTTCCTCTGCCACACCGCCAAGAACTTATTAATCCACTTACATTCTAGAGACTGCTGGACTTCATATCCAGAAACCCCTTTTTAAAAACCTAACCACAATAACAAAATAAAACATTAAAACCTCAATCAAAAAGAAAGCAGAAACCATACTATTAAAAATTAAAATAAACTTTAAATGAATCCAAAGGGAAATAAAATGTCAAAGAGCTAAATTTCAGCCTAACTGCACCCGCGAGTCTCCACTTGCAAATGCATTCTGCACGGTGGCAAGGCTACGAACATCCACAGACTGTGATCCGAGAGGAGTCACGGGAGGCTCAAACCCATGTGGTCCCGCCAAATGGATTGGGGACTTCCACTGTCATCCATCCGGAGCCTTTTGAAACCCAGGTGTGGGCAATTTCAGCACTGCTACCGTTCCCTCCGTCATATTGGGATTTTAGTAGTTACAGTCCTTGGATCGCACACAGCCTGGTGTGCTTCTCCCACGTGGATTTAGCTGATGCCTCACCTAGATGGCAGCTTGTTTGACGGCAGATCTTCAAGACCCCAGACACTCTTGCGTCTGATGCCAGGGACCATCTATTTTCTGTCACTACACGTTCCTATCATGCCCATATCCTCCGGGACCTCTTCAGGAGGACAAGCAGATACAGAAAACTTTAAATCTCTTCCTCAAACAGTCTCCAGGAACTCACAGGTGTAACCTCTGAAATTTATTGCTAACTCCATTTTAGAGACGAGAAATCAGAAGACTAGCAAGCCTCTATAATTCAAGGCCGTATAGGTCGCAAATCTCAGGGCTCACATTCAAGGACTAGATTTTTTGATGCACACAACCATGCTCTGCTTCCATCGTACAAAATTACATTTAGTAACCATATGTGGTTAGTTGAATTGTAACCTGTAAAAATTCAATAAATATATAATTCAGTTCTTGTATTCACTGATCACATTTCAAACGTACAAGTGCTCAATAGTATTGGGCAGCGTAGATATAGATAATTGCCATCACTGCTGATGGTTCTACTGGAAAGATCTGCATATCATTATTTCATTAGAAGTTATTGATGCTTTCATTGTACCTTCCATAATGTGATGCTATTTCAATTTTGTGCCATATTTCATTTATATAGTCATTTCAAATTGATTTAGATATGAACAGATTTGTAGCTATGAAGTTTATCAAACCTGAAAAGGTTGAGGATTTGCTTTAAATAAATGTCATATTTTCTGGTGTTATCAAGTCCTTAATGAAAAAAAGTCATATGCTGCCTTTACTTTTTTTTTAATCAAGAAAATACATTGGTATTAATAGTGTTTTCCTATAATCTGATTTACCATCTAGGTAGGACTGTATTACATAAGCCTCCTGAATGTATTGAATCTAACTACCTAAATATGCTATATTTTCATTCCATAAGTACTCAATTATTATATTTTTATCTTTAAACAATGCTGCAATGCATAGCTAAATGACTAAACTGTCCCTTCATGTAAAGTTATAATCTGAGGATAGATTCTTAGAATTGAAATTTTGCATGTTTAAGGCTTTTAGTACATAGTGGAAAATTGCCTCTCAAAAGTATTGAACTAATTCATTTCCGGGAGTAGTCATGCTGAGGATCGTGTCAGGCAGGGAGGTACAGGCCTTACTTGTAGTTAAAAGCCAGTCAGAAAACTAACAATGCATACCCTCTTCACTCTTTCTGTAGCTGCCTGAACACACAGTAAAAATCTGTGATAAGTTATCTAAAAAGAATTCTAAATTTGAAGACTGTTGTCAAGAAAAAACACCCATGGACATTTTCGTGTGCACTTACTTCATGCCAGCCGCCCAGCCCCCTGAGTTGCCAGCTGTTGACATTACCACAGATAAAGATGTGTGCAGTAGCGAAAACAAAAAAGCCAAAGACCAGTAAGTACACTTGATGCAAAATGAACCTCGCCATGCACCCCAAGGGGAATCAGGTGATGGGGCTAGAATAGAGAAAGTATGCTGTTACTTAGCAGCCGAGGTACCACTTATGCTTTCTGTGAATTTCTTGCACTCATTCACTGATTTTGAAGGTGCTCTGGTGAGGCTGCTGATGAAGCATTGGACTGCTAACCACCAGGACAGCAATTGAAACGCACCAGCCACTCCAGAGGAGAAAGAAGAGGCTGTCTGCTCCTGTAAAGCGTTGCCATCTCTGAAACACCAGGGAGCAGCGTCACGCTTTGCTACCGGGCTCTTAGGGGTTGGAATCATCTCGATGACTCGCTCACTGCCAGGGAGTCTATTCTGACTCACAGAAGCTCTACAGGAGAGAGAGACGACATGTATATGGGAGTAGAAACTTCATCTGAATCCCATGGAACAGCTGCCCCCCAAGTAATCCGCTATATTCTCAGGGCTGCTTATGTTAACCAGAGTCTTAAAACTCACTGCCATCGAGTCGATGCTGACTCATAGCGACCCTATAGGACAGGATATACCTGCCCCTTTATGTTCCTGAGACTGGAACTCTTTATGGGATTAGAAAGCTGTCTTTCTCCCACAGCGCAGCTGGTGGTTCTGAACTGCTGTCCTTGCAGATTGCAACCAGATGCGTAACCACTACGCCACCAGAGTTCCTACCATAATGATAGTATGTTTAAATTTTAATCAAAAGCTCAAATTATATTTTAGTTAGTGATGCATTTTATTTTCAAAATAGATAATGCATGTAAAGCAGATTTTTCTAGACAGTATTGGTATTTATAATAATTAGGTAAAATGCATCCCCCCCAAGGAGACGAATAACAGAAACATGAGTGAAGGGAGACAATGGACAGTATAAGATATGAAATAATAATAACAATATATAATTGATCAAGGATTCACAAGGGTGGGAGTATGGGGGAGCGAGGGAATATTTTGGAAAGGGTGATGGCAATATATGTGCAAATATGCTTGATAAAATTGATGCATGGAATTCTAAGAGCTGTTAAGAGCTTCCAATGATGTTTTGACAAATATATTAATTAGATAAAAAGATATCAAGTGAACGGAAATGATAAAACCTTATCTGGTTACATCCAACTTAAAAAAAAGAAAAAAACTACTGTAAGTACACCATAGTTTCCAAACACCATACATTGAATATCTCACGAGTACGCATTTTTTCGTGGTGCAAAAATCTTTAATAAGTAGGTTGAAGAATCGGGTTAGAATATAATATTATCAAAATCAGACTGCAGCATTTAGACCAAACTAATGATCTTGTTTATGTTTCTGCAAATACTCATTTCATAAATGCTTGGACTGAAATGAAATAAGGCAGAATGGTATATTTTTCTCAAATCTATTTTCACAGGACAGTCATTGAAAGGGCCCTATTGATGGTTTATATCGTGTCAATATAGTATTTGCAAAGAGAGCTTTTCCACATTTGTTTTAAGTATCTGTGTTTGCACACTACATCGATGGCTGTGACAGGGACCCAGCTGGCAGAGTGGTTACTGAAGGTTGGCGGCCTGAAAGGTCAGCAATTAGACTCCACCAGCAGCTCTGGGGAAAGATGCAGTTGCCCGCTTCTGAGTAGGGGCTGACTCAAAAACTATGAGTTTGGGGTCTATATGTGAATGTATACATCATGCAGATTAATCACTTTAATTCCATTTTAAGCAGCCACAGTATCTTCATTCAAAAACAACTTTCTGAAACTTGCATTTCAATGAAAATCTTCAATAATACAAACCTGTTGCTTCAGGTGTTAACTTTTTCATGAAGACCAAAAAGGTTTTGCCTTTATAATAAATATGCTGCATCCCAAAACATGACTACATACACGCCTACCTACACATAAATTATGGTCGTGGTGAGGTGTGACTGAGTCACGCTATACCAAACATGAGTCCCTTGCCGGTGACTAGGCTCTCCTGACAACAGAGCACAGTACACGAGGCGGATTCTTGCCATCCTCACGTCGAAGGAGCGTTCTGGCTGCGCTCCCTCTGAGCCGGGTTAGTCTGACCCGCATGCTAATGCACACGATCTCCTCTTGTCTCTTACTCTAGGTATGTGTTTGAACTAAGCAGAAGGACCCATGTCCCAGAGGTCTTCCTCAGTAAAGCACTTGACCTGACTCTGAGAGGCCTGGGTGACTGCTGCGACTCCGGGGACTCCACAGGCTGCCTCACTGCCAAGGTGCCCTTTATTAGGCTTTCTCCACAAGCTTGGGTCTCAAGCACACGTTTGCAAACTGCAGCCAAACTACAGCCAAGTCTGCCCTGATACTGCATCTTTTATATGCCCTGTAAGCTAAAAACAATGTGTGTATGATATTCAGTGGTGTGTGTGTGTGTGTGTATATATATATATATTCAGAAGAATGTTGCATGATGTACCAAAAGTCTAAGAAATTCCCATTTCAGTGTTCAGGAAGAAAGTGTTGGTGCAGCGTGGTTGTGCTCCTCCATTTGTACATTTTTAAGGACTGCTTTTACTCCACAATAGCAGAGCTGAGCATTGAGACAGAGCCCAGACTGCCTGCAAAGTCTAAAATATTTACTGTCTAGCTCTTTGTAGAAAAAAGTTTTATGCCTATGGTATACACAAACACAGAATTCTCATTTAACAGGCTCCTGGGAGAGTGTTTCAAAGTAAATAACTATTATGTTTTACAGGGCCCGCTCCTGCAAAAAGAACTATCATCTTTCATTGAAAAGGGACAAGAAATATGTGCTGATTATTCAGAAAACACGTTTACCGAGTACAAGAAAAAGTAAGGCTGTTGCTTTGCCTGTATCCTCCAAATTTATCATCAATCTTTGCCTGGTATTTTGGTTGGGAAGCACAGTTGAAAACTCGGGATGCACTAAGTCAGTGAGCAATAAAAATAGGAGCTACTCAAGAGAGAGAGAGAGGGGGTGGAGGGGTGAGGAAGAGAGAGAGAGAAAGCGTAGAAGCTAATAACTCTGGAGAAGAAGCCTAGTTCTCTGCTGGAAATAAAACACACCCCGCAGTTGAGGTGAGAGGACAATTAGAACACAGCCACCAAATTGTAAGTTATAAAACCTGACGAGAGTTAAACATGCGTGCGTGCGTGTGTGTCTGTGTGCGTGTGTGTAGATATACATATCCTTAAGTCTTGGGAATCTGGGGTCTTCTCTATTTCTCATTACCTCCTGCTAATAGGACAAATCAATCTGCCTTCAAGAAGCACGGCCAGAGTGCTCTGTAGAGGCAGGGCTGGCCAGTCTCCATCTTCCATGCTGTGGGCAGGTTGTGAGGGGAGACAGGTTCCCGGAGAAGGGCCTCGGGTTTGGTCAAATAGAGGGACAGCAACAAAAGGGAAAGGTCCGCAGGGACACGGACCCAAGCGTGGGGACCACTGTGAGGATGGCGCGGGACCAGGCAGTGGGTCGTTCTGCCCTGCACCACGTGGTGATGGCTTGGGATTGACTCGGCGGCACCTAACTCCATCCACCAGCTGCAGGGAAGCTGGGCTGCGTTCTCCGGGAAGACACACTTCGCTCCCAGATGGTGCAAGCCTGACGTCCAGCTGAAAAGTGAGACTCGGAGTGTGTTACGAGCAGTTCCAATTGTTGGGGAGTTGGCCTGGGCTCGTGGCACCCCGTGTGTGGCCGCAGACCTGTGCCCCCTAGGTTTTTCTATAGAGTCCGTCGAAGCTGTTCTTCGGTGCCGTGGACTTGGTTCCGACCTAGAGTAAGCCCGTGCAAAGACAACGCAGCACTGTTCTGCTGAAGCCCGTGGTTGACGCCAAGGTGCCAGCCCATCTTACCGAGGGCCTCCGCTCCTCACCGCCCCTCCACTTTGCCAAGCAGGATGCCCTTCTCCGGGGTCTGCCCTCTCCTCTCAGCACGTCCACAGCGTCCCTTAATAGCATGGCCGCAAGTGTGAAGTTGCCGGGCCTCTGTACCACTGATTTCCAGCATAGAAAATTCAGAAGTACCCAAATGGAGGGGAAGGGGAAGTGATTTAAAACAGGAGAGAACCCTAACAAAGTGCTCATGTAGCATCAGGAAATAGTCTTTAAGATGCTTGAAATCTAGAAACAGAACGCGCATGAAAGGCCGAGCCTACAGACCAAGAATCCAGAAGGAAGTCACCCATATTGAAATCACGGAGCTTACTGAAGTAGAAAGATTGTGATCAAAGTCCAGAAGCACTTCGCATGCTCACCTTCCCAGGCTTGAAAAAGATGTAGATTTCACTTTTTAATCTAACAACAGGTTCTAACACTCATTCAACAGATACTACTATTTTTTTTTATTCTATAAGATCTAACATAACTATCATTTGCCCTAGGACCATGTATAAAAACCCATCTAGTAAGATGTTATATGAAAATATCTTTCAGACTGACGGAGCGATTAAGAGCGAAAATGCCCGACACCTCCGCTGCTGACCTCGCCCAGGTGGTGGACAAGCACTCAGAATTCGCCTCCAAGTGCTGTTTCATCAACTCCCCGCCGCTCCACTGCGAAGCAGAGGTGGGCGCATCGAACACGCGACTCGCCGCGCGGTGCTCTAAGGAGCAGACACTCCAGCTTACTCCTTTCTTTCTTCTTACTGAGGGACCGAGAATACGCAAGAGGCTTTTCCTAGTGCGCAACTCTGCCTTCCTGTCTTTACAATGAAAGGAAGACATACTTTTATAAATATTGTATCATTGGTATCATTTTGACTTTAATGACAAAAACTATGACTCTAATTTTGATTTGATTTAACACAAAAAACAATACAAATACAATTGGGACACTAATAAAGGTCACATGATAATTTTTTTACCATAAGTCATTTTTTAAGATTAACAATATTTATCTTAAGACTATTACGATCTTGGGGTCTTTTTTATTACCTTTTTTTTTTCTTTTATGCCCTGTCATTTGGCATCCAGTTTTGAAAGATAAATAACTTAGAACTCCTATGTATCTGCCAGTTTTCCTTCAATACCTCCCTAAATTTTGTCATTTATCTCATTTTTATTATTATTGATTAGACAAGCTTTTCTGTCCCCATAATTTTCAAAAAAATATGCAAGTGACCTATACTTAAATGAATTGAGGGAATAACTGTCACCTCCTTTTGCTGTGCCTTTTTTCTCCTAAATTTTTAATTTATTCATATTTTCAATAAGCATTTAACATCAGTTGTTTCTTTTTGATTTTTTCAAAATTTATAATATCTCCTCTGATTCTATTTCTTTTTTTTCACCTTTGCATGTTTTGGTGCTGTTTTATTGTTTCATGATATTGATGGATGCTGCAGGGATGACTGGGTTCACCTTTGAAGGAAACTTTAAGTAGCTATACAATAATGGTTGGTCATCGTGCGTGTTTCATGTTATTTATTTGTCTAATTCCAGATGAAATATTCTTTCCAATTAGCATTCCTTTTACTCAAAATGCAAATTGTCACTCATTCCATAGCTTGCTCCCTGGTTTGGAACCCTGCATTTGAATCTATAAGTTCGTTTTTGTTGTTTTTATTTTGCCATGTCAAGAAAGTTTTATTCTACTACGTATTAGGGAAAGTTTTCTTACATCGTTCCTCAGATCCGCTTCTTCAGAGAAGCGATTGTTCAATATTGTTAAGGGACGTTTTTGTACTTACCTGATAATCCCATCGCTTGGCTGGCAGGGCTCTTGCTGTGGTGGCTTGTGAGTCACTGTGATACTGAGAGCTCATGACTGGTGTTCAAATGCCAGCAGCGTCTCTCAAAAGCGAGCAGGTTTCAGCAGAGCCTCCGGACTAAGAACAGACTAGATGAAGGATAGGATGTCCACTCTGAGGAATTGCACAGGTAACCCTTGTGGGTAGCATCGACACCTCGTCACATGCTGAAAAGCTCACGGATAGAAGGAGCACTGTCAGACATAGTACCAGAAGAGGAGTCCCTCAGGTCAGAGGCCCTCAAAGGATGACTGGGGAAGAGCTGTCTTCTCAAAGTAGAGCCAGCCAGAATGACATTGGTGGAGGAAAGCCTGGGGGAGTAAATTCTTCGGATCCTCTGTTTGGTGATGGGGCATCGAGTCAAAATGAGAAGAAACAGCTGCAAGTATCAATTAATCAGAACTTGGAATCTATGAAGTCCAATATAGGGAAATTGAAAGTTGCAAAAATGAAAGCCTTTGGGATTTACTCCCATTTTACTCTTGGTAATGCTAAGTTCTCTACCATTGGCTAAATGAATGACACTATCAACTTATGCCCCACGTTGATGATTTATAGTACTATCTATCATAAAATGATAATGGTGTCTCAAGGGTGAACCAGAGACAATAAACCATAGTTACATGAATGGACTTGGGGCTTGTTAATTCTAGTCCCAATCGAATAATAATTAGTTCTAAGGGAATGACCCTGCTTGATAGTTACCTGCATAGAGATCAGTGAAACATGGATAGAAAGAATAGCATCTGAGGTCTTAAAAGCTTGTCTTTTTTTTTTCAATTTTCTCTGTTATTATACCGTTGCTTATTCGTCCAGTTGTGAAGATTTTTTTAAAATCATTTTATTGTACAGCTCTGATCACAATCCAACAATCCATAAATCTATCCATTGTATTTCAAGCACATTTGTACATTTGTTGTCATCATCATTCCCAAAACATTTGCTTTCTATCTGAGCCCTTGGTATCAGCTCCTCATGTTTCCCCTCTCTCCCCGCTCACCCCTCCCTCATGAATCCTTGATAACTTATAAATTATTATTATTTTGTCATGTCTTACACTGTCTGACATCTCCCTGCACCTTCTTCTTCTGTTGTCAATCCCCCACAGAGTATCTATTATATAGAACCTTATAACTGTATCCCCACTCTCACTACTGGCCCTGAAGGGATCATCTGTCCTGGATTCCCTGTGTTTCCAGTTCCTATCTGTACCAGTGCACATCCTCTGGTCTAGCCAGATTTGTAAGGCAGAATTGGGATCCCAAAAGCTTGTCTTAAAACAAGTAGGTATTTAAAGGAAGCATAAACTAAGTCCACATGGAAGAAGCACACCAGTGTATGTGATCCAAGGAATTGTAAAGAATAAAACCCAAATCTGAAGGGCAAAATGGTACCAGAGATTGAATTAAGAAAACCCATTTTGCAGAAGGCTAGGGAGGACAGTGGAAGCCCCAGATCCAATTGCAGGGTCCCCACATGAATCAAGTCTCCAGTGACTACCCTCAGACCATAGTAAAGGCATGTGAAGGGCCATGCTACCGCACAGAGTATTGTACAATCAATTATAGTAGATGCAGTTAGTCTCTCTTTGACCCATTTTACAGCTGTTATATTGTTAATTTAATATTTTTAATATGTTCATCTTTTTACTGAGGTTTTTCTGTTTTAGGTAGTCGTTGCTATTGAGTTATTTTGCTCTCTGATTGGGTTTTGTAGGGTTTCCTGTATATTAAATCTGGATAGGTAGAGCTATAGAGATAGTAACTGGATGGTAGGTGTGTGCCAGGGAAGGAAGGGGGCCTAAAAGCAATGAGTATGAGAACAAATTTCTGAAATTAATTATAGTGCTGATGACACAAATCTTCCTAATATGAATAAATTGTATGTGATGTGAAGCATATGCCAAGAAACTGAAATGGGAAGCGCTATCTGACCTATAGGGTCTCTGTGAGTCAGCATCACTTCAGGGCAGTGAGCTTAGCTTGGGAAGGAAATCTAAACCACCAGCTAGCACTACGTTGAGTAGTTCTACTCCTGTGAAGATTTACAGTCTTGGAAACTCACAGGGACAGTTTTGATCTGCCCGATAAGAGTCACTATGAGTCAGAATTGACTTAATGGCAGAGGTTGAGTTGGATTTAAGGGTACCCTATTTCAACCACCATGAAACTTTCCCCACCCCTCTGTAATCTGTTGATCGAGATCCAAACTCTAGGAGACAACTGGACCTTAGGCTTCCTTCAAGCATCTGGTTGGTCATTTCTTCCAGTTGTTTTTCAGTATATTTTTCAGAACACATGGCCATTTCAAAGCTGTGTTATTTTCAACTACAATTGTGAGAAGCTATGTTTGCAGCTTTCTATATCACCAGTAAATTTATGAGAGAGCTGCTGCTGCTGAAAAAGGCAGTCTTTCAGAAATCACTGGAGACACGTGAGAAGAATGGAGCTGTTGAGGTCTGATTCTGGAGAACACCGAGTAGAGCCTCCTCTGTCACCGCTGGTTTCTCTGATTGCTGTTCTATCCTGATCTTTCAGCTAAGTTGTGCAGCTCACTTCTGCGTTCACCCCTTATGGTAGAGCAAAATCTACTGTTAGAACACCGGTCCCTTTCATTGTCAGTGCTTCGTGTGATTGCCCTATTCAGCCTATAAGGCTTAGAACATATTGTATTGTTGTATCTTCTTGGCCTATAGGTTTGACAAGCGAGTTGCTTAAAAGTTGTGACCGTCCACTTCTTTTACTCTCAGTCACTTAAATCCAGGGATCGCTCTCCAGACCTGGCTGCCATTACATGTAGCCCTGCTGCTGAGAGAGAGGCAACAGGGGCCTTGGCACCACACTGAAGGAGGTCTCAGTAGTGTGGGACAGTGCACTCCTACCCTCGCCCAGATCTAGGGCAGTCACCGAAATGGTTCATTTTTTATGTTTTTGTGTTTGGGGTATGGGTGCCATGGAGACCCATTTCTCAGAACTCATTATCGTGCTTCTTCTAAAATGTCCCAACAGAGTGCTAGTGGGCATCACTAGACTTCCCAAGGTACTCATAGACCACTGTAATGTGCTGGCGTTGATGATTAAAACCCCGACAGCATAGAAATCAATGTGACGGCTAACACTGAGTAGCCTATGACTATTTTTCAAACAGAATATGAGGAGCTTTAACATTACACTCCTCCTTCTGCCTCCTATCTCGCTTGTCCTGAACTAATGCAATTTTTCAAGCTCATCTTGCTTTAAGACCTTTGCACATGGTTACTCAGCCTGGATTTCCCACTACCTGGCTAACCTGTCGTCATAGTTCAAGATTTAATTTAGGTCCCACGTTCCATGGTCCCGTAACATTCCGGACAATCCCAGTCGGAGCACTTCGTTAACTCTATTTCCATTGCTTTCTTGTCCTTCCAAGGTGTGAACTCTTCAAGTTCAGAGACAGGTAGGACGACATATATGTGAAAGACGGCTACTAACAAATGCAGGATAGAATTACGGTTTTGGAAAGAATCTTTTCCTCTAGTTTCAAATGTCTTTATTTTCTGCACGATTGAGTAGGTTACAAGTAAAATATTGTACAATTTTGATAATAAACTCTTTTGTTCATTTTCAGATTGATGCTGAAATGAAAAATATCGTATAGGTATGATGCCTGTGTGTTGTCTTAGGTAAGTATATTTTTCATAGGCAGCAACAACAAAAAACAAGCATTGTACAATGTATCTTAAAATCATGGAAAAATTTTATCTAATCAAATGATCCCTTTTAATTATTCATTATTCATTCACATTTATTGTAACAAATAAAAATATTAAGAATCTGAAGAAACTAAGGAGCACATATCAGTCAGACTTCTAAGACATTTAGGATTACAATCAAGGTTTATTCTTTCTCAGTCTAGTGCTATTTCTACCAAAATTTTACTTCTAAAATAATGGTATGCTAAATCGTTTTAGTAGCTTTGAGCACACTTCTAGGGGAAAAGACATACTTTTAGAGGCAGGGTCTCCAGCAAAGATCTTCGGAGAAAGAGGCACAGTTCAAATTACAGCAATCCTGCTGAAGTATTATCACTTTCCTCTTTCAGACATTACATGTTACTACATTAGACGTGCCCGTGCTGGGAGCACAGACCGTTTGTTCAGCTATGGCTCCATGCCTGAGATGAAAGGTCACTTTCACTCTACATTTTCACAAAAATACCTTCTCTCCAGATTCAGATATGTTAATTTTAAAATATTAAATCTAAGATTAGAGTTATAATTTTTAAAATTATTTGGATTACCTTAGCTATCTATTGAACTAAAATGTTAAACCATGTAAACATTTTTTATTTTACTGACTTATTGACAACTTTCCAGAAATGATGTGTAAACAAAAACTCTCTTAATAGACTGATGATTAAAATTAAAGTATTCCATACTAGTTTTGGCAGTCATTTTAGGCAATGAAAAAAATTAACACTGTGAGAGATAAAGCAATGGAGGGTCCAGCAAATTCACTCTTGGGATAATTGAGTTTGGATTGGGATCCCTGCTCCCCCATGACTTATCTTTGTGACCTCAATCAACTTAACAGATGCTCCTAATGTCCCATGTGCCTCGAAGTATGTTGTAGTGATTGCATGTGAGATGGTACACATAAGATGCTTCCCGAAATCCATACTCACTGCCGCTGAGGCTATTCACAGACCCCTAGTGGCCTATAGGACAGGGCAGACGCATGCCTGTGAGTTTCCGCCAACGTAAAACACGTAGAAAGAATAACAAATAACTGGTCGCAATAATAAGAACAATTTTACTGTCACTTAAACTACTACTGCTGCTGCTATTGGTGATATGAATCTGAACTTGAAAAGACTTTCTGCCTCACAATTTCTTATATTTTGGCTTGTAAGTATCATTATGTTCTGAAAAGAAAGAATTATTCCTTTCTTTGGAGAACAACCTCTTCAAACTGCATGTTATTTGCAGTGTAAAAATTCAGGAGTTGAGCTAATATCTGGTCTATAATGCTGCTGTTATATTTTTCTCTCCATTTAAATGAATCCAGACTCCCTTTACCTCAATCCACTCATAATAATGTCTAGAGTTAAAAAAAAAATCGGAGTATCCAATCGCTACCTTACTCTAGCCCTTCCAGCTAGCTTGTGCTTTAAGGCTGCTGTTTATATGTGAGCCTTGCCTTTACATTTGTTTCCTCTTGCCCTACTGATCCTTCAGAAACTCTCCGCACACTTCCCTTGCGTCTTCTGTACGCTCTCAGGCCCCGGGAAGCACAGGCTAGCACTGGAAAATAAGGAAAGGACACACTAATCTGATCGATTTCAAAATATTGTTGCAACTAACAACTTTCCAAAATACACTAGCGGCTGGCTAAGAAGGCTGGTGAAATGAACATTCAGTTTTCAGGAAGTGCTGAGCCAGACGTGAAACAAGTATTAAAGTGTTATTACTTGTGTATGTTAGGGTCCTGCAAAGAATATATCTTCTTTCACTGTGGTTAGGTTTTAAATTATTTCAGAAAGTAAAAGATCACATATAGCTAAAATCAGTCTTCAAACTTTCATACATTATCTTATATATAGGACATCATGTATGATGTACAAAAGAATAATCTACTTAACAATATATAATATATATAGACAAAATATATGCATGCAATCCTATTGTACATGCAACCTTTGACATACGCTAAATATTTTCATTATATAAGGATAAACAAATAAAAATCTTTTTAAAATAATGAAAGTAAAATTAAAGTCTGCACACAAATCATTCATTTCTAGCAATCTCCTATTCCACAACATTGCTGAAAGTGCTAATGAGCACCAATGATTATTACCAATGATTGTACTGTAACAGCATAACAATAAGAATGGGATGTTACCATCAGCCAGATACTGCTTTAAACACATATGCATTATTCTATTAATAATCACAATAGCCTGAGGCAAAAGTATTACTGGTAGCAGAGCTAGACTAACAAGCTTATTCCTGATCACATCGCTTATAAAATACACTCTAATGTTAACCCAGGAGTCTGGCTCAAGAGCTCATGGCCTCAGCCAGTATTCCTGATAATCAGTATAAAGTCCCTTTATGTGTAAACTGAGGCAATGATGAAGGATATTACATGCATTCTAATTGAAAATGTTATTGGGAAGTCAACTGGGAAAACAGGAGTAAATCGACTATGCAGAGTTCTGTAAAATGCTACTTATTTTCCTTAAAAAGAAAAAGTTCAGAGATCAGCTGTTGCTATGTAGTCTTTGAACTTAGTCTCAACTTCATTATTGTGAAGTTTTGTCCCACTAAAAATCTTATGCAGAAATAAAGTTATTATTCAGTGTTCTGCTATTTGAAACATAGACTAATATACTGACTCTAAAATGCTGTATATCTCATCTATAAAACTCCCTCCCCCCTAGATCTACCAGTAGTCAATATTTTCCTATAGCCTTTAATTAGCTCTTCAGTTGCTATACCCACTAATCATTTGGCCACCCAAACACAATTTGGTCATGTGTAAAATAAAGAAATAAAACCTATAGCCCTATAACCTTACATACTCCTTCCACAGATTTCAACAGCAAGGGTTGAGTCTTTTGAGTTTGATTTTTATCCAGGGACTATGTGTTATAATCACAGTCTACAACAGTGAAAAGCTATCAAAAGTGCATTGTGTTAAGAATAGATATGTGGTCTCAAAAGAGAAAAATTATATCTTGTTCACAAAGTTAAAGGATATATGTAGTAGTGGTGGGATTAAGAGAGCAATTCCAACTTCATCATTTGTAAATTGAATATCCTGAAGTATAAAGAGGCACCATATGGATAATGATCTGTATTTTACAATCGTCAATAAATTACTTGATAAATAAAAAAACACTTAATGCAAAAAATCCAGATGCAGCCACACTAAAATTTAGCCTGTTTATGAGATTTAGCTAATAGACATGGCGCTTGGGTTCCAGGGAGTAGAGTGTTGTATAAAACTATCCTGGGGTCATTGAATTCTAAGGAGCTTAGCCCTAAAACAGCACAAGCCTATTCTTGAAGTACTCTAATCAAGTCTGACCGTAGTGACCACAAACTAACTGAGCCCCATCCACAGCATTATAATTGTTCCAGAAGGTCCATGCTCTTGTAGGATTTTTTTTGCTCACTATAATTGGTAGAATTTCCACTGGCAGAAGCATATTGGTGAGTGTGAATCAATCTTAAAACTATTAGGCAATTTTGATAGACTTTGTATTTCTTTGAAATTAAAGGATTGTTTTTAATAAATCATTTTATTGGGGGCTCATACAACATTAACACAATCCATACATCCATCCATTGTGCAAGCACATTTGTACATTTGTTGCCATCATCATTCTCAAAACATTTTCTTTCTACTTGAGCCCTTGGTATATCAGTTCATTTTGTGCCCCTTTCCCTCCCTCATGAACCCTTGATTTATAAATTATTATTATATTTTCATGTCTTACACTGACTGAAGTCTCCCTTTACCCACTTTTCTGGTGTCCATCTCCATGGGAGGGGGTTATAGGTAGATCATTGTGATCAGTTCCCCTTTTCTCTTCCCACCTTCCCCTTCCCTCCTGGTAATGGCTACTCTCAATAATGGTCCTGAGGGGTTTATCTGTCCTGAATTTTCTGTTTCCAGCTCTTATCTGTGTCCATGTACATGCTCTGGTCTAGCCAGATTTGTGATGTCGAATTGGGGTCATGATATTGTGTGGGGAAGGGAAAGCATTAAAGAACTAGAGGAACATTGTATGTATCATCGGTGCTATACTGCACCCTGGCTGACCCATCTCTTCCCCGCGACTCTAGTGTAAGGGGATGTTCAATTGCCTACAGATTGGTTTTGGGTCTCCACTCCAGACACACACCCTGTTCCCATTCACAATGATGTGATTTTTTGTTCTGAGTCTTTGATGCCTGATACCTGATCCCATCGTCACCTCATGATCACACTGCCTGGTGCACTTCGTCCATGTGAACCTTGTTGCTTGTCAGCTAGATGGTTGCTTGTATATCTTCAAGCCTTTATGTCCCAGATGCTTTATCTTTTGATAGCCGGGCACCATCAGCTTTCTTCACCACATTTACTTATGCACACATTTTGTCCTCAGTGATCATGTCAGGAAGGTGAACATCTCAGAATGCTGGATTTTTAGAACAAATGTTCTTGCATTGAGGAAGTACTTGAGTAGAGGCCCAATGTCTGTCTGCTTCCCTAATACTAAACCTATAAATATATGCACATAGCTCTATTTCCCTATCGTCATATATAAATATATTTACATATGTACATGCCTGTATTTAGACCTCTATAAATGCCCTTTGCCTCCTAGCTCTTTCCTTTATTTCCTTTCCTTTCCTTTTGTCCCACTGTCATGTTCAGCCTTCATTTGGGTTTCAGTAATACCCCTTGACTACATTGCCCTTGATCAAGCCCCACCAGGCCTCCTACATCCTCCTCGCCATCAATTTTAGGTCACCTGGTCCCTTGTCCCTGGGTTTGCTAACACCCACCTCTTTTCCCACACCTCTCCCTCTCCCATGTCTCCCCCTCCCTTGAACCATCCGTGCCATTGTTTTCTCCTCCGTATTGTTTATCCCACTTGTCTTACCTAGATATACATGCAGAGATAAAAATATGCACAAAAACAAGACAGAGCGAAACAAAGCAACACAAGAAAATAAAACATTAACAACAACTACATTTGAAATTAAAGGATTCGATGAGTATATTTATCAAATAAATTTCTAACCTTGGAGTGAGACAGATGCTGCCCTCCTTATTTTTTTTCAGCTGGAGATTTGAACTATTTGTAGAACTTGTTTTTGTCTAGAGGTAATCTTGTCTGTAGATAATCTATAATTCATGCCTTGTAATCAATGATTTAATACCACTCCAGCCTTATCTAAAGTCTCATTGTAAACTTGAGTTGTCATCTGGACAGTGATTGGTCCCTAGGTCAATTCTTTTCGTCAAGCCTTCTATAACCAAGTTTGTGACAAGTGACCACATGTGCATGCCCGTCTGAAGATGTCATTGCTCTTTGAATAAATCTACTTTTAACCTCCATCTTTGGTAGCAATTAGTGCCCCTTGAATTGTCAGAAATAAAGGAATTGGCCTACAATTCCGTATCAAGTTTAATGGAAACTAATTTAAATATCAAAATTATACCTCTTATGTACTCACATTATCAAAAAGACACTATCAAAGAGAAAGTAGACCTTCTTACACTATAAAAACTGTGCTGTGTTGGTGGGGTTTGATCAAGTGCAAGGTATCCAAGAGGAATTACTGAAAGCTGAATGAAGGTTGAACATGAGAGTGGGACAAGAGGAAAGTAAAAGAAAAAGAGGAAAGAACTAAAGGGGCAAAGGACATTTATACAGGTCTAAATACAGGTATGTTAATATGTAAATATATGTATATAGAATTATAGGGAAATAGATCTATGTACATATATTTATATGTTAAGTATTAAGGTAGCAGACAGACACTGGGCCTCTACTCAAGTACTCTCTCAATGCAAGAACACTTTGTTCTAATAATCCAGCATTCTGTGATAGTTACCTTCCCCGACGTGATCTCTGAAGATAAAAATAAGTGCATAAGCAGATGTGGTGAAGAAAGCTGATGGTGCTCCTCTCAAAGGATATTACATCTGGGGTCTTAAAGGCTTGAAGATAAACAAGCAGCCATCTAGTTGAGAAGCAACAAAGCCCACATTGATGAAGCCTGTGGGATCGTGAGGTATCGAAGAAATCAGGTATCAGGCATCAAAGACCCAGAACAAACAATCATATCGATGCGAATGAGGGAAGGGCTCAGTGTAGAGTGCAGTGTCCACCTGCAGACAAGTGGACGTCCCCTCACAGAAGGGTCACAAGGAAGAGATGAGCCAGTCACGGTGTGGGATAGCACTGAGGAAGCACACAACTTTCCTCTAGTTCTTTAATGCTTCCCCCACCCCATGATCATGATCCCAATTCTACTTTACAAATCCAGCTAGACCAGAGCACATGCACAGCTACAGATAAGAGCTCACCAGATAGGGAAATCCAGGACAGATAAACCCCCCGAGAACCAATAATGAGAGTAGCAATATCAGGAGAGGAAAGGGAAGTTGGGGGGTGGGGGGTGAGGAAAGGGGAAACCGATCACAATGATCCACACATAATCACCCCCAAAGGGACAGACAACAGAAAAGTGGGTAGAGGGAGGCAGCAGTCAGTGCAAGACATGAAAAAAATCATTTATAAATTATCAAGGGTTCATGAGGGAGGTGAGGGGCAGAGAATGAGCTGACACCAAAAGCTCAAGTAAAAAGAAAATGTTTTGAAAATGATTTGGCAACATATCTGCAAATGTGCCTGACATAATGGACAGATGATGGATTGTGATGAGTGCTGCAAGAGTCCCCCATAAAATGATTCATTTTTTAATGAGCTGTGATACAACTCTACTATAGTGTCTTGGATAAGAGAGGAAAAAAATCCAAGGTAAAAATAATTTGCCAAATATAGTCATCAATATTTACTAAAAGATAGAAACTACTTAACTATTATTCCATAGTTCCATGCCTGGGCCCTCCCTACACAAGTTCTAGCAGGGAGCACATCCTCTGCTACAGCAGGGAGCCACAGACCAACGTGGTTCCAAAAGCTTGTGAACAACAGGGTTGAATGATCATCGAATTGCCTCATCAAGCTTGGAAGCTCTCTTGTATTTCACTGAGTCTTACAAAGAAAAAGAAAAAAATCTATGCAATGCACAATGTACATTTAAATAACAATTGTGATAGGCCTGCATGCAGTATAGGGAATTTCTTACATTTCTTACTCTGAGTCTTTCAGGTGGGTCATGCTAGATATGTGGATCATGGCTTTTCCATCGACATATAAGGTACAGGATTTCCTATGAATCTGGATAGCAGTGTTGCGTTATTGCTCACTTGCTCTGCCTTTCTAATACATCATCCGTTTCCATTATTCTCATAGATCCAGTGTGGGGAGTGACCTCGGATGACCTATCCTTAGTGATTCCACCCAACTTTGGGAAGAGAACTAGGATCCCCCTGTCTTTTTCCAGCTCCAGTGCTTTTGTGCCGTGATCACTGTTAATAGATTTAACATGAAAATAAATGGAAATTCAATGTAAACCTGAGAATTGCTACGAAGAGTGGTCTATGCTGGTCTTCAGCGCTGTGTCTGTGTCTTTCACTGAAAGTTGCAGTAGGCAGCCCACACCTCGTGACCCCTGCTCTAGCCGATCTCTGCTGCCTTTCACTGAAAGATTCACAACACTAAGCCTCCACTTTACAATTCCCAGTACACTAAGCTCCATTCCCTGGTGGCTTCTTGAGTTTAGTAGGCCCCATTAAGGAGAAGCTTTGGACAACTCTTTGCTTTTAAGAAGAATGCTCTTGCGAATAATTTCTTGCTCCCAGCTGCAAGCTGAATGACATTCATCAGGTAACATCTGCCTGGCAAAAAGAAAATATTTATCTTCATAAATGCACTTTGTTTGTGTTGAAAATGTCGCCTTTGAACAACTTTTGAACCAAAATTCTTAGAATACTATGATTCTTCAGGTTATCACAATACATACAAACTGCATATGACAAGCCTTTCCTGGGTTTTTGTTGTTGTTGCGGTTGTTCAGGGGAAATGGAAGTGTTCGAGTGCAATAAAGGCCACGTTGTCAGAAGAAAGGCCTTCGTAATGCAAAACAGGAACAAAAGAAAACCTTCCATATGTTTAGATATTTGCATCAAAGGGTTTGAATTTAAATTATCTTAAATGTAGACTTAAATGTTAGAGATGAAGCATATTTAAAGACTGACATAACTGGAATCAAATGAACTAAAACCACTTATTTTATTTCTCAGTATCTCAAGTCCCAGCACAGGCATTCCATTAAGAGTCAAGGAGATTGGCTGCCAGGGATTGGAAAATAAATCACCTGCCCCCTTTAGGCTTCGCTAGTGGAAAGTGGGGCTCACCTCCCACAAACATTCCAAAATGGATAATTCACCTCAAATAAGATTAAGGAAAATACCATGAAGTCAAAAAGTAAGCAACTGTACCAAAAACCAAACAAACAGACAAACACAACCCCTAGCCAAGAGTCAATTCAAAGTCACAGTCACCCTCTAGAACAGGGTAGAACTTCCTCTCTGCATTTCCAAGAGTGTAACTTTTTTTTTATTTTAATCATTTTATTGGGAGCTCTTGCAGATATCATAACATCCCATAGTTCAGTCACATCAAGCAGGATTGTACAATGGCTGCCACAATCAGTTTTGAAACATTTTCTTTCTTCATATACTCCTTGATATCAGCTCCCTTTTATCCCCTCACCTCCCCCGTATTTTTTAATTTTACCTATATTTTTCCATATCACACATAATCCAGTATATCCATTCACATATCGAATATCCAGTATCCAATACCCAATTGAGGATTCTGTTGTTTGATTCCATTAAGTGTGGTTTTATAGTCATCACTGCTATCAGCTCGCTATCCCCCCCCACCCCCCAACTTCCCATACCCTTAGGAAGACATTACTCCTGCGGCTGTTTCTAAAGGGTCATTATCTCAGCTTTCATGTATGAGGAACATATGTGCCACATTCTAGAGTGGACTACAAATATTTAGGAGCTAAAGGGACATCGTGTCTGCAAAGTGGCTCAGATCACTTATAGCTATAAATAAAACCGCACATATCAATGTATTTTACTTTTATTTATATTAATCTTTTTCAGCTCAATGGGGCCGTTCTTTTTTTGGAATGTGCTTGACACAATGGATGGATATACAGATTGTGATAAGAGTTGCATGAGCCCCCAGTGAAATGAGTGTAACTTTTACGAGAGTAGAATGGTTCACCGTTCTCCCACGGAGTGGCTGGTGGTTTGGAAGTGCTGGCCTTGAGGTTCGTAGCCCAATGTGTAATCACTACACCGCCAGGGATCCTATACACAATTAAAATACAATCTATAGCATATAGACTTTTTATAGATGCTGTCACTTACAAAATTTACCTTACCGACACTTCATTCCAACTTTTAGAAGTAGACGTTATTTAAAATTTTAGACTGGGCTTCAAGCAAAGTGAACAGTGCCCCCAGAGCACCGAGTAAGGAAAGGACAAAACAGACTTAGCTTTGTGTTCCAGTGCTCCATGGAAAGTGTCCTTCCACAGTGCAAGGGGTCAGCAGGATCACGTGTCTACGCAAGTCCGCTCAGAACCACCTAGAATAAAGGCCTTGAGATCTACCTCTCAAAAACCAACCCGTGAAGGTCCTCCGGTACACAGTTACACTCTGACACCGCGAGTCACAAGTGACTTATAAGTTTGTTTTTAAACTCCATGGAAAGTCATGGGAATACTAGAGGAGTTTGTTCCCTAATCAAGTTAGTTTTAGAACCACAATATAGTATATCTTCCTCTTTAATAGTAACAATATACTGTACAGAATATAATGGTTCTCAAATTATCTCACCACATATTTTTTATTATAACCCAGAATTATTTCTCTGTGAAATTAATCTTAGAAGCTTTTACTCTGTACTTACTTGAAAAATAGCCTTTCACTTTCTTCATTAACATTGCAAACTAGTTCATTTTGGTCAAGAATTTTTATTCATGATCCTGAAAAGCTGTACTTCTGGGTCATTAATTATTCACTAACTATTATATGGTTGGATAAAGTACTGTTTTCAAGGTTGTGAAAATTACATTTTCCAGAAAACTCTGAATAATATATACTATTTTTTGTCTTACATTATGAATTACTTCCCCGGCCAAAGGAACAGGGCTGTATACCTTCCGCTTCTAGGCACTGTATTTGTCCCAGGTGCTCAGGAAAGACCGCTCTGTGGGATGTGACCATGGCCATTTGTCAACACCAATGCTACTTTGGGGCTGGGGCTGGAGTGAACACCCTGGAACCAGGGTGCAGGCATAGGCTTGAAGCAACCTCAGCAACAGCCTTCACGAAGTAACTGACATGTATAGACTGCCCTGGGCCAGATGTGCTCCAATGTCATCCAGGCATTCCGTTTCTCCAAATCTTTGCCTTGGGGGTGCAATGGAGATCAAGGAAAGCCACCAGCATGATCTTTTATGCATGGAGCCAAAGCCAACAGTAGCACCAGGGAAGTAGTCTCTCAGAACACATTCACATCACTTAGCACTGAAAAGAAATATGAAAGAAACTTTTGAAAGGAATTGTGAGAGATACCGAAGATGATGGATCCTCAGGGCTGTGCATGTTTTCTACTTACTCACTCATGAAAGACAAGCCTAATATTTCAGGGACCTATGGCTATGAAATCCTCAACAAAGACATTCAAAAACTAATATTCAACTTTCTCAATGAGATAAATGGAAATATGGCAAAAATTTAGAAGTATTCAGAAAAACAATAGAAGAGCAAGACAAAGAATTTAACAAGGAGATAGAATCAATATTTTCTTAAATAACCTTGAAATTTTGAGGCTTAATAATGAAATAACCTAAATCAAAAGTTCCTTAGAAGAGTAGAGAAGTAGAAGAGAAACAATGGAAGCATCAGTGAACTAGAAGACAAAGACTGACATTACTCAATTGGAAGAACAAATGGGAAAAAATGAACAGGGTTTAGGGTTCTCTGGGACAGCAGCAAAAGAAATAATATATACATAATAGGGATTCAGAGAGAAAAAGTCCAGAAGATATTTTTGAAGGCATAATCTCAGAAAAATTCCCAAATATGAAAGATGAGATTATCATCAAAGATGTTTAACAAACTCCATACAGGTTAAACCCTAAGAGAATCACCCCAAGACATATCATAATTGAACTTATCTTATACAATGATAAAGACTTTTGAGAGTAGCACAATTTAAGAGAAATGTCACTTACAAAGGGGCATCAATAAGATTAAGTAGTGATTTCCCATTAGTAACTATGCAGGCAAGAAGGCAATGGGGTGACATTACAAAGCCTGGAAAGACAGTATCTGTCAACAAGAAATTATATAACCAGCAAAATTATCATTTAACAACTAGGGTAAAATTAGGATTTTCCCAAACAGAAATTAAGGGAATCTAAATTTAATCTTGACCAGCACACAAGCCCTGCGAGAAATATGCAATGAAGTTCTCTAGGAAGAAAACATGATACTAGTCCAACAACCCAAAGTTGAAACTGAAAAATAACCTGAATAAACATAATGAAATAAATTTACAATGAGATTATAGGGACCTGGGCTACACAATTGTAATTCACAAAATAAAAATAAGATGGAGATGATGTATAGATAAGAAAACTTTCATGTATTAAAAGTAACCTAAGTGATATGATAATTAAAATTATCACACATAAATAAATAATGAAAGAAAAACTTATTCCTATCAAGAACTCAGCTCTGAAGATAGAGAAGAAGTCATTGCACCAGGAGGGAGAGTATGGAGAATATTTAACAACATGCTTAAAGTAAATTCTTCTCTATTGATAATTAGTTGCAGTGAATACAAATAGATGTATTATTTAAGTCACTAGACATTGGCAAACTGGACTAAAGTAAGATATGTCTGTAGGTTAACTATAAGGAATACACCTTAAGCATATGTGGGTAAATTAATTTTCTTTTTGAGCCCTTAGTATCAGCTTCTCATTTTTCCCTTCCCTCCCTGCTCCCCACTCCGTCATGAACCCTTGATAATTTATAAATAATTTATTCTAAAATCGATTGCGGTAAAGATTATATAACTCTTCTTAATATGATTAAACTAATGCATTGTATAATATGTTGATGAAGTGTCCATAAAACTGTTCTAAAATGAGATTCTTATGTGGCAGTTTTCAAGTCTAATTATTAGACCAATTTTAGAAGTGATTTCTATTTTCTGAGGAGGCTTGGTGGCATAGTGATAATGTGCTATGATCCAAAAGGTCAGCAGTTCAAAACCACCAGCTACCCCATGGAAGAAAACTGAGCCTTTCTACACCTGTAAAGAAATACAGTCTGGGAAACCCACAGGTGGTTTGACCTTGCCCTATAGGGTTGCTATGAGTTGGAGTCCCCTTGATGCCTGTGAGCGTGTTTAACTTTCTATTCCCTGGCTGTGTGGCAAAGATTAAGAGCATTGTTGAGATGTTCTCAGAGGATAAAAGTTGATAGCAAATAAATCACAGAATGCAAACCTAGGAGTTCATTATATTTAAAAAAAATAAACAAAACCAATATTGAGACTCCTGGCTCCAGGGATAAATCAATAAAATAAACATAATCATTTGGCAACTATTTTCACAGATGAATTGTTCTTGTAACTTCAAGTAAACACCTGACAGTGTCCAGTGCCACACCAAAACGTACGTCACTTTGTGGAAATCAGGAGTGTGAAGAACACGCTCCTGCCTCCGGCTTCTCTTCCGCTGAGCTAGGCTACCATTCAGAAGTCAGTCATAATGCATTACTGGGGAACCATCATCCTCGCACTGCTGTCACTAAAAATCCGTTATAAGTGTAAGAATCCAATTGATTTTAATGTCACAGTATTAAAAATGAATTGCTGAATATACCATGTGATCAAGTTGGTTGTTGTATTAAAGAAGTATACTCAGTTCTGGAGTGATATTGAAATCTTTTTATCATTAACCACAAAATACCCCTAAATTCTTTTTAAGGTCAGCCTGTTTGCCTGAGCGAATGGTTATAGAGATGGAAGAATGTAATCACGATCTCATAATTGTACAGCTAGAAACTGCGTTTTACTAAATAAGCTCTAAACAAAATAAAATTAGAAAAATCTTCCAATTAAAAAAAGAAGAATTATTGACCCATATATTTTCTGAAACCTCACCATGAGAATTATAAATTTTAATTTTGAGTGTTCAATTTTGTGAACATTTTTTCTGTGTTGTAAGAAGCAGCATTCTTTTGGAAAGATAATTATACTTCCTATGTACTGCTCAACAATGAAGAAATACTTTTGACTCTACTGTCAGATAGGCTACTATTACTAGATAGTCTCTTATACAATAATTCCTCCAGTTTTTAAACTTTATATGTCAGCTTCATCCAATAGTCTGATCATGATGATCATGATAATATGCTCATCGTGATAGAAATGACAAATGAAAGTATATTTTGTTTCTAAGAGTGACATTCACAAGCTTTCTGCAATGTTTGTTTCTTTAACAAGATGTACAAGGTTTAGTCTTTCAAGTTACAGTAATATTATATAAATTTTATTTCAATGTCTTTAAAAATGACAAGCAACCTGTAATTTTTCTGAGTTATTGGGTCATCCTGATTCTTGTAACCAATATACAAACCAAAAAGTGTAAACGCACTGCAGTCTAGTTGATGGCCACTGGGGTCACCTACAGAGCTGAGCAGAGCAGTCTCCTAAGGCTTCCTGGACCATGATCTTCACGGGAGCAGGATGCCTGTAGAGCGACTGTAGAGCGACTGATGGAGGTCAAACTCTCACAGCGAAGCAAATGTTGACCAACAGTGAGCCAGTTTCTGTTTCGACATAAATAACTAAAAACATATAAAAAGGCTACCAAAGTTGTCTGTCTGTCTCACGGTCCCCCTGGGTCTACTTGCGACCCCAGCAGAGGCGCCCCGCTCCACTCCAACTTTAGATCACTGGTTTCCAGCACCCGCTGAACATTCGCGCCCGTGGATGAGTCTGGGGGGAATGGGTGGGGTAGAGGGGGTCATGGTTCCGAGGCTCTCACGCAGTCAGTGGGGGGAAGAAGCAGGCATGCACCCAAGGCACAGGAGCTTCGTGTCCTCGCCCAGATGAGAAACCAGGAAAGCACTTGATATCAGCCTAATAGCGCATGTTGGTTAAGCGACCGATCAATACCATAATCAAAAAATGAAAATCGCTACCATGAAGTCAAGTCCAATGCATAGGACACAGTAGAAGTGCCCTCCATGGGTTTCCAGGTCCGACTCCTTCTGGGAGCTGCGAGCCTCTCGCGCCCACCTGTGTTTACAGCGTAAGCATAACCCCCTCGGCCGCCAACCCTCTTGGATCACACCGTACGTAACAAGGGTAACTTTCTAATAATACACGATCTCAATTCACCCACTGCGTTTTGAGTATTTTGTCCTTAATTGTAGAATGAAACCCTTGCCTCTCACTAAGCAAAATTGAATCACTGCTCTTGTCCAGAGAGGCATTTCATCTTGACTAATTTCTTCCTAGATATGAGATATTCTCTTTCCTGTTAAGTCAAACAATGTACCTAGGTATTTCATCCACCAGCCAGGACCTCATCGCTTCATGATGTTTGCTTCTTGATTAGTTTCAGATTTCAATTAACAGTAGTAGTCCCTACTGACCCATCTGCAGAGCAGAACCTGTGACTCGCATATGGCTTCTGCTTTTGGCTAAAAAAATAATTCAAACAATGGGTTTAGTGTTTGGGTCCACTCTTTCCAATATCAGAAGTTTGGCCCTTTCATCTTTACCAAGTTAGACCGCATAGAAAATCCTCAGAAAGGAAAGACTCCTTTCAAATGAAAGCCTTTGCCGCCACCTGGTGGACGACCGAGGTAAGCGCAGACAACTGCGCCGAAAGATGTTGGAA
Organism: Tenrec ecaudatus; assembly: GCF_050624435.1. NCBI lineage: Eukaryota > Metazoa > Chordata > Mammalia > Afrosoricida > Tenrecidae > Tenrec > Tenrec ecaudatus. The sequence goes on from NC_134532.1 coordinate 152,810,854, forward strand.
TCAGATCTGAATTAAATCGATATTGAGAGAGGGCGTTTCAAAACACTCGTGGAAAATTTCATTATCTTTTCATTTTTCGATATTATCTCAACCTCCTCTGATGTAGCCATATGGGGCTTCATACTTTGCGCTAAGTTTTATTTAGAGCCACATAAAACGTTTGCAGACAAAGATGAGAAATTTCCAATTGTATTATCAGAGATTTTTCTGGCTATGCCAATTTGGCAACTAAAAAGACAGACTAAATGACGCATGCCAGTTTTTGTCTTTTACTGTTGTTGTTAGATGCCGTTGAGTCCGCTGGACGTAGAGCAGCTCCTATAAAACAGCAGGAGCACTGCCCAGTCTGCGGCATCGACCAGATCGTTCTGAAGTGGAGCACATTATTGCAGCCACTGTGCCAATGCAGGCTGTCCTTCCTGGTTCTCACGGCCCCTGTGCTTGAGCAAATCTCGCGTCCTTCTCCAGGCACTGATCGCTCCTGACAACATGTCCGAAGTATGTGCAATAAATTTTCACCAGCCCTGACTCTCTAAGGAGCACTTCTTCCAAGGCCGATTTGTTGGCTCTTTTGGTATTTCATGGTACTTCCAGTAGTCTTTGATAACACCACCATTCATTCAACTGCATCGATTCTTCCTTAGTCTTCCTTATTCAATGTCCAACTTTGGTATGCAGAAGGGATCATTGAAGGCGCTGTGGCTTGTGTCAGGGGGACCTTAGTCCTTAAAGCAACATTCTTATTTTTCAACACTTAAAAATAAATAAATCATTTCATTGGGGCCTCATACAACTCTTATCACAATCCATCCATCCATCCATTGTGTCAAGCACATTTGCACATTAGTTGCCATCATCATTCTCAAAACATTTTCTTTCTACTTGAGCCCTTGGTAGCAGCTCCTCATTTTTGTCCCCTCCCTCCCTCACAAACCCTTGATAAATTATAAATTATTATTATTATTATTTCATGCCTTACACTGTCCAATGTCTCCCTTTATCTACTTTTCTGTTGTCCATCCCCCAGGGAGGTGGTTGTATGTAGAACATTGTGATCGGTTCTCCCTTTTACCCCTTCCTGACCCTTTCCCTCCTGGTATCTCTACCCTCTTATTGGTCCTGAGGGGTTATCTATCCTGGATTCCCTGTTCCAAGCAGATTTATCTAATGCCATGGATCAGTTCATCTCTTGACTGCTGCTCCCATGAGCAGTAATTGTGGATCCCAGCAAGACGAAATCCTTGCCAACTTCCATCATTCTGCATTTATTATGATGTAACTTACTGGTCTAGTTGGCAGTACATTGGTTTTCATTATATTGCGTCATAATCCATAATGAAATCCATAACAAGCGGCAAGCCTGATCTTCATCACCAAGTGCTTTGAGCAAGCAAAGTTGTCATCTGCATATTGCAGGTTGTTAATAAGATCTCCTCCAATCCTAATGCCACAATCGTCTTCATATAGCCCACTTTCTCTAACTACGCTCAGCAGATTACAAAATTTATCTTTCGGTTCCTAAAAATGCTCATCGATTTGGTATAGAAATTAAACCACTTTTAATAAAACCTGCTGGTGAAGACCAAGCCTCCAGTGTGGATTACAACTCAGAGTCAAGCAGGTCAAAAGCCTCACAACTGGACCAATAGAAAACAGCATAATAAATGAAGAAAAGGTTGGAGTTGGCAAGGATTTTGTCCAGGTTGGATCCCCAGTCCATGCTCATGGAAGCGGCAGGCAAGAGAGCAATTGATGAACCACACTGGGTCAATCTGCTGCACACCCTAGGGTGCTGAAAGGAAATTGTGTTACTTTGAGGATTCAGAGGTGCCTGATCTAAGTCAAGGGGTTTTCAATTAGCTGATATGCTTGTGAAAGTTAGACACTGAATAAGGAAAACTGGAGAAGTATCAATCCACTTGGACTGTGGTGCTGTTGAAAGTAACTGCAGATGCCAAAAGGATAAACAAATCTGTCTTTGAAGAAGTACAGCCAATGTGTTCCTTAGAGGCTGGGCTGGTGAGATTCACCTCACATACTGTGGACATGAGTGACTCATTTCCTCCTCACTACCCCTCTGCAAACGAATATTCAGTTGCCTACAGATAGGCCGTGGGTCTCCACCCCGCACTCCCCCTCAGTCACGATGATATGATGTTTTGTTCTTTGTGCTTGATACGTGATCCCATTGACACCTCGTGATCGCACAGGCTGGTGTGCTTCTTCCATGTGGGCTTTGTTGTTTCTGAGCTAGATGGCCACTTGTTTACCTTCAAGCCTTTAAGCCCCCAGATGCTATATCTCTCGACAGCCTGGCACCATCATCCTTCTTCACCACACTTGCTTATGCACACATTTGTCTACAGCGTTCGTATGGGGAAGGTAAGCACACAAGGATGATTTGTTTGTTCTTTGGTGTCTGCTATCTGATCCCTCCAACACCTCGTGATCACACAGGCTTGTGTGCTTCTTCCATGTGGACTTTGTTGCTTCTCAACTAGGTGGACACTTGTTTACCTTCAAGCCTTTAAGAACTCGGGCACTATATCTTTTGATGTCCGGGCACCATCAGCTTTCTTCACCACATTTGCTTATGCACATGTATGTTTATTGACCTTCAGCCGTGCTTTCCAGTTGAGTCTGAAGGGGTGCCACACTCTGTCCCCAAAGCCTATTTTTGGTATTCCCCAGGGACTTCATTGCTTTGCTCCCCTTGCTGCTCTGTTGCATGCCCTTAGTGTTTCCCCCAGTGTGATGGGGTCAAATCGGGCACAATTCATGCACTGTGTCTCCAGTGTTGTCCCTCCTAGTGGTATGGGTCTGCAAGGGATGTCATGTCTTGTGGTGGGGCCGGCCCTAGGGTCTTCTCTGTGCATTGCCAGAAATATCGTCCTCGGGGCTTGGTGGGCAAGGTGTGTTCCACTCTCTCTCCTTCCCTCTTTGTTTGCTCTGTGTGTTCTGATCAGAAATGCCCCTCTCCCTGCGCTGTAGCTTCAGTGCTGTTCTCTGAAGTGTGTTCTTCTGGGGGAAGGGGGTTTGGGGTGGGAGAAAGGGTCCATGTAGTTGGGATTGGGGCTGGACTATTTGCTTTTAAGTCTAACTATCACACAATTTTATAAAATGTTATATTGTTCATACATTTCTTTAAAAGTAGCCTATTTTCCCCAAATTGCTATGAAATTGAAAAAGGCTTTCCACACTTTGCAGGCCCATTGTCACCTCATTCCCATTTAATTATCTGACTGAGAAAGAGGGAACTTATGATTGATATCTGCGTTATGCAGATATAATAGAAAGAAAAAGGTTATTTGGAGAAGTCATTTATCTTCTCATAATCCACAGTTACGTTTGTTCTCCCCTGGGTTTTTATTATGTACTACGCTAGGCAACAACTATGCCTCTTTAGAAATATCATAAAGGAAATTATATTTCTTTCCTTAGAGTCGAAAAGAAATTATAGCAATTGATCAGTGATTTCTCTTATACACAACCACACAGAGCCCCAGTTCTGGGCCCTATCATAGAACAGGGTTTCCTACAGTGGTGACTCCATCTGCTGGGAGGTGCTGGAATGATCCAGCAAGGGAGGCATGAGGTGGTGTGAACTGTAAGAGCAGATACCCGCACATTATCTGGATTATGGGCTATAATAAAAAATATTTTAACTGACAGGGAGGTGCTGAATACTTCCCCCCCCCCCTTGAAAACGGGGTGGTTGGCCAAACAAGTTGAAGAACTCTCCCTTAGAAGGCCTTATTCTGATCCTCCTCTCGCTCGGACCCTGTGCCAGTGGTCAGTGCCAGTGGTCAATGGCCTCAGGAACCTGCCTACTCCAGTCTGCCAGTGTCAATGGCCTCAGGAACCTGCCAGTGGTCAATGGCCTTTGTGCCATTGTGCCAGTGGTCAATGGCCTCAGGAACCTGCCTACTCCAGTCTGCTGCTCCTCCTTCTTGAACTCAGTATAGTATGCAGGGTGCCGTGAAAGCTTCCAGCACCTGCACGGGCCTTTATACACAGAGCACACTGTCAGTGCACACAATGGGAGGCCAGAGTCCATTGTTCATGAAGATGTACACAGGACTCAGAGGTGCACCAGGGAATGCACATGCTCAGTCATGCGGCCCTTCCAGAGCTGGTCAGTTCTGGGACTAGGAAGCCAAAAGGGGTAGGCCAGAGGCTAGAAACGTGTTTGCATTCAGCCAAGCTCTAATACAACACTTGATCTGTTAGATGCCACCAAGTCCGCTCCGATTCAAAGTGACCCTAGGTACAACAGAATGAAGCGCTGCCCAGTCCTGTGCTGTTCTCACCATTGTTCCTATGTTGAGCCTCTGGTTGCAGCCACAGGATCAGTCCATCTGGTCGAGGACCATCCTCCTTTCCACCATCGCTCTCTTTTCCAGGCATGCTGCAAAACTTCAAGGGGTCTGCAGTTTCTAAATTTAAGCCTCATCCCCCAGCTTGCCATAAAGCTATATGAAAAGTTCATGAATAAATAGAATTTTGAAATAGTGAATGTTTTTCCATAATTGTGTTAAAGCCTTCTCATATTTGGCAAGTGAGGAAGGTAGACAACATTTTGTTTAACAGGGCATCAACTTGCTTTCAAACGTTTAATTATTTCACCATAAGCTATATAGGCTGCCTTTTATGTGTGCCTGGGGACTCTGACTTCAGGATCAGGGCTCTATCTTACAGGGAGTGAAATAGATCAAGTAAATGACACATGTGTTGGGCTGGGTTGTCTAAAGAAACAAATCCAGTGGCACTCAGATAGATGTAAGAGAGAGCTTTACATCAAGAATAATTTTATATCAGGAAGGCATCCCAACTCAGTCAAGTCAAGTCCATAAGCCGGATGCTCATCCAGAAGTCCAGTGAAGCACAAAGCGAGATAAAACGAGTCAGTGGGGGCAGAGTCATGTGGATCCAAGGTAGGTGGGAACGTGACAGGGTGCCGAGAGCTGTCAGGGTCTAGCAGCACCCATGGTGCCACCGCTGGAGGTAGATGCAGAGCCCCAGGGAAACGCTAGCCAGGAAGAAAGTGAGCGGCAGAGAATGAGCCCCTCTGGTCCACTGGCTCTGATCCAAAAGGCTTATGGTATCAAGGAGGTGTCAGCAGAATACCACTTGATTGACAGTTTTTACTCTCCCCCTAGCCCAAAGTGTCTAGTTGACATAATCCTTAACCATTACAACAGACAAGTGCAATACGTTTTCTTACATAAGGATTAATAGGTTGGATCTGCCACAGAATTAAATTTATAGAAGTGAAAATAAACTGATAATGATTTGGGAACTAACAACCAGAATAATATTGATGACAAATCTTGAAGATTCTGAAAGCTGAGGACTATCTTTAAGACTGTCTTGAAAATAGGAACATTGGGTGGGATGGTGATGGAGTCGAGGTGCATTGAAACGGCTTCTTTAAAGCTGTGAAATGTTGTTCTTCCATTAGCAAAGTATAGAAATTCTAATTATAAAAGATAGTCTGATTAAGAAAAATAGCAGCTTGTGTTCTTGGAGGGAATAATTTGTTACCGAAATTGCCAATTCTCTGTAAATTAGCCTATATATCAAATGCAACCCTCATTTACAGTTCAGATTAATTTTCTGATGCACTCAGACTCCTAATTGTACAATGTAAATAAAAATATGCAATTAATTAGCTTTAGAAGGACATGTGTGGGAATGTACACAGCCAGAAATATATATATATATATAAAGATACAATTCAAAATTAAAGAAATAGAAGCAACATGGTATTGGCATACATATATAACATACAGAGACAAACAGAATAGAATAAAAGTATAGGTATGTTGGAATTAAGAACTCTATGGTTGTCTTATAAGAAATCAAACAGAAATGTCAAATTGCTTAGAGGTAGTGTATAAATGTTATATTATATGGACAAAAGGTAAATTGTTGTTTAGATGTTAGGTACCATTGAGTCTGTTCCAATCCATAGCAACACTATGCACACACAGAACCCAGCATTGCCAGGTCCTGCGCCATCCCCGCCATTGTGCGGCCACTGCGTCTGTCCGTCTCTGTGAGGGGTGGCCTCTATGTCACTGCGACTCTACTTTACTGAGAGTGGTGACCTTCGCCAGGAACTAGTCTCTCCTGACAACAGTCCAAACTATGCAGCATGAAGTCGCGGCCCTTGCTGCTAAGGAGCACTCTAGCTACACTGCACCCAAGATAGATCACGTTTTCCTTCTAGCAGTCCATGGACTTTCAATACTCTTCTCCAGCGCCACGATCCAAATGCATCAATTCTGCTATGGTCTTCTTTATTCAATGTCCAACTTTCACATGCATCTGAGGCATGGTTTGGGTCAGGCCCACCTTAGCTCTCATAGTAACATCCTTACGTTTCAGAACTGTTAGAGGTTGTGTGCAGTAGAATTACCCATGCAGCTAGTCTTTGGATCTCTTGATTTGTACTTCCAGGAGCATTGACAATGGGTACAAGCAAGAAAAAAAAAGTTCTTGACGACTTCAATCTTTTCTCCATTTATCGCGAGTTCCCTCGTGGTCCGGCTGTGAGGATGCTGGTCTTCTCTACACTGAGGTGTAACCCATACTGGAGCCTGCAGTCCTTAACTGCCATCAGGAAACGTTTCAATTTCCTCTCACTTTCAGCTTAGGTCATCTGCAAATTGAAGGTTATTAATGAGCCTTCCTCCAAGTCTGATGCCACAGTCTTCCTCATATAATTAAGCTTTTCTGATGATTTGTTCATCATACAGAGTAAAGTATGGTGAGAGGAGACGAAACTGATGGACAACTTTTCCCATTGTTAACCATGTAGAACCCCCCTGTTGTGTTCACCCAGCTGCCCCTTGATCTGTGTCCCAGTTCTGCATGAGCACTATCAAGAGTGCTGGTATTCCCATTCTTCTCAAGGTTACCCAGAGTTTGTTAAGACTCACAGTCTAATGGCTTGGCATAGTCAAAGCACAAGTAAACATCTCTCTGGTGGTCTCTTCTTTACGATAACATTCGTCTGACATCAGTAATGAAATCCCTTGCTGCACATCCTCTTCTGAATCGGACTTGAAGTTTCCTGTCAATGGACTGCTGCAACCATTGTTGAATGAGCTGCAGGAAAAATTTTCCTGGCGTGTGCTATCAGTGATGTTCTTCTATAATCGTTTCACTCTGTTGGGTGACCCTTAATTGGAATGTGTATATTTATGGACCTCTTTCAGTCAGTTGCCAATACTCTGTCTTCCAAATTTCCTGGTATAGATAAGTGAGTGCTTCCAGTGCTTCGTGAGCTTGTTGAAACATTTCAGTGGGTATTCTTTCAATTACTGAAGCCTTGCTTTGGGGCTAATATTTTTAGTACAGCTTGGACTTCTTCCTTCAGCCCCTTTGGTTCTTGCTATACATGCCACCTTCTGAAATAGCTGAATAACCACTAGTTCTTTTAGGTACAGTCACTTTGTGTATTATTTCATGTTCTTTTGAAGTTTCTCATATAATTCAATGTTTTACCCATAATTTTTTAAATGTTGCAACTTGAAGCTTGGATTTTTTTTCTTGATTTCTTTGAATTTAAGATATTGAGAGTATGCTTTCTTTTTTATTTACTAATTCTAAATCTTTGCATATTTTACTATAATGTTTTCTTTGGGCTTTTTGAACTGCCCACTGAAATGTTCAATGTTCAGTCTTTACTTCATCGCATCTTCCACTGGATTAAGTTTCAGAGACTCTCTTGACATCTACTTTGGTCTTTCCTTTCTTCCCTCTCTTATTAATGACCTTTTGATTTCTTCATGAATGAAGGCTTTTATGGCCTCCTGCAGCTCACCAGGTCTTCTATTTGTGTTCAATGTGTCAAATCTTTTCTTGAGATGTTCTCAAAATTCAGGTGAGATATAAGCAAGGTTGTATTTTGGCTCTCGTGAACTTACAATGATAATTATTTGTAGCTAGAATGTAAAAGTTGGAAACAAAGAGGAGGGAACAGTAGTTGGAAAATATGTTCCTGCTGATAAAAATGAAGCTGGAGATCGCATGTTAGAATTTTTCAAGACCAATGACTTGTTCAAAAAATGCCTTTTTTTAACAGCATAATAGGTGACTATTCATATGGATTTCCTTCAAATGGAATACACAGAAATCTAATTGACCACATCTGTGCGAAGAGGTAATGTGGAAGCTCAGTATTAGCAGCTAAAACCAGGCTGGGGCTGGCTGTAGAACAAGACTACCAACTGTTCATATGAAAGTTCAAGTTCAAGTTGAAGAAAATTAAAATAAGTCCATGAGAGACAAAAATTAAATCTGAACCCTATAAATAATCCAAAACCCATCTTTCAATTTATCACACTGTGATGGCTTGCACATTTCTATGATACTGGAGTCATTCTGCCAGTATTTCAAATTGCATCAGCATTTACCGTAATGCACTGTTGCAGCAGAGCTTGCCGACCAAACAGACTAGAAAGGCACCAAGTAACACATGCACAGGTCGACTTCAAACGGATTAGAGAAGTAAAGTTAGTGTTAAATCTTTGAGTATTTAGGATATAGACAGACTGCTTAACCAACATTTTAAAGGACAAGCCATGAATGAATCTCGTGGCTAATTGTATTATCTCAAGATTAAAGAGCTCTGTTTGGCAGAGGACACCATGCAGAAAGCTTGCAAATGTGTGTTTTTTTGGGGGGGGTGTTTATATTCTAAAACCAACAAGATATTTAAATTTAGAAAATAGTCTGCAAACCAAAAGAAAACTATAAGATGATGCTAAACAAATGAATAATTAGATAACAGTGAATTCTTAGGGCGGTGACCTTTCTGCAATGTGCGCTGTAAGTGTTCATGACCATGACTACAAGTGTACGATGCCAAGAGTGATTGCAGCGATTGAAATGCTGTTTTTCCTTTTGTTTTTTAAAAACACTTCAGATGTCAGAGGATCACAGGAAAGTATGCAGACAGTGATAAGAGAATCTAACTCTTTTACAGACATTAATTCACTTCACTGAAAAAAATTTAAAGAGTGCCTTTCTATACAAGCTTGGAAAATATTTCATTCCTACACAGAAAGTATTGTACAGATTCCTAATTTTCATGGCTTCCTTCAAGACATGAAAGATAAGTGAGGACAAGCCATCGTCCCAACAAATTGTCCAGTGTAAACCCTCCATGGTCTCTGATGACCACGGCTCCTTAGACCATAAATAGCTCAGCCTCAAAAAATCCCTCGTGGTGAAATGGATTGCCTGCTGTTACCTGTCCGAGGACCAGTGTGCCAACAGCTAGGCAGAAACTAAGCACTAACTTCTTCAAAGACAGTTCTGTCATATAATTCACTTATAAGTCATATTGAGTTGTGCAACCATCAACACAATCTCTTTCAGAACATGTTCTTTCTTGTACTCATTTCCCCCAACACCCCTGGACATGCCCCTAGGTAATCATTAATCTAGTTACTGTACTGATAACGCTACCTGTCTTGGATTTCATATGCAGAAAATCACACAAAACAAACACAAGGGAAAACAGCAAAACAAAACAGAAAAACCTCAATCAAAACAAAAAAAAAAAAAAACAGAAGGGAGAAAGGGGGAAGCAATCACAATGATCTACAGCTAACCCTCTCCCAGGGGGACATCTAACCCCCTGGCATGGGGACGGACAATAGAAAAGTGGGTGAAGGGAAACATTGCTCAGGGTAAGACATGGGGAAAGTATGATAAATTATCAAGGGTTCACGAGGGAAGGGGAAAATGAGTTGATATCAAGGGCTCAAGTAGCAAGAAAATGTTTTGAAAATCCTGATGGAAATTTTATATATATATATATATGTGTGTGTGTGTGTGTGTGTGTGTGTGTGTGCTTGATGCAAAGGATATATGTGTGCATTGTGATAAGAGCTGTATGAGTCCTCAATAAAATGATTTTAACAAAAGAAAATGATGATGGCAACATATGCACAAATGTGCCCGACACAAAGGATGTATACATGGATTGTGATAAGAGCTGTATGAGCACCCAATAAAATGACTTAAATTTAAAAAGAAAGAAAATGGAAGATTCTTTTTTTAAAAAAAACTTCAAAATGGGCCAAAAGGGAGAGCCGATGATAAGGTGTTACGTTTTAACCTAATGGTTGTTGTTGTTGTTGCTGTTGTTAGGTGCCATCGGACCAGTTCTAAGCCATAGTGACCCTCTGCACAGCAGAGCAAAACACTGCCCGGCCTGCACCAGCTTCACAATCATTCCTGAGCTTGAGCCTATTGCTGCAGCCACTGTGTCAGTCCATCTCATTGAGCATCTTCCTTTGTTTGCTGCCCCTCTACTTCACCAAACACGATGACCCTCTCCAGGGACTGGTCTCTCCTACTGCAGGCAACTTTACAATGCGCTCTGCCTCATGGGAAGGCTACTCATATCCCTGGTCAGAGGGGATTCACCAGAGGCTTAATCCATGTGGGGACCCTGCAAAGAGTCTTAATCCATGTGAGGACCCTGTCATCCATAGCTGTCAGGGGTGCCTATCACATCATTACGGATCCAGTAGGCACAATTGTACAGCGATAGTAAGTAAAGATGATAATAAAGTCATAGAGAGGATGAGAGATAGAACAAAAGTATTGAAATAAATGGAGTCAGACACAACTCATGGTAGCATGCTCACCTCAGCCCCGCTTGGTGGTCCATGTGGAGGGAGACAGAGAATCTTTAATGCAAACCCAGACTTTTATATTCTCTGGGGACATGCAAGCCCCCTAATTACAGGTGAAGACTTAGATCACAGGAAGGAGGTCATGCAGTAATGGATGAGGTGATCTAGGGGTATCCACGCAATAGAAAGAGGAGGGATTGAGGGTATACATGTGGCAAGATGGGCGGATCCTAGATTCAGGATGGCAGCCTAACTTTGGATGTCACAGAGCTGGTTTGGCCTGTTCCCTGGCTCAACTGATAGAGACCATTATCAGCAGGGTGTGAACTCCACTACAGGAACCAAGCTAATGGTCGCAGGCCCCCACCCCTGTGGTGGGGGGAGACAGCAGTCTGGCAGGGACTGCCTTCAGGGAAGATGTCTGTAAGCATCTGACGTCCCCCCACACATAACCTTCAGAAAACTGGGTGTTCATAATTTAAGCTCCCAGATTGTTCCTCCTCTGGATTTGGATTTTATTGTTTACACTCTTGGGTTCACATGGGCTAGTGTGCTTCTTTCATGTGGCTTTACACCTCACATTGATAACTGCTTGTTTTAAGACAAGCCTTTAAGATACTAGATGCTCTTCTGTCTGATATCCAACCACCATCTGTCCTTTGCTATAGCACCTGTATCTTCAGTGGTCTTTCATGAGGGCGAGTACAGAACACAGTCAGCATTCTCCAAATACAGAATCAGTAGGGTTCTTTCCAAGATACAGAATAACTCGACGCCAAGGAATAGAATTAATTCTACATGATTAAAATGTAAATTGGTTCAAGAGGAGACATTAGGCCTATTTGGTTCATGGTCATACAGAGCTAAGCCTAGGCCTAGTTAGCTTCAAATTTTCTAAGTAGACCCACGTAATAAAATTTATTATAATACTTATCAAAAAAATCAATTGCCCTGAAGTCTGTTTCAATTCATAGTGACCGGAGAGGGCAGAGCAGAATTTCTCTTTAAAGTTTCCAAGATTGGGAACCTTTAAGGGAACAGAAAATTGCATTTTTCTCACGAAAAGTGTCTGGTGAGTTTGAACCCTGACATTGAAGTTAGCAGCTCAGTGCCTAACTCCCAGGGTTCCTTCTTGATTATAATAGCTGAAAATTATTGTTTATTCTGTGCCAAAGCACTGACCTAAACATTTGAACTCCAGTACTTCATATTCACAAAACTCCACAAGAAATAACTACTACACCAATTCTAAAAGTTGAAAAATTCACACATAAGAATAAGTTGTGTCTGAAATTTACCTATTAATAAACAGGAGCGATCTGAATTCAAACGCTGAGCAATCAGATGTCAGAGCCTGGTGTTCAACTACTAATCTTCACTGTCGACTGGACATCGTCATTTATGAAGAGTAATTTCTTCACATATGGTCAATTATCGAGTGAGATGCCCATGCCTTTCCAGAAAGGCATTTCTCTAGTTATATATTGTATATGCACACATATTAGCTCATAGTCCAATTTATAGGCTTTTAGTGACTACTTTCCAAAGCATACATTATGGAAAGGTGAGTGGGGAAGAAGAAATGTAGCTTTGGGGCCCGAAGCTTTCACAGTTTGGCTTTTATTCTGTTTTGGGTGGCTATTCCAAAATTAACGAAAATGTGGAATAATGATTTTATGTCCAGCGTCCTTTAAAACTGAGGATGATGAGAAATGAGTACAATGGTGATAGTAAGACACTTGATCTCATTTCCATCTAGAAAATGCCTTGGAAACATATAGAAAGGAAATGAATATTAACTGAATCCCATAAATACCTCATATAGATGAGATTATCTAAAACAAAAACAATGTTTTTAAACAGCCTATATTTCACTGTGTGCCAGAGAGAAATAAATAGTTCTTATTTGCTTTGGAAAAGTCAGTCAAGAAACAAAATAGCAAATGTGACCAAAAACACATTTAATTTTAAGGTATGTCCATTTCATGTGTAGACCTAGAACTTAAAGAATATTTCAAGAGTTTATCCTGAGAGCTTTTGTATGTTACTTGATATGTAAAGTAAATTTTCAGCTGTAGAAATTAGGAATCTTCCTTTTGGAATAAGCTGTGGGAATGTATTATGCCTTGCTTAAATTGTGAACTGCGACCACCTGGCTTGCAGAAGGCTACGGATGACAGTGGAAGCCCAAAATGCATTTGCAGCATCTCTGCATGAATTAACCCCCGGTGATTCCCCTAGGACCATCATCGATGGCTATCAATAGCCTTGCAATTATGACAGCTGTGGTTAGGTTACAATATCATAGCTTATCAGTGATCCCCCTTTTTTACCCATTTTAGTTGTTTCAGTTGACAAAAATGAAGGGGAAATACACATGGTTATAACCTCTTGTGAATCCCTCTGACCATAGACCAGGGACGTGAATAGAGCAGCTAGTTATCATGAATAATGTATTGGAGAATGGATTACTAAAGATGCAGTTCAGTGAAAATTTAACACACCTTATTATTTGATCTCCCGTTTGACCCATTTTTAATTTGCTCTTTTTTATTTTCTCTTTTATTCTCGATTGAGGTTTTTCTGTTTGACTTTAATGTTGTTAGTTTGGGGTATATTTTTTTGTATATGAAATCCAAGACAGGTAAAGCTATACAGACAATAACTGGATTGATAGTTCCTTGGGGGGCTGCAAAGGAGGCGGTGGGGAAATGGGGAACCAAGGACAGTGAGCACAGGAATGAAGAAAATGTTCTCAGATTGATTGTGGTGATGTTTGGACAGTGATTCTTAAATGATTCCAGTATTGAATCGCACAGGTTGTGGATTATATGCCAATAAAGCTTTTAAAATAATAAAAAATAAGAGGTGGTTACTTTGGGGCAAAAAAGAAATGTTATGTCTTTACTATTCTGACTATACAGCATGAGTTTATGTCATATAATACTTACTGCAACTATCTACATTTTTCTTTCAGTAACAATTTCTTATTTTTTGGTATTAAATACTTTTATTAGGGGCTCTTACATATCATGACAATCCATGCATTCATCCAGTGTGTCAAGCACATTTGCACATATGCCACCATCATCATTTCCAAAGCATTCTCTTCCCACTTGAGGCCCTGGTATCAGCTCCCCATTTCTTCCGGCCTCCCTCCCCCACCCTCCCTCCCTCCCTCATGAAAACTTGATAAGTTATAGATTATTATTTTCATATCTTGCATCATCCTCCATCGCCCTTCACCCACTTTTCCATTGTCCATGCCCCCTGAAAGGCGGTTAAAAGTTGATCTCTCTGATTGATTCCCCCTTTCTCCTCCCACCCTCCCCTAAGTCTCCTGGTATCTCTGGTCTCCTTGTTGGCCCTGAGAGGTCTACCTATCCTGGATTCCCTGTGTTGTGGGCTCTTATCTGTAGCAGTACGCATGCTCTGGTCTAATCTGATTTGTAAGGTAGAATTGAGGGCATGGGTGAAGGAAACATCAAAGAACTAGAGGAAAGTTGTGTGTTTCATGGTTGCTATACAGTACCTTGACTGGCTCTTCACTTCCCTGTAACCCCTCTGTGAGGGGCTAGCCAATTGTCTACAGATGGGCATTGGGTCTCCACTCCATGCCCCCCCCTTCAATTCACATTGGGTATGATTTTGTTCTGGGTCTTAGATGCCTGATACCTGATTCCATCGACACTCCGTGATCACACAGGCTCGTGTGCTTCTTCCATGTGGCCTTTGTTTCTTCTCATCCAGGTGGCTGCTTGTTTATCTTCAAACCTTTAAGACCCCATATACTATATCTTTTTTAAGCCAGCCACCATCAGCTTTCTTCACCACATTTGCTTATGCACCCACTTAGTCTTCAATGATTGTGTCGAGAAGGTGAGCATCACAGAATGCTGGATTATTAGAAAAAAACGTGTTCTTGTGTTGAGGCACTGCTTGAGGCAAGGCCCAATGTTCATCTGCAAACTTGATTCTTAACATATGGATGAGTACATAATTCTATTCCCCTCTCATTACATATATTTACATATGCACATGCCTTTATTTAGACCATTATAAATGACCTTTGCCTCCTGGTCCTTTCCTCTATTTCCTTTTACTTTCCTCTGGTCCCACCATCATGCTCTTCCTTCATTCTGGTTTAGTAATTCCTAGCTGCTACAGTACCCTTGATTAAGCCACACTAGGCATCTACACCCTTCTCTCCATTGATTTTAGTTCACTTGGTGTTCCCTTCTCCCTGTAGTAACAATTTTTTAATGTTTTCCAGCAGCCTATTGTCATCCAGTTACTGCTATTGGATTATAAGTTCTAATGTGCCTAAGATATAGAAATAATTACAGTATTAGCCTAGGAAAAAAGACAAAAATATGCTAATGTATAGATGTGAGTATAGACCTAGACATAAATATATAAAGAAATGGATATATGTCCATATTATATTCACCAGTATTTCATTAAAATACCTAAAAAATATGCTGATTAACAAAAAGAGTGACATTATTACATATACTGAAAACCTCACAATGCTTTAAGAAAACCCTTTCATTTAGGTTTCCGTGAATAGGAAGAGTGTTTTCCTTTCGTGAAGGAGTAAGGAGAATAAGCCTGGACTGAAAGGGGAGAAACCAAGTTCTCCAATGGCACATGTGACCTTGGAGATCCAACCACTTCTCAGTGTATTATTTCGATTTGCAAATTGTTGGCATGAACTAGAGGACCTCTTCAAGTCCGAATCCACCTGTCTCTTTGATAGTCGTACCGAGCGCGCACCCGTGTGTGTGTGTGTGTGTGTGTGTGTGTGTGTAATGCTGCTCCGCTAGTAGTCTGAAACTTTTGAAAATGTAAGTTACTCCGTTGACCCACTAGATGGTAGCATAGTCCTGGTTACTGCACGATTTGAGGAGCCAATCAAGATTGTGAAAGCTACTATCAAACCCTTAACAGGCAGGCTTTCCCTTGGTTGTCAGCTCTACCGCTTAAGACTTGCAGGGGTTTGGACAAATGAGATGTTGAGGATTCCGGATTACCTCCCACGAAATGCAAGGATGTCTTCTGGACCTAAACCTCTGTGAATGAATCATGAACACAAACATTATTATTGGTGATGGTAGCGGTGGCGCTGATTTTGACTCATAGTGCGACTCCCTGTGTGCAGGGCAGAACCGCTCTATGGCTTTTCAAGTTTGGGACTTTTTCTAAGAACATTATCAGACTCTTCTCCCCTGGTGCCACTAGCTGTTCAGACTCACTGAACTTTTGGCTAGTAGTCAAGCACCTAACCATCTGTGCCACTCAGGGCCCCTAATGCATGCTGGCTCCATAATAAATATTAACTCCTATTGCTGTTGGTTTAGAATGCTGATGCTGATCATTGCCATCATCATTATGATGGAGTTATTCCATGCCATTTGGACCCCCTTAGACCCTTATTCCTATCACTCCACTCTGGACAGATGAGGGCATCCACCAGGGGCTTTGGGCGGACTGTGAACAGCAGGCTCAGCCAAAGCATCCAGGGATCCTGCCTCACTCAGTACAAAAAGCTACAGGTTGGGAGGGGTACGTCCAGAAGGAGTCTCCATCTTCCACTGTAATCAATCCCCAACAAAAATCCTGGGCAGTGCCTTCTGAGGATAATTTGATTTTAATTTACAGTTCTGAATTCCTTGGATTCTCTGTTAGGAATGAATAGTCACCCTGAAGTACTGCAGGCAAATATGTGGAGCTTCCAACCTTGGCAATGAACTACAAAGATCAGTACCGTATATACTCATGTATAAGCCGAGTTTTTCACCACAAGAAAATGGGTCAGTGGTACCCCAGCGAGGTATAGCATCTCGCAGTGATTGCCATTCTTCTGCTGTTCATTCAAAGCCCAGCTGACACTGCAGGACTTTGAATGTTTGTTTACTCACATCTAACCAATCAGAGCCATCCTATGATATGAACAGCTCCAATTTGCAGAAGCACCCATAGTGATGCACTTACACCGGCAGCTGAACTGGTAAGGATGTGTCTGTGACTGCTCTCCGTCTCTCCCCTCTGGTCTCTGTGTTAATTCACATCCTGTATTTCCCACCCTAGGCTTATACTCGAGTCAATCAGTTTTTCTGGTTTCCCAGGTAATAATTAAGTTCCTCAGCTTATACTCGGGTTGGCTTATATTTGAGGATATACGGTAATCATAAATGAAACCAAATCTAGGTTTCACAAGCCAATATATTTGATTCCTCCTTGAATTGGTTCTGGCTATTCACTTCAACCATCAGCTGTTTTATTCATAAAGAAAAAAAAACAGTGTTACATTTTGTCAACAGAGAGTAACCATGTCCTCTGTGGTATCAGTTTAAATCCTGGGAGACTAAATAAATAGATAGATAGTTAAATAAATAAATCCTGGTAGACATGAACTATGGAGGAGGCCAAGGTGTGAGGTCATTAAAGTAAATAAAATGCTTAGGTGTTGTCTTAATTCTCTGCTCTCATTAGAAATCATCACTCTCAGAAATATGGTAGAATTAATGAGAATTAAGGTAAAGAGCAACTAAAACACTGGCTGTACTTAATATCAGGAACCATCTCTGTATTCACCTTTCCTCTTTTTCCCTTAGATTGCTCTTTTATTGTTTTCCCTTTTAATTGCGTGTTTAGCACATAATTTATTTAGCAGTAGCATAGGAACATGCTGCAAATGCCTTTTGTGCAGGGAGAACATCTGTTAGGGGTGACCACAGGGAGAGGTGGATCGGAGGACATGGCCCCACCCGGGAGCGGTTTGGAGGACGGAGCCCAAGTCCATCTGCTCAGGCAGTCACGAGAGCCCAGAACAGGGATAGGTGGGGCTGAGAAAAACCTCATACCCATTATCCTTCGGTCGAGCAAGGCTGAAGGATGGCATTCAAGTGTCTTCAATGTAACCCAAGAGCTAAGTTGACCAAGGTGACCGAGGAAACCAGGTAGTGTGGTTGAACCTCTGAGTATGAATCTGCCAGCTTACTCAGTCAGCTATCATTCATGAAAGATGTCAGGAGTCTATAAACTGGCCCCCAAAAGGTAAAAAAAATAGTTCTCATGCATATTTTATGTTTAGAAAAGTAGTGAACACAAAAGAGGAAAAGCTCTCTGATAGTCATTCCTTCATTGACAGAAAGATTCTGCGGATGGACAAACTGTCCCACACCACACTTTGAGCTCACGAGGACGCAGCTGAAGCTGCTCTCTTTGTTGTGGTTGTTGCTGCTGATCACCATGGGCCCATGGAGTGCCTGGTACAGGTCTGCTCTCACTGAAGGTAGGCTTTCACTACTGTTAGGGATGATCTGACTGAGTGCATAACAAATGCACACTTTGAATAGTGTCAAACTAAGTAACCAAAGTGCAAAGTCATAGATCCCCTGACTGTTGCCCCTCCTCTGATACTAACACATAAGAGTCCAACAATGCTAATAAGAATCAAGGACAGAATAAGACTTCAAACAGACAAGAACTCCCCAAAGATACATTGAACACCATTCTAGCTAATGGTGGGATTTCTCGAATGTAAACTTTGTAGCATGATAAACTAGGCCAGAAATCAGCCTGATCTATGGCTTAGATCAGGTCTTCTCATGACTGAGCTTTGTAAACTGCAACAAAACTGAAACATTTGATTTCATTTGTTATTCAGAGATTACACTAATTATATCTAATGTTCTTTTCAAGGGCGATATTCTGATTTTAAGCTGATCATCACAAAGAGAGCTTTGGATTCAACAAGGGCCAGGGTTCAGGCTCGTTATAAATTCCCACACAGTCTTTAACTTCTCCTAATCCACATACTTTTTAGTGTGTGAACAACTAAACTGCTTAGAGGAGAATTACTGGTGACATAAACACAAGAAGGATCCCAGCAAATTACATGCAATCATCTTCCTGGTGCTTTTGAGCAGTGCGTCGTCCTACCTCCCCATTTCAACGGGCTCCTGCATTGATTAGGGAGGAGAAAAATGTTTCTATATGTCTTAAAGTAAGGCTGCAGAAATACAAGAATGCTATGCTCTGGCCAAGAAACCAATGTCTCCAAGTAGAGCTATGAGTTAAACACTGCTGACCCAGGGTCAGCGATTCAAAGCTAGCAGTCACTCTGGGAAAGAGCAGCTGACCCTGCCCATAAAGACTTGCCATCCCTGAACTCCTGTGGGTCAACGTTGACTTAGTGGCAGTGGGTTGGTTTGGTTTATCCCCAAACTCTTCCATGCAATACTTGCCTTTAAGTTTACTACAGAAGGTTGGTGGCACAGTGGTTAAGGCCTCGGTTGTTAACGGAAGAGTTGACAGTTCAAGGTCGCTCTCTGACTTTCAGCAGAGAAGTAGCCGTGTTCTTCTGTAAAGATCACAGTCTTGACAACCCAATGGGGTAGTTCTACTCTATAATGCAGGGTCACGATGAGTTGTAACAAACCAAATGGCAATGGTTTTAGGTTTTTATTGTTGTTTGATGTTTCCTATAGCTGTCGTGCAAAACTGATGGTGAAGTTAGTAAAAGTTTAGTGATGAAATGGGATGATGAGATAGAATCCGATGACACTCTGTTTGCAGCCCTGCTGTGCTGAGGAGGATGTTGTGCCACATGGTGTCCCTGAGCCGAGGCTGGTAACGGATCAGGAGTTTTGTATGTCCGTGAAAACTAGGGCATCCCTGGGTGAAGCTACCAAGAAAGAGTTTAACTTTGATCCCCATATGATCCCCTGAGCATTGCTATCCTCTGAAACATGCACAGTCCCCCACAAATTGTAAAATTGCGAGGATTCTGCAATTCAAAGTGAATAAGCCTCTAATAAAAAACTTCCCATCCAGTTCCAGTTGGTAATACTGAGCAGCAAATTCCGTTTGTCTCTGAATGTAACCTAATGCTTTGGCAGAATGTACGGTGTAGCTACTTGAAGACATTCCAAAGTAAATAGTAACAGACAGGTTAGGGAAGAAGACAAGATTACAAGTACTACTGAGCAAGAAGCATGTACCAAATTCCCTCACCAGTATCTCCTAGCATGAACTCGAGGCAATCCCAAACCCCAGATAGCCATTCACGCCACCAAAACTGCTCCAGGAGAAGCTCTCTCATTTAGGCTTTAAGAACAGCAAACAGTCCAGCATAAGATCATGGGTCCCACACACACCTTAGAAGCCATCCTAAGATCTGTAAGAGTGCACTGAACCTCATTTTTCTCTTTTTTCTGCTACTGAACCGCAGACATCAGTAGAGATAAGAGAAGTGCCTGACAGAGCAGGATAAATGGAGGTCCAACTTTTTATAGGTCTGAAAAGGGAATTCAGGAAACTCAAAAAATAAGGGTGGGGGGAACCTCATAAATTTACTTATGAACAAGCTGGGATCACCTTCATACTACTTGTGCCAGGTTCTGACCTCACTGTAGAGATCCCAGATGGACTGTTGAAAGGAGCACCCCCTACATGAGATCCAAATAGCACTGGAAAGACTTCAACAGGAAGAAAAATGTAACAAAGCTAAAGGGAAATCAGACACTACAAAGTACGAAATGTCACAATATAGATAAAATATGTCAATTATCCAAAGGACATAAATAATTTAAACTCACCCACGATGAAACAAAGATTCAAATAGTCTCATATTTAAGGAAGAATAAATTTATAGATGTTCTGAATAAGAAAGTCTTAGTAATAAACTCAGTGGTAAATTCTATAAAACATCAATAGAAGAAAATACTCAAATCTCTCTTTCTCTTGTTAATAAAAGGCAAGTGAACACATTGCAATTTATCTTATAAGGCAAGAATTACTGCAGTGCTCAAACCGGACAAAAACAATATAAGGATGTAAAATTAGAAACAAATAGGATTTGAAGCCCTAACCAGTGCAATAAGGCAAGCAAACTCAATTCAGCACAAATTAGAAAGACAAACAGCAAAACTTTTCCTATTTGCTGAAGACGTTATTATTTTGTAGAAAACCCGAATAATCTAAGCAAAATAGAAACAGAATAAAAACTTTCTTACAATAACAAAAGAGAGTTTAGTTAGCAAGGTTACAATAGACATGGTCAATACACAAATCATATTTCTACATGCTACCCATAAACAATTGAAAGCAAAAATTTTAAAATACAACTTACAACAGCTTAACAATGAAATAGCATGTGTAATTCTAATAAAACATGTACAGGAACTGTACACTGAAAATTACAGATGCTGGTTAAAGAAAGCAAGAAGATCTACAAATAAATAAATCTATGTAATTATTACTTAATATCATATTCATGAGTTGAAAGAATCAACGATGCCAATTTTCACCTCAAAACTCCTTCAAGATTCTTTGCTCATGTAGATCATCTAATGCTATAACTTATGTAAAAGTGTAAAGGAATTACAATAGCAAAAATAATTTTAAATCTAAGAATAAAGCTGGAAGTATCATACTATAATGTTTAAGACTTACCATAAAGCTATAGTAATCCAGACAGTGTGGTGTTGGCCAACAGAGACACACAAATGAATGGAACAGAATACATGCCAATTACGTACCCATACAAATATGGTCAATTGATGTTCAACAGAGGTACAGAGATGAACAAGCAATTTAATTGAAAAGGATATCTTCTAAATAAATGGTATTAAAATATTCCATAGGCATAAAAATGACCCTTAACCTAAACCTCACACATAAGCAAAAATTAACTCCAAAAAAATCACACAATTGGAAAATATTTAGAAGAAAAAATATGCATATAAAATTCATAGACATATATATCAAAATCTTCCATTTTACTGTATATTCATTTAAAATTAGAACTTTAAAAAATCAGCCAACACCATGATTCTCTGATTCATATTAATCATTATTAGATAGTAGGCCCCAAATGTTTGAGTAATCTTTCTAATGAGATCCCAACGAGATTGAAGCTCTAACTAAAGTTAAAAGTCTGGTTCCAATTTTGAATAAAGAATAGGACCCTAACAATTGCTGTGCCCTCACAGGCACGACGTCCTCACTGCACACTGCCGTGTCAGGCTTACGATGACGTCCACTAGGGGCTATGGGCAGGAGCAGAAGAAAGTTAACATCCAGAGGGATGCCCGCATTCACAATAGGCTGATGCTTCTGGAGTCACCAGAGCACATTAGCAGAATATGAGCACTAGAGTCAGCAATGGTCACGAAGGCAATACTTAGCCCCACTTGTCTTCCAGAGAGGAAGTAGGATATAACTAAAGAAGCAGAGAAAGATGCAGTATCAAAATTATTAATATTAAGATAGTTTTCGACTGTCAAGTGTATCATATTTCTAAATGCTGCTTTAACAAAAAACCACAAATTTGAGATAACATGGATTCACTCTCTTACAGTTCATGTTGTCAGAAATCTAACATGGGTCTCACTGGACTAAAATCAAGGTATTGGCCTTCCTGCGTTCTTTCTGAAATTCAAAGGGAACATTATTTCCCTTGCTCTTCCTGCTTTTAGAAGCCACTTATATCCCTTGCGTTGCACTGGGTAAATCTGCTGCACAAGATCTCTTTAATGTGTTGAAGAGCAGGTATGCTATTTTGGGACAAAGGTGCACCTGATTCAAGTCATGACATTTTCCATTGCCTCGCATGCATGTTAAAGTTGGACATGAATAGGAAGGTCAAAGAAGAATCGGTCCATTCGCATTATGGCGCTGCAAAGAATATTGAGAGTGCCATGGAATGCCAAGAGAACAACCAAACCTGGCTCCGAGGAGATGTAGCCAGAATACTCCTTAGAAGCAAGAAAAGTAAAATATAATGCCACCCATACGGACGTGTTGTCAGGAGAGACCTGTCCCTGGAGAAGGGCATTGCGCATGGCAAAGTCGGGTGGTCGTGGAAAGGAGGAAACTCCTCAAGGAGAGGAACTGACACAGTCGTTGCCACCAGGGGCCCACACAGGGCAGCGATTGTGACGATGGAGCAGGACCAAAAAGTGTCCGCGCTCTTGCACAGCGTGTGGCCACGGGTCCGAGCTGACTTCACAGCAGCTACAGCATCTCCTGTCCCTTCCTGCCCAGGCCTTGTTCCCTCTGTCAAGCCAGCAGCAGGGTCTCTTTAGGTGTCTCTCTCACCATACATTGCACTCTCACACTCCAGCCGCCCCATCTTGGATTTTCAAGGACAATTGCCATCACATTGGGTTCACCCAGACAGGGTAATTTCCTTTCTCTAAACTCAAATAGCCCTTTGTCATTTAAATTAACTAAATCACAGGCTTTTAAGATTATGATTTAGCTATCATTCTGAATACCATAGTGAACAACAACAAAACAAAACAAAACTCCCTGTCCTCATGTCAATGCTGAGTCACAGGGAACACATAGGACAGGGTAGAGCCGCCCCTGTGGGTTTCCAAGACTAAATCTTTTCAGGAGTAGAAAGCCAAGTTAGTCTCCTTTGGAATGGGTGTGGTGGTTTCAAACTGCTGACCTTGTGGTTGGCTGACAATGGATGATGCCACTAGGGCTCCTCAACTACCCTAGCAGACCTGACTAATTGGTAAAATGTAGGTGACATGAAATTTTGAAAGATATTGAGATGTTTAAAGGCACAGTTAAAGTTGGAGAAAAATTTTACACATAGATTAAAAGACACGTGTTTATATGTGTGTTAGTTTGGGTTAACTAGAGGAACAAATCCAGAGGCCCTCATGTGTGTATAAGAAAGAACTGTATATACAAGAGCAAGTGAATATTGAGAAAACATCCCAGCCCAGTCCAGATCAAGTCCATAAGCGTGATATTAACCCCAGTCTGTAAATTCCTCTTCAGACTCACGAAACACATGCATGCAATGATACCAAACGCAAGAAGATCACAGGCCAGTGGGTGGGAAGTTTTGTGGATCCGGTGTCAGTAGAAGCATCTCAGTGCTGACAGGTGTCTCCATGTGGCTCCTCCAGCTCCAGGGCTCTGGCTCCATCATCCTCTCTCCATGTGGCTTGTCAACAGCAATGTCTTACAGGGAGTGAGCCTGTGGCTGCCTTCAGTGAGCTATTTATCTCCTTAGCACCTCTAAATGAGGTCATCAAGCTGTGACTTGATTAACAGGCTAAGCTCCACCCCTTCACTCTTAAGTCTCAAATTGACAACAGATTATGTAACTACAAAAGTATGTGACTGGAAATTATGTTTTTGTGGTATTCAAAGTTCTCCATATCCCATCAATAATACCCGGAAGTGTATACACTTTTTGTGAGGTCAATAAACCCTTCAGTGCAGAAGGTTGAATTAAAAGTCCATTGGGTGTCCTGTGTGGTTAAGAGCCAAATGAGTGCTTGACGTACAATAAAGCAGAAGTCTAAAGTGAATTTGGAAGTGCATCTTTACTTGATAAATTAAATCTGAGAACAATCGGGGAACACAACACTTATTGATCAATCTGGGCAAAATGAATAATACAATTTCATTAGTGGAGAAAAGAGCTGAAAAATAAATGGAATAATGGAAAAGGGAAAAATATCAATAACCAAAATAATTCTTAAAATGTCTATCAATTTGTGATTTTTCAAGAACAATCACTTGATTAATTCTTTAATGATGACCATGTAGGTAAGGCTCCAGACATAGTCCCAGAGACAGTACTCTAGCATTGAAAAATGTAGCCACTCATATGACTAATGAGACATGTCAACTAGGATGATTTGGGTCAGAGTATATCCATGTTGCTTTTCAATGATCTATATACTGAACATTTTTCCCACAGAAGGCGCTCAAAGAGATGGTAGTATTTATGCATGCAATACAAATAACTAAGACTTGAGTTTGATTTTGTTTGCAGTATTTTTGATAGTTCTTTCTTTTCTACTCAGGTAATATAGCAGATAATTTGAAAATTAACAGCCCACTAGCTTGTTTGATTTTCTCTCTTTAACACCTTAGTCATTCCCATCTGGGTCTTTATTCTCTGTGCCCACAAAAAAATGCCAACTCCTTCAGAGTCCTGAGTACTCACCTCCTGGGCTCACTGCCTCCTGGTGTCTCTTCTCGTTACTTTCCTGCCATCGCCCCCACCCGCCGCCACCACCCACTCCCACCTTCTTATACATACTCTTTTGCTGGTGCAGTTGTCTCTGCTCTACCTCACTCCAAGACTACTTACAAAGCACAGACCACTGATGCTTTATTCTTCAGCAGGCTTCGCTGAAGGTGTTGGGTTAATGTAATCTATGGTAAGACACCAGTCACGTAGAATATTGTCTGATCATAATAGGAGGTTGCTTCAGACTGCTGAACACATATAAAACAATGATCCTGGAGAAAAACAGGAGATGCTTCTCAGCAGGCAACTAGGTTGTTAGGACTCGTTCATTTTTCCTCCTCTGAGAAAAATCTATCCATACTTATCCTTAACAGCCCAACAAAAATCAAGCCAGTCAACCTTAAGATAGTCTTTCAGAAATGCTCTTCTGATTACAGAAGATAGGGCCTTTTGACACTGTTTTGAAGAGAAGTTAAAAATTCCTGGTGGTGCAGTGGGTTAAACACTGGGCAGCTAACGAAAAGGCTGGTAGTTCAAACCCACTAGCCATTCCTACAGAGAAC
This sequence comes from Tenrec ecaudatus, assembly GCF_050624435.1. Taxonomy (NCBI): domain Eukaryota; kingdom Metazoa; phylum Chordata; class Mammalia; order Afrosoricida; family Tenrecidae; genus Tenrec; species Tenrec ecaudatus. Next base: position 152,836,092 of record NC_134532.1, read on the forward strand.
GCTGAAACATAAAGATTTGCAGTGCTGAAAATCCTAAAGAGCAGTCCTCAGTCCTTTAGCGTCAATATAGGGTTACTGTGAGCATCAGTAACTTAATGACAGTGGGTTTAGGGGGTTGATGGAAAAATTGCCTTTCCTTGATTTCCAATCCAGCATTATCTAATTGTATTTTGCTGTAGAGTTAGCTCATGCAAATGTTTACTTCCTTAAAACAAATTCTCCTATCCTATATTTCTTTGGAAATGTCTTAATTTTGCCATCCTACTTACGGGAAAACTTTAGTGGGTATAATATTACCATTTGGAAATTTTTTCCTTCATATATACAAATATATATATATATGCAGGCAATATACAGATATATATAGATATTCTTATTGCCTTATTGCCTGCATGGATGGTAATGACAAATCACAGCTCAGTCTCTGGTTCTGCTTTGTAGGTAACTTCATTATTCCTGAGATATTTTCAGGATTCCTTCCCTGTCTTCCATTTTGGGAATTTTGATAATGACATGCCTTACTAATTTTCTTTTGTGGTCGAACATTTGCATATCTCTAAACTCTTTATATTCCAAGCACAGCTTAGATCCTTGTTACAACCTTTCAAATAAGCAATAATCTCTACCATGAACTTTAGGTTACTAGGAGAGATGACACAAGGGTAAGGACATGGAATATGAAGTAGTTGTAGAGGTGGGTCAGAATCTGGATAGACTAGATCTTTTAAGTGTAGGTGGCTCTGTAACCCTGTGAGCCATTAGCATGAATTAGGTCTGAGAGTCTAGAATTTGACAGGGGTCCATCTCAGCTCAGATTTACAGAGGTACTGCTCTATATTAACTATACCTTGAAGAACCGTTCCATTTAATTACTTCTTCACTTCCCCTCAAAGCTTTTATGTGGTTCCCATGAAATGCCAGTAGCAGTATCTATGAGTTGATTCTGCCTTATCGTGACCCCACGTGTCTCAAAGTAGAACTGTGCTCTCTAGAGTCTTCAGTGACTTATTTTTCAGAAGTAGACTCTCGGGCATTTCATCCAAGCCTTTTCATTAACAGTAAGTGCACTGACTGTTTTCACTCTAGAGACTCTTATTGAAATAAAAAAGAAAAACGCAAAATCAGTCATTGAGTTGATTCTAACTGACAGTGATTCCATAAGACAAACTAGAACTGCCCTCATAGGGTTTCTAACGCTGTCTATCTTTGTAAGAACACACAGCCTCATTTTTCTCCTGCCAAGCAGCTAGGGAGTTTGAACCAAGGATCTTTTGGCTAAAAGCCACAGGTTTTAAATAAACAATAAACCACCAGATTGCCTCTAATTGAAATAGATGCATATATTTCCAATAAATTCATCATGATGTGTCTAGATTTAAATAAAGGCTCATATAACAGAAGCATATAGGTGATATATATGTTTATATTATATATAGATGAGATAGTTAAGGTTTATTGTGCCAACCTAGCCGATAAACACATGTGGGAATAATTGAAGGGCGGAGGGATAAATGGCTCCATGAGCTTCGCCTTTCTAGCTCTCGGGTCTCTTGCTTTCTGATGGTTGGATCAGGGTGCAGCTTCCTTAGTCAGTTCCCTGCTTCAGCCGGCAAGGCTCACTTCCTGCAAGACATCCCTGAGGAGAAGCCACATTGGCCTACTCTGATGCAGCCCTGGATGCTAGAGCAGCCGTGTGGAGAACCCTGCCAATGCTGAGATGCTTACACACTCACTGATTCAGCTTTCTTTCTTCAGTTGGTGTCATTGCTTGTGTTATGTGAGATGAAGGAGGACTTTGTAGACACATGGGCTAATGTTGAACTTATGGGCTTGGACAGCACTGGGCTAAGATGCTTTCTTAATGTACACTTACCCTTTAAATAAAACTCTCTCTTATATCTATGAGTTTCTGTGGTTTGTTTCCCTGGTTTCCCTGTATTTGAGGATGGAATAATCAGGCATTATTTTAAGGATGGCCTATCTCACTTTCCCCCACTGTATATTATTCTTAGACTTGGTGAAGGGCAATGTGTAAATTCAACAAATGTAAGAAAAGGATAAGAGAAACCACCTTTTGAATATTTAAAGGAAACAGACGTTATCCTATCCCTTCTTTCCCTGAGGGTGTATTTACAAATCCAGCCCTTAGTCACAGACACTCTTCAATGGTAAATTTGTATCAAACTAGCTTCATCTCCAAAACACATATCCTCAGGGTTCCTCCATTATGTAATTGAGACAGATGTACTCTTTGGACCGAAAATGTGGCTCTGCTGGAAAAAGAAGCTATCTGGAAGAGACACAATACTGAAATCTTACCTGACAAAACCCAGAGAGCCTGAGGCATTGAGGCACTAACCAGACACCACTCAGATACAGTTATTTTGTTAAGTTTGGTCAAGAACTCCATCAAAGGCAATGTGGTTCTAAGAATAAACTAGACTAAGTCTCTTGAAAAGTGTTACTGTTGTTAGACGTTTATTTGTGTCTCCTAGAAGGATTCTGTGTCATTGTGTAGAAAGATTCGATGTCACTGTGTGTGTGAATATGACTTTGTTTGGATATATCATCATTTCAAATGTAATCAGTTAAGTGCTCAAAAGGTCATACTGTTATCGGGTAGACAGTCATCCAGTCCTTACAAATGGAGCACACAGACACAGACCCAGAGGCCATAGAGAACTGGAAACAGGCATTGAAGGTAATGTTGCCACAAGCTAAGGGATGCCTTGGGCTGCTACACAATTGAAGAGACAGGAGGGATCTTTCTAGATTAGTGCCTGAGAGGGTTGACACGGCTCTGCTTTTACATTAATTTCAGACTCCTCCTTCCAGAATCATAAAACAATACATTTATGGCATGGGAAACCCGTAGTTTGTGGTACTTTGTTATGATAGCCTCGGGAAACTAATGCAATTATTTATAGTGCTCATACAGAGGCTTAAAAAAGTAAATCTGATTGTTTCTATGTTTAAAAGGTTGTACGACTGCAATCATTTTTTAATTACCTTCAGTAAAATTTTACTTAGGTATGATATTAATAATATTGCTCGATAATTTCTGCATTCTGTTGGGTCACCTTTCTTTTGAACCAAAACAAATATGGATCTCTTCCAGTCAATTGTCCAAGTAACTATTTTCCAAGTTTCTTGGCATCTAGATGGGTACAGCACTGTGTCACAGTGTTGAAATATTTCAAGTGGTGTACCATCAATTCCTGGGACCTTATTTTTCGCCAACGCATTCAGTACAGCTTGGATTTCTTATTTTGCCCAGAGAGTTCTTTGGTATTACAATTGGAGATTTCATTCTGCCCAAATCAAATCATATGATTGATTCAAATTGGCCAATACCAGTCCGTTTCAGCTCACTAATAGCGAGGACATTAAACTTTATGTGTTGTATTTCATTTTTGATGACTTCTAATTGTCCTGGATTCATATTTTGTTCATTCCTTGTTCCAATCTTTAATGGATGTTTGCTACTGTTTTCTCTCTTTTTTTGAGTTATGCCACATCAGCAAATGAAAGTTCCCAAAGCTTTGCTCCATCACATTTTTAATGTCAACGCGACTTTAAAGTGGCAGTTCTTCCCCAATTATATTTTGAGTACCTTCTACCTGAGGGGCTCATCTTTCAGCACTAAATCAGACGTATTCTGCTGCTGCTGGGGCTTTCAGTGACTAATCCCTCAGAAGTGAACCTTCTTCCTTCTTCCTATCCTGTCTTATTTTGGAATATCTGCTGACAATGGTTCACGGTGGCTGACCCTCCAGGCATTGGAAACACCAGTGGCATAGCTTCCAGCAATATACAAGCCACCACACTATGACAAACTACAGCGTAGGGGGTATCACCATTCCATGCCTGGAGTCCCAGTACACAGTCACAACTTTCTTAGCTAATTTCTCTTCCCTGTTTTTTGTTTGTTTTTGTTTGATTTTATAACTTGAATTTAGCTAAAACCATTAGATAATAAAAAGATACCCAAAAAATCCAAATGGGCAAAGAAGAAGTGAAACTACCACTATTTGCATATTACATGGTTTATAAAAATGTATGAAACCCAAAGACACCACAAACTGATGATTGGAAACAATTGAAGAATTTGATAACATAGAAAAGTACAAGATTAACAGGCAGAAGTCAATTTGATTCCTTTTATACCAACAAGAAATATCCATAAAATATCAGGGAAAGAATAGCAGGTACAATGCCCGTACCAACGACAGAAGATTAGGACTAATCCCAACCAGGGAAACAAACGACATTTACAAAGAAAACCAGCAGAACATTATTGCAAGAAACCAAAAGAGACCTACACAAAAGGAAGGATATCTCATGTTCATGGATCCAAACTCACGCCATCCTGTCAATTCTGGTGCATAGAGTTGTATAATATCATGTCAACTTGAGGATATTAAGAGTGAAGGAGTGGAGTCTAGCCTGTCAATCAGGTCACAGCATGTTAATGCCCTTGTGGACATGGGTTTCTCCTGGGGATTCTGCTAACTTCTTTCCTCTCCTTGGTCTTCTTGTTGACAAGCTTCATGGAGGCTTACTGGACCCTGTAAAAGCACTCTTTCTCTACTTCACCTTCCTGTTTAGGAGTCACACTCAGGGAGCTGGAGGAGCCACATGGAGACCCATGCCAGCACTGAGATGCTTCCACTGGCATTGGATCCACAAGACTCTTCACCATTCGGCCTGTTTTATTTCTGCAATCGGCATCATTGCATGTGCTGCATGAGCCTGAAGAGAAATTTATGGGCTACTATCGGACCTATAGGCTAATATTGGATTTATGGATTTGATCTGGACTGGGATGGGATATTTTCTCAATATACAATTGCTCTTTGATATAAAGTTCTCTCTTACACATATATGAGCATCAATGAATTTATTGCTCTAGTCAACCCATTCTAACACAGATACTATATAGATATGGCAGGATTACCCCTGGGGGGGTCTGAGACTGTAAATCTTTACAGGAGTAGAAAGCCTCATCTTTCTCTCACAAAGCTAATATACACATACAAAAACCTTTCAGAATGAATCATCTCATTAATTCTTTATATTAAAACATTTAATTTATAAGCAAACACATTATAAAATCACAACTGAAATCTTAAAAATATATTTAAATTTATAATACTGTCTGTAGGTAAGATATATATATATATATATAAATGTTTTGTTTAGAAAGGCCTTGTCATATCAAAGAATTGATAGATTTCTCTATAGTGCATGCTTTAAAAGAGGTGTTTCATTGCAAATTAGATAAAGGGCAGTTTGTTAATAGGAAGAGAAAAATGATACTAAATATAAATGCAAGAGTTATAAAAATCATCGATGAGAAAATAGAAGAAAACTTAAGTGCCCATTGCAGAACATAACATATTAGCAAATATAACAAAGCAAACACACATATAAAATAAAATATTGACAGAATACTAAAAAAAAGACCTCTATGTAAAAAAGACTTAGAAACAAAGCTAGAGATCACATCAGAGACTTCTGCAAGATGAATGATTTCTTCATTGAAAATATCTTTTCAACAACACAGATGACGAATGTACATGTGGACTTCTCCAAAGGGGATACACAGAAATCAAACTGACTCTGTGGGAAAAGACAGTGGAGAAGCTCAAAACTAAGCCAGGAGATGACTGTGGAACAGACCATTAATTCCTCATATGTAAGCTCAGGGTAACTAAAGAAAGTTAAATAATAAATAATAATGAGCATCCTGTTCATCACCATTCTCAATTGAAATGCTCTCAATCTTTCTCCACTGAGTGTACTGTTGGTTGTGGGTTCTGGATAAGTGCCCTAAATTATGCGGAAGGATTTCCTTTCTCTTCCTATTCTGCTGAGAAAATCTATCAGGAAAGCATGCTAAATCCTTCATATGCCTTATTACATCAATTTAGAGTATCATGCTATTCTTTGCCTTTGCTTTACTTATGTGGTGAATTACATTGTTTGACTTTCTAATGTTGAGCCATCCTGGCATCCAGGCATGAATCCCACTTGATCATGATGAATTTTTAAAAATACATTGTTGAGTTCTATTGAGTAGTATTTTGTTGAAATTTTTGATATCTAAGGATTATTAATCTGTAATTTCCTTTTTTGCTGTTTTTGGCTTAAAAGTGATGCGTCATAGAATGAATTGAGTAATATTCCTTTCTTTTCTATGTCTAGAACTAGTTGAGTAGAATTGGTATCAATTCTTTACTGAAGGGTTGGTAAAATTCTCCAGTGGAGCTTATTTTTGTTGGAAATTTTTAAGTGGCCTTTTAAATGTTCTTCTTTGCTTATAGGCAAGTGAAAAACTCTTGACCTCTGTCCACAGCTCATTTTAATATCAGCCCTCTGAAAGAAAGTAGGGCAATAAATCATCCATGACTAGGAGTATGAACATCGGAGTCCCACCAGCCATGGGATTTTTGATTAGTCAATTAACTTCTTGGGTCTTAATTTCCTCACCAGATAATTGATATATTATATAACCCATTTACTCCCGTCATTTTGTCATAATATGTTAGTTTGCATGCTGTGTGATGTAGAGAACTAGGCCACTAGCACCTTAAACACCAGCAGTAACCCATGGTGCACAGAGTTTTTTGGTTGTTGTGTTTTAAATCATTTTAATGGGGCTCATACAACTTTTATCACAATCCATCCATACATCTATTGTGTCAAGAACATTTCTATATTTGTTGCCATCCTCCTTCTCAAAACATTTGCTAAGGTTTTTATAGAGTTTCCAAACTAAATCTTTCTAAGAAGAAAGGCTGGGAGATCTATTTCAGAAAATTAGTCAATGAAAACCTTCTAGATCACAACAAAATACTGTCTGGTTCATTGCTTTGGACAAGTCATCAGGAGAGATGAATCCCCAAAGGTGGACATATTTGGTGAAATAGAGGATCAGTGAGGGCAAGGGCTTGACACGGAGCTGCCACAATAGACTAAAGGGAGAGATCACGAGGATGATACAGGACAGCATAACATTTCACTCTATTGGGCATAAGCTCCCCAGGAATTGCAGTAGGCCCAACAGCATCTATCTATCTACCTTTTGGCAATAAATTCCAAAGTTTTAGCTGGGCATAAGACTGTAAAATTAGACTGTATTTCCAGTATTCCACTGCCAGAAGTGGTAATAGAAAAACAAATATTTTTTAATTTGTCAATTTACTCTTTTATCTTCTTAAAGTTAAAATCATGCCACCTTTCATTCAGTTAGCAAATGGCAACAATTGACACCATGGCCTTTGACTCCTGAGTGGAACGACAGGTTGAGGATTGGAGAGCCTCTCCATCAGTCAAGATTCCTGATGAAGATCACCAAGCTGCAATGTGCCACCAGCCCTGTACCATTTCTCTCTGGATTTTTAACATTTTTAAGATATTTTATTTTGGAGGGTGACTTTGTCATACTGGAGTCCCTAAGGAGTTTATAAGGTTAACTAGTTCAGCCGACAATAGAAAGATTGGAAGTTCAACTCTACCTAGAAGAAAGTTCTAGTCATGAACTTCCAAAAATTTATCCATTGAAGACTTTATAAAACACATGAAGTCATCAAGATATGAAATTGACTCAATGACAACTATTGTTTTGTTTGTTTGGTTTGGTTACATTATCTAATGAAAAAGAAGATGCTAATGAGATAATTTCTAAAATATGTTCTAGTTCTGAATGTTAATAAATATTTTATGGGCAATAAAAGTTTGATGTAGGATAAAAATACAAGGACAAAAGGAATTGGAATTGTTACCCTGTTGATGATGATTTCAAAAGCACCTGCTAAAGCTTAAGATCAATTTTTCAGTGGTCTTTTCCTCTCTCTGCAAGAGGCCCCTTCATCATATCTTTTAATTGGTCTATTAATCATTTTCAATATACTTTCATTTTACTACCAAGGAGTGTGACACTAGATTGCCTTTACTACAAAGGCTATCTTTAAATTCCCACAGAATATTTAGTAAAGTTTCATTATCCCCAGGCATAATCCTCTGAGAAGATTAAACAGCTAAATGTAGTTTTCTGCCAATCAGCATAAAACAGCCAGGAAAGGTTGTTGATGATGTGGGATGTGAAACCTGAAACCCTGCAGATTACTGGGGAGAGTCAGGAACCTTGGGAAAGTCAACCAAATCACACATTAATGTCCAAAAGTGAACTTAAATGGAACTAACATTTTTGTCCAGGCTTAATATTTTCATATTACACAAATTGTATGCCCATAATCAGTGGACACACAGACTGTCTATTCATTATTTTAGAAGATTTTTATTAGCTACATTTGCATTTGAATTTTAATAAAAGGCTGAATTATGCAAAAGGATTAACTTGTTAGTTGTATAAGTGTATTCATAGTTATCTGTTGATATTTAAAGGAGGAAATTACACTATGAGTAAGTATGAATGTGAACAGATAAATTCCAAAATCTTAGGGCGTGGTGCCCCAACAGACTGGACTGGAAAACACTCTTAAAGGCCAACAAAAGATCCTTGAACTAACTACAAGCTTTTCTTTCTTGCTGTGTTTTGTTTTGTTCTTTGTCAGAGGTTTGTTGTTTTTGTTTTGTCATATATTGTTGCTTGGTTTTACTCTGTCTTGTTTTTGTGCATGGTATTATCTCCATATGTCTGTCTAAATAAGATAGGCTAGATGAACAATCTGGAGGAAAAACAACGGGACCAGCAGTTCTGGGGGGGGGGGGTGAGATCGGGGGATGTGGGGGATAAGGTAGTGGTGATAACAAACCCAGGGACAAGGGAACAACAAGTGATCCAAATTGGTGGTGAGGTGGATGTGGGAGGCCTGGTAGGGCATGATCAAGGCTAATGTAATGAAGAGGTATTGCTGAAACCCTGGTGGGGAGGAGCATAATAGTGGGACAGGAGGAAAGTCAAGGGAAATAGAGGAAAGAGCTGGGAGGCAAAGGACATTTATAGAGGTCTAGATAAACACATGTACGTATGCAACTATATATATGAGGATGGGGGAGTAGATCTATGTGCCTATATTATATGCTTAGTATTAAGGTGGCAGAAGGATATTGGACCTCCACTCAAGTACTCATTCAATGCAATAATATTTTCTTCTAGTAAATTGGCATTCTATGATGCTCACCCTCCCCACACAACCACTAAAGACAAAGCAGGTGAACAAGCAAATGTGGTGAAGAAAGCTGATGGTGCCCGGCTATCAAAAGATATAGCGTCTGGGGTCTTAAAAGCTTGAAGATAAACAAGTGGCCATCTAGCTCAGAAGCAACAAAGCCCACATGGAAGAACACACCAGCCTGTGTGATCACGAGGTTCCAAAGGGATCAATTATCAGGCATCGAAGAACAAAAAAATCATATCATTGTGTGCACACCTCCATGATATGATCACTGAGGACAAACGGGTGCATAAGCAAATGTGGCGAAGGAAGCTGATGGTGCCTGGCTATCAAAAGGTATAGCGTCTGGGATCTTAAAGGCTTGTCATCTAGCTCAGAAGTAAAAAAGCCCACATGGTAGAAACATATCACGAGGTGTTGAAGAGATCAGGTATTAGGCATCATAAGAATAAAAAAAAACTTACCATAGTGAATGAAGGGGGAAGTGCAGAGTGGAGAACCAAAGCCCATTTGTCGGCCACTGGAGATCCCCTTGTAGAGGGGGCTAGGGGAGGAGATGAATCAGTCAGGGTGCGATGGATGTAGCACTGATGAAGAATACAGCTTTCCTCTAGTTCCTAAATGCTTCCTGCCCTCCCCCCCACCCCCCACCTCCAAATTCTCCCTTGCAAGTCTGGCTAGACCAGAGGAAGTACACTGGTGCAGATAGCAGCTGGAAGCACAGGGAATCCAGGGCAGACGATCTCTTCAGGACCAAGGGTGTGAGGGGCGATGCTGGGAGGGTAGAGGGAGAGTGGGTTGGAAAGAGGGAACTGATTACAAGGATCTACATGTGACCTCCTTCCTCGGGGATGGACAACAGAAAAGGGGGTGACGGGAGACGTTGGACAGAGAAAGATATAACAAAATAATAATTTATAAATTATCAAGGGCTCATGAGGGAGGGAGGAGCGGGGAGGGAGGGGAAAAAAGAGGACCTGATATCAAGGGCTTAAGTAGAGAGCAAATGCTTTGAAAATGATTAGGGCAAAGAATGTACAAATGTGCTTTACACAATGGATGTATGTATGGATTGTGATAAGAGTTGTATGAGCCCCTAATAAAATGTTTTAAAAATAACTGTAATAAAGAAAGAAACAATTTGGAAAAAAAATTTCCAAATTCTTACAGAGATTTCCAAGGTAGCATATCCTACAATGAAGAGAGTTGGACACCCCAAATATTGGTCACTTGACCTTCAAGGCTTAGGGATGGGGAATATTGTGGTAGCTACATAATTTGTTGTCGATTTGAGACTTGAGAATGAAGGGGTGGAGTTTAGCCTGTCAATCAGGTCATATACAGCTTGATGACCTCATTTGGAGCCACTAAGGAGGTAAATAACTCACTGGAGGCAGAACACACAGACACTCCCTGCAAGACATTCCTGTTGAGAAGGCACATGGAGCTATGCTAGATCCCTGGAGCTGAAGGAGCCATGTGGAGACCCTGCCAGCACTGAGATGCGTCCACTGCAACTGGGTCCATAAGACTTCCACCCACTAGCCTGTGTTCTTCCTGCATTTGTAGTCATTGTATGTGTTGCATGTGTCTGAAGAGAAATTTATAGATTGGTATCAGACATATGGACTAATATCAGACTTAGGGACTTGATCTGGATGGGGCTGGGATGTTTTCTCAGTATTCAATTGCTCTTGTATATAAAGCTCTTTCTTATACACATATGAGTGTTTATGCATTTGTTTCTCTAGTCTACCCAAGTAACACAGATATGTAAAAGAGGGGCTAAGGGATTACTAAAGAGAGAGAAAGAGAGAGAGAGAGAAGTACAATATTTTGCCTAATAGCTTTTCTCCCACACTGAAGCAAATCTTATCATTGTTGTTCTCTGCTTAAAATTCATAAGTGGATTCCAATTGTTTTAGGAGAAATGTACAAATCTAATCTTGACTTAAAAATGTGTTTCACGCCTGGCTCCTAATTACCTTTCTGGCATTATATCCATCTACTTTCTGCACTGTTCTCTCTGGTCTACCCATATTTGATCTCCCCAAGTCTCTGCCTGGACCAAGCGATGTCTAACTCAGGACTTTTGCACGCACCGTTCCCTCTGCCTAATGCAACATCCTTTCTCTTTTCTAGCCTGTTCAACTATAAAATCCTGCTGTGTGTATTATCTACATCATCGACTTGGTAAGATTTCTCTCCTCCCCTTACCTATATTTTCCCAAGTATACTTTAGCTTGTATTCACTCTCCCAATTATTCAGTTATTTGTTTAATTATCCACTCTAAGCATGGGTGAATGTATGTTTCCTTGATTAGTATACCCTCTGTGCCTGGATCAGTGGCTCCACGGCTCAGTAGATATGAACTGACTGACCCCTTCTGGTTGCCTTGGATTCCTCTGTTCCCAAATATTGGTTCAGTGATCCCACATCCTTAGTAAAAATTCCCATCAAAATATTTTATCCTCATGTATATATTCATGTGCCTGAAGGCAGCCTCATATTTCTATAATTTGTAGTTGTCATACCTAACATTTTATTCCATTCCAGCAAACATCTGTACAAGCAATAATATTTGTAAATGTACTAGTCTCCAGGAATGTTTTTTATTGGGTCCTATATTACTGAAAAGAATCTCAGTTATTTGGCAAACTAATATCCTCATAAGATTCTATCTATCCAGCAAGTCAGATGAAGGAAATCATGTGAAAGGGAACATTAAAGGAATGAAGTACTTTTAAAAATAAACATTTATTTAACCTGTATTTCCTGATATGAAAATTTTGGGTAATGTACTATGATGAGGGGCTTGGTTCAAAGTATCTAAAAAATCTATGAAACCACTGAAGTCGATCCAATCTAAGTACACAAACACAGAGATAAGTAAATGCACATATATAGTTCAAGGGAGGTTAGTTTTACCTCCCAGGTCAGTTCTAAGTTAGTTGGGCTTTTGACTCCCAAAGAATTTCACTGGTTCTTGGAAAAAGTTTAAATTTTCACAAATCTTCAATAGCCACTTTGTAAGAAATTCTTGTTGAGGATGTTCACTGACATTTTGATTTATCATAGAAGTTTCTGAGTAAACATGAGTTCTCCAGATATTTTGGGGAGCTACTGCAAGATTTAGTTTCATGTCTTCAGACAGATTCTGCTTATTACAGAACGGACAAATGGCAGACCCACTTGAAACTCCACTACAGTTAGGAGCCTTGGAAGTGCCATGGGCAAGTGCCCAAGTGCTAATCTAATTGTTGGTAGATCAAGTCCATCAGCCACTCCACAGGAGAAAGATGTGGCAGTCTGCTTTCATAAACACGACAGCCTCAGAAATTCTATGGGGCAATTCCACTCTGTCCTATAGAGTCACTATGAGTCAGAATCAGTTGTATGGTCATGGACTTGGTTTAGGTTTAAAGACTATTACTTTGGGACAAGAGTAGATTATGATGATTAGATTTATGGTAGTCACTCATTTATTCCATGCCAACCATTGATATGCCATTGACGCAAAATTGAGTTCAGTAAGAATTACTCACAGAATCTGCCTGTTCACTCCACTCCACGTACAATACGAATGCTTTCCATAGCCTCTCTTCCCTTCTTTAGGTTTGGTTCCAAAGACTGGGTGATTACATGAACCCCGCATTATATGAAAGCAGCATTATGTGGTAGTTGGCAGTCCTGCCCTCTGGTTGGGACTGTGTCCCCGCCCCACTTCGCTGCCCATCCCCATCCCACCTTCTTCATTTCTGCAGACCCTGTGGGGTTGACTGTGGCTGTGTTGGCTGTTGAATGTCTCCCACCACTCACTGCTTTCTGCCAATAGCCCTGGACTCGAACTCCACCCTTCATCTATCCCAAGCCCCCAGCCCCTCTTCCTCCCTTCTCACCTTCCCCTTCTGACCCCTTCAACACCATCAGGCCATCACCTGATCACCCCTTTCTGTCTGGACTTATTCACATTGTCCCATTATTGTCCCATGCCCCCTGAGTCTGGACAGAGATGTCATGGATGAAAAGAAGATGGCATCCTGTGGCTAGTAGCACACTGTCCCTCACACTGCCCAGTCATTACTAGGACCTTCAGAAGGTGCCCCGAGGAGGTCTACAGAAAGTACCCTGGGAAGGCCAGTTGAAAGTGCTCCAAACCCAGCTGTGGCCCTGCATGAGGCTCAGACAATCAGACATAGCACAAGTGTCTTTCAAAGCAGTTGTAAATTTGAATTATATGATGATCAGAGAGTTGATGTGTAAGAAGTAAGCATAATTCTCTGCTTAATCCTTACTTTCAGTAGTCTGTGAGTTAGGTACTCTCAGTGCACTCATTTTATGAGAAACTTAAGTCTCAGTGTGTCTTACTAAAATATCCTGGTCAAAAGACCAGAAGTTAAACATAGGTATGTCTGGCTTCAGTAGCTAAACTCTTATTTAATGGAGAAACTTAAGTCTCAGTGTGTCTTACTAAAATATCCTGGTCAAAAGACCAGAAGTTAAACATAGGTATGTCTGGCTTCAGTAGCTAAACTCTTATTTAATGTTTCATACTATGCATGGCACAATATAGCATGAGTGAATCATTATAACATTTCCCCAAATCAATAAAATCCAGGTTGAGTTCTAGAGCTGAGAAAAATAATAGAACATGTGACCTTAAGAAATAGGAAGTCCAATGTTTGTCACGGCACAGTTCACATTTGCAAGGAGTTGGAGACAACCCAAATGACTATCAACAGACGAATGGATCAAAAAATCTGTGGTACATACATACAATGGAGTACTATGCATCCCTAAAAAGCATCAATAAACACATGAAGCACATCGCCACATGGGAAGAACTAGAGGAAATCAGGCTAAGCGAAGTAAGCCGAGCACAAAAGGACAAGTACAATATGAATCCACTGAAATCTTTAAAAATGGAGCATAGGGGAAAGCTGCTATATACATATATCTTAGGGTGAGGTCCAGGAACTATGACAGAGGCCAAACCCAATCCAGTGATGCATACAGCAGCCAACTAAATAGGAGGGGGAAAGAAAGAGAGAGAAAAAAGGCCTGGTGGGGGGTTTGGAGGGAGAAAGGGCACTAACCCACCCAAGGGGAGGGTACTGCTTATGTCTCCACAGAGGCTTCAACCCAATGCACCAAGACATGAATACAACACATCGGAATGTACCAGAGAACCAATAGAGTGGTCTGTAGGGCTGACCCCAATCCCAACTATCTGGATACCCCTCTTCCCTTCAGAAGAATGCACTTCAGAGGATGACACTGGGGCTACATCTTGGAGAGAGGGGTGTGTCTGATTAGAGCACAAAGGAGAGACCAAGAGGGATGGAGGGTGAGGGGAACACATCCTGGCCCACCAAGCCCAGAGGACGATACTCCAGCTCAGAGCAGACAATGCACAGAAAAGACCATAGGACTGGCCCCACCACAAGACATGACATCCCTCACTGAGTCATCGCACTAAGGGGGACAACACTGGAGACACATTGTCAAAATTGTGCTCAATTTAACCCCATCACACTGGGGCAAAACACTAATGGCATGCAACAGAGCTGCAAGGGGAGCAAAGCGATGAAGTCCCCAGGGAATACCAAAATTAGACTTTTTTTTTTTAATTTATTGGGGCTCATACAATTCTTTTCACAGTTCATACAAATACATACATCAATTGTATAAAGCACATCTGTACAGTCTTTGCCCTAATCATTTTTTTCTCTTTTCTTCTTTTACATTTTATTAGGGACTCATACAACTCTTACCACAATCCATACATATACATACATCAATTGTATAAAGCACATCCATACATTCCCTGCCCCAATCATTCTCAAGGCATTTGCTCTCCACTTAAGCCCCTTGCATCAGGTCCTCTTTTTTTTCCCCCTCCCTCCCCATTCCCCCCTCCCTCATATGCCCTTGGTAATTTATACATCGTTATTTTGTCATATCTTGCCCTATCCGGAGTCTCCCTTCCCCCCTTCTCTGCTGTCCCTCTCCCAGGGAAGAGGTCACATGTGGATCCTTGTAATCAGTTCCCCCTTTCCAACCCACTCACCCTCCACTCTCCCAGCATCGTCCCTCACACCCTTGGTCCTGAAGGTATCATCCACCCTGGATTCCCTGTACCTCCAACCCTCATATGCACCAGTGTACAGCCTCTGTCCTATCCAGCCCTGCAAGGTAGAATTCGGATCATGGTAGTTGGAGGGAGGAAGCATCCAGGATCTGGGGGAAAGCTGTGTTCTTCATCAACCAAAATTAGACTTTGAAGACAGAATGTGGCACTCCATCAGGCTCACTCGGAAAACACTCATAAAAGCCAACAAACAGACCTTAAACTACTTATAGGTTTTTCCATTTTTGTCAGTGGCTTTTTGTTGTTATTTTGTTTTTGGTTTGGGGTTTTTTGTTGTTATTGTTTAGTTAGTTTTGGCTTTCTTTGTTGTTTTATTTGCAATTGCCTGGTTTTTGCAGTTATTAATGTCTCTGCATGTCTATCTAGATAAGACAGGTGGGATAAACAATTTGGAGATGAAAAATATGGACCAATGGTTCCAGGGGAAGGGGTTCTGGATAAGGGGAGGTGGGAGAAAGGAAGGGCGGGTGGGGACCAACCCAAGGACAAAGGAATAACAAGTGAACTAAAATCGATGGAGAGAAGGGCGTAGAGGGCCTAGTGGGGCCTAATCAAGGGCAATGTAGCAGTGAGGAATTACTAAACTCAAATGAAGGCCAAAAATGATGGTGAGACAAGAGGAAAGTAAAAGAAAATAGAAGAAAGAACCAGGAGGCAAAGGACATTTATGGAGGTCTAAATACAGGCAAGTACATATGTAAATATATTTTTGTATAGTGAGAGGGGAATAGATCTATATACTTATATTTATATGTTAAAAATTAAGATAGCAGATGGACATTGGCCCGTGACTCAAGTACTCTCCCTCAATACAAGAACACTTTGTTCTAATAATCCGGCATTCTGTGATGCTCACCTTCCTGACACAATTACTGAAGACAAAATTGATGCATAAGCAAATGTAGTGAAGAAAGCTATCAAAAGATATAGCATCAGGAGTCTTAAAGGCTTGAAGATAAGCAGCCATCTAGCTGAGAAGCAAGAAAGCCCACATTGATGAAGCAAACAAGACTGTGTGATCATGAGGTGTTGATGAGATCAGATATCAGGCATCTTACGCCCAGAACAAAATCATATCCAGCGTGGAGTGGAGACCAAAGCCCATCTGTAGACAATTGGACACCCCCTCACAGAAGGGTCACAAGGGAGAGATGAGCCAGTCAGGGTTCAGTGTAGCACTGATGAAACATGCAACTTTCCTCTAGTTCAGCAGTTCTCAACTTGTGGGTTGCGACCCCTTTGGGGGTCGAACAACCCTTCCACGGGGGTCGCCTAAGACCATCAAAAAACACATATTTCTGATGGTCTTAGAAACCAAGGCACCGCTCCTCTCTCCATCCCCAGGCTGGTCCGCCCACATGCAGATATGCCCACATATGAGTACCTGGAGTGAGGACATCATCACACCAAACCCATCACATACACCCCATAAAATACAGGTGTATGTGACAGGGTTGGTGCCATACTGTACTTATGCAGATAAATCACATGTATAGGGAGTAGCTACTCTATTAAAAAACAGCTACTGTGTTGAAAGGAGCAGTACTGGCGGTAAAACAACACTTTATGAATTATGATTACTGGGTAAACGTTGTGGAAGGTGACCTTCATTGTGCTCTCGCAAAGACTGCCCCGAGAATTTCTCATCTGGGAGAAAGAAGCTTTCTCAACCTTAGCACTGATGTTGGCTTTTTACATATACTCTCACAAAATGTAGCCATGTAGTTTACTGTTGTTATATAAAACTGTTACCCATGCTACACTATGCTTCAAGACAAAGTTTCATTTATTTGTAATTATTTATAATTTGTATTTCCGATTTCATAGTATATAATTACATATTGCTTTTGTGATTAATCACTATGCTTTAATTATGTTCAATTGGTAACAAGGAAAATATATCCTGCATATCAGATATTTACATTATTATTATTCATAACAGTAGCAAAAATACAGTTATGAAGTAGCAACAAAAATAATTTTATGGTTGGGGTCACCACAACATGAGGAACTGTTTTAAAGAGTGGCATTAGGAAGGATGAGAAACACTGCTCTAGTTCTTTAATGCTTCCTTCACACCACTATCATGACCTCAGTTCTACCTTACACATCGAATTAGACCAGAACATGCACATGGCTATAGATAAGAGCCCGCAGCACAGGGAATCCAGGATAGATAAACCCCTCGGGGTCAACAATGAGAAGAATAGAGATACTAGGAGGATAAGGGGAATGGGGGGGGGGCGGAGATAGGGAGAACAAATCACAAGGATCGATCTATAACAGAACAACAGAAATGTGGGTGAGGGACAGCAGATGACAATGTAAGATATGAAAATAATCATCTATAACTTATCAAGTGTTCATGAAGGAGGGATGGTGAGTGGAGGAAGGGGGAAATGAGGAGCTGATATTAAGGGCTCATGTAGAAAGAAAATGCTTTGAGAATGATGATGGCAGCACATGTACCGATGTGCTTGACACAATGGATGAATGTATGGATTGTGATAAGAAATGTAAGAGCCCCCAATAAAATGATTTAATAAAAAGAAAGAAATGGGAAGTTCATAGTAATACAGAAATATCATCCAGTAAGCTTTCTTAAAATGTTTTATTTCACATAAACTCTTCAAGTTCAAATGCCAATGCCATGGTGAATTTGGCTCAATGTGAGTAAGCCTGAGAAAAGAAAAACCGAGAAAACACCTGCAGAACCCAGAGTGCAAGGGTGTGTGTGTGTGTGTGTGTGTGTGTGTGTGCGTGCATGTGTGTGGGTATAACAAGTAAGAGGAGACCTGAACTTTTTATTCAAGAAACAACAAAGAGAATATTTTTGTCAGTAATGAAAAAGTTGAGTACAATAAGTTTACATGCATTTTTGGTAAGGGAAAAATCCACAGTTTTATAATCTTTTAAAATTGAGTCAAAACAAGAAAATAAAAATGTTCAAGACTTTGAGAGGAAGTAATGTAACTATTAGCTGAATTCAAAAATCAAAAAACAAATCTAGGTTAATCTCTGAGCAAAAGCATAATTAGGATCTGTTCTGTTCTGAGCCTGTATACTCCCTGGGTTTTCAATGGCTAATCCCTCGGGAATGGACAGCCTGTTATTTCTTCGTTGTCTCTTCTTTGTCTTGAAGCTCTGCCAAAACCTGTTTACGGTTTACCTTGCAGGAATTGCAAATCCAATCACAGCACTTTCAGCAGCACAACAGCACACAAGCCACCACTGTCGGACAAACTGACAAATAGTGACAGAGAAGCTGGATTATATGAAGAACGCAGCCTCAGGATTGGAGGAAGGATTGGAGGAAGATTTATTCACAACCTTCAATAGGCTGATGACGCAGCCTTGCTTGCTGAAAGAGGGGAGAACATGAAGCCCTTGCTGATGAAGATCAAGGATTGCAGCCTTCAGTGTGGATGACAACTCAGCATAAAGAACACTAAAATACTCACTGTTGGGTCAATAGGTAACATCATGATAAATGGAGAAAGAGTTGAAGGCAACAAAGATTTCATCTTGTTTGGATCCATAGTCAATGCTCATGGAATAGAACAAACATTGCATTGGGTAAATCTGCTGCACAAGACCTCTTTAAAGTGTTGGAAAGCAAGGATGTTACTTTGAGGACCACAGAGAGCCTGATCCAAACCATTGCGCTTTCAGTTGTGTCATATGCATGTGAAAGACCTAAGAAAAATGAAGGCATTTGAATTGTGATATTGGCCAAGAATATTTAAAGTACCATGGACTTCCAAAAGAATAAACAAATCTGTACAGCCAGAGTTCATCTCACATACTTTGGACATGTTATCAGGACGGACCACTCCCTAGAGAAAGACACCATGTTTGGGGAAGCCGAGGGGTAGGAAAATAAGGAAGAACCTCAAGATATTGACACAGTGGCTGCAACAATGGGTTCAAACATAGGAACAATTGTGAGGCTGGTGCAGGACCAGGCAGGGTTTCACTCTGTGAGTTGGAACCGACGTGCCGACATCTAACAACATATTCCCTGGCAATGTAATTTTGGTATTTTGAATTTCAGGCTACAAATGGGATTCTACGCATTCACCTCTCCTTCCATTAATTTAATGTTCCTGGGCCTCTTTATCTCCTTCATTCATTCTGTCCCAGGTGAGTAGAAATGACTTGATCTCATCAGTCATTGTGAAAATGAAACAGTGGAACTTTCAGGAAGTGCATGTCATATTCTGCTCTACAGCTTTGAGTACCATCTATCTGCTCATGAAGAAGAGCCTAAATCTTGTCATATTCTAGAGCAACCGAGGCTGAATAGACAAATCTAATTTTAGATTTAACCATAAGAATCCAATTTATCTACAGATCCAACTCAAAATATTCAATACTAATTACTCATCACAAATCAAGGTCATATTTTGGCCATTATTAACTGACTTTTCCCCCCATTTTATTCTTAGTCGGTTCAGAAAATGAGGGGTTAAGCAGGACATTAGCCACTAGGTTATATCAGAGGCCCCAAAAGTTCCAGAAAAGAGATATCAATTATTTGTAAATAGAACACAAAAGGAAAACATTCTCTTAGGTTCATTCTTGAAATGAAGGCTCACAATTGTATAGAGGTGACTTTAATATTATTATTTTTTATCTTAGCCCAGTTTTTCCATCCCTGGTCATTATTAATATAGTTCTGTTTAACCAGATCAAGTAAAGCCCACATATAATTCATGTGCTAACCCTTAAAATCTAAGAATCTAGAGAGGTGGTCTCTAGATTCTGTTCTGCAGCCTCCTTGCCTCTGAGGAGCACCCTAACCATACTGCTTCCAAGACAGACCTGTTTGTCCTGTAGGTCATCCAGGGTATTTTCAATATTTTTCACCAGCACCACAATCCAAATGAACTGATTTCGCTTCTTTCTTCCTTATTAACTGTCTAATTTTCATATGCATATGAGGTAATTGAAAGTACCATGGCTTGGATCAGGCACACCTTAGCCCTCAAAGTAACATCCCTGCTTTTCAGTTCTCTACAGAGGTCTTGGGTAGCAAATTTACCCAATGCAATGGGTCTTTTGATTTCGTGACTGTTGTTTCCATGAGGATTGATTATGAATTATGGATATTACAGTATATAATATGATTATATATCATATTAAAACTAAATCCTTGACAACCTCAATCTTTTCTCTATTAATCATGATGCTACGTATTGGTCCCGTGGTGAGGAGTTGGGTCTTCCTTACATTGAGTTGTAATTCATGCTGAAGTCTGCAAGCCTGGTCTTCATCAGCAAGTGCTTCACATCCTTCTCACTGTCAGCGAGCAAGGCTGTGTCATCTGATACCATCTTCCTACTCTCCTGAAGCCACATTCTTCTCCAAAGAAGCAAGCTCCTTTGACTTGCTTAGCATACAGACACAATAAGGGTGGCTAGAGAACACAAGCTTGATGTATACTTTGGGAATTTTATTGGGTACCCTTTCTTTGGAATGGGCACAGATATGAATCTCTTCTAGTCAGTAAGCCAAACATCTGTCTTCCAAAATTCCTGGCAAATTCCTGGCTCTGAGTGCCTCAGCAGCTTGCTAAGATGTATCAATGCGCAGCCAATCAATTCCTGAAGCCTTGGTCTTGGCTAACACTTTCAGTGAATCTTGAATTCCGTCCGCACCATTGACTCTTGCTCATATTCTACCTCCTGAAATGGTGTCTTCTTTCTAACTTCTTTTGACGCTCCCTGCATCTCTCAATATTTTGACCACTGAATCTTTCAATATTGCAACTCAAGACTTTTTCTTGAGTTTTAGTTTCAGATGTGTTGAACTTGATCTTCCTTTTTGATATTCTAACTCTAGGTCTTTGCACACTTCCTTATAATAGTTTACCTCCCCTTCTCAAGCTGCCCTTTGGCATTTTCTGTCCCATTCTTAACTTCATCATTGTTTCCACATGCGCCTTAGCTATTTTATGACTAAGAGCAAATTTCTGAATCGTTTGCTACATCCACCTTAATCTTTTTTTTTTCTTTCCTGTCTTTTTAATTACCACTTGCTTTCTTCATGAACAATGTTCTTGAAGTCCTCCCTTAGCTCATTGGGTCTTCTATCATTGGTGTTCACTAGCTGTTGGTTGGTACACAATTTGAATAATAGTTTTATTGATTGGACTTCCTTGAAGGCAGATAGATATCCTATCAAAGACAGCATTGTAGATAAAAATTGATCTTGAATTGCCTTTTTGCCAATGAGTCCAATTCCATTCCTCTTGATTGTGTTATATCCACCCTACTAAATCATATGCTCTTCTGATTCAAAATGGCCTATTCCAGTCCATTTCAGCGCACTGAGGCCTAGGAAATCAATCGTTATGTGTTCCATTTTATTTTTGAAGCCTTCCAGTTTTTGGAGACTCATACTTTGTACATCCAAAGTTCCAATCAGTAGCAGATTTTGGCAGCTGTTTCTCCTGACCTTGAGTTCTGCCCTGTCAGCAAAGGAACCTCCACAAGGCTCCAGTTCCACAGGCGTTTCCTCCATTAGTGTCACCATGGTCAACTCCGCTATGAGAAACCAACTCCTTCTCAGTCACCTTTTTGATGAGTGTCCTTTTGTTTTAGCAGTTGGATCACAGTTTAGGAGAAAGGTATTGTCACTATCAAAATATTGCCAAATACTGTAAGGCTAATGAATGGAAAAGTAGAACAGAATGGAAGGTCCGAGAAAAAGGTTTAACTTGAGAGAGTGTCATGCAGAGGCTACTTGTAGAGGCATGTATTGGCTTACTAAAGGCAACAATTGGCTTATCAGGTACCCAAGGAGCCCTGGTGGCAGGGTGGTTATGCTTTGGGCTGCTAACCATGAGGTCAATAGTTTGAAACCACTAGTCACTCCTTGGGAGAAAAAACAGGGAATTTTACTCCCATAAAGAGTTATAGACTCAGAAACCCACGGGAACAATTCCACCCTGTCCTACAGGGTTACTATGAGTCAGCATCAACTCGATAGCAGCAGGTTTAGTTTTTCAGAAGGGCCAGCAACTAAGAGAACCTGTTACACCCCAAATCTTCGTGAGAACTATGGAGGGCGCAGTGGTACCCGAGAGAGCTGAACTGAGAGAAGGGCCATCCGCAGGAGTTGCATCCGCACGGAGGGACACAGTCACTGCTGGGCTGGGGGAAGGAAGAAGGGCACGATCCACACTCCTTCCTCTCCATGCTTCATTCTTGCACTCTTCCGATGACAGTCCATGTTCTCTCGACCCAATCAGCAAAGTAAAAGAATCCAGCAGGAGACATCAGCTCTTGTATTTAAAAAAGATTAGATATGAAGGGCCCAAAACAAGAAACCAAATCACTGCCATCTAGTCAATTCTGACTCATAGCCATCCTAGAGGGCAGGGTAGAAGTGCCCTATGGGTTTCCAAACTGGTAACTCTTTACGGGAATAGAAATCTCATCTTTCTCCCTCGGGATCAAGGCAGAGTAGAAAAGGAAGTGTAAATATGAAGGCCGCGGTGTGGAGACAAGCAGAGTAAGGTCATCAGTTTGAAACCACCAGCTCCTTCACAGCAAGAGGAGAGGCTTTCTACTTCCCTAAGAGTTGCAGAATAGGAAACCTATTCTACTCTGTCCTGTAGGGTCACTCTGAATTGGAATTAACTCAATTACAGTCGTTTAGCTTTGTTTTGTTTTAGGTTATACATAAAGAAAAGAACCTCTAGGAACAAAGCCTCAGTATCTTTTTGAGATAAATAAAAGAAAAACGAGTTATGACAAATTTATATGAAAGGATGAAAGAAAGAAAAGACCACATGGGGAAAATCTACTTTATCTTCTGAGTTCATGCCCCAGGGTATTCATGCCAGCCTCCCTAGCTCTTGAATAAATATTCTCCTAGGTAGATATATGAAAAATAAATTATTGTAGGCAGATGTTAAAACTATGCCTTGTGAGAAGCAAACATTAACTTCAAGAAGAATGTTTCATAAACACAGTACCTATGACATAGTTTTCTCCCCAGTTTTGTGACATCTTAGTATTTTATCCATTTCTCTATTTTTAAAGTCCTTTGTGATTCATGGAGGCATAAAATAAAGTAAGAAAAAAAGGAAAGGTTTGGACAAAGCTGGGGGAAAATGAGAGGTTATTTTAGCAGAGTTATATACTAAACTGATGGGGGAAAGGTCACTGTAGCAATGTGACGTGAAGCTGAAGGAAGGATAGCCTTTGACCATAACAATGACTAGGAACCTTCATCATCAGATGACTGGTAATAGCAGAAATATTTCCTTGCCTTGTAGGTGTTTTGCTTCTTTTCTTTGTCCCCCTTTTCTTGAGTATAAGAGCTAAGCTTTTCCCCCACCACCCCAAAAATCATATTACAACAAAAGTTTACATCCCCGCTCGCAGCCAGTTCTGGGACTTTGGGGCTCAGCTCAAGGAGAGTCACTCATGGGGGTACAGGGAATGGTGTGACCCATTGCTGGGCATGCCTACACAGTAGGGTATGCTGGGCCCCTCTAGGGTTTCCTGTATGAGCGCCAATAAATTTCTTCCCTTTTGCTTAAAAAAAAAAGTTTAGGAGCCTGACTTGCCAGAGTTACCACTAAACCATTTCTCTTTTCTGACAGTCCCTTTGGTGTAGAATAAAATATTTCTGTGGAGATTTTCAGAATGAACCTTCAGAAGCAGGTCACCATGCCTCTCTTTGGAGATGCCTAGGTATAGCTTGACACCTTTCTGACTAATAGTTAAGAGTTTATTCCTGTGTCACTCTGCGGGTGAGTCCACCCAGCCCACTGTCTGCCCATCAAGTCAGTCCTGGCTCTTTGTGACTACGGTAAGATTGCTGAGACTACAAATGTTCACAGGAGCAGACTCCCCATCTTTCTCCCATGGAGCAGCTCATTTGTTCAGCCCATAACCATGTAATTCGCAGTCCATCCATTGCTTACCTAACAGCACCCCCAGGGACTGAGCAGGGGTGGGGTGGGGAAACTGAGAGTTAGAAAGCAAAACAAACTTCTGTATCTGACTGTAAGGAACTAGGGAGGCATAGAATTAGCCTCACGGCCACCATAAAAGGAAAACAGCTTGTTTGAATACTGAACAAGAGTCACAATAATAATATAATCTTCAAAAAATGTTGGAGGAGAGGGCCAGGTGAAACTTTGCAGTATCTAAGTTATGTGGGAAGGTAAAATTCTCAGAAATACTCTCAAATTTCCTGTGAGGAGTGGACAGATGTTGGAATTCAGGTAGTGGGAAAAGCTGCTAGAATTTGCAAGGTAATACACCAAGAAGACAAAACCATATCAAGAAATGGTCCATAAACCTGAAGAGGGGCACTCTGAGTCTTAGGCTAACTGGAAATCTTCACAAATATCAAGTAAAATCCCATAAAATCAGATAGGAACAATTTTGGGGAAAATAAATCACAAGGGAGCTAAAAAATAAACAATATCTGTGGCAAACTTAAAACAGGAACTGTTTAAATCCCCTTCAAACTGAACAGAGAGATTGACCTGTATATGCAAGGCACTCAGTAGACCACAAAGGAACCGTGTCTTAAAGGCAGATCTGTTAGCTCTGACATGAAAGTTGCTTTTTATCTACCCAAACTCAATGAACTTAAAATTAAGCTTTGAAAAGATCAAACTAATTTTCAAGTGACTTAATTATCTGCAGAAAAAAATTCAAAATTCATTGACATGGCATAACAAAATCCAACATTCAACAACATAACATTCAGAGATCCAGCATATAATAGCAATTCATTAAATATGCAAAATGGCAGTAAAATGTGAAAAGTTAATCAGGCAATGGATGCACAACTGATAGAAATCTACTGCCATTGAGCTGAATCCAATTCAGAGGGACCCTATGGAGGACCCAGTCAGCTCATATGACCCAACACAGGTCCCTGAAGAAGTGCCCACAGGGCTGTAACCTTGACGTGACTGCTACACCCCTCAGGTGCACAGCTAGTCCCTCTGATCTACTGGTCTCTCACTCAGTTGCTGAGTCCCTACACACTGTGCCAACAGGGCCCCTTAACACGTGACAGAAATCATTAAATTAGTAGAAATGAACTCCATATCCCCAATTATATAAAGGGAAAGGTGTACATGATAAGAAATAAATGGGAAATATATAAAAGAACTCGGTTAAATTGGGTTTTCCAGAGAAATAAAACTAGTAACACTTGTATATGCATTAGAAGAAAAAGTATTTCATGGAAGATAGTTCTATCAAGAGAGTGATCCAACCCAATGTAACTCAACCATGAGTCAGACACTAGCTGGAGTCCTCTCCAGACTCACACAGAAGCTGGCCAATGGAGGAGCAAGCAGGAGGCCACCACCCTCTGGGTGCAGATTCATGTGGATCCAAAGCCTCCAGAGACATGGCAGGGCACCAGCATCTCTCAGAGTCAATGGGCTACATGAGCCACCAGCCCAGACACGAGATATCAGACCAGTAAAACAGAAAGGCAAAGAGCAAGAAGGGTGCAGGTGTTAGGGTTTCTCTTATAAAGAGGCCCCCTCCCCAAGGAGGTAGCATCAATTTATGACTTGATAGGTTGTACTCCACCCATGTTTTCTTAAAGGTGCCAGGTTGCCACAAAACCTTCACCATCACAGGAACTAAATAGAAGAACATCAAGAAAAAAATTGTAATAAGATTCACTAGAAATGAATAACAGTAAGTGAAATGCTATTAAAGAAAATATCAGTGAACATGAAGTCGCTGCTCTAGACGCCATCTAAATGAGGCACATTGGCCAAAAAGACTGAAAAAATCACCGGTGGCCTGGAGGATATTGAACAGGATGCAGTGGGCTGTGGTCCACACAGCCAGCAGTTTGAAACCACCGGCCATTCCTCAGGAGAAAGACTGGGCTTCCTCCCACACATAGAGCTTCTGAAGCCCCCGGGAGGCTCACTATGAGTCAGCTCTGGCTCGATGGGAGTGAATTTGATTGTTTGTTTGTTTGGGGAAGCATGTATTGTTTAATGTCCATGATACATTTCATAAAATGCATCACATTTTTAAAATCGAGATACTGTACAAACAGCATATTAAACCCTTATGGGAAGCCCCTTCTGCTCATCCTCACTGCCACTGCTGCTGCGAAAGCTGCTGGAGGCTGGGGGTACGGGCGCAGGCAGCAGTGCTTGTGGTCACACAGGAACAAGAAAACAAGTAAGACATGAGCTGAGCACACCCAGTCATACCTGAAATTCTGACAGCCCGGGTCGCCTGGCTCTAACGCCCATTGCAAACGGCTCACCAGCCAGTGAAAATGGCCTTTCTTGAGATGGATGGACACAGTGGTTGCAACTTGGATTCAAACATCAAGGGCGAGGAAGGCACGGGGCTGGGTAGTGTTTCCTTCTGCCGTGCACAGGATCCCTATGGGTGGGAATGGACTTGCTGGCATCTAACATCAACAAACAGAGTCCAGCAAGCCACCACACAGATCCATGTCTTCTGTCTCACCTGCCTAGATCACACTCACAATTCAGTGCTGCAAAAAGTCCAACTGTAGGATCTTTAAAACCATGAGGGGAAAACAATAGGCTGATACGTAACTAATTTCCTTTTTTAAAAAGCTATGTGGCCACAGATGGATATGCAGTCAGACATTACCAGAAGAGACATTAAGGGATACATACTTATGTGTAACTGGAGTCCAGAAGGTAGGCAGAAAAAACATCTTCAGAATAGATGGTCAATATTCCCCAAAATAAGATGAAAACTATAACAACAAAAGAGAGATCCAAAATTTTAATAGAACCAAATCAAGATAAACACAAAGAAAAATTTTCAATCACATTATAATTAAACTCCTGAAATGAAGTGATAAGTTCTAAATACCAGCTCTGTCCACATGATTAACTGCAGAAACAAGCACTGTAACACTATGTGTGTTTTCTCTTTGTATGCATACAGCAAACATTTTTGTTTTGTGCACTTATAAAATAGAAGATGTAAATGAGATTAGTGCATTTTTCAGTCATATCTGTGTCCGTATCGTGTTAAGTGCACTAATGACTTTATTATCATCTTTGGAGATTATGTATGGTGTAGGTGGATGCATCCAGGTGCCAAGTTGACAAGAGTCAGACTGTAATAGGTTTTGTGTGGAAATGACCATGTCAGGATTCTTAGTAGTTTGGCATTTGAAGCCTCTCCTTTGATGGAATTTAAAATAACGCAGCTCCGTAAAAGGATCTGGTGTAAGCAGCCAGGCAAGAACACTGGCATGGGAGAGCCCCCTCTCCCTCTGGTCACAGCCCTGATGGCATTTTCTCAGGGGTATCTATCGTCTACTTCATGTATCAGCAGACATTATGTAGAGCTTCTTTACTTTGTGCTGATCCAGACCCTGCATCTGGCTCATCATGCTTCCACTTCTTTGGACTTGAGTCAATGGCCCACCATATTGCCTGCTGACTCTGGGAACCATCAGACCATGACATCTTACATGCCATTTCACCTGCAACATTGAGTTCACCTGCCTCTGTGTGCAAGAGCCATGATCTTCCTGCTTCAGCTACTTGCTTCCTTATTTGTCTTCCTGATCCTGACTTCTCCATCATAGCAGTTGTATAAGTCAAGAAAATTCCTCTAGCTTAACATCTGACCCACAGCTTGAACCAGACTGGACTCACTAATAACTAATATAACTGTGTGAGCCACTTTTGCTTCTCTAGAGAACCCAGCCTAACACACACACACACACACACACAAACTTACACACATATACATATGACATGGCAAAAAATTTTATTAATCATTTGTTGGAGGGCTCTTACAGATCTTATAACAATCCATACTTCAATTGTATTAAGCACACATATGCATATGTTGCCATCATCATTTCCAAAACATTTTCTTTCTACTTGAGTCCTTGGTATCAGCTCCTGTTTCCCCCCTACGCTCCCCCACTCTGGTGAATCCTTGATCAATTATATATTATTATTGTTATTTCATATTTTACACCGTTCATTGTCTCTATTCACCCATATGTCTATTATTCATCCCCCCTTAGAGGGGACAGGTTCAGTGCCCCCTTTCTCCCCCGCTCCCACTTCCTCTCCCCTCATGGTATTGCTACTCCCACTACTGTTCCTGAGGGGTTCATCAGTCTTGGATTCCATGTGTCCAGAACTCTTATCCATACCAATGTACCTACTCTGGTCTAGCCAGATTTGTAAAGTAGAACTGGGTCATGATAGTGGGGGCATTCAGGGACTAGAGGAATATTGTGGGTTTTGTCAGTGCTATATTGCACCCTGGTTGAATCAACTCTTCCTTGTGACCCTTCTGTGAGGGGATATCCAATTGTCTACAGATGGATTTTGGGTCTCCACTCTGACTCACCTCGATGGCATCAATATAATTGTTTATTTTGGATTTTTTGATACCTGATCCCGTTGACAACTCATGATCACACAGGGTGGTGTGTTTTTTCCATGTAGGCTTTATTGCTTCCCTGCTAGATAACCGTTTGTTTACCTTCAAGCCTTTAAGACCCCAGATGTTTTATCTTTTGATATCTGGGCATCATCAGCTTTCTTCACCACATTTGCTTATGCACCCATTGTGTCTTCAGCGATCATGTTGGGAATGTGGTATCAAAGAGTGCCAGGTTAATAGAACAAAGTGTTCTTGTGTTTAGGGAGGCCTTAATTATAGGTCCCAAAGCCCGCCTGCTACCTTAATACTTAACATATAAATATATGTACATTGACCTATATCCCTATCATTGTAAATTAATGTATTTAAATATATGCATACCTATCCCTCTATAAATGTCCATTGCCTCCTCATTCTTTCCTCTATTTCCTTTCACCTGTCTCCTATCCCACTATCATGCTTGCCCTCCATTTAGCTCTCAGTAATTCCTCTTGGATGCATTGCACTTGATCAAACCCCACCGAGGAGTCTCTGCCCTCCTTGCAAAGTGGCAAAAATGTGTCCCCTTAGATGAAATGGATATCTTTCTAAAGCTGTGGTTCTCCACCTTCTTAATGCAGTGACCCCTTAATACAGTTCCTCATGTTGTAGTGACCCAACCATAATTTTTGTGGCTAATTCATAACTGTAATTTTGCTACTATTATGAATTGAGAAACTCCTGTGAAAGGGTCATTTGACCCCCAAAGGGTCTTTTGACCCCCCACACGTAGAGAACCACTGTTCTAAAGACACAATTTACCAACACTGCCTGAAGAAGTAATACCTTTTTAAGATCTCTAAATCTATTCAAGATACTGAATTCATATTCAAAAGCTTCCCTTCAAAAAAAAATCTCCAACCCCACTAATTCAGTAATTTTCTTGAGGAGTTACAAAATAAACTAAATCCCCCTTGTACATACTTACTCATGAACTAGAAAGCCTGGTCTAGAATCCAGGAAAACTATAATATTTGAATCAAACAATGAGATTACAGAAAGATACATTTTATGTCAATTAACTTCATTACCATATATACAAATATTTGGCAATTTCTTCAAAAATGTAATCTAACTTTCTAACATCTTTCTGTTAGTTTGTCTTACTGTAGTAGCTTGTATGTAGCTTGGATGCTAGAAGCCATGTGACTAATATCTTAAATACCAGCAGGTTTACCAAAGGTGAACAGGTTTCTGCTGAGCTTCTACACAAAGAACAGGTTACAAAGAAGGAACAAGCGGTCCCCTCCTGAGGGATTTGTCACACATAACCTCTGAGCAGCAGTAAAGGCAGGCCGGAAGATGGAATAGGCTGTCCATTTCGGAGCACTTGGCCACTGAGAGACTATGAGTAGCAGCAAAGCGCTACCAGCTTAAGTGTCAGAAGATGAGTCTTCCTGGGTACACCAGATTTATCAAACTCACTGCCCGGGAGCTGACTCAACTCATAGCAGACTTACAGGGCAGAACAGAACTGCCCTTTTCCCAAACTTTAAATGTTTACTGAAATAGACAGCTCCATTTTTCTCATTCAGAATGTTGGGTTAGTTTGAACCACTGATCATTAGTCATTCAATGCTTAAACCACTAGGCCGCTGGAGGTCCCGAAGGAACTCACGCTACAACTAGGGAAGAGCTGCTTCCTCAAGCAGAGTCAACCATAATGATGGAAATCAGAAAGGGTTTTGACCTTCATTTGCTAATAGAGCACAACACAAAATGAGAAGAAACATCTAGGAAAATCTATTAGTCAGCCCAACGTGGAACTTATAAATTATGAATCGAAGAAAACTGCAAGTCACTAAAAATGAAATGGAATACATAAGGATTTGTATCTTAAACACTATTGAGTTGAAACAGACTAGTATTGGTCCTTTGGAATCAGACAATCATATGGAAAACTATGTCACCAGTGATAAATTCAAGCAGAAAGGCATTTCAATCACAGTCAGAAAAGGACATTCCAAGATCTATCTTTAAATACAATGTTGTCTAAGATAGGATAACATCTATATGCCTACAAGCAAATCCAGTTGAGAGAACTTATTCAGGTATATACACCATTCAAGGAAGTGATGAAAATATTAAAAGAATCAGACAAGATTCTGCAGTCTGAAATTGATCAAACATGCAATCAAGATGCATTGATAATTATTAGTGCCTGGAATGCAAAAGTTTGAATCAGAGGAAAGAATAGTAGTTGGAAAGTATGTACTTGATGATAGAAAAGAAGTCAGAGGTCAAGCAGTAGAATGTTGCAAAACCAACATCTTGATCATCGCAAATAGCCTTTTTAACAACACAAAGGGCAGCTCTGGAAGACAAAGACAACTATTATAATAAAACATGAAAAGACCTAGAATTAGAAAAACAAGAAGAAAGGAAGCATTCTGCCTATCTGAAGCTTAAAGAACTCAAGAAAAAAATTCAAATCTTAAATTGAATTTAAATCTTAAAATATTCTATGGGTAAAATACTGAATGATTCAGGAAGCATCAAAACGAAATGGTAAGACCGCAACAGAGTCCTTGTACCTAAAAGGATTACTCGGTACTCCATCGTTTCAGGAAGCAGCACATGAGCAGGAACCAATGGGGCTGAAGGAAGTTCAAACTGCACTGAATGCGTCAGCCCAAACACCAGCCTGCAGGCATCAACGGCACACCAATTCAGGAGCTGCAACGAGTTGATGAAGCACTCTTCTATGCCAGGAACTCTGTAAGACAGTTCGTTGGCGAACTGGTGGGAAGAAATCCGTATTTTTACCCTTTTCCAAAGAAAGGTGACCCAACAGACCACAGAACAATATCATTGATATGGCAGTCAAGCAAAAGCTTGCTGAAAGTCATCGAACAACAGCTGCAGCAATGCACTGGCAGAGAACTGCCAGGGGTTCCGGACCGATTCAGAAGAGAACGTGGACCATGGGATCGCCTTGCTGATATCAGATGAATCTTGACTGAGCAGAGAATACCAGAAAGACATTTACTTGTGTTTTATCGACTATGCCAAAGACATTAGACTGTGTGGATCACAACAAACTATCACCAGCCTTGAGGTTAATGGGGACTCCAGAGCAGTAGATCATTCTCATTCAGAACTTGTACATGGATCAAGAGGCAATTGTGCAAATGGAACAAGGATATACTGCACGATTTATTCAATGTCCAACTTTCACATCCACTTGAGGAAATTGAAAATATTATAGTTTGGGTCAGGCCAGCCTTGGACTTCAAAAAAACATCTTTGTTTCTCAATACTCCAAAGAGGTCTTGCACAGCAGATTTACCTAATGCAACACATTTGATTGTTACTTCCATGAGCATGGATTGTGGATACAAGCAAGACAGAATCGTTGACAATTTTAACCTCTTCTCCCTTATCATGATGTTACCTATTGGTCCAGTTGGGAGGATGTTCGTTTTATGTACATTGGGTTGTAATCCAGACGGAAGGCTACAATCCTGGATCTTCATCAGGAAGTGCTTCAATCCCTCCTCACTTTCAGCAAGCAAGCTTGTATCATTTGTGTACCACGAGTTGTTAATAAGTCTTGGTCCAATTCTGATGCCACATTCTTCCTCATGTAATCTAGCCTCTCTGATTATTTGTGCCAAAATGACTAAGTATTATGAAAAAATACAACCTTGATTCACACCTTTGCTGATTTTAAATCAGGCAGTATGTCCTTGTTCTGTTCATATAATTGCCTCTTATTTCATCTACAAATTCCCTATGGGCATATTTAAGGGTTTGGGAAATCCCATTCTGCTCCAGGCTTCCCGAGTTTATTATGGCCATGCAGTCGAATGCTTTTGCATCGTCAATGAAACAGAAGTAAACATGATTCCGATCGTCTCTGTTTTCTGATCCTGGCCTGAACCTCTGGGAACTCTCTGGCAATGTATTGCTGTGAACATTGTTGGATGATCTAAATGTTTGCCTGCATTTAGTATCAGTGATATTATTAAATAATTTGCGCATTCTATTTGGGTCACCTTTGTTTGGAATGGGTTCAAATATGGATCTCTCCCAGTCAGTGGGTCAAGTAGCTGTCTGTCAAATTTCCTGACATCAATGAGTGAGTGCTCCCGGTGCTTATCAGCTTGTTGAAATATTTCCATAGGTTTTCCAGAAATTCCTGAAGTCTTGTTTTGGGCTAATGCTTTAAGTACAGCTTCAACTTCTCTATCTGCCCTTTTACATTTTCTGTCCTGCCCCTTGACTTTGTAATTTCTTCTATTTTTCTTAGCTACTTTATGGTTAAGAGCAAATTTCTGAGTCTCTTCTGATATTGACTTTGGTCTTTTCTTTCTTTCCTGTCTCTTTAATGACCTTTCCTTTCTTCATGAACTTTGAACTTGATGTCCTCCCACTGCTCATCAGATCTTCTTTCATCAGTGTTCAATGCAGAAATCTGTTCTTGAGATGTTCTCAAATTTGAGGTGGGATAGACTCAAGGCCATATTTTGCCTTCTGTGGACTCATTTGCATTCTCTCTAGCTTCAACCTAAATTTGCATGTGAGCAATGGATGGACTGGTCCATCATCAGTGCCTGGCCTGGTTTTAGCTGCTGGTATTGATTGAGCTTTTCCCTCAAATCTTGCTACAGATGCAGTCAGTTTGGTTTTTATGTATTCCACCTGGAGAAGTCCATGTGTATAGTTGCCTTCTGAGTTGCTGGGAGAAAACATTTGCTATGAAGAGCCATTCGTCCTGCAAAATGCTATCATGTGATTGTTACCTGCATTTCAATCACTAGTACCATCTTTTCCAACTGTTGTTTCTTTCTCTTTGTTTTCCATTTTTATATTCTAATCACCAGTAATTATCCATGCATCTTGATTACATGCTTGATCAATTTCAGACTGAATCCATTGGCAGAATTCTGGGATTTTTTCATCACTAGCTTAGCAGTCATTGCACTGGGTAAATCTGCTGCACAAGACACCTTTGACGTGTTCATAAACAAATATGTTATTTTAAGGACGTAAGGTGCTTGACCCAAGCCAGGGGTCTTTCAATCACCTCATATACATGTTAAACGTGGACAACGAAGACAGAAGAGTCAATACATTTGAATTACCGCCCTGGGGAAGAACAGTGAGAGGACCATGGACTACCATAAGACCTAAGAAATCGCGCTTGGAAGAAGTACAGTCAGAATGTTCCCAGAAAGAGTGGCTAGACTTAGTCTCATGTTCTATTGGACATATTGTCAGGAGAGACCAGTCCCTGGAGAAGGACACTAAGCTTGGTAATGTGGAGGGCCAGCAAAAACGAGGGAAATCCCTGACAAGATAGAGTGACAGTGACTGCATCGATGAGCTCAAATAGAAGAAAAATTGTGAAGATGGCTCAGGACCAGACAGTGTTTTGTTCTGTTTTACACAGGGCAGCTATGAGTCAGAACTGACTCAATCACATCTAACAACAGCAGCTTTGGGGATTTTTCTTAAAATTGAACAATAATTGTATTGATTTCATTTCCTTGTGTGCAGATGGTAATTATCCTACCAGATACAAATCTTGAAATGTCCTTTTTTGAAGATGAAATGTAACCTCACGTCTTGCGTTTGTCATTACTGGCATAAGTAATATGATTTTCTGATTCAAAATGGCCAACGCAAGTCATTTCAGCTCACTAATGCATAGAATATTGATCGTTGTGTGTTGCATTTCATGTTTTACAACTTCCAATTTTCCTAGATGAATATTCTGTACATTGCAAGTTTCAATTATTATTCAAATAATTTGAATTCAAATATTTGAATAATAATTGAAACTTGCAATGTACAGAATATTCATCTGATGTTTGCAGTTGTGTCTTCTCATTTTGAGTCATGCCCCACCAGCCAATGAAAGTCCCAAAGACTTTACTTCTACAGGCGTTCTGCTCCATCTGCACCATTGTGGTTGACTTTACTTTGAGAAGCAGCTCCTCCTTAGTCATATTTTGAGTCCCTTCTGATTTGTGTCCCTTCTGTCACTATCCCTGATAATGTTCTGCTTCTGTGATAATGATATTTTCAACATCTGACAATGTTTCAATGCTATCCATAATGTTTCAGTGGTGAATTCCTCAGGAGCGGACATTCGATTCCTTCTTCCTAGTCTGTTCTTGGACTGGAAGCTCTGGTGAAAGCTGTTCACTTTGGGTGACTTGCTATTGTTGAAAATACTAATGATACAGCTTCCAGCTGACAGAGCCCCACAAGCCACCACAGTACAACCAACTGACAGACAATGCAGAGGCTACTCTCTGGAACAGGACATCAGACTTGATCATGCAGAAAGGCAGGGAAAGAGGACGTGGGTTAACACAGTGGCTGCAACAATGGGTTCAAACATAACAACCATTGTGGGAATGGTGCCATGCCAGGCAGTGCTCCATTCTGTTGTGTATAAATATGATCACTATTCAATGCAAAAGACCAAAAGATATCGATTAAAAATGTGACATATAAATTAGAAAGCAATGCAAAGTATCTAAGTTTATAGATGACATAATCATGTAGAAATAGTACCCTAAGAAGCATACCAAAAAAAACCCAACAACCTCTGTAAGATAACGTAGAGACTGGCTCTTATCTTCCATTGCTAATGAGTTCGAGAGGGGTACAATCTTCAAGAAGAAAGCTTCTAGATAAAAAAAGGATAGGCACTTGAGGATCCCAAACTTAATTAGGGACGGGCTAAAATACCTTCACTGCTCTCAGTCTGCAACACGGGACAGGGACAGTCACAATTCAACCACACACACGAACAGCTCCCAATTCAAGGTTTACAATGAAGCATTAATACCTTAGCCAAGCTATTCATCCATGGGCGGGGAGGATGAGGCTGGGAACACAAAGCAACATCAGTTTGAAGACTGCAGGCTTCGGCAGCTTTAGTCATGGAACTGGCCTGAGGAAGCGTCCATCAATCTCTGGTGGAGAGACAGCCCAGCCACGGCTTCATCCGCTCCCACGGCTGAGCCATCAGCCTTGTCCCAGCCTTGTCCCACGGGCCGTGGAAGGTGGTGGTCCTGTCCTGTTCACCTAGGGCGTAACCAGCTTCGCTCCCACAGAGCTAACCAAGGGGTCTGCTGGGTTGTGAACAGTTACCGTTAAGAGTTCTAACACGCAGCAACCTTGTGTACCTCAGGACAGAACCTCGCCTTGCGCGCCATGCTCACAATGTATGTCTGCGCTCCTTCTGGTAGCCATTGGGTCAGTCTGCCTCATTGAGGGGTTGCTCTTTGCACTGTCCCTCGGCGTTAGCAAAGCCCGTGTCGGTTGTGAGAATCTGGTCCCTCTTAGTCGTATATCCAAAGTCCATGAAAGAGGAAGGATCGTCATCCTCATCTCTACCTGGCTTAACAAAATCAAGTAGATCAAGGTTAAAAGTATTAGCAACAAACTAATAATACTTAGACTCAAACAAATTGGAAACTGAAGTCTAGAATCGTATAAGTATAAATTTAATGAAATATTTGTAGAACCTATTTAATAAAAATAATAAAATGTTGTTGAGAGAAATAAAGAAGATTGAAGAAATAAAAACAGTGGGTGGATGTATGGATTGTGAACACAGCTACATGAGTCCCCAGTAGAATGATTTTAAAATAATGAATTAAATAAATAAAGGAGACATTTACAATTTATTAGATTCAATTCATGGCAATGAGTTTTCAATTCATCTACACATAAGGCATTGCCACCCAAAATGGAATTTTTCTCAAAGCTATGTATTTAATTTATATATATATAAAACAACCTTATCACCTTCAAAATACTCTTCATTATACTTAATACATTTGTCAAATCTGTGATTCCATTCTTGGAAACAGTTTTCAAACTCATCTGTTTGGATGGCTGACAGCACCTTCGTCTTTTGTTTTATTTCTTCACCTCTTCTAAGTCATCAACTTGCTGTCATTTCATGTGTCATGGAAACAAAAATAAGCTGCACAGAGTGAGTCAGGTATGCACTGTGCGTGGGCAAGAGAGGATGCTGTGTTTTGCCAAAAACTGGTGCACTGAGACGGCTGCAGGGGCATGTGCATTGTCGTGGTGGGAAACCACTCCAGTCTGCCACAAATAGGGCCATTTTTTAAAAACATTTTATTAGGGGCTCATACAACTCTTATCACAATCCATACATATACATACATCAATTGTATAAAGCACATCTGTACATTCTTTGCCCTAATCATTTTCTTTTATTTTTCTTTTCTTTTTTTACATTTTATTAGGGGCTCATACAACTCTTATCACAATCCACACATATACATACATCATTTGTATAAAGCACATCCGTACATTCTTTGCCCTAATCACTCTCAAAGCATTTGCTCTCCACTTAAGCCCTCTGCATCAGGTCCTCCTTTTTTTCCCCCTCCCTTCCCACTCCCCCTTCCCTCATGAGCCCTTGATAATCCACAGATTGTTATTTTGTCATATCTTGCCCTATCCGGAGTCTCCCTTCCCCATCTTCTCTGCCGTCCATCTCCCAGGGAGGAGGTCACATGTGGATCCTTGTAATCAGTTCCCCCTTTTCAATCTACTCACCATCCACTCTCCCAGCATCGTCCCTCACACCCTTGGTACTGAAGGTATCATCCACCCTGGATTCCCTGTGCCTCCTGCTCCCATATGCACCAGTGTACAACCTCTGCCCTATCCAGTCCTGCAAGGTAGAATTCGGATCATGGTAATTGTGAGGAGGAAGCATCCAGGATCTGGGGGAAAGCTGTGTTCTTCATCGGTACTACATCGCACCCTGACTGACCCATCTCCTCTCCTAAACCCCTCTATGAGGGGATCTCCAGTGGTCGACACTTGGGCCTCAGGTCTCCACTCTGCACTTCCCCCTTCATTCACTATGGTGTGTGTATATATATATACATATATATACACATATACATATATATATATATACATGCATATATATATTCTTTTTTTTGCATGATGCCTTATACCTGGTCACTTTGGCACTTCGTGATCGCACAGGCTGGTGTGCTTCTTCCATGTGGGCTTTATTGCTTCTGAGCTAGATGGCTACTTGTTCACCTTCAAGCCTTTAAGACCCCAGACACTATCTCTTTCGATAGCCAGGCACCATCAGCTTTCTTCACCACATTTGCTTATGTACCCGTTTGTCTTCGGCGATCGTATCATGGTGGTGTGCAGCCAATGATATGATTTTTTTGTTCTTTGATGCCTGATAACTGATCCCTTCGGGACCACGTGATCACACAGGTTGGTGTGTTCTTCCATGTGGACTTTGTTGCTTCTGAGATAAATAGCCACTTGTTTATCTTCAAGCCTTTAAGACCCCAGTCACTATCTCTTTTGATAGCCAGGCACCATCAGCTTTCTTCACCACATTTACTTGTTCACCCACTTTGGCTTCAGCAGTTGTGTCGGGAGAGTGAGCATCATAGGGTACCAATTTAATAAACGAAAGTATTCATGCATTGAGGGAGTGCTTGAGTAGAGGCCCAAGGTCCTTCCGCCACCTTAATACTAAACCTATAAATATAGACACATAGATCTATTTCCCCATCCTCATATATATATTTGCATGTATGTCTTTTTCTAGACTTCCATAAATGCCCCTTGACTCCCAGCTCCTTCCTCCATCTCCCTTGACTTTCCTCCTGCCCACTACCTTGCTCCGTCCCCACCTGGGCTACAGCTATACCTCTTCTCTACGCAACCTTACCCTTGATCATTCCCCACCAGATCAGGCCTTTTTTCATGGCACACTGTTATGCTTTCTTTTCAGACCCTCGAAATAGAAAGTTTGAGTAGCAGCCAACTTGGTGCCACACACTCCAATTGCACTTTTCCCCCTCACATCAGTGGAGTTTCCACCCTCCGCCCCAAGTTTTTTGGTACCCCCTCTTATAACATGGTCTGTGGCTTCACAGGTTTTATCAAATGAGCTCTAAACTCCTTATAAAAGCACACAAGGCCAAAGTACTGAGGAATCTGGCCCAGCCAAGTTGACATAAACTCGCACCCATTTTGTCATAACTTATTTGAGAATTTCTAACTTGCCAAGATAGAACTGTCGGGGTGGTGCCAATGGTGAGTGTGCAGAGCTGCAAGTTGCAGGGCTAAGGGTGTGCGTCTACTCAGAGGCGCCCCGGGAAAAGTTCTGGTTGGGCGATTGAATGGGACATCGTTGCTGGCTTGATTTGATGGGCTGGGCTCTGCAATTACCCAGACTATATTTTTCTTAGTAAGCATTATATTCTATAAATAAAAGGGGGAAATTAAAAAAACATAAAGAGACAAAGCTAAGTTTAAGAGACAGACAGACAAAGAGAGAAGGGTTACAGCCTGAAGAATCTTCCAGACTCCTTACCCATGGAACCTAAACATTGGTCAGAGTGGCTATATAGGGAGGAAATGTAAAACCGAAGCACACTTGTTAGACAGGTTTCTCCAGAGAAACAAAACCAGAATGCTAATAATTGTATATATATTTATACAGATAGATATATAACATAAGAAATAAGCAGTTAATTAAATTATAAAGCAGTACAAATGGCTCAGTGCAACTCACTCCCATGAGACAGTTGTGAGACACTGGCAGTCCTTCAAGTTTTGAGGGCCACTGGGTAGTCCTCTGTAGAGCAAGTCAGGCTATCCGGGCACAGGCAGCAAACAGCAAGGCAGGTTGCCAACGATCAGCCAGATGACAGGGTCTGACAGTCCCCAGCTCAAGAGATGTAAATTCTAATGGTGTGGCGAAGCAGGTCTTGAAGGAACCTCAAACTACAGTGACACAGTCCATAGGTTAGGTGTCCCACAGGTAGTGTAGCTTGCAAATAGAGGCACAGAACAAGCACAGCAGCCGCACACTGGTCCGCTGATCAAGGAACAAGAGACAAGAAAGATGAGGCTCACGGAGCCATTTATCTCTCTGCCCTTCAATTAATCCCACTTGTGTTTATTGGCCAGGTTGGCACAATGAACTAAGTACCTCACTTTTTGAAA
Source organism: Tenrec ecaudatus (assembly GCF_050624435.1). Classification (NCBI taxonomy): domain Eukaryota; kingdom Metazoa; phylum Chordata; class Mammalia; order Afrosoricida; family Tenrecidae; genus Tenrec; species Tenrec ecaudatus. Next base: position 152,875,833 of record NC_134532.1, read on the forward strand.
TGCAAGTTTATTTCAAACAAACCAAAAACAGAAGAAGAAAGTCTGGGCAATCTACCCCCTTCTGCTTCCCCCCCAAATCAGTCATTGAAAGCCCTATGAAACATAGTTCCACCCTGACGCACATGAGGTCACTATGAGTTGGTATAGAATCAATACTAGAGCCTATAGCAACTGATACTGGGGTTGCCCTCACACGGTGTAGTCTTCTGTGATCTCTCATTTGAGCATGGGAACAATACCTTATTCATTGCTATTTCTTCAACAATAACATGGAGTCTGGCACATAATAAACACTCAAATGTTTGTGAATAATTTATTTTCTAAATGATCGATGGGATTAATGAAAATAGGAGCTTTTCCAAGAATTAAAGAGTCAAGGCAGGGTGACTTTTAGAAGTGAACACGATACCTGTTTTAGGTCGGCTAAGATAAGCCTGAAAGGGACATTCCATAACAGGAAGAGCTTTGAAGCATTCCATTCTGCTTCCCTCTCATTCTGGCATTGCTGCTGATCTACAGCAGCTCGGAGGAAATTATGCTTCACCACAAGCCCCACAAACTATTTCTAGTTTCCAGGGCTAAGTCCAAAGAAGAAATTCTAATAACATTTCATCTATAGCCTTAGCCTATTCAATCTTCAAATCCACCACCCCTCCCACCCCACCCCACCACCACCCAATTTTACTCTCTTCTATACAGCCAAATTCCCTCAAGGGATTTATAAGAGTCAAATAAAGAGCTTTATCCCGGAAAGTCTATCTGGCCCAAAGAAATTTGCCTGCTTCCTTTCCACCATCCATGCAGGGGATTGATCGCGTGCCTATTTTGTCTGTGCCTTTTAGAACTGGTAACAGCCTCTTTTAGAGCTGGGGGTGTCTGCCTTTTCTATAACCTGTAAGTTTGGGTGTGTGCATATTCCTTTCTGAATATCCCCACAGATCGCGGCAATCACACAGGCATTACTTTTACAGAGAGAGGTGTTCGTGGAATTCATGGGAGCTAATTTCCTTTTGATTTCTAGATATAAACACATCTATATGATACTATTTTAAAATTTAGTCATTTTACAGTACAATTTGTAACAAAATCTGATTAATAGCTGAAATTCAAAAATATGACAAACCTAGAATAAACGCAGGGAACGCTTCAGAGAATTCTGGAAATTTTTTGTTTCTAAGCTGTGCTTAACTCAAACTATGATCTTTTCTAGCTTGTGAAAGTTAAACACATGCATGTGAAAGATAGACAATGAAAAAGGAAGCCAGAGAAAGAATTGATGCATTTGAATTGGTTGGAAGATTTTAAACATATCATGAATTTCAGGAAGAATGAACAAACCTGTCATAGTGAAAATACAACCAGCCTGTTACTAAGTGGCAAAACTTGTGAGACTTCAATTCATAGATCACCAAGAAAAACCAATCACTAAAAAAGGTCCTTATTCTGGTAGAGGGTCAGTTCTTAGTGACACAGTGACCAAAACAATGGACTCAAGTGATCTTGAAGCTTGCTTAGAACCCAGCTACATTTCAATCTGTTTGACATAAAAGTCGCCCGGTGTCAGGGCCAACTCTATGGCAAATAACTACCTCAAGAGCAGCTGTTTCCATCAGGGCAGGCAGGGGCGTCTGGCAGAATTGGGAAATGAGCCGCAACCTCTCCTTTTGCATAGCAGTCGGATGCCTTGACCGCATGCTGCCTTCACCTGCCACTCTCTCCGGCTGCTTTCGGGAAGGGAGGAGCCTGTGCTTCTTCGCATTGCGATTTTGCCCAAATGTACAGTACAAACGAATGAATGACTTCTCCTCAGGCATTTCATGGATCAAAGACAAAGTTCTTTCTAACCTCATTTTGGATCAAAAAGAAGGGATCATTTTTCTAGAATAAGCAGAACACCTGTGAGAAGGAGGGGATTTATTACTTCATTTAAGAACCAGGTTGTGAGGATGACAGGATAATGGTCTCAGCTAAGAACACTAAAGGAAAAAAAAGCCACCCGACCCAGGCCTCGATCTTTTCAATCTCCTCGTGCGCATGTGAAAGTTGGACATTGAACGAGAGACTGAGAAAGACTGATGTATGGGATTAGTGGTGCTGGCAAAGTGCACGGAATGCCAAAATAACAAATAGATCAATCTTGGAGGAACTGCAGCCAGAATACTCCTTAGAGACAAGGATGGCTAGACTTTGCCTCATGTGCTTTGGCCATAGTGTCAGGAGACCCCCATCCCCGAAGGAAAACATGGTCCTTGTTAAAGTAGGATGGCAACGAGAAAGAGGAAGGACCTCAACAGAGGACTGTCAGAGGCTCCAACAATGAGGCAACATATAACAGCACCTGCGAGGCTGGGGCCGAAGCCGCCAGTATTTCATCCTGCTGCCCACAGGGACGACGCTGAAGGACATAGTCCACTGGCCAAAGACCGAGGAGATGTGTGGATTCAAGTGTTCAACTGTCTTCACGATGGTCACACACTGTGTTCATTTAAACTCACACATTTTGAGAAAAAAATGAGACTATTAAGAAGAGGGGCAGTCTAGGAAGAAAATGGAGTCTAGGATGAAGAGACCCCTCTTCATCTTACAGTCTAACACTCCAGATCTGTTTGGATCACATTCTCCAAAAGTTGTTTGTACCTCTTCCTACTGAGTGGAAGAGAGCTATCTCTCCTTCCAATAGGTTGACATTCCTTTCTTCCGTGTTTTAAATGTCCTCTTTTCATGTAAGCTTAAAAGTACTCTGAAACCCTATTGTTACCTTCTAAATTATTAACTTAATGCCATTTAACTTTAACTTAATGTCAACAACAAATGTCTAAAAATAGAAAAATGTGGGCGTAAAAATAGAAAAATGTGAGCGTGATAACTGTACTCAGTAAATCTAGCACCTCCAGGAAAACCACAGAAAGCACAACGTAATTTTCAGGATCTAAGGTTTTAGATGTCATCCTGACACTTGCTGCTGCTATATTTATTACTTAGTAAATAGAAAGGGTTTTCTTCATGTCCCCATATTACCCAGAGTAAATAATTGGAAAACAATGGCCTGAATGAATATCAGTGTTACTTAAAACGTGTTACTGCTAACTTCCTGCAACGCCCTACGCCTGGAGTGAATGATTCTGTAAGTCGAGAGGAGCAAGATGGAATAATATTTTGAGTCACAATAGTTATTTGGTGAAAATGATACTTGCTTCCTTTGGTTAGATGAGAAGATTAAGGCAAAGGTTAGAGTGTGTTGAAAATATGCAGAATATTTAAAGGGCCTTCATAAGACTTTGAAAGTACCAAAGCAGTATCTTAGTTTGGGATGAAAAGGCTGGGCTTAGACAAAGGGAGAAGTGTGGGAAAGATGGTCGATCACATGAAGCTGAGACTCCCAGCTTGCATCTATGGTGTATCACAAGTGGGAATCAGACTCCAGAGGGGTAAATCAGATGTTCCCAGAGCTGATTTGTTTGGCAGGACAAGGACTATCCTGAAAAAGGAGACTTTGTTAGAGGGAGAGCGAAGACCAAACTATATCTTGCAAATGAGGGAAAAGAAAGCCATAGAGCAGACAGGGGAGGGACAGTAACTTAGTGGCATGGAGGACGTCACCCAAGGAGGGTGAAGAGAGACAGAGGGGCTGGTGAAGAGCAAACTTTGGGGGTGTTGATCAGTAATATAAACTGCTGAAGGCAAACTTGATCCAAAATGTAACTGCCTGCAAATGGACACGTCATTAAAGAAAGAAAGGTAGACAAAGAGAGGGAGGTAGGGAGAAAGGAAGAAGACATGATGCGGGGAGCGGGGGGCTGGAGGTGGAGATATGACTTGCATTTATTTGATTCTTTCTGGCTGGGGAAATACCAGATGTACTTCTCCTGAGGCAGGTGTGATAAGTTTTGGAGGAAGAAGAGGGGATGTAATTGGAGAGGAAAAAGTCATTTTATGTTGGGGATGGCGCGGTGGTGTTACAGTAGGTTGTGCTCAGCTGCTAAGCCAAAGCTTATCAGTTGAACCCACTGACACTCCATGGGAGTCTGGTTCCACCAAGAGTGAAGTCCTGGAAACCCCATTTGGCAGTTCCACGCTGTTCTATCATAGGGTCCCCATGAGCTGTCATCATAATGACCCTATATGCAATGGAATGAAATACTGTACCACCTTGTGTCACGTTTATGATTGTTGGTATATTTGAGTCCATATTTTGTATCTATAGGAACCTTCTATAGACACCAGTCATCACATAGAAACTGAATAGGCTGAAAAGGGTGAGCTTATAGAGCGGTCCAATTTTCCAAAAGGAATCCTTGTGATTAGCTAATTGTTTATTTAATTCCTCTGGCTGATGAGTTTATTTCGACTTACAGCAACCTTGTCGGACAGAGGAGAACTGCACCCTAGGGTTTCTAAGGGAGTTAGGTTTATGGACACGGGGTGCTGTAATGTTCTCCCCTGGAGCAGCTGAAGGGCTTGAACTTCTGACAGTTCAGTCACTAACTGAGCACTTACCTACTGGCCCACTAGGCCTTCCCTAGATAAGTTTAAATGAATATGGACATGAAGTTGTGACATGACTATGTTTCCTCAAAAATTAAGAAAATATCATCTAATAAATGTGTTCTGTTCATTGGCTTTGAGTTTGAAAAAGGACATAAGATAGCTGAAATTTAAAAGTTAAATTATTTAAATGCTTTAAACACTTCAAAATTTTATGGGAAAACACAATACTATTAATGATGTTGAAAGTAACCAGGAGAATTATATCTATTTCACTAGGATTTTGCTGGACATGAATTCTTCAGAACATAGGTACAACAATGAGCCATTGATTTCTTCATCTCTCATAGCATTTCCTATGCTGAATTACTTCCCCTAAATCCATGGTCTCGGGGTGGTTTGTGGGCATTACATTAAGATCTGAAAAGCTTTGGATCATATTAAAGCCAATCAAAAACTTCTACCAAGTTTTAACATCAAAATACTACAGTCTTACCCAGGATGAGTAAGGATACATTTATAAATACTCTTAAGCTTATGATAGAGTGAAAAATAATGTTTGATACTGTAATCCAGTGCAACAGTTTGGGGAAATGGCATACATTTCCCAAATGATTAAATAGTTGCAAGAGGACCAAGGACCAAGGCCTGCAAAAATAAATCTCTAAATGAACAAACACACAAGAAAGGTGGGTGAAATAAGCACAAGCAGATCATATTTTTTTTAAGCTGAAGGAGAAGATGCAATAGAGAAGTTCTGTAGCTGTGGGACCAGCTGTTACTTAATGCCAAAGACGAGTAAGCTACTCCTCGTTCTTCTTCCAGACCACAGGGAAAGCAGCAGGGAATTCTCGGTTCACTACCTTTCAAGTAGAATCCCATCTTTCTGTCAGAGAAAAACAAATCACTAAAAATAGACCAATATCCATAAAACTGAAAACACCACATCCTGGTTTGTCTCAGTGCTCTGAGGTTCATCCCTATTTCTTTCTTCCTCCCTGTCTCCACACTTCAGAGATCTGGCTTCTTGCTACTCCTTGGGCATGTGGAAATCCACCCCTAGGTCAGGATCTTTATACTTCCTATTTCTCCTGACTAAAATGTTCTTCCAACAGGCACCCACATTGTGTCTCATTTTCTACTTATTGAGCCTTTATTCAATTAAAATGCAAATCCCTAACACTCCTACTGTGTCAGTCTTGGTTGATGAGAGAAACAAATCCAGGGAGACTCACATGTGTGTAAGCATTTTATATCAAAGAGCAATTGTACATTAAGAAAACATCCCAGCCCAGTCCAGATCAAGTCCATAAGCCTGATATTTGCCCATATGTCCAATATCAGTCTGAAAATTCCTCTTCAGACTCATGCAACACATGCAATGATGCTGAATGCAGAAAGAACACAGGCTAGTGGGTGGAAAGTATTGTGGATCCAGTGATTGTGGAAGCATCTCAGGGCTGGTGTGGGTCTCCACATGACTCCTCCAGCTACAGGGCTATGGTTCTATCAGCACAGCTCCACGTGTCTTGTCAGCAAGAAGAAGCAGAGAGTATATCTGGCCTCCAATGAGCTATTTATCTCCTTGGCACCTCCAAATGAGGTCATAAAGCTGCAACCTGATTGACAGGCTAGACTCCACCCCTTCTCAAGTTGACAGGAGATTATGTAACTGCCACGTCTACCGCTTATCCCCTATTTGATATGTCAGTTCTATGAAGACACAACTTTTGAGGGGAGAGAAGAGGGAGAGAGGGGTAAATTTTGTTTGCAATTTTATTCTTAGCACCTACAATGTTAAATACTTACTAAATGAATTAATAAATCTGTGAATGACTGCTCATATTATTTCATATATAACTTGTACTATCAAATAATTCTCCTTTTACCATTAAGTGAGTCCACATACCAGAATTAGCTATAGAATGTTCTAGATGAATTTAATGGAATTGACATATAAAATGAGAAATAACAGCCTAAGGTTGCTGTTGGGTTTTGTCTTAATTATAGAATGAGGGATATTTTATTTGCTGAACAAATGGGACCTTTAAAAAGAAATTAAGAATTAAGGAAGAAGTTTTTCTTGGTTGAAACATTTTTTCAATGATTTCTGCTTTTATTCTATTCATGTGGTACTTTACCTACTCTTGCCATTATTATTGGGAAATGTCTCTTATCCTTTGTGACTTTAATCACTCCAAACATTAATGCACAATAGAATATTCTAAAAATGATTGTATAAACACATAGCAAAAAGATTTGTCCAGTTCTCTGCTCCTGTAAACATTTACAGCCTCTGAAATCAAAAGGGGCTTTTCTAGTTGACTCAATGACACTGTGTGATGATTTTTCAATGATCCTTGGAGGTGAGCCATTAAAGCGCTCAGCTGTTAATCAGAAGATCACCAGTTTGCTTCCAGCAGCCACTCCTTGTAAAAAAGATGTAGCCGTCTTCTTCCATAAAGATTTATAACCTTGGATATTATATGAGGCAGTTCTACTCTGTCCTGTAAGGTGGTTCTGAGTCTGAATTAACTTCATGGCAGCGGGTTTGATTTTTGTTGGAATATTATTGATTTTTGACGTGTGTTTCTTTTCCCCAATGTTTAAGATAAACTTTTAAAAATGAAGAAGTCTTAGAAGAATTTGTAAAGATAACTTCAAATTACTCATCCACAGCTTGTTTATGCCAGCATTTATCCGAAACAATATTTGCTGCCAAATCTTTTTCTCTACCTTTGCAATAACATGTGTCCTTGCCAGCAACTCCTATTACTGAGTAGCTAGAATAACAAATAACATTTATTTTAACAAAAAGAAAGAAAATAAAATTAGGGAGACAGGACTACCAAAAAAACAATGATGTATCTCAAAATCTAACATTAATTATTTCTCTGTTATCTCTTCCTACATAGGTCTTATCATGAAATATTCACCTGGAAGAAATTGTCTTTAAACATTTTTTATGTAGAACTGGAGATCAAACCTCCAGGTTTGATCATGAAAACAGCATAGTTCTGCATTCAAACTCTCATGAGCACACCTTGTGGAAAATTTAAGGCATTAGTTTTTCTGAACCTGAATCTTCTCATCTCTGACATTTCCTTAAGAATAATTTACCCATTATGAGGGTAAATCATCAAGCAGAGCCATATCATAAGAACTAATTGTTGTAAGATTGGGTCTAGAATTAAGTACAATCCCAAAATCTATTCATATATCCATGGTTTATATATGTCTCTGGTTTGTTTTAGACATATCATTTTAATTTTATGGTAGAGAACATTACCAATCATTCCCCTGGGGCATAAGGTAATTCTATTGTTGGTGTCATTCATTTGCCAATGGTATAGAACTTAAAACACTGTTGAGAAAAGGAAATTACATAAGAATAGGCCATCTATGAACTGCAACACATGGATTGCTGACTTGTACAGATAAACCCTTAAAGTGACTGGACATTATTTACACAAACAATGGGGGTTAGGGATAGAGCATAACTTTCAATGACACTCATTTTAAAAAGTAAAACCATGCCTACCAGATTAATGTGTGTCATAATAAAAAATGAGGGTATGAAAATAGTAAATATATGGTAGTTCAGGGCCACCATTCACTGGGCACCCTCAAGACCAGCTACAAACCAAAGTCTAAAAACTGGGCACCCTCAAGAGCTATAAGCCAAAGTAAAATTCGTGACTGACAGCTCTGTCACCTTAGGACAGCAGTCACCTGCTTCTTCCCACACTAGGGAGCATCAGCCTTAAGTCCAAGAGCTACAGGTGAGATTGAAGTAAAGCCCAGTTCACTCAGTGGGGTTTCCCCAGCAAGTCCTTCTGGTATGGCCTCTGAGAGGGTTTATGTGCCTCAAAAGAACAAAGTCAAAAGTCCCAGCAGGGCAGGATGAAAACGAGGTCAAAGGTGTCCAAACATAGTGCCAGGCATAGACTCCCCTTGGGTTCTACATCAGTGTTGCTTATTTACTTTGTAAATATTTTTAGGTATGTGAAATCTAAGGTAGGCAAATTTATAGAGACAGTAATTGGATCAATGGTTTATTGGGGGCATGACAGAGATGGTTGCGGGGGGAAATGGGGAGTTAATAACAATGAGTATAAGAAAAAAAGAAAATGTTCTCAAATTGGTTGTGGTGATGATTGTACAACTATTTTTAATATATTTGAACTATTGAGTTATATGATACATTAATTATATGCCAATAAAAGTTTTTTAAAATTAAAAACAAATAAAAATAATGTATTCATAACATGGTTATGATGATTCAATCAGTTAGTAAAGGAAAACCCTTCAGGACTGTGGTATTTTGGGTAAATTATATGCCCACATAAAATATGCACAAGCATATAATATGCATAGCATGCATAGAAACTAATGTGTGCAAAGACATATGGTGCATGATAGATATTTCCTAAATTTTGACTCCTGTCCATAGAAAGCTTCTTTTAATTTTTAACATTTCAAAGTTCAGGGATTTTCTAAAATTTAACAAAAACACATTAGTATGAACTTGATTATTTCTGTTGGATTATAATCGGGGTTGAGTTAGAATGAAGCAAGTGAGGCACATAGAACACACACTCTAAAAACACACCCTTAGCATCATACAAACAAGATTCTGAAGGTGAGTGCCTCTTTAAATTTTGCCTCCTGGTATCCCGTAGTGCTTTTCCTAATCATAGATACTTATTATTAATTTTCAAAATCCTTATATTTTTTCTCAGTGATGTGTGAAACTCAGTCACAGGATGTGACGTTGTCACCATTCCACGTCCTCGGGGCTTTTGTATCTTGAGAGAGAGTAAAGGGGACAAGGAATGCGTGCACTAGGGGGGTTTGCTGCATAGTAAATTAGCCACTAAGTAGCATCTTGAAGGGCAGGCATTTGTTAGCTGGGAGATTCTGAGGAAGCAGTTTAAGGAGGTGCTTGGGCTCCATATCCTCAGAAGGTTCCTTCAGGATTTCAGCTGCAGCTGCTTTGGTGGGATAGTAGTCACTCACGTGACTCTTCCCAGGAGGTTTGAGCTTCTCCGCACTGGAGTTTCTCCATAGTTTGTCATGACATGACATCTGACTTCCCCATATCAAGGATCAGAGAGAGATAAATCAAGAGAGAAGCAAAGGGTTATTCATAATCCAACCTCAGAAGGTGTATGTTATTCTTTCTGCCAAATTCTCTGTAAGAGTCACACAGAGCAACCACAACGCCAAGTGGGAAAGGACTGCAGGAGAGATTAAATGCCAGCAACCGCAGGTCATTGTCAACCACTTTGGCAACTATGATGGTTAAGACTGTGTGGAAACCTGACTTGGCCATGATCATCTGGTTTTTCAGTTATGCAATGATGTGATGTGATGTGGTGACTACATAATGAAGTTATGATCTCTCATTATGTGATCTGATGTGATGAATGCAAAGGAGGATTACTGTGGGGCTCAGCACCCTTAATCCCATCAGTGTATTTATGAACATTCTGACAAAGCTCTCTAGTTTCTTTGTTCACGCTGGACCCAACATCTACTTCTCATGGTCTAACCTCCAGATTTTAAGACTTGAGCCAGCAGCCTGCTGACCTTCAATTCATCAAACTCCATATTCTGTGAGCCAGCAGCCAGTTGTCTGACCTTTGAATTGTGCATCCCCTGCAGCTACATGAGTCAGTAGAAGCCTTCAACCTAACGTCTGATCCATAGTCTTGCAAACTGCATTCTTCTTCTTCGTCTTCTTTTTTATCTATCTATATCCTTAGTTATGCTTATAGTTATATTTACATAATATAAGCTAATTGGTTTTGCTTCTCTAGAGAACCTATCTGTGGTAATTAGGTGTCGTGTCAACTTTGTTGGGCAGGAGTCTCAGTTTGGCAGTTGGAGCCTCCTCTGTGACGTGATCTGATATAATATTATCAACAGCATGATGAGCTCTGAGGCCTGTGAGTTTTTGAGACTCTGAGACTTTAATCTCCCTGGTGGTCTAATTATGTCAGTAATTTTGTACACAAAGCAGTACATTGTTTTGCATAAAATTTGTTGGTTTATATTGTAGGCCTGTAATTCTTAAGAAATTACTCATTTTAATCTCTCTAGTAGACATCCCAGGTATGATCAATTTTAATACACAGTCAACATTTGCCCTGAGCCACACTCAGGATTACCACCAGTGAGGTTAAGGGAATAGAAAGTCTCATCTTTTCTTCCAAGGAATGACTAACCATTTCAAAGTGCTGCCCTTGTTGCTGTTAGACCAAGACACAACTCATTCTGTTACCAGGGATCCTGCTACCAAGTTTTGAGGGGAAAGAAAGCTGGCTGCAGGGCACCTGGTCTCCCTCTGTCAATTCTGAAGGAAAGTCCTTGTCTCTTTAAGCTTCTGCTTCTAAGCGAGCTGCATGTCGTTTGGCATCTCTCTTCGCCCATCTCTGTAGGATGGAGGGCTTGCTAGTCCCTTAATCAAGTCACAGCCCTGAAGCAATTGGAAGGAAGTTTCCCGGGGGGGTGTGGGCTATTCCCATAGAAGCTGGTGCTCTGTGAAAGAGACTTTTTCAAGGTAGTCCACATCTTGTATCTGGCTCACCAACGTGCCAGCCTGAGATGCATCCAGTTCTGCAGCCCAAGCCTGACTGCTTCAACCAGCTTGTGGTCTCTTTGCTTTTTGCTTTGTCTCCTTGATCCTTAGTTAGACAGCCTGGACCGCTAATTGAGTCAGGAAAAGCTTCCAGCCTAACATCTGACCCACAGACTTGAACCAGATTGCACATAACTGCTTCTACAGTGGGGTATACAAATATCACTGGAGAATCAAGCCTCACACAACAGCCTGAGAGAACTACCACAGAGTGTTTTTTAAAAACTTTGGAGATGTCAGGCTCAGTAAAGTTGTAGAGGTTTGCATGTCCTCTAAATATCATTTTTGTCGTCTATCACATAAGAATAATGCTTTTATAATACCTGATTCATAGTATTATTTAAGGATTAAAATCTATGTGAAAGTTTGTAAGGAATTATGAATCAAATCCCCCAAACTGCCATTATTATAATGAAATTAATTAAGATTATTGCTGCAAATTAATTCTCTTAATTTACATTTTTAAAATATTAATATGACCTGATGTGACTTTTGAAGAACTATTATAAAAACTTCAGACATATGTGTTTATTAGGCCTTTTAAAAACGTCTTCAAATGTTTGAATGCGGCTGCAGTTGGGGCTTCCTATTCATGCCATTCTGGTCAAAAGCACTGTTCAGCGTGATTTCCACCTTAATCCATATGCTCTTTAAGCAAAGCAGATACTAAAAATAAAAACATATGACAAAAATATAACAAGAAACTATCTAGTTCCCTTGTATTGGTTTGTTGTGATAAGTAAGTTCACTCTATTCACTCGGTTTCCTTTTTCCAAGCAATATACAAGTTCTATTGATTTCTAGTAGGGGCCTGGTGACACTATTACCTAAGAATTGAACTGCTAATCACAAGGTTGATGGTTCAAACCCACCAATTATTTTGTGAGAGAAAAATGAGGCTATCCACTCCTGTGGAGACTTACAGTCTTGGAGACTCTACATGAGGGTCAGATTCCACACAATCACATTACTGTCCTGTCCTCTAGGATCACCTTGAGTCAGATCTACTCAATTGTAGCGAGTTTGGAGTTTGGGAGCTACTTCCATAAATCTGTAGCTAGCCTTGTTTTCTTATTTTCTTTTATTTTTATTTTATCTATGCTTGGACTATTTTTAATAGAATCAATTTATTCTTCTTAAATGACAGGTTTTCTTATTTCACTTAGAAGTTTTGTATAGCTTCTGTTTTCCTTTATCCTGATAATTGACTATATAAAGCCATACATACATACACAAACTATGCAAGCAATATTGTTCTGGCATAGCCCAGCCTTCAAACTTGTAGCAATTGAATTTCATCTCAGTCACTCTCTGACCCGGTTAGAGAAAGGTTTCCTGGAGTGTTTCACAGAACTACCATCTCCTCTTTCCCAGAGGGCATTTAACTCCAGGACAGTAGTGGCCCCACTGGTTCCTATCACTATGTAAACTTGCCCTTCAAAGCTTGGTTTGGTCACACCCTAGACCAGCTTCGGGAGCTATACAATAATAATCTTACCAAGTGATTCATAAGCATATTTGTGTTTGAGAAGCAGTAAATCACAGCTTCGAGTAATAGTTTAGATTGAAATGGCAGATTACTCATATTCAGTAGCTTGAACTTTGAAATTGTGAGCCAGGCCATGGTTGGTGAAGAAGACCAACGGAGCTCAGACTGCCATCTACAGAGCTTCCTGGAAGTTCAGGGTTTCCTGCTCTCTTGCACAGCACCTGAGTAGATTTTCTGCTGGTGATTCCAGAACACCGGTCCTTTGAATGTCCCTGGATTCATGCATTCCTAAAACTGTCAGACTCCTGCTGGTCCTTGAGAGCCAACCTCTGGCTTTTATTTTAAGATGGGTCCACTATTGTGGTGCTCCCGTTGTTCTGTTGAGGTTTCCCTTTTTACTTGTATCTCTGGAGAACTGCTCATTTGGTTATATCAAACACAACTCAGTCTCAGGTGTAAAATATCCCTTTGTCACCCATCCCACTGACCAGATGTCATCCTAATCCTTAAGATCAACCTACTCATCCTAAGCAGGTTTATAACTCCTTGTGAATAGCTGACATGGCACCCTGTGGGGAAATCAGGTATGCTCTGGGGTATAAGGCAACTGCTTGAGACGACCAGCCACTCCACAGGAGAAAATTGAGGCTTTCCACTCTTGTAAAGAGTGAGAGTCTCCGGTGCCACAATTTTACTGTATCCTATAGAGTTGCTACATGTGGGAATCAACTCAATGGCAATAAGTTTAAGTTTTGAGTTTGAGTGGCTGTTACTGGTGGCCCTCCTTTACAGGAGTTCTTTCACCTTTGATGAAAGTCTAACTTAATGCCTAGCACGGTCAAGTTGAACTAGAGTTTGTTAACGTTTGATAGAACCAAAACTTCTATATCTTTATATCACTTGTATAACTACTGGTTGAAAGAATTGTGTGCATGACTGACCTCATGTGTGTATGACACGTGAGGCTGTATAGAACCTTGTACTGAGCAAAACCCTAGGCTTGACTCAGACTCTGTTATCATCTTGAAATTCTCATTATTTTGGTACAAAGAGCTTCACACTTTTATTTTACATTGGACCTGAAAAACTATGTAGTGAAACCTGTGAAAGCCAGAAATCAACAAGACTGGCTTATTTTTTTCCTGTTTGCCAAGTTTTCTGCCTTTCAGAGGTTGTAATCTTACAATTAATCTACTTTTTCTTGGAGTGGAAAATATGCAAGCATTTCTTCTCTGACATGGTTCTAGGTCTCTGCTATCGAAGGGTTGACTTACTGAAAATTTTCTGTCCATGCACTGGCGCACCCCATTTTTAAGTGGCTTTGGCAAAAAATGTTTCTTGCATGTGATATTAATGATATTAATATTAATGTGCAATAAATTCTGCCTTGGCTCACCTTTCTTTGGAATGGGATATGGATCACTTCCAGTCAGGTGAGTAGGGAGTTGTTCTCTAAATGTCTTGGCAGGGACAAATGCGTGCTTCTAGAGCTGCCTGCTGAAATGTTTCTGTTGGTATTCCATCAACTCCAGGCGCCTTGTTCTGCACTAAAGCTTTTGTAATGCATGAACTTCTTCCTGCAGTGTCGTTGGTTCTTATCAGATTCTTTTACTCAGGACTGTGTATAGGGTATTTTCAATTACCCTATATGTATGTGAAAGGTAGACATTGAATAAGGAAGGCAAAGAAGAATGTATGTTATTCAAATTATGGTACTGGAAATGGATATTGAAAGTATCATGGACTGCCAAAAGAACAAACAAACTCATCTTAGAAGAAATTCAGCCAGAAGGCTCCCAAGGGGCCAGAATGATGAGACTTTACCTCACGTACCTTGAACATATTGTCAGAGGGGACCAGGCCTTGGGAAAAGACATCAAACTTGGTAAGGTAGAGGTGCAGCAGGAAAGAGGAAGGTCCTGAACTTGGTGGACTAACACAGAAGCTGTGAGCATGGGCTCAAACCTAAGAACAATTGTGAGGATGGTGCAAAACCAGGGGATGTTCTGTTCTTTTGTGCATGGGGTCAGAATTTACTCAACAGTATTGAACAGCAACAACAAGATGGGAAAAATATTGAATTGTGCAGCAAACATTAAAAAATAGAAGGACAGCACAGAGTCCTGTGGTGATCCATACTAAAGGGTACAATCCTTGATCTTCATCAGCAAGTGCTTCTAGGCCTCCTCACTTGGAGCAAGCAAGGTTGAACTATCTGCATGTCACAGGTTGTGTATAAAACTGCCTCCAATCCTGGTATCACATACTTTTCCATGTAATCTAGCTTCCTAAAAATCAGATCCATGTGTTGAGAAGATATAATCTTGACACATATCTTTTTAAAACTACTTGAACCCTGAGGTGTTCCCTTGTTCTGTTTGCACAACTGTCTCTTAATCCAGATGCAAGTTCTGTGTGAACACAATGAAACTGTACTGTGTTCTGGAATTTCCTTCTTCTCAAGGCTAGCTACAGTTTTTTATGACCCACACAGTTGACTGGGGAGGACAGTAAATCCAAGATTGGTAAATCAGATGTCCAGCCACTGATGGCTTCGTAATCAGCAGAGAATATGGCTGGCCATTGGCTTAGTGTCATAAACTGGCAGTTGATGAGCCAGATGCAGGATCTAGATCCAGCAAACAATTAAGCAAGTGTTCCCATGGCATCCACTTATATAGGAAGTAGACCTTACAGCCAAGTAAACTTCCATTTCATTATATCAGTGCTATGACCTAATCTTTGTTCAATTGCTTGGTTGCTCACAGCAAATTGATGACATTGTGTTGGGTCACTCATGTTCCAAATCACTGAGAATCCTGACCCCGCCAAGCTCACACAAACATCAACTATCACAGTTGTGGCATCTAGGCTTCCTTATAGGCATATAGATAGTAACCTATCAAAGATAGAATTGTACTTCAAGAAAATCTTTAAAATTTTCTCTTTATGGTTAATGAAATGCTTGCTTTATTATTCCCAGTGCAGTGAACCATATGATTGACTCTAATGGCCAATGCTAGTCCATTTCAACTTAATAGCACCTAGAATTCCAATCTTTATGTTTTCCATTTCAGTTTTGATGACTTTCAATTTTCCTATATTCCAAGTTATGTTTACTGATGGATATTAGTAATAAATTATTCTTTTGACTTGTTGTCCATGAGCAGCTGAAGGCCTCCAAAGCTCTCTTCCAATTAATGTTGACTCCACTTTAAGAGGCACGTCTTCCTCAGTCAGTTCTTGAGTATCTCCTAACCTAAGAGACTCACCTTCTGGCCATATATCTGACAATACTCTGCTGTTGTTTATAGTGTTGAGTGGTTAATTCCTCAAAATTGAATTATCTAATCTCTCTTCCTAGTCTATTCTTAGTCTGGAAGCTCTGCTTAAACCTGTTTGCCATGGGTGACCTGCTGGTATTTGAAATACGGGTGACATCCCTTCGAGCATTACAGCAATATACAAGCCATCACAGTATGACAAAGTGACAGATGATGGTATTGAAGTCTCTGTCTTCTGCGTTCTCAGACTCCCAGGGATCATGCCAAAGGTCAAGGAAAATTAGTATGTCCCCAGAGAACTAACATGCAGAAACATCTGCTCAAAGTTTCAGGAACATTTCCTTTATCCTGGCTACTAACTAACAAATCTCAGCTATTGAGTTGATTCCGACTCCCGTGGGACACAGTAGAACTGACCCACAGTGTTCCCAAGGATGCAGCCTGTATGGAAGCAACTGCTGCCTCTTTCTCTTAACAGCTGAGAGGTTTAAAGCATTCGCCTCTCTGAGTGTAGCCAAGCACTTAACCGCTGTGTCACCACAGTTACTCCCTAATCCTCCACTAAAACACAGGGCAACGTCCCTATCGATGTGACTTACTTATTCTTTAGTCTCCATTTAAAGACAGAAAATGGAAAACCAAAGTCAGAAGATGTATCCAATCCAATAAAATCTGGATTCAGAATAAAGTGCTCACTCAGACAGAGTAAATAGTTCCTTCAAGGCTAAATGGTTCCATAATTTGAACTTCCTTTTTCTTATCTCACATGTTTCTCCCGTGCTTGGAACTCTGGGGCCTTGAGGGAGTAACTGATTCCTTAGGAGTGCTTCACATATCATGATTCTTGATTAATATGATACACTAAAGTTAAGCTAAAATGTTACCTATGTTTAAATCAGTTGCTCAAATTTTGTATGGGCACCAAGTATTCAATTTCCTAACAATAATTCACTGTGGGTAGTCGTGAAAATTGGAGATAATTTTCATTTTTTCTGTGCTCATAGGTTTGCTTATGTAAGTGATTGTTCTGGTCAAGCCATGCAGCCACCGCTCTTACCAGAAATTGTCACCTCCTGAGATAAAGAGTTTAAGCAAATTCATTAGCTTCCCCTATGTTTCATACACCATCATAGGAACTGGGGATAAACACTTTTAAAGACCTGTTCTGGTATTTTGAAACCTTCTAGCCTCAGGGAAACAAATGTGCCCTATAACCATTATCCTTCTGTGAGGGCTATAAGTGGGGGTATGGCACTGTGCTGTGGAAACTTGGGGTGACACTTAAAGCAGCTCTTGTGATCCAGGGAAGACTTACAGGATGATTCAGACTCCACCAAGCAGAAAAGCAAGGAGAGGACATCCCAGGCAAGAGGGAAAGCATGAAAGACACCTTCGGTTACTGCCAGATTTTTCAGCCAGTCTGATTTCAAAGCACATCATCCTAATTAACCAGTTAGTTCATGTCAAATCTCTGAGGGTTATTTCTGTGAAGAGTGAATTTGGGTGATTAGATTGGATGTTAAGAGGAACCTTGTGATAATTTGATGGCTTGCCAAAAATGCATGCCGGGAACCCAGGGTAAAGAACGCGTAAGCATTCTCTGTAAACCGTCAGGGCACACCCAGACCAGTAGCACAGAGTTTTCCTTAACCAATTGGTGCAGTGTGACTTCCCAACTCGCCCCGTGGCAGCCCCATGCGTGTGCGAGAACTGCGCTCCACAGCGCTTTGGGTTTGGTTTGGGAGAAGATTGACACATGATTCTTTTGATGTGTTTCTGGGGACATCATGTTGGAAACTGGACATGTTGACCAGTCACCGTCTTGGAAGAAGTACTGTCAAAATGCTCCTGAAAGGCAAGGATGGCGAGACTTCATCTTTGGTACTTTGACCATGTCAGCAGGAGAGACCAGTCCCTGGCCAAGGACATCATACTTGGTAAATAGAGGGGTAGTGCGAAAGAGGAAAACCCTTGTCAAGACAGTTTGACACAGAGGCTGCCAAGATGAGTTTGAACATAAACAACGGTGAGGATGGGGCAGGAGCAGGCGGTGTTTTGTTCGGTTGCATGTAGGGTCGCTATGGGTTGGATCAGACTCACTAGTACCTAACACCACCACCCAAAGACTCCCCATACTTACTTAGAGTAAAAATTCTAAAGACGCTTTAGAGAACTCAATCTTCTCTGCAACCACCACTTCCACATAAATGAACACCACATGTAGACACATAACCCCACCACTGTCACCACCACCCAAACTACACATGCAGCCTTCACAGCATAGGGTCCATTAGGAAAACTCAACACAAACTCACTCCCACTTATAAGGGAAAAATAAATATAACTCACAATCATGCTCCATGAATATTGGCAGACTAATTGGTTACTTCCTTTTTGTTCATTTATTCAATAAACTTTACTCAGATACTAGAGCTAAATAAGGTGTTGGCCTTGAAGAAACTGAAAATCAAAGAGCGTAGGATGTTATTACAAATGCTATGCGAGTTGGATGGAGACGAAGAGGGGGTGTTGGGAGCTCAGATAGAGTACATCAGAGGCAGTCTGGGAGAGGGGCGCCCTGGACAGCTGCCAGCGCTCTGAGAAACTGCCGAGCACTGCAAACAGCTCAAGGGTGGTGAGAGCAAAGGGGAAACGTGAAGGGGTGGCAGACAATAAGCCTGAAAATACACAGAGAAATGGGGTCATGGAAGGCCTTATGGGCAAAATTTAAAAGTTTGAACTTTATCCTTGAAAGCTGTGAGGAAGGTTTTAAGCAAGAAAATGGCATGATTAAAAAGATCAATATCACCATAGTGTGGATGATAGATTAAAGATGGGCCACATTAAGGACAGAGAATTCGGTGGGGGTGGCAGGGGTAAGGGTAATAAAGAGATGGGACCAACTACAGGAACTTAATGATGCTTAATGAGCTCAGATTTGAGTAGATCACAGTCAGTAAGTCAGCAAAGAGACTGACTACAATTCCTGTTCTGAGTTATATTTTGAGCCATATGATAGGAAGAAAATGCACAGGGCCAGCCTTAATCTCAGAGAGTTGCATTCCACAACACTGAGCTGCAGTTATCGACAGCCTGCGAGGGGCAGATGGTACACCCTCCCTGGCCTGCTGGCAGTAAAAATAACTTGAATACTTACCATAGAAAATCATACAGCAGCCTTCAATAGGAATTTCAATGTTGCACACAGAACAAAATACCTTACCATTTGGCCAACAGGCAACATCTCCATGAAAAAAGAAAAGATCGAAGCTGTCAAGGATTTCATTTCCCTTAAATATAGGGTCACTATGTGTTGGCATCGACTCCATGACGGTGAGAAATTATCAATGCCGATGGAAGTGGCAGTCAGGAATCAAAGGATGCATCTCATTGAGCACATCTGCTGCAAATGACCTCTTTAAAGTTCTAAAATGCAAAACTATCCCCTTGAAGATTAATATGCATTGGACACAAGCCTATTTTCATTTGCTTCATATGCCCCCAAAAGCTGGACAATAAATAAGAAAGACTGAAAGAGAATAATGCCTTGAAATATGAGCGGTATGGAATAGACCATGGACTTTCCAAAGAGCAAACAAATCTGTCTTGGAAGAAGTGCAGCCAGAATGGTCCTTGGAAGTGAGACTGGCGAGACTTCTCATACTCCGGCTGTGGTCTCCGGAGAGACCCTTCCCTTCAGAAGCGCATCATGGTAGATAGAGTTGAGGGGCTGAAGGAAGTGGGAGGCCCTTTTGGTAGTTAAGATTTTGTATCAACTTGTCTAGACCAAGATTCTCTGTAGTTTGGCAGGGAAGACCTGGGCATCCCCAGGACCTGGTCTAAAACAACACAATCACAGTCGATCAATTGTCCATCTTTTTAGTAGGTTGACATTAGAGTGAAATATGGCACCCTGGCTCACGTCACAATCCCCATGCACTTAATTGTCTCCAGACTATGGTCCGTTTCCACTGTGAGTGGATGCTATGGAAAACGTGTTTGTTTTTTGCTGGGTCTGGATCCTGCAACTGGCTCATCAGCCTCCAGTTCTTTGGACTTGAGCCATTAGGCTACCAGATGGCCTGCTGACACTTGGAGTTGTCCACGGCCTGCCATTGGCTTGCTTCCCTTGGGTTCATGAGCCTCTGTTGCGTTCAT
Source organism: Tenrec ecaudatus (assembly GCF_050624435.1). Lineage (NCBI taxonomy): Eukaryota > Metazoa > Chordata > Mammalia > Afrosoricida > Tenrecidae > Tenrec > Tenrec ecaudatus. The sequence continues at coordinate 152,895,892 of NC_134532.1, forward strand.
GATCGCCCACAGTTACATGAGTCAGGAGAAGCCTCCAGTTGATCATTGACCCGTGGGCTTGGAAACTTCTTGGACTAGGACTTGACTGGTTCAACTTTGCGAGCCATTTATTCAAAAATATAAAACTTTCTTTACGTGGAATTGCTGTTGGGGTTTCTTCTCTCGAGAACCCATCAGTTAGATGAGTGGACACATCCGCTGCAAAAAGGAGTTCAAATACTGGAATGATTGGGGGGACATATAGGACTAGGCAGCGTTTCATTCTGTCATACACAGGGTCACTATGAGTTGAACTCACTTGGGGCCACCTAACAACAATAGCAACAGTTGTCAACTCGCGTATGAAAGGGCAAGAAGGTTCTGAGAAGATACTGAAGATGTAGGGGAATTTGTTGGTGATTGACCATAAGCTCTAGAGGAAGAAAATGAAAATTCTAGGAGGCCAGGGAGGGCTGTTTGAAGAGGTAGGTTAAGAGAAATAGAAATATAGAGCAGTTTAGAGATAAGCATTTATTTTAACAGGCTGATCAGGTGGGGGCTTGATTTATTCAGCTACTGATATCTAAAGTTGCCATGTTGGCAAAGTTTCTATTGACCAGGAAATGCTTTTTAAATCAGAATGTTTGGCTGAAACAGGAAAAGGAGGTCATGAAATGTGATAGGCTTCTAAGTAAGCTACATAGTCAAAATAATTTAACAAAAATAATTGCTGCAAGAAGTTATCTAGGATTTTTCTGAGCCTTTTCAGTGTATTGTGGAAAACAAATTAAAGAAGTCACTTTTGTTTTAATAAGAAAAAATAAAATTAAATCATCTATGAAACAATACATAGATATCTGTCCCCGCACAAAGGCTTGCCCATCATATGCCCAGAGGTCTGTTGTCATCCCACCCAGTTCCAGCGGGTGATCTCTGCCCACGGTGTCCTCTGTGACAAGGAAACTGGACGGTTTCATTCTCTCTCCTTTCTCAAAGAAACCCGAAGCGAGGGAGGCTAGTTGGACTTCAACATGAGTAGACTAAATGAAATTTTACACCTTAAGCCAGTGGGAAGACTTAACCTCTAGTCTCCTATTCCCAGTCCCCAGTCTGATTTACCCCCAACACACACACACACACACACATACACACACACACACACACACCTTCTATTCATTTACCTAGTCTCAGGCAAAATCACTAGGGTTAGCTGTATGGTTTTGTCCTCAGCTAAGGTTACAATCAGGACCTGGGTGTGGGAATCGGTCTGTTTGCATGGGAAATTACCAGCAAATTCCTGGAACCCACGTTTCCAGAACACAGTTCAATGTTCTGGAACCCACGTTTCCAAGGCACAGAGGAGAATGGGTTTCAGATCAATACACCCTTTTTGCTCCAAAGGTTCTTCAGTCCAAGAGGAGGGACTAACTGGGGAAGGATCAGCATGGAGACGTTCTGAAATGCAGGATTCAGGACAAGTGTCCTCTTGCCAGACAAAAGTGTGGTGCTGCATTCAGAAGTCACAAAGATCAAAGTGGCTTCATGCCACCCAAGGGACTCACAACAGACTCCTAAGGAGGAGAGTCAGAATATGTCAATCTGAGACCAGGAGCGAAGAACCAAGTTCCCATTGACAGTGAGCATATTCTCTGATTCTGGTGGGGCAGTGGATTAAGGAACACTGGGCTGCTAAGTGCAAGGTGAGACAGGGTGCTTATGCAAAGGTGCATAGCCTTGGAAGTCTGACACAGCAGTTGACTCTCTCCCACAGGGCCTCTGTGTGGCCTGACTGAGTAGATAGACAGAACCTGGTTTTGGTGCCTTTTTGGTCTTGGGCTCCATTTCAGGAGAGGGAGAACCATCGTTCAGTAGTTAAAACAGTCAAAACTGTTACAATAGACACGCTCACAAAGTGAATAAATATTGACTGGTTCTTTCAATGCTGTTATTAAGTTCAATACTGGTAGGTGTGTTTTATTTTGCTTTGTTTTCCTGGAGGAAGAATCATGGGATGCTGACCAACACAGTGAGAAAAGGACTTCAGCACGCTCATCGTGCTTTCTTTTCACTGATTTTTGGCTAAGAAGAGTGAGAAGGAAATGTATCTAAATAGCAAATGAATTCTGAAAATTTTCGAATAAATAAGAAATAGCTTTACTCACATTTCATTTGTATTTATCTTATAAGTAACTGCATCATAATTACATTTCTTGAAATTCATATTAAGAAAATAATGTAAAATGTCAGTCTAATCCTATTCTTGTCATAAAAGCAAGGTTGATGAGAGGGTGCCTAACCTTTCCGAGGACATTGAAAGCTCGCCAAAGGCTCTTTAAGGTACCTGGTGTGTTAGGAACAAATCCAAAGACATTCATATATGTGTGTAAGAGAGAACTTTATATCGAGGAGTAATTACATATCAAACAAGCATCCCACCCAATCCAGGTCAAGTCCATAAATCCAATACTGCTTCACAAGCCCCTCCTCAGACTCACACATTTACATGCAATGATGCAAAGTGTAACAAGATCACAGTCCTGTGGGTGCAAAGTCTTGTGGAGCCAACGGCAGTAGCTGCATCCCCTGGGCTCCGGCTGCCATCAGTGTGACTCTAAATGGCTCATCAGCAGGAAGATGAAGCAGAGATGGAGTGTGGTCTGCTTTCAGGGAGAAAGAGGAAGAGGCCGGCATCCAGGAGCCACTTATCTCGGTAAACTTCCAACCAAGCCACAACCTGACTGGCAGGCTAAACTCCATCCACATGTTCCGACAGGAGCCATGTTGGCACACACACAAAAATAGCTATCATTGCCCACCCACTTCACTTTTATGTCTTCGAGTTGACACAACATTATGTAACTACGCCTGGTAAAACTTTGTGATAAAAATCAGATGAAAATACTGCATCCGAGCGTGACTCTGGTGGTGATTTTCCTCCCTAACTCATATTTATAATACTCTTCTAATTGCCTCCTTCCTTGCCTCAGTTGTTTTCAGTTTTAGTAGAAGAGGTACAAATCTTTGGTTTTCTGGAGATCTTACTGTACCCCTGGTCTATTGTTCTGATCACTTCTGCATCCCTCACACACTTCTCTGAGAGTCCATGTCACCAGCAGCCTAGGTATCAATAGTGAAGTTGACATCTCTTTGCTCCCGGTTGTCTATTCCCATGACTGTGCCCCACTATCTGTTTGAAAACAAAAACTACTCCTATGCAATGATGAACGCAACGTTTATTTAAGAGAAGAGATCATGTTTTCTCAATAAAATACAAAATCACAAAAGCTATCAGTGTTTTATATGATAGGTGCTTACATCAGACAGTATAAGATATGAAAAAATAATTTATAAATTATCAAGGATTCATGGGGGAGGGAGGGTGGGGAAAGGAGGGGGGAAATGAGGAACCGATGATACCAAGGGCTCAAGTAGAAAGAAAGTGTTTCAAGAATGATGATGGCGACAAATGTACCAATGTACTTGACACAGTGGATATATGTAAGGATTGTGATGAGAGTTGTATAAGCCCCCAATAAAATGATTTTGTTTAAAGAAAAAGATGTAAAGAGAGATAAAAACAAAAAGATAAAAAGATGATATTGGGAAACTTGCAAGAGTTAAAGGCAACAGAAGCAAATATGATTACATACAAGGTCCTGCAACAGCAGGGATCCCTAAGGAGATCCTTGCATATACTTGTAGGCTCAACAGGAGGGAGAGTGGTTGTATACCCATGAATGTATAGAGCTTATGTGACAGAGGCTACTGTACATGTGTATTTACCTTTGCTGCAAATACATTCATGGAGGTGGTAGGACATCCAGGGATCAAAGTTATGAAAACATCTCAGAATCAACCAAACGCCTTGAGGAAGTGAATCACTGGGCTTGGGGTTTCAGAAATAGTCTTGGGAGCCACCAAGGTCAATTGTCATATATAATTTACAAAGAAAAACTTCTATATCCTATTTGGTGAGTAATGACTGAGGTCTGGAAAGCTCATAAGCAGCCATATAAGGCTCAAATACATTTTCTCCCTGTCAGGTGGTAAAAATGAGTGAGAAAAAATAAAAGACAAGGAAACTACTAGTTCAATGGACTAATGGACAATACAACCCTGAGACAGAAGAACTAGATGGTGCCTGTTACTGCTACCAACTGCTCGGAATACGATCACATTAGAAGGTCCTAGATAAAGTAGGAGGAAAATGTGGAATAAAACACAAAATCATAAAAGCTACCAGGTTTAGTGGTCACATAGACTGGCAAGACTTCCAAGACCAAGACCTTTTGTGACACTCCCGGTCTAGACTTACCCAATCTGTGTTAGAATAACCAGTGATTTAGGGTCAAAGGGCAGCAGTTACCCAAGTACAAAGTCCCGAGGGTTAGAAAATAAGGAGAAATGGAAACAGGAAACCAGGGAGGAAGTGAGATAAGTGATGGTGCATTGAGGAAACTGTAATGAATGAGTTGACACAAACTGCGGATGAATTGTTTAATGTAAAACTGATAATCTGCTCTGTAAACCATCATCTAATTCAAAGTAAAGTTTGTAATGCCATGGTCAACGATATCCCACATTGGCAAAAGTGCCATTAAAGAGTTACTGAATTCTTAAAAATCCCACTGGCTGTTTCATATTGATTTTTAACCCAATTTACATTCCGGTTCTCATTCACCATGCTATGTTCTCTAATAGAAGCTTTTTGGAAATTGCCATGTCTTCTATAATTTTTAAAGTTATATACATTTCGGCTTCTCTTTTTCACATAAAACCACACACCTCTATTTTGTTCCTAAATCACTTATCAGTGTCTCTTTAAATAGAGTATGAATCAGGCAATGCATCTGGCAAATTACTAGCTTGTATCATGTTCAATTCTTTCACCAATCAAAATAGAATCAAGATATTCACCAGAATTACTCAATGGTATGAAAATCGTGTCTATTCTATCAAAACCTGGACCTCTCACGAGACTAATTTTCAAAATCCATAGATCATTTCCCATAGTCAATAAAATGTTAGAAACTAAAGTTTATCTCAGTAGTTAATTGAAGACATAAATTAAATGACTTTCTTACAGTAACACTGAAGTTAGTGAGAGTACTGCAGACTCAGTCAATTAATCAATTCCTGGCATTGTTCATTGACTAAGCATACCTTTTCATTTTTAGCTCTACATCACTCTTCATGGTAGGGCAAATCTGAACAGTGCCATATAAGACAGCTGCCCTGCATAAAACTATAAGGTCAATATTTTCATTTCCTTGCCTAAATCCCCCTCAGTGAAATCCTAGTTCTTCACTGTCCTTGGAACTGTTATTTAACCTCTGTGACCATTTGTTCTCCATGAACAAAGGAGATAACACCCAGCATAAAGATCTTGGAAATGTAAATGATAAATGACAGTCTTGCTTAGTGACCTATCCACAGTGACTGATCAACAGCAGTTTTTCTTCCCTTTTGAGATGATTGTATTTTCTTGGTCCTTAACATCCTGCTTCTATAATAACAGGGAAAACAAAACAAAATCTTCCAACATAACTTCTTGGGGGATTAAAACTAATGTAGACTATTTTTCAAAAACTTTCCAAGTTATTTTATGCCAAAATAAAAACGTTATTGGACTATCTAAAATAAATATTGGTCATTTATATAAACCTCTGCTCAAAGACTGCATATCAAGCTGAAAAGATAATGATTTATATTTATCCTAAATTTGGCACATTGAGTTGTTACACATTCATTATGACCAAAAGAGTAGATGGTAAGGTGGAGACAGCATAAAGCTGAGTGCAAGAATCCTGTCCACTACCTTGGCCTTTATCCATCTTTCCCCAAAGGCCTTAGGAGCATTTACCCATACATGGTAGACAGTTGTTGTTACCATGTAGTCAATTGCTGTGTAGACAATTCCAAGTTATGGTGACCCTACTTGTCCAGAGGAGATGTTTACTCCAAGAGATTTCAAGTTTATGAACTTTGGAAAGCAGATCATCAATATTTTCTTCTGAAGAACCTTGGGGTGAGTTCAAACTGCCAACATTTTGTATAGTTAGTCAGGTGTCCAACCATTTGTTCCATCCAATACACAACAGAGTTAAAATTTACTCAAGTCTTTTAGGGATTATTTGATTTGGGGGCTGAACTGATACTGATACCTGGAGTCTCAAAATGTGCTCATGCTGTACTTGTTGACATTGTATATGAATGTCAAGAATTAAATAAAGACCCGGCCCAAGTCCATGCTGGGTATAATTCTCAACCCATTCCATGGTCATTTCTTCAGTTCCTGAGTGCATAATCATGGCAGATACACTAAACCATTGACAGAAGCGTGACTTTTGTTTCACCATCTGTGAGATAACAGCCAGCATGTCAGGAAAGGAGAACTGGAAATCTCTCACACTGCCCATGTTTTTCTAGCTAACATGGTCAACTAGAAGGAGGAGCAAAGTATACCATCTTGGGTTGGGGGTGTAGGGGGCATATTGCAGGAACTCTCTCAAAGATTAAAGAGTTTCAAGGATAACAGTATTCATCCAAGCAACCGTGGAAAAACAAGATGGATCATGGGAGATGCAAGTGAGCTACCAAATAAAACAGTGCTAGCTTGTGGGAGCTGTTATCATTTTTAATACTGCAATTGTCCTGGAAGCTAAATACAGAAACTTCTTCCAGGAAAAGAAACAATCATCTGTGTTCCATGGTTGCTAATAGGCCAACTAAAATGAGAACTGAGATTCGACCCTTGGGTCGAGCACCATGAAGGTCATTGCTTACATGGACAAGAACTCTTTGGTAAAAGGATACTGGAAACAGAAGTTTTGCTAGCCTGATTTAATCAGGTCCAGAAAATCAGTGAAGAATGTCTTTTCTACTTCAATGATTGACTTCAATCCTCTACTCACAAACATTTAATAGTTTTATAGAACCAAAATAATATTGACATTGACATCCCACTTCTCTTGCCTCTAAGAAAGAAGGATGGCCATTGCCACAGACTTCCATAAGCCGAAGACAACTGTTTGCCTATCCAGTCATGGTTCTCATGACACCCATGGTAACCACTTTGCCTCTGGTAGTGAAATTTTCTGTTGTAGAATCCTCTCATCCTCATGCATTTTAGAGAGTTCCTTTCAATAGTCACCACTCTTCCATCAACTGGCTGTCATACATTACTGAGTTTTTTGGTGACGTCAATTCTTCACTAATGCATTCCTCACTGTTTCGATGAAAGAAGTATTGTGCACACCCCACTGATATAATCGGCTATTTTATGCAATACATTTATTCCAGCATGACTGCTTCCTTGAGTCTTCTGATCCCCCTTCTAGATGAATACTATTTTCTCTGCAACTTTTCCATTTTCCTAGACTCAGAATATGAATGCATTTACTAAAAGCATGGGCTCTCTACATGTTTCAAGAAATCGTCTCAGTAGCATATCAGGACCAGATCCAGACACCTGGCCGGTATGCTAAGCTCCAATTGGCAGGATAGTACTACTTCCATAGCGATAAACTCTCCCTTATTCAGTCTGCTTTCTAATTTACATTCCTCTTCAGCGCCACACCATCTCATGCATGCTCGCTCAGATCTGGTCGCTATGCACAAACAATGTTCCTCTCTAATTCATAATCCATTGTCCCCATAACCGAGCTGGATATACCTGCTCTGACATGATGAGATTTCAGTTATTGGCCTAGAAACGATGAAGAAAGGTGAAGGCAGATTTTTTTCCCCCAGCTGTTGCAAAAGGAAGCTTTACTGTTAACATTTGGTCCCCGGCTTGGGAGAGGGGCTTCACGTCGGTGACAATGTGGCTGGCAGAGCAGGTTCAGGTCGAGGAGCTTAGATGGGCAGCGGGGAGGCACAGGGTCCCTCGCAGGTGGCTGGGCGCAGCAGTTCCTAGCCGTGTTTGAGGATCAGCTTCCTGAAGAGATCCTCACCCCGCCAGGCCTGGGGACTGGCCAGCCTGCGGAGGTGGGTCAGAGGGTTGTCCACCTTCTTGAGGAGTTTCGCCTCCTCATCCAGGAAGTGGTTCTCCAGAAAGGCACCGAGATGGGGGTCAGCGTGAGTGGACCCCACAGCATGCAGGTCCAGAAGGGCCTGGTTGAGTTTTTCTCCAGGGCCAGAGCAGCCTGCATGGCATCTAGTGTTCTACCCCACTCATGTTGGGATGCCTTCTGCACATCCTGGGAGAGGACCCGGCCGCTGCACTGACTTGGCAGGTGGTGGGGGCAGAGTTTAAGGAGAGAGCGCGTCATTTTTCAAGGCCTGAATGAGGGTTCGCGTTGTTTCTAAGCTATGGGAACAATGAGCACAGAGAGCGTACTGTTTCTGCCAACCCAGTGATTCACAGAACGTCAGTAATAGCAACACTGTGGCGTGCTCAGATGACCACAACCCCGATTAGCATTAACAGGTCATCTTGATTTTATCTGGCCAGAGAATAATGGACTTGGAGATTCCCATTCGAAGGGTTTCCATTCTGGCACCACTTTTGGTACCACCTCTTTTAGATTGGGGTTCTCAGAAAGAAATCCTTAAGATAAGGATTTGGGCGCACATAATTTCTCTGGAAGGTAATTCCCGGAAGCATGGTAATGGAAAGGAGAGACAGTCAAGAGAACACGAAGGAGCAAGTCACTTAAGAGGGGAACAGATCCGCTCTGCGAAACCATAGCCGTCCTCTCAGAAGGGTCCCACAGAGCCCACAGGTCAGGAAGTGGAGGAGGTATCATCATAAATTGCTGTCCCTCCTGCTCCTTGGCTTCCCTTAGGGAATTTAACACTCTGGCCCTTGCAGCCTACCCAAAGCAGAGCCAACCACGCTTTTCATCCAGGTAATGCGTTCAGGAGAAAAGTACAATAGTTTCCCAGTCCACTGGAGCTTAGGAGAGACACAGGCGGTTCCAGAAGAGCTGGGTTAGGAACAGCATCTGCCACACTGCCTTACACAGAAATCCGGTCTTTTCTGTTGTGATGTCGTGCACTGTTTGATATGGCCATTCTAGACACAGCTGTAGTAACTCTACCGTATAATTGGGTGGAAACATGCAAATAGGGCATAAGGAAGGCTAGCCTGGGGATTGGACTTTTTTGCCTACCCATTTGGTATAAAACGGGGCCATCAAAGATCTAAGGATCATCAAGAAGAGCCAGGAGTAGAGCACCGACTATGGATCCTGTTGTCACAGCACGCCGAACTCTCTTGATTGAGGACACAGGTGGCAACATCATAGAAACACCAAAGGAATGGTGGCAGCAGAGGCAGAAGAACCAAGAGCCAGAGCGTTAGAGCAGTGGGCATGCCAGCCCACGGACTTGAGTAGAACTGGGTACTTCGCAGTGGGAGGCTGGCTTGTGAGGTAGAGTGCCACCAGACACTTAACCGGGAGAGCCAACTTCACTGACCCAAGAAACCAGAACAGAGGGCCTTCAGAGCTTCGTGACCAGTGCTACAGGAGCCTGGTGTAAGCAAAGTAGAACAGATGGAATGACGAAGAAAGGCAGTTTATGAGGGGGCTCCAAAAGGGTTCTTGGAAAATGAAATTGAAAGATGAAGAAATGGTTCCACAAGCTTTCTGTGGCCATCCTGTCTGTGGAAACATACAAGAGAACAAGCTGGGAAGCGATCACAACACACACAACCTTGACCACGGCAGAAATGGGTGATGGAATGGAAAAGGGAACAGTTTTCAATTATCTTCATTGAATGGAATTTATAGAGCCCATTGATTCATAGAAAATGGGGATAAGGGGAGTGAAAGAATAAAAAATATAGTTTATAGGGTGTCCTCGCTTTGAATGCCTGACTTGTAGTTAAGACCATTGTGTATCATATCCTATTAAAAGTTTGAGGTGATGATAGCTAACGGACAATGTATGATATGAAATAATAATAACAATATATAATTGATCAGGGATTCATGAGCATGGGAGGATGGGGAGGGAGGGGGAAAAGAGGAGCTTATACCAAGGACTCAAGTAGAAAAGGTTTTGGAAATAATGATGGCAACATATGTACAAATATGCTTGATATAACTTATTTATGGAATGTTTTAAGATCTGTAAGAGGCCCCGATAAAGTGATTTTTAAACTTGAGGTAGGTACATACAATGGTTTCTAATAACAAACAGGTACTACTTTGAAATGCATGCAGAAAGCATGATTATTATTATTATTACTGTATCATATATTAATTGTAGTGTATCTGGAAATATTTCCTTAATATTTTTATACACAGAAAGGGACACTAAATACTAAAAAGAGCATTTGACTAACTGATGTTAGTTATTACCTGCACCTAACTATTCCTGCTGTCATACAAATTCAACCTAAAGACAGATCTAAGAATAGTCCTCATTATAAATTGAGGACAGTCTGTGTATTGTTCCCTTATATTTAGATACACAAATTACGTACTTTGCAGCAATTCTGGTGAAAAGCAATTATGGATCTCTTCAGAAGTACAACCTAGTAGAGATTCAGCATGTTGTAGCTTCAACTAGTTCCACAGGTGAGGCTCATCATCTCCAATGTTTGAGAACTGCCTTATGTGACAATACTGGACTTTTTTTCTTTCTTTTTAAAAAATTGAGCAATAGTAACAGGACAACAGTTACAACTCTCAGAGTATATTTCAGGTATTTAAATTTTTTATAGAAGTTTACAAAGTCTCGTGAGCACAAACAAAGCAGTTGAATTGTACAGCTCTCAGCCTTCCAGTAACCGCCCTAACGGAAAGCCAAAGTTAATCATTGTTAAACATCATTCTTATCAGGAAGAACTTTCCAGTAATGTGGGTGAACTGAGAGAAGGATTGCATAATACTAACCCAAACATGAAAATAGAAGGACTTTCTATTCTGAGTGAAGGTTAACTGGGGCAGCATCAGAAAGAAGCATGTTGAGTTGATGGTTGACCATTCAAAATCGTTCATTAGCCCATATTAAACTCACAATATGGAACAACCTGGTTGCCATGTCACTAGCACAAACCAGCTGTGACGCATTCTTTTCCCTTGAAGAAGTGGTTTAATAGAACATCCAAGAAAAGTGCCTCCTTGCTAGCTCCCTGTGAGGAGTTCTTATCACAAGTCACGTGTGGCAATAAGATAGCACTTTTTCTCCAGCTTCAGAATTGATCAAGAAATTTAAATAGTGTCATAAATTTAAGCAGGAAAAAAAGAGAGAAGTTTTTGTTATAGCAGGATTAAAACCCAAACCCAGCAGACGGCTGTCAAATAAATCCCAACTCATAGCAACCCTGAGGACAGATCAGAACTGTCCTGTGAGGTTTCAAGGTCAGAATCCTTCCAGGTGCAGATGACCACAGCCTTTCCCGGCAGAGCGCCTGGTACTTCAACCTTTCAATCAGCAACCGAAGGCTTTAACCACTGCCCATCAGATTTGGTGGTAAAATAAATATCCTGACAGGTGTTCGAAAAAGTAAAAGCAACTATTTCTGATCAATTAGTCTAGCCTTCATTCATTAAAAAAGTCATTTAGAACAAGAGATCTAACTTTGATGGCAAGGAGGGCTTATAATCCCTGGTGGGTTTAACTAAGTGCAGTGTATCCAAGAGGAATTACTGAGAGTCTAACAGAGGATGAGCATGATAGTGGGAGAGGAGGAAGGTGTAAAAAATTAGAGGAAAGAAATAGGAGGCAAAAGTTATTTATAGAGAAATAGCTATAGGCATGTACACATGTAAATATACTAATTTATAATGAAAGGGATAGAGGCCAATGTTCCTATATTTATATGTTAAGTATTAAGATAGCTGACAGACTTTTGGGGCTCTAATCAAGGCCTCCCTTAACACAAGAACACTTTGTTCTAATAACCTGGTACTCTTTGATACTCACCTTCCCGACATGATCACAAAGGCAAAATGGGTGCATAAGCAAATGTGGTGCAAAGAGCAGATGGGGCCAGGCTATCAAAAGATATAGCGTCTGGGGTCTTAAAGTCTTAAAATTAAACAAGCATCCATCTAGCAGGGAAGTTAATAAGACCACATGGAAGAAGCACATCAGCCTGTATGATCACAAGGTCTCAACAGGATCAGCTATCAGGTTTTAAAAGATCCAAAATAAACAACTATATCAATGTGATCAAGGGAGGTTGGAGTGGAGACCCAAAGCCCATCTGTAGACAATTGGATATTCCCCCACAGAAGGGTTCTAAGGAAGGGAGGATTCAACCAAGGTTCAGGATAGCACCAACGAAACACACATTATTCCTTTAGTTCCAGAATTCTTCCTCCTACCCCTCCACCCCCCCACTACCATGATCCAGTTCTACCTTACAAATCTGGTACACAGGAGAACACACTTTGGTACACACTATGGTACACACTGGCACATGGAATTCAGGACAGATGAACCCCTCAGGAACAGTAGTGGGAATAGCGGTATCATGAGGGTATCAGGATGGTCAGAGAGTGGGAAGCGGGAGAAGGGGGACCTCCTCATAAGGCTGCTATATAGCACCAAGAGGACGAATAACAGAAATGTGAAGGGAGACAATGGACAGTGAGATATGAAATAATGATAACAATATATAATTGATCAAGGATTCACCAGGGTGGGAGGGCAGGGGTAGAAGGGGAAACAAGAGGCGCTTATACCAAGGACTCAAGTAGAAAATGTTTGGGAACTGATGGTAACATACATACAAATATGTTTGATACAACTGATGTACGGAATGTTGGAAGAGGCCCCAATAAAATGATTTTAAGTACTTTATAAGAATCTAAGGGAATATTCTGAGGGTTGATATCATCTAGTGCAATAACATGTGTTATGTCTCCATGACCTTTCCCTAATCAGGTCATCTGGAAGCCTGGTGGACGTTGTTGTTAGGGCGCTGTAGTAGTGCTGACTCACAATGACCTATGTACAGTGAAATGGATCTACGTGGCAGTTGCCGCCATGGGGTCAAACATAGCAATTGTGAGGCAGAAAAGGGTGCAGAAAAGGGTAGCGCATTTGCAGCTGTCTCTTCTCATGCTGAGTTGTGCCTCAGCAGCAACTGAAGGTCCTGAAAATGTGCTCATCCTGTGCCATTAACATGGACATGTTGAAGCATCTCTCCTTCCCCGGTTGTATTTTGAGTGACTTCCAACCTGAGGACCTCGTCTCTCAACATGATCTCTGACAATACTCTGCTGCTATTCGCCAACTTTTCCATGGGCAAGCCCTCAAAAGGGAACAGCCTATTACTCCTTCTAAGTCTGCTCTTATTCTTGAAGCTGTGCTGAAGCTTCTTCACTCGGAGTGACGCTGCTGGTATTTGGATTCGTGGTGACATTCAGTTCCAGCATCACTGCAGCTCTGGTAAGTCGCCACAGCACGGTAAACTGGCAATGAGCGGTGGATTCTAACTATGGGGCCTGCAATCATTACCATAGCTCTGCAAATGTCACATCATGATTTTCAATCCATCACACTTCCAGTTTTAAGAATGTCAAACTTGAGGTCAGCATCATTTTTCCCTTTAAAGGGAGAGAATTCTTTCAATATTTCTATTGTTGAATTACACATATCTCATTACTTTGGACACCTGGTCATGATTTGAAATATCATGCGTACGGTTGAACATGGTCTCAAAGTACTTCTCTGATTTTATGTCTATGACAAGCTTCTCCTTCATGTGACTCACCAAGGAACTTATAAACTCATTTTGCATTAGGTTGCAAGATTTTAAAAAAAGACATATTTTGAGTTTGTTTGTGTTCTAATTTAATTTTGTTAAGTGGTCTTTCAATAGTAGATCATTTAAAATCATCTCAAGAAGCTATACCTCCCTTGAGACCACAAATGTCAGATTCTTCTTGGAAGGAAACAAAAGGTTATTGAGGAATCTGTGTAATATGCATCTCCACTTTTGCTTCTTTATTTTCACCAAAGCAATAGTTTTGAGGTTAAGGTTTTTGTAAACCTCCGCCGTCTTGCCAGCATTTTCCACTTTTCAATACAGCAAAGGGGCTCTTTAGATGGCCCATGTCTATGTACCTTTGGGCTCAGTTTCCCATTTTTGAAACCCAGTCGCAAACATGGATGTTGTGTAAGTAGCAGTAAGGGCAAAGAGCTGGCAGCAAGAAGAAAGCAGTATAAATCCTAGCTGATGAATGTCCTGGCCACTTGGCATCACCTAGGGAAAGCACTGCTGAACGCCAGCGCACATCTCCATGTGCTTTTGCATCTGGCCTTGCTGCAACACTGAAAGGCAGATTTTTCTTCTAATATGGAGCCATTCCTCCCTTGATGTTTTCAACTCCAAAAAGTTTTAGACTTGTAGGTATATTAATACAAGTCAGGTGGACTTATGAAAAAATGGTTTTGTTGTTAGAACTAACTAGAAGAATATTTTTTATAAAATCCATATTTCTCCTGAAACGCACACGAATTTTATTCCGACAGTGTCACCGATGAGAGTGCACACGCCCTGAACCTGCCTAGGGACACCATTGGTTTGGAGTGCATAGAAGCAGGGCGGTAATGGGGCAGTCGGGGAATTCTCATCTTTCCTGCAGGACACTTGGTTCCCTTTACAGTCCTCACATGCGCCTCTCATGTATTACTGTAATCCTGAACAGATTTCAGCAGAGCTTCGACACTACTTCAAGCGAGGAAGAAAGACCTGGTGATCTTCTGAATATATCACTCAGTTAAGAACCCATGGATCACAATGGTCTGACCTGAAATTGACTATGGGCATGATGCAAAACCCAGCAGTGCTTCCTTCGGTTATGCATGAGGTCATGATCAGTCTAGACCAGCTCAACAGCAGCTAACAATCACTGAAGTCTACACATAGCCAACATTCCTCTGAATACTGTGGGCAGCACAGTGAATAAAACAGGTGACTGTATCCTGTGAACACCACAATGGCAAATATTTAATGACAACTCCTCAGGGGAAAGGCCCCTGATTGCAGTGTTCGATGACTTGGGGTGTATTTCTAGTTATTTTAATGATGCCATTGAGTTGCTGTCATCAGTTTTGATGATGCAGCAGGACACTGAAACAATATTTCTTTTATTTAAATCATTTTATTGGGAGCTTGTACAACTCTTATTACAATTCATGCCTACATCCATTGTGTCAAGCACATTTGTATATTTGTTGCCATCATCTTTCTCAAAACATTTGCTTTTTACTTGATCCCTTAATATCAGCTCCTCATTCCCCCCTCCCTTCCGACTCCCCCTCCCTCATGAACCCTTCATAATTCATAAATTATTATTTTGTCATATCTTACACTGTCCGACGTCTCCCTTCACCCACTTTACTGTTGTCCATCCCCCAGGGAGGAGGTTATATGGAGATCCTGGTGTCGGTTCCCACTTTCTACCCCACATTCCCTCCACCCTCCAGGTATCGCCACTCTCACCACTGGTCCTGAAGGGATCCTCTGTCCTGGATTCCCTGTGTTTCCAGTTGCTATCTGTACCAATGTACATCCTCTGGTCTAGCCAGATTTGTAAGGTAGAATTGAGATAATTGGATAGTCAGTCCCTGAAGATTTGGAAAGTGAGTACACATCTGTCTGTGAAGAACTTAAGTGTAAGGATCTCAAATTCCTTACTACTGGCCGAGGTCAGTGTACCTTCACACACCCAGAGTGGTAAAATTTCCCAAATAGACCGTAGCTCACAAATCTATGTAGAAGTTGTTCTCGTGATCATTTTGTTCCTGTCACTGGCATTTATTTTCATTACCATTTATTTACTTATTTCTCAGTCGTTCAGGGAACGATCAGATTATATCTTGTTTTGTGAATTAAGTAAATACTTTAAGTATTTCCTTGTCATAAATTCCTCCCGGTTGGTCTACTTTAGGCTAACTGATGGAATTTAAAAATAAATAAGTCAAATTAGACCAACTGCTTATTTGATGAAAACTTGGTAATAATTAGAATAGTAGTAATAGTAGTAATAATAGTAATAGTAGTAATTTTGACTTTAAAAATATTGATTAACATACTGTTATAATTAATAATAAGAATCCTTTTCCATCCAACCAATAGATATAACTGAGATACTGTAGTAATTTACACCTTTATAACAAAGGAAATATCAGATACTTGAATATTAATCTTCTTTCCTATAAAGAAACTCATCAGTGAAGTAAATGACCACAGAGGTCGTAATAATCTTGTGTTATTGTTTTAGACTATATTTTCTAAGGGGTCAAGAGTCTAAAGGCTTGTATCCACAATATGTCTGAGTACACATGAAAATATTTGGAGCTGCTATAAAAAGAAAAAATATCATTTGCATACATTTTAGTATCTTAAGAAAATAGTCATGAGTATTACTTATGGAAATTGCAATGGCTAAACCCTAGAGTCCAGAAATGAGGTTTTAAGAACCAGCGCAGAAAAACGCTTAAACTGAATGCTAATACAAATGATACTTAAATTCAGAAAACTATTACTGAGAATTTGCTTCAAAGGAGACCCGTGCATAGCAAGTGAGAAACCTTCCCTCAGTGGCAAGAGGTCAACTCAGTCAGAGGCAGATGTTTGGGATATCTTAATGATAATTTTCCCAAAAGAAACATATACCAAAAATAAATGTTTATGACACAAAATAGAGCAAGTTCATAGTCTAAAAATACATTTGATTAAATTATACACACTTCATGCAAATTTGCGTTTATTGACATTGATGTATTTAAGTTGGGGAGTTAAATTATTGACACCACTTCTGTGGCTTTTCTTGATTTATAAAATCACTGTCAAGCTAGGATCTACAAATACTGTTGCAGGTGCTGACTTCAACCAGCTTGGTATTGGCAGTTATTTTGCTAAGATCTTTTGAAACATTTAATTGTAGCCTTCTTAAACTTCGTCTAAAATGAGTTTTATTATGGAATAGATCAAATTTGAGTGAAATGTTGCTCCTTTGTGTTTTTTTGTACTTTTTAATAAAAAAAAATGAAAGTGTTATCTACATCCTCTCTGCTGCCAGCATAAAATGCCTACTTAAGGTTGCCAATACTAGCAGCAACAACAGCTGGTGAGTTAATTTGCATCTAAATGAAGAGTTTATAGGATGTCCTTCAAGTCCCAGGATGTTCCTGATGGACTTCTCTAGGCACATTTGCAATAGTGGCTGCAAGATGGCTATGCGGTCAATAATTTGATCTAAAATCTGCATCTTTTATTGGGTCAGTCTTTCTATCAAGGGCTACTGATGGACTCCAACACCTTTTGGGAAAAACGGTCGCCTCAGATCGAACACTGGTCTCGGTGCCAGGCCTTCTCCTTTCAGTGCTATTTGAGGCTTATTTGATAGGAAGGTTCATCCCAGCAGGTCCTAAACTGGCCTGCCTTATTTCACTGAATAAAAGATGTCACTGCACGGTGAGATTTCAGATGAAAGCAGGAAACACAATTACTTAGGCCCCAGGTAGCTTCAGGGCAGTTTGGGTCACCTTGTCGTCATTGTTCATTGGTAATAGTGAAACTGATTCTTTACACTTGACCTTGTGAGATTTTTTTTCCCCTCTCACAAAGGCCTCTGCTCTCAGGGCAGACTAAAGACCTGGACTAAGGCTGTGTGAGCACAGGGTCTGAAGCCCCATCCACCCAGGTTTCCTCGACTCTGAGGCATGTACATGTTGGTGGTTCCCAACGGAGAAATAACTCACATCCACATGGCCCTTCTACAAGGAAGACGATTAGAACTCATGCCTGGCCACTCTGGATTCCTTGATGTGAGGCTTTTTAAAAAAAAAATCAGGATGCATATTCTTATGCATATTGTGGCTCTTTTTTATTCGTGCATAAGCCTACATTCATAGACACTGTCACTTGAGTGGCTTTGGACAGTAGTTAACAGCTGAGCCCTATCTAATTGCCACCATTATCACAAAGTCCACACAATCTTTGAATAATCACTTTTAAGCATGAATATAGACTACCGCATTTTTATCAAAAAATTCTGAATACTGAAAACACATGATGAAGGAAATTAAAGGTATCCATAAGCTTGCTACTGAGAAATAATTATTCTTAACAGTTTGGGATATACCCCACCCCTGTCCCACACCCAGATTTCCTCCAGTCTTTATTGAGAGTAACTGCTCAGAATGACTCTGGATTCTGGATTCCTTGGTAAATATGCCAAGATTGGCATTACTCTATAAATATGATGGTATTGACTTCGTAATCTATCACATGGGTATCTCATCTTGAAAGAGCTGTATTGTTGACATTTTATTTATTTTCAATTTTCTCCTTTCTATATACATAGCTGTAAATCCTCTCAGAAAATAAGTTATCATATGTCACATATCAGGCAACACATTGAGATTGTGTTGTTGTGTGCCACCCAGTCAATCCCAACTCCTAGGAAGCGTCTGTGACTGAGTGCATGGACCGCTAAGGTGCTCCCGGCTGCAATCTTTCCTGGAGCAGGTGCTCGTGTTTTGTTTCTGTTTTGCGTCACAGAGCAGTAGTTCACGACTTTGTAGCACCGACAATTCTGTTAGCAGGTAGGGACTCAACAAGCACACCAAAGGAGAACTTCCCCTTATGAGCTTCCCAGACTCTAAATCGTTAAGGGAGTAGAAAGCCTCCTCTTTCTCAATCCTTTCTAAATTAGATTACCTGCGAAATTATATAAACAATTTCTAAAGGTGCACTCTAAATTTCTAATTAAATTCCAAAAAAGTCATGTCCGTGTTTTTTCTTTTGTATTTTGATAAACACTGAAGAAGCTGGGGCTGTTGTATTTTATCTTCGGGGTGGGGTGTTGGTGGGGAGACCTCCTCAAAACCGGGATATTTGGTGGCATGGAACCTCTTATAGCTTTAATAATTAAAATAATAATAATGGTAATGTAGGAAATGTAGAAGGAAAAAAATAACAGGTAATGTAGGAAATGCTTTACTATTTTCATCACTCGTGTATAAACCGAGTTTTTCAATGCATTTTAAGTGGTAAAATTAGGTGCCTATGCTGATGTGTGGGTTGGCTTATACTCGAGTACGTACGGTATTTGGAGGTGTTTATATCTGTACATCATATGTAGCAGAATTATATTTATAGACTCCTGACTTGTGTGCATGGCATACATGTAGAAGCCTATTTAACTGAATAAACTAAATGAAGTTCAGCACCTTAAGTCAGGGGGAGACTGAACCTCTAGTCTCCAACTTGAAAGTCAGGAAAATCCTTCCTCATGCAGAAATGTGGTAATATATCAATTTGTGTGTCCTTCTAACCTCTTTAAAATCTGATTTTTCATATGCAGTTCTTAAAGCATTTTAGATGTGTTTCCATTTCGCATTTTTTAATATTGTGTATTTAAAACCGTTTAATGCTCATATATTAAGGTCTAAAATACAGGAAAATATTTCAGTTGCAATATCTGAAAATATTTTAATTTTTATAGTCAGAAAATAACTTCCCTGGATTACTTGCTGTTTCTACAAAGTGCGATGGGAGTAAGTTTTTCGTCTTACCAAAAGAATGTTTACTTTTGGAAGACAATCGACATCTCCAGAGAGTTTTATTAAACTACCTCCTAGATCTCAATACTTCCTGGCGCCCACCTACATACACAGGGCTTTTGACATGATGCCCTCGGGCGGGATTCTCAAGAAATTCCTGCAGAGGGGGCACTTCTGGGAAATCTTGTCCTAATCATTTGTTATGCATCAGAGCATGCCAATCCACATCTCCACTTGTGTTCCCTGGCCCTCTCTCCAAAGGCCGGCCACATGAGACAGGGAATTTATACACCATGGAGATCGGGGCAATTAGATTGTACGTCAGCCAGAACTGCTTGCCGTGAGTAATCAATGTTCAGCTATTTGCTTTCTCAGTGATGGAACAAATTGTGCCTTGCTATTCGGATTATTCTGACTCATAGCGACCACATCGGGCAGAGCAAGAGCCCCTCAGAAGGTTCCTGTGACGGATCCTTACAGAAGCCGACCACCACACCTCTCGGCAATTCAGCCGCTGCCCACCTTCAGATTCGATAAATGCCCTTTAGTCATTACAGGATGGGGGCTTCTAAAAATGAAAACGCCAAGCTCACTGCCTTTGCTGCTCCCTGGGAGTCCAAGGATTCCATTTCAGGAAGCAAGCTGGGTTATGCAGACGTCAAAAAAGAAACGAGTGGGTTGTAACTTCAAGACTAAGTCTTACCTTCACCCAGCATCATCTACATATAAAGGGAAAGAAGCCCAAATCCTTCTCTTTCTTCAGGAGGAGGAAGCGGTATTCTCTGCTTCTCTATGAGTTTACCAATTCCCAGCTCTGTGTCCCTTGCCTAACAAAGCAAAACGCAAACTCAATGCCATCAACCTGGTGCCAACTCATAGGGCGTCTACAGGACAGAGCCCAGCTGGCCCCTTGGGTTTAGGGGGAGCAGAAAACCTCATCTTTCTCCAGCTGAGCTGCTGGGGATCTCAAACCACCGGCTTTGTAGCTAGCAGCCCAATGTGTAACCCAGTAGGCCACCTTGACTACAGTGTAATTTATATGTCTCTCATCCACCAGGTGCCTAGGGCTCTAGTGATTCAGGAATGATGCAGCAACGTCACTCTGGGGACTGTATTAACTGTCAGGGACTCATTAGATATATATACACACACACACACACACACATTATATGTATAATGTGTGTGTGTGTGTACCTAGAAGGCAAAAGTTGCCATCAAGCTGGTTCTGACTCACAGCAACCTCCGTACAGCAGAACAAAACATTACCGGATCCTGCACTAGCCACTCAATTGTTGTTACGCTTGATCCCATTGAGGAAGCCACTATGCCAATCCATGTCCTTGAGACTCTTCCTCTTTTTCTCTGACCCTTTACTTTATCAAGCATGATGTCATTTCCAGAGACTGGTGTCTCCTGGTAACCATTCAAAGTACGTGAAACAACATTTCAACATCCTCATTTCTTTTTTTTATAGTGGTCTTCATTTATTCGAATCTTTAATATTCTGGCTCATTGGCCAGGAAGTCACTGTATTTGGGGTGTTTTTTTAAAATCATGTTAATGGGGGCTTTTACAGCTCTTATCACAATCCATACATCCATCCATGGTGTCAAGCACATTTGCACATATGTTGCCATCATCGTTTTCAAAACATATTCTTTCTACTTGAGCCCTTGGTATCCCCGTCCTCAATTCTACAGAGCATTCGGCTATCCTTCTTCTAAGACAGACTTGTCCCTTCTGGCAGTCAACGTTGTACCTTTTGATGATACTTAGCCAATCCGTATACTGAGCAAATAATCCCAGAAACAGGGCTTTAGGAAGAAGGATATGGAATTGGGATTGGAGGGTGATTTGTCAACAGCCCGTGATGTGCAGGTAACACAGTTTTGCTTCCTGAAAACTAAGAGGACTTGAAGCACCCACTCCTGAAATCAAGGACCAGGCATTCTACTCCCTGGAAATCCAGGAAACCCACGGGGGCAGATCTCCTTTGTCTGACAGTGTCATGACAGTGCCACGCTGAGGTAGAATCGAGTTGGGAGCAGCGAGGTTTGCCTACAGTCTTCAGTGTGGATTGCAACTTAGCAAAGAGAAAACAAAGACCTTCAGAGCAGGACGAATCAACAACTACATAGTAAAGAAAGAAAAAATAAAGTTGTCAAGGATTTCATTTTTCTTTGATCCACAATTGATGTTCATGGAAGCATTGAATTCAAATGAGGTTTTGCTTTGGGCAACTCTGCTGCATAAGACGTTTTAAAAGTATTGAAGATCTAAGATGTCACTCTAAGAATCACTGTGTGGCTTAACCAAGAATAGTATTTTCAACAGCCTGAGATGCATGGGAACTTTGGATGAAAAAAAAAACCAAAGAATAAATGATATACTTTAATTGTGGTGTTGGTGAAGAATACTGAAAGTCCTGTGGACAGGAAGAAACAAATCTCTCCAAAGTAGTTAGAATCTAGGAGGGTGAGACTTATGTTTGTTATAAGTGAACTTGTGTATCAGCAAAGACTCTGAGACCATTTCAGTTTTACTTTTCTTCCTGCTTTTAGGTCACTCAGACTAATATTTAGGTATGAAGGGTAAGGAATCTGAAGGGACTTTTTTTGGTCTTTAAAAAGGCGCACTGTATATCACTACACAGCCCACTTCAACAAGGCTAACTGGCAACAATATGCCATTTATTCCTCCCATAAATGTGGTTCTCTTTCTTTCCCCTCACATGCCTCGCTAATCTTTTCTCCTTCCCTTTTCATATCCTCTCTCTCCTCTCTCCTCGTTCCCACCCCATCTCTGGCTTCCCCATAATCATCAAATTCTTCTCTTTGGGTGTGAAAAATACGTCTCTCTTTCTATGTTTTTCCTTATAATAGTGGTGTTCTTGAATATTTATCTTTGTAAGATTGGCTGAGTTCACTAAGCATAATGTTCTCTGGGTTTGTCCATGAATTGTGGTGTTTAAGAGAGTTGTCATTGTTCTCTATTGATGCAAAATATTCCATTGTATGAATGTATCACCGTTTATTTATCTATTCCTCTATGATCAGTTTTTGGTTGTTTCCAAGTCTTTGCTTTTAGGGAAATTGCTGCAAAAGACAGAGGTGTATATATGCCTGTTAGTGTGGTATTCTTTATTTCTTGATGGTATATACCCAGAAGGGAAATCGCTGGCTCATAAGGGAATTGCATTTGCATTTGTGTAAGAAAGTGCCATACTGATTTCCATATTGCCCGGGTTCTACAATTCTATGGCACCACCAGCAATGAGACACATTCTGATCTCTCCATATCGCCAATATATATTATTTTCTGTTTTACTGAATAATGCTAAAAGTGGTGGTATGCAGTGGTATCACATTGTTTTAATTTGTATTTCTCATACTGCTAATGAACTTGAATATTTCATCGTATGTTCCTTTGCAGCCAGATCTTTGGTAAATTGTCTATTCATGTCTTGTGCCTATTTTGTGATTGGGTTGTTTTGTTTCGTTTTATTTTGTTTTGTCAGGATGTTGTGATTTTCTATAGATATTAGAAGCTAGCTCTTCTGATATATTATTACAAAACATTTTAATCCTAATCTGTAGATTCTCTCTTAATTCTTTTTATGAAGTCTTTGGATGTGAATAAATGTATTTTATCAGGTTCCAGTTCCTTATTTTGTCTTGTATCGTGTGGACCATAATAAACGATGGATAACCTTGCAAAGAACGGGAATTGCAGAGCAGTTCATTATGCCCGAGGAACTTGTACAGACAACAAGAGGCAGTTGTGTGAATGGAACATGGTGTACAATCAGGAAAGGTGTGTGTCAGGGTTGTAATCACTCTCCATATTATTCAATCTGTATGTGGAGCAAATCATCAGAGAAATTGGGTTAGATGAAGTAGAATGTGGCCCCGGGATTGCAGGAAGGCGTATTAAGAACCTGTGCTATGCAGATGTCACAAGCTTGCTTGCTGAGAGGGAGAAGGACTTGAAGGGCTTGCTGATGAAGATCAAGGGCTGCAGCCTTCAGTGTGGATTAAAATTCAGTGCAAAGAAAGCAAAAGTCTTCACAACTGGGCCATGAGGTAACATGATAAATGAAGACCTTGAAGTTGTCAGGAACTTGGTTTGCTTGAAGCTGCACTCAGTGCTCATGTCAGCAGAGATCATAAGACATATTGTTTACTGTTCCATCCTAGAGATGCCATGATTCATTGGTTAACTATCCATTGAGAAGTAGGTAGGTTGTTTCCCTATTTTTGCTATTGCAAACAATACTTCAATGTACATGGGGCTGTGTTCATTTTGTTGTTATTCTTAGGAGCCATGGGATCAGTTTGGACTTGTAGCAACTGTGTGGTCACAAGTGCCCAATCATACACTAGTCTCAAAATTGTTTTACTTGATCCATTGTCACAGCCACTGTACCCTCCATCTTGATGACAGTGCTGCTCTTTGTCACTGGCCTTCGAGCGCGCACTTCCTCTTCCAGAGACTGGTCTCTCCTTGTAACCTGTTTAAAGTGCTTGAGATTCAGCTTCTCATCCTCACTGCTAGATGCATTCTCGCTTACTTCTTCCAGACAGGTTTGTTCCTTCTTCTGGCAGGGCAGGGTACTACAATATTCTTGCCAACACCATAATTCAAATGCATCAATTCTCCTGTGGGCTTCCTTTTTCATTGCCCCATGTATATGGGTGATTGCAAACACCATCCTTAGGTTAGATGTACTTTAGCCTTCAAAGTGATATCCTTGCTCTTCTATGCGTACAATTAGTATTTGCATATTTATTTACTGTATTCCATGTGTAACTCCATGTGACCCTCTTTATTAGGTTCCTATGGTTTTTTTAAAGATGTCAGTGATTAAGTATTAAGTGTTGTGCACTATTCATTTAAAAACCTCTGATTTTATTGTTACAATTTTTCTTAGTGCAGTGCTAAGTAATACATATATCTTGTTATTACAAAGCAAACTGTGTTAGAACTGTTCAGACAAGACCACTGGGGTTCTGCAAGCATTATATATAAAATTTTAGGACAATAATTATAGATAGTTCCAAGCTTATGTAGAAGTCTCTTTCCTATGTATGTCTTTCAGTAGAATTTATAGGTTAGACCAAATACATACATATGGTCCTTGTTTAGACTTATTTTAGTGCAAACAAAGGCTAAAGACCCTCTCAATGATTTAAAAGCTGCATATGCAGTAAGTGAAGTGATTAGGATGAAACACTCGAGTAGCAGTTGGTTCAATCATTTCAAAGTGCAACAAATTATGCAACCATGAATGGCCAGTATGAATTTTTAAATCAGATTTTAGTAGTAACCTTGGGAATTCACTGTATTCAGAAAGTACAGAGTAAATAAAATAGTTTTGTCAATAATGGCAGGACAGAGTAAAAGGGAACAAATATTTCTAAGCTAAAACTTTCCAAATTCATATATTGAGTTCATGTCCATCTTCTGACCTATAAAGTCACATCATAAAGTGTATTTGACATTTCACTTGGATACCTCAGAGTTATATCAAACGCACTTAATATGTGCTAACAAAATCATTTTGTTTCTTCTGGAATCCAGATTCCTTGGTTCATGTAATTTAGATGACCCACCCAGGCCATCATTTTAAGGTCTTTTTGGGTTTTTTTTGCCCCTTAACCTGTTATCGTGAATTGGATGGAGGTTTACAGAGCAGATCCACTTTCCATTCAACAATTCATGCACTTTTTATTTCATCTCATAAATGACAATCTCCACAATGGAGCATCACCTATCTCACTTCCTCTCTCTGCTACCTGGTTTCATTCCTCCCCCTGACCTTTATGAACCTTGTCCTTGGGGAGATGCTGCCCTTTAGATCTCAAATGGTTGATTACTGTAAGGTGTGAGTACCGCACAAGTGTTACTGTTCGCCTGACAGACCTGTCTATTGTTTGACTGAACACTGAGCCATGGACATGAGTTCCATTCTTTGTGGGATACATAATCAGAAGATTATCATAAGCAAAATTAGCACTTGGCTGTCTTCAACAAAAGAGCCCTGCTGGCTTAGTGGCAAGGCCAGCAGTGATAAGAGTTGTACGAGCCCCCAATAAGATGATTTTTAAAAATTTGGAAGAATTTATTCATCATGCAGAAACTCGCAAAGTTCCCAATATTTCTTCTGATTCTCCCATCTTAGTAAACTACTAATGAGATAGCATTTAATCTAAATCTTAAAGAATGAGTCAGATTTTCCCACATAGAAAACGGGGTTATGGTAGGCCCGGGGGAAAACCAACATATGAAAATGTGTGACAGGGCTTGAGGTACGGTAGGCCAGAGTTCAGAGTGACGGGAGTGGAGGTACAGGGAAAACACGAGGAGCTGTCAGTAACGCGTGGAAGGCAAACGAAACATCGTGAAATGAACAAAGCACCATTTCACTGTATTAAAACTTATTCTTTGAATCCATGATTTACACTGGGAATCTTCTCCATCTGTCTTGAGATAAATCAAAACACCATTTTCCCCTTATTTTTATAATTTATTCTGGAGGGTTTTCATTAGGGAATGAAATATCCCGACACTCTCTTCTTTGAAAGAAAGACACACAAGTTCCCTGGAAAGAGTAATAGTTGAGAGAAATGGTCGTCAAGGAAGTGAAGAGAGTCAAAATCGAAGTCTGTCCAGGGCTGTTTGGGTGCGTCCGTCTGGGAGCAGCAGAGAAAAGCACACTCGCTGATTAATACGCTGTAACCTTTCCATCGCAAGCAACACAATCACAATGGAATGTCAAGTCGGTCCAGCCACTAGGAAAGCACCCTTGTTAAGTCAACATTCTTCTCAAATAGTACAAGTGAGTATTAACATGCCGTCCCGGAAAGAAAAATAACTCACCTCGCTGTCATAAACCACAGCACAGAGAGGGGATTTCTGAATTATCTTTTGAACTCTTCATTAAAGGGACCATGTGTGGCCCAAGATATGTAATGAACTTTGTGAAATGGTGATATTCTCTACCTTTGGACTGAAACACATTAACCCCACAGAAAACCTCCTCTCCATTAGGTTAAACTCAGGACATAACCTTGTATGAAATTTTATTAATGAAACCTCAACCCTATAAGAATAATTCCCCTTTCGGATGAAATTGAAAACAAAATAGCCCTTTATTCAATAGAAAGCTTATCACAAATTCTCAATAAAATGTCAGACACTTTTAAAATTAATTATTTCCATATGTATGGTAACAGGAGTGGATTTTTTTGATTGGTTTATATTAAGATAACTGAAATTAAATCACATATACCAACTGGGAAATCTTGATCACCACAAGCTAACAAATAAAACATTCAAGACTAAATTGTTTCTAACAATATTAGCAATATTTCTGTCTGCTGATTAAGTAGCAGACTACACCAAGAAAATGACAAATATTACTGAATTTAAATTTCCCAGCAACCTTATCAAGTGAGGACTGTGAGTCACAAGTGACAGATCTCCGCCAAAGGTCCAAATATTAAGACTGTAGTTAGAATTCACAAATCATAGACACTGAGTTCTAGAATACATTAAATCAAGGTTCTCTCTCTGATTATCATACCTGTTCCTTTTTGCAAATCTCCCCCATGCTTCTTTCTTTGTGTACAAATAAATTTACATCTTATATATTTAACATCAGAAGAAAAGTGATCCTTTACAAATTCCTATTTCAGTAAACCAAAAACCAAACTCTAGCTCCATCAAATCAATTCTGACTTGTACAGACCATACAGGACAGAGTGCAACTACTGTTTGGGTTTTTTGTTTGTTTGTTTTGTTTCTTTTAGGCTTTAAATCTTTTTCTCTTTTCATCAGTGAGTTTATTTTAATGTGAGAAGAATCATTTTTAAAAAGAAGGCAAAAATGGTTTTGTTAGGTTTCTAGGGTGGTTTTCCTGGTTCTTGTTTCTCAACATTGAAAGAATCCACATGGAAGAAGCACTTTTGTAAATCCAAGTAACATTTGTGAGGGAAAGGGAAGCTTGGGGTGTTGCAGCCGCTATCTCTGGAAAATGTGCAAGGCGACACGGGACCAAGCAAGAGTCCACACTTCAAATGAGCACAAAAAAATCACGTGGAAAGGGAGACCTTAAGTCTTAATGGAAGCAGAAAGCCTCATCTTTTTCCAACAGAGCAACTGGTGGATTTGAACTGCTAAACTGTGGTTAGCAGCCCAATATATACCCAGCTACACCACCAAGGCTTTTTTTTCCAATTCCAATATTCCCAGAAAAGGACTGATGCACAGTATCAGTCCAATAATGTGCAGGATATGTCTTTGTTATTGTTGATAAGTATCATCCAAACAGTTGCAATGCACAGCCATCCTATGTACCACGTGGTCCTGGACCATCCCCACAACTGTGGTTTGGTTTGAGTCCATGGTGGAAACCACTGTGTCATTTCATCTCATTAAATATCCTTCTCATTTTCAAAGACATTTTACAACACTTGATGTCTTTTTCCAGAGGCTAATCTCTCCTGACATGTGCAAAGTATGTGAGATTAATTCTTGCCCTTCTCACTTCTAAGGAGCATCCTGGTTGTACTTCTGAGGCAGATTTGTTTGTTGTTCTGCAAGCCCATAATATTTTCAATATTCTTAGCCAGCATCAGGATTAAAATGCACTAATTCTTGGCTGAATAACAAGCACAGGCAACCATTCCTCTACAACAGCATTCTCAACCTGGGGGTCGCAGCCCCTTTGGGGATCGAACGACCCTTTCACAGAGGTCACCCAGTTCAAACCAGTAGCAAAATGACAGTTATGAAGTAGCAACAAAAATAATTTTATGCTTGGGGGTCACCACAACATGAGGAACCATATTAAAGGGTCGCGGAATTAGGGAGGTTGAGAACCACTGCTCTACGACAACCAGAAAGGTTTCACCAGAAGGGAGAGCCTGCATTTCCAGGCAGAGAATTTCAAAAGGAAGCTAAGTAGACCAGGTTTCTTAAAGTGGGATAGACTCCCCTTTACCATTGACCGGCAGCCTGAGCAGCTTCTGTGAGCCCTACTCCTACCTGAGACAGCTGATTTTTCCTGGTCCTTGAGGCACCCAAACCAGCCCAAACTCTTACCTCACTGACCTCTGGGAGGTAGCTCTGCATGGGCGGCTTTGTGCAGACATAATCAGTACCTAAGCTTACCTTTTTTCTCTCATTTTGTCATGCTTTGGTCCCCAGTGCTCTCTCTCCCACTTCCCCACCTCCCTTATGCAGCACGCACAGCCATAAAATAACACTCCAAGAGTAGAAATCCCCACTCACAGGAGGATTTTTTTCTACTTTGTTTTTTTGTGGCTATTGCACTTTTGTTTTATTATCGTGATCTCATGTTTTTGGAATCATCTCCCATTTCTCCCAGTGCTATCGTCGAGTAAGGTCCCACCTTCCTAAGAATAACCATTCCACCAAAGAAAAATGAGGAGCCCTTTAGAGATCAGCACACCCCTCCAAACAAGAGCTACCCCCCCACTCAGTTGACTGACATGCCCACATCCACATGACTGTAGCAGCAGAAATTAGAGGCACGCCCAAGGCTTTGTCTCTGATGTCGCTGCTTTCTGTGCACATTCATTTAGTATCTTTTTGCTCGCTCTCTCTCTCTCTCTCTCTCTCTCTCTCTTTTTCCTCATGAAATACGTGTGGGTACCCCCCCCCCACACACACAAAAAAAAAAAACCCTGGAAGTGATGTGAGGGGACATGCATTTGGAGTTCATTCCACCAGGACAGATCCCACTTTCTATTTAGAGGTTTAAAAAGGATGCACAACAGTGTATGACAAACAAGACCTGGTTTATGGCAGACGGGGGACTGGTTTTGCCACCATGACAATGTACCTGCTCACGCAGCCATCTCAGTGTGCCAGTTTTTGGCAAAATACAGCATGTCTCTCTGGTCCCATACACCTTACTCACCTCACTCCGTGTGACTTCTTTTTGTTTCCGTGAATGATAAGGGACATGAAAAGAGAGCTATTTGATGACATAGAAGAGATAAAGACAAAGAAACAAGGGAGGTGCTCTCAGCCATCCAAACAGATGAGTTTGAACAATGTGTCCAAGAATGGAATCGCAGATTTGACAAATGTTTAAGTATGATGGAGATTACTTTGAAAGTGATAAGGTTGTTTGTAAAAATAAGTTAAATGCATAGCACTGGAAAATTTTTTCTGCGTTTTGTTTGTGGGAGGGGGCTATTCCTCATATATTTCAGTGGAATTTATTCATTTTAATTGCCCTCTTAAAACACATTTCCTCATTAAATTGACTTTTTTGCCTATCAAGATGGTCGCTTTTTATTACTATCATTACTTTTATTTAATTCTCTCTATTCTTCCTAACCTCTGCCAACTTTCCCCACTTGCCCATTTCTCTCCATTTTTCTCCATTTAACCACCATATATTTTTCCAAATCCTAGGCCTGTCCTACTAAACAAAGCTAAATAGCTCTACATGAGCCAGAAACTCGCAAATCTTAATACCTGCACCATGATAATGAGGAAACAGTAGTAAATAACAGTTTTAAAAAAGCAATTAAAAAACAAACACAAACCACTGAAAATCAAACAAACCTACAGGAATATGGTGAAGAAGAGTATTCCATGAAACCACTAGATACAGAATTCCGAAGAATAGTGTTCAGATTATTTCAAGAGATGTGGGAAGCACTTGTGAGAACAATGGAAGAAATTGAAAAACTAAAATCCTTAAGACAAAAGGAATTCCAGAAGAAAAACAATGAGCTACCAGAATTAGCAACATAATAAAAGATCTGAGAAACAAAATGAAAGAAGAGGAAAATTGAGGCAGTGACCATGAAGACAATCAATGAGAGAAAAAACAACAACAACGTGAAGGAACAAGAGGAAATCCTGAGACTGATGTGTGACACTGTCAAGAGAAACAACCTATGTCCCAACGGGATCCCTGAAGAAGAAACAAAATATCTATAGAGAAAAACTGAGTGAAAAAATCAGAAAAATTTCCCAGCATCACAAAGAAAGAGACAAATAACTGTTCAAGAGATGAGAGAAACCAAAATAGAATAGATTGCCAAATTATCATGACATATCATAATCAAATTATCCAATTGCAAGGAAAAAGAGAAAATCCTTAGGGTAGCTAGAGAAAAAGAACACTCACCTACAGAGGAAAACAGAAAAGAATCAGTTCATGCTTCTCAGCTATAATTATAAAGGCAAGTAGACAGTAGAATGACATATATGACATCCTGGAAGGAAAAACTGCTAAGCATCCCACAAACAGCAAAGTATGTCAACTATGAGGGAGAAATACATGTATTTCCCGATAGAGGAATTCATAAATAAAAAAATATATTGACCATGATACCATGGACAGAGAATCAACAACAAACAAATCTGAGAACATCTGACAGGGCAACACCACCCAGAACCCAATATGATGACACAACCACTCAAAACAACACAGAAACAAAGGAGGAGCAAAGACAAAGAAAACAATTAAAACTCTAAAAGGAAAAAAAGGTAAATGAAATCGAACACAAACACAGCAAAATGACAGCAACAAACTCACATCTACAAATAATTATATTGGATGCCAATTGATAGAATGTACCAATCAAAAGACAGAGAGAAGCAGATTGGGTTAGAAAACAAGATCCATCTATATTTCACCAACAACATACACAGATTCAACTCAAAGATAAAAATAGATTGATTATCATAGGAGGGGGGGAAATCTACCAAGTCAACAGCAACAATAAAAAGGCAGGAGCAGCAATATTAATCTCTGATAAGATAACATGCTACATATAACATGTGATTTATATATGTGTGTTATATATATAAATAACATGTTACATAATGCTGAAAGAAACAATACACCAGGAACACAGAACATTAATAGACACATATGCACCCAATGGAAAGCCATCAACATATACCAATCAAATGCTCACAGAGTTGGAACCAGAAATAAACAGCTTTTCAAAAAATTTAGGAGACCACAACACACCAGTCTCAAGGGAAGACATATATCATCAGGAAAAAACTCAATAAAGAAACAGAACAGCTGAACATCAAGCAGCTCAACCTCTGCGGCAATTCAGAGCACTCCACCAACAACAGAACAATATGCATGATTCGGCAGCGCACGTGCTGCACACTCTGAATATAGCATGGTGATCCATAAGGCGAACAAGTCTCAAAAAATCCAAAAACATCGAGATCCTACAATCAATTTTCTCACATCAGAAAGCTATAAAACTGAAAAACAGCAATATAAAGATTGGAAACATAACCAACATAGGGAAACTGAAAAAAAATTTTAAACTGGGCAATACATCAAATAAGGGATGAAATGTCTTAATTCTTTGAAACAATAACACAGCATACCAGTAAAACAGCAAAAACAGTTATCAGAGGGTAATTTATAACAATCAGCGCACACATAAAAAAGGAGAAATTCAATAGCAATACCTTAACACAACACCTCCAAAAACTAGAACCAGGGCAACAAGATGGATCCTGCAACTGAAGAAGAAAAGGAATCATAATAATTGGAGTAACAGAAAATCAAATTATCAACAAGATACAGTTGGTGTTGAAAGCATTAACAAAACTGACAAATCACTGACAAACTTAACAAAGGAGAAGTAAGAGAAGATGTGAATGTCTATAATTAGAGATGATGCCATCATGACAGATCCAAATAAAATAAAAAATAATGATGTAATACTATGAAAGATTGTACCTCCAATAAATTAGATAATCTAGAAGAAATGGAAAAACACCTAGAAGTATACCATCTGCCCAAATTAACACAGATGTATATAAAAAACCTCAACATATCCACACCAAAAGAAGAAATAGTAAAGGTCTTCAAGAAATTTCCAACTCACAGAAGGGTCCAAGGAAGGGACCAGCCATCCAGGGGGCAGTGTAGCACCAACAAAACAGACAACATTCCTCTAGTTCCTTAATGCTTCCTCTCCCCACTATTATGACCTCATTTCTACCTTAAAAATCATCTAGACCAGAGCATGTACATTGGTACAGATAAGAGATCCCGACACATGGAATCCAGGACAGAAAATAACAATAATTTATCATATATCAAGAGTTCGTGAGGATAGGATGGTGAGGGAAGAAGGGGGAAGCAACGGAACTATTACCAAGGGCTCAAATAGAAAATAAATGTTTAGAAAATGATGATGGCAACATATGTACAAGTATGCTTGATACCACTGATATGTGGATTGTTATAAGAGCTGTAAGAGGTCCCAATATAATGATCTTTAAGGAAAAAAAAAAAAGAAATTTCCAACTAAGAAAACCCAAGACCATATGTCTTCACAGTGGAATTCTACCAAGTATTCCGGGAAGACCTTACTCCAGAATGTAGAAAGAGACAGAAAAGTCCCACGCTCATTCTATCAGTCCAGCACAACCCTGATTCAAAATATAAGTCAACACTCCACAAAGTCAACTACAGACCAATATCTCTCATGAATAGAGATGTAAATTCTCAATGAAATGCTGTCCAGTAGAATCGAACATCAAAATACAATTCATCATGGCCAAGTGGGATTCATACCAGAGGTTCAAGGGTGGTCAACACAAAAAACATTCAGTGTAGTCCACCATGTAAACAAGATAAAAATAATAATTTCGTGACTATATCAATAGATTCAGGAAAAGCTTTGACAATATCCAACACTCATTCCTCATAAAAACATTCAATGAGATAGCAATAGAAGAGAAAGTTCTTAACATAATGAAGACCATACACAAAAAAATCAATGGCCAGTATCATGCTCAGTGGGGAAACTGAAAACATTTCCCATGAAAGTGGGAAGTAGACAAGGGTGCCCTGTGTCACCGCTCTCATTCAACATTGTGCTGGTAGTATTAGCCAGAACCCTTAGACGACACAAAGAAGACAAGGAAATTCAACTGGACAAAGAATTAGTGAAGCTTTCACTATTTCAAACAATATGGTTTTATAGAGAAAGTAGCAGGATACAAGCTTAACAGAAATTAATGAGAGGAAATGCTAACAATCACTAGACATCCATGAGATGCAAATCAAAACATGAAGAGGATGAGATATCATCTTCATTCACAATGACAGCCCAATATTTTCAAAAAGAGAGAACAAATAAATGCTAATGAGAGTGTAGAGAATGTGGATCCCTTTTACACTGTTGGTGGGCTTATAAATATGTACAACCATTGTGGAAAGCATTATGGTCGTACCTAAAATAACTGGCAATAAAAATTCTTTCAAGTCCAGCAATACCTTGGCTGGGTATATGCCCCAAAGAAATAAGAGACAGAACATGAACAGTGATGGCCTATTCCACATTCACTGCAACACAATTTACAATAGCATGAATCTGGAAATAGACTAAATGGCCATCAGTAGAATGGATTAAAAAACAACAACTCGGAAACATACACACAGTGGAACATTATACATCCCTAAAAAGCAGCAATGAAGCCATGAAACACCTGAAGACTTAGAGAGGGAGCAGGAAACCATTATGTTGAGTGTAGGTCGTCCACCGTAAATGGATAGATGTTGTGTGAGTCAACTTCTATAAGGATAAATACCGAGAACAAGGCTGGCTTCTGCTCCCCAGATTCTATAATCTTCTAACCAGATCTCCCAAGCAACATGGTAGAGAACCTGCCCAGAGTGCATGAACCATATAAAACCCCTTCCATATGTACTTCTTAAGAACTTCTTTGACAGGGGATACCTCACCTCAGCTGGAATCCGTTTTTAAGATGTGGGGAGAGGAAAGTGACCATTCAGTTGTTGCCATACAAAATTGTGCTAGGGGCCCCCCAAATCAGCAGACCCTCCTACTAGAGTGATCATTGAATGCTACTGGAAATTAAACTCCAGTTCAGGAGAAGAGGGCACATATCTTTTGGAGAAGTCAATTACATTTCTGTTGGTAGAAAAATATGGAAGAACAACCTGTCACTAGGAAACAAAAATGACTACGGTGCACCTGACTCAAGCCATGGTGTTTTCAATTGCCTTAGATGCATGTGAAAGTTGGGCATTGAAAATGGACGGCAGAAGAAGAATGGCTGCATTTAAAAATCATTTTATTGGGGGTCATACAACTCTTATCACAATCCATCCATCCATCCATCGTGTCAAGCACCTAGAATGGGTGGCTTTGAACTGGGGTGCTGGTGAAGACTACTGAAAGTACTGTGGACTCTACAAAAGATACACACATGTTTCATGGAAGACGTGCAGCCAGAGTGCTCCTTAGAGGCGAGGATGGGGGACTTAGCCTCACATAATTTGGACATGTTGTCAGAAGAAACTAATTCTTGGAGAAGAACACTGCATTTGGTAAAGTGGAGGGGCAGGAAAAAAGAAGCCCTCAATGAGATGGACTGACACAGAGGCTGCTACAGTGGGTTCAATCATGGGAACAATTGTGAGGATGGTGCAGGACCAGGAAGTGTTCCATTCTGTTTCACATCGACTTGATGGCACCTAACAACCATTCAGCCATTCAGCAATGTTGTGGAAAGGGGATGTCAGAGGTGAAAGCCAGCTATAGGAAAGGAGATACAGAAACCCACCAATCAACAGACGCAGAAAGATTTAAATGAAAACATTCAGGAAACACAATGAGACCCTTGAGACATGTAATCAGTAGAAACCAATCCCTGCAGAAGAACATTAGGTTTGGTAAAGTAGAGGGCTAGTTTTTGGTTTTGTTTTGTTTTTTAAGGCCCTCCACAAGATGGATTGCTGGTAGCTGCAACAAGAGGCTCAGACATAGCAATGATAATGATAGTGAGGCTTATGCAGAGACCAGCAAAATGTTGTTCTGTTGCACGTAGGTTTACTCAAAGTCAGAACTGACTTTCTAGCACCAAACAACAGCAAAGCTGTTTAGCCAGATGACAGAAGGAGTCTGGGGAGGGAGCAAATAGAGAGACTATAAGGGGAGGAAGTAGAATGTAGAATGATTTGTATTACTTAATTACAAAGCCTGTGGTAGCCAATCTTAACTATGTCTTCATCAAAATCACACTGTGAAGATTGTACTCCCTGTCATTTTAGCCCTAGGGCCAATTTCTTACAGTAATGTCACCATAATGAGAAAACAACATGTAAATGAAGTCAATATTAATTAGAGAAGGCTGTCTGCTTCAAATCCACCTGGGGGGAATTCCCAGGAAAATTTAGCAGAGTAGTTTGCAATGCAGGACAAAAATGATATGAAGTGAAAGAATATGACAAGGATAAAAGTAACCTAGAATCAGTACACTAAGGAAAAGAAATAGACCCTTTGAATATTGCCAACTTAGAAAAGTCTGAGTATCAAAATATATAGATATGTTGTTGAATAATTGGAAATGGTACCATGTTCTTCTTAGTAAGAATTAACATCTTAAGGATATCAATTCTCACCTCAGTGTTGCAGAAAGAAGACAGAGTACACAAAGAGTCAGCAACTTGTTTGCTTTTGATCACTTCAAAGTTGTGGGTTTGTAGGGGGAAACTTAAGGGAGCTGATGAGACGTGTCTCTGAACATAAGTTGGGAGGGACCTCTTAACTAATTAAATCTGCTTTCTTAGTGAAATAGTAAGATGTCCAAGGGAGTATGGAAGGTTGAGAGTGAGGGAGGTTGTGAGTGTAGTCCATCACAAAAGGACACATATTGTATGTGTCCACTACTATAAGGAAACACCACGAAGAAGGCAGGTGTCTGCTCTCAGGTCCTGTAATTCAACCAGGTCTCCCAAGTCACATGGTAGAGAGCGTGCCCAGCATCCACGAACCATATATCACCCCTTCGATATGTGCATCTTAAAAAACCACTTTGACTGAGGACACCTCACCTCAGCTAGGGTCATCAGTTCAAGATGTGGAGAGAGAAAGAGATGATCATTCAGGTGTTGCCCTAAAAATTGTGCTAAAATCACCTAACGTCAACACACAGTCCTGCCAGAGTATCTTCTAACCTCACGGGAAATTCAAGTCAAGATGACAGGAGGGGCACATGCTGTGGAGAAGGGAAGTACATTTCTGTGGGAAACCAGTAGGAGCACCTCTCATGGGGGGGGGGGGCATTTAACAATACTTACATAGAACCCAAAGGGAGAATATGCCTGCTTCTGTGCTCCTAAACGGTCACTACCTAGGTATAGGTGACCTAACCGTTGTGCTATAGACTTCTGAGGCTTTAGACTCTCTTTTCTGAGGTGCACAGTGTCCTTCACAGGCCGCACAAGGACTCGATGTGGAAACCCCACTGAGTGACTTGGGCTTTACCTCAAACCTACTTTTAGTCCTTCTGAAACTCCTGAGAAGAAGCAAATGACTGCTATTCCAAAGATATAGAACTGGTGGTCGTTGGAATTTAGTTCCAATCTCTCACTTTGAGGGTGCCCAATGAATGGTCAGCTGGGACAACCATAAAAACTCAAATCCACTGTCATTAAGTGGATTCCGACTCACAGAGACCCTATAGGACAGGGTAGAACTGCCCCTATGTGTTTCCCAGACTGTAACTCTTTATGGGAGTTAAAAAGCCTCATCTTGCTCTAGAGCAGCAGCTGGTGATTTTGAACACCTGACTGTTCGGATCTCAGCCTAACATGGAACCACTACACTACCAGGGACCTGGGCTACCATAGACATGCTATTTTACTGGTCTTCTTGCTTTATAATGCTTTACCCTAGAATGGTGCCCAATTGTTTGTGTGAATAGTCCTCAGTCACTTAAGAGTTAATCTGTACAAGCCAACAACTCACGGACTGAGGTTCATAGCAAACTTGCACTTGTATGATTTCCTTTTCTCAACATTGTTTTAAATTTTAGACAATTGGCTAAGTTAAAGGCACTATCAATAGAATTACTTTATGCCCCAGAGAGATGGTTGATAATATGCTCTAATAATGAAGATAACGATGTCTCTAAGGTGAACCAGATTTACATAGATATAGATATGCCACAGATAGATGGATGGATTAGGGGCTCATACTTAATTCTAGCCCCGACCTAAGAATAATCAGTTCTTATGACATGGCCCTGCTTGATGTTCGCTCTCAAGGAGAGATCACTGAAAATACGGGCAGAAGGTAGTGAAGAAACAACATGATGAAAGAATATCTAGAAATGACTCAGAAAGAATAGTGTCTGAGGTATTACAGGTTTGCCTTCAAACAAGCAGCCATCTAAGTGAGGGGTCAACTAAGTCT
The DNA here is from genome assembly GCF_050624435.1 of Tenrec ecaudatus. Taxonomy (NCBI): domain Eukaryota; kingdom Metazoa; phylum Chordata; class Mammalia; order Afrosoricida; family Tenrecidae; genus Tenrec; species Tenrec ecaudatus. The sequence goes on from NC_134532.1 coordinate 152,933,610, forward strand.
TCCCTTAAGGCCAAACAAATTTAAAGTTGGATGAATCCAGGTTTTGAATTATTGCTTTCTTGGTGAAATTATTGCCTGTTTGAGTTGCTTCTTTTTTGGTGCCTCATTTATCTTGTTCTTAACTTTATATCAGTAACTAGAGTTCTCCAGTAAAACGTCACTCAGCACAGGGTGAGTGGAAACGACATGACCAAAGCCATGCTTCCACCCCATCAGGAAAGGAATTTGCATGTTTTCTTGGAACTATGCCACTAACATAAGCCTTTGGGGATCATTGTTAAGCCCACCATCCGATGTCCTCCGTATTTGTTGATAGCGCTGAGAAGCTGATCTAAGGGTTAATATAGCACCCCTATTCCTACCCCCCTCTCTCTGTCAAAGAGGGGACAAATGAACTCAGATTCTTAAAAGAGCATAAAAGTTAAAGCATGTGTCCCAGGCTTCAGGGCTCCACCCTTGCTGAAATAGGATTTTGAGAAAGATGTGGAAGCAATCCAGTTAAAAGATAAATGATAACATGAACCTGATGATAGGTCAATGACCCCATGAGGCTTTCTCTGTGAGAACGCAACTGTGATCACACTTCCATTGAGTCTCTGCTCTTAGACTTCTCAAAGCAGCCTTCCCTGTAGCCATGATCTAAAGTAAATCAACCTTCCTTTGACATCTTTAATTCCCTTACCCTGTTTATGCTGAGAGGCTACATGGATTCGATAAGGGCCAGAGATGGATGCCACATTGCATGAATACTTGGGTTGGCGCTTCTCCCTCCCTCCCCCCCATCTTATTAATCATGCAACGATGGAAAAGCTATTTAATCTCTGTGGCCCCAGCTCTGAAACAGGAGGAACTAATACTGTCTAATGGTTTTGCCATGAGGATTAGATGAGTCAATAGGTGAAGAAAGCTTACAATAGTGTTTGGCACATTGTAAATATCATAAGACTTTGCACTATTTTTCTTTATTGAACTTATAGTTTATGAACACACACATCTTACTAATTAGAAGCTAGACAAAAGCAATTTTAATTTTTAAATGGATGAATGATCAACATGATGATCATTCTACTCTATGAACAGGCAATACAGGTAACACTAACATTGGACTTTATAATAGTCAATGTTAGTATATAAGCATAAATGTAGGGGTTCATTTGGGATGATTGAATTGGAGTCTGTTCTTCAAAACTTTCTGCTTGAGAAAATGCAAAAGAACGAACAGATGAGGAAAGGTTAAAGTCCTAGAAACCCGAACGAAACAAAAATATCAAAATGTGAAGCTATAGTTTCTCAACCTATCCTCCATATAGGATTATGCACTTCTGAAGGTAAAGCTTTCACTTCCATACCTGTTCCCCAAAGAATTCTGTAATCTTCCATTTCACCCCGTCAAAATGGCAGTTTGACATCTTGAGGACCTGAAATTGTGTTCCTTTGAAAAGTGCTTTGAGTTCAGGGAACAAAAACAAGACTGGAAGGAAAGGGTTAGGTCTGTGGAATGGCTAGAGTAAATCTTCTCAACAAAGTGCTTGTAGGAGAGCAACTGCTTCCCTTGAAGAATGAGCAAGTGAATTGTCATAAGGAAAAATATTCCACTGCACAACTGCCCTGGACCTTTCATCCCCAATACAGTTTTCTGTGTTCTTAAAGCTTATTCATAATAAGCCCAGTGATCGCCCTTGTCTCTTTCCAGAAAATCTATCCAAATTGCCACTTTGGAACCACAGAAAACATTCACCTTCACCCTCTGAGCTGACCTCTTTCCTTGAGTTCAACTGGCTCAGTGGAACCTTTCTGAAGCGAATATTATGAGAGGACCTTTTTTTATTATTAATAAATCTTTTTATTGGGGCTCATACAACTTTTACCAGAGAGGACCTTTTTAAGAAGGCTCCAAAGCAGGCTAAGACAGATGTGTTACTGAGAGAACGTATCTCCAATCATCCACTGACTGCAGAGACATGTGTGAACACATTTTCTTTATTAGAAACCTGTGAATATTTGGATGTGTAAAATGTTTCAATACTTTCAGACTTATCCTCTGATCTGTATTGTTGTGTTAGTTGCTGTTAGGTGCCAACAAGTCAGTTCTAACTCATAGCTACCGTGTGTACGACAGAACTGGACCGCGCCTGGTCCTTCTCCATCCTCACAATTGTCCTCGTGCTCGAGTCCACAGGGGCAGCCACCATGTCCATCCATCGTGTGAGGGGCTTCCTCTGTTTTGCTGCCCTGCTACCTTACTAAGCACGACGTCCTTCTCCAGGGATAACACATCCAAAGCACCACAAAGAAAATCTCGCCATCCTTGCCTTTAAGGAACTCGCAGCCACACTTCTTCCAAGACAGGTTTGTTTGTCCTTTCAGCAGTCTTAGCTACTCTGTACAGCAGAATGAACCACCACTTGGTCCTGTCTCATTCTCACAGTTGCTGTTATGTTTGAGCCCATTGACGCAGCCACTGTGGCGATCTATACCACTGAGGATTTTCTTCTTTTGCACCGCCTTGACGACCCGATATCCTTCTCCAGGGACCGGTCCTTCTGGATTACAGTTACGTAGTGCAAGACTTCGACATCCAAGAAGCAATCCACAGTACCTTCCCAAACAGATGTAATATTCCTTGAAACGGAATATGTAAAATTCCTTGCCAACCCCATGATTTAAATATGTTATGCTACAAATTCTCTTATTTTGTTTTCCAAAATATTTATTGAGGTCTCATCATGTGCAAATTGCCTGTGAGTTTGTTGTCCTGTGGTGGCTTGTATATTGCTATGCTGTTGGATGCTACACCGCGGGTGAATGAGACACCAGCAGGCTCACCCGGAGGGAATAAGTTTCAGCAGATCTTCCAACGCAAGAGCAGACGATGAAGAACGGATAGGCCGTACCCTTCAGAAAAAGTCGCCACTGAAAACATCCTGAATAACAGAAACACTGTCAGATGCTGAAACCCTAATAGTTATAAGCAGAGTATTTTCAGAGACGGGGCCCAACTGAGAACAATTGGGAAGGCGGCACTGGACCGGGCGGTGTCCCCTGCTTTACACGGGTCACTATGAGCCGGAACTGACCCGCTGACCCCTAACAGCAGCAACATAGACATTCTGTGCAGGAGTAATGTCTTCGCAGGATTTTCCTGATGTTGAAAGGGCTCCTTCAACCAGACTGATGTTTTTGTGAACTTTGACAGTCAATAATTCAGCATATAATTTTTCACTGTGTTCATAAATATTAGACCCCACAAGTAATTTATTCCTAAAATATTTTTTAAATTACGCTGAAGCAGTTTAATGGTACACCTTGTGAACCTCTCATGATTTAGTAGAGATGAAAATTTATTGGAGTATATAAATAATTTCCATAACTTTTTCCCTTTATACTTTCAAAACAGAAATCAGAAAAAAGAAAGACATATTGAAAGAAATACTAAATCAAAAAATTTCTAATTAGAATTAGTTTTTAAAATTAAATTAATCTATAATTTTGAAAGGCTTAACCTATTTCATTTCAATTGTTAAATTTAGTGCCATAAAGTTGTTCACCACATTGGCCTTGTTTCATTTTTTATATTAATAATGCATTCTCGCTCACGTTTTGTATCACGTTTGATCTAGCTAGAGATTTATCAATTTGCTCTCATTTTAAAAAGCAGGCTTTGTTAAGTTTGTCAGTTTTCTATTATGCTGCCTCTGATTTTATTTATTTGCTCTTTCTATGTACTTTGGGTTGACTCTGATCTTTTTCTTTCCCAGCATTTTGAGGTGAAAGCATTAGTCATTGACTTTACATCATTTTCCCAAGATGAACATTTAATTTAGCAAATTTCCCTCTAAGCTTTAATTGCATTCAATAAATTTATGTCGGGATGATTTTTTTATTATCATTGAATACAAAATATCTTCTAATTTATTTAGTCATTTTTGACCCATGGATTATTTAGAAGTCTGTTATTTAAATTTCAAGTATAAGGATTTTTCTAGACATGTTATTTTTACTGGTTAGTGATTCAATTACACTGCAGTTAAAAAAGATGGTCTATTTTAATCCTTTAAATATTGAGACTTCTTTTATTACCCAATATATGATCTATTTTAAGAACATAGTTTATTCACAAGTAAATATAAGTATAGTTTAGGTCAATCATAATAATAGGACTTGTTAACACATGTGCTTTTCAGATCATTTATGTTTTTAATATTGGTTTTGCTTATCCCACTGTCAGTTGCCATTAAGTCAACCCCAACTACATTGTTCTATGGCTGATGGAAGGGTGTCAAAACCTCCGAGTATAATTGTGGAATAACCTATTTCTCTGCTTCAGATGATAGTTTCTACTGAATGCATTTTGAGGTACTGTTATTAAGTACAAAGGGCCCTGGTGGTACAAGGGCAAAGCACTCACTGCTAGATAGAAGGTTAACTGTTCAAACCCAACAGCTACCTTGGGAGGTAAACGATATGGAGATCAGTTCTCATCAATACTACAGCCAACCGAACCGATGCAGGCAGCTCTACTTCATCCTAAAGGACCAAGTTAGAGTTGGCACTGTCTTTATGGCACAAAAAAGAAGTATTAGGTGCATACATATTTCTGATTATATTTCATTATAAAATACCCTACATTACCTTTGGTCATACTCATTATGAAATCTATTTTACCTGCTATTAAAATAGCCACCTTAGGCTTCTTCTGATTAATCATTTTATGTTATGATCAGCTTTAATTGAGTGTGTTTTGGGTTATTGCAAACCCATGAGGGTAGAGGAGCACTGTGGGTCTCAAGGCTGTGACTCGGGGAAGCAAGTCACTCGGCCTGTCTTCTGAGGATTTAGTAGGAGGTACTCATGTTAAAAGAATAGAATAAATTTGGAATAAATTCCCTATGTGTAATTCCTATAAAATTATTATTCTTGGTTGTTTTGCTTTATTATTTAAACTATTTTATGTTACCTATTAACTATAAGCTAATTAAAATACATATTAAAGCTTGGATTAAAAAATAACTTTCTGCCATCCCTTGATAAGGTTAAAAGTATACTTCTTTTAACCTTCAAAGTGAAGGTTTTGATAACCTGTTAAAGCGGTGCATGTGAACAGATGTCCTCTGGAAAAATAAATTTTGGTCAATATTGGCCAGAGAACAAAGAGAATCATCTCTAAGTGATTTCCACATTTGATTACCGCATATCAATCATCGGTGACAGCAGCGATTTCTCTGCTGTGACACATAAGAGCTATACTGATTTCCTTTAGACATGCTGCCACTAAAATAGATTAATTCTTAGTCATCAGAATCTGATTTGGGCACAAGCTTATCACGCTAGTTTTCAGCCTATGGGAATAAAGTCACGGAAATTTTCTGATCATTTAATGGAAAAGAAATCAGCAAAGATAAAAGTAAAACATCAGACCAAGAGTCTACCAATGTCAATTATTTCCTGCATCTCAGGCCAATTAAACATCATCTGGGTAGGATTAACTTTTACAGGGCATAATTGCCTTAATCACAAGGTGCATAGTTTACTGGTAAGAAAAATGTCACTGGAACAAAGCTAATTAAACCATTGCTTTTTATCACAGTCTAGCTCTGGTTGCTCTTTGTGCCCTGTGATTTGAAGAAAAGATCTTGGGATATTTTACTTGCAATAGAATATAAGGTATTTGGTAGCAGGAAGAAATATTGCCGTGGAAAGTTGGTTTTTAAAGAAATAGTAATTGATGACTTTTCTTCAACCACTTTCTTACACAGAAATGACTAAGCCTCTCTCCATAACCAAGTTGATTTGAACATACATATGCTTATTAAACACGCATATGCTTCCAGAGGCATGTTGTCAGATGCTGGGTATAATACAATGAATAGATTCTGGCCCTTGACTTTGAAATTGCACAGTCCACGGGGGAGACATGGTGAGAAGTTCTATAAAAAAGTGTAAAAAGCAAAGATTCACCTTTCTGACTAAGGTGAGTCTGAACCACGTCATTGTATTTTCAATTGCCTCAGAGGCTTGTGAAAGTTAGACAATGAAAAAGGAAGATCTGAAGAAAAGTTGACACATTTGAATTGCAGTGTTAGCAAAAAAAAATTGAATATCTCATAGATTTCCAGAAGAATGAACCGACTTGAGGAGTACAACCAGAATGCTCCCGAGACGTGAGATGGAAAGATGCCATCTCCCTTACTTTTGGCATATTTACAGAAGCAAACTGCTACATCTTTCTTTTACAAAGTGGTTGGTGAATTCTAACAATTTCCCTTTGGTTAGCAACTTCAATATGACCCCCTTAGCCAAGAAGGACCGATCACTACAGAAAGGCATCTTCATGTTCCCCCTTGCTTTTCAGCAAAAAAGAGGAAGACCTTCCGTGAGATGGATCCACACAGTAGCGGCAACAATGGGCTCACACATTACAACAGTTGTGAGCATGGCAGGCAACGTTTCCTTCTCTATGCATAGAGTGGTCAAGAGTCAGAGCCAACTCTTGGGAAGTTAGGGGAAAGTGAGGGGATATTATCCAGAGGAAGTCACCATCCGGATGGGTCTCAAAGCCTAATTAGGAACTTTACCAGGATTCTAAACCGTAGTTATCTAGTAGTACTATAGTAGTACATTGTTTCCTCCTGGAATTTTACCATGGGGATAGTTTAAAACTTCATATGACCACAGTACACTTACAATTCAAAGAAATTAACATTGGTATGACAATACTAAGCAAGGTGCAAATGTTATTTGTATGTCATCAGTTGTTATATTAATGTTATTTTCTCTTTCAGGATATAATTCAAGGTATCACATTACATAGTAGTTCTGAGCAGAATCTTGATTTTCCTCCAGTTAGGAAAAGTTTTTCAGATTATCCATTATGTTGAGAAGTTTAAAGATTACTGGCTAGCTGTTATATAAAATGTCCCTCAATTTGGGGTTATAAGTGTTTTCTTATAATTATACTGGAGTTATGAGTTTGGGGGAATGAGATCACACAGGTAAGTGCTCTTGTGATTCTATCAAGTCATGGAGTGAATCATTCCAAAATGACTTACATCACTGATATTAACCTTGATAACGTTTTAAGATAGAGTCTGTCAGGTATAGTAAAGTTATTATATGCTCCCTTTCTACATGCTATTCTTTGGAAAGGAACCCATTCACGCTCACTGAATAGAACACTATCTATATATATTTGGAATTTGCTTGAAAAAATGTGTTTCTCCTCTCTGGCTATTTATTTCTTAAATTATTCATTTATATCACTATGAATTCACGTACATTTGTTTTACACTTTGGGGTATAATCCAATACAATGTTATTTATTTTGTTGCCCAAATTAATCCAGATTTGGTCTTGGATTAGCGCTTATGTTAAGCCTGCTCCATATTTTTCATATTTTAGTCTTTCATTGGATTTTGATACTATGAGATTATGCAGATTCCCCATCTATTATCCCTAAAATAAGACATTTCCCAGGAAATTCTGACACTTTTTATTGGAGAACAATATATAGAAGCCAAGATCTGGCCACTGGGTGTGGATATTTTTACAGTGTATTTACATGCTTAGATAAAAACAAAAGTATAACTAAAATAGTAGAAAATATAGGCAAAAGAGCATTGGAAATACTTTGGACAAATGGAACCAGTTTTAAGAGATTGAAAAACAATCAAAGGTCATTCAGCAATGGCATAAATATAGCACTAAACCAACTAATACACAGCCTCTCAGACATAAAAGGAATTTGAGGCACAAAGTATTTTTGAACAAGGGAATGTGGGTCGGCTGACAAGTGGAGTATGGCAAGAGGCAGTTCTACTTTCAAATGGTGTGCACGCAGGGCAGTATTCCTCTTCCACACAGCAGAAGATCGGGGTTTACTTCCCAAAGGAATTCTATCAGAAATATATGACTAATTGGCTTAGCTGGGGCAGGAGGGGGACATACAATTAAAAACAAGAGAAATTGGTGGAAAACTATTAGAAATGGCAAAACTCATTCTCTGGTATCATTTGTATCACTTCCTTTTTTGAATTATTGCAAATATGACAGCCTGAAAATATCCATGGAAAATGGAATTTTAAAATAATGCAATTTTCCATAACCCTTTTGAGACTCTAATAAGCATTCATGCACACATGTCCTGGTACATATGATCATAAAGTCCTCTGAAGTATATAACTACCCATAGAATTGCTGTGTAATCTGTACTTTCACCACAAACCAAATCAAAATTTTATAAAACTTTCTGGTAGAAACTGACAAATTTATTCTAAGATTATATGAAACGTTAAAAACATAAAAATAGTCAAAATGGCACTAAAAAGAAGAACAAAACTGGAGGAATTATGCTGATTTTAATGTTTATTATAAATCAACCATAATTGATGTATATGTCAAGATAGACAAGTAGATCAATGGAACAGAATAAGCAGTCCAGAAATCTGCCCTCACTTATATTTTTAATGGAGTTCAAACAAAGGTGCAAGGCAATTAAGAAAAAGGCCTTTCTTTTCTTTCTTTTCTTTGAGCAAAAGTCTTTTCAACAAATATGCTGGAACAGTTAGCACATAATAATCTTAACTCACCTCATTCTATAGGCATCATTTATCTTACAAATCAATCATAAAATTAAATGGAAGAGCTAAACATTTTAAAGGTCTATGTGGAAACAGAACTTTTTTCTTATATAAAACTCCAAAAGCACAAACTCTAAAAGGAGGGGGAATAATTGTTATGTTTGGCTTTAAAAGATTAAATCCATACTGTTCACAGACACCAGGGTTATAACAGTATTGAAAGGCATGCCACAGACCTGGGGGAAACGCCCTTGCCGCTCTCCCTGCAGGAACACCTCCCCGACCCGGCAGTGCACAGGACCGCAGAAAGACCATGTACCAGGACTCTGGACATGGCTCCAGTCAGAGCAGCCTCAAACTGAAAGCAGCCCAAGTATCCATCAATGGAAACTGGAACATGTGACACATTCATACAATGGAAGCCAGTTGTTGCCATAGAGTTGGCTCCAACTCATGGTGACCATATGTAGAACAGAACAAAATGCTGCCCAGTCCTCTGTCATCTTCGTGATGGTGGGTAGATTGAAGTATTAAAAACTAAATCAGTTGCTGTGGAACCAACTCCAACAAATTGGGAGCTTACTTGTGTTAGACTGGAACTGTGACCCCAACGGTAATTGCATTATGTGTTGAATGTGATTAATATCACTGACTTGGAAAAATCTTCGTTATATATTTTTTACCATACTAGTATTTAAAGAAAACTATGTCTGTAGTTGCTGAAGTCATTATTGTGGTTTCTTATGTGGAATGGGAAAGGGCGACTGAAACTCACAAGGACATCTTTTGAGGCACTGAAAATTTTCTTTATCTTGATTTATGTTCCAAATGGTTCCAAAGCATATATATTCACACGAATGCACAATTCCAGTGAGGTGAAAACTGAAATTCAGTAAACGTGAGACACCAATTCTAAAAAGATATCATAAAAATTAAGAATTATAAGTAGATTATCTTATAAGAAAATAGGAACAAAGTCGAAATACCCTCCACCGCTTGTGGGTCATTTTGTCATACTGCGGTGACTGCGTGTGGCTGTGATGCTGGAAGCAATGTCACTGGTACTTAAAATACTAGGATGGCCACCCAAAGTGGATAGATTTCACCAGAGATCCAGACTAACAACAGGCAAAGGCTCCCTACTTCAGAGTAAGAAAAACGTATGCCTAGCTTCCAAATGTTGTGGGAAACTGAAGGCCTGATGGATGGAAGCAGAGCCTTGTTGGACACAGTGCTTGAGGATGAGTCCCTCGGGCTGAAGGGCACTAAAAATGTGACTTGTGACTGAGGAGGGCCTACTCTCCAAGAGGGGAGTTGACCCTGGTGACATGAGCCGGGCAAGGTCTGTGGGAGTGGAGCCATCAGGATCTTCGTTGGCTGATGGGACATGACTCAAGCAGAGGCGAGAAAGCTGCAAAGATCTGCTCATGATCAGAACTTGAAATGTGTGAAATACGAATCTAGTAAAATTGAAAGTGGTCAAAAATGAAATGGGACACATGAAGATCAATATCCTTGGCACTAGGGAGCTGAAATGGACTGGTATTGGTCCTTTTGAATCAGAAAATCATATCATTTCCTATGCCAGTAATAATACCATCAACAGCAATGGCTTGGCATTCAATGGTTTATATGTATCTGCCTTCAAGGAAAGCCACAAAAGCTAATCGTGTAGAAATTGAAGAATTCTATTCATGTTTTCAGTCCTAAGTCAATCAAACATGCAATCAAGATACATTCATAATTATTGGTGGTCGGAATGCAAAAGTCGGAAATAATGAGGGAGGTATAGAAGTGAGATAATATGGACTGGGTGTGAGATAGGAAGCTGGTGATTGTATGATTGAATTTTGCAAGACCAATGGCTGTTTCCTAGTGAATACCATTTTTTCCACAACACAAAAGGCAACTACCCTGATTCCTGCAAATAAGACAGTGTCTTATATTAATTTTTGCTCCCAAAGATGCGCTAGATCTTATTTTCAGGGACTGTGTTACCAATAAGCTTCTGAGATAGCCCCCATTTGTTTGGACAACCCCTAAACCAGGACCTAGCAGGTCTTACTCTAGAGCAGTGGTTCTCAACCTTCCTAATGCTGTGACCCTTTAATACAGTTTCTCATGTGTGGTGATCCCCCAACCAAAAATTATTTTCCTTGCTACTTCATCACTGCAGTTTTGCTACTGTTTTAAGTCAATCGACCCCTGTGAAAGGTTCGTTCGACCCCCAAAGGGGTCATGACCCACAGGTTGAGAAGCCCGCTGCTCTAGAGGGAGGCATAGTATGTAGACGACCTCCTCATCTGCTCCGCCACTTGGGAACAGTCTATTGATCGTACAGTACAAGTTCTAAGCTCCTTGGCAGAAAGAGGCTACAGCGTATCTAGGGCCAAGCCCAGCTAGTGCAACAGGAGGTGATGTGCCTAGGACCTGTTCTGTCAAAAGGAAAGAAAGGGTTCTCCTTAGAACAAGTGAGGCAATTGTGGAGCTGCCCAAGCCAGAAATGCGGAGGCAACTGTGAGCATTTCTAGGCCTTATGGGGTTTGCAGAATCTGGATTCCCAACTACAGACTCCTAGAAAACCCTCTAAAGGGAGAAGTAACTTAGAACCACTACCTACCGTGGGGCATGGAGCAAAGGGAGGGAGTAGACCAACTTCAGGCTCTTCTGCTCCAGGCTCCAGCACTGGGTCTCCCAGACCCCGCAAAGAAGTTTCCTGTCTCCTCATGAAAGGAAGGGGTCAGCCCTGGGAGTGCTGATGCAGAAGCTAGGACCCCAGCCTCAGCTGGTGGCATATTTATCAAAGAGCTTAGATCTTACCTCCGCAGGCTGGCCCCCTTGTCTACGAAGCATCGCTGCCATGGCCCTCTTGGCCAAAGAAGCAGTAAAGATCACCCTAGGAGGAACTGGAGAGGCCCTGACTAGGCCATCGGATTTCCAGGTGCTATAAAGGCTGTAACTGGCTTTCTGATAGCCGCCAATTAAAGGACCAAATCCTTCTTACGAGGACCCCAATGCCATTGGCCAGACGTGTAGTACCCTCAACCCAGCTACGTTACGACCTCACCCCGGTGAGCACACTAGGCCCCTTCATTCCTCCTTTGAACTATGGTCTACTAGTAACTTGCCTCGGAAAGAGCTCAAAGACAACCGCTGGCTGTAGCAGATTGTGCCTGGTTCTCAGACAGAAGCAGCCTTGTGACTGATGGAGTGCACAAGGCCAGGCATGCCGCTGTTTCCCTCGATCAAGTCACTGAATCTAATACCATGCCCCCAGGAACTTCAACCCAGCTGGCCTTGTCATGGGGCCTTGAGCGAGCAGAGGAAAAGAAATCGATGCTCTTTACGGACTCCAAATATGGGTTTTTGGTTCTCCATGCCCACTCTTCAATCTGACAGGAAAGGGGATAACTAACCACCCAGGGAGCCCCATTAAGTATGGGGGTGGGGGGCAAATCAAGGCACTCTTGGAAGCTGTCTAAAACCCAGCTGAAGTGGCAGCAGTACACTGCCGAGGGCACCAGAAGAGCGACTCAGAAGTCGCAAAGGGCAATGGAGCAGCTGCCAGGGCTGCCAGACAGGCAGCCCTGGGCACTGCTCCTTAGCCTCCATAAATGCCCTAATTCCCTCAAACCAGCTTCCTCTTCTAGATGACTCTCCAGAAGAAGTGGAACAAGTGAAGACTCAGGAATTCTGCCTTCCACCTGATGGATGGTGAGAGAAAGACAACAAGCTCCTCTTAGCACAAAGGTTTCAGTGGAAAGTCATGAAAGCCTTCCACGATGCCGCTCGTCCTAGCTACAAACCCTCCTTGACCCTGCTCACTCAGTGGTTCAGTGGGGACAAGTTAACCTCAACCATCAGGTCAGTGACCTCCCACTGTCCCACCTGTCATATCAGCAGTCACCAAGGAGCACTCAAAAGCCACCTTGCTCCACCTGCCCAGCACAAAGGATCCTACCCTGGGGAAGACTGACAGATAGATTTTTCCTATATTCCATCTGCACAAGGATTTAAGTCTCTTCTAGTGTTCTTAGATACATTCACCGGGTGAATTGAAGCACATCCCACCTGGACTGAGAAGACTCACGAAGTGACTAAAAGATCACATCCAAAAGTAAGTCCTTGATTTGAGCTCCCAAATCACTGCAGAGTGATAACAGGCGTGTTAGTCTGGGTAGACTAGAGCAACAAATCCGTGGACACACATACAAGTATAAGAAAGGGGCTCATATAACTCTTATCACAATCCATACATACATCAATTATATAAAGCACATTTGTACATTCATTGACCTCATCATTTTCAAAACATTTGCTTAAGTCCCTGGCATCAGCTCCTCATTTATATACAAGAGAAATTGAACATTGAGAAAACATCCCAGATCAAGTTCATAAGTCTGATATTAGTCCATATGTCTGATACCAAGCTATAAAGTCCTCTTCGGACTAACAAAATACACACAATGATGCCAAATGTAGAAGATCACAGGCCAGTGGGTAGAAAGTCCTTGGATCCAGTGGCATTGGAAACATCTCAGCACTGGCAGGGGTCTCTGCATTAGGGTGGGTCCATGTGTCTTGTCAGCTGCTATGTCTCCCTGGGTGTGAGCAGAGAGTCTCCCACTTCAAGGAGGAAGGACCAGATTTCCCAGAGTTTTCAGGGGAAGGTCATGCCCACACAGAAGCCTCATTGGCTATGATCCAACTGACAAGATAGACTCCACCGCTACACTCTTAATCCTCAAATTGACAAATGATTATGTATCTACCACAACGGGCCTGCTTTCCTCTCCCAATCACTCAGGCAGTCTCCCGACACTCGGGAATAACCCACCGGCTCCACTGCACCTGGAGGCTTCAGTGCCCGGTGCAGGTGTAGAGAATTAACCAACACCTGATGTTAACCCTCTGAAAACTGACACAAGAAACTCAGAAGAACTGGAAAGATGCACTGCCCATAGCTCTGTTACGTCCCAGGATTGCCCCACGGCAACCTACATGTTTGAGCCCCTATGAAGTTTTACATGAGTGATTTTTCCTTGTAACTCTGAGGGAGCCTTGCCACCGCGATAGGCCACCAGAGTAGCCCAAAGTCAGGAGGCAGCCCATCAGTTAGGGCTCAGCCAGGCCCAGCGGGAGGAAAAGCTACCACTCTGGTGCCTGCCAGAAGACCCAGATCTTATAAAAACTTGGAAGGACCGGTCCCCCAATTCCCAGCTTTAGGCAGTCTGGAAGGGACCTCTGTCAGTAATTCTCTCTCCCCCCACCCCCACTGCTGTCAAATTCCCAGGGCAGAGTGCTTGGATCCGCCTTACACAGGGGAAACCTGGAAATGTCACCATTGGACCCCTCCAGGCGGAGACCTCAGACGAGTACTCCTGTGAGCCATTGGACGTCTTAGGATGGTGTTTCATCACCGCCCCCCGCTCCCCAGGACAGAAAAGGGGGGCTCCACAGACAACTCTCACAGCCGCTAGGCCAGTGAATGCTTTTACCCCATTTCTGGGTTTACAGGGAACAAACCCCATGTCTGTCAGGCCTAAGATTTCTAACCTTCCCATGACACTCCCCCTACCCCTCACCCGCCACCTCCAGGCACTGCTAGCTCAGCTGCCTGGCCCTACCTGCCTTCCCCAAACTGCTCACCTGGCTTGGTGCATCCAGAAGTCGTCAGGATACAGTGGAACCCCAGGAATTGCCTGCATCCAGACTCGACTTGGTCGGATTTTGACGCAAAATGTCGAGAAAATTATGCATCAGGGAACTCGACGAAACATCGGGATCTGACCCGACGCACCTGATTTTTGTAAACAAAAGCAGTTCGTGTTTCGGTCGCTCCTTTAGTCGGTGTTAGGGCCCGTTATTTAAACCTTTTGCAGCTGTGTTGCAAACGTTCTGCTGTAATCTTCTTAGATTTTGTGCTTTGTGTACTGTTTTCATATAAAAAGCATGGGTCCTAAGACAGAGTTTTTTGAAAACAATCATCACGCTAAGGAACTGGTTAGCTGTGTTATTGATATTGCTGATGATAATTTAGTAAACCTTTTAGTAAACACTTTAGGAAATGCCGACAGCAGACCACATTAGACAGAGTTTTCTTTTTAGAGGAAGCCAGCCTGGTCCTAGTGTAAAAAAGGCAAAAAAGGGGCGGGGGACACTCCTGAAAAGCAGCTACCAGGTGATTTTTATGGAAGGGGATTCCCCTTCCCAACAACACTCTCTCTCCATCCCTCCTCTCCACATCCATGTCCACAGTTCCGTATCCTCATCAATCTCAGGATATGAGGCCTACTGCAGTTGTTCAAAACTTTTTAAATGTTGAGTCTCTTATTTAAATTATATTATTTAACTCTGACCTTACTTACTTTGAGATTTCTGTGTAATGTTTTGTATAAAAAGGCAAGGTTAGGATAAAAATTTGGTGATCAAGAACAGATTAATCTGTTTTCCATTATTTTTAGGGGAAAATTAATTTGGAACTCAACTGCGTCACATCTCGATGCTCCTTCTAGAATGGATCAGTGTTGAGGTTCATGATTCTACTGTACCAATGTCTCAGAGCCAAGTGTGCCAACCCCAGGATCCCCAGCTCCTGGATCACTCCAACCTCATCTATTGTGGGCCCTGAATGGACAGCCCCTTCCAGCAGAGTAGGAGGGTGTGGACCCAAATCCCCACTTTGTGCCCTTTTTTGCCAGCAGGAAGCAGCTAGAAATGTCGTCACCCAGTACCCCAAAGATTTGAGTCCATACTCCTTCAGTGGAGAAATGCTAGGTAGAAGAGGCAGGGACAGGAGGATTGTCCCTCTCCATGTCTGAAGGTCTCCTACAGGAGGTTGGTGGAGACCCAGGCGAGCCTTAGCCTGGGCATAAAGACAACTGGGCTTGCACGAATTCAAACCCTAACCAGGTTGGTGTTACACCTGGGTGGCTCAAAGTAGGCCCAGATAGGCTTAATTCCGCCAATGGGCTCAACCAATACCTTTGACCACGGCTCCCAGTGAGAGGCCTCAAATACCTGGACCATGAGAGCACCCCTTCTTTTTTTACTTCTTCCTCACTGTTCTGCTCAGCTGTGCCCCGGTTTCTCTGGCCTCAGGCTACCACGTGTGGGGGCGCAATCCCACAAAGTTGCCCATGTTCAGTGACTGTAAAACCTGAAACTTCTCCCATCCTTTATAAAAACCCACTTGAATCGCATACCAGGCTTCAGTGTGAATTCTTTCTCATGTGAACACAAGAACTGAGGTATTTCCCACCTGAGAAATCTAACACATCTTGGCTCAAAACAGAGACTGCCAAAAGGATTCTTACTTGTGCTTAGTGTTTTGCTAAGGTGTTAGTCTGTGTGAAACATAACAAAATATGGGAACTTTGAGAAAAATAGGAATTCCAGAACACGCCATTGTGTCCATGAGGAACTTGTATATTGATTGAGGCAGTTGTGTGAACAGAACAAAAAACACTGCATGGTTTCCATGCGGAAGATGTGCTAGAGGCTTATTTTCCCTCGTCCTGCTTGCTCTATTTGTATGCTGAGTAAATCATCAGAGATGTTAGATTATAGGAAGAAGAATGCAGATTTGGGATTGCAGGAAGATCTATTAATGACTTTTGCGATGCAGATGACACAGTCTTGCGTGCTAAATTGAGGAGGGTTGGAGGCATATGCTGATGAAGATATAGGATTGTACTCTTCACCATGGACTATAACTCAACATCAAGAAGACCAAAATTCTCACAACTGAGCCAAGAGCTGGCACCATGATAAATGAAGAAAATGTTGAAGTCGACAAGGGTTTAGTCTCATTTGGATCCACAATCAATGCTTATAGAAGCAGAAGATCAAAAAGATTCGGTAAATATGCAATACCTAAATCTGCTGCAGAAGCCCTCTTTAGAGTATGGAAAAGCAAGGATGTTAATTTGGGAACCAAGATGTGTCTGACCAAAGCCATGGTATTTTCCATTGCCTCCTGTGCATGTGCGAGTTAGACATCGAATAAGGAAGAGTGAAGACATGTGTTGAGAGTACCAATCTGTCTTGGAAGACCAGAAAGCCTATCTTTCTCCCTCAGAGCTCTGCTGGTTTTGAACTGCTGACATCGCCACTAGGCCACTAAGGCTGTCTGAATTTAAGTCTAGAGGTTTGGAAACATAATGTTAGTGGCATAGTGTATCTGATGAGACATTATAAGAAAAATACACATTTATTTTTATGTCAGTTTAAAATCAGAGCTGAAAAGAAATAGAATAGAAAGGGGCTTGTGCTTTCCCTCCTGTGATAGTTAGGCTTTTTGTGTTTAACTGAGAGAAGATATGGGTGGAGTTTAACCTGTTAATCAGGTCAGAGCTTGATAACCTTCTTTGGAGGTGCGACTTAGAAACATAGCTCTCTGGAAACTGGCTCCTCGCTCTCACTCTGACTTCACCTTCCTGTTGAGTCATTCTGAGACCTGGGTGAGCCCTGTGATGGTGCCACAGCCATTAGATCCACACAACTTTGCATCCTCTGGCCTGTCATCTTTCTGCATTCTGCATCATTATTGTGACTACATGAGTCTAAAGAGGGACTTATGGACCAGTATTGTACTTATGGACTTGAGTTGGGCTGGGCTGAGACACTTTTGCGATATATAATTACTTCTTCATATCAAGCTATTTCTTACACATATATGAGTGTCTACGGATTTTTTTTTCTGGTCAACCTGGCCTAACACACCTTCAAAAGTACAAAATAAAACTGAAGGAGCATTTCAACCATAGAAAAGCCAAATAAACTCACTTGGTTTCCAGAACCAAAATCAAATAGATGGCTCTGTTGTTAAAACTATTGAATAAATTAAGATGGTGTCTGCTAAATTGTTTCACTTGCATGAAAAGCTCGTGGGTAAGATATTAAGGACATGAGTCTACTTTCACCTCCAAGGAACCTGAGTTCCCTGTAATTAATTTTAGAGAAAGAGACCTGTCTGTCAAAGAATCAAGAATGATGTCATGGACATGTGGAGTGGATGGAATTAAAGAAATATAAGGAATAGTACATGTATTTATGAGACTGCTGTGCCAGTTTGGACTAAAGACCATTGTGACTGCTCTAGACTAAAATGTGGCCCTTGAGGCTCCAGTATTCCACGTGCAGCAAGCAGGCTGAGAACGATGCTTATCCCAATGAAGGGCCGATTATCCAGTATCATCCACATCACGGACAAGCAGGGCTTTGGAGAAATACATTGGAGAAAGAAAGATTTTTCCAAAGGGTATAGCCAAGAGCCATGGAAAATAACGAAATGGAAAAGTATTCTCAAGGGACAGGGAAAACAAACCCCATACAGCGGTGACCTCATATGCAGTGCAGCTGTGCTCAGTAGGCTTCTCAATGGTTAACTCTAGGGAAGTTGTTTGCTAGAATATTCTTTTTTTTTTTTTACAATCATCTAGAACTTTTATAACTTTATATTACATTCTATTTGTAGGTTACAAGACTAAATGTAAGGAGCTCCCGGGGTGCCGTGGGTTAGGTGTTGGGATGCTAAGCAAAAGGTCAGTGGATCAAACCCAGCAGTTGCTCCACAGGAGAAAGAGGAGGCTGTCTCTCATGAAGACTTACAGTCTTAGAAACCCTACATAGGACTGATGGATATATGTATCAGAATTGACTCAGTGGCAGTGGGTTTGGTTTGGGGTTAAGACAGACTTTAGAAGGACGGTACACTAGTGTTACTCTTGTCAGGTGCCATCAAGTCAGCTTTGGCTAGAATATTCTTACAAGGTGCCTCCGCATGGATTTGTTAGGTAGCTAGAGGCAGAGACCCCTCTAAATGGCAAGGCCTCCCTCCTCCAGAAGTTGGAAGCCGATAAGGCCAGAGGGCATCCGCACTTTCAGGCCCTTGAGCCAGGAAGCCAGTACACCTTGGTGGGCCCCAAGCTAGGTCAGGTGGGCTTAATTCAGCCAGTGGGGTCAACCAGCACCATGGACCACACCTCCCAGCAGAAAGCCCTAAAAAGGCTGGAACTCCTGGACCACCGCCCTCTCTTTCAGCTGCTCCTCCACGGCTGCCGTCTCTCTCTCTCTCTCTGGCTTGTGTTCACTTTACTGTAACACTTGAAACTGCTTCGATCCTTCATAGAAAGCCATTGGAATCACAGGCCAGGCTTTGACGTGATTGCTTTCTTTGTGAATTCTCATGAATTCTTTCAGGGTGAATTTATTCGCCAATTTTCCAACAGTTTTATTGGTATGTAATTCACATATCATACAATTCAACAGTTCAATCACATCAAGAGCATTTGTACAGGCACCACCATGGTGTAATGCCCGGGTGAACTCTGACCTGTGTTCCTTGTTATTTTTCATCCCATAGCTTCCATTGAGGGAGTGCTGTACATTCTCTTCCCGTGGACATGAGCTTGAGCAGGGGGCTTGCTCTGGACAAGCGATGTGCGCTACAGCCCTAATCATCATCAATGATTCTCACAGGCTCTGCACTCCCTTACATCCAGAGGATTCACTCTCTCAGCCTGGATCTTGGAGCAAAGATGAAAGGGAGCAACACTTTAACCAGTGTCACCTGTTGCACAAATCAAAAAGAATCCTTTGTTATTATACGCCTATGCGACTTTGAAGCCTTTTGTTATCTCGCCATAATTTTACCCAAGCCAACTGATAAGAGTTTACTTCTCCCTTTGGAGGTGTTCTGAACACAGAGACCTTTAGAAAGCTGTCCTGGAACCCCGTGACACTTATATGAAGTGTGGGTTTCATCTGATTTATTGCCTTCACCAAGCAAATGCTTCAGCAATTTGTTGGGAACATGAACCATTGCATTGTGCTACAAGAAAAACACCAAAATGTAGTTTTGATGGACTAACGCCTACTTTCTCATTTGATCACAACCTCATTGGGCTTAGAACCACATTGGAAAGAGACCTGTGGATATCTGTTCAGTGAGTTTCCATTGTGACTTGGAATCAAGATGAATTTTTCAGTAACTATAAAACAGATCCTGATAAACCACAAACCTGTTTGTTTTAAACTAGCTCACTGAAGTTACTCTCACAGTGTCCTAGCTACTCAAAAGGATTGAGTTCCTGAGAGAATTTGAAGAGCGCTGCTTCTGAAAGTTAACAGCCTAGAAGACTCTGGGGAGCAATACTGTGCACATATGGGGTTATCAAGGAAGGTGGGGCTCAATGGCAACTAATAGGAACGATTATTTCTGGAAAGCTAGCTCCTGGATGTATTCGTTTCTAAACTATCTCTAAAATATATATTTACCAGCTAATTCAGCTCTCTACTTTCAGGGAATATTGGCTTATCACTCTCATAGGACCTAGGATGTAACAGAACTAAAAGACCACAGAACATTTATTCTGAGAAGAAACAATTACTTCAGTAGCAAAAATAGCTCACTGAGCTGTGCAGATGGTGAGAAGGACTGAGTCACAGAAATGTCTGTGTGCTTTACAGGAGACTTTTTAGGCCAACAATTAGGTTTCTGAACTATGCTCTCATGATGCATTGTCACGACGTGCAACAGAGTATATCGATTAAGCAGGAGACATTCAACCCGCACTACTTTTGTCAAAGTTACCGCTTGTCAGCTGGGAAACCGACTTAAACTGGCCTCCAGTGAACTGAATCAGAGCTTTGTGTGCATGAGCTATCTCGAGCAGTGTTTTACAGATGGCCACCTACAAGGAAATGCTGGCAGCAAGGTCAAGTAGAAGGAAGAGTTGAACTAGGACAGAGCTGCAACAGCCAATCCTGCGGCAACCCTGGAGTGGAGGTGGCTTTTCAGGGATGGCCTGAGCTGAGTGAAGGAGAGTGGGGCTTTGTGTCCCCACCTCTTTCAGTCACTGCATGTGGGTTTCTGCACGAGAAATGGAGTAACTTTGGGCAAGGCCTCTCCCTTTGGCCAAGGAACATTGGTAGGAAAGGACTTACCTGTTACTTTCAGCTGTCAACCCACTTGAAATGAATGCCTAGATCTTGAAGGCACTCTGGGAAGGATGCTGCAGTACCTCCATTCCTTTATGCATGTTATGACCCTCAGTGAAATCCAGTTCCTTCATTTATACAATGGGAGTGATCATAGTACACCTCTCATTGGGTTCTTATGAGAATAAACTACTATCTATAAAGCATCTGGAGTACTGCCTAGTATATAATGAGTCTGTATAAACCCCTCAATCCAAGACCATTGCCTATTTCAATGCATCGTGGCTCT
Organism: Tenrec ecaudatus; assembly: GCF_050624435.1. NCBI lineage: Eukaryota > Metazoa > Chordata > Mammalia > Afrosoricida > Tenrecidae > Tenrec > Tenrec ecaudatus. Next base: position 152,954,418 of record NC_134532.1, read on the forward strand.
AGAGGACAGTGTAGAACAACCTCATTGGATTTTCCAGACTGTAAACCTTTAAGTCACTAGATGTAAGTAACGTAGATTTCTCCCACCAAGCACCTGGCTGGTTCAAACCACTGGCTTTTGGTTTAGCCACAGAGAACTCAACTACCGAGTCACCTGTGAGCCAATATAAGTGCTTGTCAAACAAGTAATTTTCCAGCAGAGATTTTCAGAGAAATAGAAGTCTAGCAATCTACCTCTAGACATAAATCAATGAAAATCCTATGGATCACAAGTTTAGAGCCACATGGTCGTGGAGATAACACAAGACCAGGCGACGTTTTGTTCCATTAGTAAAGGGCTGACATTAAGGTAGCTTACAGAAGCGCTCTTCAGAGAACATATTTAACCTAAGGGATTTTTATAATTAGTCTTCATTGTTTCCATGACGATAGGAATTCTGGTGGCATAGAATGGGCTAAGCCTTAGGTTGTTAACCAAAAGTTGGTGGTTTCAGCACACCAGCCCCTGCATGGAAGAAAAATGTGTCTGGGAGTAAATACTACTTCCATAATATTTAGTCTCAGAAAACCATAGAGAGCAGCTATACTCTGGCCTCTAGGGTCTCCGTGAGCCTGAATAGACTTAATAGCAGTGATTTTGGGGTCTTGGTTTTATGGGTTTAGTCACTTTCAAAATTCTTTGAAATATTTTTAAACAACTAATTCTGAAGTAGTTAGTGGGTCTTTCTGAAGTAGTTAGGGGTCTTTATGAAAGTCTTAAGAATAGTATGAATATACCTGGAAGACTTGAGCATGGATGTAAATATAAAATCGATTCTATTCATCATTCAAATTATTATATATTTTGAATTGCTAAAATAGAAATTACTCACAGTCATTAAATCAATTGCTAGTGACCCTATAGGACAGAGTAAACTATAAATCTTTACAGACTAAATAACCTCATATTTTCCCTGAGTGGATTGCTTTTAATTTAAAAAAATTCAATTCTTCACTTCCACTACCTTGAGAGGTACAACCAACTAGTTGTTACCTCTATGATGAGAGAGAAAAATTAGATGCAGATGTTTGTATGGCAAGGATTTGAAACAGATTCCAAAGACTTGATGCTTACCTACTATATTCTACTTGCTTCCACGTTAGCTATTCATGCACTCAACTTTGCCTGCTTGGTTTCTTAAACAGAAGAAGAAGAAGAAGAAGAAGAAGAAGAAGAAGAAGAAGAAGAAGAAGAAGAAGAAGAAGAAGAAGAAGAAGAAGGAGGAGGAGGAGGAGGAGGAGGAGGAGGAGGAGGAGGAGGAGGAGGAGGAGGAGGAGGAGGAGGAGGAGGAAGAGGAGAAGAAGAAATATCGTCTGTCACAGTTATCATTATTAACATGGCAACATCATATTGTTGCTATTTGATAGAATACCCAAGCCTCCCATCTGAGATAATCTATATAAGGTAGTAAGTAAGATGTTAAATCTTACATATTCATAATGAAGATGTCATCTTGCATGGGAGTGTGGAAGCATTTTACCAAAAAAATTTGTATTACATCATATATTTAGTGTAAGGATATGTACCATGACATCTAAAAATATACTCAGCACTTTTCTAATCATAGCATCTAATCATAGTCTCACCCTTCAAAAAGCTGATCCTTTCAAAGCAGTTTATGCACAGTCACTAATCCATTCATCTATAGTTACCAGCACTTCTCCCCAGTCAGCAATTGTGTCTGCCAGTTGAGAAACTTAATCAATAATAGAAACTTCACAACTACAAATGTTGAACTGATGAACCCTGCTGGCAATTCTAAGACTGAATCTCAACATTTGAAATATCCTGAGTAAGTTAATGTTTTATTAGTTCAGCCTGAAACACAAAGTCAAGTTGTTTTTAGGGTCTATCAAGAGGGTTCTGACCCGTAGCAACCTTATGTACAGCAGGAACAAACACCACCCAGTTCTGTACAATCCTTACAATTATTGCTGCACAAGACTCCATTTCTGCAGTCACCTATTGCTCCATCTCACCAAGGAGGGTCTTCCGGTTTTAGTATTAATTAAGACAAAAGATAAAGTGGGTGGTTAAAACCCACATGGAGGTACTATGGAAGACAGGCTTGATGATGTGCTACTGAAAGGCACAACCCTGAAAACCTACCCTCCAGCCCAAACTCATTTCCAGAAGAGAGTAATCACATCCCTAGTAGCCAGTGATTGGAAGCGTGTGAACGGTGTGAATCTGTGCATTGGAATATAAGAGGAAGTACAATGGATGAATTTTTCAGTCTCAAATATAAGAGAAAATACTAGCATAAGGGAATGTGGAGATTAACATGTAAGTAATATTTTTCAGAGGATCATCCAGCAATAGTTATAGTGCTACATTGACAGAAATTCAAATTGGGTCCCCAAAAGGGTGTGGAAAAGAGATTTTTTTTCCTGAGCTAAGATGGATCTTGGCTGAAAGCAAAGAATACCAGGAAGATATTCACTTGTTTTGTTGACAGAATGCATAGGCATTGCAGAATACTTTACTGTGCTCATGTGGAACCCAAGGACCAACAGGCAGTGTGTGACCAGCACAAGGGAATGGTTTAGAATCAAGAAAGGTATGTGTAATAGTTAGATTTATTGTGTCAACCAGGCCTATATAGGAACCTATAGGCAGAGTTTAATCAGGTCACAGCTTGATTGAAGGATGACCAAGAGAAATGGTTTCTGAGGCTGGCATCCCATTTCTCTTTCTCCCTGGTGATCAGAACAGCATGCTGCTGCTTGAGCTAGTTCTTTGCCTCAACCATGTGCTGCACTACTTGTAGGCCAAGCCAACCCCTGGATCCTGTCACTCCTTCAAGATCTGCTTCCCCATGCAGTGGTGGATCTTGTTGATGTGCAGGCATCGCTGGAGCTCCAGATCCCACTGGGTCCTCCAGCTTTGCTATGCTCCCATGCTACTGACTATTGCTGTCCCACCCTGCCGTCTGCTGTCTGCAGGCTGACTACCTATTTTGCCTGAAGGCAGACTCTGCTGTCTGCTTCCTTGACCTTGGACTGGAAGCCTGCATGAGTTGAAGGACCTTCAGTATATTAACTGTTCCATGAAAGTGAGCTGAAGTGAGCCCGCTCTATGGCTGTGTGGACTAATGATCTGTTATAGTCCTTCTGTCTGTACAAACATCCATATGTATGTATGTATGTATATATATGTATATATATTCATAAGTGTTCTGGTTTTGTTTCTCTGGAGAACTATGCCTAGCACAGTGTGAAACAGGGTTGTATCCTCTCACCATATTGTTCAATCTGTATGCTGAGCAAAACATCAGAGAAACTGGATTATATGAAAATAACACGGAATTGGTATCAGACGGAGGCTTATTAAAACTTTGACATGCAGATGACCCAACCTTGCTTGCTGAAAGTGAGGAAGACTCTGCTAACAAGTTAGTCTTGGAAACTCACAGGAGCAGTCCTGCCCTGTCCTAGAGGGTCACTGAGTCGGTATACACTCGATAGCAGTGAGCTGTGACATTTTGTCTATTCTATGGAGTAGTTTTTAAAATATATTTCCTGCCAAGGCCTCTGAATTTAATTTCTATTGATGCGTTCCTGGTGTTTGGAGGCAGGACTCAATGAATTTTTTTTGGTGACCTTGACCCTCCTGTTTCAATTAAAGCTCCCATGATGGAGTCTATTTGTGAATCATTTCCTAAGAAAAAACTAGTGAAAGAACATATCTGTAAATATTTTATTCTTGCCTACATTTGATTGATAATTAGTTGGATCTTGAATCATAGGCTTAAAATAATTTTCCATAAGAACTTTTACGCCATCACTCTAACATTTTCTAGCTGTTGGGAAGTCCTAGCTTGGTTCTAAGTTCTTTATAGGTGTCTCCCCCCAGGCCCCCACCAAATTGTTTTTATGGCTTTAGAAAACATTTAAGTGTTCTGAAATTTTTATCTCCGATTATCTAAAAATTTTACAGTGCTATACTATGCATTTTCATCATTTATTATTTGGCTACCTTTTATCTGAAGAATGCTATAATCTTTTATCCACAAACATTTTAAAATATATTTTATATAAAATATTTCTTTGTTCCATTTTTCCTGAACTCACCTTCAGGAATTTTGAGTGGAAAATCAGATCTGGATTGACACCTGTACCTCTTTTTTTCCCATTCTATTTTTTCCTTAGGATTTTATCTATTGAATTATTTCCTAAACTTTATCTCCAACTACTCTTTGATTTAAACAAAAATAGGAATCCTATTTTCAATGAAGAGTTTTTGGTTATCCTTTTAAAAACTGTCTTGTTCAACTTCTTCCCCAAAGCAATGATTTCTCTCAAGAATATGTTTGAAAGTGAACTTGTAAACTACAAAATATTTTTCAGAGGGGTGTGTATTATGCTAATCACAGTGCTTCTTGTGGTTGCTAATGGACTTCTTTAAATGTCTTATGATTCTCCTTATGTGTCCATATTTCTGCATCTTACAGTGAGAGAAACACTAATTTGATAAAGAGCCTATTAACCTCAGACCTTTCTGGAGTGCACAGAAAGGTAACCAGTCTTTAATGTCAGATTTTGGAAAGCTTTAAAAGGAGTGCCCATTTTTTCTCAAGCCAATTAATTATTAAAGTAGGTGCCTTTGTTATTTTACCTTAAGTAAATCTGGCATCAAATGAATGGGCATTTAGAAAACAAAGAGGGTATTTCAACAAATTTATGGAAAAATATATTATATCCTTTTCCCATTTCCCCCCAGGCTTGTTGAAGCCTCCTCATATATATGTTGTTGATACTTATTTTCAGCCAGGTTAGCTTCTCACTCCCACCTGCTACATCTGAGTCCAAACCTTGCGAATTATCTTGGCCATTCTTCTGTGATCTTGTCAGCAGCCTCCTTCTCTATTGTTCCACATTGCACCTTGCTACAATTGGAATTATCAGACGAAGTGTCCTTCATTTGTCACCCAGATTAGTAAAGTAGCCTCCCCGTGGGGCCCACCATCTAAGTTACCAGTCATAAGCGTATCTCCCTCCTTTACAGTCAGAATCTTCTTCCGTAAGTGAAACTGACTTTTGTGCAAATTGGTGAACCAAGATTTCTTTTCAAAACTCCATTAAAACGATTATAACGGACTAAAAGCAGGATGGAAGTGGACCCAAATAAGGCAGAGAAGGGTGTTCTGGTGATCCGTGGATATACTGCAATGCGTTTAAATAATGCCCATAGGTCCTGAATTCAGTTACGTTTACATGTTGGAGACTCAGGAGAGAGATCTGGGCTGAAAATTGTGGAAAAAGCAGATGCTGAAGAACTATAAAGGAGGTAAGACATATTCTAACTCACAATCTACTGAATGAGGGGAACGAGGTAAAAGCAGATTTCAGGATGATAATCCAGAACTTGGACATCATTTGCTGGCACAGGAAGCATGAGAAGTGTGTTTTGGTGTGCTACGTGGGCAGATACAATTTGGATATATTGCAATGTTCTCAAATCAGCAAAGTAAGTTGTTGGACATTTAGGAGATCTGGAATGAAAATATAGATCTCAGAGTTAGTAGCACCAAGCAGCTATTTGGAGGCATGAGCATGTATGTGTGCTGTCTCGGGGAGAGGAGAAATTAAGCGTCCCACAGAATCCTGAGAAACAGTAACACTTCAGAGATAAGAGGCATGAATAAAGACATTCAACACCAAAGAGGTAGTAAGAGTTCACCAAGATGATTGGAGAGAACCAAACCCAAACCACCCCACGGGGGCAGGTTGATTCCGACTCGGAGAGATTCTGCGGGACAGAACAGAACTGCCCTATAGGGTTTCCAAGACAATAGATCTTTACGGGGTCAGACATCTTCACCTTTGCCAAGGTTTGACTAGGTTTCCTGTAAACAGTGCATTTTCATAATGGTTCTAACTCATTCTTCTGAATGGTCATTGAAACACGTTTTCATGATGGCCGTTGTGATGTCCTTGCCTCTGTGCTAAATGGACTGACATTGAAGTTCTTGGGTATATTTTATAGTTTTATCTTCTCTCTTAATCCCTTCCTTGCTATTAATTCTTGCTAATGCTGTGTTCTTACATTGATTTATCTCTTTTTGCCTCTGAGGATGTTTTGAGAAATCCTTAAAGAGCCAAGCTTGTTAACATTTAAAACAAAGCTAGCAGTAGGCACAGATTCAGAGAGGATATGAGCCCCTTTCCCTGAAGACAAGCACTCAAGCTACAATGTCTATACTTTGAAGTTTGCTAGCTGAGAAGCTTCTGTGACAATATCTTATGGTTCATTCTTAAGTAGGTCAGGCAGGTCAGGTAGCATATATGAAAGTTGCTGAACTGTAATGTCCTTTGCATAATGGAGTAAATATAATTTGATACTAATTTCTTGACTTAGTTATAGGCACACACATCAACAGTTAATGAGTATCCTCTAGTATGCTGAAGAATTAATCAAATTCAACTAAGTGATTCATTGACAGTGAGTGTGGTTTCAGCTGTTTCTTCAAGCTCAGTGAAAAATCCACTGCTCACCTTGAGTCTGGTCCTCCATTACCACGGTGTCCAGAGCAATACTTACTTATGTCTTTGTCTTGTTTCTTTTTCCAATGTTTTTCCTGCTAGTTATTTGTCCTTTAATTCTCTGATTATAACTTAGGGCTTGACTAAAGGTTCTACAGAAGTTTTAAGTAGTTCGTGGAAGTGAGAGTAGACTTAGCCAGAAAGCGCGTCATGTGTCGTCAGGGGAGTACGGTTCTAAGAGTAACTGTTTTAAATCTAAATGTTTATATACATCATCTTGGATTCAAGAAAGTGCTGTCATAAATTTCATAAAGGCACAACGGCAGTATTAGCTTCTCAATGAGCCTATTCCTGTGGGTCTTGGTTGGACTTAATGTTTTCCTGCTTTGAAACCTTGCACAATTGTTAATATCTAAATAAAAATTCCTACAATTTTGTATTTTACATGCTTTGCTTACTTATTTGATCTCCTGCCTGGAGTGTTTATAAGCAATCTGAAGACTGACATTGAAGTTCTGACTTATTCATCTTTGATTTAGTATGGCACCCAGAGCCGTAATATTACCCAACAATTATGTGAGGGGTTACAAAGAAGCACATGACACTCGTAAATGCATAAAGTTACTTTATTTTAAGTATACATTTAATTTTGAAAAATATAAATGCTAAAATATCTCATCTTCTTCATCTCTTAATTCCATAAAAGTCACAATAGAAAGCTTCATAAAACTGTAAAATACTATAGTGTTATAGGAATTTTAGGTTTCATATTGGAAAAAATTATTAGTAATATATTGAAATGTTTTCTGTTCTTTATCATTTTGTTCCACCATGTTGATCTACTTCATTTAAAATAAAAAGATGCATTATTTCTCTAAAGTTAATAAAGACTTAAGAGAATAAAAATAAGAATATCTGAAAGTGCGTATTGATTCTGAAAAGTAATGTGTACGGATCTGTACCAGCCATAGAAATGGCTTAAAAGAGGCAACTGTTCGCTTTTTCACATTGTAGGACTGGGACAAAGTGACTTCTGGCTCTAAAAGATGCAATGGATGACTTTAGCCCTGAGTTGAAATTTCTTTGTAATGTTTGTCTAGGAAACAGAATTCAGAATTTGTGTATCTACCAATCGAGCACAAAGAAATGAGCCAAGAAATGGGACATACCCAAAGCTCTGGTGAAATCAAAACGTGGCCGAATAAGCATATATTACAAAATTTTTTATTTCAGGCTGTAATGAAAATCAGCGAAATCATCTTCTGAAAAGTCCTTAGACCATTCAGGCGGTCATATGCTACAAAATATTCTTTGATTGACTGTATTTCAGCCACGTGATTCCAAGTCTTCACATGCATGCTGTGAAGAGCGGCTGCTGTCATGAAATGCAGGTAAGAAAATCACAGGCTCCTGCACCCAAATCTCTACGCGGTACGGAAAGTGCTGAAGAAAACTTTGTCCCATCCCTGAACAATGTCATCCTCTATAATAGAACTCAAATGGTTTTATTTTTAAAGATAGGAGTCAGCAGTCAATACATTTTGCGTACTTTAACACAGTTTAAAACCCCCCAAACTTGGAAGACAATCATTCTCTAAACACCAGTATACAGCTGATAAAAGATTTACTCTGTGTGTGTGTGTGTGTGTGTGTGTGTGTGTGTGTGGGCGGGGGGGGGGGAAGGGGTGCGTGTGCATAAAACATACACAAACTGAATTACTGATGTTGGTCAATTATTTTCCCTCATTCTTTTAGGTCAGGGGTTGGGCTGGGAAGGGAGGTTTTCTGTTTGTTTGTTTTCTTATTCTTCAGTAATATGTCTCCCTTCCTCCTTCTCCCCACGACACCCATCTATCTCTCCAGCCAACCCTACCCCACTGCCTGGCAGAAACAAGAAGCAAGAATACTACTGTCTATGGCACATGAAAAAGGATTCCAAACGTATATCACACGGTACAGAAGCATGACTTTACCAAGGAACACAGTAACTCCGAGAGGCTTGCTTTCGAATGCCGAAACCAGAGATGCGCATGCTCCTTTGACCACCTTTACCTGTCCCCCTACATCTACTCAACGTCGGGTTACGAGGAGTGTCCAGTTAGAAATACAGGACTAGCCACGGGACTCTTTTCCTTCAGAATTCACCCCAGGTCCCAATGCCCTGGGGGACACATCCTGTCATATTCTCTGGGTCCTGTTTACTTAGAAATAAGGCCACACAGCCCTCCGGTGAGTTCGTAGGCCATGAGCAAGTTCTGGTAAAATAGAGATCATGTTGGGAGCTATGTTGGGACAGCAGGCTTTGTTTGTTTGGTGACTCCTTCTGATCCCCAGAAAGTAATGCTGTTTGAAAACGTCCCTGGGTTCCCCTCTGCCAAGGTAAGACACTCTTCTGGGGTCATACCCTGAATACAATATGCCACCGCAGAGCAGGGGACATCAACGGAGGGACAGACAGCTCTTAGACCAAGTCAAAGCCTATACAGATGAGTTTAGCTCCTCAGGAGTTCTTTGAAAAAAAACTCAAAGGAAAAAAAATGGGAGAGAGAGAAAAAAAATTGCCCGATTCTTGAGTAGGAAAAAAGTGTTAAACCGGGAGCTTTAAAAAATACACACAAATGTATTTCAAATACATTTGAAATCACTGAACAAGAGCATAGATGAAGCACAACTTATTAAACATGACTGGTTTAAATTTGTATCAATGTGCCCATAACTAAAGAAATGGGGAAAGCTCCCTGGAGAGTTCTTGGTTAGGGCAATGGAAAACTAGATTTCACAGAATCATTGTTTGAAGAATAGCTCTAAATATAAACAAGATGCCAAGAATCGACGTGTGAAATTGTAATACAGTAACATGTGATGTCCTACTATAATTTTTATAAGAAATTGTAGGCTCTTTCCCTCTAATTTATCTAATACGAAAAGTTTAAGATGATCGGAAATTTAAAAAATAAAAGCGAATTCATGTAAGAAAATTTGGATCATCAAAATGTCAAGAGGACGGAATTGCAATGTAATGCTCAGGTGAGTGGGAGCCGCTCGGTGTATATGATGAAACTGAAATACGTGGTTTTTCTCTGTTTCTCGCACTCCTTCAACAACCTCTTCTAGTCAGGGTATGTCACAAGTGTGGTTCCATGAATCCACTGTTACGGACTCAACATTTAAACTGTTATTTGTAGTGCACATTCACAGTATATATTACAACCTATTAAAAACATTACATTTAAATACCATGCTAAACTTTGGTTAATAAAGGTCAGATTCTCAATATGGTTTTTTGAAACACACACACATATGCATACACACATAGATATTTTATATGTCCCAATGATAAAGAACTACCTTTGCATCCTAAAAAAATGTGTGTGTACTCTTCTAGTGTGTACAGATACACCTCTGCATTCCCATATACACATCCCAGCTGTGCCAATGGTCTGTGCCCATTCCTATGGGTACTGCATTGCTTCTCTGGGCTATTATGTCAATGACAGTGACTGATATTTGGGTAACAAAAATGTATTTACCTATCCTTGCGTACTAAGAAATCTCTTGGACCCCAATGGGCTTTTTGGTATACAGTTTGGGTTTTATGAAACCGGACGCAGGAAGGTCAGTGAGTGGGCCCGCCAGCTACTCACACCCTTTCTCTTTCGGACCTAGGTGCACCTGCCACTCACAGAGCAGCAACACAAACACACAATGTCGGAACTGAAACAAATGCCTGCAAATACTGCCCAGGGTGACGACACGGGAATACAGTCCCCATCTGTGCCTGGGGACCCCGACGACCAGAGGGTGATGTCAGTGATTCCCCCTCCCTCGGAGGGAGTTCCCTTCTCACCCAATCTCATCATCGAACAGTTAGATTTCTCTTACATAAAAGGGGAGAAGGGAGTGCCCAGAAACGGTGCTTTTAATCTGATGCAATGCTCTGACTTTCCCTAGAAATGTGTATTTGTGTGTGTGTGTGTAAAAATCACATTATATACAATACAATTTTTACAGAAAGCCTGGCAGCTACAAATAAGAGGTAGAACTACTCAAAACTATGTTTCCTGCTGCAGGAAAAAATTCATTTTTTTACAGTAATTAAAAAAAAGTTTAAAAAATTGACAAAAAAGTAAGTTGCAGGTTAGGCCCCATAATTTAAACAACAAAATCTAGGAAGAAAAATAGTCTTCAATGTACTCAACAAATAAGTTCATTAAAGGGTTAAAAAAAGTTGCATAGGAAAAGGGACGTTCCAGCACTTGCTACAATGATGGCGACCGTTTCTGTACAGGCAGTAAAGTACCGTTCGGTTTTCTCCTTTTGATGGTAACTAAGATCTAGGGCTTACAAGCAAGAGCAAGTTAGAATAGCAGCACGTTTTCCAGTCCAGGTGCGCTCTCTGCGCGAGAGCGGAGTCTGCCTGCGGGTCAGAGATGGTTTTACCAGACAGGAAGGCGAGCCAGCAAGCACAGCTCGAAAGCATCAGTATTTTAATGAAAGGTGTCATCAAATCCTTAATACTTTTGCCCTCTGCTTAAGAAAGGGGCAGATCTGTGCATGTCTTGAGCGATGCCATTGGGATGCAAGAGGCCATTTTAACCGCCTCAGAAACAAAGGAAGACGTGTCAGGTGCTTGGTAAAAGGAATGGTGCACTAGGTCTTGAGTTCCCTATGCACAAGGAAAGCAGAGAGAGCCCTGTATTGTTTGGCCAGTGACCCCAACAGAACAAAACATAACTTTAAAAACAAATAACCAGAGGGGGGGGGCGTTGGAAATGACGAAGAACATAAAGAAGAACAACTGTCAGTTTTCAGGAAAATAAACAGGTTACAATGAAGTTTCTGTTCCCTTGCTCCTCCAGAAATAATCATTGTCTTCAGGCTCCATTTCGATTCTGATTTGAGGCGCGACTTTGCCTGGCGTTCTCGGAGGACTAGGAGGAAAAGGCAAAGAAAGAGACAAACAAGTCAGGCCATGGCACTGCTTTCACCGTCCGTTCTCGGCCTCTGCATCGGACAGAAACAGACGGCTCTGCCTGTATTAAACCTCGATCTTGCCCTTCCGTACTCACACGAATCCAGCCTTTAGATGGGGCAAAGGGGGGCTTACGAAATCAAGTAAAAATTTCCTAACACCAGCTTTTAAAAGAAAGAAGAAATGGAGAAGGGGAACTATCAGAGATGAGCCAAGGGGAGGGTAAGTCAAAAAGTCGTGCTGCCCGTGTTGCACACATTTAGCACCCCCGAAATCATGCTCCCATGTGCCGCCATCGCCAGTGACTGCAACTGCAAACAAGGTCTCTTCGGCGATGCACTTGTGTCATTCGCCTCTGGGTCCTTTGCAAAAAAAATAATCATAACGATGCTTTTTTTTTTAAATGCCAAATCAAAACAGTGGCTTCTTAGGGGATCTGCTGGGCCCATTACATTCGAAGCAGAGAAATAAATTCAAAAGATTATGACAACTGGTTTATTATTATTCTAAAAGGATCATCTTGGCAGATTTTCCCTTAGCACAAAGGACCGTATTAGGAAAAAATATGTAAGAACATGGAAAACCACAATGGGGAGATTGCTGCACCAGGAGTTTGTCCTCTGTCAAAACAGAGCGGGCCCTGTGATGCGAACCTCAGGGGAAACCTAGCCACCTCCCAAAGCCCTGATTGTGCCCTTTCAGATTTCTCTTTGTTTCCCAAACGCCACAGAGAACGTTCACAAGGAGCACAGTTTGCATCTTTCAAGGGTGCTACAATAGCTGTTTTCATGTGCGGAGACCTGAGCGAGGCGGAACCCCACGTTTACAAGTGCATAAACCTAGCCGAGGCGATGCAAAGAAAACAGCTTCGCACGTTAATACTTTTGTTTAATAAAGGTTTCTCTGATTTTGTAGCAATACTTGTGGACTGACCCCTGCACCGGCAGAGGTTAAGGTGGTAGGGGAGGGCGTGTGTGCTTATATTAAGTCAAAAGTCTGAGATTTTTCTCGTTTTAAAATGTAAACAGGACCTGAAATCCCTTTGGAGACTGAAGGAAACTAATGAGGGCGAGCTGCCAGGAAATGCCAGCTACCCCTCAGTCACAGGTGAGCCCGAACTTTAATGCAATGGGCACGGGAGATCCCATCCTTTCTAGGTGGGCGTGGGTCTCTTAGGGTGCTTTCCACCAACAAAGCCGGGAGGAGATGTGCAGACTCCATAATTTATTTAAGATAAATCATGGAGTGGGATCCGGACAAGGAGCTCTGGCAATAGCCACCAGAGACTACATTTGTGTAGTGCAATCAATGGTCCCACAGAATCCGAACCCGCGGGCGGAGCTGTACCTTGGCATGCCCCGTGACGGAAGGAAAGCAATTCTATCAGCATGATGTGTGGCGTTCAAGGAATGTTGGTGATCTTTCTCCTGGAGGAAAAAAGAAATGAAGAAATCATATGCAGCAGCTCTTCGGTCGAGCATGAGACTAGTAAAGATGAAAGTGTTTGCAAACATCAGCCTGTGCCCCTCACTGACGTATTTGTCATGACTGGAAAGAGGACAGACCATTTGAGAACACCGAAATAGCCATTTTCTCAAACTAAGCAGCTAAGTAGTCTAATGAGGCCAAGGTCCTGCAGTTTCCTCCACTCTAGGTTTCCTTGGCTCCTGTTAGTAAGGAGGGAAAAAGAGGCCCGGTTTCTTAGATGGCAAGAGCACGGAGGTGGGTGTCCAAGGCTTGGCCTGGCTTTTCTGCCCACCTTTGGTTTTCACAACTCCTTCCTGCAGTTATTCAAGGGGGGACACGCCACCAAGATACACTGGAGAGAAGTTCTACTTTATATGTATTTTTTTCTTTTACAGATTTTGAATGATCAATATGACATTGGAAAATAGCTTCGCGCTTATTTTGTGTAAGTAAATTTCTAATAAATCAATTCATTTGTATCCTTTAAAGTTGCCCCCCCCCCACCTTCCTGAGGATAACCATTAGAACTACATAGTAAACCTACCCTAAACTTTTTCCAAAAGCCTCCAATTCTGAATAAAGATTCTATAAAGCCATCTTTAAATTGTGCTTAGGCTATTCCAGGTTAGGACGCCAACTTTAAAGGGTTTTATTTGTGAGGGAGCTTCAAAAGGTCTGTGGAAAATTCCATGATCTTTTCATTCAACATTTCCACTAGCTTTTTGAAGTCTTCTTATGTTACAGTTTCCTTTTGTCATTAATGCTACAGAGATTTTTTTTTTAACAAGAAAAAGAAGCCTGATCATGACTTTAGCAAGCCATGAATTTTCACCAAATCCCACTGAAAGGAGTATGCAGATTTTAAATCTTAAATTGGATACCAAAGGTGAGACTGTTGTAACGCTTTACCTTTTAAACCCAGTATGTAAGTTAGCCTCCACGATGGCTCCCAGGGATTTCCACCGCCTAGGATTTCTGTCCTTATAGGGTCACGTCCCACATTGTACCAGGGTGGGCAGACATCTCTGAGACAATGCGGCAGAAGTGGTGGTACAAGGGGGTAGCCCCCTCAAAATGATACTCACTTGCTTTTTTGATGTGAGGGGGATAGAGCATTTGGTTCATTCCACCAGGCCAGACTATTAAACAAGCTTTCTATTTAGAGTTCTGAAAAGATTGTATAACAGTGTGCGACAACAAAGGCCTGATGTGTGGCAGACAAGGGGGCTGATTTTGCCACCACGACAATGCATCTGTTCTGGCTGTTTATCTGTTCATCTCAGTGCGTCAGTTTGGGGCGGAAAACAGCATGCCTCTCTTGCCCCACGCACCTTACACACCTGTCCTCACTCTGTGTGACTTCTTTTTGTTTCCATGAATGAAGAGGGACATGAAGGGACAGCAATTTGATGACATAAAAGGGGTGAAGAAAAAAATCAACGGAGGTGCTGTCAGCCATCCAAACAGATGAGTTTGAAAAATGTTCGAAGGAATAGAATTTCAGTGTGACACACGTATTAAGTGTGATGGAGAGTACTTTGAAGGTGGTAAGTTTGTTTTGTTAAAAAAAGAAGTTAAATACATAGCTTTGGAGAAAAAAAATCAAGCTTTTTGGGGTACCCTCTAGTATGTTACCATCCTGAGATATGGTTGTGTTTTTAAAAAATGTGGTTTCTCTCCATTTTCTTGTACTTGTGTCTTTGTGATATAACTTGTCACATTTTTCTAGGGTCAGTAGATGTTACCAAGAAAATGTGGCAAAAGTGGTGGTATGTTACTTCTAAACTATGGCTTTAGTAAAAACATACAGCTTTTATTGTATTTTGTTCCTTGTTTCTCCTTTATTGCTCTGAGGGAAGTCCTGTCAGCAGTATCTCCTTAAGGAGATACTCACATGAGAGGGAACGGAGTTTCCTGGTCTTACCACTGACCTTGGAACCTGAGATTCCCTAGCTCTGTCCCACCTTCAGAGACTGCAGTCCCAGGCAAGGGCTCAGCTGCGCTCGCATGCAGTATCCTATGCCAGACTCGCAAAATTCAGCCACCCTTAAAATTTTGAACTTCAAAGCTGTGTGAGAAAATAGCTGTGTATTGTTTAAATTTGTACACTAATCTGTTGTTCAGCAATATGTAATTAATATGTTCATCTTTCCCATAAATAATAATTTCAAAGTTTTCTTGGAAACCTGCTATTGAAGTTATATTGTCAAGTAGAATTAACAATGAGCCTCAACTGGGCTCTTCTTTCCTGGAAGAAAGCAATATACTTAAAGCCTATATGGAGCCGAAATCTCAAAGTACCCAGTAGTTTGGAGTCAATACTACTACTTGGTTTTGAAAAGCTTAAGATATTCACTAATGCAACAAGAGAAGTTTTTGTCCTCTAAAAGAGGCATATTACCTCAATTACAACAGAAAAGATAACCTGACACAAACCATAATACCGTGCCAGGCCATTAGTCTAGAAAAAGCAGCACAGTTACGGAAAGTATTTTCATTCAGAATAATTCAAAACAAAATTAGGAAGAAAAGGCATGTATCTTGTAAATTATACCTAAAAAAGGTTGCCCATGATTGCCAATTTAATTAAAAATAACAATTATTTCAAATTCTCAATATTAGCAATGAGATCATCGATCATTGAGAGCCCTGTGATACAATTTATCTTTGGAGCTGATTGGTCATTGAGCGAAGCCTAAGGAAGACAAACAGTAACAGACAGTGATGTAGGGCTAGAAGCTGCACGTTTTCGGTACCAGCAGAAGGCAGAAAAGCGAATAAGAAACCTGCTAATGAGTCCAGCCATTGAGAAACTCGTGGAGACTTGGGCCAGACAGAAAACTACCAAACACAAAATTTAAAGTTATGGATCAAAGGAATGACTTAAGAATGAAACTCAAGGGATGTAACAATAAGGTTTGATAATGAAGCGTAAATAGCACATAGCAAACAAAGAGAGCAAACATAGGGAAATTAATGGAGGTCAAGTGCAAATCATATTCAGCAGGCGTGCAGGGAGTTAGTTCTACTCACTGTCGGAAGGTTTGCTATCACTTAGGAAAGGCTGCTGTTCCATGATGTCCATTGGAATTTTAATACTTGGAACTTTCTCTGAGTATGGGCAGTCGGACTGTGAAGGAAACGGACAAACGTTTTCAGAATGTTTTTAGGATACAGCGCTCACGACCCCCCAGACCCGATCAAAGCTACCAGCCGATCAGACACACGGTACAGAGATGGGAAGTCCCAGATGCACGCTGTCACCCTTTGCAAGCTTCCCGCACCTACCCCGCGGCCACACGTGTGTTTTCACCCCTTCTGAGTGTGCGGGATTGGGCTGACGAACGCTGGAACCGCATCACGTGGACATCCCTAGCAGTTCAAGCCAGTCTAAAGCGCTCTCAAAACCCAACTCCCAGTCAACAAACCTGCATGGTTTTGAAGTAAGTGTGAAACAAGTAATCTCAAGTGTGAAACAACTGAGCAATGAAATCTTCTGCTTTAGCACATTCAAGGAAACCTCCTAGGCTTTGTTTTGGTGTGGAAATTCTTGCTGTGTTTATGTTCTGTGACTCAGTTTCCAGGAAATGGGTGGCCCTAACGTTCTTCTCCATGGCGACTGTCACGTGACCTTCCGTATCACGTGCAGAGGCGCTCGAGGGAGACAGCGACTCCACTCAATGTTGTCATTGGTTAAATTTCCTTTCAATTTGTCCTGACGATCGTTTAAATTTTAAACAAACTACGAGAAGAATAATCTGAAAAGAATGGTGCTAGCATCAAATTGTGCCCAGCGGGCAGTTAGGGAGGCCTTAGTCAGAGCTGCGCTAGATTTCAACCGGCTGATAACCGTCTGGTGCTTTGTCTTTGTGTTATTTGATACAATCTTTGGTGCTGAATCCAAATCTATGTGTGTCCTGAAATGATCCAATTATTTCCTGTAACAAAAATATCAAAAGACTCTATTTGAAAGAAAACATGAGAACTGGGGTTCATAGAAAACAAAGGGGAAATAAAACCTTAACACAAAGTTGATTATTCCACATCCAAAATTCTTTTATCAATGGATATGAAGAAGTGAATGAGATGCAATGTTCTTAGAAGATTCAGATAATAAATGTAAAAGAACAAACAACCCCCCCCCCCCAGAAGATGCCACACGCATGTACTTGTGCGAGAGTGCTGAGAGAGGCATGTCCTATCACGGTATTTCAAACATTTGCCAAAATACTATCATGTATAGACGGATACGTTGGTAACCAACCATTAGGCACAGAGTACCAGACAAACTCAAATGCCTACGGACGGTGCATACACTGGCACATTGCAATTTCCACTGTGCTCAAAATATTGGAGCTCCAAGACTCCAGGTGGCTCCCTGGATGCACAGACCCCACATTATGAGACCATACGGGGACAATCCGAAAGCTACTTTCCAAATGTAGAAACCTCAAATACCAACTCAACAAATAGAACTTGCTTCACACATCGACGGGGTTTGCTAAGAAGAACTATGTAAATCTGTTTTCTTTTAGGGGAAGAAGAAAAAAGAGTAAGAAACAGGTAAAATGTAGCATTATCTTCAAGAAATCTGGAGCTGGTGAAAAGGGAACTGACTATTGAAAATATCATTAATAAAAGTTAAGTATCATTAATAAAAAGATCAAACCCCAAACCAAACTTAAGGTAGGGAATAATCATTCGGCTGCTAAATGCGAGGTCAGTGGTTTGAAACCAGTAGGCAGCCCACTGGAGGAAAGTCACTGTGCTCCCAGGGCGATTTACAGCCTCCTGGAAGGGACAGTTCTGGTCTGTCCTAAAAGGTCACTCTGAGGGGAATAAAAGCACATCATTATTTAAAGAGGGTATGACTTGTTGAAAATCAAATGCAAAAATCAGAGGAAGTTTGTCAAGTGCTTGTTTGATTTGGTACTAGTGAGCATGAAATATAAGACACTCCCTAAATTTGATGTTGACATAATATATTTTTTGTTAGAAAAGAGAATTCCCTACTGCTACTACTACTTCATGCCTTCAATGTGCCAGGCAGGACTTGTAAACTGAGTGCCCATGGCCATAGCTGCTGTCGCTGTTTAGAAATTCAAAGTGAGATGCTGCTTTAGCCACCTTGATATTTCAGGCAGCCTTTAAAAGAAAAGTCTTGACTGGTCAAGACATTTACTTCAAAGTTTAATTTCTACTCAAATGTGTAAACAAACAATTTTAGTAATATGGTTTCTTAATATCACCAACGGAAACACATTCCTTCTTTTTCTGTCCTTATTGGAAACAGAAGATGCATCACTTTTTCTCATGACAGGTGTCAAAGCTCCCTCCGACTCGATGCTCTCTGCGGCTACACGTGCCTTGTGGAGTTAGCCTTTTATTACTCGATTGACTCGTATGAGATCCAACCCTGTCTGTTGCCTTCCCTCCCTGTATTATTTCCAAGTTGTCCAAATAGAATATGCTCAGATACCCGATTCTTTGTCCCTAAGAAGCCCTAATTTAGAATTGTAGCTTTGCCACCTCTGGCTGTGTGGACATGGACAATGATCCAAAATTTCTCAGTCTAAAGCGTTTCATCTTGGGGGTGGGGTGGTTAGAAAGCATAAAAGGCTGTACTTAAAACAACAACAAAAATGGCCCGCTGCTTAAGGTTAAGGTCAGCAGTCTCAATCAACATGTGAGCCACAGAAGAGCACATACAAAAAACAACTGGAGACCCACGTTACAGCAGGTGATGTAAAACATAAATGGCACAGTACGCTGCTTAAAGTCCGGGTGGAATCTTCGCACAGAAACCGCCATTTGGCGGTCCTTCAATAGGCCACCGGAGAAGCTGTGTGCACGCACGCAAGCGTGTGCATGTGCATGTGTGTAAGGAAAACACATCCCGGCTTCTCTCCTAGCACGTATGACAGACCCCGAGCGAAGCATCTGTGTTTCTTCAGAATAGTCTCTTGAAGAAAATAAAGCGGCAATAATTTTCTGTCTTCACTTAAACACCGCATCGCGGGAGGACCATCTGGACGATGACAGTAAACACTACAATTATGCAAAAAGATTCCAAACTCGAAATCTTTTTTCCCTTTTACTGAAGTGTTTCAAAGAAATAATCCTGCATCATGTTAGTATGAATACGAAAGTAGGAAATTCTGCTTGCTGGTCGTCTCGAGCAGCAAATCATGTGGATGGGTCACCAAGGTCTGTCCCCATTGTGCTTAATATGAGAGACAATCATTTGACAGCTAGTCTTTCAAATATAAGCCTGGGTTATCTACAACATGCACACACATTTTATAGCGTGACTAAACAACTTTCCTTTATCGCGATTATTAAGAAAATGATGTATTTTGGGAAGTCAGCTTGTCCCCTTGAATGTCTCATCATTAGGGAAAGCCTTGAGAAAATAGAAAACACGGAAGAGGAAAAATCAAGGTCAAGGAGAGGGCCCATGAATGACATGTGACATGGGTAGGGATACGCTCTTAGAACTCAGCTCTTCATCCCACACATTTCTCACCAGGACAATAATTGAATTGTCCTTTTTTTTACATTTGTTACTTTACTGTGACAATCTGGAAGCTCCTTACATCATCATGGTCACTGTCCAGGCTTCCTTTCTTCCTTTTCTTTTTCTTCTCATCCTCCTTCTTCTTCTTGTCCTTTTCTGGAATGACGTCATCTAGGAAGCTGAGGTCATGCTGGGAGAAGAGGTAGTCCATGCCCTTTCTGACAGCGACAAGTGCCAAGATCTGGGAGGAGAAATGCAGAACGTATGAAAGAGCGCGCTGCTGGCAGGAGCCGCTGTGTGTGCAGCCGTGCCCCTCCGTGCAGGAAGGTCGCTGCGTGCGTGCTTCACGCGGGACCGTCTCCACATGGCTCCCGTGGGTTGTCTGCACATGTCCTTCCTGGTGAAAGTGGGCTCAGGCAAGTCTTTGCTAAAAGTCAGTTTGGTCTCTGAAAAGTATAATCTCATTGGCTTAAAATGTGAATGTGAAATCGTTATATTTGGAACGGATTCCTTTCTTGTCATGATGTTAAATACCATATTGAAAAGCTCAAAGGGAATGGTGGCCTGTATAGGGTTTCTAATTATTCACAATTAAAATACTTCACAAGCGTTTGAAAATAAAGGAAATCTGTAGATCACACAGTATCACAAAACGTCTTGAAACTATTATAACTGCAGGATCCCTTGATTGTTTGCATAGACCATTTCAATCAGGTGTCACTGGTGCTGCAAAGAGTTAAACATGAGACTATGACTGGCAGGCTGGTGGTTCAAAACTAGCTAAAGCAGCGGTTCTCAACCCCTTTGGGAGTCAAACGGCTCTTTCACAGGGGTCACCTAAGACCATTGGAAAACACATATTTCTGATGGTCTTAGAAACCGAGACACCGCTCCTCTGTCTGTCTCCAGGGGCAGGTCCGCCCACATGCAGATATGCCCACCTACGAGCACCCTGTGTGAAGACTGTTACCCATGCTACACCATGCTTCAAGACAAAATTTCATGTCTTTGTCATTAGAAATATATACTTCACAATATATAATTACATATTGTTTTATGATTCATCACTATGCTTTAATTCTGTTCCATTTGTAACTATGAAAACACATCCTGCATATCAGATATTTACATGATGATTCATAACAGTAGTAAAATTACAGTGATGAAGTAGCAACAAAAATAATGTTATAGTTGGGAGTCACCACAACATGAGGCACTGTATTAAAGGGTTGTGACATTAGGAAGATTGGGAACCACTGACCTAGAGGGACCTAGAGTGAAGTCCTGCCAACCCGCTTCTGGAAGGTCACAGCCTTGCCAATTCTGTGGCACACAGCCCTGTCCAACCACAGGGGGTCACCCCAACGCCAATGAGACACAGCTTTTCACTGAGATCACGACCATTGCTTCCTCACTGCCCACTGCCCTTTACTGATTCTGACTCGTAGTGACTCTCCCTGGGGCTTCTGAAGCTTACGGTGTAGCAAATGCTGTGCTAAACACTGGGCAT
The DNA here is from genome assembly GCF_050624435.1 of Tenrec ecaudatus. NCBI lineage: Eukaryota > Metazoa > Chordata > Mammalia > Afrosoricida > Tenrecidae > Tenrec > Tenrec ecaudatus. Next base: position 152,975,408 of record NC_134532.1, read on the forward strand.
CTCCGTTACTCTCTACCTGGGCAGGTATTTATTATCTCCATTTCCCAGCTGAGGAAACGGAAGCTTGGAGACATTGGCTTGTTCTAGATCATAACGCCTGATCAAGAGACCAATAGTACAACTTGTCTAACTCCAAAACAAGTATTCTTGAACTCTGTATCTTTGATTCTAGGATCTATTCTTGAAGAAAAACACTAGAAGACATTTCAAAACTCATGAAACCTCTCTAAATTTGGACTGAAATGTACTCTATCTGTTCTCACTCACTCACTGCCATCGAGTCAACACTGAGTCATAGTGACCCTCTAGGACAGGGTAGAACTGCCCCTGAGGGTTTCTAAGACTGTCACTCTTCCCAGGAGTAGAAAGCCTTGTCTTCTCCCAAGGGGTAGCTGGTGATTTTGAACTGCTGACTTTGTGGGCCACAGCTCAATGACACATATTTAAAAAATCATAAAACCTAACTTGCGTTTGTGTCTACTATGTATGAGGCATTGTGCTATTGTATGCCACCAAGCCTATTTCGACTCAGAAAAATCTTCTAAGACTGTCCCACAGGGTTTCCTAGGTTGTAATCATATTGGGAGCAGAGTTTTCCTGAGTCAAAGTGGGAAAAATTGGAAGCACAATTAAATACACATGGGTGGGCCTTCGATTTCCCAATAGCCAGATGAGAGCTATACATTGTCTTAAGTAGGCTCAGTTAAGGGATCCCTACCATGACTGGAAAAATGATAGCAGCCACCGTTGACTTTAGGATCCAGAGCAGGGCCAGACACAACATCTGCAGGAACGTGAACAGGTGCACTCTGCGCAGCGGCACATGGCGCAGGTAGATAAAGTCAGGCTGATGCTTCAGGGGCATCAGAAGCAGCTTCAGGCGATCCATGAACTGGGGAAGGCAGGAAGAAAGCAAAACTGCATTATTTCAGGATCTAGTACACAAAGCCATATTCACTGAGCCTAACTAACCACCATGAATTATACTCTGTAATTTAACAAGTAGTGTCCTTTTCCAGGGACAAGCACTGGTTTGAGAAAGCAGAAATTTAGTCTAGCACAGATACTGGAAGACATAAGGTGCATCTAGCTTTTATTATTGCTCCATAGGATCTGATGCAGACATACGAGATAATGTTGTATTTAATCAAAGACTTCAGCAAGAACACAAAATATCAATTATAGATGCACATCTCTTCGTTTCTACTTTTATTATCCGAGTCTCTGGAGGGAGGCTCCGGCGCGCATGGCAGTGGCAATACACTCAATGAAGCGCTCCAACTCGTGTGTTTTTCTGTGTCTCAGCTGGCCTGTCTGGAATAGGAGGAGCTAATTCTATACAGAATATACATTTCAAGGATACTAAAAAAAAATTCAACGTGAAAAGGGAATCTGTTTCTAATTTCATGCATTTTGCCCTTTTTATCTATGGCATAGCTACTAGGTTCAACAATGCACTACCATTTTTTCAATGACTAATCACATCAATGTTACAATGAGCTGTGAAATCTAAACAACCAGGTATTTATTTCAAGGAAGGACGACCACACTGTCACTTATATGTACTAAAATCATGACTGGGCATCTATCTGCCAGGTACTGCGCTTCAAAGAAAAACTGCGGAGATGTGTTGATAATGATGATGACAGTTACGAACACGGGACAGGGCCTTTGAGATAGCAGAGGTTCAGTAAACAGCTGTTGAATCACAAATTATGTTGTAGGATGGGAATCGATTAGGAACATGGAGAAAACATCACTCTAGAAGGAAAAGGGATCTATGAAAGCAAACTACTCTTTCAGAGAGAATCATCTATAAAAGGGGCAGGGAATGTCTGGTCTGCACACTGTGCAAGGCCCATGACATCATCAATATCAATTAACATCACGTGTCTCATCAAAGAGAAATCATTCCAGCCATTTGTATTAGGGCTGTTAGTTGTTTGACCCAATACAGAAGGCTAATTTTTAAGTTAATAATCTTGTATGGCCTGAAAATTATGTTATAAATATCCAAATGGCACTTGGCAGAAAAAAAAGTTTCCCACTCGCGATCTATTAGATTAGTTTGATTCTATTAGATTGTCCTATCTAAACTGTTTTCCTTCTTTGTCCAAGGCAAATTTTAACTCATAGGGAAGGGTTTCTCCTTTATAAAGATTGGGTTGCAAATTTTCTCGCTAAATCAAATCTTATCAATAGCTAAAAAAGGGAGAATCCAGAGAAAGGTAAGAAAAAACGGCATTTCAGAATTTAAGAAGTTCCCTATCTATACTTGCAGTCATGTTTATTAACAGAAATGGATGATTCTTCCCTTCTAGTTAATTTAATAAGCATGTTCTAAGTACCAACAATGGATGGATAAAGCACTCTGAAGCAGGGTACATTCTGGTTGACCCCCTGCTGAGAATTTGGATTTGTTTGTTTTTTAACCTCAAACACAAGCAATCCTAGGGAGACTGATGTCTGATTTAAAGAAAATTCTGACTTGCACGTTCATAAGAGCTTCAGACCAGTTCTGTCATGGTTGATGAAACAAACAGGAAGAGGTAGGAGATGGTACCATTTTGAGTGATTCTTTAAGGTAACCAGAACACGAGAGTGTAATGGTTGAAGGCCTGAAATGGGAGATGAGGAAGAGGCAGAGTGAGGTCTTTCAGGAGTCTGGAGCATGAGATTGTTTCACTGGCAAGGTGGTGGAGAGTCAACACATTCCAAGCAGCATGGTTGGCGGTCATCGTGAATGGAGGGCCGCCATCTTTGAGCAGGGCTTACTGCCTTCTTCCAAGCTCTGCTTTGATGTGGTGCACATTTGCCACCATTGTAAAGTGACTGAAACAAGTTCCTATTGAGTGAGTGTGTTCACTCATGGGGACCCTCGGTGGGGTTTCAGAGGCTGTAAATCTCTATGGGAGCAGAGAGCCTCACTTTTTTTTTCACCCTGAGGAAAGGTTGGGGTATTGAACCACCTACCTTGCGGTTAGTAGTCCAAGGTTTCCCTGACAGTACCACTAGGGCTCCTTGAATCAACCCATCATCAAAACCACCTTCATTTGCTGCATGTGTTGCTTTTAAGTGGTTGCAAAGGCTTTTTGACTTTCCTTACCCAAAGCTAAATGAATAAATGATTAGCCTGGGGTCTACAAATCCTTTAAGACATAGGCTCCTGTTTGTAACCCAGGGACTGCTGGGATACTGAATCAGAATCGACACTTTACCAAGATCTCTTTAAGATTCACCTTCGGCATCGTATTAAGATGTAGACTGGAATCCAGTGTATCTGGGGTGAAAATGCAAATATTCTCAGCACCGGGCTGAGCTGGAAAGAACCGGGTTGCTACTCTTCCTTGGACACGGAGACAGGGCAAACAATAATAAAATTGTCTGCTTGAATGTTCCATGTTTTATCATTTATGAAATAATGACAAATATTTACAATACCTGTTAAAGAAGTCTGTTTTATAAATATGTACTTCCCAGCGGGCACAGATAAACCCATATTCACGTTCATGTAGTCCCATTCATATATATGTTGAATCAGCTTGTACTGCGGGTACAGTGTAACACATTTCCCAGTGGTGAAGATCACTACTGAATGCACCTCCCCAGGGTAAAATCTTAACAGCCTTTTCTCTTCTGGGGATCTGATCACTTTCCCATCTCTATCTGACTTTAAACCAAATTAATCAAAATTTAATAAATGAAAGCAAGGACTATTGTGAAGGGGTTCACATAAATTCTTACAATGTTCAAAGAACATGCAGTCTTTTCCCATTAAAACATTACTAAGTGCTAAATCGGGCTACAATTAACAAGGTGCCAGAAAGCAGAAGTACTTCCAATTTCCTGGTGCCAATTAAATTAAAACTCAGTTGAAAAAAGCCATCTCTTACAATGTTTTTCCTAATGATTTTTAACAAGGGTAGTCAGTTTCAACCAAGGGGTGAATAGCTGAACTTTTCAAAAGAAACGACACACAAAGCACATCGACTTTATCTTTCTATTGGTGCAACCCTTTCAAGCATTGATTACAGCTGTGTGAAAAGCAAATCCAAAAGGGACAGCGTGAAGGCGGATGGATACACGGTGATCGCCAAGAGTACGCTGAAAGTGTTAGAAGTCTTTCTTGAGGCAACAGAGAAAGTCCTAGATTTCCTGCCTTCTGTATAAATGACCTCTCCCAGCGTCCCTCAAGAGCCGGTAAGTACTACACTAACAGACTGACTTTGTTGGTTACCTCACATGTAACAAGTAGGGAAATGGTAAAGAATAAAGAACACAATGTAAAAGCCAGTCGTTAATTATTTGAATTTTCTTCAAAGACTAATGACCAGACTATTTCCCCTACTATACAAAAACAAACAAACAAACTACTATTCTTAGATGGCTATGAAAAACTTACCTGCACACCATTAAGGGATGCCACCCCCATGTACAGGAACACACCATATAGAACAGGCATGGGGATAAACTAGGAAGGGCCACAAAAAAAGGGAAAAAAGGTTAACAAACAAAACAATCAGCAATGCATTCAGGAGTGAGAACTGGTTGGAATAAAGGTTAGCTCTACGCTGAAGAGCACATAGAGGACAGTACAAACTCAGTGCCATCGAGGGACCTCCGATTCATAGTGAACCTAGAGGAGAGAGGCGAACTGCCTCTGTGCGTTTCGCAGACTCTTTACGGAGTAGAAAGCCACGTGCGACAGGTGGTTCTGAACTGGTGACCTTGTAGTTAACATCTCAAGTATGACCAACTATACCACCATGGCTCCTGCTATAGCAATAAAGTGACTTCGAATCAGTGTACTTACTCACCCATTGATAAGTTCCTCAACCATTTATACTACAAACAAAAGGAGATGGGCAATGAAAGGAGAAAGGTGAAAGGAAATTGTCATTTTCGTTTGATGATTACCGGATATACTAGAAAATAAGCTGACCTGAATATCAGCCGAGGTACCTAATTTTACCACAAGAACTGCATTAAAAATGTGCTCACACTGATGAAACATACAGTTTTCTTCTGGTTCTTTAATGCTTCCTCACCCCCACTATCATGACCCTAATTCTACCTTACAAATCTAGCTAGACCATAGCATGTACATGGGTACAGATAAGAGCTGGAAAACACAGGGAATACAGCACAAACTCCTCAGGACCAATATTGAGAGTTGCCATATCAGAAGGGGAAGGGGAAGGTGAGGGAGAGAGGGGGAAACAATCACAACGACCTACCTACAACCCCCTCCTAAGGGGATGGACAACAGATAAGGGGGTAAAGGGAGACATCAGACAGTGCAAGACATGGAAAATAATAAATAATTTATAATTAATCAAAGTTTCATGAGGGAGGAAGGGAAGAGGAGGAAGGGGAAAAATGAGGAGCTGATACCAAGGGCTCAAGTAGAAAGAAAATGTTTTGAGAATGATGATGGCAACAAATGCACAAATGTGCTTGACTCAATGGATGCATGTATGGATTGTGATAAGAGTTGTTAGAGCTCCCAAGAAAATGATTTATTAAGAGTGCTGAAAAATGTGGCTGTTACACGAGTATATATGGTATATATTCTGGTAGCATTTTTACTTAACTAAGGAGGAAAAGTAGTTCTGTGTGCCTTTCCTTTTAGAGAAAAATAAAATACAAGGCTTGCTTGTAAGCCAGAAGCTTCCATGGACTGTAAGGTAGAGATGTGCCTCACTCCGAGACAAAGTTGCTTTCAGAACAGTCTGTGGATGCTTTTCATTCCTATCTTCATGACCTGGTGTATCAGTTTGATGTACAAATGCTTCTTTCACTAAAACAAACATCAAAGGCTGCCCCTTTCTTCCGCTCAGTATTATTTGGAAGACTAACAGAGCATGGCTTGAACAGACCATCAAACATCTGGAAGTGGTTAATTACAACATGACTTAATACAGATCTTTAGAAATTGAATTAGTACATATTAATGGACGAATTAGGAGCCATGCTCGCCCAGTGGCTTTAGCATTGTACTTGCTTAATGGAAAGGTTGGCCGTGAACCGACCAGCTGCACCTCCTGAGAAAGCATCAGCAGCCTTTCAGAAAGATTTACAGCCTCAGAACCCGATGGAGCAGTTCTGCCCTGCGCTGTAGGGTCACCAGGGGCCCGAGTCAAGTGACTCGATGCTAGTGGGTTTTGGCTTTCACATACATTAATTAACAAAAAAATCTTTTATGTTACTACAAAAATATGGTAGGTAATCCTAATGCAAGGTCTTTAAACTTTCCTCGATTCTGCAAATGTCGCTGGGTAATGAAGTAGCTAAGCACATTAAAAAGGATTTCATTTCTGGGAACTTTTGTGAAAGGGTCTCCAAATCTTACATATTAATCAGAAATTCAAGTACTTTCAGGAGTTGTCAAAGCTAAAATAGTACAATTATAACTCAAGCGAACCAATCTTAACAAAGTCACCCAAACGAGGCTATAGTGGCCAGAAAAAAATGCCGTGTGTCCTACAGTAATTGTTAAATGCTACCACTTATATTCAGTAAACACAATTCCCATCAGCCTCTATTCTAGCTCTGAGATAGGTGGCCACTACTGGAGAATTGGACATTCAAAACACACCAGGATTGATTCTACTTGCAATTGGTTAGGCATGGAAATTCCTCACTTATGAGGAATTTATTTATATAAAACTCTTAATGCTTTTTCTAATAATTTAATCATAGCTAATTTGATCTCAAGGTCAGAAGAAAAATGCGTGACTGAGAATGTTCAGGGGTGGGAGTCGTGGTGGTGGCGGTGGGCGGGAAGCCTCAGCTGTAATACCCAGTAACCACCAGAAAGAGGGGACACAGCCTGCTCCGGGCCTGGGCTCCCATATGCTTGCATTTCCAGGCCTCTACCCAAACATAAAAATAACGAAGCTTTGAGTCATTAATTTTCAACATCTGTAGGGATGAGCACTTCATTTTCTTTGATATGTGATGATTTCTTTCTTGTTATTTTACTTTTAATTCTTTGGGAAATTAAAAAAAAAGGTGGAAGGTGAAAACTGAAGTATAAGTTATGAACATCAGTTAGATTCCTGTAGTAGTTTCTTTTTAATCTCTGCAAAACCTTTCCTACCTTGAAAGGAAATAAGATAATTCCTAGCCACATTCTCTCTCCCCTCTCATCTAACATTAGCCAAATCCCTTCTCTACAATGATCACAACACAAAAGTAGAGTGAAATGGTCCCTTGCTGCCCAGGTCTATTCTCTCTGGACGTGTGATTAGACATATTAGCAAATCGTCCACAAAAGAAAACCATAAAGTGTCCTTAGCCCAGAGTGGTGTGGAGGATGGGAGGCCACAGCTTTATACAGGAAGACATTGCTTTTTATCACACGCACGCACACACGCACACGTGTTATTACCTATGGTTTAAAAGAGCCAGTGCACACAAAGAAGGTTAGTATGTTATATTTTGGATTACTTTAATATGATAAAAGTATCATGTGAAATTGTCACTTTTTAAACTATTTTATAAGCTCAATAAAACCTTGCAACTTGGAAATCTTGGTAAAACCTGATAGTATTACTATGTTAGAAGGATTTTAAAAATTGTATTTGGTTTATGTTGTATTTAAAAATTGTATTTGGTTTATGTTTGGCTGGTATTATTAGATACTTCCAGAAGAAAAAAATGCAAAAGGGCTAGCTAAATAAACAGGTTAGATTTCAAAATAAAATTTAAAATGTGTGCAGAATCCTTAGATTATAATGGCCCATAGCACAGAATTCAGTAGTGAGATCTCATAGCAAAATAATGGTGTGTGTGTGTGTGTGTGTGTGTGTGTGTATGCGTGCCCATGCGCCCATGCATCCATGCTCAAACCCCAGAGTGCGCAGCTTCCAATTCTGACTCCACCAGCCATTTAAACCACAGCAGGCTCTTAACTTCTCTGTGCTTCAGCATTCTCATTCATTAAGTGGTTATGATGAATATTAAGTAACACAAGTCATCTAGCTTGGGTCTCACTCAACAAACAAATACACCCTCCATGAATTACCATTCCTGGCAACCCTAATGAGGGTTTCTGAGGCTGTAAACCTCTATGGGAACAGGCAGACTCCACGATCTCTGGAGGAGCAGATGGTGGATTTGAACCGCCAGCCTTGTGGTTAGCAGTCCATTTCTTCCCTGGCAGCACTACGAGAGCCCCCTTGACTTGTAACACGTAGTTAATAAATGAAAATTGTGCTATTGATGCTATCATCATCACCAGGACCTTCATTGGCAAGTTGAGAAGCCTGCAACTCACCGCTGAGTATAATTCTCTTAGCTTCCATCTGGGAGCCGTGTGAGGTGGCAGAGGTACCATCCAGAAGGATGGTTATGAAAGACAGACTAAAAGCTCTGGCTTTCTTTAATTTCTATTTTAATGCTCTTCCAGGTATTTAAAATATATCTTCAGGAAATATTGTTAAAATAATGCCCTAATGTCCCCAGCCCCTAAAAAGGAAGCATGGACTTTTCCCCTGTTAGAGATGGTACAGTTCCGCACATCAGCTGCTCACGTGGAAGGGCTAACGTGCAACGTGGTCTTTGGACTGTAAAGGATGACAAGCCTAGTCCTGAGACTAGAACAAGATTGTGCCTGGCTACCACTGAAAGGAGTCACATGAGAAGGCCTGGGCAGAAGGGGAGAAACATGTAGAACAGAATTCAAAATCATACAAAGACCAGGCTTCCTGGTGAAATAAAGACTGGGGAATCCCCTGACGAGTTACTCCTGAGTCAACCTGCAGGTCTGAAATCAACCCATCCTCTGGGTTCCGATTTCCCCAGACAGTGGCTAACACCGTGGGGAGAAGGGGGGTAAGGGAAGTATGCAATGTTGGAATACACGATTTGGCGGAGGCTTGTGGGGGAGGAAACGGTGAGCTGGGGCACAAAGAGAAAATGGCGGGTGGTGTTGCATTGGGGCATGGCAATCAATGGTGTGGTGCAGTGTGTGTGTGTGTGTGTGTGTGTGTGTGTGTGTGTGAATATTGTTGAAATGGAGGGCTGATCTGCTCTGTGGACCTTCGAGGAAGAGTTCCTTTGTGAAAATGTCTCACAGGAAAAGATCCCCACTCACAGGAAATGAATTCTTTGGGTACAAGTACTATCTTCAATTCTCAAAGATGCAAACCATGAGAGGCATGAGGCTAGGTATTGGAGCAGGAACTACCTGGGTTTGAGTCTTGGCTCTCCCATCTAAGAACTTTGTGACACCGCAAGTTAGTCTGATCGATATAACGTGGAAATAATTCATAGTTTTTCCTTATGTGCTATTAAAGATTAAATTTTAAAATGTACAGAATCCATAGTCCCATACCAAGCTTAATATTGGGTGAAACCATTATAATCATGGTGTAATTTCTCTTTATCTATCTCTTAGTGAGTAGAGTGACTGGCAGGGAGGAAGATGCTAAAAATGTTTGCCAAATACAAACTAAATACGATCCTCTATATGTTAGGACAGCAAGCAAATCTTAAAGATAAATTTTAGCGGTAACTCGTGTTAAAAAATAAACTAACGTAAGTAAAGGCAAAAGAAATAAAAGTGAACTTTTCTTGGTCTTCATCTCTAGGTTTGCCAGAAGAAAGCAAAAACTCTTAACAAGGGACTGATTTTTAAAATAGTTTACCTTCTCTGTAGTCTGTATTCCACCTTGCCAGACGCTATGGCTGCGTAGCGGGCCACTCACTGGCCCGCTAACCACAAAGCCCCAGTCCAACCCCCTAGCCTCCCTGTGGGAGGAAGATAGGTCTTTCTGCTTCCATAAAGATGTTCACTTCAGACGTGCACAGGGTCAGTCCTACTCTGTCCTATATGAGTTGCCATAGACTTGGTGATAGTGAATTGGGTTTTTGGTTTTATACGTCCATACAGAAAATCATATGAACATATTAGTCTCATAGTAAAAAACACAGACTAAGCTACTTGGCCTGCTGAGTCAGGCAGTTCTGCTTGCTTCCCACAATTGTGAATGGAATCAGCAGTTAGTGTCAGTGCTTTGAAGCCAGTATGACGCTGGGCAGCTAAGGTCGAGGGGGCATCCTTGTAAATTTAAAGCTAGTGCGATAAAACCCCTATGTTCTTCCACGTAAAAAGGCCGATTTCAGCAAAGAGATCGCAACAGCGGTCATAAACCTCATGTTCAAAGTAAGCCTGCCCAAGTGGCCCGGGAGAACAACTTCCCATGTGCTCAATGCATGGAAGAAATTTATTAGATCACATGATAAGACTAAGTGTAAAAGATGTGGGGGGGGGGTTAAGTAGGGAAGGTGTTGAGACAATTGATTTTAAAAAAGTAAAAGTCACACGTTTCTCTTGATCCATCCTTTGATCTGCCTTTCAAGGGTAGTCACTTAAGAAAAGACATTCTCTGGAGTTGTCACCTGCTTCTTTAAATAATGTACAGTCACGCAGTAGGGGGTGGGGGGCAGTCTCCCTTCACCAGTGTGACCTCTGGCATGGCATCACTTGCTGTGGGAATTTTGAGGTTAATTGTGAATCTTGCCTTTTACGTAGTAATAATTTAGATTTTCATTAAACTGTACCCTCAACATCCCCCTTCTGTATTGACTTCAAACGAGCCAACAAGCATGGTGTGCGGGATGCCCTACACTCCAGTGGGCGAAGGGCAGGCGTGCAGGGTCTGACATCAGCCGACTTCATCTGAAGCAGCAGTTTCTCCAGCAAGGACGACCCTACTCAATGAAGGAGTGAACCAGAGTAGCTAAGACAAGTTTATTCTTGTGGTTGGTTTTAAATCTCGATTTCCCATAATATACATACTATATAGATTCAGATAATATTTATATTATATTAAACTCTAGTAATGAAACAAGTTCATTTCCGACATTTTGAGTGAAAGTTTGCCAAACAAAAATGTTTGCCAGCCTGTCTTCTTTCACTACCATGCACCATGGCCCTCTCTTTGGGTACCCCTAAAATTGCCAAGTGGAAATAGGCACAAATACAGACACGGGCAGCTAATCACTCAAAATAGGAATCACTTGAAGACAGTCCAATGGCAAGCAAGCTCGTGCTTATCAATCCTAGCATTTCTCTTTTTACTTTCTGTGTATTCCAATCTCTTCCTCTGGTATTAAGAGGTTGTGCATATCACAGGCAAAGGGAATCATTGTAAAGAACAAAAGCGCTTTCAGCTTTCCCTCCTCTGCAACCACATTTGGATGCAGAGTGAGAAAAATTAGTCAGGAAGAGGCGTTGTTGAAAATGGGAACCTCGCCTCTCTTCCTAAAAATAGCCATTGATACAGTGTCTGCTCTCTGGGTCCCTGTGGCATCGCATATGATCACTCAGCGGGCAGAGTCTCCAGTACTGCAGCCAATTTGTGATAGCTGTAACAATAAAGTCTGTAAAAGATACCTGACGCTTGAATTGCAATTTTACACTGCACTAATGGAAAATATTGTAAAAATTCTAGGAAAGTGAGTGAGAGTAATGAAGTTTAAACCTGTGCAAAGATTTCCATCCATCTATACTTTGCTAGTAGATACATAAACACAATGTTCTTTGGTGGATTTTGAATAGCAGCAACCCTCTAGGACTGAGAAGACTGGTCCATATAGTTTCCAAGACTGTCCTTTCATCTGGGAGCACACAGACCATCTGTATCTCTCTGAGGGGCTCATGGGTTCAAACCAAACCTGGCGGCTCCACACCAAAGCCAATTCACTTCCATCAAGTTGATTACAACTCACATGGTGGCCCTCTGGGACGAGTCAAACGAGCCTTGTGGGGTTCTGAGACTATACACCAGCGGTTCTCAACCTGTGGGTCACGACCCATTTGGGGGGTCGAAGACCCTCTCACAGGGGTCACTTAAGACCATCAGAAAACACATAAATATTCACAATATATAATTATATATTGTTTTGTGATTAGTCACGATGCTTTAATGTTTAATAATGTTCAATTTGTAACAATAAAAATACATCCTGCATATCAGATGTTTACATTATGAGTCATAACAGTAGCAAAATTACAGTTGTGAAATAGAAACTAAAATAATTTTATGGTTGGGGGGGTCACCAAAACATGAGGAACTATATGAAAGGGTCGTGGCATTAGGAAGGGTGAAAACCACTGCTCTAGATGGAACCAATTGTTAATGAGCTCAGCAACTAATCAAAAGATGGGAACTTGAAGTCCACCCAGAGGCACCTCAGAAGAAAGGCCTGGTAATATGCGTTCAAGAAATCAGCCCACATGGAAGAAGCACACCAACCTGTGTGATCATGAGGTCTCAATGGGGTCAGGTATCAAGCTTCAAAAACACAGTACAAAAAAATCATATCAATGTGATTGAGGGGGAGTGCAGAGTGGAAACCCAAAGCCCATCTGTCGACAATTGGATATCCCTTAACAGAAGGGTCACAAGGAAGGGATGAGCGAGTCAGGGTGCAGTATAGCACCGATGAAACACACAACTTTCCTCTAGTTCTTTAATGCTTCCCCCACAACCACTATCATGACCCCTATTCTATCTTACAAATTCAGCTAGACCAGAGGATATACACAGGTACAGATAAGAGCTGGAAACACAGGGAATTATGGACAGATAAACCTAGTTATACTAGGTGGGTAAGGGGAAGATGGGGGAAGAAAGGGGGAATTGGTCACAATAATCTATATATAACTCCCTCTCAGGAGGATGGACAACAGAAAAGTGGGTGAAGGGAAACATCGGTCAGTGTAAGACATGAAAAGAATTATAATTTATCAAGGGTTCATGAGGGAGGGAGGGTGGGAGTGAGGGAAGTGAGCTTACACCAAGGACTCAAGTAGAAAGAAAATGTTTTGAAAATGATGGCAATGTGTGTACAAGTGTGCTTGATACAATGGATGTCTGTATGGCTTATGATAAGAGTTGTATGAGCCCCCAATAAAATGATGTTTTTTAAAAATCCCTAGTGGCATGTGGTTATGTTTGGCCTGCAAAGTGCAAGGTCCACAGTTCAGAAACACCAGCGGCTTCCTGGGAGAAATTTGGGCAATTCTACTCCTAGAGTTACAGTCTTGGAAACCCACATGGGCAGCCACGTCCTGTAAGGTCGATATGATTCAGCCATCAACTCCATGACTCTATGTGTGGTTTTGCGGTTTTTGGCATCTTACTCTAATTTTCCTTTGTGGGGGAGTGGGCCTTCTGCTTCAAAGAAAACAGAAACACAGTCAGCAATAATTAAGAATATGATTAAAAAATGCAAAATGATGATCCTGAGTGAGTCACTAATGCTATGGAAGTTCCTCACGGGAGGCCCGGTGAACAGTACCGGTCGGTCCATGCAGGGAAGGATTGCAGGGAGAGTAAACAATGCCGGGAGAAAAATGACCCTGAGAGAACACTAGAATCAACTGCACGAATGGTCGCGTCCACAAGTCAAAATATTTAGACACCGGCACTTTCCTAACTCGAACTAACGACTGTAACAACCGATAACATAACAGTAAGGTGAAGCAGTGAGAGGGAAGTCAAATGAAAAGTGCCTTCTTCTGTTCACCTCTGATTTATCTGACCCTTAGCTCGGTGTGCTATAACACTCTAATGGTATTCTTCTAAGTAGGGCATGAGGAAACATTAGCTTTCCCACGTCCGTGCTCAGGGTTCCTGAGCGGAAGGAGAGGTGCACAGGTCACATAGCTACCTTCAGGATGGGGGCCATGAAGACTGACAGGCCGGTCAGGATAAACACCAGGGTTCCAGTGACTCTTTGTTCCCTGAAACAAAACCAACAGATTACCCATCTACCTCTTGGTTTCATAAGTGCATTCTTGTCTTTTAACCTACTAAAGATTAACCATTGACCCAATCAATGGTTAGCTAAAATGCCAAAAGTGCTGATATCACAAAATACAAGCTTAAAGACAGCACATAACAACATAACTAAAAAGTGAGGTTTTTAAAACTGAAATGTAGAAGCGAATTCCTGAGCAGTGAATGATCCTGCTACTCTGTCCTTTCAAAAGAAAGAAAGAAGACGTCGTCCCGCTTAGTCTATCGGCTGCTAGCCTTCTTGGAACCCTTCACTTTTAAGCCACCGGTTCTGTTGTGTGAGGGTACCTTCTTTCACTGGAGACAGGTATTACATGGCCCCACATGCTACTAACAAACAGCTCAGGGAAATTTCATGAGGGCAAGAAACCCCATCAGTCTCATTCCCAAATCTACAACAAGACTATTTTCTAGCAAATAGGTTTCTCGTCCAACACACCTCCTCTTCCAACCCTCAAGAAAGAATTAACTGTTTTTGTGGCATGGGAAACGATGCTCTATCAAGTGAATGATCCATCCCCAAACACTTGGGAGCAAAATACTCAACAAGGCATAAAGGACTTCAACCCTGCCCTTCGCATTATCTAAATTTAATAATGGAGGGTTAAGGTCAAATTTTCTGCTTACGGAACAAAAAAATTAAACTCGAAACTAATAAGTACTTTCCCATTATGGAACCTTAAAAAACTACAAGTGGATTTAAGAACTTTATGGAGTCTCGAGAGAGTTGGCACTCGGAGGGCTCGCCTCCTCTGTCGGTAGGACCTTGAGAGGGCTAGTGCCGCACATGTTGGGAAAAGCAGATGACCTCCTTCGGCTTTTCTATGACTTCACTTAGCATTTGGTTAATTCAAGAAAGTGTAAGTATAACAAGCAAATGGAAACTAAAAAAAATCACTGAAGATTAACTTTCTGATACAAATTTAGTCTTTCCTAGAGCAAAAGATTTAGAAGGAAACTAATTAGCACCAGTTCATTCTCCTCCAAATATTCCTTGGTGATTAACACCTATGTGTACATAATGTATATTTGAAGAGCCATTTTCCTCCGACTTACATACCTCACTCCTAAAAACTTTGGTTGTTCTCCGGGTGCAGAAGTCTCTGTCTCCATCTTCAAACTGTCGATGTGCGCAATCGAGATGACGGTCGCAGCCACGTACCATGGGAGCGCCATGAAGGAGCACACCACCATGAGGATGGCCACCCAAAAGAGATCCAGGTGATAACCGGCTCCTTTCTGTAGGAAGACAGAGAGTTTGTAGAGAAAATCCTCCCATTTTCCATCCAGCAGGTGTGCCAGCATAGAATGAAGATTACCCAAAGAAGCCATCTTTTTTTTACACCTTGCAAAAATATCAACTAGAATATAAGCTCTTAGAGAGAAAGAACTGTACATTCCTCATTTTGCTTTTTGTCTGTCTCCCTGGCCCCCAAGAACGACATACAAAAGTGCCACGTGTCATCTTCTGTACTATAAACGTTTTGAAACACTGTTCATCTTTGATGTAGTGGCAGCTTCACGTACTACTTTTGTCTGCCAGTCCTCATGCAATTTGTGCAACCTGAGTAGTGGCGATGTATGTCTACCTTGATGAGGTGGGGGTAGGGGGGAATCCAGTGAAGCAACAGAAGAAAGGCATTTAGTAGAAATGTACCTGGTAGTGCTTATTGTGGAGTGGGGCTCAATCAATGGTGCTAGTAACGGGGGGGGGGGTACTGCTGGTAGCTGCTCCTACAAGCACAGTAAGCACCTTGAAGGCACACACCCTCCTTCTCTGCTTGACAATGCTCAACAGCATGCAATTCACCTAGATGTTAGTCAGGAGATACACCCTCCAGATCTGAGAGCAATCTTGAATAGGTTTGTAGAAGGTCATTTCTCACCTTTCTTCGTCCTCAAAACGAACAAACAACTACATGTATTATTAAAGAAATTAACACATCCTTAATCACAACTGCCCAATTCCAAACATCGCTCACTGGTCATAATACCCGCCGTTTACTGACTGGAGGAGCGAGCAGACGTTGTAACCAGAGGTCCAGCTCCTTTATTCACTAAGTAATTATTATTCAATGAGCCCACAATGTTATTCCATGGTTATATTTCTGTGCTTTATTTATGAAGAAAGCAAAGGCTTACTACTCCTATGGAGTCTGGGAAAACAGAGCAGTCCATTTTCACAGCCGGGAAGCAACATTACCAAGAGCAGAAGCATCACCAATCCAAGGGAACGGAGAGCTTGGCTTCAAGAAAGGAGAATGTGATTTACACTGGAAACCCAGTGACTGGTATCGTTCAGATCCTGTTACATCAGGACGCTGCTCGCCCGCCTCTCTCAGAAATGCCAAGATTTCACCCCTGGCTCGCACACATGGGTCTAATCATGTTCTCAGAGAGCTCATCCCAGGGAGGGAGAGATGACAGGAAAAGGAAAGCAGCCTTGGCTGGGGATGAAACCTACAGGGAGATGAGGAGGTTACTATATAGTCATTCAAACAAGCCAGTTCCTTTCAGGAAAGCAAAACGGCGTGAATTGGAACTAGCAGGGTGGAAGAAGGACAAAGGTAAGGAGGAACTGAAGTAAAGTTCTTCAAAGTGTCTAATGAAGTGGACATCATCAGCTCTCTGCAGCCTCAGTTATTCCTTTTGTCAACAAAGACGGACAATCCACTTGCGAAAAGGCACAGTTCTAGGTGCTGGTGATTCTGGGTGAATATCACCTGTCCTGTGACTCCGTCACAGTCTGTGGTTATACGCATCTGTGACTTCAGCAGATAACAACCTCTCCCTCCACTGAGTCCACGGTCTATGGAAGGAAATAATTCTACACAACTAAAATAAGTGAAATATGCAGCCAACCCTATGAACGCTAGAGCACATGTAAAACCGAACCCTGGCAGAGAAGAAAGTCAAATATTTCCCACTTAAACAAGGTAAAGAAAGCAGAAATCTGGTGCCCTGTCAAAGGCAGACGACGTGCCAGACCTGGAAAACACAGCAGTCTCATCAAGTTCTAGCTCTCATTGTGTACTAATGGTACTGAGAACGAAAACTTACTGACCGTGGCTGTTATCCTGAGTGTAGGAGGGAATCGTTGGAGGGTTTTGAACAGAGGCATGACATGTTATGCTCTAAACACGCTGACTGCTGTGTTCAGCATAGACTGAAGAGGGTCAAAAAGACAGTGATCCATTGGGATGCAGCTGTAACGCAGGAGACTGTGGTGGTGTGAACAGGAGTAGCCTGAAACAGTGGTTGTCATGCGCATGTGTCATGCACTTGATCTGGCTAAGTCCTAACGAATTTTGGACGCAGTGTAAACTCCTCTGGCTCAGAGGACTTCCTGCACCACCTGGGACAGGCAAGCTCTCTCTTAACAGACTCTTCCAAATCACTGTCGCCTCTCCCTCATGCCACGACGCAGGCGATTATTTCATGAATGCCTCTTCCTCATAAACCCGAAGCTTCAGGGACATGAGTCTTTTGGTTCACCATAGAAGCCCCAGCACCTGCCACAACGCCATCAGAGAGAGGAAACTAGATAAATGTTGGTTGTATAAAACAGCAAATATTAATTCCTTCACTCAGTGCTGCCCATTTTCCAGGTCTCGGACATAAAATGACAAGACACATACTTCGTTCTGAAATAGCTCATAATTTAGTGGCAGAGGCAGACAATCACATGCATCCACCATACCATCGTGTTAGAGGTGTACAACAGGGGCAAGCTCCGTGCCATAGAAGCATGCAGGAGGCGCACCAACTCATCCCACAGTAAGAATCGGTTTGCACAGCAAGTATTATCTAAGCTGAGTCCTAAAACATCAGCTACAGGAAGCTGGAAGATGAATTATGAGAAGCAGGGTGAAAAGTCAGGAACATGTTGCAAAGATGAAATGGAGTTGGTGTGAGAAATACTGTTACAGGCATTAGAAAGCTTTAAGGAATTTAAACTAATGCCTTTGGAAAGTTTTATGGAAGGGTTGAAGGTTTCTAAACAGATAGATTTCTCTTAGAAAGTTCGCTTTTTTCATTTGTGGAAAATTTATTAGACATAGTCAAAATAGTAGACAGAAAGGCCATACAAGATCACTGTAATAATCTAAGCTAAGTGACAGCATTGGGGAACGATGATTGATAAATGTGAAGAATTTAAGGAGACTGAGTCAGAAATGGAAAGCAATACATTCACTGCACCAAATTTCAAAGTTCAAGGTTGATTATGCCAATATCATATGCCACATACAGTAAACAAGGGAGCTATGGTGTTAACAGAATGGTAAAAAATATGCTTCCAAATTCACGGTGCCTCAATTATTGCTATAAAGACCACAGAACCCAAGGGCTATTTTAGGGCTGTTCCTACACAACAATCTATACATATGAAAACAAGCTCGTCTTAATATGTCCCTTTTGACTAAAAATATCTGAGCGACTATGTTTGGATGGAATATAAATAATACTCAAATATTGGCACTTTTTCCAGAAATAATTCTGCAAGAAATACAGAAAACCGCATTTTTCAAAAATAACGTGTGAGATTTTTATTTTTTTATCTGTGCCTTACCCTTCTTCCCCAGGGCCTCTGGCTTTTTCAGACTCTCCTAACTTTTCACCCAGAGTGCACTGGGGCTTCCTCGCTGTTCTCCCCACCTCCCTCTCCTCTTGTCTATCTCCCGTTCATCCTACTGCTGTCAGAAGGGCATGGAAATGCAGTTCGGATCCCCTCAGAGAGTACGGAAGACACTGAGAAACCAAGCAGGCTTCAGTGAGCCACTCTGAGCCAGCAGGGCTCCTAGGTCTGGCCCTGTGATGGGGCCCTGGAGGCTTTCCTGAACCTCTGACCAGCCCTGTCCTGTCATGGATGCCACTTTGCAAGTGGGCATTGTGTTCCGACTCCTTGGTATGCGTTTACATCTGGCCTTTCTCTTCAAGGCCCGGCTCCAGTTCTCCTTCCTTCACACCACTCCATCAGCCCTGGTCCTTCCGGCTGCTCTCGTCTCAGAAGGCCCTGCTTAATGATACTTGCCTGCTCTGAACTCTCTGATGGCTTCCTGCTGTACTCGGGGGCGGAGGGCAAAACCGTACACTCTCCGCTCCCAATTTTAAGGTTCGATACTAGTGCTTCTTACTGGGAACGGTTGGCTATGTCTGGAAACAGTTTGGCCTATCACTTCTCAGAGGTGAGGGTGCTACTGGTGTCTGGTAGATGGAGGGAAGAGATACTACTTAACATCCTACAATGTACAGGGCGCCCTCACCCCACCAACCCAGCCCACAACGCCACGAATGACAAGGTTGAGAAACACAACCTATGAGGATCTAGTCCCACTAGCTCTTATCTCAAATTAAACTAATAGCGGCCCATGTTCCAGCCACTAGGACCAGCTATCTGTGTCCTACCCAGAATGCATGCTGGTCTTTTAATTTGGTCGTACCCTTGCTTGGAAACCATTACTTCATAAACATTTATTGAACATCCAGTTTGTACTGGGCCCTGTGTTGAATATCAGAGTAGGCTGCAAAAAGTTCAGGGGAAATTCTCATTATCTCTTAATTCCATTTCCATACAAATTACTTAAAGTCCCCTCATATAGGACAGAACCCCTGTCTTTAAAAGGTTAATGATGGTTGGATGAGGCTGGAACGTGACACAACTCATTTAATGTGCATGCACCAGTGAAGGGGCCCGGCGGTAGCCTGGGCTCTTGAGTCGGCTGCTAACCACAGGGCCAACAGTTCCAACCCCCCAGCCGCTCCACAGAAGAAAGATGAGACTTTCCACTCCCACAAAGAGGTCCAGTCTTGGAAAGTCACAGGGGCAGTTCCCCTCTATCCGAGAGGGCCATGAAGAGTCAAAATCGAGTTGATGGCAGTGAATTTGGAAAACTTGGACGTGCAGGTATAGAGACCAAAGGAAAGCAAGATCCCTTCCAACCTGATTGGCGATAGGAAGAGAAAAATCTTCCAAGTCCCTCCATGGCAGAGACTACAACTTAGAAGACCGCCTATCTTCAACATCTGACCCAACTGTTCGACACACGGCCGATCCAGGCTCAGGGAGACCCTTGTGCGTCAAAGTCACACTGTGCTCCAGAGGGCATTTTCAGAGGTGGGTTTTTCAGAAGTATGTAGATAGCCAGGCCTTCCTTTGGGGGTGCCTGAGTGACTGCAAACCCCCAGCCTTTTGACTAGCTGCTGAACGCATTTTCACCACCCAGAGACTATAAATGTTCAAAGACGCAGCATGCTTCTGAAAGTTTAACAAAGGCCATCTTCATCAATATGAACACAAAGGCAGTTCTCGATTCTGTAACTGGAAATTATTTAAGTACAATGATAGGAAGTGAATTTTTCTTTTTGAGAAGGTATATGCTCTGTTATACAGAACAGCAGTCATTTAGGAATAAATCCACAGTAATAAAAATCTATGAAACAAAAAGACTAGCCTAGCAATTTGAAGTTTCTGTTTGGTACTAATAACAGTGCACACACTCCAGTTTATGGGGCACCGTAGCTCCCACTCAGGAGCCTACGCCCACCTGAGGGGACTCACGGTAGAATGAACTGTAAGTAGAAATTTGGAGAGGTTTGAAAAACATACCAAAAGTCCAGAGGATGACATGTTGGGCTATGGTCTAGAGTGTGCTCACGGAACCCTCCAGTACGGATGGCGTCTAAACACAGCTTCTGATAACACACGCACTGTGAGCACTGACGGTGCCTTTGCATGTTGCTCCATATTGCTCACTTCAAGGAGCACAGCAGCCTTGATAATAACATAGTCTAACCTAGTAACATTCTTCCACATGCATTTGTTTTTGCCTACTTTATAGAAATCATTCTGGTGTGATCCACCGGATGTGAGATGGAAGAGGAATTAAGACACAGGCGATACTCTGATGGCAGAAGGGCATCATGTGAGCAGCGCCGCAGAGCAATACAAATCTACTAAGAGCAGAAATGAGAACAAGATGCAGTACATTAGAGGTGAAAGCCACACTATGCATTGTGCACATTTGAATATTTAAGGATGGGAGGATTTGGACAAGTGGTAATCACAGAGAAATGAAGAGGAGAACGTTTGGTTGAATTAACTAACAGCAAAAAGCACCAGGACTCTAAAGAGAAGCCAGCAGCTCATTTGATTATGGAATTGGCTGGGACGTGTAGAGAACCATTTGAAATTAAATTTAGGTGTATTTATAAAACAAAGCGCCTCAAAGAAATCGATGTTCAAGGAGTGAAGGCTGGTCAATGAAGACTTGGAAATAAGACGCTGGCATATAAGAACAGTGCTTTAAAAAATTATTGCTTTTCAAGAGAAGCAAAGAAGACTGGCTATTAACACATGACTAAACCATTAGAAAAGTCTAGACATTAAATAAAGGGTTATGAGACTAGGAATAGAAAGGAAAAATAAAGACAAAACAAACTAGGGATTGGAGTCATTCAGTGAAATTCACACAAATGAAGAATTTTTTATTTTAGCAGTGGTTTTCAACCTTCCTAATGCTGTGACTCTTCAATACAGTTCCTCATGTTGTGGTGATCCCACCCCAACCATAAAATTATTTTTGTTGCTACTTCATCACTGTAATTTTTCTACAGTTTATGAATTGGGCGACCCTTGTAAAAGGGTCATTGATCCCCCAAAGGGGTTGCGACCCACAGGCTGAGAACCGCTGCTTTAGAGGCTATACGAGAACTGGTTGCTAAAATTACCTAATTTATATATCTAGATATCTACCCTAAACTGTTCCTCCTTCCCACAACAAATCTATTATATTCTAAAATATAAATTAAAAAAAAAAAACCAACAACCCCTTCTCTTGTGAAATGCCCCAACTTTGTGGTCAGAAGCTTAGATTCTCGTCCTCTCTCTACTGACTGACTCCGGAGCTGTCCTGACCTCACTGCACTAGGTCTGCTTTTGAGAGCTCTGCAGGGAGATGTGGAGCACAGCTAACCAAACGGAGGCCAAAAAAAGCCCCAGTGCCTTGGCGTTCTACACCAATACCGAGCTGTTCAGCAAAGTGGAAAGGTGGATCCCATCCCAATCAGAACAGGCAGCCAGCCAGAACAACCTGACATGGTGCCAAAGCAAATGCCACCCCAAACACCGCTGATTTAATGTCACAATGCCTCCAGCTATCACTGTGACTGGTTCCTTTTTAAAATCAACTCCAGAGCAGTCAGGGCTCTTAGAATTCTAGACAGATTCTCCAGTGTTCACATTCCCTAGCTCTCCTTTGGTAACAAACTGTGAACAAAACAATTTCCAGAGGGCAAAGCCTCTGATGCGTGATGAACTGTCCACTGGCATCATCAGATCTGCGGCACAAGACCAGGCACTTATTCAGTAACTATCTTCATCTGGTTTCAAATGAGCAATGAGAAACACAATGAAAAGTCTTTGATACACACTCGACTCCTATGTCAATCTACTTAGTCTTTCCTATGTTTTCTGCAGGATGATAACCGTAACAATTCTATATTTTATTGGTTCTAAATTTTCTAAATCTGAATTTAAAATTTTATGATTATGAAAAAATGAGGAAACAGTTGCCATTTACCACCAAAGAAACATAACAAATTGCACCAACTATAAATTAAAGCCAAATTTTGTTTCTAATTGTTTTTATCAAAATAAATATATTTTAGGGAGAATCCATTTCCAGCACTATGGTAAGCTAACACTCTATCAAGTACATCATGTACACACACACACGTAATCTTAAATAACTGTTCTATTGTTTTTTCAGGTATTATTCAATATATTTTCAGTAATATTTTAAAAGTCTTATAATCACATCCTGTGTACCTCTCTTATA
Organism: Tenrec ecaudatus; assembly: GCF_050624435.1. Taxonomy (NCBI): domain Eukaryota; kingdom Metazoa; phylum Chordata; class Mammalia; order Afrosoricida; family Tenrecidae; genus Tenrec; species Tenrec ecaudatus. Next base: position 152,998,059 of record NC_134532.1, read on the forward strand.
ATTCTGGTTAAATTTCAACTGTATGACAGCGCATCAGATGGACACACGCTAAACAAAACTGAGAAATCACCTGAAGAATGACAGCATGCCTGTAGGAAAGGACAGGACAGGAAAGTCATCCTGCAAACACAGTGACAACAAGAAAGTGTGTCCACAGGACCAGTAAGCCCCATAAAAATGGTGCCAACTCTTAGGCTAATAAGGCAAAGACTGTAATTACCATCTGAATTCCAGGGACTAAGAGCCGTGGACGAGGAGGTATATGTTGGAGATACTCATGAACAAGAATATCCTACACACCGCAAATTGGTCAGTTGGTCAAGAAGGAAAATATAAAAATTCTTCAGAGAAAGACAACAACCATGCCTGCCTTCATCTGGTCACTAAGTGCAATATAAAGAGGGAAAAAATTCCCCAAGGTATTTCTAACCATAATCTGTAATCATGTAGGTTTGGGGGTGGAATTCACGTTGGCCCTGTATTGACAAAGTATAAGCCAAAAATGCAGCTTAAAATGGTCCTGGCATCCTGTGGAGGTTGGCCACAAAGCCAAGCATATGAAATGCAAAAAGAATGACAAAGAAGCCAATGCTTATTAAAATTGATCAGCGGGGAAACAAGCCAGCAAATAAAATGTCTAAAAGAAAACAACATAAAAATTTAAATAAAACATCTGATGGATCAGTTTCACAAAGAAAATAAAGGAAAGTACCTAAAGTTCTAGAACTATTTCTAAGAAAATTAGCAAAGACATAGATATGAAGAGATTGTACAACGCCAAAGGATAAGCTATATTTTAAAAAACAGGCTAGAGGAAAATGGAGTACAAATTGAAAAGAGAAAGCAATTTTCCCTTGAGAGTCCAGAAAAGTATACTAGAAATTTAAAAGCAAAATTAAAGACATAGATAAGAAGAGATTATATAACATCAAAGGATGAGAGATATAAAAAACAGGCTAGAGGAAACAGGTGGATGGAAAGAGCCAAGAAATTTTTATACGATGGAAAGAGGCAAGAAATTTTTACTTCAAATTCCACAAAAGTACACTAGAAATTTAAAAGCAAAAAATAAATAAATAAACCCATCCTCCAGAATCGAAAAGAACAACAACACTCATCTTCTGCTTCAGAGAGTCGAGTGAAACTAACATGCAATAGAAATAAATCCATGCCTACGCAAATTGTAGGAAACACCAAAATAAAGACAAGAAAAGAGATCACAACAGCACTCAAAGGAAAGATAGACTATTTACAAAGGTTTGACAATTCTACTGACAGTTCATTTTTTAATGCAACAATGCACATCAGAACTAGTGGGAAAATGGCTTCAATTGCTAAAAGAAAACAGCTTCAAACTAGAGTTATATGTCCAGAGAAAGATATGTCCACTGTCTATGAAGAAAAGGGGAGAAATGAAGATTAAATGATGATTTAATTGGTGTCACTGAATTGTGCACAAGAAAAAATGTAGAATTGACAAATGTTATATATATTTATGATAATTTGGGGGGAAAAGAATATTCACTGTACACAGACCTCCCAGGAAAATTTCTAAAGCAAAGCCTCCCCATCCAAAAGAGAAGAGCTAGGGTCCACAGTTCAAAGGCTAGTCGCCTTCACCCAGGAACCCGCCAGGAGCAGGGAGGGAACATCAAAATCTTAGGATTTCTAAGGAGGTATATGTTGGAGACACTCATGAACAAGAATACCCTACACACCGCACATCGGTCAGTTGTTGTTGTTGTTGTTGCTGCTGTTAGGTGCCCTAAAGTCGCTCCCACCTATAGTGACTCTGTGCATGAAAGAAGGAAGCCCTGCATGGTCCTGTGCCAGCCTCACAGTTGTTCCTAAGTCTGAGTTCACTGATTTGGCGACTTTGTCAATGGAGAACACCAGGGCTTGGGTCAGGAACATCTTAGTCCTCCAGGTAACATCCTTGCGCTTCAATACTCTAAAGAGGTCACGTGCAGCAGATTTACCCAAGGCAACACAGCTTCTGATTTCTTGGCTGCTGCTTTCACGGCACTGATTGTGGATCCAAGTAAGACAAAATCCTTGACAACTTTAACCATTTCTCCATTTGACATCATGGTATTTACTGGTCCAGTTGTAAGGATTTTGGTCTTCCTTCCATTTGTAATCCAGACGGAAGGCTACAATCCTTGATCTTCATCAGCAAGTGCTTCAATCGGTCCTCACTTTCAACAAGCAAGCTTGTGTCATCTGCGTACCACAGGTTGTGAATAAGCCTTCTCACAATTCTGATGCCACACACAACTTCATATGCTTCAGCTTTTCTGATGATTTGCTTGGCATACAGAATATACAAGTAGGGTGAGAGATACAACCCCGATGCACACCCCTTGTGATTTTAAAACATGCAGTGTTTCCTGGCTTTGCTTACACGACTGCCTCTTGATCAGTATATAAATTCTGAATGAGCACAGTGAAGTGTTCCGGAATTCCCACGTGAGCCACAGTTTATCACGGTCCACACAGTCGAATGCCTTTGCATAGGCAATGAAACACAGTAAATAACTTTCTGGTGTTCTCTGCTTTCAGCCAAGATCCCTCTGACATCAGCAATGATATCCCTTGGTGCGTGTCCTCTTCTGAATCCAGCCTGAACTCCTGGCAGCTCCCTGTCAGTGTACTTCTGCCACAATTGCTGGATGATCTTCACCAAAATTTTACTTGTGTTGGGATATCACTCTATACTTTAAGAATAGTTGGTCCACATTTCTTTGGAATGGTACAAATATAGATGTTTTTTTCCAAGTCAATTAGCCTTGTAGCTCTTTCCCAAATTTCCTGGCATAGATGAGAGAGTGCAGAAACATGTCAATAGGTATTCCATAAATTCCTGTAGCCTTGTTTTTGGCTAATCCACTCAACGCAGTTCGGACTCCTTCCTTCAGCACCATCGGTTCTTGCTCATGGACGACCTCCTGAAACGGTCGACTGTTGACAAGTGCTTTTTGGTCCAGCGATTCTGTCTTCTTTCCATCTTCTCTTGATGTTTCCTGCATCATTCAATATTTGGCCTAGAGAATCTTTCAAAATTGCAATTCCAACCTTGAAGTGTTTCTTGAGTTCTTTCAGTTTCAAATATGCTGAGCGAGTTCCTCCCTTCTGGTTGTTTAATTCTAAGTCCTGGCACAGTTCACTGTGATACTGACCTTCTCTTCTCCAGCTGGTTTCCCTTCCAGTTTCTTTAGCAACTCTATGATTAAGAGCAATTTTCAGTCTTTTCTGATACCCACTCTCATATTTTCTTCCTTTCTTATTTTTTTAATGACCGTTTGCTTTCTTCATAGATGATGATATTGATGTTCTCCCAAAGCTCATTGGGTCTTTTCTGTCATTAGTGTTCAATGGGTCAAATTAGTTCTTGAAATGTGTTCAAAACTCATGTGGCAGACTCAAGGTCATGTTTTGGCTTCTGCGGACTTGTTTTAATTTTCTTCAGCTTTCTCCCGTGCTTTACACAATTGATGTGTGTATGGATTGTGATAAGAATTGTATGAGCCCCCAATAAAATGATTAAGAGAAGAAAAGAAAGTAAATGTAGTAGAAATCAGGAAACATCAGCTTCAAGAAAAAAGAAAAAAAACAAAACGTTATGGTCTATTCCACAATTGGCTCCTGGCTTAATTGTAGCTGCTGATATTGAGACTGTCCATCATGTCACGTCTTCCCACAGAGGGAGTCGATCTGATTTCGGTGTATTCCCTCTGGGGAAGTCCACATGTATTGTCGTATTTTGTGTTGTTGAAAAATTAATGACTTGCTGTGAACAAGTCATTGGTTTTGCAAAACTCAATTGTGCAACCTCCAGCTTCATTTCTGTCACCAAGTCCCTGTTTTCCAACTACTGTTCCTTCCTCTTTGCTTCCAACTATTGCCTTCCAATCACCAACTGTGGATTTCCAAGACTGTAACTATTTATTGGAGTGGAAACCTGCTGGTTCCGTTTCTCTGGAGACCCTGAGGAGTAAAATGATCACGGCTACGTGACTAGATGACAAAGTGCAACTCACTGCCCTGGAGTCAGTGCTGCCGAGGGAGCCTTACAGCTCAGGGTGGGGCTGCCCCTGGGGGATTGTCAAACTGTACATCTTTTCAGAGGTAGAAACCCCAATCTAGAAAAGCCCCATGTTGGCAACAAAGAACATTCTAGTCTTATGCTGCTGAAAAGAGTGCATATAAGTAACAAAATTTTACATTAAAATAAAATATGCATTTACAATGTAACTAACACAACTACAGAAACATCAGCAACAAGGCTAAGAAAAGATACAGTGCATTCCAGGGGTGTGTGATGCCAAAAAAGAGGAAAACACAGCTCTACTGATGTAAAAGAGCAAGCAAGAAGAGAACACAGAAAAAGTAAGACAAGTAAACATTTGTAAAATGACATAACATCGTAGACAAGAACTCAAATATACCACTGGTGATTATCCATTTAAATAGACTACACACTTGTTAAAAGCAGACTGTAAAAATGAGTTTTAAAAATTCAACAATATGTTATTTATTTTAAAAAGTAAATCTGAATGTTTTATAGCCATTAAAACATATGATACAGGAGGGTCTATTGTTTTCATTGTATAAGACTATCATGTCCCTGAATAGATTTATTCCTAAATATTTTATTCACTGAGATTCTTTTTTTTTAACAATTTATTAGGGGCTCATACTACTCTTATCACAGTTCATACATATTGTAAATATCATTCCCTTCATTTCCCTTTCAGATGTCTCCTTGCTGAAACATAGAAATGAACTGATTTTTGTTTATTGACTTTATACCCTGCATCTTTGCTACATTCCTCCATTACATATAGTAGATTTCTTGTGGACTCTGGAATTTTCTACCAAGACAAGAGAAGGCAAATACATAAAGAACAACATTTATTAATGATTACGTGGGGCGAGGAGAGGGACTGGTGTTGGCAGGGTTAATGCTGAGAGGAATACTGCCTTGATTAAGGGTTAGGATTGTCCAGCTTATTATTATACTCTTCAATACATTTACTGGCTGAGGTAGTTAGTTCATTGTGCCAACCTGGCTGACAAACACATGTGGGATTAATTGAAGGGCAGAGAGATAAATGGCTCAGCAAGCCTCGCCTTTCTTGTCTCTTACTCTTTGATCATTGGACCAGTTTGCAGCTGCCTTGCTTGTTCTGTGCTTCATTTGCTAGCTACACTACCCGTGGGACACCTAACCCGTGGACTGTGTCGCTGTAATTTGAGGTTCCTTCAAGACCTGCTTCTCCACACAATTGGAATTTACATCTCTTGAGCTGGGGACTGTCGGACACTGGCTGACTGTTGTGACCTGCCTTGCTGTTTGCTGCCTGTGCCCGTATAGCCTGAATTGCTCTACAGAGGACTACCTGGCAGCCCTCAAGACTTGAAAGACTGCCAGTGTCACAACTGTCTCACGGGAGTGAGTGGCACTGAGCCATTTGCACTGCTTTATAATTTCTTATGTTATATATCTATCTGTCTCTGTGTGTATATATATACATATATATATATACACACAATTATAAGCATTCTGGTTTTGTTTCTCTAGAGCACCCTGTCTCACACATTGGTAAGAATTTGTACATAGATACATTTGCAAAAATCTCACAAACACATGGGCACACCTCAATACTAGCTGCTAAAGCTGCGTATGTTCGATCAAAGACTCCATTGGCTTTGGTTCTGTAGCTACGGGGTTCAGGGTTATGGTTTCATGAGACACCCCAGTCCACTGGCCTCAAAATACACTTAGTGCTTCTGTCCTACCTCCTAGTTTGTTACCTAGTGCCTGCGGTCTAGCTGCCAGGCCACCTGAGGCACACCAGCTGGTCTCTTTTTTCCTGGAACCACCGAGGAAGCTGCAGGACTAGGAGGCAGATATGGAGATTGCCTCCACAATTGTCTGAACCAGGGGTGCCAGCTCCCGTTAGGAAACACCCTGCTCCAAGAGCAATCCTGATCAACAGGTAGAAATGAAGGTCTGATTTTTTTAAACTGGGGGCTCTTACTGCTCTTATAACAACCCATACATATATCCATTGTGTCAAACACATCTGTACATATGTTGTCATCATCTTTTTCAAAACGTTTTCTTTCTACTTGAGGCCCTGGCATCAGCTCCTCATTTTTTTTGAAACTCGGGAATTTTTAATGATCATGGACTCCACACTGACTGAGGCCATGACGTTTCCATGAATCCCTGAAACTCTCACTCTGATACAATTTTTCAATCTTAAACCTAAAATATCCTCCCAAAGTCTTCTTAAGACAAAACAATAGAGTAATTTAACTAGTAAAAATAACAAACAACTAACCAACTGCCTTGAGCACTGGGCACTTTTAAGCTCTATCAATATAGGATTCAACTGACCGTAAACTATGGCCTGCTAGAAAACACAACAATTGTTCTGGATGAAGAATGGACAGAATGCTCCCTGAAAGGGGCAGTGATAAGACTCTGCATCGCATACTTTGGACACACAATCATGAGAGAGCAGTTTCTGCAAAAGGACAACATGCTTGGTAAAATATAGAGTTACCAGAAAAGAGGAAGACCCCCCCCCCCCCCCAAACTCCGTGGATCGACATGGTGGCTGCAACAATGGACTCAAACATAACAATTGGGAGGATGGCACAGGACCAGGCCATGTTTTGTTCTGTTGCAGACAGGATCACTCTAGGCCTGAACTCCTCGGTCGGTAGTACCCAACCACCACCCCCTCAGTGCACTTTCACTAATGTGGAGGAACGACTCAGACAAGGAACAGGAGAATGGTAGTACATCTCAAGCTGAGTGGTACAGGTAAAATGGTTGGATTGGTGTATATTTTACTGTGTCTATTCTGAACAATAAAAACAAAAACAAATCAAATTAAAAACAAACAAACAAAAGTAGATCCTAGGTTTAAAATGTTACCCCAAAAATACAATACACCCGATCCAGACAATTTTTTAAGCCTGTTGGAAATTCAAACTAAGCAGAAAAAAAGAGAATACTAAGTTCTTCTGAGACAATGAGATAAGGGATCAAGTAGGAAGAAAAGCATTATGAACTCATTTTATAAAAACGCAAAACCAAATCCAGTTCTGTTGAGTTGATTCCAACTCATAGAGATCCTATGAACAACAGAGCAGACCTTGTCTAGATTCCCAAAGGTGCCATTTTCCTGGAAGCAGCCTTCCATGTCTTTCTCCCATGGTGCAGCCGGTGACTTCAAACTGCCCACCTTTACATTAGCAATGTATATACAGTCTTGATACCAAAATCAGAGCACCTAAACAAGTTACAAAAACACTCCAACAGATGCCAGCAAACCACATCCCACTGCCCTGCCTTCCCAATGACAAATGTGTGCTGCTGTGTCAGCACAGGGATTTATTTGCCTTCCTTATAATTTTACCTGCAGGTTCACGCCCTTCCTTTCTACCATGCTCTGTGCCATCCTCTACGGATTTCAAAACTCACACCGAGGTATATCTTAACACTGGGCTCACAACGCCCCAAATTCAAAGCTTTGTTGGGCCGCATCTCTAATAGAGTTCAATAATTAGTCACACACTCTCAAACTCCTCTCCACACGAATCTGAAAATCTAAAGATCTTCTTCTCTTGGTCCAAAGCTTTCAATTTCTTCCTCTCCTGGTTCCTGATTATTATGACATTTACACCTTTACCGTCAGGATCTGCTGTCCTTAAATTACTTCCTACTTTTTCATAGGATCTTTCTCATATCTCTTAGGCCTCCGCTATTGAGTTTACATGATAATTCTTTATATTTCCTAGACTTTTCTTTCTGCTATGTCCGGTATCCTGAAAACGATCCTTAGTAATTTCCATATCTACTTCTAGGAAATGAACTGTAAATACATTGAATGTTTCACTCCAATGATGCTTATGAGTCAATGATAAAAGTGCTTGGACTTGTGGACATCTACTAAATTCAAAGTCTTATTCATCAGCTGCCATCAGGGTGGCTGTGACTCATGGAAACCCAGTGTGTGTCCGTGGTGTGTTCCGCAGGATTTTTAATGGGCAATTTTTCAGAAGCCGATCGCAGGATATTTTTTTTCTGAGTCATCTCTGGGTGACTCAAACCTCTACCCTCCTATTATTGTTTTAATCCCTCCATTCCCCAAAGGATATCTTCCAAATCCAATGTAATCAAACAAACAAATAAAAATCACCCGAGTTAGAGAAGTATTACAAAGATAAGGCAATTTTCTTGAGATACGTCCTAGACTATCAAAGCATTTTCTTTATATTCATGGTAACATTTTTCTAATGTGCACGTGCAAAAACACAGTTTTTCCTCAATATTTTATGGTCAATAACATAGTGAAGCAAATATTTTAAGACAAGGATACACAGGCTTACCCATAGCTCATAAAGGCAAACTATCTGAAAAGTCTTTTATAACAAATCTAAGCGGATTTGATATGACACATTTGACAAGTGCTCAAGAGACATATTAATTAGAGCTTCGTCATTGCCTTCCTAAGGGCAGTTTCCACGTTAAAGATCAGGCGCAGAATGACCGTGGTTAAAAGTGGCCAACTATATTTGTACTCTCTCTGGTGGCTATGGAAATATAATATGCAAGCATTTCTTTGGGTTTACTGAGCTCTACCCACCAGAATACAATGACGGCATGCCTCTGCCAAGCTGTAAGGAGTATCAGCTATAGCATATCGACCCCCCAGAGCCCCCAAACCCAGAACAAAAACAAACCTATTTGAGTGTCGAATCAATTAGTATTTTCAAGGACCCAAAAGAAAGTAACGGGCAATGATCCCCTTCCACGAACACGTACTTTGAGTTTGTGCTCTTTCCTGTTGACGATCACAGCTGTGATTTGCTGGTCCATGAAAATCAGAATGGTGACCAACAAGGCAGGGATGGCAGCGGCAAGGTACACCCACCAAGGGTTGGCTCCAAATGGTGGGACAAACCAGCCTCGGTTTGGACTTGTTGGCTTGAAAGAGAAAGATTGTCATCCAGAACAATAGTTAGTTAACACATACTCAGAAAACAACAACACAAAAACAGCAAACAAACCAACAAAAGCCAAAGTCACTTCCATTACGTCAATTCTGATTCAAAGTGACCTGATGGACAGAGTAGAATGCCCTCACGGGCTTCTGAGGCTGGAACTCTTCCGGAAAGCAGAAAGTCTCATCTTTCCCATACAGAGTGGCTGGTGAGTTTGAACTGCTGGCCTTGCAATTAGCAGCCCAACAGGAGACCCATTATGCCACCCAGGCTCCAAATACATACTATATGGTGAATTATCAATGAAGGCTAAAAAGATTTAGTTTTTCCTCTGGAGAATCAACACATTGAAAAGCAAGAAAGAACTTGTTTACTGATATGCTAGGTGGGACAAAGATTATTTTCCAAAGGACTTTATTTGGGTGGGGAGGGGGGAGGTCAATACTTTTTTAAAAGGGGATAGATAACATGGGCTGATGGAACAGAAGGAAGTGCCATTTTGAGAACTTGGAATAATTCAGTAAAATGACTCAAGATTTTAAAAAGTGATACAGACTTAAAGGGAAGTCAGAAGAAACCCAAGCCCCAAATGCAACGTTCAATACGCTGTATAGGACGCAATTAAACTCATCTATTTTATTTAGTTATTTATTTATAATAATTTTATTGGGGGCTCGCACAATTCTTATCACAATCCATACATCCATCCATTGTGTCAATAACATGTGTACATTTGTTGCCTCATCATTCTCAAAACATCATAATATTTTTAAAAAGCTACTTTAAAAGTCATAACTGGAGTAACAATACTAGGAGGGTAAGGCAAGGCAGGGAGGAAGGGGGAACTGATCACAATGATTGATGTATATCCCCCTCCCTCCCAGGGGGACAGCCAACAGAAAAATCTGTGAGGGAAGACAGTGGTCAGTATATGAAAAACATAATAATTTATAAGTTATCAAGGGTTCATGAGGGAGAGAGGTTGAGGGAGGGAGGGAAAATGAGGAGCTGATATTAAGGACTCAAGTAGAAAGACAAGGTTTGAAAATGATGATGGCAACATATGTACAGATGTGCTTGACACAGTGGATATATGTATGGATTGTGATAAGAGCTGTAAAAGTGCCCAATAAAATAATAAAAAAAGTCATGACTGAACTTATTCAAACAGTCTGGTTTTTCTTACAGATGAAAAAATAATTTAAATGATGAGTTAAATCTTCAAAATTATGACTTTTAGAAAAGTGGAAAAGATAATGATTTCCACCACCACTTGTCTGTCCATTTGTCCTACTGCAGTGGCTTGTCTGTGGCTGTCAAGCTGTGCCATTGGTGTTTCGCACAGAAGCAGGGTCACCCACGGTGAACAAGTTTCAGCAGAGCTTCTGCAGTAAGAACAGACTATGAAGAAGGACTAGGCTTTCTAGTTCTGAGGAATTAGCCAGTGGACACGGTATGGACAGAATCGAAACACGCTCAGATACTGACTGTGTAGTGAACAGGAGCAGGACACTGTCAGAGACAGTGCCATTGGACAGCCTCACCCGTCAGAAGGCACTTCAAATACGCCTTCTCAGAGGGTAGCACAGTGAGGTGGAGGGGCAAGCCTCTGGGAGTGAAGCTTCAGGAACTTCATTAGCTGATGGGGCATGACTCAAAGTGAGAAGAAACAGCTGAAAAAACCTACTTGGAATCAGAAGTTGGGATATGTAAAGTATGGATGTAGGAACACTGGAAGTCATAAGAAAGGAAATGAAACGCAGGCAGATCAATAGCCTCTGCGTTAGGGAGCTGAAATGGACAGGCATTGGTCATCTAAGTTTACTCTGCTGGGAATGAAACAACCGGGAGAAATGGGATTCCTCATCAAAAGGACATTTCAAGGTCTATCTTGAAGTAAAATGCTTTATGTGATAGGATTATGATTTTTGGTTATGATTCTAATTTGACATTTAATTTTAGTGAATAAATAGACTAGATGTATATTTGAGCTTGTCACAAGACTGCTAGCAGGAAAATGCACTAATCGGGAAAAGTGTAATAAAATAGGTTAAGGGAATGGTAAGAAAGCCAAAATGGTCCAGGAAACCCAAAGACAGCCACTCACTCACCTTCAATTCACTTGGCACAATTAGTTTTGGAGTGTCCACACCGACTAGGGCATCTATTATACAGAAGATGAGAATGGACAAGATAATAGCAAAGTCACTGATAAGTTTTCTTGCCTGTGAAAAAAATAAAAAAAGAAACAGTCCTTTTAGCATATATTCAGCTATTGACCCACGGTTGAATTGAATGAAGAATTCTACATTTGCTAGTAACCTTATAAAAAATCCTCCATATGCTATTAACCTTATCAAGAAATGGAAGAAAATGTCACACTGCCAGAGCGCTATTTTAAAGATTCTCTTGGAATCATGTTTTCCTAGGGCCAGGAGGAATTGGATCCCACAGACAAGATACAATGTGTGGATGTGATTAAAGAGAGTGTAGACTGGACAGAGAAATAGACTATTGTATAAACACTTTCTGTAGAAAATTGAAGACGTATTGTGATAATCTATACAAAGACACAGAATTACAGTTATCATTTAGGGTTGTGAGTGTACAGCAATATATGAGTTAATCCAATAAGCTAAGCTGGAAATTCCAATATCTAACAGGGAAGGAATTAAAAAGTCCATTCCATTGCGAGATGTAAATACAAAGACATGGGCAACAGTAACATCAAGCGATGGAAGACGGGAGTGTAATAGTTTAATCAACTTTTTCCAAATATTTCTTATGCCAACTTCCTGTTAACAGGATAGAAGGCTCCTGTTACACAGAGTATTTTTCTCTCTCTCACTTCCTAAGTATTTGCCATGACTTGAGAACTCTGGGGTCAAGGGAAAGGTCTAGGCCAGCGGTTCTCAACCCCTCTGGGGAGTCAAAGGACCCTGTCACAGGGGTCACCCAAATCCTAACAGTAGCAAAATTACAGTGATGAAGTAGCAACAAAAATAATTTTGTGGTTGGGGTCACCACAGCATGAGGAACTGTATGAAAGGGTCGTGGCATTAGGAAGGATGAGAACCACTGGTCTGGGCTTTATAAGATGCAGCAATGAAACCACAGTGTGAGTACAGAGTGCCATTTACAAATTGCTAAGGGCAGCATTGGACCGTTTCGTTTCTCAGAGGCTCTTTTGCACTCTGGCTTGGCTTTGAGGAAGGCCTCAAAGGAGTACTAGAGAACAGACACTGTCTCCTATAAGACAGGGATACACCATTGTATACAATTTGAGCATGCCAGTTGATGCCGACGATACAACAGTAAACAAACAATCCCTGGGTTCAGGAAGCTGCCGTTAAACCATAGACAAGGAATGCTTATCCTCAATTTATCATGGAGAATTGATTTTGAGATTATCATGTACATTCCGAGTGAGCAGTCAGCTAACGGGATTCTGCAAATGGCATAAGACAGATCAGTGAGAGACCGAGTGGTTGCATCCAACTCAGAGGGGCTCTTGAAAGAGCAGTGATGGTACATATGAGGACTGGAAGCACAGGGAATCCAGGGTGGATGACACCTTCAGGACCAGGGGTGTGAGGGGCGATGCTGGGAGAGTGGAGGGTGAGTGGGTTGGAAAGGGGGAACTGATTACAAGGATCCACATGTGACCTCCTCCCTGGGGGAGGGACGGCGGAGAAGAGGGGGAAGGGAGACTCTGGACAGGGCAAGATATGACAAAATAACTATGTATAAATTACCAAGGGCACATGAGGGAGGGGGGAGCGAGGAGGGAGGGGGAAAAAAAAAGAGGACCTGATGCAAAGGGCTTAAGTGGAGAGCAAATGCTTTGAGGATGATTGAGGCAGGGAATGTATGGATGTGCTTTATACAATTGATGTATGTATATGTATGGATTGTGATAAGAGTTGTATGAGTCCCTAATAAAATGTAAAAAAAGAAAAGAGGAGAAAAAAAAAGAAAATGATTAGGGCAAAGAATGTACAGATGTGCTTTATACAATTGATGTATGTATATGTATGGACTGTGATAAGAGTTGTATGAGCCCCTAATAAATTGTTTAAAAAAAAAAAAAGAAAGAGCAGTGAACTACGCGGTCGAGTCTTCAACAGAAATTTCAATAAAAAAACTGGAATTACGGAGATGCCGATATGCTAACGGCTGTCGCACACACATCTTGTTTGGTAGGGCTGGGAGTTTCCTGTACTAATTAGAATCCGGTTCAAAAATACTCTTTAGGCCAGGAGTTCTTTTCCTTGTTTGAAAAGGTTAATTCTGTCTGGATGAGGTTTCGTGAACAGTGGAGGCAGCACAGCAACAGGGCATCCCGTTCGGGATAGTTTAGGGGAGTTAACAACAATTCCAAATGATAATGTCAAGCATAAATACATGATAGGAATCTATCTGGGGAGAAAGTAGCTGTACAATTCAGAGCATGGGAGCCTGGCACCTGTGGTTTCATTGTGTCATCGAAGATCAGCTAAATTATTTACCATCTGTGAATACTTATCCTCTCTTAAATTCAGTTACACTACTCCAGGAATGTAGCCAAAATAATCCTCCAACTTTCTCAGCTGATTATTAAGAATTAATTAAGCTGAGCCACGAAAGTGTTTAAAGCAATATTTGGAGCATAGTAAGCTCTCCTAAATTTAACTATGATTATCTCAAGCTCCTCTAAACCTATTTGGCTGGGAGAGGCCTGTAAAATAACGACCAGAAGGTCTTTGAAAGGAGCTATTAGTTCCAAGAAACAGAAGATGAAAGTCCATTATCATCTGAAACTGCCTCTCAGAGGTAATTTTGACTGGATGTAACCCATTCAAAGGATGCTTCCAAGGGGATCAATACTGCAGCAAACTCCTCTCAAAGTTTATGCTACTAGTTTCAGGCAGTTCAGGATGGTTTGGCAACACATGGTCCTGTGCAGCAGAGTTTCAGGCTTCTCTGAGTGTTTGGATGCTGTTCGGGTACCCAGTCATCTCTGCGATCCACCAGTTCATAAATGACTGGGAGATTGGAGATCACTGGAAAGGCAAGAAAGATGGCTGCTTTATCACTCTCCTAATTTTTACTCAGACAACCCCACTTGTCGCAAACACAGGCACTCTAGAAATTGTGGGAAAAGAAACAGACATTCCCGCTTTAAGAGCAAGAGCTGCTCCCAATTGTGTCTGGGAATCTGGAAGGGCATACCATCCTTAGGCAGCTGTACTCTGCAAGAAAAGGCCTGCCGTCTGTTCAATGATAAGAAGCTGCACTTTGTGGCAAATGGTGGCGATTATGGTGCGGAGGCTCTCTTGCCAGTGGAAGTTGGTTCCGTGAGGGCAGATTTACAGGTACATTGAATGGATTTTGAGCCAAACGATGGATGCTTCACTCAAAAATGGAAGTGCCTCATTCAAAGATGGTGTCATTCCACTCAGGCAGCAGCTGGCCTCTCGACAATGAATGAGCGCGGCTCTCTCTCTCCGCAGTCCTGCCAAGGATCCAGTGGAACACACCAGGCTCCTGAAAAGGCTCACTACTTTCTTCCTAGTCTTCCATTCCTTACTCGTGATTTTTCCCATTGTTACTGTGAAAAACCACCCAAATTATAACAGTTCACAGCTGTTCCCATTTTGCGTCAGCATCTATGATAGAGACTGTTGGAATCAGTTAGACTCTATCCTTAAAGGGCAGATTTGCCCATAAGTCAGATTTCATTACCTGGGGACGGCTCTTACCGATAAAATAGTAAAACAATGGCTTCCTTGTGCACTGTGCTCTTTTAACATCTATCTGTATGTGATCACCCTGGCAACAGCAACTCCAAGCTCCAGCTCGGATACTCAGGGGGCACTGAGTTGAAGGTAAAGGGCAAGGAGGGTGGAGAATGTATGCACTGTTTCCAAGGGTATGCAATGCCACGGAACTGCGCACACAGACACTGTTGACTTGATGCAGGTGATACTGCGTACATTAGGGTAGATGATTCTTGAAAAGAGTCACTGAGTCGGGATCCGCAGTGTAACAAGATCCCCAAGGGCTTCTTACGTACATATACACAGTCTCCTGAATCCAGCCTGAGCTTCTAGTAGCTCACTGAAAATGTCTTGTTGTGACCACTTTTTAATGATCTGCAGCAAAATTTCACTTGCATATTTGATATTAATGGTAGTGTCAAACTCATTTGACTATATGATCATTCTCTCTATTTACTACTAAAATTATGCAGTTAAAATTTTCCTTAAAGAAAAACAAAACAAAATCCGTACAGGCATGTCAAAGAAAAGGTATCTATTTCCAAAGGGTCACTATAAGCCAGCATCAACTCTATGGCAGTGGCTTGGGTTTGGGGTTTATTTCAACAATATTTGTTCCAAATAATTTTAAAATATTGTTTATCATTTCATTGTGGAACAAAAACTTTCCACATTTACAACTAAACCATGTTTAAATGATACATGATTAAATTTTCTTTAAATCTTTTATATTCATTGAAGAACATTATTTTTAAAAGTGAAGTATTTTAATGCTAGCATCTAGAAATAAATCTTTATTAAAATGTGCTAATACTGTCATACACATACATATGTGTATGTATCCATATATATGCATATTCATAAAGTTGGCCAGAAAATGAGATCATCTGTATGTACTCTTTCATACAAGCTTTTTTCATATTTAAAAATATCATTAGTTATTTTAGGTCATGAATCTGTAGATTTAAGCTAAATATATTCCAATATATAATTTTATAACATCATTGCTTAGATTGTTTCCAACTTTCCATTATGATATATTACTATATCACAATGCAAATTTTGCATACATCTAAGACTGTGTCCTTAGAAAAAACTGTCAGCAATACTGTTATGTCAATACACATAAAAATGTATGGCTTTTGGTATATAAGAAGAGCTAACCCTCTTCTAGAATACTGTAAGACCTATTACAAACCCACTGCCGTTGAGTTGATTCCACTCACAGCAACATTAGACAGGACGGACTACCCTACTCATGCCATCCGTGAAGGATTATGTCATATTGTAAAAGGGACATCCATAGTTAGGGGGCAATCAGCCATCACGAAGGATACTCAGAAGATTATAAAACTGCCAGATACCCTAAAGTTATCATTTTTAATACAGTTTTCATAGCTGAATGAAGCAACCAGATTTCTTGTGGTAGTCTGAAGTGTCACATTTAGTCTACATTCTACATAACCACTCTCTAAAGATGTCATTCTCAAAAACATCTCATTAAACTTTCTAAGTCATGTTATAGACCCACATACATTTAGAAGAAACCTGAAGCAGTGCCAGCCTTGTCGGGTATGCCACGATATGTACAAAATTAACCAGGAAAGTTAATGATAATAAAACACACAGCTCCTGTTCTTAAGCGTCAGAAAAATAAACAACCAAACAAAACCACCTGAGTAATGCTGCTTCGCTGCATTAGAACACGCAGTGAGGTGCTCTGGGCAGTAAGTGTCTGGTGCTGAGAAGGTGGCTCTGACTCACAGCGACCCCATGCACAACACCCTGTAGCAGGCCCCCCCCCCCACTCCCGGCCTGTGCCCTCTTCACAATTTTTGTCGTGTTTGAGCCCATTGTCACAGATCCTGGGACGCTCCACCTCATCCAGGACTGTCCTCTTTACCACTGCCCCTCCACTTTACCAAGCACCATGTCCTTCTCCAGGAACTGGTCTCTCCTATGAGCGAGTCCAATAAGATCTTTGCCATCCTTCCCAGCATGCACTTCTTCCACGGCAGATCGGTCAGTTCTTTTGGCTGTCCAGGGTATTTTCAATATTCTTCTCCAACACCAGAGGTCAAATGCATATTTTTTTTCTGTATTCAAATTATTCCTTATTTCATGTCCAACTTTCACATACATGTGCCACAATCGGAAATACCACAGCTTGGATCGTAGCTCTTTAGTCCTCTCAATGTAGCATAAGGGAGATCTATTATTGCTACACTTCCCTCCTACCTGTTCCTCCCCCTCCGCCCCCCGCCAACTACTTGACTGCTTCACAGAAGGTCTCATAGAGTTGACCACATATGTTATATTGTGTCGTGGGAGAATTTGGGCCCACCCAAGTTGACATAAGCCCAACTATCTCATCAGGAATGATGATTTCAAAAGGAATGGCTTCACATACATCATCAAGAATGACATTTCAAAATCTCTCGAGGTCACTGCGTCAGAATCAACTCCAAGGCAGTGAGTGTGTTTCTCTGTAGAGTACTGTTCATTCCTATGTCCCCCTCTTTCCCCTGATGGCACAATACAGTTCAGTTACAGCGGAAATCGGTCTTGGAGAGGATCTATTCATGGGGATAGTCATTTCTAAGACACTGAATCCCGTTTAAACTTCATAATCAAGAAAACTTACTTTTCCCAAGCTTCTCTTGTAGTCAACTCTAAAACTGCTTAGTAAGGTAGGCAGGTCCCAAGCCAACTTCCCAGTGCCATGAGGGTTTACGGTCAGAGTGACACTCTTTAGGGTTCCTGGCATGGTACATCTTTAGGGAGCAGAGCACCTCACCTTTTTCCCACAGATCAGCTGATGGTTCTTAAAGGTTCTTAACTGTTGACTTTGAGGCTAGCGGCCCAAAGCCTAATTAAAAGAGCCACCAGGGGTCCTTAGAGGAAGCAGCAGGTAGGGGAGGTGCTTTAGCAGACTGCAAGTGCTAGCCCATACTAACCTTGGGCTTTAATGTGAACCACAAGGGGCTCTCACCCTATCACAGTGGAACCAGACAGTGTCTCAAGGAGGGTAAGCAATGGGTGTGTCCAGCAGAGTGTATAAAGGGGACTTACGAGGCGCACTCTGCTGCCCGTGTACTGGAGTTTTAAGGAGGAAAGAACTGCTCTCTTTAAGACCTTCTTGCATTTCCAAACATGTTTGTAAAAAGAAAAAAGAAATACCTCTGTTATGGTACCTTCCATTTTCCTCAAACATAACCTTTTCCAAAAACTCCCAAAGAGCCTTTTACATAAGTCAATATATCGATAAATAAAGAAGACCAGGGAAGTTTTAAGTTCCTTACCTGCCAGAGAATGATCGGAAGTCGATGTGTCAATGTTTTCCTGGGAAACACGCACACACACACACACGCGCACGCACACACACACACACACACACACACACACACACTTTTGTTCCTCAATTATTGCTTGGTCCATCCTGTGAACTCACATGTCTCAAATCTAGCTTGGACAAGCATTATAACTTATGGGTGTCTATCTATACCAAACTTGGCCTCTTTGGGCTCAAAACATCAGTATCCTTGGAACTTAAATGATCACAACCTTAAAATGAGATGAACACCAATGAAACCCAAACTCACTGCCATCAGATCGATTCCAACTGATGGCGAGCCTGGTTCTGGAACCAAACATCTGTACAGAAGCAGCGTGCCCATCTTTCTCCCAGGGACTGACTCCTGGGTTTGACCTTCCACAACCTTGTGGCTCGCAGTGCCACGAGGGCTCCCCACACCACTTAAGGCAACCCGTGCACAACAAGGGATTGCCATGAAAAACAAAAATAAAAATAAGAAAAATATTTTCATGGTACCTGGGCGTTCTACAATATCTGGTGATTCCTACCCTTGATTTAAAAAAAAAACTCTGTCTCGATATTACAAATTAAATTTAAATAGCCTCCTTTGATATCAACAGGTTTTTGAGTTGTTTTTACTTTTGAATTATAAAAGTAAAAGGGAGATGATAGTTCTGCCTTTTCCATAATTCATGAGAAAATATCTCAATTAATCTAATAAGACATCATCAACAGTTTCAATATTTAAAGTCCCAAAGCAAAGAAGAAATTAAGTGGATGTGAAATAACCATACACTATTCTCTTGTACCGGGGCAAAAACAGCCTAATAAATCTATTATAAACACGCTCTTCATGAAGAATGATACTCTATTAATTATTAAGAGAGTCAAGATCATGGAGACACCAACAGTGAGAGTTAGTTAATTTGGGGGGGGGCGGGGGTGTGTTTCCACGGTAGCCTGAGGACATTTGGTTTTCACACTGCAGGGACTGCAGCTGCTCGTAAATGAACAGGAAGCGAAGCCGCCCCTGTTGTGCAGCACTCAATGGAGGGAGTGTGACAGACACACGTACAGCAGCAGGGCCTGTGGCTCCCTCCCAATAAATATTAATGCATGATGTCAACTCCTCTCATGATGGCGCCGCTTGGAAAATGCTAAACAACAGTGTAAAGAGCATTCATTCTAGATTGGGAAAAAAATGAAGTATGCCAGACAAGTGTGTGCCTTCTGGCAATCATAACAAGGAACAGAATACGCTGAAATTTTTTAAATTTGATTTCCCCAGTAACTAACATTATAAAGCACTCAAGGCAGAGAAGCATTAATATCAGTCTCAGGAAACAATTACACAACACTGAACATTAACTGGACATCATGTGCTATGACCAGAATTCAACATGACGAAATGTGCTTTTACAGGCCAGGTGGAATTTCAGGGATATAAGCTCCGGTGTTAGAGAGATTTGAGGAGCTATAAAATAAAGTAGGCAATTTATTGGCTGTGGCTTCTAAAGTGGCAATGGAAGTCTCTAGAAAGAAAGAAAAAATTCCTCCCTTGGGGATGGAAAACAGAAAAGTGGGAGAAGGGAGTGGGTAAGATATGACAAAATAATAATAATTTATGAATTACCAAGGGTTATAAGGGAGGTGGGGAGCGGGTAGGGAGGGGGAAAATGAGGAGCTGATACCAAGGGCTCAAGCAGAAAGCAAATGTTTTGAGAATGATGATGGCAACAAATGTACAAATGTGCTTGACACAATGGATGGATGGATTGTGATAAGAGTTGTAAAAGCCCGTAATAAAATGATTTTTTTAAAAAATTCCGACATGGAGCAGGGCAGAAGTAGTGCTGGTGACATGGCTGAGCAGGGCTTCTCAGAGATTCTGGGGGTGGCTGGTGCTGTGTAGTTCGTTCTGACTCACAGTGACTCGATGTGCAACAGAAAGAGCCACTGCCGCTCCTGCCCCATCTTCACAATTATTCGTATGTCCGAGCCCATTGTTGCAGCCGCTGTCAGTCCATCCTGGGGAGGCGCTTCCTCTTTTTCTGTGCCCTGCACTTTACCAAGCACGATGGCCTTTTCCAGGCACTGGTCTATCTGATAACGTGTCCAGAGTACATGAGAGAACGTCTTGCCATCCTTGCTTCTCCGGAGCATTCTGGCTGTCCTTCTTCCAAGATGGATCTGTGGGTTCTTTTGTCTGTCCGTCTGTGCTACTTTGAGTATTCTGCACCAGCACTGTCATTCAAATGCATCAAAGCTTCTTTGGTCTCCCTTATTCAGTGTACAACTTTCACACACATATAAAGAGGATTGGGTATTCACATGCAAGAAGAGTTTGGTAATCAATCACTAAGAGACCTTTCCTTCCATTCTGTCTCAAAGTTGAGTGATAGAACAAGGGAGAATATATGCGTGTGTGGCTGAAGCAAAATTTTCAAACTCCTTTGGAAATATTATGTCTGTATCTGGTCGGTATATTCTAAATTGAAACTGGAAATTTAGAGCTGATTTACATGGGAGCAACCAGAGATGTAGTGGATTACATGTTGGGCTTCTAATATCAAGGGAAGCAGTTTGAAATCCTCAGCCACCAGGCAGAGGAAAGATGAGGCTTTCGACTCCTGTTAAGTGTTAGTCTCGGACGTCCAAAGGGGGACGTTCTACCCAGTCGAGTCGCTATGAGCCAGAATTGGCTGATGGGAAGTGAGCCAACCGGAGGCTGAGGGGTTCAGGTCCATATTGCTTCACTAAATGAGGGCAGCCTTGAGAACAGGAAGGCAGGATGTGTCGTCAGGTACATGACAGCCGTCCTCTGAAAGAAGGGTTACGTTTGTTTTCTGTGGAGCTCAAGATGCACCAGTCCACCCTGTGCATTGAGACTGTTGAAAGGCCAATTTGTGTTTGTACGAGAAATGCTTTCAGAGATACTAAATTCACTTTCTAGGAAGCACTAAGCCAGCATGCACACAACCACTCGTCAGATATAAAATTAAAACACTGTTCACAGACTAGTCAGAAAAGACCATCTGCTCCCCCTCACGTGCTCATAATGACGAACTGACAGGGGCTCCGTGAGAGAGGTAGGGAGATGGAATCTAATTACATTCACAGTGCCTGGTCTAAGCAAAGGTAGCGAGAGGCTGAGTGTAAGGACTCAGATTATAGAACAAAAATCAAGGAGTCTCTGGAAAATTTAATGTGATCGAGAAAAAAAGGAAAAAGCTAAATGGGCCATGTAAATATTCCATTTGACACCAGACCTCTTTCACCCTTCCCATGTTAGGACGCCCACCTGTACTGCATGGTCTACAATGAGGTCCCGTCTCCCTGGTTTCTGATTCTGTTTGGCCAGTTGGCAGCCAGGAACGATGTTAAGATCAACATATTGATTCTCCAACTCTCCTTAAAGGTTGTCTCTAACCGGCTGAATCTCTCAATGCAAGGTTACCATATATGATGAACTGTGTCTTCCAAAGTATGTTTTGGAATCCTCCCAGGGGTTCACGAGTGGTGCAAATAGTGAAGCGCTCAACTGCTAGCCAAAGCTGTGTGGTTTTAGCCCACCCAGAGGCACTGAAGAAGACAAGCCTGGGCACCAGCTTCTGAAAGGTCCCAGACTTTAAGCTTCAGGAAGCACATGGAGCATCATGAGTCAGAACTGACTCAAAAGCAACTATCAAAAATAACATATATGTGGGTGTCAGGTAATGACCTCTGCGTAATACAATCTCATGTTATGCTGAGACCACACCAGTGTAAGATGTGTTATGAGAAAAGTAGATTAAACACAGGGTCTATCACATAGGGGGAGAGAGCTCCTCTACAAGCCAGGAAGCAAGAGTGGGTCCTGGTTACCAGCAAGAAAGATAGGGCCACGGCCCAGACCCTGTTTGGTCTTAGCCTCTCAACTTGTCGGGAAACAACGTTCTGATCTTTAGAGCCACCATCGGAAGTATTTGTGCTAGAGCTGCATGAGATCACTGACATGACGCTTCTTCCTTGGCTCTCATTCCAGGTTCCAGAAACTGCTCCCTTTCCTTTGGGCCTCAACTGCAAACAAAACTCACTTTTATCGAGTCGATTCTGACCACTGGTGATCCTATCAGGGCAGACCAGAAAGGTTCCTTTGGGTTTCGGAAGCTGTAAATATTTACAGGAACAGAAAACCTCGCTTTCTCCTGCACAATCCCTGGTGGGTTTCAACTGTTGATCTGTGGTCGGCAGCGGAGCACATAAACCACTACCCTACCAGGGAAAATTCACTGTTCCTACTCCTGAGGGTAGCACACTCTGTGGTGATTTCCCTAAACCCTACCATCGCCTTTGAAAACAGCATTTAAGGGATATTAATTGCCATCTAGCCAAACATTCCCTTTACAGGTGAGGTAACCAAAGCCCATAGAGCCAGCTGTCACAGGGGACACAGCTAGTTTACGACAGTGCTGGTGCTCCTGCCTCCTACAGCGAGACTGCACAGCATGGAGCACTCACCTCTACTTGATCAGTTTTCCACGAGTCAACAAACTCTAAAGACCTACACGTGCAATTGTTTAAGCAGCCTCCTGGGCTGTGCTGTATCCATCTGTTACTACTATAAGCAATTACAATCACAGCTCTGGTATTGCAAACAGGTGCAGGTAAATTTGAGCATAAATCACTAGAAGTTTAATTTGGGGGTTAAAGGATCTGTGGGTTTTTAAGTTCGATAAATATTGCTAAATTATTTTTTAGAGGTTAAATCAAGTCACATTTCCATCAATAAAGCATAAAAGTGTCTGTCCCCGCCGTTCATGAATAAAATATGCAATAATTTGAAAAAAATTGAGTACCTCTAGTCTGCATCCAACGTTGTAAGTTGACATGAGGAATAAAAGAGAATTATCAGAGTTTTCAACAAATGTATAGTCTTATTTGACTCAACCTACTGTTTGGGAATGGGAGTACTGTGTCAACTAAAGTAGAATAGTACATAATATATGCAAGGTCAGTATTCACATTCATAGTTTTAGAGCATAGGTCCTCAGACTTATTTGACCTACTGTCCCCTTTTCAGAAA
Source organism: Tenrec ecaudatus (assembly GCF_050624435.1). Taxonomy (NCBI): domain Eukaryota; kingdom Metazoa; phylum Chordata; class Mammalia; order Afrosoricida; family Tenrecidae; genus Tenrec; species Tenrec ecaudatus. Next base: position 153,021,223 of record NC_134532.1, read on the forward strand.
AACCTAATTCCTTATTGCCCCTAACAGTGAAAGACGTTTGTACTATAGCCCATAATCCAGGATAAAGGGCGGGCATGTGCTTTTGCGGCCCTCCTGGATTCCTAAAGGAGGTGGCATCATGGAGGCTTCATCTGCGATGTCCGTACAGGGGAGCAGTTACTGAGTTAACCTGGATTATCTTCACAGAAATAAAAGATTACCTCGTCTATCCCTACCTTAGAGACCAACCTCTTCAATGCTAGCTTAAAAGTAAAGCTATTTGGGCAAACGAGACAGCACAAAGGTGTCACTATGAATTCATGTGCATTATATGTGTGTAGTCTTATTAATTAGCTGAAAGTATGACGTACGTGAGTAAGTGTGTAAGAGGAATCTACAGGCTGAATAAACCCACGCACTTCCACCCTGGCCTTAAGAATCATATATATCATCCGCTCTCTGTTTACAAAATGACTTGACAGGGTGCTGCTTCATGCCATTGGACCAGTCCTGATGCACAGCAGCCTGACAGACTAGAGCTGCCCCCCCAGCTTGCTAGCCGTTCATACGACCACCCTTCCTGTTAGCATCTGAGTGTCAGTCATTGCTCCCTCGGGGTGCCTTATTTCGTATATACAACCTCAAATTATTCTGCTAATCTTCCTTAAAGAAATAACAGCCTATTGTAATCCTCCTTCCACAAGCTGTGGCCTTTCTTAACCTCATGTCTCAATGCCTGACAAATTTCTTGGGCTCTCATAAGAAAAAGAACTTCTTTACATGTAATTAACAATTTTCAATTTGGGAGTTCCTACTAACAGAAAATGATTTCCACAGAGACAGATAAAATCGTCTATTATTCTGAGTATTGAAATTATTCTACCATTCTCAAATTGCAATTGGCGTATGCACAATAAATTCTCCGCCTCCTATGGCTAAATCATACCAGACTTTGGCAGTCAGGGGCCACGCAAGGATGGCAACTCCAAAGTGTCCTTCTTGAGCCAGAAAGTTCAGCACACTTCACTAGCAGGCCTCTGGACACCACCCCTCCCCCTAGCCACCAACTTTTAAAAATTTTTTATTTCAGAAGAAGAATCTGAGTACATCTTTCCCTCTGTAAAAGTAAATGCATTTATGTTAAATTTCATGTCCTTCTAAGCAAAAGAATTTCATCAAGTACGTCTCATTATCTTCTAAAGTTCTTCCATTTCTCCTGCGCAAAACCCGGGAGGAGCGAGTTCCTGAGATGGCAGCCGCACCGCGCAGGTCAGTGGTATAAGTCAGATACAGTCAAGATGTCCTAAGAAATATGACATTCTAAACACTAAGAATTGTAAAGCAAAGTATTATCTCAGTCTCATTCTTCAGATAAAACAACAAAATGCCATTAAGAAAAAGTTGGTTGTATCTTGTAGTCTCTCAAAACCACCACCACCCCCACCACCCCCAGGTTTGAGTTCAAGTTCACCCATACATGCTAATGGGCGACAGGATGTCTGCACAACCTTCCTCAATGATGTGTTTGTCCATACTGCTGCATTTATCATTATGGGATGGACAGCTTGGCTCAAATGACACTCGCACACTTGTACCTGCTCTTCAATTTGCTCCCGAAGGCCACAGCTCAATGACTAAACTACTCATAAGTAAAGCTGACAAGAAATGTAGTAACAACAGCATTCTAGATCAGTATGGAATGAGTTTTTTGCTGTGTAACTGAGCACTATGGATTTAGGTGTTTTTGTTTATTCATGCATTATTAGAGAGAATACAACTATTTTTCCTCCCAGAATAGGCAGAATTATGACAGCATTTATGATAGAATTATGTGAGCAAGATCCTTGGAAGATTTCTTGGAAACTGGACTATAGCTGGGTTTAATACATATGCATATGCATTATTTTTTAAAACGCCCAAAATCATATTGGAAAGTGTTGCGCTACAGGTTCACCGTGCAGTATGGGACAGTTGATCGTTGCCCATACCGTGCACATTCAATGAGAATTATGTAAAACTCGGGTAGTACTTACTGTGGTTGGAAAATAACGACTAGTTTTGAATTTCTTGAGAGCCATGGAAGAGGTGTAAGTGCCCAGGAAGAGGATGAAAGACATGAGGCAGATGTCAGGAACAAAATCACAGTTGTTTCCCACGAGCTTCCCTCCATATTTCACGCACTCCTTCGCCGACAAAGATGTCCAGTCGGTAGTAGTGTTATGGTACTGCAGAAGAAAAACATTAAAACATTATTTTTCCCCTATGGAACCCTGACACAACAAAGGCAGCTTTGAACACTTGACAGGCTCTGTCTACAGGGCTTATCCTACATGCTGCCGTGAAGCAGTCTGAGGACAACCATTCAAGAGGGAAATCTGCCTCAGTGTGAACGGAGTAACAGGTGAGGGAGGGAGGGGCAGGAGGCTGCAGCTATTGAAAAGACAATCAGAAGGGTGGAATCTTAGTTTGAGCTACAGCCTTACAATCACCCATTTGTTCAACAGAAACAATCCATAAAGTCTTTCTTTCCCATCAACCCCCCTGAGAGAAAACGGAGACCCAAGAATAGCCTAAGTCTCAAAATGCTCTGTCCCCTGAAGTAGTTCGTTGGTCAAAAAGTACTTCACGTTCCTAGTGCTCAGATTCTCACACTTCTAGCGATGGTCCTTACTGGTTAATGGCATAAAAATTGGAGTCGGTTTACCCAGGAAGCTCTATTTTTACCTAAATAATTAGATTGAAGATAGAAGCAATTAAATCCTATACACATGTTAATGTCCTCTACTTTTTCTTTTTTAATGATTTCTTTTTAAAAAATCATTTTATACTTTTATCACAATCCATCCATCCATCGTGTCAAGCACTTTTGCACATCTGTTTCCCTCATCATTCTCAAAACATTTGATTTCGACTTGAACCCTTGGTATCAGCTCCTCATTTCTTTCCCTTCTCTGCCTGCTCTTCCCTTCCCCCGTGAACCCTTGATCATTTATAAATTACTATTATTTTATCATGTCTTACACCATCCAATGTCGCCCTTCACCCACTTCGCCGCTGAACATCCCCCAGGGAGGAGTTTATATGTAGAGCCTTGTAATCTGCTCCCCTTTTCATCTTTCCTGTTGACTCTCATTCACCCCCTTACTCACTCCCTCACTCACACACACACTCAGTCACTCACACACTCACTGCCTTGAAGTTGTTTCCGACTCATAGCGACCCTGTAGAGCAGGGTAGAACTGCCCCTATGAATCTCACAGATCACAACTTCCCGAGAATAGGCAGCTTCCTCTTCCTCTGACTCGTTGAATCCAGATAATCAATATAAAACCCGTAGAATCGACTCTGACTCAGAGAGCACCTACACAGGTTTTCTGAGCTAGAGGAGCAGGCAGACTTAGCTTTGTCCCACAGAGCAGGTGTCTCCTACAAACCTGGTGGGCTTGAGCCACCAACCGTAAGGTTAGCAGTTCCCCACTTACCTAGCAAAGTCACCAGGACTCATTGATGATAATTATCAGCATCCATTATTGGAATGTGTGGTGATGCCTTGCAGGCTGTGGAGCTGTCGATGGAATGTTTCTCTCTATGTTACGTGCCCTCGAGGGCACAGGCGAACTTCCCCATGTCCTTCTGTGGCATTACTGCTATCATGTCAGTGCTGTTCTTCTAACAAGTGGCTCCCGATGCTTCGTAAGGAGGAGACTCCTCTAGCTCGGGGCCTGGGCACCTGTCCTCCAGCTGCTCTTAACAGTAGCTCTCAGCTCACCATTCCTTTCTTTGAAGAACAGCCTTTAGGCGCACAGCATGACTGCACATGAAGGGCTGTCCCTTCTGTGGCCAGTTCCTGACCAACACAACTCATAGGAAGCTTTCAGGGCAGAGAAGAACTGCCCCCAGGGTGTCCCAAGACGATACATCTTCACCGAAGATGCGCATCTTCCTACTGAGGCAGGGATGGGTCTAAATGACTTGCCTTTGGGTGGGGAGCCGGGCACTAAACCATCGTGCCACCAGTCCTTCGTGCCCAACAGTAACAGAGTACAAAACTAGGCCTTTGCTCAAAGTGGGAACAACTTTGTGGTCCCCTCTGTGCTCCAGCGCTCCCACAGGGTCACGCTGAAGCTAAAGCTGGCTAAGATGATATCACTGTCCCCATCTGCCTCCCCTTTCTTCAGACCATGCCTGCACTACATGACATGCCGTTTAAATACTCACAGCAGATTCAGCCTCTACAAAGTCTAATGTAGAATCGCCATCTGACGCGAACGACTGATCAGCAGTTCAAAGCCCGAGGACCTCTTTCGAGACATCAGTGTGAAACTCTGAAGCTGTGTCCCTAGGATCGTCAGCCCTCTCAGTCACTGGAGCTGAGAGATGGACACGTGCCCTCGGCCTGTCCATTTCCAGGGACGGACAGCTTCCTGGTGGTTCAATACCCCTGTCAGCACAACTTCTGCAGCTACCCTCTTTTTAGTGATATTTGAGCCTGTAACTACTTATCTATTACCCGAGCTTCCTTTGCTGTTCAGAGAGCTTGCTTGTGCACTACTTAGGACTATTTCCTGGAGAGACATTTTCAAAATCTTATTTGTCTAAATGGATGCCAGTGAGGTAATGGGTAAAGGGGTAAGGGCTGGGTTTCTCAGCTTGGGTATATCTCAACTATCCACAACCCTATTCTTCCAGGCTCACAGACAGTGGATATGCAATGTGCTGAGAGAAGAATGATTGCTGATGCCTGTGAAATAATTCTGAAAATAAATTACCCTTGTCATTCATAGGCAAGAGTTCTAGCTCACATCAAACATACCATTAACATTCTTTACCATCCAATCAATTATTTTGATGTGAGTACTCTAGTCAGAAAAATAAGATAACTCTATCTTTGGCCAGATAGAGTTCAAATTTTTATAGAGTTCAAAAGATAAAGGACTTATGAGTACACTTTTCCAAATAGGTAACTTACATTAAAACAATCCCAATGGGCAAGTGTATTTATTGCCGTGCAGACTCAGGTCGAGGTGAAACTGCACAGATGCACATGAAAACATAGCTGTGATTTCTTGCTTACATAAACTTAAGAAGGTCAATATTCATCATTTTTAAGCCTCAAAGGATTTTTCATATATAGTAATGTACAGAAAATTCAGCTTCAAAATACTATGATTCACAAAGAATTTAAGAAACTTCTGTCACCATTTACATCTCAGACTGAGATTCGCAGTATATATTATCTCTCAAGATACAAAGTTTCTTTGTCTACACCTTCATAAATGCCCTTTGACTCCTAGCTCTTTCCTCCATCTCCCTTGACTTTCCTCCTGCCCTACTACCATGCTCTGTCCCCACCTGGGCTGGAGTATACCTCTTCTCTACGCAACCTTACCCTTGATCATTCCCCACCAGGCCTGCCATTCCCCTCTCTCTACCATTTGGGGTCCCATGTTGTTCCCTTGTCCCTGTGTTTGTTAACCCCACTTCCTTACGCCCCCCTACCCCCACCCAAAGTCCCCCCCCCCACCAAACTGTCGGTCCCATTGTTTTTCCTCCAGATAGTTCATCCAGCCTGTCCTATTCAGACACACCCGTGGAGACACTAACATGCATGAAAAGAAAACCCAGGAAAACAAAGCAACAGTATACAACCAGACAACAAAACAACAATAAACCACTGACAAAGGACAAAACAGAACACTTCACAAGAGAAAAGCTTGTAGTTAGTTCAGGGATCGTTTGCTGGCCCTTAGGAGCGCTTTCCAGTCCAGTCTGTTGGGGCACCACGCCCTGGCCCCAAAGTCCACTTTCAGCATTCCCTGGGGACCTTGCCACTCCATTTCCTTGCTGTTCTGCTGCACTCCCCCAGTGCTTCGCATCAGTGTGGTGGGATCAGTTCTGGTGCAATTCCCACTCTGTGTCTCCGGTGCTGTCCCCTGTATCGCCCTTAGTCACTGAGTGGCATCATTTCTCATAGTGGGGCCAGCCATGTTGTTCTCTGTGGACTGGCTGCTCTACTTAGGAACTCTATGATGCTCACTCTCCCGACACAACGGCAGGAGCCAAAGTGGGTGAACAAGTAAATGTGGTGAAGAAAGCTGATGGTGCCCGGCTATCAAAAGAGATAGTGACTGGGGTCTTAAAGGCTTGAAGATAAACGAGCGGCCATCTAGCTCAGAAGCAACAAAGTCCACGTGGAAGAACACACCAGCCTGTGTGGTCGAGTGGTCCCGAAGGGATCAGTTACCAGGCATCAAAGAACAAAAAAATCATATCATTGACTGCACACCTCCATGATAGGATCGCTGAAGACAAATGGGTGCATAAGCAAATGTGGTGAAGAAAGCTGATAGTGCCCGGCTATCAAAAGAGATAGTGTCTGGGGTCTTAAAGGCTTGAAGGTGAACAAGCGGCCATCTAGCTCAGAAGCAAAAAAGCCCACATGGAAGAAGCACACCAGCCAGTGCGATCACGAGGTGCCAAAGGGACCAGGTATAAGGCATCATGCAAAAAAAAAAGATATATGTGTGTATATGTATATATATGTGTGTATGTATATGTATATGTGTGTGTGTATGTATGTATGTATGTATGTATATATATATATATATATATATATATATATATATATATACCATATTGAATGAAGGGGGAAGGGCAGAGTGGAGACCCAAGGCCCAAGTGTCGGCCAATGGAGATGCCCTCACAGAGGGGTTCAGGAGAGGAGATGGGTCAATTAGGCTGCGAGGTAGTACCGATGAAGAACACAGCTTTCCCCCAGATCCTGGATGCTTCCTCCCCCCAACTACCATCATCCGAATTCTACCTTGCAGGGCTGGATAGGGCAGAGGTTGTACACTGGTACATATGAGGGCTGGAGGCACAGGGAATCTAGGGTGGATGATACCTTCAGGACCAAGGATGTGAGGGACGATGCTGGGAGAGTGGAGGGTGAGTGGGTTGGAAAGGGGGAACTGATTTCAAGGACCCACATGTGACCTCCTTCCTGGGAGAGCGACGGCAGGGAAAGGGGGGAAGGGAGACTCCGGATAGGGCAAGATATGACAAAATAACGATGTATAAATTACCAAGGGCACATAAGGGAGGGGGGAGCAGGGAGGGAGGGGAAAGAAAAAGAGGACCTGATGCAAAGGACTTAAGTGGAGAGCAAATGTTTTGAGAATGATTGGGGCAGGGAATGTATGGATGTGCTTTATACAATTGATGTATGTATATGTATGGATTGTGATAAGAGTTGGATGAGTCCCTAATAAAATTTTTTAAAAAAGAAAAGAAAATGATTAGGGCAAAGAATGTATAGATGTGCTTTATACAATTGATGTATGTATATGTATGGATTGTGATAAGAGTTGTATGAGCCCCTAATAAAATGTTTTAAAAAAAAAGATACAAAGTTTCCTCCTCCTGTAAAACTTAAACCCTATATGATTAGCAATTCTATTAAGACATCATTGAACAGACATCTATACCATTTGTTTCATTTTAATGTTATTATTGCATATAAGCTAATATCAGTTAGATTTTGATACCATAAAACTCCCTATAAGATCCAAACTATGGACAAACTATGCATTAGCATTAATAGCTGACCTATTATTGAAACACATACGTAAATATGAAAAGTGAGATGTTATATAATCAACTGATAATTTAATCCCCACAGACATGGAGCCCTGTCGGGGAAAAGATGCGCAAGTAAACCGAACAGAGGCAACGAGAGAAAGCCACCATCTAAAAGGGGATCCGCCTCTCCACAATGCAGGACACCCTGTCGGTGGCTGACAAAGAGAAAGACAGAGATTCTCCTTGTTCCCTACACCGTCCTGGTGAACAGGGATGCGTGCGAACAGGCCACGGTCTCACACACCCGGAGAGCACTTACACGACTGCACATTCTCAGGGTTAGAAAATATACTCTGAAATGAAAAACAGAGCAGTCGAGAGCAACCTGCCACAGGTGAAGCAATGAAAGGACACCAAAACCAAAACAAAACCACCATGCAGAGACACTCCTGATGGCTGACAGCGCAGGTTCGGGAACACCCATTATCCCCTATAATCCCTGCGCAACCCAGGAGAAGCCAATCCCTACCCACGCATCCCCAGCAGTGGCTGCATCCCCATGCACACACCCGTAAGGCAGTAGACTATAAAGCAGGAATAAGTCTGGGGAGTGATCCTAATTACACACTGTCAGAAGTGAACAGGGTGATTTTACAAAGCTGTGCGACGTTTCCTAGTGGCCCACAAAGTCCGGGCGATCCAAGGACTGGCGAGTTCTCATCCAGCAGAAGCTGCCCTCCCATGGCCTGCCCTGGGGCTAGAGAATACAGGATGAAGGAGACTGCAAATGCGCTGGGCGCACCTGCCATGTGTGTGGGCTTGAAAACTGCACATGGAAGAATAGACCATGCGCATGGAAAAGAAGAGTTAAAATTCTGAAAATATCAACACTATGGAAATATCTATAAATAGAATGCAATCTTGATCCATATCCCAACATCACTCTCTAAAGAAGTGGAAAATGAATGACTATCTTCGATAGAAAGGACCGAGACTTGGGATAAGCAACGTTTACTAAAGAGGAGTCGAGTGGGAAGCCGCTCACTTCTTAATCTCAAAACCCACAGCAGCCAGGGTCGTCAAACCAGCTTGGTACTAGTACAATAAGCTAGTACATAAACCAGCGGAATGGAATTCAGAACCCCTAAGTCAACCCAGCCATCTGATGGATTTGACACCTGATTTTTTTATACTAATGATAAAAATAAGCTAAATGCAGAAGAGAGAGTTTCTTCAAAAAACAGTATGAACAAAATTGGATCTCCATTTGCAGAAAAGTGAACTGGGACTCACACTTCACTCCAAATACAAAGATGAGCTCCAGGTGGATTAAGAACCGTCATGTGAAAGCCAGTACTAAATGATCACCAAGCAAAAACGAGGGGCCGACTTAGTACAGTATAAGCACAGCATCAAACAGAGACAACATAGGTCGCTGGTGTCTCCTAAACATCAGAGCTACTGTCAAAATGTTTCATCAGAAGAATAAACGAGAACCCACAGACAAGGACACATGCAATGATTATATTGTATATCACACGTTTCTGGTCTGGCAAACTGTTATATTTATGACTTCAGGAATACCATTTTAAATAGTGATTGATAGATTGTAGGTGATTCTGGTTTTGATCATGCTAATGTTCATACTGTGACAAGTCAGAAAAGGCAAAGTTATATAAATGATTCTTCCCACATTCATGCATTATCTGAGGAATGTACTTTGAAAGCAAGACTTAACACGTATGAAAAGTACAGCCTGGGAAAATCCGCTCAGACTTCAACGCTGTTCTACAGCCAGTCAACGAAAAAAGTGACTTCCCTCTCCAGTGCCACTGCACCTGTGTCACTGACACTTAGCTAGCCATAAAGGAGTGTCATAAAGATCAACGTGGCCAGAACTCTGGGCAATGCTTTAAAGTGAACATGATTCTTAAGATGCAAACCACTCAGACAGACAGCAGCATAATAAATCCCGGTAGAAATTTACAGCCAAATAAGGCTGGATCCCCAAAGACTAAGTATTAGAGATATATCCCGAGGAGACATCAAGTGACATCAAGAACAACAAGAACAAAATCAAGAGCCCCATAAAAATCATGTTGTAAGCATGATTTCCACCAATTTGCCTATCATTTTTATCTAGATCACAAAATTAAAATAAAACTTTCAAGGTGGATTGTAAAAGGAAGAATATAGGATGCATTTTAACTTAAGTTAAAGAATAATATTCTTTGTGTAAGCCTGTCTCATGCAATCTTTGGGACATATTTAAAGATGATCTGGTATCAGCAGAACTTTCATATTCGGAAGACAGCAGAAAGGAAAGTAGCCAGCAGGTCAGGAAGATGAATAAAAAGTGGCAGGGAAAGCAACAAAAACCAGCAGGTAGGAGACTCAAAGGGACAAAATAAGATTTATGTTTCCTTCTGTCCTAGTGGAAAGAAAGAGGCACCGCACAGAGAGAGTATGATGAAAGGGGCTGATAAGGAAGGCTCAGGTAGGAAGATAATATTTGAAAACGGCAACAAATGTACAAGTCAGCTTGATGTAATTGATTTGTGGATTGTTATAATATCTATAAGATACTAAAAATTATGGAATGTTCCGCACGTTGACGTGTCAGCAATGACTAGGGGATGGAATGAAGCCGACCTTGGTGTAACAGGAAAGAAGGCATACAATTTAAAGGCGGACTAAGTGGCCACAGGTCTGCCCAAGTGAATTTCATAAGGAGACTTTAGTCTATTTGTCTGGAACCCATTTTCAAGAGAATTACTTTGCTTTTAAAAAGTGGATCTGTTAATAGTTCTTAAAAATAGAATGCATATTGGTGGATTTAACTTAAAATTTAAGGTTGTGAGCCTCTAACCCAAGATACAACAATTGGTTTCTACCAGCCTGGAGCACTTGAGGAAACAGGAGATGCAGAAATGAGAGAAAGGGGGTTGGAAAGGGGGAACCGATTACAAGGATCTACATGTGACCTTGTCACTGGGGGATGGACAACAGAAAAGGGGGTGAAGGGAGACGTCTCATAGGGAAAGATATGACAAAATAATAATCTTTAAATTATCAAGGGCACATGAGGGAGGGGGGAAGGGGAGGGAAGGGGAAAAAAAGAGGACCTGATGCAAAGGGCTTAAGTGGAGAGCAAATGCTTTGAGAGTGATTAGGGCAAAGAATGTACGGATGTGCTTTATACAATTGATGTATGTATATGTATGGATTGTGATAAGAGTTGTATGAGCCCCTAATAAAATGTTTAATAAAAAATAAAATCAGGGGGGAAAAAAGAAATGAGACAAAGAATCAGACAGGAGCTCTAGTTGCCGCTAATGATTACCACCGTTGCCATGAGACCCGGACTGGATGGTGCCTGGTACCAAGCTTTAATGTCTTGACCTGAGACTAAATAGAGAAGCCTAATCAAAAGAGAAAATGTGGATCACAATAAGAAATCTCATAGAACTCAGACTTGTTATACTCAATAAGTCTGGAGAAATACCCAAAGCTGTTGTGATGAGAGTTTGTGAGGCTGAAATGGAAACTATAGGCTCAAGTCATCTTCAAAGTAAACAACAACTGAGTCAAATTATCAATGAACGTTTACCTTGAGCATTGTGCTCTTTTAAAGAATTACCTGTCTGAAATCATGTTGATGTGAGAACTCTAAAATACATAGGAGTAATTCATAGTCATATTTTAATAGTCAATGGTGGCGAAAAACATGCCACTGAGAAACCATTGGTGTCAAACTGTGCATGCTAAAATTCAAGTGTTAAGGATATGCCTGAGCTGCTGTGTATATTTTCCATCAAAAGGAAATATTTTTTAAACATAATTACTAAAGCATCTTCCCCAAAGAAAAGAGTAGGGAATACACGTGGCAACATGAATGTTTATAATCACTGAAGCTAGCTGATGCCACAGGGAGGGTCGTTTTAAAAAGTGTATTCTCATGTTTTAAAAACATTATATATGGATGTGCATGTGTGTGAATGTATAGAGATATACATATGTACTCTTGAATAAGATTTACAGACAGGGAATTTTCTCAATGGGAGAAATTCAGAAGAATGCTATACACAATGGTATTCAACGTTCCATGAAAATGAATATTAGATCCTAGAATCCCCCTGAAGAAACTTCAAATCCAAATACATCTTCTTCCATGTCTGACTGTCAAGCAGATTTTATGTTAATGTGATAATTCTTAGTCTCATTATTAACTGAATCCTCATATAGACATGGGACCCTTTTCTGGGTAATATAATATGCAATAAATAAAATTTACATTATTCTCCTTGTGTAGTGGACAGTAAAATATGTGCCTATATATATGTATACATACACTCACATACATACATGTGTATATGAGAGCAATACAATAAATAAAAGTCTTGTGGCCAAGTACTCAACATTCAGTAGCTTGTGCTTTCTTTTAGGTTTATTTCTCTTAGTAGATGAGCCAGATTCGCAATCTTGCTTTATAATTTACAGCATGTATTTGAGCTATAGCTGCCTGTGTTTATATGAATCATTTTGAAATATCAAAACTATGATTAAAATGTAGAACACTGCAAGAGACCGTGACATCATTCCCACCCACATCATGAAAACAAGCTGGATACACTGCAAAAATGGTAGTTAAAAAAATCAGAGTGACAAAGAAGGAAAGATACCTAAATAAATAAAATTCCAAGAAGCGCCAAGTGCTCGGTAGGAGTAAACGCTCCTGGCTGCTTCATCCCTGGCAGAGCAGCAGGAGAAAGAACCACTACAGAGAGAGCAAAGAAGAAAGAAACCAAATCTTTATCAAAACTTTAATAGTTTCATGCAGACCAGAATGACAGCTTAGAACTTATTGACATCACGGGCATAGAACCAGCCTACATTTCCCCACCAACAGTGGCCACTCATAAAGGTACACAGGGACCTCCCAAGGAAGTTCACACACATGATGAAGGAATAAAAAGTGTGTCATCTATGGAAAACCCGGCAAGAGTGAAAGAGATCAAGACACAACAATTCTAATAAAGAACAGAAATCATAACACGCTGCCAGTTTATTTTAAAGTAAGGTTATTCCAGAGTTTGCATGTCTGCCTGGAGCCTTGTGTGGTCACAGCAATTCAGTGCTCCACTTCAAGCTGTTCAGCTGGCAGATCAAACCCACTCAGGCACTGAGGAAGAGCGACCAGGCCTGGCAAGCTCTTCTGAAAGGTCAAAGTCATTGAAAACCCCATCTCCACTCTGACCTCATCTGTAACACATGGGACCACTAGGAGTCAGAATCAATGACTGAAGCTTTGCTTACAAGCTCTAAGGCTCAAATTGTCCCGTTTTCTCCACCTACAGAGAAACCCTACCACCAGGAACAAGAAAGCTTGCCTTCAAGCTAATGAAAAATCAAGCTCTGTTTCTCTTTCTGAGAGGATATTCTCAGGGCCAGGTGAGAAAAAAAAGCTTGATAGGTGTCCAGTCTGCATGCCACCCTCACAGCACCCTCTCCCATGATCTGATTATGGCTCAAATGAAAAAGCCGATTCCATCTTGATGATGGCCCCCCAGGGAGGGGCCAGGGGACCGGACAGGCATGACCGGAGGCCTCAGTAGTCTATCACAAATGAAGCAGTGGCTTCCAATTTCTTCCCTCACTGCATCTTCTGTGTTATGAAGGCACTGTGTCCTGATAGAAAGGTAGTAACACCCAAACAACGAATTGCAGGACATAGCACCTGCCGAGAGATATTTGCAGCCCCTATGCTAAATCCCTCCCTCCTTTTAAGCTGACACTATGGCATAGAGAGATGAAGTAGGCATTTTATCACTATTTTCAGTTGGGGAACTGAAAAGGCTCAACTGAGCAGTGGAACCATGGGTTTGAAACAAGGCAGTCTGAAACCACAACTCCGTGTCTTAACAACAACAGGCTACTTCAATCCTCCAAGAATGAAAATTGGGCCGCCTTTGGAGTTACCAAGTCCCTTGGTTTTATTATCTATTGGTGGAAGGTGTATTACATTTTAAAGATTCTATTTTAACTATAAAATAGAGGTAACATCAAATTAGCACACCATTTCAAAATGAGAGTTAGACCATAGAAGGAGCATGACACCTAGTAGGTACTCAGTAAGTGGTACTTATTATTGAGGGAAATAAACCACATTACCGCTTTAATGCTCATTTCCAAATCATCTAACTGCATATGTAAAATATACATATAGACATAGATATGTACAAAAATAAGAAAAATTAAATAAAAGTCATCCCTTCATAATTACATACATATTTCTAACACACACCACATGTATCATGCTTGGTAAAGTACATTCTCAACCAAAAGGGTTGACACAATAGATGTAACAATGGCCTCAAACATAACAACTGTGAGAATGACATAGAAGGCAGAGTTTTATTTTATTGATGACACTGGACAATAAAACATACATATATATGTATACACACATATGTGTAATACACACACATAAACATTTATATATGTATGTGAGTGCATGCATATATGTGTGTATGTATATATATATATATTCTTTTCTTAGTACTGCTGAAGATAGCACTTTAACCTTTTAAATAAGGTGCATTATTGGTGCATACATGATAGGACTGCTGTCCTGGAGTATAAAGGATTCCAAAAAAACCAAGCAATCATACATTTCTACGCAAAGCATTGGTCTAGGAGGACACTAGACTTTGGTTCATATCTTTGTTCTACTAATGTATGGCTATATGGCCTGACGAGAAAAGTCATGTACCTCTGGAAGCTTCAGTTTTTCTCATAGATAAAAATAAGGTAAATATCCCTGGTAAATAAAAATCCAAACCACACTTGTTACTGTTTAGTTGACTATCACTCATAATAGCTCTACAGGACAGAGTAGAACTAGTTCCAAATCTTTGGAAATCTTTAAGGAAGCATATTGTCACGTCTTTTTTCAATGGAGTAGCTGGTGGATTCAAATGGCCAACCTGTCAGTAAACAGTTGAGCACTTAAGTACTATACACACTAACTCCCTAAATATGTGTGGTAGGTTTTGTTATTGAATGTATATTTAAAATGATGCTGTTCTCATATCTATATATTAAGAATTAAGGTTGCAGATGGACATTGGGTCTCGACTCAAGTACTCTATCAACATAAGAACACTTTGTTCTAACAATCCGGTATTCTATGATGCTCATCTTCCCAACATGATCGCTGAAGACAAAATGGGTGCATAAGCAAATGTGATGAAGAAAGATGATGGTGCCCTCCTATCAAAAGATACAGTCTCTGGGGTCTTAAAGGCTTTAAGATAAACAAGCGGCCATCTAGCTCAGAAGCAACAAAGACCACATAGAAGATGCACACCAGCCTGTGGGATCAAGCGGTGTCCATTGGATTAGGTATCCGGCAGCTAAGACCCAGAACAAAATCATACCCAATGTGAATTGGGTGGGGGTGGGGTAGCATGGATTGGAGACCCAATGGCCATCTGTAGACAATTGGACATCCCCTCACAGAGGGGTCACAGGGAAGAGTTGAGTCAGTCAGGGTGCAGTATAGCACTGATGAAACACACAACTTTCCTCTAGTTCTTCGGTGCGTCCTTCCCCCCACTATCATGACCTCAATTCTACCTTACAAATTGAATTAGACCAGAATGTGCACACTGCTACAGATAAGAACCCACCACACAGGGAATCCAGGGTAGACAAACCCCTCAAGGCCAACAATGAGAGTAAAGATACCAGGAGGATTAGGGGAAGGTGGGGCGAGAAAGGGGGAATCGATCACAAGGATCAATCTAGAACCCCCTCCCAGGGGGATGAATAATGGAAAAGTGGGTGAGGGGAAATGGAGGATGATGTAAGATATGAAAATAATAATCTATGACTTATCAAGGGCTCATGGGGGAGGGCAGGTGGGGAATGTGGGAGAAGAAATGGGGAGCTAATATCAGGGGCTCAAGTGGGAAGAGAATGCTTTGAAAATGATGATGGTGACATATGTGCAAATGTGCTTGACACACTGGATAAATGTATGGATTGAGATAAGAGCAGTAAGAGCCCCAATTAAAGTATGGAAATAAATATATAAATAAATGGAGGTGGGGGGATGATGCTGTTCTTGCTCTGTGCCCTGAAGTCCACTCTGACTCAGTGACCCTATGCACAACAGAGCGAAACACTGCCCACTCCCTGCACATCCTCACAGCTGTTATGACGCTGGGATCCACTGCTGCTGCCACCATCATCACCTCTTTGAGTGCCTTCCTTTTTGGCTCACCTTCAATGTAACGTGCCATGATGTCCTTTCCCAGGACTGGTCTGTCCTGATAACATCCCGAGTATGTGAAATGAAACCTCACCATCCTTGATTCTAAGGGGCACCCTGGCCATATGTCTTCCAAGGCAGAGATGTTTGTTCTACTGGAAGTCCATGGTACTTTCAATATTTCACCAGTACCATAGCTCCAAGTGGATGGTAATGATTACAATGGCCATAAAACAGATGCTCTCTAGGAGATGCTCCGATGGTAGTGTCTCTATGTCCTTGGTCATATTAGAAGTCAACCAGAACTTCCATTTGTTTTTCATGAATTTTATTGACAGAATGCTCTTATATCTTATAATTGATATGCGTAATTACATATCCATTACTGAAATCTCTTCCAGAACTTGCCTAAATATAGTGCTTAAAAATTCATTAATTTTAAAGCTTTCCTTGATTAGTAGCTAAAAGAATTAAGTTAGGAAACATCCCTTTTTAAATAAGTAAATGTGAATGTTTTATTAATTTTTATTATAAATTAACATATGGTTTTCCTGGTTTATTTTTGTGTGTGCTGAATTTAACTAAAATATTTTAATATCTAAAAGGATTTCATTTTCTACTGAATCTAATATGATCGAGTCCTACTAGGCAAAAACCAATCTGGCTGAAACATTAAAAATGGAACTCTCTTTAAAATATGTGGTTTTTAAAACATATCTACTCTCTTAAGCACACACATACATGCATATACTCTCTTAAAATACACAAACAAATGGAAGAAATAGAGAGGTTTGAAGAAGGTCAGAGAAAATTCTGGTTGGCAAGAAGACCAGAGAACCTGAAATGTGAAAACAAAAGAGAAGCAGGGGCAAGTCAGAGTTGCCCGGGAGAGATGCACACATCATCTGTGAGAAGGGTTGGGTGGGCACTCATTACATGCTATCTGCAGAAGCGTTCTGGCCCCTGAGAGACGGGCACTCTATCAATACAAGGTACTATGGTTTCTGCCTTTAAAAGAGAGTGACTGCTCTTCTTTGGTAAGCGTCCCCTTTAGTGTAGAATCAACACAACTGGAAGTCTGCAACACCAAGTGTCCTTCCAGCATGAGACTCGCCAGGTGAAGCAGTTCATTTTTAGAGCACAGTTGTGTCTTCCTAAAGATCCTGGCCGCAAGCCATGGGAAGGGGTCCCTTTCTAAGTGACCTTACAATCACCCCGAATCAAGAGCACACAGCACCATGAGGTGAGTCAGAAGCCCTCACTGTACTGGAAGCAGGGAGGACACCTGCTCGACTTCCAACACCTCCCATTTGCCATTGTGAAAATATTTAAGGATCGCAGTTAATAGAACACAGGAGGTAAATTCCTAAAAAGTGTCTCATGTTGTATTATTTGCTTTATTTTTTTAAAGGGGCAATAATGCTGGACTACAACAAAGGGAAAAAGCTTTAATTTGTTTTCTGTCCATGTCTATCAATTATTTTAAAATACATGCTATACCAGGGTGGCTAGGTAGTAGAATGCATCATATTATGAGTGTTAAAACTATAATACACATGCTACAGGTGGCTTGAAACATACAATCACTTACCATATCAGTAGAAGAAACAGTTGGTAAACCTTCCAGGGCCGCTGTGGTATCATTAGCTATTGAGATATTAACTGTAAAAACAAGATAATTTTGACTGTAAAAACAGAATAGAATCTGAATATTTAAGTACCCGCTCACTGTCATCAGGTTGATTCTGACTCATAGTGACTGCATAGGGATTCTTAGACTCGTCAGTCTTTCCAGGAGCAACAAGCCTCATTCGTCTCTGTAGAGCACCTGGTGAATTTGAACCACTAACCATGTAGTTCGTGGTGCGATGCCTATTTTACATCCCTCCCTGGGCTCCTTTAAGGAGGTGTCTAAAAAGGCAGCAGAACTAGTCATTAAAATGTCTTCAATAGCAGGAATTCATCCACGGTTCAATTATTGTATTGTATTTATCTTTTAGCAAGATAAAATCATGAAATATTTGAACACATTTTATCTATTGCACACTGATATGACAAAGGAGAATACAAAATATTAGTTGAGATTAAAATTTATCTCCCAGTTTCAAAAGCACAGCAAAACAAGACTTTCCAGTTAAAAAAGGAACTCAATATATTTAGACTGTTAATAATTGAATTAAGTTGATCCCTGGCTTCATTTCACAAAGCAGGCTACCAGATTTGTAATTTGTATTATGGCTGCCTATGAGAACAAGCATTTTTTCTTTGTAATATGTATAATAACATAAAAGTGCTATATAGACAATATAGATATAATAAGGATGATTATTTTATCTATTGAGAAAAAATTAGTCAAATAATTTGGCATAATTTGTAGATTTAAGATGTCACTCCAATTTATTTATTAAATCAATCGTTCTCTTGGAAATACTTCACTAGATTTCCTTTAATTAACTGAGATTTTAAAACAAATATAAAACATTCTATAATCTAAGCATTTTCTCTTACCAGATAAGTCTTAGTCCTATTTTGTGAAGTTTCATTGTACAATTTCTACTCAGAAAATACCTCTAGTTTATAAGGATATTGTGAAATCAGACTCCTCACCCTGATGTTTTTGAGGATCACATGGTTCAGTTAAACATTCAGTTGTTTGGGGTATTTTAAAATCATTTTATTGGGGTGCTTACAGCTAACATTCAGATTTTTAATTACTGCTTGGTCTCTCCTACCCAACCTCGCTCATTCCCCAACCCCCTTCCTGAAGCCCCAACCTGCCCTCTTGATCTGCTGCCATGTAAGTGCTATGCATTTTACAAGAGAACCAAACACACTACGCAGTTGTTGGAATTCAGAATATAGTGTGTAAGAGGGATGCTTAGAAGGCACATGTCTTTTTACTATTTTCCTCTAGAACCTGCCCAGAGCCTGTCACTTAATCGAGCCTTAAAAACCTTTATGCACTGCCAGTCTAGGATAGGAGATATTTCATAACTAAAATGAGTGAGAGCAGATGAGGCAAAAGAACAAGTGAGAAATGCAATTAAGTGCAAGTAAGTTTAAAAATAATAAAAGAAAAAATATTTAGCGTGGGTGCTAGTTCTCCTCAATTTCAGAATGTTTCAGCCTTGGAAGCATCTGGATTAAGATAGTAGTCATGCAAAGCCAGTGGCTACCAGGACTGCTTGTTCTGCAGTCCACACAGCACAGGTGGGACCTGCATGTGTGCTTAGTCTCTGCTTGACCACAGGTCAGAGAGAATCAAAGTAGTCGGACGGATGCTTGTTCCAAACAATGGAACCAACCAGAAATCTATTCCTCAAAAGGAAGAACAAGCTAGTCCATGATTACCAACACACCCAGGTTTTTATTCATATTCATTCTACAGAGCTTAAAATTAATTTCCGTACATTATGCCATTAGTTCATTGACTACTATTACTGAAAAAAGAATCCTGTGTCTTTGCGCCAATTCTGACTCATCCCAGCCTCTTTAGGGTTTCCCCGGCTATACATCTTCAGACCGTGGTGGGTTTGAACCAGTGACCTCGTGGTTAGCAGTCCAATCCCTATCCTGCAGCGCCACCAGGATTCCATAAGAGCACACAATACACACATAGTGACCCGGCAGGGCAGGGTAGAACTGCCCCTGTGAGTTTCTGAGACTATAGCTTTTTAGGGGAGTACAAAGGTCCATGTTTCTCCCACAGAGCGGCTGGTGGTTTCACACTACTGACCTTGGGGCTCGAAGCCCAACACATAACCACTACACCATGAGGGAAGAGCATAGAATAGATATACTTTTATAACGACTGAAGAGGCTCTGAAGCAGGAGACGTTGGGCCACCTGCACAGAATTACAGAGTCAATCGCAAGTAAAACTGGCACCAAACCCCCTTCAGCTTCTTTCTCTTGTGGAGCATGCTATCATCAAAATTGAGGTGATTTATGGGGGTCACAGATTTCAATGACACGAGAACCGGTGATGCTAAATGATGTGAATCACTGTGAGTTGACATGCCTGACTTGACCGAGCTTTTCTTTGAAAAAACAAACAAGCCAAAAAAATATATAGGAAAAAACACAGCCTAGGTGAACCCACAAGCTCAGTTGCTCTTCCAGAGCTAGATTCTCTAATACTATTTTCTGAGACTCCTGTCATGACCTATGCAACACCCTTTTTAATAGAAAAACAAGGAATAACAGGGTGTGGTGTGTGTGTGTGTGATATTCTCAAGGCTCCGTCACTGAGAAATGACATGACAGATAATAAAGACCAGGAGCATGCTAAAATGAGGATTCTAATCTGAACCTTTAATAAAGACATGAAAATTGAGGTGCGTACATATCAGTTCTTCTCATCTTATTTTTTTCTTTTTTATTTGAGAACTATTGAAACACATTGGCTCTCAACATTCCAAAGGACCAGTATCAGAAGCATAGTAAAAAGTATAGAATATCAGCTTCTGCTTATTTTATAAGCAGCTACTTCCAAACAAATGCTTCAAGATAGTGTTTTAAAAAGCACTTCCATGCATGCATATTGTCAGAGTACAATCCAGTCCATAAGTAAGATTACCAGCAGGTTTCTTTGCTCTCACGGCCGAGACACTGAAAAATTCTAAGTGAAAGATTGGTGGGCAGAGGTATTAGCCAACACTTGGAGCCAGATACATACAGTGCAAATGTTTTGGCAACCAGTTGCACAATGATCTGTTTATATGAAATCTGAAATATCCTTAATTAGGATTTTGGAAAGGTCAATGGAAAAGCAAGACACGTTGCACTCTGTCTACGCTATTTGCTTAGTGGCCCATGGAGAAAAAACACAAAAACAAAAAAAAAACACCCTATTTGCTTACGAATCTGGCCAGTTGCAATTTAAATATCACTGGACCCGCCTGTGCTCCATATTTGGTTCAGGGAGTTTCCACAAGTTGACCATCTTATGTTACTTGAATTGTTAAGTCTTGTTCCTCCTTCCCATGTATCAACATTTTAGCCGATCTTCTGAAACTGCAGGAGTGACTGTTGTTAGTAATAAGTACGTATACAGGTGTCTTACTTCCAACTGTACATTCTTCTTGTTGTGTAATAGATCAAGAGGAAGACTTAGGAAGGACTTTCTAAGAAAGGACTTAGAAACAGGAACAAGTGAGATACGTGTGACAGTGTTGGGACACTTCCTGAACAGGGACTAGCATGCACATTGTTTGAGGCTGTCCCTAGAGCGACCTGGCCCCAGGAGCCACTCCGGGGTCCTCTGCTTTACACGTGAGCAGAAGTTGCACCACTGGGAATATGCACTCTCATAAACGTGAAGCCCTTGGATCAAGCATGAACAACAGCCAGCCACCACAGGCAGCTATGGTCACTTTGATGTCGCAACACCTCACACTGTCGAGAGAACACCCAAAGCACCAGGCCAGTTCTGGCCCCATCACCTGTAGGAGCACAGTACCGGAGCCCCTCTCTCTGCGTGACATTGAGGAAGTCCCTCTGGACTGAAAACCATCACCACCCACGGTTGCTGTGTGGAGTACAGAAGACAACGTGGAAGGGCTTGCCAGTTCAGGGTCTAGTGCATGGTGAACAGCTAACTGGATCGTAGCTATGATCCCAACTGGCTCTATAAACTCCAACGAGTCCTTGGGGTGCAATTCTAAAGCCCTTGCCTGAGCACGGAATGGTTGGTGGTTCCGATGCACACAGAGCATCCGTAGAAGAAAGACCCATTTAGCTGCTCCTGAGAAAACGCCAGCTTACGTGGGCAGCTCCCCTCTCCCACCAGGTCACTGAGCCAACATCCACTCAACAGCCCTCAGCAGTTACACAGCGCTGAGAAAGTCCATTCTCACCAAGGGGAAGAAAGTCAGTCACTTCGCAAGCTTTTTGCGGTAACTAAATATATATCATGTTATTAAAATAATTTAATTAAAAACCTAGTACAATGTCTGCCATTTGAATGGTGCTTAATTTTTTTAGCCTAACCTGAATCTGTACTCTGAACATAGTTCCTATACTCTCAACTTGTTCTGGCTTTAAAAAATGGTAAGCACATTCTCTGTTATGATAAAATGTTCATGTTTTATTTCACTCAACTTAAGAACCATCTTGAGCAGAGTGAATAAGAGGAAAATAGACACAAAATAAAACTGAATACATTGCATGGTCATGTCAGATTGACTTAAGGGCCCTGAATACCCTGCCAACACTAGAGCCTCCAGGTGAAGTTTGAATTTCTTGATCGGGCTTTAAATGACTCCGTCAATACTGGGTGGAAAGGGGCTTCTGCAGGGCTGATGGTGAATTAGGAAGACTCTGGTAGAAAATCTCTTAGAGAAATTGCCTGCTATTCTTTCAGGCTCAAGTCTTGTAATAAGTTATTCTGTTCTCCCTTTCTTGTTATCCGTTGCGTCTTCCTAAGTACTTTTACCAGGTCACAAGTAGAGACCGTCACTGTAACTAGGCATTTCTAGTTGTGATACCCTTCCGTCCTCGATGAAATGGGAACTCTTTCCACACGCTCACCTAAACGCCTGCACTCTAAGCTAACAAGCTGAGCTGCCATCAAAGTATTAAGCTGGATATATTTAGCCACTATTTTCACAAAACTTCTCTTCCCTAACAACCTATCATTACAGTTGAGATGGGTTACAGACACTGTGCTAGGATAACTTTTCCAAAATTACGTTATATGTAAACCCAAGAATTATCTAGGCCTGCTGATTATCTAAATTCAATGCTTCTTTTCTGCTTCCTGCAGAGGCTATGCAAAAACTTCTAAAATATAGGTCTGGACAGAACAAGGGCACTAAAACAATGTTTTATCAAGTATTTATGGTTTCCTTAGAAGACCAAATTACTGAGAAATAAAACATGAACTATACTGGTGAAGTGGCCTCACAAAGCCAAGCCTGAGGGCTACTCCACCAAAAAGAAGTCTGTGTGTTTCCTTATTCAGCCATTAGTCTATGGCTCAACATTTAAACCTACTCCATAACCTAAGGAGGAAACGATACACAATAAAAAGCATCGCATATAATATAATGCAAGTCATGGAAGATGAATTATTATTTTTTCTATTCCTTAATTTTCTTTTAATGGGCAGTCTAATTAGGAGACATGTATTAAATAGAATAAGGAACCGCAGGAGACCGAATCAAGCAGTCTTTTAAAATGGTTATGACATATGGGCACACAGCATTTATTAGGATAATAGAAAATTACAGTGCAAGACATGGCATTGACATTCCAATCTAAAAACAAAGGCTTGAGAGCACCCAGGTGCCTCGTCGTACTGTGACTAGAATAAGGAGGCGGCAGTGGGAGCCATGGCTACATGGAATCACTCGGCCTAGTCTGACAGCGTCAGACGGGGAAGAGCGTCATTTACTGCCAGTGCTCTCGGTGACGGCACCGTTAGTGTCTAAAAGAGCTTCCTTTCTCCGAACCAGTCATCCATTATTCAGTATGTTCTCCCCATAATTCCAAACAATGCATCAATCAAATATTCTCCTTCTGTGAACAATGCAGAATCTATCCCCTGGAGGCAAGTTTTCTCAGCTTTTCAATTTGTTGACTATCATTTTTAACAAAGCTTTTCCCGCTGCAGATGCAAAACCAACACCTAGTTAGAAATTTTCCTTTCAACCTTAAGAACATGTTAATGGTGCCTGAGTCTACAGTCACTTTAAGTTTCATACATTATCTAAGTAAACTAGCAGTCGTTGTTGTTGTTGTTGTTGGGGGCAGTCAAGTGGGCTCTGACTCACAGTGGTCGTATGTTCAGTTGAACAAAGCACGTGACCAGCCAGGTCTAAAGTAGGAAGTGTAGTCTCACCATCCTCACTTCCATGGCGTCTGCTGACGGCACTGCCCCCAAGACAGATCTGTGTGTTCTCTGGGCGCCCATGGTACTTTCAATATTGTCCACCAACATCATAAGTCAAATAGATCAATTCTTAGGAGGCCGTCCTTAGTTACCGTCTGGCTTCTCACAGTCACATGAGGTGACTGAGAATCACTGGTCAGGCACATGAGTCCCCAAGGTGACATCTTTGCTCCTCCGCACTTTCCGTGGGCACAGCGCAGCGTGTCTACCCAATGCTCTACATCCCTGGGCCATGCCACACAGAGGTCGGTGGCAAATCCAAGTCAAACGAAGCCCTTGCCAGCCTAGGCTGTGGGTGGTTCATCACGATGTTGTCCAAGGTCCAGTTGTGACAAGTTTCTCTTTTCTTGACACAGAGTCATCATGCACACTGAGGACTGTAGCGTCGTCCTTGCTCTTCAAAATGAAATGTGCCAAAAGCAAGATTGGGTGATCTGGATAGTTCAGGCTGTTATGAGCCTTCCTCCAATCCTGATGCCACAGTCTTCTTCAGAGTGCAGCCTCTCGGATTATTTGCTCAATATATTGATGGAGTGAGTCTGACGAAAGGGAACAATCCTGAAGCAACCATGCCTGAATTTAAGCCACTCGGCAGCCCCTTGTTCTGATGATGAGTGGGAAACCGGTCCTCTAGAATTTGTCATTCCAGGTACAGTAAATATTGACATGGCCAATTACAAATGGCCAATACCAGTCCACATCAGCTCGCGAATGTCTAGGATAGAAGCCCCACCGGTAGTGTCGTGTAAGTATTGCAATCGCAACTGTGAGCTCAGCAGTTCAAACCCACCTGCCTCTCCACAGGAGAAAGCTGGAGCTCTCTCCTAATGGACAGATTGACATTCACAGAACCCCACTCGCTGGCAACGGAATGCGGAAAACATTAAACTTTACATGCGCCATATCATTTTGACAACGTCCAACTTTCCTACATTCATACTTTAGATATTCTGTGTTCGGGTGGAGATTTGCAACCGCTTCTTTCATTTTGGGTCATGTTCCAAAATGCGTGCTCCATCAGTAAAGGGAGGTCCACCAAGTTTTGCTCCATACATGTTATTAAGATTAACATTTACTCTAAGCAGGCAGTTCTTCCCTAGTTGATATTTTTAGTGCCTTTCCCTTTTGTTCTTTGAACTGAACGATCTTCTTCTTTAAACACCTCTGCTGTGTCATCATGAGGACATGGTGGGAAGTAGAACATCTCTTACCTTAACCAGTAGTCATCACATTTATTAGTTCAAAGAAAAAGAAAGTTTAGGACAAAAATGTAGCCATCTTCATGGATAAGCCAAACTTCATGACTAATTTTTCGTCCATCATTTGCAACTGAGTGTTTTTCAGTCTTTTAGCAAATGTAGGCATATGAGCTTTGTTACCAAGCAATATATGGGAGTAGAAGAAAAGCAATACACAGGTGTGTGTGTGTGTGTGTGTGTGTGTGTGTGTGTGTGTGTATGAGAGGGTGAGGGATTGTTTCACCTAGACACTTCTGGGTAAGGCTAGGAGAAAGGCTCAACCTACCACTTGCGCCTCTGCCTGATGACATCTCGTTCATGTCATAAGCCTTTTGGTATAAAACAGAGAGATCAATCAGGGTCATATCTTCTGTAGTCCAACTCAGTCTTTTGCAGGAGCTATCTCTTGTATCTGGTACTTCAACTTCCTGTTATGCTGCCAGCCAGTCTCAGGGGCCATCAGCAGACTATCGATTGTGGATTCGGCCAACTTTGGACCTCGGCATCCACCAGCCTGTGCCCCAGGCTCTCTGATGCATCATCCTGCTTCCTGTTCATCGACTTTCATGAGTCTGAAGAAGACTGACTTGAACCAGCCTAAACGTACCTATTTCTACAACTATGTAGCCACTTCTTGAAATAAATCTCTATATACAACATAGAGGAGTCACTGGTTTTGCTTCTCTAGAAAAGCCAAGCAGTGTGTAAGAAAAAGGAAAATCAGGAACTGATGAGGTTTTATGGAAGCCAGTGAAGAGCAAACACTATCAGGAAGGAGAAGGAAAAGTTGTCACTGAAAAGCACACAAAACACGCAACATCTTATGTTTTTCACCCCTCTTTCCATTCCTATAAAACAATTTCTCACTTTGCAGTGTCAAGACTCTATCTGTGTAATTGCTGGATCAACATTACATACTTCACCCGTGTTGCAAAACAGGTTACCGGCCAGTTTAAATATTCTGACTCCTTGGCTGAATTCTTCGACTAGGAGCGGACGCTGGGATGAAAGGGCAGCCTCTTGTTAGAATATGGACCCTAACTGTTCCTGCATTTGCATAACTCCTTCAAGGTGATTTTTCAGTTCACTGGCAAAAAGCATAAAAGGTGAGGGGAAAGCATGCATTTTGTGATCAGAAAGTGTTAACATTATGAACAAGATTAATCTTACAGGGTTTTAAATCTACTGTGGATAGTTACTAAAAAAATATGTATTAATTTTCTTTTTTCCAAAGCAGTAACAGATATGATCTCCTTAGGTTTAAGGGATCCTTCACTCAAATACACATCTTTCCTGACTGCTCCTCATTCTAACAACTCTGGAACGAAGTGCAGTGTCAACCAAAGGTCTGTGTAGAAGAACTGTGCGACCCAGCGTGATGCTCAACGGGACGGTGATGAAGACTGCTTTGTTTGCTTAGCAATTGTGCTTGGAGGCTAAATGGCAACGGAAACTAAATTATAATGAGTAAAAACAAAAATAATAATAAGTAACATTTTGTAACTTTATCACCTATCAGGACTTTTGCCATATATTTTATCTAGAAGAATTTTTCCCCTTAAAAATTATTCTCAGCCTGTGTGATCACGAGGTACTGAAGGGATCCGTTATCGGGCATCAAAGAACAAAAAATCATATCATTGTGTGCTCACCTCCCTGATACAATTGCTGAAGACAAATGGGTGCATAAACAAATGTGGTGAAGAAGCTGATGGTGCCCAGATATCAAAAGATATAGCGTCTGGGGTGTTAAAGGCTTGAAGGTAAACAAGCAGCCATCCAGCTCAGAAGCAACAAAGCCCACATGGAAGAAGCACACCAGCCTGTGTGATTACGAGGTATCAAAGGGATCAGTTATCAGGCATCAAAGAACAAAAAATCATATTATTGTGAATGAGAGGGAGTGCAGAATGGGGACCCACAGCCCATCTGTTGGCAACTGGACATCCCCTTACAGAAGGGTT
The DNA here is from genome assembly GCF_050624435.1 of Tenrec ecaudatus. Classification (NCBI taxonomy): domain Eukaryota; kingdom Metazoa; phylum Chordata; class Mammalia; order Afrosoricida; family Tenrecidae; genus Tenrec; species Tenrec ecaudatus. Next base: position 153,048,153 of record NC_134532.1, read on the forward strand.
ATGGGGAGGAGACGAGCCAGTCAGGGAGCAATACAACAATGATGAAACATACAACTTTCCTCTAGTTCCTAAATGCTTCCTCACTCCCACCCCACTATCATGATCCCATTTCTACCTTACAAGCCTGGCTAGACCAGAGGCTGTACACTAGTAAAGATAGGAACTGGAAACACAGGGAATCCAGGACAGATGACCCCTTCAGGACCAGTGGTGAGAGTGGCGATACTGGGAGGGTGGAGGGAATGTGGGGTAGAAAGGGGGAACCGATTACAGAGTTCCACATATAACCTCCTCCCTGGGGGATGGACAACAGAAGAGTGGGTGAAGGGATCCCCATAGTCTAGAGAGTTGTGTGTTGTGCTGCTAACCCCAGGTCAACAACTGGAAACCACAGCCACCCTGAGGGCGGCTTTCTACTTCCATGAAGAGGCCCAGCGTGGGACACCCATGGGAACAGTTCTACTCTGTCCTACGGGATCACAGAGTCGGAACTGACTCAATGGCAGTGGGAGTTCATTTAGTCCCCTTTTCTAACCTTCCCTTTCCTTTCCTAATTACGTTGCCTAGTAGACACAACCTCTAAGGCCCTCCTCTCATACTAGGTGACTCCAATATGGATTTATTTTTAAACCCCGTGCTTCAAATGATATGAAGTGAATTAGCATCTTTATTGCTTTCTTCTATGAGTTTAGAAATAGTGTCTTTAGAGTCTACTCAAAGGAATATGCTCCGCTGCCAATATGGAAGAATCAAATTAGACTAGAAGTTCATAAGACACCTTTCTTTTGGTCTTTATATTTGTTAATATATGAAAGGGCTTCAAAACAATTCTTGGAAAACGGAATAAAAAGATAGTGGAATATTCCCATGCACTTTCAAGCCACCTCCTAGGTGCCCAAGTTTTCTCGGCTACCATGTAAAACAAAAACTAGAGTGCATAATTCACTGCCTGATGGAGTCACATGGCTAAGCTACTTCAGATGTCGTAGCATAGCTTCTCCAAGAAAGCGAAATCAAACTCCTCCCCGAGGAGCACAGCAGTACATTGATGATCTGTCCGCATCTCCTCCACAGTGGGCAAGCATCAATAGGAAGTGTGATCTCACCTGGGTCGGGCGGCACGCAGGCACAGGAAAACTGAGTGCTGTAGCCCATTTTGAAGTTGGAGTTGATGGGGTAATAATCTGCCAGCTTGATCATCTTCTTGAAGGCATCATAGATAAAGATGAAGCTGATCAGAGAAGAGAAGCCTTCTTCGGTGAATCGAGTGAAGTACTGAACCAAGAAGCTGGCATCGGTAGCTACCAAAATGAGACACAGGAAGGCTGACCAGAGGCCAATCCAAAGGCGGAACTCTAAATAGTCAAAATGATGGTCCCTGGAAAGAGAAACAGAGGCATTGAGTCTCATTGTCCATGGAACATAAAGAGCATAGAACTATCGAATGTCTCTACAGTGATTGCTGAAAAGAGACTACATTTAGTCACTAGCTAGAAAGCTCATTCTGGTTTGTTTCTGGAAAGTATTCATTTCGAGGATTTGATCCAGTGGTTATTATACTGCAATAAATAAATAATTCCAGATATTTGATAAAAAATACTTTCAAAGTCATCATGCTGTTCTAAGTAAATCATTGATTAATTTTCTCATTGAAAAATTTGGTGCCCCCATGCCTGGAGTTCACAGACCACACAACCTGAGAGCATGACACTAGCACCTGAACATGTGCTCAGTCAATGTGTATGACCTTTCCTTCGTCGCTGAAAATCCCACAGTAAAGACTCCCCTGCTCCCACGGTGTCAGAACTTTCGGGGCCATGAAGAAATCACATTTCACAATACTGAGTAATATCTCAAGGGCCACGCAAAGTGTCTCAGAGGAGGCAGTAATAAACCCCGGGCAGGGGCATAGATGAAGAATGCAGAGGACTAGAACTCAAGGTGTTCTAGGAGAGTCACAGTTTCCCCGGCCAACCAGGGAAGATCAGATCAGGAAGAAGACGATTTCTAGAACGATGCCTGAGGTCTGAAAAGTCCTGTGATGGACCACTGAAAAGTGGGCATCACCAACATACAGAGGTGGGGCTAGAAATGGAGGCTGTCATCCGACGAAGAAAGGTCCTACTTGCCATATTTCAACTTCTCCTAAGACTCGCTTAGCCCTAGGCTCCTTCCGCTGGATTTGCCTGCGAAGTCTCTGAGCACATCCCTCACCAGACTTAGTCTCTGCCACTCCTCCCTAAAGAGGTCATTGCTTTTAGATGCCCTTTCCAATTCTTTCAAGTGAATTCATTCAAGATTCACAAATAGGAAAAGGTGAATCAATGAAGTGATTATCTTACCATTTCATACTGAATCTGTTGAAACGACGTGGAGAATGCATCAGGACGTTTGCTTTAAAATCAATTTATTTGTGATGCACAAGTAGATAACACATTCGCTTTCTTATATGCGAATAAAGCAATAAGTCAAGGTTCATGCATGACTATTAGTCAATCTGTTTCTGATAGCTGCTGGCAATGTATGTCAGTTCTTTCCCTCAAGTGCCATCCTTCCTCCTGCAACTCCACCGATGTCATTCAGCCACCTTCTAAAGGGTTTGCTTGATTACAAGCGCCTCCTTACTGATGTCCTTACTTCTAGGATCATCCTGTTCAGATATTTGGTACCTCACAGCAAAAAAAAAAAAAACCCACAAAACTTTTTAAATGTTTGTCTGATACCACTCACTCATATCTTCATTGCTCTCCCACTAATCCTAAAAAATATAAAAAATTATTTACCTATAAAAGACAAGAAGAATAGACATGCTCTGAATGTCTATCTTCTATTTACTTCTTTTTTACTGATGTGAAAAAACATGCTTGGCACACAAAAGTGCCCAATAAATATGCGCTTAATTCGTGAATACCTGCCCGGGATTTGAGTGTGACAGTTACCGGCAGAAAATGATCATGGGTAATAAGGAGAGAAATGATCCTGTGATAACTGAAAATTATAGAGGATTAAAATTCCAGGTTCCTTAGCTATCAAATACTCAAATGTGCTTTATTTTAAAGATGAAGACAGCAAGGTCAAGGAAAGTTAACTGATTTATCCATTGCCAAGGATTTAATGATAGAGTCAAACCAGAAAGCAAACCTCTTGATTTGTGAACAGGTCTTTTAAATGTTGATACCCTGGTTTCTAGTCAAGTTGTATCTGATGCATTGTTTTGTGGACACTGACGGTATTGTCCTCTGTTTCCTACTCACCAAATGACACAAAGTAGAAGAAATCACCAAAGCAGGTCACTAACAGTGAGGCAGAGAGTGACCTGCCATGCATTTTCTGGAACCTGTCTTGGGTTTGGCACTCTCTGCTGGTTTGGGACCTATCTGGAACCCCACTGTTAAATCGTCCATCCCCCTTTGTGAAATAAGGAGACTACAGAAAAAGACAAGTTCTAGGAATTTGAGCTCATTCACTTTATCATAAAGTGAGTCAGGGTCAGTGTCTAAGAAAGATAATCTTACTGATTCTAAGCCAAATAGGCTCTTTTCTTAACGTTTTAAACAATTGGCTAGCTTTGCTTCCCTAACAAGATGAAAGATAATGTAAACTCAAAACCTCAAACTCACTGCCACCGAGTCAATGCAAACTCATAGTGTGGTAGTCACTTAATCTGGTGTCAATTTAAGGATGAAGAGTGTAGGGGTGGAGTCTAAACTGTCAATCTGGACACAGCCAATGAGACTCTGTGTGCCATGGCCTTCCCCTGAGAATTCTGGGAAAGCTGGTACATCCTCCTTGGAGGCGGAAGACACCTCTCTTTCTCTCTCTGCTGCTCCCTGGGAGACACTGCATAAGACAAACTGCAATGGATGCAACCAGATCTCGGAAGGCGGAGAAGCCACAGAGAGACCTCGCCAGCGCTGAGATGCTCACGACCCCGCTGGACCCAAAGACTTTCTACCCACTGGCCTGTAATTGTCCTGCATTTGGCTTCATTGCATGCGTTGCATGAGTATTAAGAGGACTTTATAGATTGGTACTGGAAATATGGGCTAATATCATACTTATGGCCTTGGACTGGACTAGGTTGGGATGTTTTCTCAATGTTCAATTCCTCTTTTATATAAACCTTTCCCTTATATACATATGTGTGCTTATGAATTTCTTTTATTTAGTCTACCCAGACTAACACACATAGTGATCCTTGGTAGGTTTATGTGACTGCAATTGTGTTTCTCCCATAAACTTCTGGTGTTTTTGAACCGCCAACCATGTGGATCACAGTCCAGCATTTAAGTACTCTACAACCAAAGCTACATAATCTTGAAGCCTTCTAAGACCCTAGTTGGTTGTTTATAGAATTGATGTGTACAAGACTGGATGAGAAATAAATCAACTAACTAGCAAATGATTAAGAGCATCATCAATTGGGTTACAAAGGGGAAAATGCATGTAAATAAACTTAGGACATTAGAAAACATGCCTAAACGAGCTGCTCTAATAAACTTCTACATTCCTAAAGTAGGCTAATAACAAGAATGGCTCAAATAAAGTCACAAAAACCAACAGTACTCCATTCTGAAAGTGAAAGAGAGAGAAAAGAAAGAAGAAAAATAAGATATGAGAAAAAAATTTTAAACATGTTGATCATTAGTAAACATTACAATAATGCTATCACATCCAATAACATATTATTGCCCTGGTGTCAAGTTTAACTGTCAACGTCGTTGGGAAAAAATATAGGAAATGATAACAGAGCCCCATGAAACACGAATTAGAAAAGGGAAATGGACATGAGAGAAAGTTACAAACAAGGAAGGCGACTAAGGTTCTAGCTCCAACAGCACGGGCTTGCAGCAAACAAATCATGTCGACACTCTCTGCAGTCGGTGGACAGGTGTAAACAAGTCCTCTCAGTAAAACATGTGTCTTCGTCGTGTTTACAAAAAGAGTATCTTCAAAGAAACGTCTAATCCAAACAACGGCTTCTGAGGGAATCAGCTGAACCAATTTACGTCAGCGCCCAGAGGCCAGTTCAGAGGGTTCTGGGGACTCTTGTGGAGACTCCGAAGGCATGATCTTGACAGAGATTTCAAAGGATGATCATGGAAGTTTATATGAAGACGTTTTAGGAAAACTATAAACTGGATCGTTGACAAAAGGTCAGGACAGTTGCACCAAGGGATTTTTCTCTCTCATCCTGACAGGGCATCTGTTCATTCTTCGAGGGCACAGAGGACGAGCCTAAGAAAATCTTGTCCTATCTTTCCTACATCCTTGATCTTGCCCCCCTGCGGGCTTTCTTCTTGTTCTCCAAACTCAACTAACATCTAAAAGGAACGTGGTTTGAGTTCCTAAAAGATGCCCAAACTGTCAATTTAGTGTGGTTTAAATCAGACTGCAGAATTCCTCAAGGAAGGGTTAAGAAATGGAAAATTTGCTAACAATACAGGCCTAGAGGGGGATATGTTGGGAATAGCTGCACATTTTGATATTTTTGCTTAATAAAGGAAATGATGAAGTAAAGGAGCTGGACAGAAAATTTCAAAGTGCAGCCAGCCCAAGGAGACAAAGTGGTATAAGGGACTGTGTAAAAACGTGCAGGTAGAGAACCAAAAAGGAAGAACAAGACCAGCGCATTTCAAGCTGCACAAATTGAAGAAAGAAGTCAAGCCCTGAGTTGACATGTTGAAGGATCCTATGGGGAAACCGTTGAAAGATGTAGAAAGTATCAAAAGACAACGGACTTTATCTATACAGTCATGTACCAAAAAGAACTGTTTGGTATTCAACTACTTCAACAGGTAGCATATGATCAAGAACAAATGATTCTGAAGGAACAAAACTGCCCTGAAGGCATTAGTGGGAGAAAGAAAAGGCTCCAACAATGGACCAAAGACCCACTGAAAAGTTTCATCAAGCTGATGAAGCAAGGGAGGCCCTAACTCATCTATGCTAGAAAGGTGGAACATAGCTATCTGGCCAACAGACTGGGAGCTTTGTCTCTGTGCTCATTCTAAAGACAGGTGACCTGACCTAGTGTGGAAATTATTGGTCAATCATTGACCAATATAACATACAAGGGAAATTTTGCTGACGATCATTCCATAGCATTTCCATCAGTACTCTGAAAGAGGGTTATCAGAAATTCAATCTGGATTCATTAGAGGATGTGGAACGGGCTAGCATTACTGAAACCAGACACATTTTTGTCTGAAGGAATAGCAGAGAGAGACTTGTGTTTCATCGACTATGTGAAGGCGCTTGACTGCACGGCTCTTAAATGGTGGCTAACCTTGAGAAGGACAGGAATTCCAGAACACTGGGCTCCTGTGGAAATTAAACATGGAACAGTTCAACTATTCAAACAGAACAAGAGAACATTTCATTATTTAAACTCGGGAAAAGTGTGTGAACGAGTTGACGCCTTTCATCGGGGATATTTCTTCTGCCATGCAAAAAATCCTAAAAGCTGCATGGGATAATGAGGTTTGTGTCAACTTGGTTGGGCCAGGTCTTCCTCATGGTGTGATTTAATATAATCAAACTCCATGGGGAGATCTTCTGTGAGAAAGCAAGCAGGTGTGGGGGCGTGAAGATGGGTTGCTGTTGCTAAGTCAAGTGCTGTTAGGTCCAGACTTATAGGGATCCTATGAACAACAGCGCAAAACAAGGCACGTCCCTGACCACATTGACCACTGCTGTTATGTTTCAGCCTCTCTTTATCCTTCAATGAGATCACAGCCTTGATAAAATTGAAAGGAAGTCTCCTAGCAGATGTAGCCTATCCCTACTTTAGCAGACTACGTGGTAAGCCTTGCACATCCTCCACTCCTCGACGGCTGGAACTTCATAACTGCTCAATGACCTGCCATATTATGTGCTCACCCTTGTGCTATCAACAGCCTACTATATTGCCTGCTGAACTTGGATCCATTTGACTCTGCAACCATGAGTCTGACCTACTGACCTTGTATTCATCCGCCTCTGCCTCTATCAGCCTGTGGTCTACCTGCCTCCTAGTATGTCTTCCTGTTTCCTCAATCCTGGCAGCTACTCAAGTTAGGGGGGGGAAACACACCCCGTTTAACATCTAGCCCATGAACTTGACTTACCTGCTTCTACAACTTTGTGAGCCACTTCCTTGTTATAGAATTCTTTGGCTAGATGTATGTATATACATCTATGGGACTGGTTATGATCCTTCAGAGCACCTAGCCAAATACATGGGATTTTATGAAGAAGAATTCAGTATTCAGATTAGAGGACAGCTTATAAGTGACCTGCAGTCATCAGATGATGCAATCATGCTTACTGAAAAGGCACAGGACTTGAAGCATTGGCTGCTGCTGATCAAATATTGTAGCCTTCAATATGGATCACAGCTCCATTTAACGAACACTAAAATCTTCACAACTAGCCCCAAAAGACAACATCGCGATAGGGGGTAGGGGGAGGTTGAAATTGGCAAGGATTTCATTTTACTTAGATCCTTGTGGCAGAAGTCAGTGAATTCAATGACAAATTGCACTGATGAACTCTGCTGCACAGATCTCTTTAAAGTGCTGAAGAACAAGAGTGTCACTTTGAAGATGAAGGTGTACCTGACCCAAGACAAGGTATTTTCAATGGGCTCATCTGCACGGGAAAGTTGAATAATAAACACGGAAGATTAAAGAGGAACCAATGCCATTTAAATTATGGTGTTTGCGAAGGCTCGTGAAGTACCATGAGCTATCGGAAGAGCGAACAATTCTCTCTCTTGCAGGAAGGATAGCTAGAATGCTCCTGAGAAGCAAGGATGGCTAGACTTTGTCCAGATACCCTGGACCAATTATCCTGGAAAAGGACATCGTTCCGGATAAAGCAGAACTTCGCCGAAAGAGAAGACAACGGCCAAGGCTATGGACAGCCATAGTGGCAGAAACAATGAGCCACATATCACAAGGGTGGTGAGGATGGTGCAGGCCGGCCAGTGCTCTATCTGTTGGGCATAGTGTCCCTGTGAGTCATAACTTGGTGCGGGCACCAGCAACAACAATGTGATCTTGTAGCAATACTTTTCTGACATGTCATTATATACAAAATTACAAGCTAGATGATTCAGAGAGGACTATAATCCGCAGTCCTTCCCAGATATATTGGGATCATAACTTTTTGTGTGTGTGTGAAGGCTTTAATGAGAATAGCAGCTAGTGAAACACAATTTGGGAAAATAGCACAAGGGTTCTGTATCTCAGTAAAATATTAGCACCGCAACTCTAATATATCAGAAAATGAGCTGATATGGTAAATAAAATATTTTCCACAGAAGGGCTACATTTTTAACTCAGCGTTGGATTTCAAGCACAATGTCTCAAATATTTCTCACTGTATTGAAAAACATTTACATATAAGTCTTTTGGAAATATACTTATTTATTAACTATGATGAAACAAAGAAAACATGTGCTCGCTGAAAGAGAAGCATTTCTCTCCCACAATTATCTAAAACAAGTTAGCAGCAAACACGCTCTGTAGATTCAGGCTCTGATCACAGTGCATCTCATAAATCTTTCTGCAAAGGTTGTGCGTGTTTGTTCCTGTTTATACTACATGCTTGTTTAATATTTCACAAAGTTTTTTCTCTCACACACAATGTTTCCTTAAACATATAAAAACGGTTTGACTCTGTCTGTAAACTGACATGAAGAGAATTCCTTCCAGCGTTCTTAGAATTATGAAAGGGGAGGGACTTGTGGGGCGACTTGCAGAAAACGAACAGCATCATTTGAATTTGGAACTTGCAAGTCTCAGAAGACTAATGTTTTCAACTCAGTTTTCCAAACACTGGTTTTACATCCACGCCTGCCTGTATCTTTTGATCATTTTGATGGCACGCAGTCTCAAAGGCTAAAAATGAGCCTTTACAGCCCATGCATGTAGTGCTGTTTACAAAATTAAAACCCTACAAATGTGCGATAATATGAAAATATGACAATTCCAGCAGAGAGTATTAGCAAGACAAATAAAATTCTGCCATCTGTGTAGGAAATAAAATCTTCTTGTAAAGGCAGGGTTCTCTTAGAGACACCAAATACATTCGAAGGAAGCCAGAATACTCCATTTGATTTTGAATCTATTGTGTGCTTATGGGGCCACTTGGATAATTCACTGAACTCAACATCCCCCTTCCTAAAATAATCCATCATTTTAAAAAAGAAGATTTTGAGATCTCAACTGCAGAACCATTAATAGTCTCCGGTGATTCCAAAATCAGCACAGGCGCTAGAGTCAGCAAGCAGCACTCAAGGCCCACCCAGCCTTTAGCTGTTTGACTGAGGGCCCCAGTGCTGTGTTCTCGTCTCTTAAACGAATGATGTTACAGCCTCTTCCTAAGAGATGGCTACAGTCATCACGAAGTTCTATAAACAAAGCACTGAGGAAATGTGTTTGGTACGTGGAAAATACAATAAATATCAGTTATTATTCAACTGGATTCTCAAAGGTATCTTAATTAGGAACAATGGAATTGGGGTTAGGAGAAGTGGGCCAGTCAAGTGTCCTGTTTCTTTGTTAATGAAGTGTATGACCTTGAAAAAGTCATATAGTTTTGCTCCTCAGAAGCCTGGCCCTCTCTACAGCACAGGCCCTCTCCAACAAGATGTGCAGGGAAACTTCACCAATGGGACACTGGAAGACTTGTGGGTAGTGAAGTCTGGGTAGGAGCTAACTCAGCTACTAGCAAGAACAGGAAGCAAAGCCCACCTCTAGGCTTCAAAGAGACATGGAAGGAGCATTGTTACCAGAGGCTGCTGAGGGCTGGAGGAGTGGCAGAGGAGCCACTCAGCAGAGGGAAGTGTCACTGTCAGACTGCAGGGCTGAAGCAACAACAGTGAGGAGGGCAGGGGAGTGGGAGAAGATCCACCCGAGTCTCTGTCTCTTCTCACCTTGGATCTCTTGCTGAGGCTGCCTCTTAGCCAAACCAAAGGGGCCTGGGTGCTATTGTTCTGCGGATCAGCTCCCAGGGACATAAAGCATGTCAAGAACAAAGAATGACTAGGGAAGGGAGCCAAAGTACAATACCACATAGAATGACATCACCTCTAAGGCCCCTTCAATTTCCAGTTCTAAAAAGCCCAGTGCCTGTGGATCTCCCAAATTACTACACTGTACTTTGTCGAGATTATGAATATTCTACAACGAAATAAGTGTAAAGTATAAGCAGCATATATACATACTTGCTAAAATTAAACAGAAGCCTCTCAAACACTAGAACAGGTCCTGTACTGCTCAAAATAGTAAGTGGTTGACCAGCAAAAAGGCAAAAGACGGCTCCAGAGACAGCAGTGCCCAGGAAACTCTCCAACACACCCTAGAGAATGAAAAAAATAGAGATGTTAAAGTGAAGCACATCTTGTTTTTTCTATTTGTCACTAGAGGGATCAAGTTACACAATCAATAAATAAGTAAATAGATAGATAAATAAATAAACAGATAAATAGAAACAATATCATTGTCATCAAGGTGATTCTGACTCATAGTGACCCTGGAGGACAGGCTAGAACTGCACCTGTGGGTTTCTGAGTATGTAACTCTTCAAGAGAGTAGAAATATTCCCGTCTCCTGAAGAGCAACTGGTGGATTCAAACTGCTGACCTAGGCATTAATACCCAATGCAAAACCACTATGCCACCAGGGTTCCTAATGAAGTCACAAAAAGGTGCTTTCAGAAGGCCTTAGTCCTGATGATGTATTGAGTTACACATTAGGCTGCTAACCTCAAGGTCAGCAGTTTGAAACCATCAGCTGCTCCAAGGGAGAAAGATGAGGCTCTCTACTTCAGTCAAGAGTTATAGCCTCAGAAATCCACAGGGCAGTTCTACCTTGCCCTATAGAATCACTATGAGATGGAACCAACTCTAAGGCACTGAGAACCAATATATCAAACAAATATGAATACAGATTATTGCCAAAGCAAATATCACCCCATGTTTCGCCTGAAGCCCTTCCTTCCTAGGAATGTAAAGGATTGGATTTCTCTAAAGAACCGTAAGGAACTATAATCACTGGTAGCAGACTAGGGGAGAGACAATGTGGCGCTGATCTGTACAGAAAATATTCACTGGCGCTACCAATGCACTCAACAGTTCTCCCAACTGGGGCAAGTGAAGTGGGCCCCGTGATGCTGTTTCTCTTTGCAGTTGTTCTCAATGCTTGTTTTGCCTGATTTCACCTTGCTTGGCGCAAACCTTTGCTGCTGACTCCAGTCCAGCTGCTAGTGGCCCTATGGTCAGGGTCTAACCGTTTCATTGGGTTTCCAAGCCTTTATAGAAGCAGGGAGCTGCTAATGGAGTTGAACCACCAACCTTTCCATGATTCGCAGCTGAGTGCTTAACCTCTATAACACCACAGTCCTTACGCTCAAAGTGGGAACTTATAAATTGACATCTTTTTGTACAGAAAAGATTTCTTTTGCTACAAAAATTTTTTTTCAAGTGGAGATGGGGAAAATGAGAACATGAATGCAATTCACCTTCCATTCTGCAATTATCATGGTATCTTGTCTAATATAAACATATGTTAGAGCTGTTACTAAATCTCTAGGAGAAATAAATGTGCAACAACATAGCTAATCCTTGTAGGAAAGATCTCTGGCAATCAGCCCATTCTTTTCGTTTAGTATAGAGCAAAAAAATAGAAACATGGGTTCCCAACTGTTGCTGACCTATAAAATTATCCTCAGATTCTGTTCTCAATTGTCTTATTCAAGACATCACTTACATCAGTAGTTCTCAACCTGTGGTCATGACCCCTTGGGGGGGGGGGCGTCAAACAATCCTTTCACAGGGGTCACCTGATTCATAACAGCAGTAAAATACCAGTTATAAAGTAGCAACGAAAATAATTTTATGGTTGGGGGTCACCACATGAGGAATGTATGAAAGGGTTGTGGCAGAATCTTACATGAATCTGAATTCCAATATGGGGCTGAAGGACGCCACTCCTTTACTATGTGGCCGCTACATGTGATCAAAATGCCTGGCTCATGCGTCCTTACAGAAACAGAACCAGAATCACAAGCAAGGCTGGGAGGACCAGCACACACTTCTTCAGATGTCCTTCGATATTGAGCTTCAAGGAGGTTAAATGATCCATACTAGTAGACAGTGTGGCATAGGACGTCTTGAGAGCATGGACCTGTCCAACCACAACCTCACCCATGACGACAGAGAAAACTATGCCTTAGCATGGAATTTTCTTGTGCAGTTTTTCACCTCTTGTGCATTAACACTGGACTTTAAAAGATTTTAATTTTGGTTTTGGGGAAAGTTTCCTGAGTAAGCTCGTTTTTGTTTCAACAATTGATACATATTTTGTGTCCTGACCCTCGTGGTCATCCCACCTTCCCGAGTTCTCAGTTTGCATCTGTCCTTCTTTTCTGTCCCTTTGTATCCTCTGCGCTTGGTTGATGAATCAATGCTCTCCGGAACAGTGTCCCTCTGCTCTCCGGAACAGTGTCTTCCTCGGAGCATCGCTGTTCACTGTCGAAGCCTGGCCATTGTTCGTCCGGAGGTGATCCCAGGGGTGGGTCCAGCTCCAGGAGTGAGGGAGGGCCAGGATCACAGACCTTCCACTGGTCTCTCTCTGCCCAGTCATTCGGCGGGCACTGTTCCACATTTTCTGCCATTTTTTTAATTGAGAGAGCTAATTTTACATATTGGCATTAATTTTTAATAGAAATTATTAAGCATCATTAGCTATTATAGACATTTAGTCAACAGACATTTATTGAGTACATATTTGCCAAACTTAATTCTAGCATATTGTGTTTCGTATTCATGTTTACATTGTATGTGTAAATGTTTGCTTATAATTCAATGTTTTGTTGGGGGCTCTCACTGTTCCACATTTCCATCCCACTGCAGGGTCCATTAGGCTCCCGGTCAGAGTGGCCAGCAGTGGCTGCCAGGCACTATCTAGTTCATTTCGTCTCATAATAGTGGGGCTGACGCTTGTGAGATCCTTTTGTCCTTTAGAACTGTTTCGTGTTCTGTTCTTCGCTCTTCTCTGCTCCAGGCAGGGAGAGCCCAGTAGTTGCAACCTAAATGGCTGTTCACAAGCTTTGAAGATTCCGGAGCTACTTGCTAATAAAACATTGTCTGTGTTCTGGCAATTGACCTGGATGTTCCCTCCAGACTACGTACTCTAAGTCCCCAAACCCAGTGACTCATTCCCACGAGGTTTGGAAATTGCTAAGGCATTTGCAAAACTATGTAACTTTGTCCCCTGTGTGTTCCACCATACTCATGAACGAACATGTCTGCAGAACACACAAATATCTAGGTAGAAATATCCCCTGCTAGACCTATATACACCCAGGAGCGTGGTCCTACTGGCTTTCCCACATCGCTCCAGCTCACCTATCTACCGACGTGTTCATTCATGGATTACTGTTTGTTATCGCAAGGCTGTGTCTGCAACAGTGTCTGTGTGCGTTGCCTCTCACTCTGGCATCTCTCCCGGTATCTGCCCCTTTATCTCGGTCACACTGTGCTGACCTCCTCCTTGTACATTGTACTTCACCCACATTTTCTAGCTACTGATTTTGCCTCCCCAATCCTGGTCACCATCAATACTTCTTTCTGTTTCTAATATTTTCCTGATCGTTTAGTCACAGTAGTTTCATACAACCTTTGTCCTTTTGTGATCTATTTCATCCAGCATAATGTCCTCCAAGTTTAACCCTGTTCTGATGTGTTTTGAAGATTCATCATTATTCTTCAATTCTGCAGAGTAGTCTGTTGTGTATAGGTATCATAATTCACTCATTAATCTACCGGTTGTATAACTATTCATCTTTTTGCTGTTATAAATAATGACACAATAAACCTGGGTATGCATGTATCTACTCATACCATGGTTCTTATTTCTCTAAGATATGTACTTAGAGTGGGCTTTTAAAAAGTAGCATACCTTTCTTTTTATGACTGACTTTGATTCATATGTAACACGGAAGGGTAGGTTTTAAATGCCTGCTCCAAATCAAAGTTACACTCGGGCTACAGATGCTAAGTATCACTGCACATTCTTTATCAAGCATAGCGGAGTACTATTTCTCATCATTGTTACAGGTAAAATATAGCATAGCCTGAGTATATGGGAGGACACGAAAGAAGAGAGAATAAGTCATAAGATTAAAAATTCTTTATTTGGCATAGCTATTATTGCCCATGATAACAAAACTTGAGTCCTTTCCTGATAGCCATGCTTCTGCCTGTCCATCTCATGACCTACAAGTCCTCCCTGTGCTCTGCCTCCGTGTTCTCAATACAAGCCAAAGATCTGAAGAAAAAATGCCCAAATAATTGTTGATGGGGGCTGTGTCTCTGTAGGCTAGGGACAAATCACACACTAGGTTCTAGCTATCAGGCAAGAGCCAGTGCTGCTCATTCAGTAGAGATAGCAACAGATTTCTTCCCAAAAAAGGTTTATAAAGGCCCTGGGACGGTTGAAAGGCAGATTATTTTTACCCCAGTGCTTGATCCTTTGGTAAATGCTCCAGTTTCCATTCTGCTGCTGACAAATTTGAGACAGAGACAGGTGATTTATTATACACACTGCACTGCAAACTTCCTTAAACTTAGAGATGCTCTGAGAAAAGACCTCTTTTCCACATAGTTTGACATGTTACTCTCTAAGTTACAATACAGCAAGCACTGCAAAAAATATTCTCATGCAATGAATAATTTTACTTTAACCCTAATGAGAGTTTAAAGCCATCTGTAAGGTTAGCAATCACAAACTCCTATTCTGATTTATTATATTTGGTATAGTTCGATATAGAAAAGAAAAACAGTGCACATGGAAGCGGGTATTTTTAGTAACCATAATTCAGAAAGACACTTCTACATCTGATTTCTCAGAGGAACAAATTCCCAAGCAACTCCGGAGCACGTGGACCGCTGCGCTCTGGAGCACGGCAGAATTAGGCTCAGCAAGTGCTCCCAAGTGGTTTGTTTGGGCTCTCACTGTAAGCCGCTTCTAATCAGGTGACACACACAGTAGAAAAGTAGAAAGAGAAGGGAAAAAAACCCACGAAAACCTGGCAGCAAAGATATCTGCGTCGAGACCATGCTGCCACCAGAGCGGTGATGATTTGGGTCTATTTTAGTTTCTTCACATCGGATTAAGAATGGGATTCACAATGTAGCAAGTGATCTTGTGCCATGTCCTTCATCTATGACTGTCAGCAGGTTTCTTAAGCTCATGATGCCTCAGTTTCTCCATCCTGTCTTCACGAGGCCAGTACACTTGCATCAGATCATATGCACCAAGTACTTAGCATCGTCTCTAATGCATACACCCAGAAAGCAGAACCATCCCATCGCCATGGAGTTGATTTGGACCCACTGCAGTCCTATGCAGGGACCACCTCCATGGATGCAAATCTTCACAGGATCAGCAGCCTCATCTCTCTCTGGCTATCTGATACATCATTTCCCAAAACTGTGACTACCTACACCGTGTGTGTGTGTGTGTGTGTGTGTGTGTGTGTGTGTGTGTGTGCTGCAAAAGTATATACTTGCACTTTATCTTGGCTTATGGTACAAAAGTTTTTTGTCACTGTGGGGGTACTGGGTGATCTTTTCTCTGAAAAGCGAGGTCCAATAAGTTTGGGAACCTAATCTGGTTGACCTCCAAGGTCTCTTCCAAATGCGTCAGCACCAACAGCACTGTCTTGGAGGCCGGGATCAAAACCAAATCACCAAGTCGATTCCAACTCCCAGCAAGCCCGAGGACAGAGCAGAACTTCCCCTGTGGGCTCCCGAGGCCGTCAGGCTTGACAGGCGCAGCACACGTCTCCTTTCTCCCTCCGAGGAGCTAATATATTCAATGAGCGGAACAATCTCTGGACAGTCCACGGCAGCCACTCCACCCCCAGCGGCCCCGTCAGAGGGCTGAGCTTCCGGCGCTTTTGAGCCATCACAAGGTGGGTAGCCTCTCTCAATCTTAATTCTCCTTTTTATAAAATCAACTGTGTACTTCACAAAATTAATGATTTGGATAAAATAAGATCATAATATATGACGAACTAAAACCCAAACCTAGCACAAAGCAGAGGTGCAGTTAATGCCCATTCCCTTTCCTTCCCAGCTACTGGGCTCCTTCAGCTCCACCTCCTGAATGGGTTTGTCATAGAGAACAGAGCTGGGGAAGACACTCACCAGGGGTGACATGCAAAGTACGGGCAAAGACTCACCCTCAGAGGAAACGGAAAAGTAAGGTTAACAAGTGTCTCTAGAGCCTCAGCATTTCCCAGAGAAAATTCTCGATCCACGGAAGCTTCAAAGCTGCTTCTTTCCATTCGCTGTGTAATTAAACACAGAGAATCAACTACGCCAACAAAAACCAGTTCTACTTTATAGCAATGAGGTCAAAATCCAAGGCAATCTGGGACTATCCTTCTCCTTACTCGTTGAGAGTATGAACTGCAACCCAAGATACGCCTTGCTATTCAAAACAGACAAGAGAACCAGCACGAGCCACAGAGTTGTAAGATCAAATATGAACGCAATCACACCATTGGAGCAAAACGTGTTTTCTTTCCAATCATGATTTGGAACATGAGCTTCTTAAGTCTTTGAGGTACTCTGATTCTCAAGACTGGAGCCAATTAAAGACGTTAGAGATGATAAACCCTCTTTAAGCTGTGCTGTCAATTTTGACTTTACTATGCCTCAGTATCTTCCTATAACACTGAGACATTTTCATTACTTCCTGTTCTCTATGAAAGAACATATTCATTGAATTAATAATTATAGTGTTGCTGAAGGAAGCTGGTTTGAGAGAGAAGGAGGAACACCAGTAAAGGTTGTGGAGAAAAGCTGATAAAAATGTCCTATTCTATTTTCAATAAAGGGAAACTTGAAAAAATGAAATATTTTGATATATCAAACAATAAAGCATTCACTAATATCATTGTTATATTTCCAAATGACTTTTTTCCAATTTAATCCAAAGTGGTGGTGTGTTGTGTGTGTGATTTGAATGAAAGTTTACGGAATTCATTGGCTCCAGTTGACGGTCCGTACACACTTTGTGGCATTTCTACCATTTTAGGGAAAATTCTATCCCGTGTTGCTGGTATTTCCTTGAACTGAACAGAATGTTGAATAATAAAACTAAATTTCTTTGTACAAGTTTTCAAATATAGAATTTGGCCAGGATAATTTAACCTAATTCCTTTGGAGCACTGCCACTGGAAATGTAAAACCAGTTCTAAATTATCTTTATAAATTTTGATTTCAGATCTTCAGGATGAGCCAATTCACATGACCAAAAATTAAAAAGAAAAGATGTAAATATCAAAACCAGTGCTTTTGAGACTTACATAGCAGGAGGATTACCTGGGGAGTTTTGTTGTTTTTAAATACTGGTTCTTTATCTTCACCCAAAATGATATCAAGATCTCAGAAGATGGATCTTAGGAGGTTCAGTCTTTTCTCCAACGTTCCCCAGATGAATCCATGTGGGCCAAATGTGAGATAAACTGATCTAAACAATGCAAGCAACCTTCCTCCCCCTTCAAAATAAAAACCACCAGCTATTTACCTACACAGAGAAAGGAAACTGGAGACACAATCCTCGTTTTTAGTTCACCTGTGTAACTACAATCTATAAGTCAATGATTTCTGTCCTGAAAAATCACAGCTGCCAAATCCTTAGTGCTACATCTACTCTGCCTAAAATGCTTTGTTGTCACACACAGGATTTCTGTTGACACAGCCCAGCAGGAACTGAAGAATAAAGGAAAGAAGACTTGAAAGACAAATGATCCATCTCTCTGTTCAAGGAATGATACCAGCCACAAAAGACACCAGAAGAGCATCAGCTCCTACTCTGCTTCAGTCGACGTTTGATGAGCCGGGGCTGGGTCTCCAACTGTCTGAAGTACCTCCTGACAAATGCCCGGAATGGGAGCAAATGCACACATATACACACGGAACAGGTTCAGTGCATCGTAAATTTTTAAAAATCCAAAGTAAAAGGTTTCTATTTCCTAAATGAAAATAAAAATCTGTGATAGCAAAAGAAATGCCATATATACTCGTGCATATAAGCCAAGTTTTCCAGCACATTTTTAATGCAGTTTTTGGAATAAAATTAGATGCCTTGGCTGATATTCGGGTTGGCTTATACTTGAGTATATGGGAATTTAGGAACTAAAGGGTAAAATTGATGCTATAGGTACAGTATTTATGATAGGCAAAACAAACTATCCTTACCATACAAAGAAATGCCAAGACAATGAGAAAAAAAAAATCCCCTAAAGTAGCAGGTTAGGCTGTTTATAAAGAATTTTCCTAGTCAAAAAAAAGTATGTGAAGTTATTCACCCTCACTTAAAAAAAAAAAAAAGGAAGTCCTAGTGGCATAGTAGTTATGTATTGGGCTGTGACCCACAAGTCAGCAGTTCAAAACCACCAGCCACTTCCTGGAAGAAAGTTGGGGCTCTCTTAAACAGTTACAGTTTCAAAAACTGACAAGGGCAATGCCACCCTGTCCTATATGGTTGCTATGAGTCAACATCAACTCAATGGCAGGGAGAAAAAAGGAAAGAATTTAATAATAATGAGCCATCGTTTTCAACCCAAAGAAGAGCAAGAAGGAAAAGATGACACAAAAACACCCTGCTGTCATAAGCTGGTCGGTGCGTGAGCACGCTAGGTCATTGCTAATGGGAAGAATACTGGCATGACTTTTGTGGATTACAGTTTAATAATATTAAATATCATTTTAAACTGAGCATGTCCTGGAATGAGTCTACAGTGAATGTACCTTGAAGAGATCGCAGTGACTGAAAAGATCATCAACACAGCATTTATAAAAGAAAAACGAATATGGGGGAAAAACCCTGAACAGAATCAAAATAATAAGGGATTATATAAATTATAGCATTGTATACATACACCAAATTAATCATTATGAGGAATGCACGGGAGGCACAGTGAAGTGGAAAGGTGTTCGTGAAACGCTGCTGAGAATATGTCAGGCTACAAACAATATGTGGCAGAGGATGTTCTCAATTATGTAAAATCTCACATAAAGACTGCCTGTATACACGTATATTACAAGAAATATGGAAATATGATCATGATCATGTTAATAATACTGTACAAAATAAGTGTCTGTCTTATCGAGGAATATCATATGTGCATAAGATATAACACATTTCCAACTTAAGCAGATTGATCCAATATTCTCAACACAGCAGTATGTGAAAATAAAGCCGCATATTTGGATATGTCAGCTATAAATGTTCCTTATTATGAGACAACTTCCCTTAAAATGCATTCTGTTAGCTCCATAAATATCACAAAATTCACAGAATTCTAAAAATCTTACTGTATTCTTTCGCTAAAAGGCTTGTGAAAATAGAACTAAATTTACTCCTGAAAAAAAAAAAAAGAAAATGACTTTCTTCACTAAGTTTTCACTCCGGATTCTGTTCAGTCATTCATAATCAACAATGTAGATATAAATGAAAGCATTTTTCCAGGGCCCCTGAAAGTTAAAATACCAACAATTTTAATAAAATGGCCTGCAATAGAATATGTGTGTTGCCTAGAGGCTAAGCAATCTTTAAACCACTCTTGATATAAAGATTCCATTCAGGACAGAATTTTGAATAAAAATTCCTAACTGTAACAATGTCTGGAAAATCCATGTTTTCTCAAGGTTAAGCATCACAGCTGGGGTTCCAGTTTCTATGTGGCTGGGTTTACCCCCCACAATGTGTTTGCATGCGTGTCTGCCCTCAGCGAATGGTTGTAAGTGAGGTCTATCATTAATATGAGACCAAAAGTCAGGGCTAGTAACAGACTTTTAGCAAAGCTCAGGTGAACATCTTCTCAAAACAGTGAAGCTTTGCCTCATGTTGAGGGAAATGCTGGCCACACCAAACAGAATTTTTAAATGGACCAAACATTTTTAGCGAAGTTGCGAAGACCTCAAAGATAAGCAAAGGTGAGCGAGAAGGCTGTCGATGTCTGTGAAGAAAGAAACTGTGACTAAAGGGCAGAAGCCGGTGGAAGAGGCCCTCAGAACCACGCCGAGGGGCCAGTTACTGCCAGGGGTGCTCACGGCTCTGCATCACCATGAAGAAAGCATCCTGAACTCGGCCAGCTCTCGCCTCACCAGCTGCCAGAAGTGCTTTCCCTCAGTCTTTCAAGCAGGACTGAAGCTAATGAAGATGCTCTTATGGAATAAACTGTAACCAGGAGAGGTCTTGGATTTGCTACTATATGATCCAGGGAGAAAATTCCAATGAAAACCAGTGATTTTTCTAGGGGATCTTCTGGGCCAGTCCAACGCAGTGCATAAGAGCAGCTTGGAAGTTTAGGATGCGTTTAGAGGCTCTAAAGGGGTAATGTAGATAGAGTCCTTCAAAGGCTGCCGGGCAATTACAGGGCCTTATTCGGAATACGTCTCAGAAAAATGAAAACTGCAGTGGTGAGGAAAAGGGCAGGAAATTCATGCTGAGGAATTTCATCCCTTCGCGGCAATGTTTCTGCCCATTTTCAAGAGTAGCAAGAGTTGTCTCATGAGGATATTTTGTGGCAAACCTTACTCTAGCTATCCTACAACCTCTTGCCCACTCAGACCTCTTTTTATTCCTCGACTCAGAGAACATCCAGAAGACACAGCACTGGAGGCCAAAACTGCCACCGTTCCACAGTTAATCTCAGATGCCACGTCGCCAGCGGAGGGCCAGCACTCTCAGAGGTGCTGGATCTAGAGGGAGGGCAGGTGGAGGAAAACTAGCTTCACAACATCCTCAGATTTGGGGTTCATAAAGGTTCCTCTGATCTTGTGTTTGCATACCCTGAAGGTATTCAATCCGGCAATCTAATTAGAAGGTATTATTGTTCCGTGTCATTTGAATTGTTCTGACTCATAACCACCCTCCACACAGGAGTGTTGCACCCTGCCCAG
The DNA here is from genome assembly GCF_050624435.1 of Tenrec ecaudatus. Lineage (NCBI taxonomy): Eukaryota > Metazoa > Chordata > Mammalia > Afrosoricida > Tenrecidae > Tenrec > Tenrec ecaudatus. The sequence continues at coordinate 153,069,124 of NC_134532.1, forward strand.
GCCTGTGCGGGTCTCACAATCACTCTGTGAACGAGCCTGCGTGATGCACAATTCTGTCCATCTCCTTTGTTGACGTTGCCCTCTTCTTCCACGGGGCCAAGCACGATGTCCTCGAGGGACAGGTCCCTCCTGACAACACGCTCCGCGTGTGTGACACAAAGCCTCACCCCCCTCACTCCTAAGGGGCATTCTGGCTGTTCTTCACGTCCCTGGTATATTCCATGTTCTTGGGCAACATCCTAATTCAAACGCATTGGTCCTGCTCTGGCCTTCCTTGCTCATTGTCCGGCTTCCCCACGCACATGAGGTGACTGAAAGGGCCGTGGCTGGTTCAGGTGCGCCCCAGCAACTGACAACAAGAGCCAGTGGATGGAGCTGCACACCAGCTTGACAAGCAAGAACGGGAATGTAGTGAAGACTGTTAGTGGACATTTTGACAGAGTTGAATTGTGGAAGAGGCATGTTTTAGGTTGTGGTGTTAGGTGCCTTTGAGTCCGTTCCAACTCACAGAAACCCTCTGGTATGATAAACCAAACTCACTGCCATCGAATCCCTGCAGATTCAGCGCAACCCTGTAAGGCAGGGTAGACCCGCCCCTGCAAGTTTCTGAGACTGTAATTGTCAATGGCGATAGAAAACCCCAACTTTCTCCAATGGAGCAGCCGGCAGTTTCAAACTGCTGACCCTGTGGATCGCAGCCCAAAGCACAAGCACTGTGTTCTACAGGAGGAAAAGTCCTCAGTCCTGCACTAATCACTGCGAGCGTTGAGCCCATTGTTGCAGCCCTTGTCAGTCCATCGTGTAGAGGAGCCTTCTCTTTTTCACTGACTTCTCCTTTACCAAGGACAATGTCTTCCTCGAGAGATGTCTTTCTGAAGACGCAGACCAAATGTATGAAGCAAACGCTCACCATCCTTGCAGTCAGATTTGTTTGTTCTTCTGGTGGTTGTGGTATATTCAATATTCTTTGTCAACCGGGTCATTTAAAGATATCAATTCTTATTTGATCTCCCTTATTCATTGCCTTCTTTCCATATGCAGATATGGCGATTGAAAATATCCTGGCTTGGGTCAGGGGCACCTTAGTCCTCAAAGTGGCGCCTTTGCCTTTTATTTTCTCTAAAAAAATCAATCACTTAATTGGGGCTGATACAACTCTTATCACAACCCATAGACATTCATTGCGCCACATTCATTGTGCATTTGTTCTCCTCATCATTCTCAAAACATTTGCTTTCTACTTGAGCCTGTGGTGTCAGCTCCTCATTTTCTGCTCCCTTCCCATCCCCTCCCCCTCATGAATCCTTGATAATTTATAAATTATTATTATTTTGTCATGTCTTACACTGTCCGATGTCTCTGATTACAAGGATCTATATATTGCCCTCTCCCTTGGGGACGGACAACAGAAAAGTGGGTGAAGGGAGACCTTGGCTTTTTCAGATTCAGAAAGTCTTCTGAAGAAGTGGTGCCCAATGCAAGATTTTGTTTGACTAATGGTTTCCTGAGCATTGACTTTGGATCCAAGTGACAGAAAATCCTTTGAAAGCTTCAGTGTTTTCTCTGTTGGAGGAGGATGAGACTGGTCAGTCTTTATTTAACAGTACTTCAGAGGGACTCGTGGGTTTTACTGGAAAGGATGGTGCGGCCCAAGCAGCCTGTGCACACTGCAGTTATTTGGTGCTGATCTCTAGGAACAAACTGGGCTGGCCCCTAAATGACTCAAGTGCTGGCCAGCTGCTCAGTGTCACCCAGAAGGTCAAGAAAAAGATTAATTGTCCAGACTTGACACAGAGTCCATTAATGGCCACTCTATAAGCCAGGAGACCTCTCAGAGCAGGCCATGGTCTAAGGGCTTACGACCAACTGGGGAACTCATGCACATATCTGAACTGACATCATACGTGGGATTATACTTAGAGCTATCCAAATTTCCGCTGTTTCATTTTAAACGTAATTCCATAGGAAATGATCTACATCTCTCGCAAGATATGCTCCAATGAGGTCACGGCTTCGGTTTGTTTTCCTTGCTACATACTTCATCTCTGAAATGAATTCTTAAACATATAGTCCTGTCTTTCAGCAGGCGAGACCTCGTGAATAAAGCTGGCAGTGAGTCTGCTTCAACAGCAGCAGTGCACTGACTCATCCGTGTTTTCCCAACATGTTTCTACCCAGCGCCCAGGTCTGTTTGCAGCCTGACAATAAAGGCCCTATGCAAACCACCTCTGAGCTGCCTGCCTGTAAAAGCAAGCGCACTGCTCTCAGCTGACTCATTTGCGCGGCCTGCGCTTTGGAGAATAACCCACTGCCACATTTATGAAGGCACGTGGTACAATTCCGATTCGCTCAGAGTTTGCCGATGCCTTTATGTCTAGCCTTGGTCTAGCACTTGGAAAGCCCAATGAAGTCAGAGATTTCGCTAATTATAAAGCCTCAGTTAACAGCACACCCTTGAGGACATACAACCAATGTTGCTTGAATCAACAGCCTAGACTGAGAATTCTGCAAGGCGGGATTTTTATTATTTTGCTCATGTACGTCTATCTCCAGAACTTCAAACAGAATCACAAGAGGCGAGTCTCTGCAGAAGGCCACCATACTTGCTAGCGTCGAAAGGCAGACAAAAAGAGGACTGCTACCAGCAAGATGAATTGACACAGCGGCTGCAACAACAGGCTTCAACCGAAGCCCAATTGCGCAAGAGTGCAGGACCGGGGTGCTTCATTCTGCTTCACACAGGGTCACGATGAGCTGGGACTGACTTAAGGCCATTGAATATCACAACCACTGGCTTTATCCTGGATTGTGGGCGACAGTAAAATAGCCAGAGGGGCACGGAGCAATTACTTCCTCAAAAGGGGAAAGTTGGCCAAACATGTTTCTGTGCCTTTCAGTGTTGTGGCCACACGTGACGACCCACAGGCACGCCAGATGACTGTGGTAAAAGGACTCCGGATCCCGGTGGTTCCGTGAGTTAAGTGTTTGCCACAGCTTGGCGGGTCAAGTGCACGGGGCGCGCCACGCAAGAAAGCGTGGGTTCTGGGTTCCTGAGAAGACTGACGGTCATGGAAGGCTTTGAGAGCCACGCTCCCTGTCCACGGGACACCGCGAGCGGGAGGCAGCACAAAGGCCAAGATCAGCACGTTGAAAAAGAAAGAAAGAAAATGAGACAAAAATATTTTCTTTCAGAGAACCATTTAAGAGAGTCATGAGTCTCTAGTTTCTGTGAAATTATAAATGGAGGCTTAAGATATTTTAAATAACTAAACTATGTTTGGCAAAGAACCTCATGGCTCTGAAGTAGCTACTTTGAAGTAAGTCGAATTTCTGAGTAACATCCAGAAAAATTCATTTTGGTGGACTATTTAGCATCTTGACTCAAAAACCATTTACTTATGAGTCTGTTTCCTCTGATGCTAACTTAACCAGCAAGACCCTCCCAAATGAAAAACAAGCATCTGATGTCATACCTTTGTTCAATAGTGCTTTATTTTCCCAGGAACTTATTCATATAAAAATTAACTCATCATAGAAGGACCAAACCAAACCAAACCTGCCTAATACTACATGAGTCTCAGATGCTGTATTCTGAAGTTAAATGGGAAAGTGCCGCAAAAGTACTTCATCAGTTACAAAAAGATAATAAATGAACACAAACGTTATTATCACTATGTGCCCATTTCATAATAAAGGGGTGGTTAGAAATTATCTGCACCTAAAAGGACCTCTACATTGCTGAAGGTCTTACAATGCCCTGACAAGCTGGTGTTCTGGCCTTCACGCTAGCCCAGAAGTCATAGCAACCCGACCTGCGGCCTGATGGGATCAGGCTGTGCGGTATGGATGGTTTCCATTGACTGGTTTCACAAGGAGAGGAGCAGGCTCTTCTTCCTAGTCTGTCTTAGTTTGGAAGTTCCACTGAAATCTATGTGGCACCGTAGCAACACAAAGCCATCCATCGATAGTAGCTAACCATGCAGTTCACCTTGGTAGGGAATCAAACCCCAGTTTGACTGGGTTAGATTGAGTGGTACGTAAGAATTCTACCTCTACCCTACAGAAGCCTATACTACTTAATTAATTATAGTTTTCTTAAATGTGGCTTCTCTTAACATGTGGTTGCCTGGTTTATCTGTGTTTTCTTAAAAAATCTCCTTGAGTTACATGTTAATGCTGATTGTTTGAATGGAAATAACTTCTTGATTTGATTATATATCAGATTTTATTATAATTCAATTCCTGACAGCGCTGCTAGAAAACGAGCGATATATCTACTTTGTGACTGCAGCGTACCACGTGTGGCTCCCACCTCTACCTCCCTAAGTCTCCAACTGGTCACACACTGATCTGATGGACCAGCACAACTCCATTTTAAAATATCCATGTGTTGCCAGCACTTCAAAACCACCAGATTCCACATAAGATTTGGATCTTCGGCCTTTCTTTGAAAATCAAAAATTTAAATGAAATTGGGTGTTAATGCACTGAAGCAAGGCTGGGGGGCCAGTGCCCTCTTCCAATGACGCAAGAGCTCTCAGGAGTCCTCAGTCCCCACCCAATCAGTCCTCTCATTGATGGGGCCTATCTGGCCCCTGCACAATCTCTGCGTGGTGTAAACCGGTCAGGCATTTAGCTGTTAACCACACGGTCGGAAGACTAAGTCTCTCCAGAAGGATCTCCAACCAAGTCCTGCCAATCTCTTCCAGCTGTCAGAGACCCTTTAGAGAACACACCTGAGGTTACCAGGAGTCAGAATCCGCTTAAGGACAACTGTGTTGGGTCATGTTGTGATTTGTTTGTTTGGTTTTTGGAATCTGGCCCTGGGAGTTCCAGCCCATCTCCTATGCTGATTGACCTAGGATCCAATATTGTTCATCTTGCCTTACCTGTATGCGCTACATTCCAATATTCTAATCAGTGCCAGCTAGACTATATCCACATTCTCTAAATATAAGCCATCTGTAAAACAGCACCTCCCCGCAAAAAAGAAGAATGTAACAAAGGCAATCCTTTCATGATTCCTATAGACAACCCTGTAAGGGATCCTGGTGGCACAGGTGTTTAAGTGCTCAGCAGCTGAACAAAATATCGGTGGTTGGAACTCACCAATCACTCTGGAGTACAAGTGTGCGGCCGTCTGCTGGCAGAAAGGCTTACAGCATGGAAACCTGTGGGCAGCCCGCCTCTGCTCGAGGGCCATGCTTCTGCTCAGAGTGGTGATGGACTCACACCGCTGACCTTTCCGGTAGCAGCCACTAACGTGACCACCGCACTGCCAAGGTGCCTTCTGAAACTGCAGCCTCAACGAAAAGTGTGTTTACGGACAGCCCCGTGATCTTTTCTATCTCCAAAACTCTTATTACTCATGAAAAAGGAAGGCAAATGCCAAGTGCAAAGGAACCAACACCTTTTGGCTCCCATAAAATGCAAAATAAGCCTCCATTCCTTCCAGTCGAAGGGGAGGCAGCTGCAGGTACAGAGGAAGCATCTGCCCGTAGATATGGAAAGCCACACTTGAGAAACGTGGCTCGGCTGTTTGACGCTTCTGCTTGCTCAGGTTGAAAATGGGGCCGACCATGCACTCCCCCAAAGGGCCTCATCATCACGTCCACCGGGTCGCAGTCCACACCCGAATTCAGATCGTGGAAGAGCTAACCTGTGCACTGCACGGAATCAAAGCAGCTGATAAGCTTTTGCCCAAATAGAACTGTGTATCATTTCCTTCTCTTTTCTCCCCACACTTGTGACTCAAGGCAGATTCCATGAAGCTATTTATATACTTACTCAACTGCTAGAAACACAGCAGCAGGCCAGAAGCAAAGTAAAACGCAGCATCCAGCAAAAGACAGAAACGCACACTGAGTAACTCTGGGGCCATCTGCTCCTCACTGAGCTGTCAGGGTGAGAGAGGCCATGTGGGCTGGACTATTTGCGTCCTTCCCGAGTCAGACCCACCTGCATGTTTTCCGTGGCATCCCCGAGCAGGCCTCCAAAAGTGATCGCGTTCGTCACAGTTGCCAGATAAATGAAGAGAATTGCTGAAAGAGCCTGGATATTTAAAGCATCATAAAAATCACTGGCAAAAAATGGCGCTTTCCTCTTTATGTCCTTAATGAGTCCTCCACAGAACCTGCGCAGGGAACAAGCAGACACGTGACCACGTACAACAGATTAGTCTCAAATCAGTCAAGAGGTAACAGAGTCAGCCACAGAGGAGTTACAGTTAAAACGCCCGAATTCACCGCAAGGTACTCTCTGACAACATAAGATTAAACCCATCTTCTGTCGAGAAGCCCATTTCCCCTATCATTCTCTTTTGGACATTGACTTAGGCACAAGTTTCCCCAAAGGCCAGCCAATCGGCCTTTAGATTGAATGTTCATTGTTAATGAGTTAAACTTTCTTGCTGCCTGAAGAGAAATGTCCAAATGACCACAGTTTCCCTTCCAGCCCCGGTCATCAGTCCGTCAGTCCATCAGAGAGGCGGACGGTCATTCCACAGATGTTCACTGAACCCCTGTGATGTGTCCGGCAGCCTTCTGGCGTGGGGGCTACAGCAGCGAACAACCAAGCAAAACAACCTGCCTTTGTGAAGCTGACTTCTTGTCCCAGGGAGAGACTACAAGCAAGAGAAGCCGGTGAAGGGCTTTGTAATAGAAACCGAGGGGACTACAATGTCGGGCGGAGTGAGGAGTGCTGGAGGAACGGTGAGTAGCAGTCACATGGGGCAGACAGAGGAGGCCTGGGGAGTGATTTAGGAGAGGGACTGAAGGAAAGAACGATGCAGGTGGGTTCCAGTCTGGCAAGCTGAGCTCCCTGGTCCCCGCAGCAGCCATGCTCATGCCACCCCTGAGAAAAGGGCCCAGCCTGCCCCGGGCTGTGTCTTCTGCCCAGAATGCCCTCTCTCAGGGATCAATGGCTCCTGGAAACTCTGACTCCCAAGTCCCAGGTCATATCCCCTCTGCGGGCTTTCCCACTGTCCTAGGATGATCTGTCTGTCCAGTAATGACTGGACCCGAGCCCCAGCCCAGTGCCCTGTATCCACTGGCTTGGTGAACACAGGCATGAATGATTCTGGGTGTACTACAGGCATCCGATGAAAAATAGAAAAGAATAAACTAAGTTAGGGTCAAATAAAAAAAATAAATCCAACAATTTCAGCTATGTAGAAAAAAAGATATTCCTAATGGACCTGATTTTTAAAGAACTATTCTAAAAATAAAGGGAAGAGGAAGTTATGTCTCTTTCTTTACCAAAAAACAACAACACAAAAACCAAAACCCTACAAGGTAACTGGGCAGTGTGGCCGGGATGGTCTTCTTAATTTGGGAAAGAAATAATTTAGCTCAGATTCAGCTGCATACGAAATGACACACTTTCTGTTTTTTCACAAACAAAAGTAAAATTATAATGTTTAAGAAGAAGCCATACCTTCATAACATGAGACCCTGATTTAATCTTTTACAAAATGAAATGGAGAACTTGGTGTGGTGTTGAAAGAAGAATTACCATGAAAAAGAATTTAGCAAGAGCCGTCTGGGAACCCTGAATTGTCAACTACCAAGAAGGAGGTAGAAGCGTGACTTCCCTGTGGCTCCTGTCTACAGCAACCTCCTCCCAAGTAAACCTACAGGGGAGAGATGGCCTCAGGAGAGCCAAGTGAGGAAGCCTGGCACACAACTCACTTTCAGCCAAGCCCGTTCTCTCTCTCTCTCTCTCAGTCATGCTCTAATACTCCCTCTCACTCCCCTCCCATCACACCAGCATAGAGGGACACACCTGTGTTACTGCTGCCCCTCTTCCTGAAAGCCTCTTTCTCCACCTCGATTTCTACATGGTCTGCCCTTCTTCAGCGTCATCTTCTCTGTATGGCCTCTTAGGTCCAACCTATTCAAAACTGGAGTAACTCTCCCCCACTGCAAATCTCCCTATTGATGTCTGATTTGTTTGCCTCCCATCGAACCAGCACCAGATTTATTTATTTACTTATCTATCATTACAAAGCAAATTCCATAAGGGCAGGAAGTTCTGTTTAATTCACTGTTGTATCCTCACAGTACCGGGGAAAAATTGGTTCACTGTAAAAATTTCTAGGTGAATAAATGAACAAGCCACTGGATTAAAAATTTCACTCAAAGGATTAGAAGCGACTTAGATCCATAGAGGACCTCATCAGGAGGAGCAAAGAATGCATCCCGTTACCTTCCAGTTCTCTGCAATTCTTCACAGTCCCCATGTCCTCCACCTCCATGGCCCCCATCATGCGGCGTGTCCCCATTCATTTGGACATTCTCTCCACCCGAGTACATATTCTTCCTGAGCAAGACAATAAACCACGGAGAAGATTAACGTGTCCCGTGCGCCTCCTGGTCAGCTACATCACGAAGTAGCTAAAGAAGACCAGGCATAAGGAAGAGCATGGTCTCTTCTGTCCTCCAAGACAAATCTTAAAGGATGATATTTAGAGTCAAGACAAATTAACAGATGCAAACCAAAGTTGGATGGACTGTATGTTGTAAAAGAGGAAACATGTTTCATCTGGCCAATAAAAGATTTCTACTAAAAGAGCTTCCCCTGAGCCATCATGCTTAATTTCTTACACTCCTCAATCTGTAGAGATTCATATGGAATCAACTGGTCCTCCCACAGGTCCTGGGAAGTGCCCCGAAGAGCCAGGGTTACGTGCTCTACTGCTAACCAAAGTGTTGGGGTACAAACCCCGCCAATCCCTCTGCTTCTGTGAAGAGTTCAGGCTAGAAGCGCCATGAGGCCGCTCTTGATCATATGGCAGTCACTTGATGATGAGATTGATTCAGTGACATCTAACAATAGCAGCAGCCTAAGCAGGAGTTCACAGAGCATCTGCACAGAGTGCCTGCTCCTCATTTCCACGTCATATTCGGGGATCGCCAATTGTGATCACTGAAGAAAATCATAGCATCTAACATCCATTTTACATGTCAAAAGAATGTGGAACTAAGGGATGTATGTGTTTCACTGGAGATGCTACACGGGTTAACGGAGAACATGAATACAGGACAGCGGTTACCTGTTCTCACTTTCTATTCCAAACACACCTTGTCCCAGGATGTCCCAGGAATGGAAAACTCCCCCCTGCCTGATAATTTACCTTTTGTCAGATGATGGAAGAGTCTTTGGAGGCTCTATCCTGATGGTTGGATCCCACTCCCCGGGTGGAAGGACAATGACTTCATCGAGAAACTCATCAATGCCAGCAATCAGGTCCTGCCTGTCTTTAGCTTTATAAGCAATATCATGGAACACCTGAAGAACAAGGGGAGATCGGCTGACCCAACCACAGAAGTTCCACACGATGTCAAGCAGAAAGAATACCATCTATAATCCACTACAATTTACCATCGCTGTGTCATCACATTTCCTATTATTGATTTCAGCTCAATGTTTAAATCTGCAGATGATTAGAAGCTTAAGAAAATAGCTGTCCATCATTCTATCAATACTATTTAGCAGCACTGTCTTTCATCTCTGGGTAGGGGCAAAAACCGGATACCATTGCGGTGGAATCCAGAAGAAAATGGTTTAGACACATATTGAAAAGTCACTTCCTTAAAACTACAAGGAAAACAACTGCTGGTATATCAAGATGAGAAAGTTCAAGCTGATTGTTAAGATCGGGTCAAAACCCAAACATACCAGCTCTCAAACACAATTTATATTCATAATTAAAAGAAGAAAAATTCACATTGTGTTGCCAATGCATAGAGCAAAGGGCTGTTACTTTGTGACCAGCCATCGATCTTTAAGAAGACAGCAGCTAAAGAACCCAAGGCAGCAAAGACTTCCTGCATTTTATGTCCCTCCAAAGGGGCCCCAGAATGTGCACAATCCTCTTAGCCCATTGTTCCAAGCCAGCTAATGATCCAAAAGTTGTATACACGAAATTCAAGTCTTCCTTATTTCACAAGGCAAATTCATTAGTGTCTAACAGAGAAGGTGGCTGTGCTCAGTTCCCTTGCCAATAACTGCTACTAGATCAGTTCTTGTTGACAAGAATTTTTCCAAGTTAACAAACAACTAGCAGTTAAGGAGAAAAGGGTAGTGGGCTGTGAGAAAAATAAGACAAGGTGCCAGTAGTTAATATTTAGCAGACACTACCATCTTCAACTTCATTCTCCCTGCGACCTCCCACTGTTCAAACCCATCCAGACCTGCTGCCATAGAGTCTAATCCAACTCAGAGCAATCCCATAGACAGAGCCCAACTGCCCCCAGGTTTCCCAAGGCTGTGAATCTTCACAAGTGCACATGGCCACTGCTTTCTCCTATGGAGCCGCGATTAAACTGCTGATGTTTCGATTACAGGCAGGGGCCTGACCATTATACTAGAAGATCGTCTCCCACCAGATCCAAAAATCAAATCAACTGCCATGGACCCAATGCTGACTCATAGCACCGTTACATGGGATCCTGGAGACTGCACAACTTTTAAGGGACTGGCAGCCTCATCTTTCTCCCACATAGCAACTGGTGGAGATTGAGAAAAAAATCAGAGGGCTGCTCTCCCAGCATATGTGCACACAAGAACTGATCACCAAAAGAGCTGATCACTGACATACAAAAGTCCTCCTACTGGGAACGACATCTGTTCCTAACAGTATCTTGAAGAATTTGTAGGTAAAATGGACGAGGTGCATAAAAAGGCTCAAAACCTTTTCACTAATTTAAAAACTACAAGGCGGCTGCCATGAAGAAATTGTTGAGTATATTATGAGTTGGTTTAAATCATTTCAAAGTGCTATTTATATAACTTCACAGGGAAAATCTCAGAGATTTTCCACCTGTGGACTACTGCTCACCACTCATATTTGCAACACGTGGGCTGCCAGTCCATAAAAATAAAAAGTCCACTCAGTATTGTTTTATAGCAAGAGATAACAGAAAAAGACAGCTAATGTCACCTCCTTTCCTCCTTGAATACATCTACAACCTGTGGCTGACTTTAAGAGAGCCCTTAAGACACAGGAGTTTTTGTTCCTGACTTAAGCAATCACATTAAACCAACCTCAGTAGGAAAATGAACCTAAAATTGTTTGCATCATATAAGTTAGATTGGCTGTCACAGCCAAAAGCATTGCGAATCAATGCTTCAGGTGGGTGCTGTTGCTAAGAACTGCAGAGGTAATCCTGGGCATGATGTATGGCAGAATGACACACTGCCCACTCCTCCACGTTCCTCACAATCGTTATTTTGCGTGAACCCACTGTTGAACCCACGGTGTCAGTCTTCGTTGGTGGTCTTCCTCTTTTGCTGACCCTCAGACATGACATCCTTTCCCAGAGACTGGTCACTTCTGATAACAAGTGCAATGCACATGCTATGTAGAGCTGCTGTCTTTTCCTCTAAGGAACAGTATGGGTGTACTTACTGCTTCTAATGCACTCTGTTTGTTAGTCTGGTAGTCTGAGCTATAGTGAATATTCTTCACCAATGCCATAATTCAAAGACATCTTCTTCGGTCTTCCTTATTCAATGTTCAAACTTTCAATTGCGTATGAGATTGCTGAAAATTAATCTTTCAAAGTTTAACACTTTTAACACTTCTGGAGCAGATTTGTCCAGTGAAAGAAAACATATGATTTCTCAGATGGTGTTTCCATGAGTGGTGATTTTGGAATCAAATCAAATAAAACCCTTGACAACATCTATCTTTCCTTTATGTATTAAGATGTTGCTTCCAGGTCCAGTGTTGAGGACGCTTGTTTTCTATGTGTTAAGGCGGAACCCATACTGCAGGCTGTTTGTAGCTTGTGATCTGTATCGGTACGTTTTTCACGTCATCTTCACAAATAGCAAGCAAGGCCGTGTCATCTCCACAATAACAGGTTGCAAATGACTCTCCCTGCCTGAAACCCTGATGCTAAGTTTTCCTTCATCCACTCCATCCACTTCTTGGATCATCTGCTCAGGATACAAACTGAATAAATACGGTACAAGGATATAACTTTCATAGGTACCTGTCCTGATTACAAATCAGAGAATACCCTTGTTCTGTTCAAATGATGGCTCTTGGTCTCCGTAGCAGTTCCAGGAGCACACAAGTCAGTGCTCAGTAATTCCTGTTCATCGTGAAACAACTCATAATTTGGTATGATTCACACAGAGAAATGCCTTTGCAGAGTCAATAAAACACAGGTGAATATGTTCCTGGATTCTTTACTTTCAGCCCAAATCTCTTTCATACCAGCATAGTATTTAGAATTCAAAGCAAAGGCAACATGCACTTCCTCACTAAGACAAGTTTAGAAGTCAACTCACTTGCCAGAAATGACTGTTTCTATTTTTATTAATTTTTAAGGATTATAACCATATTATTTAAATGGAATAAATTACAATGCCCGATTCATAATATGAAAACAGCATAAAGGGTCACTCACAGATTCCCATCATCCCAATCCCATACCTCATCAGACATCAAGGTAGCAATGGCTCGGCCAATCTCATGGTAGGATTTGGCTTTCCCCTTAGGACCTAAGAGAATGAATAAGAACCTAATGGAAAAGGAAAGAAACAATGGCTATATTATTTCATTGAACACAATAAACCTAAAACTAAGAACATATATCTAATTCATAAAAAGTTAGGCCTAAAATTCAGCTTTAAACTTTTATAATATTATTGGTAATATAAATAATTCTGCATCACACTATTGAGGAATGTAAATTGTTCAGTTTAATAAGAGGCAAAGGATAATTTAGCATGGGAAAGTGGATGAACTTATTGCTTAACCAAACACATTTTACCTTATGAGTCACAATTTTGTTCTCTTTCTACCTCTTGAGCATCTTTAAAGATTCAGAATCTTTGGAGAAGCCCCACTAAGCACAATAACCAGAACGACTTGGAACATCTTCAGATGGGTCATATTTTTTCATTACTCAATATAGGCAGTGACAAATGGTCCTTTCTGTACTTTTAAGAAGCATTCTACAGAGAAGTAAGTGGGAGTCAGCAAAAACCACTGTCCTCTCCCCGTGAGCCTCGTGTTTAGAATCAAAGTATAGGCCAGGACACCCGAGAGGAGTTCACCACGAAGCCCCCTTCACAGAGGGTTGAATTCCCCCGTGGATCTCCTCTCTCCTCTGCTGTCGTTTCCTGATCGCGCACGAAGCACGGCCGCATATAGCAAGGAAGTTCCCAAACATGCGATCATGAGCTGGTCCCACTTAAGTTCACCTGTGATCACAAGGCAAAAATGCCTGTTTTGACTGGAAAGCAGGGACGCTGATAAATACATGATTAAGAAAAATATCCAGAGATAATCCTTTGATTACATTCTTACCTAACACAGAGATTTAAAAAGACAATAAAAAGCATGAGATTATATATTTTTTTTGTTTTTTGGTTTTGGGGGCGGGTAAGAGTGCAAAGCATTTTGGTCGTCAACTTATTTAATCTTCCAGACCGCTCTCTGCTTGAAGGATAAATATCCCATTTCCGTTTCATGGGAAGGAAACTGAGCCTCGAGAGGCTAATGGATGATCCAAGTAAATGGCAAGCGATTGGTCATCGAACTTCCTGTCTTCAAACACGACAGTGCTGTCAACTCTGAGCTGGCCAATGTAGATGGCTGGGTTATGAGTCAACAGAGGAAGAACGCATAGACAAGTAGTTGGGACAAAACACCTTAGGGAAGATATTGCCATACCAAGAATGACTTAGCACTTGGCTTAGCAGAATTGTTTCTCTTAGTTATTTCACTTAAAACAATTTTCAAGCAATATCAGTAAGTGCATGAAAACTGGTAGGGACTGTTCCACAATACCCTTGATTGTTTGTTTGTTTAATTATAAAATTTAATCCAAAGGGGATTTTTTTTCTAATTTCAAGACCCCATCCTGGTCATTTGCCCCAAACCTATCGGCTCCCAGCAGAAGGAGCTCGGAGGTTGGGGGTTACTAACGGGCAGCAGGTGGGGGCCAGCGGGTGCTCCAGAGGAGGAAGTTGGGGCTGGTTCTGGTGACTCTCTGTAAAGAGTGACAGTCTTGGAACCTCACAGGGGCAGTTCCACCCTGGACTCAGTGGCAGTGAGTTGGGTCATTTTTTTCATGGGTGAGTACCTCCCTGTATTAGAGACTGACAGCTACCGGGCTAGATCAAACCTGCTTCACTTTACACGAACGAGGAAGCTTGAGTAACAGCAAAAGAAAACACTGACACCTGGATTCTTTACGCACCACGTGTTCGTGTAATGGGTTTCCTTTGCTATCATTTTATCATCTCAGAGGAATGCATTCTTCCTAAAGCCTTTCTGGAACCCACTCCCAATGAATCAATTCCTACTCCTAACACCCCTGCGACAGGGTGGAACTGCTCCTCGGGATGTCTCGAGACTGCAGATCTTCCCAGGAGCAGAGAGCCGCATACTTCTCCAGCAGTGCGCTGGTGGGTTTGAGTCACGTCCTCCTGGGAAGCAGCTCAACTTTTAACCCACTGCACCTTCAGCTAGGAAAACACCTGCAATGGCTAGCCGTCCAATGGAAGCCATGGCCGAGGATGGGGACTATCCCGAGTGCTGGTCAGGTAATGGAGCCTACCAGTTCCGTCCTCAAAGAGGGGGGCACACCTTTCCTATAAGCATGTTCTCCTTGATCTTGGGTAAACAAGACCGAAGGACAGATGGAAGCAGTAGTCTAACAGTGATGACAACATATATCATAGCAACCAACCGACTGTATGAGAATTATGGGCTCAGTGACCGAGCTATACTGAGGTGCATGTCTCTTTCCTGAGTAATAGACGGTGGGAAGGGAATGAAAGAGGGAAAGGGGAAGGGCAGGAAAGATAAGGGAAGAAAGGAAGACAAGGAAAAAGGGAGGGAGGTAATTGAGACTTTTTCCTTTAATGAAATATGATAAAACTAAGAAATATGATCAAGTTGTTTTTAAAGGACAAATGTGGAAAACTTCGTATTAGTCTAGAGCAGTGGTTCTCAACTTTCCTAATGCTGAGGCCCTTTCATACAGTTTCTCAGGTTGTGGTGACCCCCCAACCATAACATTATTTTCGTTGCTAATTCATAACTGTCATTTTGCTAGTGTTATGAATCGGGAGACCCCTGTGAAAGGGTTGGTTGACCCTCAAAGGGGTCGCGACCCACAGGTTGAGAACCACTGCTGTAGAGATTCAGTAATCTACCTTAAAAATGATATATGAGGGAGCTTCATGAAATTCATTTAAAAAAATCCATGGTCTTTCAATTCCATTTTCCATGAGCATTGTGAAGTCTCCTCATAGAAAGGGGGTTGTCAAAGCATCAAGAAATATCATTCTGAGTCTAAAAACTCATGTGGAGCAAGGAATCTTGGGGTGCAGGAGCACTGAGGCAGTGCAAAAGGTTAAGCTCGTGGCTGCTAGCCAGAAGGCTGCCAGTTTAAATCCACTGGAATTACTTCAGAAGACAGGCCTGGTGATCCCTTAAAAGAGCCCATTCACAGGAACCCTAGAAAGTAATTCACAACTAGCATGTTGGGGTCACCATGAATCAGAATGGACTCTACAATATCCAGGAACTACAAAAATTCAGACTATTTTATTAAAAAGAGGGTGACCTTGTTGTTAAGGCTAAAATGTCCGAGTATGAGAAGAAGTGGATGATTCCAAAGTTATGAAATTGGAGATTGTTGAACTTTGGTGCAGATCTCTTGCGCTGAGGGTGCATGATGAATGGTTTCCCCGGTCTGCCATGTATGTACTTTTGAACGCTCTCTTTGCTATCTTATGACATGTATTCGTCTGGTACGCATAGTTCTGCCGCTGTGAATGAGTGCTATGGGAAGCTTGCCCTAGACCAACCCCCACTGTTCCAGGGTAAATTGTGTCCAGTCCCGTAAGCATTGAATCAGCACAAGTCAACAATTCCTATACTGCTGTCTGAGAAGCTGGCCTACACACGTATAATTTTCTTTTTCAACAGTGTTCTAAATTCCATATCGATGGCTAGATTAATGACACTATCAATGTGCCCCAGGGGGATGATTTATAATATTCTCTACCAGAAAAATGATGATGGTGTCTCTAACGTGAAGCACAGAGACATATCAACCACAGTATATGAACGATCAAGGGCTGCCATCCACGTGTGGCATTAACAAAGACCATCTTGTATATTGTAAATAAGAAAATCCAAGCATGAAAGGGAATGGTAGCAAAGCTAAAATGCTGAAAAGCCGCTTTGCAGAAGGATATTGGGGACAGTGGAATCCCCAAATCCACTTGCAGAGCCCACGTGGAGTAAACTTCTGGTGAATCCCCCCTGAGCACAGTGCAGGGATGCAAAGCGCCTTGCTATTGGGTAGAGTGCGTTGCAAAGACGCCTCTGGCGGACGCAGTTAGGGTAAAATGCAACACCTAAGACTTGCTCTCCCTTTTGACCCATTCCATAGTAATTTCTATTTTTAATATTTTCTGCTTTCTCTTCTGTTGAGGTTTTCCTCTGTTGTGCTTTGTCATCGCTTTGTTTCTTTCTTGCTTCCTGCTTTGTGTGGTTTTCCACATATGAAATCCAGAGTAAATCTATGGCGATTTACTGGGTTAGTGATCACTCAGAGACACAGAGCGGGGTTTGGGGAACTGGGGAACTAACATCAATCAGGACGAGAAGAAAATGTTCTGAAATTGATTGCGGTGATGACTGGACAACTCTTCCTAAATGATTGAATGATTACTTGGATATGTCAATCATCTGCCGGTAAAACTTTTTTATCAACGGATGAGAAGATGAGAAATCTTGGAAGCCAGCAGCACTACCCAGCAAGCTGAAGTGGCCTCCGCCGGAGACCTGTTCTCTGCCCGGGAGTGTGTGAGGGGCGAGGCGAAAGCTGCCTGACTTTCTCGATGGAGAGCACTCCCTACCGGCACAGCCCTCGGAAGAGATGGGAAACTCCTGTCATGACCAAAGCTGTTCTTTGTCAATTGACAGATGCTATTTTTAACCAGAAGCTTTTTCTTTAATAACCAATTAGAATAAACATTCCATTCGTGTGGCGGGAAGGGACAGCCCTGTGTTGACAGCCCCGGACAGCCGGGGTTGGTGGTGAGGAAATTATGTTACTGAGTCCTTTTTATTCAACTCATACCTAGAAATAAGCCCTGGTTCGACTTTTTCATAGGGCCAAGCTGTTTCAACAACTCTCATGAGGACCGCCGTGTTTTAGCGAGCCTTTTAATATAACTAGGCATGCGCGGAAGAAAGGCCTCCGTGTCTCTATGACAAAAGCAAGCCGCGTTGGGAAGCAGCGGACTAGACGCCCATTCACAAAAGAAGGATGGTCCAAGACAGAACACAAGGTCAGAGAGGAGCCAGCCTTCCTAGTCCACTCCACCTCTTTGGGAAAGGTGTGTGCGTGCCCCTGGCTTCACGACACGACATGTCGCCACTATTTCCAGAATAAACTCAGCATCTATTCCCCCTTCATTCCCTCCTCTCAAAATGGCGAATCAACCCAGGATTCATAGTCAGCAGCGTGGGAAATTGGCTGAAGCGTAGCTCTTCCGGAGTAGATTCAAGAGGACCACGAGCTCACCAGAAGCAACCACATGGCATGCGGGACACAGCGGATAGCAATGAGACCGGTGGACGTGACACAGTGTGCTAGCCTGGCCTCCATCTCAACCCTGCTAATGGTTTTTATTTATTTTTATGGGTTTGACAATTAAGCACAAGCTACTTCCTTTGGGAACAGACTACTTCTATTAAGGCAAATCATTATTGACAACATAAATTATCTGTCAAGTACAGTGATGCTCAAAGGGTAAAACATTCTAGTTGTCCGTTTTCTTTCTTTTACTGTTATTTGGTTTTGAATAATGAGTTCACAGAATAATTATCTACCTTGTATATACAAATCAAGATCAGAAAAGGGAAAATTTATTTGGGGTTTTTATTCTGGATATGTCTCTAAGTCCTCCCCAAAAATCTGGCCTCGGAGTTGGAAAACTGGAAAGTTGGAAAACTCTAGCATAGATAGTGAATGAACCTCCCTTTCCCTCCATGTCGAATTCGCACTGAAGGTGAAGCTTCCCTTTCCTTACCACGTAACACAGGAGTAACAACACAGATCCCCCAAACAGCGGCAGCACACCGGAGATTGTAAGCTGTGGTAACAAGATGACAACCAGCAAAGCACCAGCAACATGCCAGAAAAATCACAAATGACACATAAATGTATCAAGTTACCGAAGATCAAAGAATAGAGATACTTCCAAATAAATAGCAAGAGGACCCTAGATAGGCAGACATGCTGCAAGTGGAAAGCCAAGGTAAATTCAAATAGCAAAGCCAAGTAACAGTAAACAGGTTGAACTCTGTGGAAGCTACGCAGTAAGGAAGAGCGGCTAGAGCCTCGTGTCCTAAAAGGTGTGCGGCAGCTCGACGAATCATAATTATAAACACAAGGGCACACCTTTCTCCATCTTTAAAAGGAAGAACTAACGTAGAACTCTAAGTACAGACACAAAGCTTTCAAGTCTCCCTTTAGTACAGAAACTGGACGGTGGTTCAGACACATCAGAGGCCCTGCTGGAGAAAAAGGAGGCTCGCTGCTCCTATGAAGAGTGACGGTCTCAGTACCTAGACTAGATAGGGTTGCTACGAGGTTGCTCTAGGTTGCTAGTAGACACTCACTCACTGTCTTCCAGTCAATTCTGACTCTCAGGGACCCTAAAGGACAGAGTAGAACTGCTTCTGGGTTTCTGAGACTGCAAATCTTCATGGAAGTTGAAAGTCTCATCTTTCTCCTGCAGGGATGCTGGTGGGTTCAAACTGCTGACCTTGTGGCTAGCAGGCAAAAGCATAACTCATGCCAGCAGGGCATTGTTTCATAGTATGAGGGTAAGTAAAACAAAGTATTGCTCCCAAGTCATACCAATCTTCATTTTTTTAATATCAAATGTGAAGCTATTAGATCTAAATATATCCTCCATCTATGTCTACACCCTTCTGAAGGTGACATTTCCATCTCTCTAAGCATCTCTGAATAAGGAAGACCGAAAAGACCCAATGCATTCGATTTAGGGTCTAATGAAGACTACTGAAAGTACCATGGACTTCCCAAAGTGACTCAACAGAATGTGCAAATCACAGACCAATATCACTGATATCACACGCAAGAAAATCTTACTGAAGATCATCAAACAATGACTGCAGCAGCACATTGATAGGGAGTTATCGAGGTTTCAGGGTGGATTCAGAAGACGACGTGAAACAAAAGATATCCTAGCTGATGTCAGATGAGTGTTTTCTCAAAGCAGAGAATATCAGAAAGATGGTTATTTGCGTCTTATTATGCCAAGGCATTCAATTGGATGGCATGGATCATAACAAATATGGATAGTTTTGAGGAAAATGGGAATTCCAGAACACTTCATTGTGCTCATATGAAACTTGTACATTGATCAAGAGGTAGTCAGGCAAACACAACAAGGAATACTGCCTGGCTTAAAATCACGAAAGATGTGCAACAGGGCTGTATGCCCTCACCGTATTTATCCAATCTGTATGCTGAAAAAGTAAGCTGCAAACCTGGCTCATAAGCAGAAGGATGTGGCATCAGGATGGGAGGAAGGTTTAGTAACATCTGTGATGTATAGATGGCACAAGCTTGCCTGCTAAAAATCAGGAGGACTTAAAGCCCTTGATGAAGATCAAAGATTGGAGCCTTCAGTGTGAATTACAACTCATTGTAAAGAAGCTCCAAATCCTCACAACTGGACCCACAGGTAGCATCATGATCCATGGAGAACAGCTGGCAGTTGTCAAGGATTTTGTCTTGCTTGGATCCGCAATCAACATTCATGGATGTGGGAGCTGAGGAATCAAGACTCGTTGCATTGGGTAAACTGGCTGCATGAGTTCTCTACAGAATATCAAAAAGAAAGGGTCTTCTCCTGAGAACCAAGGTGCGCCTGCCCCAAGTCGTGGTATTTTCAATTGCCTCCTCAGCCTGTGAAAGTTGGATACCGAATAAAGAAGAGCGAAGAGGAATTAATGCATTTGAATGGTGGTGCTTGAGAAGAATAGTGAAAGGTCAGCTAAAAGGATAAACAAATCTGTCTTGGAAGAAGTACAGGCAGAATGTCGGAAGGAAGGATAGAGGGACCAGCCCCTGGAGAAGGACATCGTGTTCGGTAAGGTCGCGAGGCAGCAAAAAAGAGGAAGGCCCTCATGGAGATGGACTGATACTATAGCTACAAAAACGGGCTCAGCAGTCGGGGTGCAGGGGTAGCAGCGGTGACACATACAACTTGCCTCTAGTTCTTAAATGCTTCCTCACCTCCCACCGACTACCATGACCTCAATTCTACCTTACAAATCTGGCTAGACCAGAGCATGTACACTGGTACAGATAGGAAATGGAAACACAGGGAATCCAGGATGGATGATCCCTTCAGGACCAGTGGTGAGAGTGGCGATACCAGGAGGGTGGAGTGAACGTGGCATAGAAAGGGGGAACTGATTACGAGGATCTACATATAACCTCCTCCATGGGGGACGGACAACAGAGGAGTGGGAGAAAGGAGACGTCGGCCAGTGTAAGATATGACAAAATAATAATTTCTAAATTATCAAGGGAGTGGGGAGGTGGGAGGGGGGAATGAGGAGCTGATACAAGGGCTCAAGCAGAAAGCAAATGTTTTGAGAAAGCTGATGGCAACAAATGAGGAAATGTGCTTCAAACAATGGATGTATGTGTGGATTGTGATAAGAGTTATGCAAGCCCCCAATAAAATGGCTTAGTAAATAAATAAATAAAGTTGCTATCACTTGGCAAAAAAAAGGGGGGGGGGGCTCAAGCCTAGGAATGATTGTGAGGACGGTTCAGGACCAGGTAGGGTTTTGTTCTGTGGACGAAACAACCGACTAACAGGGAAAAGCACAACAGCACGGAGCCCGAGGGGAGAGCACTCCTGGCACGTGCTCCTAACTGGACACTTTGGACCTCTTTTCTACGCAGCCCTTGGTGACCCAGGCCCTGTGCTACAAACAACCGGGGACTTCAGACTCTGTCCTCTGAAGATGCAGGAGAGGTGAAGAAAAAAACTGAGGGAGGTGCTGTCAGCCATCCAAACAGATGAGTTTGAAACTGTTTCCAAGAATGGAATCACAGATTTGACAAGTGCAGTAAGTGTAATGGAGTATACTTTGAAGGTGATTAGGTTGTTTTTTAAATAAATAAGTACATAGGTTTGGGGGGGAAATCTGTGTTTTTTTTGGGGGGGGTACCCCCTCATAATTTTTCCTGCTCTATTTATCATTCCAGAATGCTCACAGTTTACAAATTCTATGCTCTCTAGCAGTGAACTGGTTGACACTTAGTCAAAGTCGTGTTTTTGTTTTTCTTTCTCCAGAAAAGTTAGTTCAAAGAGACACAAACAGAAGCATAGGGCACATGAGCTGGAGTCCAGGCCACCAGCCGAGTCAGCTGTTTGCCAAGGGAGTCTTCCCCTGGAACGGCAAGGCTCCGCTGCAATGTTTTCAAGCTAAACCTACGCTACAGAAAACACAACTCGTGATATTTGCATTTTAACGAAGTACGTAAAGAAGATTCCTTTATGGCGCTGTTCATCCAGTGACTGTTCCATGCATTATTTGTGTTTCAAGCATCCAAGGAATGTAAAAATGAGGAAAAGACACATATGCTCAGAAGCCTGAATAAGGAGGCCGTGGGGAAAGTTTTCTCCTAACCTGGCTTACAAAAAGCACTGTCCCTCTTAGCCCTGTAGATTCGCATCCTTAGAGTGGTTGAGATCCCGAAGTCAGCTGTGAAGCCCTACTTAGTCACACCGAGATACTGAAATAAGGATCGCCCCTCAACGTGGAGATCCTGACACCTCTGCCACCAGCAGACTAAGGATTCTTTCAATCCTGCTGAGCACAACTGTTGTTACATGAATCTCATATGGAAATATTTGAAACTATGTAAAAGTCTTTGGGAAAATGTTTGGAAAGTCCATGAAGTTCCAAGAACTGGAGTTTATTTTCAAAATAAGAATTACAAAGCCTTAATTCTTTAGTGTGTCAGTCCATGATATGTGAACAGTTTAAACATCAGTAGATGATTATAGTAACCTAACAGCAAGGTTTCTTTTTTAAAAACAAATTATTGTGTAACAGTAAAGTGTGTAAGTTTAAGGGTATAATTTAATAAATGTGTGTATTTGTGGACACAGATAACTACCACCAATTTTTTGATAAGGCCCCAAACCAAACCTACTGCCATTAAGTTACTTCCAATTCAGAGAGAGCCTTTGTAGGGTTTCGGAGGCCATAAATCTCGAGGGGAGCAGAAACTCTCTCCCGTGTAGAACCTGGTTAGTTTGAACCTTCAACCTTGCAGTTAGCAGCCCATGGTTTATAGCAGAGCTATTTAATTCTCTGATAAAACACAGCGTCAATGAAACCTTTGAATTTACTTTCAATCTGTATGACTTTCGAAAAGTGACTTAAACTCTCAGATTCATCTTTCTCATTTGTAAATTCCAGACACCTAGAGTTGGTACTTTACAATATCACTGGGAGATTAAATAACATTACCAATAAAATACAATACAATAACCAATAAAATAAAATAACTAACTGGTTAGTATGCTCCCTGATGATAAATTATTATAATTATTAATACCGTTGTTGCTGTTTTTGTTGCTATTACAAAAATGCCATTTAATTTGATAACATAAAAAGTCAGACTTAGACATTCTTTCAGATTGCATCTCTCCTACATCCCGGCCCTGAGTATACCCTCGTTACAGTGATTCTCTGGGCTGTGGGAGAGATTTTCCCCATAAGCACGCTGTATACCCTCATAATCTCCACCCATGCTGTAAACCACAAAAGGTTGGGTGCAGCTTACCTTGTGGGCACAGGGACCTCTGTCAGGGCACCCAGCATGACAGCCTGCTGCAGCCGGACAAAGGCAACGAAGGGGGCGTCCAAGAAGTCAACTTCCCCGACCAGCACGTTCGAAGCCTCTGCATCACGTGGAAGTTTCTTCATGAATTTGTTCTTCAGCTGAGTAAAGAAAGCCAAGAGCGGTCCACTTATTCACTGAGTGACATCCCAGGGAGGAAGGGAGCCGAGTGCCGGCACTTCATGGGGACCGCAATCCATGGCACGAAACAAAATGCATCTGAGCTATTGGATGGAGAACCAGCTTGTACCCAAATCACAATTGTAAAAGAGCAAGAGAGAGGCGGCTCAATTTTCACTCCCAGACAATTCCTTTTTAAGTCTTACTAGCCATTTTCTGGTATGTTTATCTACCTGTTATAATACATTTTCTCTATACTTCCTGTCAAGGACATCAATGGCCCAATATTCATTACTTACTTATAAAACAATGTACAGAATGATTTCATGCATTTATTTGTTTGTTTATTCCACACACACTTATTGAACATCTACTTTAAGTCAAGCACTCAACTGAGTCCTGGGGTTGGGAGTCAGGAGTGCCCACTGTCATGGAGTCCATTCCAATTGACAGTGACCCTGTACAGACTTTCCAAGACTGTGCCTCTTTCTGAGAGAAGACAGTCTCATCTTTCTGCCTCAGAGCAGCTAACGGGTTTGAACCCACAAACTTGCAGGTACCAGCCTGACTGTCTAACCGACTGTACCTCCAGGATTCTTTAGGACTGTAATGGGGGGTAGACTAATTTCATGTACTCTTTGAGCTTATATTCCAGTGAAGGTAAAATAATATATGACTTCAGGCAGTGGAATGTAAAAAGAAGAAAAACCTCAAACAGGAGGGAGTAACATCAGGATGCTCAAGGAAGCCCTCTGAAGACGCATATCTGGAATTGGGATGTGGAGATGAATCGTGCCAAGATCTGAGAAAAATGATAAGAGCATTCTAGGTAAGTCCCAACCTTCCAACAAATAAGGGGGTATGGTAGTTCGAGGGACAATAAGAAGAGCCAGTATGGAAAAGTTAAAGGTGCTAAGGAGGAACAAGAGTAGGAAATCAAGCTGCACAAGTCAGCAAGGATCAGATTGTAGGGCCTCAAAGGTCCTGGAAAAGGCATTTTGCATGGTTTAGATATTAATTGACAACCAGAACGCCAAGTTCAAAGGTGGAGGATGCAGGCATAAATCTGGGTGCCAAGACTAATGTAAGAAGTAATTAATGCCCTGGAACAAGATAATAGAATTGGTGTAAACTCTAATCCCTGGGTCCTTCTAGCTTTTACAGGAATAGGAGAAAGTTATGATCAGAGGTCACTGAGAAAGAAGAGCCAGCAACTGAGGAAGAAAGCCAGGAGCGAGCCCAGCCCCAAAAGTCAGGTGAAGGCAGTACTGACGGGGGAAGTGCACTCCGCTGACTCTGAAGGGGCTGGGCATTCAAGTGAGCCCTCAAACTGGATCCCTGGACCTGATCAGACAGAGATGTGGTTATTGTGGAAAGAGCCGCCAGATACTGAGTAAACAGAGGGGATATAGTGGAGGCAAGGTATGGAAACATTGAGAAAGGTTGTTGTTAACACGAAGAGATGGCTAGAGGTGAGCAATAGAATATGAACTTTTAAAATAGGACACACTCACAGAATCCAGGAACTGGACTGGGAGTAGTGCTACCAGAAGGGTAGGGTAGGAGGAAGGTGGGGAGGAAGGGGGAACTGATCGCAATGGACGACACATAACCACACGCACACCGCTCCAGGGGTTCAAACAACAGAAACCATGGGGGAAGGGCGACAGCGGTCAGTGTGCGATATGAAAATAATATTTTATCATTTTTCAAGGGGTCACGAGGTGGGGAGGAAGAGGAGCTGATCCCAAGGGCTCAATAGGAAGTAAATGTCTAGAAAATAATGATGGCAACGTATGTACAAATATGGTTGATACCATTGGTGTATGGAATGTTAGATGAGCAAGAAGAGCCCCCAATAAAATGATCTTTTAATTTAAAAAAAGAACATGTTACAATATTTTTGAATCTCCATGAGAATGGCCTAATAGAGGGGCAAAAAAATGCTTCCAGAGGAGAGCCAGTAAATAACTGTTGAAGCAAAGACCCTGAACTATTGAGAGAACGATGTCCACCCCACAGACAATGGCCGTAGCAAGCCTAGCGCAAAGTGAATGATGAAGCACAGACGCAGGGGGCCTCAAAGATCCGGTGAAGACAAGGCTTTACAGTGAAATACAGTGAGATAACCAGCAGCTGATGGCGAAGAGGAAGAGGGACGTGTGGGGGCCGGTCTGAGCACACAGAAGACGGCATCAAGAGGCCATCTTGGATCGTGGCGGGTGCTTCTCAGTCACCTTGAAAGCTTACAATGCAGGTGCGATTCATTCCTTGTCGGTCTCGCCTCAAGGCCGGCTGAGAAGAGGATTGTTCAGAGACTGGGAAACGCCGCCTGCAACTCAAGGGAAATGTTCCCCCAGCATGGAAACACCTAGGTAAGAACTTGGAAAGGCTGTACAAAAAGCGTACCATTCACACTTTTTCCTTCAATGGAAATGTTCCTCCCCTCAAGTCACAAGTATCAATAAGTTTTCCTGGATGACGTTGAGCATGACCCAATTCCCCCATTAGCAGACGTGAAGGCAGCGTTTCATTTTCAATGTACCATGCTACGAGTTCTTGGTTACGGAGACGGAAGGGCATGAGAACTCACCCCTAAAGCTCCATGAGCCTCCTCGACAGTTCTACAGGACTTTCCTTTAACTTGTTAAATTGCATACTCACATCAGAAGAACACTGTGGTGGGGGAGGGGGTCATCAAGAGAATTAGGGCCAAGATTGCAAAGAAAACAAATAAAAAAGCAAAGGCGAGGTATGCATTGTTGGATGCTGAAAACATGATTACTTGCAAGTAGCAAAGAATTTTCCCAGGTTTATGTCATCAATCCTCCCATAAATCCTACTATAAAGAAACCATTCCTTTTCCACGCTCTAGTGGTGCAGTGATTAAGCACTTGGCTGGTAAGCAGGTCAGTGGTTAGCACCCAGTGGCACGAAGCTGTGGCGCTCTGTGGCATTACTGTTACGTGGCAAGATTCTTATGGGGATAAGAAGTACACCCTTGGAAACCTAATGAGGCCGTGCTACTCTGTTCTGGAGGCTCTCCCTGGGTAAGAACAGACACAATGGCTACTGACTGGGGGTCTATAAATGAGAAGAGAGCAACCATGAGAAGAACACACATCAAGTTTCCAAAACTATTATTATTGTCTGAGGAAGTTGCAATGAATTGTTCTCCATAAAGAGAGTGTGGGGTTCAATCCTATCCACAGTGACTTCCATTTTTCTTTTCAAAAACAAAATATCATTGCTAGAATACTGTTCTGTTATTGTACAGTTTCCATAATGTCCCCATTACTAAAATAAAGGTCTATAATAACTTGATTTTACTGTGCATTATCTCCAGCACATCCTAGCTCTAGTCAGTCAGGGCATCTGCTCCTAATCCCCCTGGGTTTGTGCGCACAGACACCTACACTCGCTGTGAAAAAGATCCTGTCTTCATTTTTCTATTTTCTGAATTTCCTTCAGAACCCAAGAAGTCATTTCCTTGGGAACTCCAGAAGTGTTCATTTCTGCCTCGTGCTTTTCTTCAGGCTTCTTGGGGGTAAGAACAATGTATGACTCTTTCACTATATTCCTACTTTGCGTCTAACTGAGCTGGAGTCCAGCAATGAAAGGGGCGGGCTCTGTTGCATCGACCAGCCATCAACTGCCCAGAAGAGTTACAGAGACTTACGGTTCCATCTAGAACCTGGTCCTTGTGTCTGGATGGATTGCTAAGCCACCATGTGACTCACAGAGTATGTGGACTACCCACCAGCAAACACAGACCTCCAAAAAATACCTTACCCATATGACGCATCCTATTCATTAATACTGCTGTACCTATATTGAAAAATTGAGATATTTCTAAGGCTAAGTGAAATAA
Source organism: Tenrec ecaudatus (assembly GCF_050624435.1). Taxonomy (NCBI): domain Eukaryota; kingdom Metazoa; phylum Chordata; class Mammalia; order Afrosoricida; family Tenrecidae; genus Tenrec; species Tenrec ecaudatus. Next base: position 153,096,064 of record NC_134532.1, read on the forward strand.
AATTTCATGGAGGCAGCAGTTAAAAGATCAAATGACAAATTGCATTGCAGAAATCTGCTGCACACGACCACTTTAAAGAGTTGAAACGCAAGGATGTTACTTCGAGGTCTAAGCTGTGTCTGACCCAGGCCATGGCATTTTCAAAGATCTCACAGGCATGTGAAAGTCTGACACTGAACCGGGAAGACCAAAGGAGAATTGGTGCATCGGAATTGTCCTGGTGACGAAGACTGAAATAGCAAAGACAGCCAGAAGAGCAAACACATCTCTCTGGGAACAAGTACAGTCAGAAAGCTCCTTAGAGGCAAGAGTGGAGAGACTTCTTCTCACGTCCTTTGGACATGTGGTCCCCGAAGAAGGGCAACGTGTTTGGTAAAGGAGAGGGGCAGCAACCAAGAGCAAGAACCCTGACAAGCTGGAAGAACAGTGTTGAGGCTGGAGAGGGCCTGGGCACCGGGTAGCGAGTGCTTCATCCTGTGTGCACACAGGGCCAGTACCAGCTCTAAGTCCCCGAAAGTCGCCGAACAACGACGGGAATAAACCTCCTTCTGCATGTTATGGAAGGGGCGGTTATCAAGACATACTATTGCTGCTTCGACTCAGAATTCAGACTTGTCACCATTTCTAATGAAAGGAACAGCAATTAAATACAAAGTGAATTCTTCGTGACAGTGCTCTACGATCTGTGTTTGACCTGCTCTGCTCTAAATAAACACTTCACCTGGGTGATCTCATCAAGCCTGAAGGTGTTAAACGTCAGGCTGATGGAGCCCAGGTGGTGCCCAGGTGGTAAGAGTTAGGCTGCTAACTAAATGGGTGTTGATTTTAACCTCCCAGCAAGCCTGCAGGAGGAAGACTTAATGACGTACTTTCATGAAGAGTAAGCCTCAAAACCTCTGTAAAGAGCCCTATTCCGTCCCCTGGCGCTGAAAGAGGAGGCTACCTGGTTTAAAATCGGGACAGGTATGAATGGCGGTTTTATCCTTTCTCCAACTTATTCTGTCTGTATTTTGAGCAAATAATCCACTAAGCTATAGGAAGAAGAGTGTGATCTCAGGGTCGAAGGAGGACCCACATGTGAGGATTATGAAGCATTTACAGATGAAGGTGAAAGACAAGTGCTTCAGTGTGGATTACAATTCAAATTAAAAAAAAAACGAAATCTTCACAACTGCATTTATAAGCAATAGGACAACAAATGGAGAAGAAAAAGGTTATCATTGTCAAACATTTCCTTTTATTTAGCTCCACAATCAACCCCTATGGAAGATGCCATGAAGAAATCACGTGGCATGCTACAGTCTGTGAACCTGCCGCCAAAAGTCCCCTTGTCACGTGCTAAACAGCCCAGGTGTCCCGGTGAGGACTGGCGTGGGTCAGGCCCGTCCTGTGGTGCTCTCAATCACGTCATAGGCATTTGAAAGCTGGACAGTGATGCGTTTGAATTATGATGCTAGTGAAAAATAATAAAGTATTATGGACTGCCAGAAGAACAAACAGATTTATCTTGGAAGAAATAAAGGCAGAGTTCTCCTTGAAAGCAAGACTGGTGAGACTCTGGACACATTATGTTATCAAGAGGTGCCGGTGTCTGGCGGAGGACACCATGCCTGGTAAAGGGTCGAGGGAAAGAAGGACACAGTAGTTGCAACAATGAGCTGAGGCAAAGGAATGTTTCCTTCTGTTGTGCAGACTCAAAAGCACTTAACAATACTGATTTACACACGTCCACCTGCAGCTGGTAAGGAGCTCTGCTGGCCGGAACCCACTAGCCACTCCTTGGGAGAAAGATGCGGCTGTCTGTACTCAAAGCTTCAAAGTCTCCGAAACCCAAAGGGCCGGTTCTACTCTGTCCGTAGGTTGCCATGAGGTGGACTTGACCCAGAGGCAGTGACTTTTCTCTGTATAGTAACCAGCACCTGTCCTTTTCAGATGCAAAATGATCTCCAGCTGGGTTCTCCACCCTGAATGCCAAGCCCTGCTGTGTCTATTCTGAAGGACACAGCCTCTTCTTTCACCGCAGATACACTTGACCTTGTGGTTAGTAGCCCGACACCTACACCACAGCATCACCACCTGTAAGGACATTCCAGGTGGATTTCTGCTATGCCATTCTAATTTTACATGCCCTAAATTGGGCCTTTCTGATCGTGCCCCCAGACCAGCTTCTCCTGTACTCTTGACCCTTCAGTTAAGAATAACCCCATCCTTCCACCATTCACAATGAAAACCTGGCAGTAGTCTTTATGTCTTCTGTTTTCTCTTATGCCCCACTGTCCATTCTACATGTAAATTCTGTTGAAAATGTTTTAATATCAAGAGCCTAGCCATTCCTCACAGGCTTCACTGCCTCCACCAGGGCCCATGTTACTACCGTCTCTCTCCATCAGATGCCCTGGCTTCCTAGTGGGCCCGCGGGTTCTGCCTGGGTCACAGCAGCAAGGAGAGCCCATTATCCCGCTGCTCAAGACCTTCCGCTAGTACCATTTCACTAAGAATGAAGCCAACCTCGTTGCAACAATCCCCCCATCCACGCTATTCATCTCTGCAGATAATAGTAAGCTTGACTTACTTCCTACTCCTGCCCAGTTCCAGCCATGCCAGTCACGCACGCTAGCGCCATTCCTGCCTTCTCCCGCCCAGACACACTGTCCCTGCTGTTGTGTCCTCTGAATGCAATGGCTTCTTGGCTCCCTCCCGCCCTTCCTTTGACTCTTTATTCGGAAGTCACCTTCTCAGGGAGGCCTTCCCGAACAAGCTCCCGTCGCTCCACAATTACTTCTTAGTCTTTTTTTTTCCTGTTTCATTTTTCTTCTTTACTCACGCCGACCAGGTTGCATATTTCACTCATCTTCTCTATCTGCCTCCCCAGGAGAACGTCGGCTCTAACTCTATGGAGGGAGAACTAGCTATTGCTTTTGTTCAGTTATAGCCCTTCTACCTAGAAAAAGTGTCTGAAACAGAGACGGGTTCAATAAATGTAATTTGAATGGATTACTCCACAAACATAAAACCAAACCCACAGTCAGCAAGTCAGTTGTGACTCACAGTGACCTGATAGGGACAGTAGAATCCCAGTGGGTTTCTGAAACAGCACATCTATACGGGAACAGAAAGCCTCATCTTTCTCCTATGGAGCAGCTGGTGGTCTCAAACTACTGAACTTGCAGTTAGTGGACCAACACATAACCCAATACGCCCCCAGGGTTCCTTCAATGAACGGATGGTGGCTACTGTTTCTTCCCTTTTCAATAGCTTTCCTAACGCATTCTTCAAAGTAACATGTTCTCCACATCCCGTCAGGCCACGTAAGTGTAAAAACACACAGAGCCTGCCAAGGTTGCCGCACCCCTCACTTGACAAGCGGGAGCAGGTGAAAGGATGGATGCTTGATCGTAGCAGAGACAAAAGCTTTCTGGAGAACTAATACTTCAACGTGCAAAATCAGCGTTCTCCCTTTCCACAGGGGCACTCCTTAGCACGTAGACATGACCTATCTGAGGACTGCCCGGGAGGAGAGAACGAGGTAAGTCAAGTCCAAGAGAATAGCAAAGCAACACAAAAACAGGAGGAAAACGTATTGGGGTGGGAGGTGAGGGAGGGGAGACAGGGGTTTAAAAAAACAAACAAAGAAAAGATAATTGAATCTTCAGACCCCCTCCCATAGTCCTGCTCCGAGTTCATGACGAATTCTTCCCAGTTACATAATTCACTAAATTGGGTTTAAAGTCATCTGAAGCGTTTCTGCTTACTGCAGAGTTGAGATACAAAGTGTTTGCAGCAAAGAAGTTTGAGGGCGCCAGGTTAAGTAAAATTAAGTAAAAGTGTCCAGTACAGATTTTTCTGAGATCCTGCACTATGTCCCTAGCAAGGTTTCCTCTCCCTCTGGCTTTGTCGGGGCGCAGTGGCGAGGTAAGCTCCGAGGGAGACAGGGGACTCTGTCTGCTCTTGTAAAGCTTAAGAGAGCCTCACAAACCCTACAGGGTCGCTATCAGGCTGCATGGGCTCGATGCAGTGGGTTTGGGTTAGGAAATAAACAGGGCACATGGTGGTATACAGACAGATTTGCAGTTGCTGCGTGGGTCTCATATTTCCTCCTGCTCTCTCTCTCATCTCTCTTCCAACCCCATTCAGTGTCTTCAAATTGTATGAACACCTGCAGGGCTGTTACAGGGATGAGAATAGATCCGGTGGCAGTGGGGGACACTGTTCGAGGCCTGGGAGTAGATGCTGTGGAGAAAAGAAAGACTCCACGCTGGAATTTCACAGTCCACTGGAAAAGTGGGAAATATAGAAAATACTAGAATGGAAGGCCAGGTGAACAATACATCACACAATGTAGACCACAAAACCAGCCAGCGCGGGGCAGCAAGGTGGGCCCTTCTCTGAGTGAGATTTTCAAGAACAACGCTCATCTCCAGGGGCCCAGCAACAAGGCTTCACACGGCTTATCTTTTTCAAGTGCCCCAATAATACCAGACAAAAGACAAAGTCACACAGTCAATTGTGAAAAATAATAAAACACTGGGAAAAATAACGTAAAGATTAAGCAAAAAGAGGTAAAGAATGACGCAGGAATTATAAACTACAGTAAAAGATTATGAAAATGAGATGGGACTCATTCTGGTTTTGAGATAGGGTTGAAAATCACCCAATGAACTCATCTGGATTGAATTCCAAAGATAAAGCTTGACATTCCTTTCTTATAGATCATTAGTTGCTTCTCCAAGGGACACCCAGCCTAGTTTTCTGCAGGGTCAACTACAAGAACACACACAGCGAAGGAAAGAAGAGAAACCTCCGTGATCTCAGAGAACTATATTCCAAATGGCTGCTGCAATTTTGATATAAACAAAGCATGAAAAAATACTTAGGCTAAATCAGCCATTTTGTGATCTTTTGTCTTGACCAGGTTACTCCCAGATTCTGGGAGCCCAGAGGTGTGCATCTCAGGCACTTTTATACCAGTGTGTGTTCTTTCTTCCCGAGTAAGTCTGGATGCAATTACTTAGAAGCATGCAGCTGGTCTTTTGCCATAAATGTCTCCTCTTGCGACTGATTAGCTTCCCTTACTTTCTGAGTGGTTATCCAGCACCCCTGGGGTCACAGTGTTAGAAGCCTAACAAGGAACAGGACGTTGTGATGGATCGAGCAGATCAGGGAGACTGGCAGGGGAAGACTCTACTGCAGAGGACAGTTCTGGTGACGGTGGGAGAGGTGGGTCGCACCCACGTGCCACAGGTCCCACGGTTCCAAAGCCAAAAGGCCAGCTGACTTCTGGTTGTGTCACTGCAATTCTGACTCACCGGCGACCTGAGTGTCGGAGTGTCCGTGGGGGTCTTCAATGACTGAGTTTTCAGAAGCACATTTCCACGTTTTTCTTTGGAGGCATGTCTGACTGGACTTGAACTGGCAAATCCATAGCTAGCAACGAAGCATGTGTATTGTCTCCACCACTCAGAGAGGGTCTCCAAACATAGAGAGCTGAAAAAAGTCCGTCTTTCATGCGCCCCTATGATCTCCGTTTCTCCTGCCCTCTTCCGTGAAAGCTGCTTGGACACTTGTATGTTTCCATCTGGAATGCTGTGTGATTTAAAATCAGGAAAGGTGTCTGTCGGGGTTGTCATCAATCTGTGTGCGAAGCAGGTGGAATGAGGAGCTGGGCTGTAAGAAGAACTCGGCGTTTGATTGGAGGAAGAATTCCTAACCACCTGGGAGCTACAGATGACACAGACTGGCTTGTGGAAATCTAGGAGGAATTAAGGTACTTAGTGAGGATCAGAGACTGTCGCCTTCGATATGAGTTACACCTCAATGTAAACAAAACAAAAATCCTCATGAGCGGAACCAGTAGACAACATTTTGATAAATAAAGAGGAGACTGAAGTTGTCGAGGGTTTTATTGACTGATCCACAATCAAAACTGGTGAAGGCTGCAGTGCAGAAGTCATATGATGCAGGGTGTTGGGAGCCTCGGCTACATGGGGCCTCTTTAAAGCACCGTGCTCCTCACCCAAGCCCGGTATTTCCATCACTCAGAGCCAGGTGAAAGTCGGACAATGAATACAGAAGACCACAGAAGAAGTGATGCCTTTGGGTCAAGGGGTTTGCAAAGAATATTGAAAGTAATGGGACTGCCAAGAGAACAAGCAAATCTGTCTCCAAAGAAGTACAGCCAGAATGCTCCTTTTCATGTACTTTGGACACGTTGCCATGAGAGACAAGTCATGGAAAAAGACATTATGCTTGGGAATGTAGAAGAAGATACTCAACAAGATGGGCTGACATGGTGGTTGCACCAATCGTCTCAGACATCCCAAATAGGAGGATGGGACTGGACAGGCAGCATGGGCTCTGTCGTGCTCAGAGTTGCTATGAGACAGGACTCACTCGAGCGCCCTTCCTGCAGCTGCAGCAACAGCACAGGGAACCCCTCCCAAAGTACTTGCTCATCAACGTTGTCGCTGGGGTAACTACGGAATGAACTTTTATTGTGCTCCCCATCAACTTCCGACCGACACTGTTACCTCATAAACAGCTTTATGTGGTCACAAGCTCCTGTCACTGGGCAGGGGATTTAAGCTCTCCCTCTTTTTCGGTGCCACCGGTCTCCAAAACAATCCCACTTTTGCCCAGTCGCTGCACGCTGACAGTAAGCCCACAGGACAGAGCAAAACTGTCGCCAGCGTCTCCAAAGCTGGAAATCTTCATGGAGGCTGACTGCCGCCCCCTCCTCCCATGAAGCTGGTGGGCTTCGGCTGCCTGCCTCTCAGTTTGCAGCCGCACCAGTTACCTCTGTGTCACTGTGAGCATGTGTTCATAAAGTGTCCTTTACCACCAGGAGGACTCTCAATCTGTCCTGTGAATTAGGTTAAAATGTGGTCCTCTAGGCTGTGGACTGCCCGGACGGCACATGACGGTTTGAACTTCAGCTAAGCATGGGAACGATCCTCATGACTGTCACAAGGCTTATACCTAACTCTGGGGGTGCGAAGGTCAGGGGCTCGCAGCTACCGAACGGTTGCTGGTTTGAATTCTTCCAAAGACTGTGGGAAAAGACTTGGTGACCCGCTCCCATAAAGAGGACAGCCTAGAAACGCCCACAAGGCGTTCAACTGTGTCACACTGAACTGCTCTGCGTTAAGATCAAATAAAAACACCAACCACCACCTATCGCTACTGCATTTTCCACATTCGGATGTCTGTCCTCTTTGGGGGGATGATGGGAAGCCTCCTCTGTGCTGCGACTGGAGCTGCTGTCCAGTCCGGGCTGCCTTCAGGCTGGAGACGGCGATATCAACGTGGTCTGGCCCTGGGCCATCATCGTCCTTGGGGGTGCTCCACCCCGCTTTATGCCTCATGTCCACATGCTAACACCACTGGTTTCCCCGAACCAAGAGTTTCTTCTTGAATTTCTTATTGGCGTTTTCTCTTCTCCCTCTTGGCTGATTTTCTCTGCTTCCTGTGGATTTTCTCCTTCCAGTCTCTTTGAGAATTGTCAGTCTGTATTCTCTCCCAGACAAACTCAATTGTTAAGTTCAAAATCATCCTTACTCAAACTAGTTCCATTTCCTTCCCCTGCACAAAAGACCTGGATTATATACTACAAAAGTAGAGTTAGCATCATCTGAATGTGCCATGACTATCTCACTTTACTCCTCTACCAGGTGTCATCATACATGGTCCTCCTGCCATCCCCCCTAGATCTTGTTCTGACATACAAAAGCACACCGCCACTCCACATTTGTATCACTGAAGTGAGCTTTGAAAGATAGTCAAGATAAACTAATGTAGTAGGATAAATATAAGCAGGGGAACGGTCAGGTTCAAAAACGCAAAAGTTTGAGAGACATCCTAGCACAAAGTAAGATCTTAATAAATCATCAATGCTACATATAAACCTACTCATATATCTTATACAAACACTAATATTAACTTTTAAGGGAGCAAAAACAGTTTTTTTTCTTTCCTTAATAAATTTCTTTATCTACCCATTTCTTTTTTTCTACACTTTGGGAAAAGTGATCCGTTTGATTAGGATTTAACCAAGTCTTCAGGATCTCCCTCCCCCCCCCCCGCCCCACCTCACCCCCAATGAGAAGTCTGCATTGCCTTGAGGACAGGAAGCAAGGTAACTGCCCTCTCTTGCAGCGAGATGTGACCGGGTAAAGGGGAATTGACGTCTTCCTCCATTAGACTGGTAAGACAAGTCGGCTCAGAGGCTGGTTCAGGGGCTCAATCAGATTTCTCAGGCACAACAGCTGTCTTTGAGCCTAGGGATCCCAGGATTTAGAGTTCTGTGTGGGTGGCCAACATTAGAGTGAACTTGCATTTCACCAACTTTTCCAGCAGAGGGGAAAAAAAAGAAAGTTAGGTAACTTTTAAAACAGCTCTTTAAAGGCAATAGAAAGTGAACACCAAAACCGGGAGACCAAGATCCTTGAAAAATGAAAAGTACTGATTGGCGGGGGAGGCAGAGCTCCGTTCCAATTTTCTCCAAAAGGCGTTTATGATTCCTCCGTCATTTCAGAAACTCTGGAGGTGAGCAGAGCAGCCTGCACTTAAGAAGTCAATGTAACAAGCATTCAGTTGGAACACTTGAGACTAAGGGCAAACTGGTCATTGGCCTATACATATCAAGACTGAAGCCCAGTTTGCAGCCAGCGCACCGCAGACTGCACTTCAGGTAATCTGCCCCGAGACTAAATTCCAGTTTAAAAAACTAGGGAAACAATTTCTGAAGGAAGACAACACCATCCAGGGCATCAAACTATCTCTACAATGTATACGCCATACTGGCATTCAAGCAGAAATTACAAGACATACTAGGGCCCCAGAGCAGATGGCTGGAACCCAAGAGAAATAAAAATAGAAACAAAACTAAAGGACAGTTGCATAATGAAGTTATGAGGAAAAGATTTTGAAGTAAATAACTGATTAATATTTCCAGAAATTGATTAAAAGATGGAGATTTTCAGCATAACATAAAAAATTATAGTAGAAATCATATTGAAAAATAAAATAATCAAAAATTTAAAATAAAAGGATTAACTAGAAATAAGAACCAGTTAAAGAACAAATTAGTGAACTGGAAGATCAGCAGAAATAGTATCTAGACTCCCTCATATAACCTATGGGAATTTTTTAAATTATAGAAAATGTCTTAGCTATATGTAATTTTAGTTGAAGGTAGAAGAGGGAGAGATCTTTGCAATGAATTTATCAAAATGAGAAAAAGGGATAAATTCAAGGAACTCTGCAAAGAAGACAATATCTTGGTATGTCATAATAAAACTTAAACATCAAAGGCAAGGCACAGGACTTGCTCAACATGGATCAAAGATCTAAACATCAAAAGTAAAGCCATCAAGCTCCTGGAAGATAACGTAGCGACGAAAGTAGAGGACTTGATTTTCAGTGTAAATAGTCTATCCGACATAACTAAGAATGTATGAACAACAAAAGATAAATCAGACAACTAATACTAACTCAAAATTAAGTACTTGTGCTCATCAAAAGTTTCTACAAATGAGTGAAGAAGAAAAAAAGAATGGGGGAAAGATAATTGCCAACAATATATTTGACAAAAGTCGAAGTCCTAAAATAAAGAGAAAAGTTCAACACTTCAACAACCAAAAGACAAATAATTCAATCAAAATCTGGGCAAAGACATGAACAGACACTTCACCAAAGAACACATCCAGGTATCCAAGAAACTCATGAATAGATATTCATGATCACAAGTTATTATAAGAGCTGTAATTGGAGGCTTGGTGGTGTGGTGTATTACGAGGTGAGCTGCTTACCCCCAAGATCAGCAGTTCAAAACCACCAGCTACTATGCAAGAGAAAGCGGAGGCTTTCTAGTCCCGTAAAGAAACCCACTGGGCAGTGCTACTGTATCCCGTAGGGTCTCTGTGGGTTGGGATTGATGCAATGGCAGCAAGTTGTTTTTGTGAAACAGAAAGGACAATGGCATACCATCTTGCCCCTAAAATAAAACATATCCCCAAGTGATGTAAAAGGAGTGACATAAACACCCATGCTCCTTCTAACATTATTCACAAAGTCAAAAAAATGTGGAAACAGCATGAGAGTCCATCGGCAGATTACTGAATAAACCAATTGTGGGTCATAAGTACAATCGAATCCCAAGCAACTACTGCGAATAATGGAGAGCATAGGAAACATCTTATGACATGAATGAATCTTTCTCCTGCAGCTCGGTTGACTTGCAGGCCAACCTGTAACCACTGCACCACCAGGGTAACACTTGCTATTTGGGGTAATGGAAAAGCAACACTAAATAGGGTGCCCCGGTGGTCCGTGGTTATGGCGTTAGGTTGCAATCCACTAGGTCGGCAGCTAGTCACGATCTCTTTGATCGTCTCAGTAACGGTCATATAAATGTGCTCACCTTGTGAAAAATCTGCAAGTTGAAGATGTACAATTTTCATTCTTTTATATGCAAATGCTCACACCCATTTAAATTCATACAAGCATGTATGTGTATACATACATGTTTCATCTTTAAAAAACCATTTTAGTGCCATGAATTTCTTAGTAAGTAAAAACGAACTAGTTCATTGTAAATCTGACTTACATGTATGATCCCTTTCAAGAAAAACTAAAATAGTCCCCTGCCCTAACTCCTAGGTGAAAAGATTTTTCAAAATTAAAAACAAAAAAACAAGATGTAAAACCTCAACAAGGTACCCAAGGAGAAAAAAAAGGAGAAGAAGCTTTCCTCCTTCCTTTTCAGCTTCTCCACCGTGGGAACTCCGTTGCACTCTGTTGTCTTTCTTCCCACTGCACGTGTGCAATGGCCTGGAAATGCATGAAGTGCTTGGGCTTTATATGTGGCAATATGTCCCAATCTCTATCCTTCACTAGTCTTTTCAAACAAACAAACAAACACACAAACAAACGCACAGCCATTGCGTCAATTCCAACTCAAAGTGCCTCAATAGGACAAGGCAGAACTGCCCCTCTGGGTCTCCAAGAGTGTAATTCCTCACAGGAGTAGAAAGTGTGGTAGTTACAGAATCGGGTGTCAATCTGGGACTTGAGAGGATTAAGAGTGAAGGAGTGGAGTCTAGACTGTCAATCAGGTCATAGCTCATGAGGCCTCCGTGTGGGCACGGCCTTCTCCTGGGAATTCTGGGAATGCTTGTATTTCCTCCCTGGAGGCAGGAGACATGCACTGTCTCTCTCTGCTCACTCCCTGAAAGATGCTCTACTGACAGGACACATGGCGCTATACCCTGAGAGCTGGAGAAGCCACATGGACCGACCCTGAGGCAACCAGGCATCTGGAGCCAGAGAAGTCATGTAGAGACCCCTGCCAGGGCTGAGATGCTTAAAATGCCACTGGATCCACCAGACTTCCAACCCACTAGTCTGTGATCTTCCTGAACTTAGTATCATTGTATGTGCTTTGTGAGTCTGAGGAGGACTTTATAGATTGGTATCAGACATATGGGCTAATATTGGACTTACAGACTTGATCTGGACTGGGCTGGGACGTTTTCTCAATATTCAGTTGTTCTTGTGTATAAGCCTCTTATACACACATGAGTCTCTGGGATTTGTTTCTCGGGTCCACCCAGACTAACACAGAAAGCTTCACATTTCTCCTTTCTCCTGTGGGGCAGCTTCTGGCTCCAAACTGCTGATCTTGCAGTTAGCAGCCAAACATTCAACCACTGTGCCACCAGGACTTCCTCAATAGTACAGAAACCCTAACATCTCACTATTCAATAATAAAATGTAAACTAGCCACATCTGTGTTTCGCACATTAAAACTAATCTCCAATAGGGTTGGAATGAACAAGTGGGCCAGAAATACTCCTTGCTTTGTGAAACGAATTTTTAAAAACAACATTGAAAGAGATATGACCCCACCAAGAACTGGACCAAACAAAGTATCAAACTCTGGGAACGCTAGAATGGATAGAAATCAATACCCTGCTTAGAGTTTGCCTCTATGGTAGAAGGCTATACCCATCATCCATCCTGTCCCCACCTTCTAGTGGCCCTTTTCAGCCACATCCAGAGAAGAAAGAAGTTGATCGTCACTAAGCAAATCCTAAAAACCTAACCTATCCCAGCTCTGTCCCAGACACTGGGAAAATCATTCTCCTTACTGAAAGCTATATTCTGGCCTTTCTTTGTAGAAACTGAAGAATCACGATTAGAGTTTCAGTTCCAAATGTAAAGAAAAGGCTACTCTTCTGAATGTCAAATACAAAGAACTTGTTTAACTTCCAGGGTCTCTACAGGTACCCAGATGAAGGAGAAGGACCTGCCCGGGTATGGGGTTTGATGCATAAATAGCAGGTGGTAATAAGGTGTTTTGATCTTTGTTTCTTTGGATACACATTTCCCCTGATGATAAAGTTTTAAGCAGGTTTTACGTGTTTCTGAGTAGCTTGGACAATAGTACCTCAAATACACCCTGGATTTCATTCCAAAATAGTCCTTTACACTAAAATGTACGGTTGCCCCACTACAAAATGGCAGAAGGAAAAGATAAGTATCATTGCTTTCTCAGCTTCGTAAAGTACTGCCTGGACTTTTAAGTCCACATAAGAACGATTATCTGAAAAGGTGTATGTTGAAAAAGGATATTCTTTAAAACAAAAAACACTAAACAAACAACAACTCCAAAATCACTCCCTTTAAGTTCATACCACCTCACAATGAGCCTACATGGAGTTTCCAAAACTCTAATTCTGCTGGCGCAGGGCACATCTTCCTCCTGCGGAGGGCTGGTGCATTCGCGCCCAGTTAGTACCTACCACCTCGCTCACGGCGCCATGCGGACTGCTCTAGTTCATCTTTTAAGAGAATAACTGAAACAGTTACTAGAAAGGTTGCTCTCTATTTCATTTTTAATATAAACTCCAATCAACCTTTACACTATCTTCCAGCTGTGATTTACAGAAATGCTTCCAATGGCTAAATTTAAATACCACTAACCTAATTACTGAGGCCCATAAAGAGAAACTACTGTTTGACAGCCTACAACATCCAAAATTTAGACAATCGCTGATGTTATTGATACTTGACATTCATGCGACCAGCCTGAGATTCCCAAGATGGATAAAACGTAAAGGATGCAGACAGATGTCTTAAATAAGAAAGCCATTACCATAGGCAAGGCTCCACGGCTGCAAAGGTTTACCTTCTGAGTACTCTTCTACTTGTGTTTGTTCTAATAAAAAAAAAATACGAATTCAAACAAACTGTCCCCTGAGGGTAGAAATTTGATTTTCTAATCTTTTCTTCCAAATATAGACATCTCACCACAATTCATGCAAATGATTCTGCAATGCAGCACATTTACAAATGGCTATTAAACTAAATATAGCATTAAGTACAATCCATCCGTTCTGATTTCCTAAACAGGATGAAATTGCAAGTCCTGACCTAGTTTAGAAATCAGCTTGTCAAAATCTCTAGTCACATTTTCTTATGTCTCTGATCATTAGAAACTAACACTGTCACCTGCAGATGGCAATTTATAGTTTTGAAACCACTGTAGCATGCGCCATTTTACTCCAATGCTTATACAAGTTTGGGGGGAAATTATCACACTCTTTTACAGAGAAGGAAAACTGAAGTCTAAAACGTGCAAGGGGCTTCAACAAACTCATAGGAACAGAGTTAAACACCAGGACTTAAACATAACTCTTTCTAATATCTTCCCACTTCATTGTATTCTGGACCCATAGAAGTTATTATTCAGAAATTCCTGGGCTTTTACAAAGCAAAGACCAATGATAAGCATCTGCAGCACAATGGCTTTTGCTCTGTATGAATGATCTTTTTTTTTTAAGGAGCATATTTCAGAATTTTTAACAGTATGAACTGAATAAAATCAAATTGGTCAGAAAAAGAGACAGAGGAGAAAACTTGAAAGAGAACAACACTTTACAAATGAATAAACCAAAACAAATTGAGAGCCTGTGCACTCCGGAGACCAGCTGCACTGAGTCGTGTTTGAATATTCTTTCCCACTTTCAGTTTTCTGGAGTGAGCTCACTGTGTAAAGGCAGGTCGCCCTCTGCCCCACGTGTCAAGGAAACTTGAAACTGTCATCAATCTAAACTCCCTTCGCCTGGGTGCCCCGTCCTGCCTGCCCTGCTCCTTACAATGCTAAGCCTCACTTAACCTTCCAAACTCTAACCGAGTGTTACAGAAAGGACCGGCCCGTTCTTGCCTTCCCAATGTGTCCTGGCCCTGGGCTCACTGGCGTCAGAATGGGCTCACAGGCAGTGAGAGTCGGGTTGGGGGTTGCTTTAGCTTGTCTCTGTTCCTCTCTTTACATGTCCTTGAGTGACCCTATGAGGTAAGACACCGCCCAAACTAACAAACGCAAACCCCTGCGGGCAGGTCAGCTCTGACTCACAGTGAGCCTAGAGAACAGAGCAGAGCGTCCAGAGGTTTCCGAGGACGTGATGCGTATGGATGCGGACTGCTACATCTTTCTTCTGCCGAGAGCTAGTAGGTTCTTGACCTTGACCTTCTGCTTACCAGACTAGAACGACTCCACGAGGGATCCACACTAGATGACAAAGGCCACTCACGATGACCCCACAGGACCAGGTGGACAGAACCGCTCTCCCGGGTCTCCACGACTGGAAATCCGAACAGCAGGAGGTGACCTCATCTTTCGCCTAACGAGTCGCTGGTGGTTTTGAACTGTTGACCTTAAGGTTGTCAGCCCAACTTGTAACCCAGCAAGGTTCCTATTAGAGGCTAAGTATCTTTTAAAAGGGGTACCCTACAGAAAAGGGACCGTGTATTGTGCAGGGTTGTTTCCCCAATGCTTCCTACAGAGGCATGAGACAAGTGTGCAGTACACGTTTGCCGAAGGACTGAAGTTCACACGGTCCCATCTGGGTTGGTGACACCCTCCTCCACAGCATAAACACCCAGGCAGCGAGAGCTCCCGGAGGGGCATTCCCTCGGGTAACCCTTGAGAAGTGTCGTGATTGGGATTTTACTAGCCATCGCAAAACTAACATTTATTTTCGCTCCTCTTGACAACTTCCATGCACTGTTGCTGTTATTGTGAGGTGCTAACAAGTCGGTTCCAACTCACAGGGGCACGATGCACAACAGAAGGAAGGACTGTCCAGTCCTGCACCCTCCACATTGTTGCTGATAGGCTAGAGCCTGTCCATGTGTTCTTGGCGGAGACGACAGCTCCCTGCTGGGGTGTCAACGGTGTGGTTGGTGAATTCGATCCAAGTCAGCAACCCAACACCGAACCCACAGCACTGCCTGGCCCCTGGGCCTTCTCTGGGAATGATCAGTAAGGTTTGGAGTGGAAATAAAGCTTTGGAAGGTGTGCAATACATTAAACTACTTCCAAATATGAGATTCTGAATCTCCGGTTGGAAAGCCTATATTCTAAAGTCACCATCATTAATGACGGGCACAAAGATCTTCTCATTATTAGTAGTTTATAAGTTATAGTTTATAATTTTCAAATTATTGATAATAAATCATGATTATCAGCACTTTTTGTGTTTGACTGTGCTAGGAACTAGCTGAGACAGTATGCATCATCTTATTTAATTCTCATTACATGATTGTGTATTCCTTATCATTACCACCATTACCCCTGAGTGATGCAGAGAGTTAAAATAACGTGACTAACGTCTCAAAACCAGCAAAGGCAGAGCCAGGATTCCAATCAGAGGCTATCTGGTTCCAAAGTCACGCTTGTGCTTGGTGACTGTTCTCCAATTGTCTTAAATTATGAACAACTACAATGTAAAGTCGTTCCAGAGCGGTACAAGCAAGTTCAATGCTCAAATACTAAGCACAAGGTTGGCAATTCAAAGACATCTATTGCCACATTGGAAAAAAGGCCTGGTAATCTGGCGTCCTGCATCGCAAAGGTCACAGGCTGGAAAACCCTGTGGAAGGAAGTTCTGCTGCGAACCAACTCAATGGCAAGGGTTTCATTTTTTTAATTAAAACCAAAAAACAACAGAGTGAATAGGCTTCTGGAGTCAGATCTGTAAGAAAACCTCTATTCTTCCATTTTAGTAACCGTGTGACCTTGAGTACATTGTTGATTTTTTTAAGCTGAGTTTCCTCAACTGCAAAACTTCACAGTGTTCAGAGGCAGAATGAGACCGTGTCTTTGAGAGCAGAGGAGTGGGTGGGTAACGGGCCCCTCAATAAATGTGCGAATGGAAGACTGCTATCTAGTAGCCCTGAACCAAGACAGAATCAGTGGGGACAGAATCTTTGAAACAGGTTTGAGGGGACAGCAGGACATCATACGGTGTTTCTTGAAAGTCTGGAGAGAGGGAGTGAAAAAGAAGCCTGTCGAATATGAGAACTTCATTTCTTCAGGTGCCTCGAAGCTCCATACCATGGGCACGCATATCACCAATCCTGATCAATCAAAGCCCCACCCGTGAAAATGTAGTTAACCAAAACCAAAGCTTTAAGGCAACAGCCAGCCTTGGCTTGCTCCTGTGAGACTTCCAGTGAGCGATCTAACCGCAGGCCTTGGGCACTAGTAATAGTGGGGCCTCCACGACTCAATTTAACCTGAGCAGACACAGAAGTACTAACCTTGGCGTTTAGCTTCTTCAGCTATAAAGTGGAGCTGTTGATCATCGCAGACATTCCACAGACGGTAACAATCATCATTATAGTGACGGAGCTTTCCGATCATGATAGGATTTTTGGACAGAGAAGGTTATTGGCAAAATAAAATTCTTCTCTTCCAAATGTGATCGGTGCTACATTTAATTCAGATATAAAATCCTCTGAATGTTAAAAAATCTTTGCCCAGCAGTTTGTAACAAAAACCTCAAAATGTGTACGCATAGAGTACATTTGCACCCTACCTTCGTTCTACTAGCAGTAGCACACGAGTGCCTGAGTCTCATCTGAGAATGCTGCAAGGTCTCCCCAGGGCAGGCCACGAAGCCTGGCAAGAACAAGGAACGACAGAGTGAATGTGAGACTGCATTCCCTCGGAATGACACGCTCCTCACTGCGAAGAGAAAATACGAACTCTTGCCCTATCTTGGAATATCTATAAAGCACCGTATCTGTCAGCATCATCTGCCCTGTCCTCCCCCGAAGAGCATTCTTTTGTTCATTGTGCCCCGCAGTCTCCATTGGGAGAGGATTGCAGAGGGGAGCAACCAGAGGAAAACAAAGCAAACAAACAAAAATTATCAATCATGGGATTAGTAATTTCCAGAGAAAATTACAGCTTAAGCGGAAATGTTTCGTGTGCATTCTCCTCTGCACCCAACCCAGTCAGGGTAGCTAATGAACAACATAGACTATTTTCTTACAAACAAAAAGTTCAAGGGATGAGTGGAGGGAGGGTGGGATCATCAAACACGATGTAGATCTAAGGGTCTAAAGTTAACAGCTTGGCAGACACAGACACAGAATACTTCCCTTGTACAAAAACTGAGGGGGTGGGTGGTGGGGGAGGAACATGGTTCCCTGCATGTCTCCTCACCCTCATCCCCCCTCCCACCTTTCACCCACGCCTACTGTGCTCTGCCCCAGTGCTATTCCTGACCCACACAAAGCTCTGTCCTTGGCTCCCTCGTGGCGCCCTTGAAGGCCGCACACCTTCTTCTTCTCTAGGCGCAGGCTCTCCTGCGGTTCCCTTCCTTCTGAATAAATAGGAGCACAAAGCAGCAGTCATTAACTTGAGGTCCCTGGGGAGCCTCCAGAGGTTCCCCGAACACCTGGAAATGATAGGCAACTTTGTGTTCCTATGTAAGGATGGTGCATTACTCATATGAAGAGACCCGTGATTTCATCAGAAACTCGCGGGCCCTTGACCTGGACAAGGTTTAAGAGAGGTAAATCTTTCAAATGAATGAGTAGATCATGAACACTTGGTTACTCCATAGGGTTTAGACCTTTACACAGAGCTTAGACTCAAGATTTTGTGCCCCAGAGGATAGAAATTTGGGCTTTCTAAGCACTAGGAGAGGAGATACTCAGAATTTCACTGTGGGAAAAGGAAAAAGTGTTGCTCTGTTCAGAGATGTGCCGCTCACCAGAAAAAAACACACACACAAACACACTCACTGCCATTGAGCCCTTTCCGACTCATAGCAACCCAAGAGGTCCCGGTGGGTTTCCAAGGCATCACTCTTACAGGAGTAGAAAGGCCCATCTGGTAGGAGACTATTGCACAGTTCAGTCCCAATCAGAGCATCCTGGATTTGGGAGGGATGAATGGAGGCCCAGAGAGACTAATTATGTGCTCAAGGTCAAGTTCCTAGGGTCAGGACCAGAAGTCCTTCTCCACTTCTGTTCCCACCACTCCCCTGGGACAGAAAGCAATTAAGTGAATCGTTCATTAAAATTCAAATGCCATTGAGTGAAAATGGGCAATCTCAGAAGTTGTTACTGTTAGGTGCTGGCCCTTAACACATCAACTGTGATGACAAAAATCAACCTATAAAACTAAGAAGTAGATGTGACACCTTAGACCTGACTAGGTGGGTACTTGAATACCTGAGTATTTTGTAGCTAATAAAACATTGTCAATGTCCATCGCAGATAGTAAGTCAGTCTGGCCAAATCACGTCATCACCTACTGACTTCTAAATGGCAGCTAGCAGTACTATGGGAGTGTTTGGAGTGGGGGGGGGGCATTTGAACCAGTTCCTTCCAGGACTACAGTGTACCAGGGACCATATGGCCCCAGCAGAACACTTCAAACAGGCAGCTGTATAGCTATAATTAAATCTGTAGTAGTCATGCTATTATTTATTTAGCAGAGTTGTTTAATGTACCCTTCCCTGAGGTCTCTGAGAACATGTACTAAATTAGAACGAGAGAGAATAAGAAAGCAGCAGCAAGCAGGGAATCGAGGTCTGGACACAAGGACAGTCAACACTGTGAGTTTAACCTTCAGAATTTTCAAATCTTGTTTCAGTATTAATGCCGATGATCTTTCTAATCGGCATGATGCATGTCTCCAAAACACAAACAAAACCCTAAAATTAGAAAATGTATAGCTCAAGGAGGCTTGTGGACTTAGCAAAAATTTCCCCGAGAGGTTCTTTGTACCTGGTTGGCACTGACCAAGCCCCACAATAAGTTACGATCTCTTTACTAGCATGAAGGATGAGCCTTAAGATCCATTCTTCCCCTTTGTTCCAGGCTACTATGGAGCCCAAAGTTCCGTCTCTTATCTTTTGTTATTTATGTCCTTTAAAAGGAAGAGATGCTTCTAAAGTCTTTGGCTTCTCTTTGATTCATGGTCGCAGCGCACACGCTTATCTTTGGCTGAACTCCGGCGACACGCCACTGCCGGTGCCAGTGCCCTTGGGCTCCTCAGTTCAATATAAACTCACAAGCTCAGATCATACTTAGGGGCTTCAAAACAGTCATGGAATACTGGAATTAAAAATAAGGAAATTTTTCCATAAACTTTTTAAAGCATAGATATAATTGTGAGCTGCGTTGTTGCCTCTTACTGACCTCCATCAATCCCCTTCAGGTTATGTACCCCACGGACAAAAACCACGCTTTCACTGAGTCTTTCAATGGGTCTCTTAACCACAGTACTGATTTTTTCCTTAAGAATTTAACAGTATGCTTTAATATTAATGCTGGTGATTAGCCCATTGAGCATGCTATATGTCTCCAGACACACTGGAAAACAGAAAGCGTATATAGTTCAAGGTGGCTCAGGACTTAACACAGACCCTAATCTATAAAGGCACACATCTAAGAGGGCAGGTTCTAAGGCCAAAATGTAACTTTAACATCCATCTATTGCCTAACTTTAGAAGCGTTACCTAATCACTTTGTGTTGCAAATTTGCTGAAATATAAAATAGGGTTGATAGTACCAACCTCATGTTAGTAAATAGTGTCCCATCTATTTTAATTATTTGTTGTTCCTTATCTATGAAAATATATGTAAGACTCAATAATTCCAGGCGTAACGGTGGCATGATCAAAAGGACAAGTACTTTGAAGTTCAAAGTCATGACAGTGGGCCCATATGCAGTGACTTGATCGTCCAGCTTCCAGTATGTACAAACTCACTCACTGCCACCATGAATTCCAATTCACAGTGGTCCTGTCGGAGAGCGCAGAACTGCCACTGTGAGTTTCTGAGACTGCAACTCTTGGCGGGAGTAGAAAACAGTCTTTCTCCCAAGGAGCAGGTTTCAAAGTGCTCCGAGTTAGCAGGTCCAGGCACAGCGACTATTCCACGGGGGCTCCCGATTGCATACAAGGGGGCTTCAAAATGTTGGTGGGGAAATGGAATTGAACAATAATGGCAGATTAACCCCTTCATGTATGCCTAGAACCCTGAGAGTCAGGAGTACTCATCCGGCATAAACCACAGGCTCTCGGGTTGAAGAAAAACCTTGCAGCTGCCTTGGAACATGCCGCAGAGGAAAAGGAAGCACAGCGGTTTCATCTGGTTCCGCTCTAAGGAGTGAAGCCAGGCGTCTGGTGGTACCACACGCAGAAATCAGGAAGCTCTGCTGGTGATTGATAAGGTCACGTGTTTCTGCGGAGGCAAATAAATCATCGAGCCACCAGATCAATCGGACGACTGAGCTGGAAACAGTGAGAAGCCCTTTTCTTTCTGAAGAAGAGCAAGTACAACTTCCTTTCAGGACAAGGCTTCTTTGTAAGTCCCCTCTGCAGGGATTCCCTGTTGAGAGGGAAACAGGGGAGCCACAGAATCTGCAAATACGCCCCCAACGTGTACAAAATACTTTGCCTTGATGTTGATTATTGTCCCAGATGACAATTCTCCTTCGAAGCTCCTGATAAAGCATTCCCAGGTAAGGGAGGGGGCGGGGAGATTTCTATTGAACTAACTTCGTAGTCTGGACATAGGTCCACTTAAAAGCCTGTGGAGGATGGGTGGGGACAGAGGGAGAGAGATGAGGCTGATACACAGCCAAGATGCAAATGTGTTGACTAGTGCTTCCAAAAGAACATTCATCCAACCATTCTTGCCATTTCCCATTTGGTTCCAAAAGCCGAGCACCAAGAAGGGCTCTTGAGATGAAGCCATTTGGGGTTGTCAAGGAAATCCCAACAACGCTGGAAGTATTTCCCTCAAAGCTGAGAACAGCAGTACCTTGAAGCGGGAGCTATAAGAAAGATACAGGTGCTAAGTCTACGGCCACGGCAGTCTTCGCTTCCTGACCGCAGAATGTGGGTGCAGTAGCCAGTGCGCACATTCAGTGAGAGCGGGACAATAAACCAGTTTGGGTGTGCAAGCTTCTGAGGAGAGTCCCAAAGTGAACTCGGTGGCAGATGCTAGTTTCTGAGATTCTTTTCACCCTACGAAGTCACTGTCCTTTTAGTGCAGTGACCCACGAGGAGAAACTCAAATCTGCCTGACAAACAGGCTCCTAGCCATGTAGGAGGATTTATTAAACAGTTTTAAAGACCTGACACAAATTGGTGTACTATCTTTGAATGGTAATTGTCAATATACTACGACCCGGCAATTTCACTCAATAATAGTTTCTTCTCCAGGAATATTCCTGGAAGCACTCCATGTGTAGTATACACAAACATTACAATATACTGTTGTTGGGTGTCCTCAAGACAATTCGACTGGTGAGGGCCCCTTGTGACAGAATAAACGTTCCCAATACCATCTTCTCTGCTGTCACCTTTCTAAAATCAGATCACAGGAGTGTTCCCTGGAGAAGCCTCTTGGTGGGTTCAAACTGCCAACTTAGCCATTGGACAACCATGAAACCCTGGCACTGGGTCCATTTTGATTCATAATGATCCTACAGAACAGAGCAGAGCATCAGCATCAGATTTCCAGGGCTGCAAATTTGTATGGAAGCAGACAGCCTTCTCTTTCTCCTGAGGAGCAGCTAATAGATTTGAACGACAGACCTTTGGGCGACCGGTTGTGATCTTTGACCACTGGGCAATCAAGATGTCTGTGTATCTCCACCTCACCGACTGCTGTTGAGTCGATCTGGAGTCAAAGCAACCCTATAGGACAGAGTAGAGCTGTTCCATAGGGTTTCTAAAGCAGCCATCTATTCTGAATGCAGGCCTGGTTGCACAGTGGCTGAACACCGGGCAGACAGCTATAAGATCGATGGTTTGAATCCACCAGCTGCTCCACAGAGGAAAGAGGGCCAGTCAGTTTCTGGAAAGCTTACAGCCTTATCATCCTCTGTGCTATAGGGTCAGCATGATGGCACGGTGTTGCTTTGTTTGTTTTTCTATCTTTTAAAAATAGAATGTCATTCCTTTCTCTTGTCGAGATAATGATAGGTTAGAATGGTTGAGTTTTTGATTAGCGTTAAAGAGATAGATGGGAAGACCGACAGATAAACCGAAATATAAATGCATCTAAATATATAAACCAGTAGGCATAAGAAGTCTAGAATATGTTACACTAAACTGTTAGTGGTTATTTTGAAGAGATTTCAAGGAAATTCCCTTTCTAGTATATTCATTTTTTCTTTGTTTGAAATTTTACAACTTTAAATAAATGGAGTCAGAAAAAAGTAAAACAGTGGGGAAGAAGAGGTTCAACAAACCCAGAGAACAACAAGTGATATAAAATCCATGGCGAGGAGGGCGTAGGATGGCTGGTTGGACTTGATCAAGGGCAATGTAGCCAAAAGGAATTCCTGAAACCCAAATGAAGGCCAAATATGATAGTGGGACGAGAGGAAAGGAAAACGAAATAGAGGAAAGAACTAGGAGGCAAAAGACATTTATAGAGGTCTAAATACAAGCATGTACATATGTAAATATATACATATATATCTCAATAGGGAAATAGCTCTATGTACATATATTTATATGTTAAGTATTAAGGTAGCAAATGGACATCAGATCTCCACTCAAGTACACCCTCAATGCAAAAACACTCTGTTCTAATAACCCGGCATTCTGTGATGTTCACCTTCCTGAAAGGATATCTGAGGACAAACTAGGTGCATAAACAAATGTGGTGAAGAAAGCTGATGGTGCACGGTTATCAAAAGATATAGCATCTGGGGTCTTAAAGGCTTAAAGATAAACAAGTGGCCATCTAGCTGAGAAGCAACAAAGGCCACATGGAGGAAGCACACCAGCCTGTGTGATCATGAGATGTCGATGGGATCAGGTATCAGGCATCAAGGACCAAGAACAAAAAAATCTTATCACTGCGAATGAGGGAGAGCATGGAGTGGAGAACAATGCCCATCTGTAGGCAACAGGACATCCCCTTACAGAAGGGTAACAAGGAAAAGACAAGACAGTCAGGGTGCAGTATAGCACCAATGAAACATACAATTTCCTCTAGTCCTTTAATGTTCCCCCACCCCAGTGTCATGACCCCAGTTCTACCTTACAAATCTGGCTAGACCACAGAGCATGCACACTGGTACAGATAAGAGCTGGAAACACAGGGAATCCAGGACACGTAACCACTTCAGGATCAATAATGGGAGTAGGGATACCAGGAGGGGAAGGAGAAGGTGGGGGGAGAAAGGGGAAGCCAATCACAATGATCTACATATAAACCCCTTTCAGGGGCATGGACAACAGAAAAGTGGGTGAAGGGAGACAATGGTCCGTGTAAGACATGAAGAAAAAATAATTTATAAATTATCAAGGGGCCATGAAGGAGGGAGGGGGGAAATGAGAAGCTAATACCAAGGGCTCAAGAAGAAAGCTAATGTTTTGAAAATGATGATGGCAACAAATGTACAAATGTGCTTGACACAATGGATGTGTGTATGGACTGTTATAAGAGCTGTACAAGCCCCCAATAAAATGATTAAACAACAACAACAACATACAATACTCCAGGTAAAAAGATGCCTCACTCACTCCCTGCTACTGAGTCAATTCCAACTTACAGTGACCCTGCAGGTCAGGACAGAATGATCTCTGGGAGTTTCCTAAACTGTATCTGTTTATGGGAGTAGAAAGTCCCATCTTTCTCCCATAAAAGCATCTACTACAATCGAAAAGCCCATGGCCTAGTTATTACCTAACTTCACCTGCTACAGCATACCTTTGCTCCGCCCATTCTACTCCGGTCGTCTTCCTCTCTGCCACCTCCCCCATCTCATTTCTCCCTTAGGTTTTTACTCTGACATTTTGCTCAGTCTACAACTCTTTTCCTCCAGATCTTAAATGGCGAATCCTCCTGCCTAAAACAGCTTCCCTGTACTACTGTTTTATTTCAAGATAAAACTTATCACAATATGAATTTATGCTATTCATTTGTTTTTAATGTTGATTCTCTTTCTCAAAAAAAACATCACAACTCTATCAGTTAAAAAGTATGTGTTTCATTCATTTCTCAAATCCTACTATTAAAAATGCTGTCTACCACATAATATGCTTTTTGAGAAACTGAATGAATGATGGATGAATTCACATCAGAGTAGTAGGCAGCTATGGGATGATTTAAAAATTAAATTTATTGGGGCTTTAAAATTACTTGAAACCACAGTTCTAGTTTCACAAATCTTTTTGCTTTTTTTTTTTTTTTTGGTCTCAGAACACAAGATAAGAGTTCAACTTTCTGCTGACATACGTTTATCCATGTCATTTTAAAGCTGACATAGAATTGGTTTTAAATAAATGCTAGTCTTCTGATCAAGACTAATGGCTCTGACAAGACAAAAAAGCAGCTCCACATTAGACGATTCAACTGTCTCAATTCTAACAGGTCCCCGGTTTTGACACCTGTATTGATTGATACCAGGGCTTCGCAAAGACCACTTGAAACCCATTCATTCATAAAGTGCTAAGAACATGAGTGAGGCCACAGAATGAAAGAAGGACTATTCAGTCGCAAGCCAGAAAGGAGATGACAAACTTCAGAGTTTGCTTTGTGATTAATGATCTAAATAGCAGGTGAATGCATTTTGAAAGGGGCTTGAAAGATGCTCATGGCCGAGGTGGTGTCCACTCCCTTCAAGGGCACACCGCGGAAGGAAGGCACACAGAAGCTGACCATAGTTCTTACCAAAGTTGTGCTAACTAATGACATCAATCATTGTAAACATCTCCTCCCAACACGGCTTGTGTTCTCAGATTTCCACAGATGTGGTTCAATTCGGAGCTCTCCAGATCCCTGCAAGCACGGGAAGGGAACAGAGCCTAGGATATGGGAGCCTTCCTGAGCCACCGCACTTGCCCTGAGGAAGACAGTGAGAGCCACGCGGTACTCAGCACCCAACACAGGATTTTCTGGCTGAGTGGAGGGGCCATTACACTTTTCAATTGCTATGACTATGAAACAGTTATCAATGCTAATGGAAGCTTTATGGGGACCTGGGATAGAAATACACCTTCAAAAAAAGATGAAAAAGGCATCCCAGCTGACCTTGGTTGCCTCTCTCGTCTATTACACGTGTGGAAGAAAAGGATTAGGTGTCTTCAATTAGCGAATGTGTTTGTCTGCGTTTTATTTTAAGGAAGCCATGGTGCAGCAATTTCAAACTTGTCTACAGCTTAAGAATTTCATCCTTATCCTTTGACCAAAAAATAAAAATAAACGTTAAATTGAGATTTTCTGGTTCTGCAAAAAACCAAGTTTCCCCAAATAGGAATTAAGGCAGTCAAACATATTTTAATATAATAGGAGACAGATAGTATTAAAAATGACTCTAATACACTTTAGAAATTAACCGTAGGCCAAATTCCACCAGGAGATACGTAGAATAAATTCTAAGATAAAGTAGCAACATCATGAGTAGCATGGCAATCATGACGTGATAAGGGGATTACAAGGTTATATGATTCTTCAGCGCCTCCTTGAGAACCTTCAAGGTATTTCTACATCTACTATATCCACTGCCGTATGTAAATTACATTTTTGCTTAAAATGGGACATGTCACGGTGAGATGCTACGTTGTTGATAAACTTGGAAGAAGAAAACAAAGGCAAGCCCACGCCACTACTCAGAAGACATGTTGCTACTGTCGTCGGGCTGTCCAGTAGGCTCTGGAGCCTCACGCGTATCAGAAAGAAATGGCCAGCCGTAGGCCATCCTCCCTCCCTAGCAGTGCTATTTCGGTGCTCGCTGTTACAGCCACTGTGACGATTCAATAGTATTTCTACAACACAGTCTTAGCTACAGGTAAGCGTAGGACAAGGACGAACTGATTCCATACTCAAATGGAAATGGCATCACTAACCCTACCCACCTCGGTAAGTGTCCACTGCGCTTGTGAACGTTGTAAAGAATACCAAAAGGGAAAAGTGAGGCACATGAAATTAAGATGATTAGAGAAGATAACAATAATTTTTTTTAAAAAACATCCACAGCAACAGAATAAAGGATTATGCACATAGATTTACTACTCGATGAGCTCCAGGGGGATTTTTTCCCATCTATTTCTCCCAGGTGCTTTTATGCTTAATAAATGTTACATCCAAGTTGGAATATTATCGAAGCACCTATATTTTGGCTGTGCTCTTCTTCTGCTGTTAACTATTTTTGAGCGATTTCTCAATAAAGTACGTAAGTGTGACGGAGCTAGGAAGAAAAAGTACAGTCCAATGATTTGTTTCTTCTGTTTTCCCCAAACAAAATCTCATAAAATTGTGCCCTTAAAGTTTTCTCCTACAGAGCTGTCAGAAGGAGGAATTTGGTCCACTTTGTAGCTCTGAACATTAAAGCCATTTCTTACGCTACTGGGAAGTGCGACTGCTCCGGGAAGCTGGAAGGCACCATCGCAACCGTCCAAGCAGAATAATCGGTCCGTCAGAAACTTCTGTCCTGCTCAGATGGATGTTTGGGGGCCAACTTGGACCCACACACTGAATGAGTTCGACTTGACTGCCAAGCTCATTTCTAGGACACTGACTAATTAATTATAAAAGCTTTTTCAAACCAAATTTGAGCCTGGCAACTTTTATTTCCTACTGCAATAGTGAAAAAAAATAGGCTAAAAAAATAAAAGCTCTGGTTGTGTGTGTGTGTGTTGCCATAGTTTCGTTTATTTGCAAGCTCATTTTCTTCTTCTTGCCCTAAAATGATCCAGGAGCATCTGGAATAGAAGTTAGCAAAACACTAAGCACAGACACTGGAAACACTCATTTACATTCTTACTCGGTAGTAAGCAATACTGAGGGTAAGTTACAAAGGGTCTTCACACTGGATAATAGAAAGCAAAAGGTGGACCTTCTTCCTCTTTTAAAGGCAGAAAATTCATTGAACTATCTATGACTTTTGTAATAAATACAGGGTCAATGTATAATTCCTCTAATACTATAATATAAAAGAATATTTTTACTATTCCTTACTCTCTCGAAAAATAATAAAGCCAGTTGCCTACAACTTTGAGGGAAGAGGTTAGGATTTCCATTGTTTTAAAATAGATCTCCTTTATTTTTTGGAAGTTTTGATATTTTTTAATTTGGCATACAATATTTTACAACTATTAATGTACCATATTAATGAAAAACTACCCTTCCAAAAATATCCAATTATATGGAAAAATGACCCCATTTCTACCATGTTCTTTTTAAAAGAATGCAAGTAACAAGGTTAAAGATCTCTTTGTTCTTCATTTATTTTGAAAAGATATACTTTATGTTTTAATTGACAACGAAACACATAACAGGAGTAACTTAACAGTCGCTATCACCTTTACCTGAGCTATCCCCCAACAGAAACAATCACTTACATTTCTTAGCCTTTTTCAGTTTACCGCAGCACTTTTTAAAATACATTCTCTCATTTAATCCTCACTTAATCTCATTTAAACCTGTAATTACTATGCAAATAAAATGGTAAATGCTCGAATCAAGAATTAAAGTCTTATCTTCCAAGCTTTAAATCCCTTCAAAGAGACTGTTTCCCTTTCCCTTGGGGAAAGTGCACCCCCATTTGCTCCTCCTGGTCCACGTAAAGTTAGGGATCATAATCTCTAATCTTTTCCCAGAAACTCTCATATACGGATTCAATGTGTCAAGAATTCTTGGCTTACCTGGTCCTTCTCGGGCTTATCAGAAATGTCGTTCAGACTGGAGGAAGTCAGATTCCTATGGGTCAGGGCTGGACTGCCTGGCAAAACAAAAGTGAACGCTAATTAAAGACTCCTTTTCAAAAACACAGAAAACCTGGGCTGTCTACTTAACACAAACTAGAAGATGAGAATGAGCATGGTGGGGATGGTGTGGGCCACAGTACAGGGAGAGTTTTCCAGAGTCCGGGTTGGAAATTCAATGGAAAGTATGTAATAGTTCAGTCATCTTTCTCGGTTCTATTTTAAGATAATAAAAATTAACTTAGTCCTTGTCTTTTGTCATTGCCCTCCACAGACATCCTAATTTAGCGAGTTATCTTTTTCTCTTCTGTACCTGGCACAGACAGGCCCATGTTTCCTATTCGGTACAGCTCACCCTTGAATGCAGGCCCCAGCACCCTCCGATTCAGCTACCCGCCGATTTCCAAGGGCATCACTCAAGCTTCAGCAAGTCAAAAACACACCAGTGTTCTCTCCTCTAGCTAACACCATCACCGGGAAGCTGTCGCCTTAATGAATATGCAATCCAGGATCCTTGGGTTTTGCTTCAAAAAAAAGACCTGTCACAAGTTCCTTTTAAGTGTCCCCATTCCCATTTGCCAGAGTAAAATAAGCAGGTGCCTTCTTCTCCCTTAGTAGACCAAACTTCTTGTTTAGTCCAAAAATAGAGTACACCAGGAATACTACATGGGAACCCGTTTCCCTGGCAATACAGATACTGTGCATAAAACAGCCCATGCAGTGATTTCAGACACCATTAGACAAGACGCGAGAAGAGGACCATCTAAGAGAGCAACAGACCATTTTAAAGTAGGCCATGTTAATCAGTAGAACACTAAACAGTCATTCTGCAGTGGGCCCTGGAATTCCCAGGCTTACTAAGCAAAAGAGTAGCCATTTGCAGCCAGAGTGCCTGGCCCAATGCCTGCAGGGTGCTGAGCCACGCAGTCATCATTAAGCCACACGGATCTGACTTAGGCTGGTCTTCACAGCTAGAGGACAAGGCTTGAAAATACGCACCCACAGAGAAGGAACAAGCCCACATGGAAGGACACCAGCCTGTGCGATCATGAGGACCCAAAACAAACAAACAAAATAACATATTGTTGAGAACAAGGGGGATTGGAGCAGGGACCCAAAGCCATTTGTAGACCATGGGACCTTCCCTCACAGAAGGCTCACAAGGCAGGGATGAGTCCATCAGGGCGCAGTAAAGCACCAATCAAACACGCAATATTCCTCTGGTTCCTTGAGGCTTCCTCACCCCAGTGACCCCACCTGATCATGACCCCAGTCCTACCTTTCACTGTAGGCTAGACCACAGCACGTACACAGGTACAGGTAAGACATAAGAGCTCACGACACACAGAATCCAGGGAGTAGGGATACTAGAAGGATAGGGAGAAAGTGGGGAGGGGAGGAGGGGAGAAAAGAGGAACTGATTGCAATGATCGACACATAACCACACACACACACACACACACACACACACACACTCCCCTCCAGGAGGACAAACAATAGAAACCGTGGGAGAAGGAAGACAGTGGTCAGTATAAGATATGAAAACAATAATAATGAATAATTTATCAAAGGGTCACTTGAGAGGGGAGGGCGGGGAGAAGAGAAGCAGATGCCACGGGCTCAATAGAAAGTAAATGTCTAGAAAATAATGAAGGCAACGTATGTACAAATATGCTTGATGTATGGATTGTTAGAAGAGCTGTAAGAGCCCCCAATAAAATGATCCTTTAATTAAAACATTTTAAAAAGAAAAAAAGCACCCGAGTTCAAATGCAGCTTTGCATTTGCTTCCAGACAACTCTTTGGATTACGAATTTAGTTCCTGCAGGACAAAACTCTAAAACCTAATTTCACAAGAGACTAAAAGTGTTTGCTCCTAATAATCAAGCCCAGAGCCGTGAGCCTGTAACTGCACCCTTTTAACGACGGCACTGCTTCTAACTACCGGGTCAGCAGAATCATAATGTTCCGGGGCTGACAAGACAGGTGTTTTCCCATTCTGCTGCGTCTCATTGAGTAAGCATGCCCGAGATCTTTTAAATCCTTTACCTGGGGGTGGGGCTGTATTTTAATCTAGGAAGATTTCGAGCATAGGCGTTTTCCAAAGGAAAGTAGCATCTGAGAAACCGTTTCATGGGCATCATTAAAAGAATCCCTTAGAAAACTCACAGTGCCTTCTTTGAATTGCGAACCAGGTTGCTTACGCTCATGCAATACACAAGACACCAGGTAACACCTTCAAACAATTCTGGGCTTGAAACGGATATAAACTAATGAGTAGGTCTAATTTTCTGCTTTATGGTGACGGAGTGGTTACGCATTGAGCTGCTAACCGCAAGGTCACCAGTTCAAAACCACCAGCTGAGCCCAGGGAGAAAGCTAGTGCCCTCCGCTTCTGTGCAGAGTTTCGGTCTCAGAAACCACAAGGGGCAGTGGTACCCTGTCCTATTGGATCACTAGGGGTCATTATCGACGCGATGGCAGGGAGTCTGGTTTTTTTGTTTTGTTTTTTAGTTATTAGGTGGACACAAATTCACAGTGTGAACTAATGAACAAATCTAACCAAAATATTCTTAAGGCAAAGAAATACTAGTATGCATCACCAAAACAGCAACCTACGTTAATTTTATGTAAGGAAAGAGATAAAACTGATTTGTAGTTACCAAATCAATTGTATATAAATGGAGGTGCTGAAATAATGGGGAAGCAGGTTGTCACAAGTCATTTAAAGTTCCTGAGCCATCGCCTAAATGCACGCCTTGCTGGGGAAACCCTTGATAAACATTGCAAACGGGCATTTCAGCCCAACTTCTGTCCTAGCCGCTGCAACATCTGCATCGGCTGAAGACAAATGAGTAAGGTTTTTAGGATGACGACAGCTTCCTGGGTGTCATAACCTTTCTAAGAAATAGGTTATCCTGCTCCCCTCTTTCCCTCCTTTCTGCAAGACAGTTCTCCTGTGGGTAGCCCTCAGGGGTGGGCAAGCACTCAGCTGCTAGCCAATGGGGATGCTGGGAACGCACCAGCTGCTCTTCCAGAGAATGAGGTGGCAGTCAGCTTCCAAGCAAACTGCAGTCCTGAGGACCCTACTCTGCCCAGTAGGGTCCCCGTGACTCGGAATCGGCAATGGTTTATCTACTTGGGGGCAGAGAGAGAAAGGCACAGGGCCAAGGACGATACGATACGAGAACCCCATAGGGGAACAGAGAGTGATGTTACAAAGCAATACAAGCTATCCTCCTTCCTGACTTGATCTGATTCTCAGTAAAGGAAGTAATTAATATGAACAGTAGCCCTGCTATTTAACTTTCAGATACACAGAAGGAATTCGAAAGTCAACCGTTCTAGGAAACTAAGCAAGCCGATCATCGTTCTTCAACTGGCCCCCACCTCCCTCCCTGCCAAACTACCGCTGTCTCACCAATAACCCTTTGACCCAGAAGCAAATGCTGCCCATTGTGCCGTGTTCGAAACTAATACAAGCGGGGTTCCCAAATGTGGTCCCTAGATCATCAGCAGAAGTTTGTACCTGAGCACTTTTTAGAAAAAGATGTTCTTGAGCCCCATCCTAGACGCCCTGTGTACCAACTCTGGGTGGGGTGCCGAGCAATGGGGATTTTAACACACCCTCCAAGAGGGTCTGAAGCATGATAACATTAGAGACGAACTGGTTGATAGAACCCAGTTATCTGAAGAGAAAGATATTCTCAGGATGAAACTGAGTTGAAGGGGCTTCAAAACGTTTGTAGAAAATGTGACTAAAAAATAATGGCGTATTTCCAACAATCTTTAAGCCCCTAGAGTGTACCTTAGAAAAGGCAGAGGGGAACTTCGACCAACCTGACACTTCTCCCAGTCACTGATATCAGAACTATAGGATCTAAAGCAAATAAAAAATCCTCGCCACAAAAATGACCTACTGGTATTTTCCACAAGGTCTTCACCTAGTGGATCAATAAATAAATTTGTTTGGGAAGCTGATTGCTTAATCAGAATTTTGCAAAATCCCTAACACCCAAATCACGGAGGACAAGGACAAGAGCCAAGAGATTGCAGGCCAGATTGTAGCTGGGAATCCGTAACTTGTGAACGGCATTTTAACAAACCAGGAGCACTGTTACACAAGATGTAATTTAAAACAACATACTGCTCTGCATATTTTTGCACCTGGTATTGAATAACAAACAGAGTGCCTCAGCACCTCTGATGTAGAGTTCTTAAACTATCATATAAATTCATTAATCTGTAATTTCAAGGAACGGAGAATCATAGAGAAAAAATGCCACCATGTACTAAAAAGGTGCTAAAGAACATTTCTCGTGCATATGGTAATGTGTTCACTCAATGCTAATAGGTGCGTTCATCTAAAATCCAGGTCATATAAATGCTTTAGGATTGCTTGTACCCCATAAAATTATTTTTTAATCATTTTATTGGGGCTCATACAATTCTTATCACAATCCATACCCACATCCATTGTGTCACCACATCTTCACATGTGTTGCCATCATCATTCTCAAAACATTTGCTTTCCTCTTCAGCCCTTGATATTAGCTCCTCATTTTCCCCTCCCTCCCTGCTTCCCCCTCCCTCATGAACCCTAGATAACTTACAAATGATTATTATTTTGTCATATCTTACATTGTTCGATGTCTCCCTTCACACACTTTTCTGTTGTCCATCCCCCAGGGGAGAGCTTATATGTAGTTCCTTGTAATCAGTTCCCCCTTTCTATCCCACCCTTCCACCACCGGTCCTGAAGGAATCATCCATCCTGGATTCTCTGTGTTTCCAGTTCCTATCTGTACCAATGTACATTGTCTGGTCTAGCCAGATTTGTAAGGTAGAATTGGAATCATGATAGTGGGGGGAGGAAACATTTAAGAACTAGAGGAAAGTTGTATGTTTCATCATTGCTACCCTGGACCCTGACTCCTTCGTCTCCTCCCCATGACCCTTCTGTAAGGGGTTGTCCAGCTGTCTACAGATGGGCTTTGGGTCTCCATTCTGCATTCACCCTCATTTACAATTATATGATTTTTCATTCTTTGATGCTGATACCTGATCCCTTTGACACCTCGTGGTCATACAGGCTGGTGTGCTTCTTCCATGTTGGCTTTGTTACATCTGAGCTAGATGGCCGCCTGTTTATCTTCAGGTCTTTAAGACACCAGACACTATATCTTTGGATAGCCGGGAACCATCAGCCTTCCTCACCACATTTGCTTATGCGCACATTTTTCTTCCAAAGAAACAATTTTTTTAATTATTTAAAACTTGTTTTGGAAAAAGTAATTTCCTCTAACCTGTAGCCCTAATTCATTTCCAAGTTACTATTATCTGACTGTAATCAAGGCCTCAGAATACAGTTATGAACAAGTTTCATTCCTCAATCTTTCATTAAGTAGAATTTGAACACAGGCCAGAAAAATTTGGTATGGTTTGTATCTAACAGCGGCTACCCAATGTCTTGGTATAAATTGCATCTTTCTAACCATGAAAGAATAAAGAAACACTTCTAGAAAACACCTGTAACCTAATAACCAAACACTAAGCCCACTGCTTTCAAGTTCATTCTGATTCACAGTGACCCCAGAGGACACAGAAATACCGCCCAAGAGGGTTTCCAAGCCTATTATCTTTATGGAAGAAAACGTCACCTCTTTCCTCTGCAGAGTGGCTGGCAGGCAGGTTTCACCACAGTGCCACTCAGGTTCTTTAACATAATAATCCAACAATGATCCTAATTATACAGGGCCTGCCAAAGGTTGTAGGAAAATTCCATTTTATTTTAATTCCATTCTCCAGGAATTGTTTTGAAAATTCAAAAAAACAGACTCACTGCCATCGAGCTCCCCATCAATGCCAGGTCCTAGCTACCCTGGAGGACAGGGCACAGAACGGGCCCTGGGTGTTGCAGAGATTGCTCACTCCACCCAGGAGTAGAAAGTCCCGTCTCTCTCCCATAGAGCTGTGACAGCTTGGAACTGCTGAATTTTCAGGTCACAGCCCCATGTATAAGCACTACGTCGTGTTTTAATAGTTTTATTGGCATATGCACACATATCATAGGAGTTGTGTAATCGTCAGCACAATCAATTACAGATCATTTTCTGCTACTACTGCTCATTATTGTTGTTCGCTCCCCATCTACCCTCAACCTCCCCAACTATGCCCCTGGGCAATTATTAATCCAGTTATTGTCTCTATAAATTTACCTATCCTGGATTTCATACAGAAAATCATACAAAATACGAACAGAAACAAACAACAAAAACTCAACAACAATGACAAAACAAAAACAGAAAAAAAATCAATGAAAAAGAAAACAGAAAATATTAAAAATGGAAACCACTGTAAAATGGACCCAAGGAGATAAAATGACAAGATTTTACATTTTAACCTAACGACATCTATAATATTCTAATTTAAATGCTGTTTTGAGAGGAAGACTATTCCCATCTGTGAACTATGGTTAGAGGGGATCCATTGGGGGCTTACTCCATGTGGGGACCTGGCAAGTGAATTCTGGGCTCCCCTGTCATCAATAGGCTTCTGCAAAATGAGTGTTCAGAATTTAAACTGCTATGGTTCCCTCCTTCAGGTTTGGGTTTTGCTATTTACAATCTTTGGATCACACAGGTCGGTGAGCTTCTTCCATGTGGGCTTAGTTGATGCCATTCTTAGATGGATGCTTGTTTGAAGGCATCCCTTTGTATCGTGAGCCACTGTACAGACTACAAATATTTGAACACATAATGAATAGACTTTGCAAAGATTGGCTAGTACAATCGTATATGAGTTGGATGGTGGTAATATAAGTAGCCAAAGACTGCCTGTAGAAGAAAAAGAAAGTTTTGAAGAATCACATTTTCAAGCAGTTTCACATAATCAAAATCAATTTCATTTTCAAAGTCTCTACTTGACAAGTACATATTGTCTTCTGTAAAGATTAATTATGTTCTGTACTGTTTAAAAATTATTATTCTATAGCACACATGAACCAATTTATGAAGTCCTTTGCAGTCATGACTAGTAAATATAATAGATGAGGGTAAAGAAAGTTAGGAGAATGTTCAGAATAAGCATAGAAGATTTTTAAATACGTAGATGTTACATAAAATTATAAGCATGTACATAGTAAACTCCCCTCAGAGTCCCTTCACTTTATACCTCTAAGAATTGAGCTGAGAAAACAGCAACAAGCTCAAACAAAGACCACATGGCCTACAGAATAAAACAGTATTTTTATTCTTAATAATAACTTCTTACATTAACACAAACGATAATGAAATAACAGTCATGTATCTAAATCCTAGCATTCATGTCAAAAATTCGGAGGTAAGAGTCTGATTTGAACTGCTTGGGACCCCAGAACTAATAACAACTGTAGATCCAGAATAAACGAGGTGAAAAACCAACCTCGTGGCACTGACCTTCATTCATTCTCGCAGTGCCATGGGAGAGCTCACGCTGTCACCTTCCAGCCTGCCACCTCTTTCTGCCAATGAGTATCAATCGATTGGAGGGGCTGACCTGCTTCTCCGCCTGACCGCTTTCACCAGGGCCTCACCAGGGTAACTTAGTTTCCAAATAATGCATGTTGTAGTTTTCTGCACAACACAAACGTTCTTTTTCCTCCTTTGTTGACAAAACCACCCACTAGAAAATACCTATATTCAAGAATATGATTCAACTAAATTTAGGGCTTCCCAAACCCAAACAATCCTACCACCATTGAGCTGATTCTGCCTCGTAGTGACCCCACAGAGCAGAACTGCCTCTGTGGGCTTCTGAGGCTGTGACTCTGTCCTGCAGCGGACAACTCACCGACTCCAGCAGAGCCGTCAGTGGGCAGCCGTCTGCTGCATAACCCACGAGGGCGACAGAGCTCCTTCACCACGTGTGAGGGGCGTTCATGCACATGCTCACTCTAGAGCTCCCCCACCACTTGGAGGTGAGTGGGAGGATTGCCACTTTCATGGAATCAAAATGCAGTTCAAAGAAGTTAGGTTCATGGTCACAA
Source organism: Tenrec ecaudatus (assembly GCF_050624435.1). Classification (NCBI taxonomy): domain Eukaryota; kingdom Metazoa; phylum Chordata; class Mammalia; order Afrosoricida; family Tenrecidae; genus Tenrec; species Tenrec ecaudatus. Next base: position 153,132,124 of record NC_134532.1, read on the forward strand.
GGCAAGTGATAAGACTGACTTCAATCTGGATCTCGTAATCTCAAACGATTTGCCTCTGAGAGGGGGAAAAAAACTAGTCTGATTCCATGTGACTTACACAGGTAAACATGCAAATTTCACCATTCTAATGAAGATAAGAGTTTAATGCACAGCCACAAGACGATATTCTATTTTTCACATCAATTAAGTACAATATGACATCACTGAGTTGGCGTGGTGGTTATATGTCTGGCTGCCAACCAAACCACAGCCACTGCATGGAAGAGAGATGAAGTTTTCTACTCCCCAAAAAAGTCAGTCTTGGCAACAACCAACGGACTCAATGGCAGTGAGTCTCTGGAAAGATCTGTAAGGGACGTATGTTCTTGGTTAAGAGAGCTTAGCTATTGCTGAAAACAATTTCTAACCCTTTACTCCTTTGTTTTCATAAAGAAAGAAAAAGCAGTTCCGTAAACAAGGAAAATCCAGAGAATTCAGCTTCTCTGTCACTGTTCACTGCGGTTAAATAGCAGCAAAAATAACAGCTCGGTGGCAGACACAGAGGACGGCAAATGCCTTATCCAACTCCATCAGCTAACAATAAGTCAATTCGGATCCAGAGCAAACCTTTTCAAGACATCAACCTTCGCAGGAGCAGTCTCATTGTCCTGCCACAGAGTAGCTGGTGGAGCTGCATCTTGGGCCTTTCTCCAGGAGCCGCACACCTAACCCACAGCACCCCCAGGTCGCCTGGTTCCGGGACTGTAAACGCAATAATGGCATGTCCACGTATGTGCCCCATTCCACAGAGTACAGACAGCCAGGCTCCACTGCTCCATGAGTGTTCCTGCATTTCAATTGCCCTCAGCTTCGAGACTGTCCCCACTGCACTGAAACAGAACTAGAGGACAGGGAACCAGTGAGGTTACTTGTAATGAGTTTGGATAAGAAAATCTGAGCTGTTCAGAGCCCCAATAAAATGATTAGAAAAGAAACTCTGAAAGGACTGGCTGAAAGCTTTGACTTTGTCAGACCAGATACTCAGTCTCCCATGACTATCAAATATCAATAGAAGTCCCTAACCCCACCCCCAAAACACCCCAGATCAATAAGCATGTAAATTGAGGACCTCCAAATCATGCCTATTCCCCACTACTCACAAAGGAAAAACAGAAATATTTAAAAATTAAGGCATTACACTTTAAAAAGTTTAAAATACCACCAAAGGAACACCTTTGAAGGAATTTCATAACTAAATGAAAATTAATTGGGGTATTTTGCTTGCTTTTTACTGCATGTTTTAGTTAGAAGTTTTTGCTGTTTGTTGGTGAGGTGCTGAATGATGATTTAATACAATGCAACCTCTCCGAGTCCTGAGCCTAGTCCGGGGTCTGTCTTGTCCAGGCTATCTCCTCAGAGCCTGGCACGAATGGCAGTTAGTAAATATCTGTGAATGAAGGGGTAAGAGCAGCTGAGCATCATTTTCCCTCCATTTGAAGTTACTACTGTAAACCCCACTCACTGACTGTTCGGTCTCTGTCGTATGGAGGCAGAGGCTGCGTGCACACCCAGGCGCCTTCAGACTTGGAAAGTCTGAAACAAGGAAGAACTTTGTAGCTGGCCCAGAACTAACAGAACCGCAAGGCTCTGCCAATGGACTGGAAGCCTGTCAGCCCCAAGTGGAGACAGATGCAAGCTACAGTAACGGGGAGAAGGTGAAACTCCTGCTAACAAAGCACTGGGACGTGAAGCTGAGAGAAGGCTGAAGACCATTACTGCCTCTATTAGGAAAAGGAATGCCTTCCTAGGAAACTGCAAAGGGAAACGGAAACCACCGGAGAAGGCGACTGGAAAGCAAAACGAACTTGGAAGGGGGGCGAAGACCTCAAAAGACCCAGATAGCTATCAAGGCATGCGAGCACGGTTCTGGCCAACACTTGACATCATTCCCAACGTGTGGGACACAGATCCCAGCAAAGACACCCTTCGATGGGGAGCTGCATGCGTGCAGCGGTGAATGCACAGCACACGTAAACCAGCTCCATCACAGATGCGGCTGAGTTCCCGAGACCTCACCACTGCCATGCCCTCCTCTTAAACACCATCCTCTGTCCCGCTGAAGCCTCTCCTGCTCACGCTCCCCTGGCAACCTCTCTGACCTCAGCTTCTTTGACCCTGCTCTCTCCTGCCCCTGAGTTTATTAACCATCCTGCCAGCTTTCCCTAGACTCATTCGTGGACAGCTCAACGTCAAACACACAAAGCCCATAGCATTTATGACTTTTGAATGTCACCTAACAAAAAGCAAAACATTCCAGCTATACTCCCGTTATAATAATATTGTGCCGCTGTTTCATTTTAATGCGTTCTAAAGTATTTCAATTTTCAAAGCATCTCTCGCACATGCACAAAGATAATTAAAAATCTCTGCTCAGCTGAGGAAGCATTCATAAACAAGACTAGAAAACTGACCTAATAGTACTACAAAGTACTTCCATGAATCTACAGTCCTGGAGGTAACATGTGATTCCCATAGTCTCTCTCTCTCTCTCTCTCTCTCTCTCTCTCTCTCACACACATGCATGCATATACACATATATACACATTTATAAAGCCATAAACAAAGTTATTCCCCCCAAGAAAAAAAGTAATTAAAAGTATATAAAATAGTGTAGCTCACAAAAGAAGAAAGAGAAAAAAAAAGCCCCTTCGGCAAGCCTACACTGGCTAGTAAAGGAATAAGGGGGAAACCCCAATCAGAGATGCCTTATGACCAAAGTGAACTAGCGTGCTGCATCCTTCCTGCCAAAGAGGCACGAACCCAAAATGAATTTGATCCAATACCCCTAAGTCAATACTGCCATAAAAAAATCAAAATCTAGCTGTACCATGGAAACTTACAAATGCAATTCATAATGGCACGAAGACTAATGATACACACATATCTGAAGAAAACAAGTATCTGAACAAACTAGGTAAGATTTTCTATCACACAATACAATACAGTAATAAAGAGTATCTGTGACTAAGGCGGCACTCTAGTGGTGCTGTCGGGTAAGGCTCGATGGGCACCACAGTTTGGCAGTTCAAACCCAGTAGCCACGCTGCGCGAGAAAGACGAAGCCATCTGCCCCCATAAAGAGACCCAGAGAGGTACGTGTACTTGGTTCTACGAGTCAAAATCAACTCAATGGCAGTGCATGATAAGCTTACTAACTAGAACACAGAATTAGCCATTAAAAAATTTAGAAACAATTCAGTAAAATAACAGTAATTGTCATGAGAGACGTGCCCACAAATAGTAATACAAAAGGAGAGGAGTTTGCCTTTCCATATTTCTATTTCATAATCATTTATGCATCATATGGAAAAATAAATAATTATACTAAATTTTGTGTCCATATCTGAATTTCAGTTAAAACATCATTTTAATTTTAGCATTTAATAAAAATAATTCACACAATTTTAAACATGGCATCTTAAATTTTCCTTGGAATATGCCTGAATTATCAAACATTCCAAACTAAAACTTCAGTGACCTAATACCCTTATACCTGTAAAGTAAGAGTATATGCAGAAAACCAAGTCATTTGGCGTAGTCTTATATCTGTAGTCAAATAATACAGAGATTGGAATGGAGAGATATAAAACTTTCTAAGATCAGCAGACATATTCTAAGCCTCTACTTAAAAATGTAGCCCCAGTTTGGTAACTGTGGTAGCAGTTGCACAATTTTTAATAAATATACAATTTTAAATAAATATTAAAAATGGTAGCCCTTCCTTGCTGTTCCAGACTTATGACAGGCAAACTATGATGTAGGTAAGGGTTAGTCAAAATGGCTCCCTCTTGTAAGAACTCCTCTTCCTGGTCTTGCTAAAGATACTGGGGTTGGTTACAGGCATGGGGCAATCAGGAACTACAAGGCCCCTCAACTCTGCAAGCATTCTCCAGCAAAGAAAACACGAACAAGTTCATACGCGTTCTCTCAAGGGGCCAGGACCACTTTCCACAGTGTCTTAAGTCACAGCAAGAGCAGCATCAGGGAACAGCACTTTTCTTGCTGGGCTCCTGTCCCAACACTTCTCCCCACGGAGGGGTTTGCCATGACTTCAGTGTCAGTGATGCTTGGGCTCCGAACGGTGGGATAGCTTGGAGGTCTCAAGCGATCTGGGGGTGGGGGTGGGTGGCTACTCCGGGAATATTGACTGAAAGGAAGCCAGAACTCCCTTCTTACTGAAAAGTCCAAGCAGAATTGAGCTGTTTGCAGTTCCGAAATTATATTCTCCTACTCTTAAAAGAGGTCTAAGAAGATGCCTGGGTAAGAATATTAACAGGCCTATTTGCCATCAGTTGTGAAAGCCATCATTTTTCTGCGGGTGGGGGTTAGGGGTTACCCTTTCTGTAAAGATCTTACTGGGTCCAGGAAGATAAACATAAAAGGAAGCCAAGAGATCATTTGTGTCCAATCTCACGATACTACTATGACATAGGGAGGGGGGAGTTAGAAGAAGAAAAGACTGTAAAAAGAGAGGAACAATATTTTCCTAATGGGTAACACAAGAAAATATCCTGAAAAGATGTTAAAATCAAGTCAGTTTTCTCCTTTAGCTTTGCCCACAAGCACACACGTAAAGTCCTTCTGAACCAAAATTCCAGGGGGAAAAGGTGAACCCGACTTCCATGGTGGGGATACCACAAACCGCTCATCCTTTAGAATTTCTCGATCCAAGAAGGAGATGAATTTTGCAAATAGCACATTGGAGGCGTTAACCTCATCTGAGACAACTAAAGAAAGGTCATTGATACTTTCACACAGAGGGTACGTGGAGGTTTCATGGGAACTGCTAGGAAGCAGCTAGAAAAAGGGTTAAATGTCTCACTGAGCACAGAAATTATTGGTACTTATTTGCCCATAATAGTTACTTATATGTATCCAGCTGACCTATGCTTGCATATACATAATGGGGATAGAACATTTGTAACGGTAGTTTATAATGTTTTTTTATTATGATTATTAAAAGATCGTTTTAATGAGGGCTCTTACAACTCTTATCACAATCCATACATCAAGTGTATCAAGCACATTTGTGCATATGTTGCCTCTGTTCTTTTCTAGACATTTACTTTCTATTGAGCCCTTGGTACAGCTCCTCTTTTCTTCCCTTAATGAAATTATAGGCTTGGTTCATGATAGCATCCGTCATTCTGACACGAGGCCACGATCTACCTTTTTATATTTACTACTGCAGTAGAACAGAGTGTGAGTTAGGTGGGAAAGGAGCGAGGGGTACAGTGTATGAAACCTATGGAAGACAGTGAAAGCCCAATAGCCATTTACAGAGTGCCCACTGACCAGCAGGAAAATAATCGTGCCCTCGGGCAGAGTGTATTGTAAAGTGGAGCGCTGCAGATATACTGGTAGTTAGGTTAAAATTTAACATATTATCATTTTTTTCTCTTTTGACCCATTTTTAATTTATTCTAGTTTCTATTATCTTTGGCTTTCCCTGGGATGGAGGGTTTTTTCTATGTTTTATTTTGTTGTCACTGTTTTTTTGTTTGTTTGTTTGGGGGGACGTCTGATTTTCTTTATATGAAATCCATAGAGATAATAACTAGATTGATAGTGTCTTAAGGTTAAGGCAAGAGATGTTGGGGGAGAATGGAGAGCCAATAATAACGAGCACAAGAAGGAAATATGTCCTAAAACTGATGGTGGTGTTAACTGCAGACTCTCTTTAATAAGCTAAAGCAATGGCTTATAGAAAACATGAATTATGTAACAATGCTGTTTCAAAATGAAACAAAATAATACATAAAATGCATGAAGTGTCAAGGGAAAAAAGTGCCGAGACTCAGAATGCTTCACTGGGTCTGCTTATGCTAATTAAAGATTGCTAAAATACCCAGGCAAAGGAGCTTTCTGAAAAAAACTTATTCTTCTGCTGAACTAAGATGAATGGGAAAGAAGCTGAGGATGAGGAAGAAACTCCCAGCAGAAATAATCCAAATCAGTATAAAACGTTAGAACTTCAGAAATTCCTCTAGTGCAGTACTAGTGGAATTACAAATGATCATGGGCCCAGGAATGTAACACAAAGGGTACAATAAATTTATATGCCCCACAATGCAGATTCTCTGGAAACACTATTATTAGATATGAGGCTCTTATGTAAGTAAGATATTTTGTGATCATCTAGCCAAATTCCCCCTCAGGTTATCTCCTATAACATCAGACCTAGCCAGCCCTGTAATATTTGCTTATAGATTTGGATGGGCAAGTGGGGGGAGGAGGGAGAGACAGAAAGCTTAATGAAAGCTTTCATTGTAATAAAGTACCTTCTCACACACCATAAATTGCTTCAATGGCTCATGTAAACAGGAGTCTTTAGATGGATCCAGGAAGCAATATGTAGATTACAAGCAGAATGCCAATCAGAGAAGTCTCATGCTCAGGAAGAATTGACTTTCACTTCAAAACACTTGACTTCTTCCATTCATCTTAGCAATAATGCACATCCTAACATATTCCAGACTTAATGACGGATTTTCCAAAGCAGAGGCCCTTGACTCTTTCTATTATCTTCTAGTACTATGATGGTGGTGCCCAACCTCATTCGCCCCCGAGGAATTGGTGGGCAAGGGTTCCCTGGTAGGAAAGCCCTGCAGCCCTGCAGCCCCCTACAAGAGGAATCGAAATCCATCTTCAACAAGTCTTTCTCTCTCCTTCTGAGAAACTACCACCCGTGAAGACTCACATTTAAATCCTTATCCAATATCTCAGGAATATCCATCAACATCTTCTTTCCTTCAAGAAGGCCTTGTTACATCCTCTGGAAAGCAGAGCAAAGACTACTTTCCTTTACATTATTTATATCAAGCCAGCTTCCTGAAGCAACTAAATTGTCTTTTCTCCAGTTCTTGTAATCATCTTTTCCTATGACCTTTACTGTCTGATCACCTCTTAGAATGGTCTCTAGCTCTCATCCAAACCCCCACACAGTCACTTTCTGATAGCACTTCTAACTCTGAGGGAGAGAGACCAGTTTATCCTGGATATCACCATCTCCCTGATAACAAGAGGTGTAAACCATATCGCTATGAAAAGGGATACGGTTCTCAAACCAAACTGACTCCCATCAAGTCAAGTGTGACTCAAAAGCCACCCTACTTAAGGGTTTCTGTGGCTGTAACTCTTTATGGGAACAAGTGACCTCATCGTTCTCCCACAGAGAAGTTAGCAGGTTTGAACTATCAACCTTGGAGTTAGCAGGCCAAGGTGTAGCCCAGTGTGCCACTAAAGTCCCTTTACATCTAGCTCAGCACTAGGCAAACAACTATCTAAATCAACGAATGATATCACAAATAGAACAAATAAATGGAACACCCCAAATCTCGACCATGACAACGGTACATAATGAAAACAGCAACCATAAAGGGGAAAGGGACCATCCCAACCTAAAGTTACATTAATCCGTCTCATGGAAGACAATAGCTAAAACTAACACTGACATCATCGCAAACAATCCTAGCAACGACACACAGCCTTGCCACCAGCTGGGTAAAAGACATGACATGTCATTTTCTTACAGGCTCCAGGCATGTCCCTAGAAACCCAGACAAAAATTATTCAAAGATGTCCTTCAGAAACTGAGGAAATGATTCAAACTTGGCACCTACAGCAATTACTGAAACGCAGACCCCAGCTTAAGTGCGTATTAGAGGAATTGATTTTTAAAGTAAGACTCGTGTGGAGGAAAAAATGTGTCATTATAATTGGATTGATCCTGCTCTCTTCCTCAGAAAGGGTGCTGCTATCAGTCTCTCCACTGTGTTCACCTAACAAGACTGCTCTTTGATTTGTAACCATGGCTACTGCTTGAAGAGCCCATCATGGTGTGTGGCTCTTTCAGAGGCAAAAGCGGATCACTGCCCACAAGGCTGGTTCATGTGCTCCAGCTGTTTCCTGAAGTTAAAAGAATGAGACCTGGGGGCAAAAGGCCTCCCAGAAAATTATGCTTCTGAATGCTGACTTACTGTCTCTTGTTGAGAAACACCAGAAATCCCACTTTTTGACTTGGAACATGAAATTCTAAGTCAGCAGTGCCCTTACCTCTTTTAAACAGACAGAAGCCATACTTATGGCTGAAAGCAGAGAGAACTGATAGCAAAGAGAATGAGGGGGGGGGGGAGAGAGAGAGAGAGAGAGAGAGAGAGAGAGAGAGAGAGAGAGAGAGAGAGAGAGAGAGAGAGAGAGAGCCAATTAATAGAAATTAATTAGTTCAATTTGCCCATCAGTGACTGGTTAAATATGTCTGAGTACCACGTTTTGCTCGGCACTCAGCGAGGTACCGGGACCATGTAGTGGACTGGCAGATAATCTGGAGTGCATAGACCTGAATTCAAATTCTAGTGCAGGGTCCTCACACTGTTTAAACAGGGCCAGTTCACTGTCCCTCAGACCGTTGGAGGGTCGGACTACAGTTTAAAAGACTATCAACAAATTCCTATGCACACTGCACATATCTTATTTTGAAGTAAAAAAACAAACGGGGCTAAATGTCCCCGGCGGGCTGCATGTGGCCCGTGGGCCATAGTTTGAGGATGCCTGTCTAGTCCTGTCACATACAAGGTAAGCTGGAGTGCGCTATTGGTTGGAGAGGCATGGTGCTTATTATTGCTCTTGTTAGGGACACTTACATATGTACAGCAGAACAGAACGGCCCATGCTCACCATCACTGCCATGTTTAAGATTATTGTTGCAGCTAACTGATCTTCCTCTTTTTATTGACCCTCTACGTTACCAAGCGTGATGTCTTTCTCAAGCAACGAACCCCTCTCCATAGCATATCCAAAGTATGCTAGACAGTCTTGCCATTTTCGCCTCTAAGGAGCATTCTGGCTCCCCTTCTTCCAAGGTACAGCTGTTCATTTTTCTAGCAGTCCACAGTATATCTAACATTCTTTGCTAATACCACAATCCCACTGCATCAATTCTTCTTTCATGATCTACATTCACTGTCCATCTCCCCTGCATATGAGGTGACGTGGACACATGAATTGGTCTGGTCCACATCAGTCCTCACCATGCCAGTTTTGCTCTAAGCCTTTGGCAGCACATCAGTCCAATGCACTCCTGCATTTGATTTCTTGATTGCTGCTTCCACAGATATTGACTGCGGATCCAAGCAAAATGAAATCCTTGACAACTTCGAGATTTTTCTCTGTTGAGCATGATGTCATGAGGATTTCTGTTTTCTTTAGGTTGAGGTACAGGGCTGAAGTCTTTGAATGCCATCCGTGCGTGCTTCAAGCTCTCTTTGCTTTCAGCAAGCACGCTGTACAGATCACAGGTTGTTAGCGATGTCCTGTCCTTCTCCAAAATAGCCAGCTTCTCACATTATTTGCCAGTCTAGGGACAGAATACTTCTGGTGAATGGACGCAACCCTGACTCATGCCTTTCTTGACTTTAAACCATGCAGCTTCCTCATTCTGTTCAAAAGATCACCTCTTGGTCTATGTAAAGGTTCTTCATGAGCACAATTAAGTGTCCTGGAATGCCATTCTCCATGAGGATATCTATAATTTGTTATGTTACACACTGTCCAATGCTTTTGCATAGTCAATGAAACACAGGGAAGCACCTTTCTCTTATTCCACACCTCCAGCCAAGATTCTTTAGACATCAGCAATGCTGCCTCTCATTCCATAATTCCATGTCCTTTTCTGAATCTGACTCAAAATCGGGACAGTCCCTTGGAGGTATATTGCTATAATTTTTTTAATTATCTCCAGCAAAACTTTGTTTGCATGTAATATTAGTGACAGTGTTTGATAATCTGCATTCTTTTGGATCAGCTTTCTTCGAAAATGGAACAATTTGATTAGACCAGAGTGAAAGAATGCCTGCAAGAGCTGGAAACAGCAGGGATTTATTCTGCACTCCTACTAGGCGCTGCTCAAGGACTGGCTGTGGATTTGGCTCAGTGGCACTCGCCTGATGCCAGGACACAGGTGCATGGAGTGGCCACTCTCTAGAACACAATGATTTGAGGGAGAAGAGACCCATGAAGCAAGTGCTTTCCCTGGGGAGTACACCCATCCCTCTGGATCACATTTAACTGGCTTAAGCAAGTGATATCATCGTACCTAACTTCAAGTGAGTGTGGAAGGATCTGTGTGCCACCGGAGAGAGCTGGGCTATGCCTACTGACGACCACAGCCCTCACCTGTGACAAGGAGCGTTCTGTGGGGATGATATGAAATAGCACCAGGTTTGTCACTCAGTTTGGAGCAACGTGAAGAGTCCAATATGACAAATTCATTTATGCTTTAGGGAGCCATGCTTACTCTCTTTTCTTTCGCTACAAGGGCAAGTGCTCAAGATCAACAAATATGCATGAAGTACCCGTAGGTGCTATGTTGAGAGTGATAAGAAAAATAATCATTTTCTCCAAAAGAGCCCCCCTCAATACAAGTATCAGTTTATGACAAATAGACACCCCAGTCAACTCCTCCTCACCCGAAAGTAAACAAACAAAAAAGTCTCATTCAAACTAATCAAACAAACTAGACAAATTTGAGGACATAATTATTCCCTCCAGGAGTCCCCAGTAGTCCAAACCAAAATGGGTGACCTTCTGTTCAGAGGGTTTATCTCAGACAGACGGAAATGGTACATTATATTAAACACATAATAAATATTGCATTTCCTCTCATTTGCTTTCAGGCTGACTTGACTCTTAGGGATAACCAGGTCATCCTCAAGCTAAGCTGATGGAAACGACAGAATACACATGTGACTGACAGCTCACAGTTATCAATTTACTGACAGCAAATGTCACGGGGATCCGTGCTCCAATCCAGTGTTTATTGAGCTATGTATGAGATGTTGTGTTTAACTTCGAAGAGACAAAGTTAAACTGAACACTATCCAGGCTCTTCTGGCATCTTACTTTACAATGAAGCACACTCACCTGCATTACGGCACAGTCAATGTACAGAGAGAGCCAGGGGGGTGACAGGGGAGAGGATTTCAAGATAGAAGAATGTGGGCTAGGCAAATGTGAAGACAGTGAAACCGCCCACAGAGGAGACGATGAGGACCTGAACTAGAACACTGGGAAGGCGCTCAGGAAAAAGCAAGGATGAGTAGAAAGAAACTATCAGAAGAATGTGGAGACTGGAGGAATAGGAAAAGTGAAGTTCTAAGAGGAGTCCCTGGTGACAGGGGCTCGGGGGCTGGGCAAAGGCCTGGCTGGAGGACCTATGAGGTGAAAGGTTCATTAAGAGGCAGAGAATCGAGACTGAAATAGCAAGCCAACTGTAAGCACCATGAACATTCAGTTTACCACACAAGGAAAACCATCGTTCTTAATATTCTGCCAGATATTTTCAGCAAAGTAAGATTCTGTTTGCTGCCAAGAACAAATTTCATGATTAACTTTGAAATTGATATCTGCAACTAGAATATTGCATTTGCTTTTCCTCCTGTCTCTCTCATTCGCAAGTGCCCAGCCATACTAATTTGAGTTGCTAGATCTTCAGTTGTCTCCAATAATTAAATCCAGGCATTGTTTGGTCTAATAAGAGTGTTTTACTGCATATTTACATGAAAGACTCTCCATCAGTTTCAAATTAATCTGGTCTGTCTCAGAAATCCCCTGTAAAACCACAGACCTATTGAGCCTTCAATAAACCTTGAACTAGTAAACCCCAGCACTCCATTTTTAAGAGTCTGCAGGAGGGCATTTTCTGTACGCTAGCCTCACGCAGTTTCCCTGTGCGTTGGTCTTCCAGTGAAGGGTACTCTCCAAAGTCAGGGCTGCAGTTCCTGTGGTGACTAGTAATTGTGTTGGTAGGTGCCATCGAGTGGGGCCATAGGAACTGGGTGTAACGCAGTGACCAATGGACTTGTTGTTGTCGTTGATCAAAGCAACACCTCACTCCATCGGACTGATTTGGACTCAGAGAGACACTACAGGCCACAGCAGAACTGCTCTGGTGAGTTTCCCAGACAAGTAGTCTGTTTGAAAGTGGAAAGCAAAAGCTTTCTCCCGCGAGGGTTCCCATCATCCCACTGGCCCCTGACGCAGTGCAACGCCATACACAATGGAATCAGATCACTGCCATCCCACAGGGTTCCATGGGCTGATGTTTCCGAAGGAGCGCATCAGGCATTTCTTCGTCTGCTTCATCTGCAAGTCCGGCTGAAAGGAGTTCAGCACCGCCCTGCCCTGACAGATGGGTGGAGACTGTGCTTGAGGTGCACTGGCTGAAAAGGAAACCCGTGTGAAAGGCAAGAATTCTACCAAAGACCCCACTACCCTGCAGCCTTCAGTGTCACCCAACAAACAGTTCGGAGAAGCTGTGTCTACGCAATTTTTTGAAGGCAGGTGTATACACATGACTGACTGGCTTTGAGATGCTGTGTGTAATTTCTGGACAGAAAACCACCAGACGGCATGGAAGTCACCGTAACTCTTCCCCACTGTTCAAATGATCGTGGAAGCGTATGAAAGGGCTGAAAATGTTTGTGGGAAAATTCCATTATCACTGCAATTCAGTTTTCCACAGACATTTTGAAGCCTCCTCGTCAAGTTTCTGTGAATTTGAATTCTGAGTAAACTGTGAAAGCAGAGCCTCCTGAAGGTGAATCAGGGGCCCCTGGAAGCGGCACACAGTGAGCACGCTCAGCTGCCAACTGAAAGGTCCACGCAGAGGCGACTCGTAAGGCCTTGAGACGTGCTTCCAAAACTAAGTCCTTTAAAACTCCTCTGGTTCTCTGACAAGCGGGGCTACTTTCCGTCAGAGCTGACTCAATGTCAGTAAGTAGTAAGAATAAGAAAGAGCTCTATGGGTTGCCGTGGCAAGTAACGTAGGCCTTTGGCGTCAGCTGTCACCGTGGCAGAGTGAGTAGACTCCAGCTGATCTAGAAACTATGACAAAAGTGGCAAAGGAGGTGAGGGAAACCAGTTCTCCTCCCACCAGAATGAGTTCCACTCCACTCAACCTAGCACCGTTCTCTGGGAGGCAAGAGGAAAACCAGTGACCCACAACTAGACATCATGGCACAATGACCCTTCGGTCTTCTACTGCTACGAGTTAATCAGTGTGCTTCGGTTAATTTTGCATTTCAGCCTTCTGATTCTGTTGTTCGTTTAGCAAATAATGACCTATGGCTCGATGTAATGTGTAGGGCGGGCGGCTTTCTACTAGCATCCGCAGAGCAGCACTGTCACTCGGGAGCCCTGCACACTGTGTTCTGATGCGATCCATAAAGGCTTCGGTGCTAATTCCTCAGGAGCGGGCAGCCTATCCCGTCTGTGTAGTTGGCTCCTGGTCTGGAAGCCCTGCTGACACCTGTTCACGTTGGGTGACCCTGGTGATAGGTGAAATACCAGTGACACAGCTTGCAGCAGCAACACCTACTCTGCCACAATACAATTAACGGACAGACAAGTGGCGCCTGCAAGAGGTAAATCCAGAACGTTTCTTAGAGGCAAGGATACTAAGATGCTAAGATGTTGTCTCCCATACTTTGGATATGTGGTCAAGAGAGACCAGTCCTTGGAGAAGGACATCATGCCTGGTACAGCAGAAAGGCAGGGGGGAAAGGAAGGCTCTTCATGAGAAGGATGGACATAGAGCTGCGACAGTGGGCTTACACTTAGGAACAATTGTGAAGCTGGCTCAGGTCAGGGCAGGGTGTCATCTATTTGTTAAAAGGGATGCTATGAGCTGGAACCGACTCAGTGGCACCTAACAACAAACAACGATGCAGAAACGAAGAGCTTTTGTATATTTGGATTATGTCTACCAATTGTTACCACATTAGAAAGTAATATTTAAAAGAACGCACTTAAAAATAATAAACTAGGGGGCGGGAGGGGAAAAAGAGGAGCTGATACCAAGGACTCCAGTAGGAAGAAAATGTTTTGAAAATGATGGCAACATATGTGCAAATGTGTTTGATACAACTGATGTGTGGATTGTTATAGGAGCTGTAAGAGCCACCCAATGAAATGAATTATTTTTTTTAAGGAAAAAATGTAATCACTACATGTTAACCTAAATATGGCATTTTATGAAAAATCGTTTCCACAGCATATTTCACTATTTATCAAAGCAATTCTACTGTTTAAAGAATGGTACTGTTTCTCATTTCAAACCTCTTCAGTGTCCGGCTTAATGAAATACAGCTGTTGTCTATATCTACTACGACATTCAATTGGGTTGAGATATTTTGTTTTGATTGAGTCACACACACAAAATGCGAGTGGATCACCTTGGTGACAGAGCTGCCCAGGCCTCATTGTGTGTGGGCCATGCAGTCCTTCTGCAACTACACAGCAGCCATTCGAGCACAAGACAAACTTTATTGGCCACAGCTCAATAAAATTTATTAAGAGCAGGTCAGGCCAGACTTGATCCATGAGTAATAGTTTACTGAACTTTGCAATATACAAGGACACCACAAGGCACAGCATGTAAAGGTAAGACACCATGTACCAAAAAAAGTAGAATGGGAAAGAGATCAGTATCATACCGAGAAGCCTAAGGCTGGGGGGTGGGGGGTGTTTTCAGAATTCAAGGTCAATAGATAGTGTCTCACACCAGGAAGGCTTCAAAGAGGAAGTGGCTTTCGAAAGATGGACAGAATCTGAACAGAAAGCCTCAGACACTTGAGTATCCGAAGGCCAGGGTCCAGGTATTAAGAGAGGGCAGCATCCAGCTAGTTCCGGTAATGGTAAGTAACTACTGACATGCAGTGTACAGAAAAAAGAAAGCACAGGAGGCCATAACGTTGTGGCCCTTCCCGATGCACCTGCTTGAAGGTGGTGTGTGATGCATGGAGGCACGAGACAGCACTGCCCCAGGGGAGGTCACAGACAAGCCGGGTAGGACTAAAAGGGGGGGCAGCATGGAAGGTGCACCTGAAGAGGCCCTGGTGCACAGTGATTAGGGGTGCAATCACGAGCTGACAGCTAATGGGTGAGCAAATGTGAACCTACCAGCAACTCTCCGGAAGTTGGCTTCCATAAAGACTACAGTCTGGGATCCTCCGGGATAATTTAAGAGAATTTCTACTCTGCCCTATAGGGTTGCTTTGGGTCAGAATAAACGCAAAGATATAGTTGTAGGATGCATTTCACACGCCCATCTGTAAGCAGTGGCCTCAATGACAGAGTTTTGAAGTGAACTAAGCAAGAGGACCCCAACAACAGTACTGGCAATACGATGATACAGAACAGGGGGGAAGCAGCAGTACAGAGTAACTATTAACAGATTCCAAAGGTTGTCGGAGGGTCGAAAAGAAAGGTGTGGGCACAATCAAAGATGACTCTATGGTCCCAATAAGGAGGAAGAGAGAACGGTGGTAAGAAACAAAAAGGTCAGGAGGGGACAGATTTGGGGATAAGACGACCTCGATTATATATGTAATCCACATGTCATCAATATTGTTAAGCACACGTTTGAACACTGCCAACGCCCACAAAATATGTAATTTTCGCATACTGTCAAGTTTTCCCATATCTATGCCTCTTAAAATCTTGTCCACGATCAGTTTTCTAAAATGTAACATAATTTCTACATTTTGTCCCTCCACCTTTATTCTGTTGGTAGCCTTCTGAAACCTACCATTGTGTTGTCGTGATTGCTAAGTGCCAACAAACCAGTGCTCAGTCCCGCCCCAATCCTCACAATCTTCGCTACTTGCTCGGTTCTTATAGCCAGTGTCAATCCACAGCACTGAGGACCTTGATTCTTCAAAGCAGATGTGTGTACGCTTCTGGAAAGCCAGCATATTTAATACTCCACACCAGTGTTTCTCCACCTTCCTAATGCCATGACTCTTTCATACAGTTCTTCATGTTGTTGTGAGCCCCCAACCACAAGATTATTTTTGTTGCTACTTCATAACTGTAATTTTGCTACTGTTATGAGTCAGGTGTCCCCTGTGAAAGGGTTGTTTGGCCCTCAAAGGGGTCACGACCCACAGGTTTGTTTACTCGCATCTAACCAATCAGGGCCGTCCTATGACACCGACGGCTCCAATTCGCAGAAGCACCCATAGTGATTCACTTATGCCAGCAGCTGAACTGGTAAGGATGTGTCTGTGGCTATACTCCGCCTCTCCCCTCTGGTCTGTGTTAATTCACATCCTGCATTTCACACCCTAGGCTTATACTTAGTCAATCCGTTTTTCTGGTTTCCCAGGTAATAATTAGGTACCTCAGCTTAGACTCGGGTTGACTTATATTCGAGTATATGCGGTAGGCAAAATTATGGACGTCAGCCCATCATTTGTCTAGGTATCAGTCTTCCAAATTGCTTATCATAAAGTAGTGAGGGCTTCCTGTGTCGCATCTGTTTGTTAAAACATCTATATATTGTAATTCCATCAATTCCTGAACCTTTTTACGGCCACTAACTTTAATGCAGCTTGGACTTCTTCCTGTAGTGCCATTGGTTCTTGATCAGAGACTGGCTCCTGAGGTGGTTGAACATCAATTCTTCTTGGTACTGTGACTATGTATTCCTCCATCTTCTTTCAGTGTTTTCTCCATCATTAAATACTTCGCCCACAGAATGAATCCTTCAAGACTGCAGTCTGCAGATTGAAGTTTTTCTTAATATTTTTTCAGTTTGACATATGCTTGGCATGTTCTTCCCTTTTGGGTTTCTAACTCCAGGTCTTTGCACATTTTATTCTAATTTACCTTGTCTTCGTGAGCCATCCTGTGAAATATGTTCAGCTCTTTTACTTTGTCATTTCTTCCATTCACTTTAGATGCACTCTATGCTGAAGAACAAGTTGTACAGTTTCTTGTGGTCTTTGGTCTTTCAGTATTTTCCTCCCCTCCCCCCTTTTATTGCTCTCTTCAAACATGATGTCCTTTATGTTTCCCCTCTGACACGCACTATCATTTAATGTATCAATCTATTTTTGTGGAGGTCTCTAAATTTAGGTGGGACATACTCATGGTTGTACTTTGATATAGAGGGATAGATAGATAATATATAAATAAGTTATCAGAATAGTATCATCAATCATAGACAATCCCAAGTGTATTGAGGGATAGGAAGTCGATGATCAACCTCACAAATGTTAGCTGTCATGCTCTGTGCCACCTTTCCCATGAACGCTACCGTATCATCTTCCTGGATGGGAAGGGAAACCCTGGGGTATATCCTGGATTTCTGCCTCTTCCTCGCTTCACATTCGGGGAGTTCCCAAGTCCTGGAAGATGTCATCTCTGTAACAAGTCCTGCAGTCTTTCTCACGCTTCATCTCCAGAGCCACAATCCTAGCCCACCTCCTCCTTGACTGCCATTTAAGAGCCACCATCGACTCGACTGTCGTGAGAACCAGGGAATCTGCTGCGGTCACCTACCGTCCCCCTGCCTCCAGCCTTTATCCATTCCGTCCCACTCAAATGATCCCTGGCAATTATTCCTCCAAAAGCACCGTTGAGATTATTCCATTTTCAGCCTTAAAAGTGATCACCGAGTCTTCCACAAATGGCCCCATTATTCTGCCACTTTAGTTCCCCGGTGTCTTCTTCATGTGCCTTCCCTGCTGAGTGTGCCAACAACCACCAACAAACCCTGTACACTTCCTCGACAGCCTGATTGCTTTTCGACCTTGCCCTCAGCCTGGCACCACGTTGCAAGGCCTCACTGTCTTTTCATGACAATCTCCATCGATGAAAATACTATGCGTCTTAAGCTCTGTTCAAAAGTTTATCAAAACCTCTTGTTTTTGTCCTCTGGCACTTATTCTTCTAATCAGCATTCTCAAGAAAAGAACTGTGTACCAAGTGCCCCGTCAGACACTGCACACAAAGCAAATTTGCCGCCATAGCCTTTTGATGGCATGCACCATCTTCTACCCTGTAATCGAGTCGATTCTGACAGACAGTGGCCCTTGCTAGGCTGCAAGTCTTGACAGTCTCGTCTTTCTCCCACGAGAAAGTACGTTTGAGTCACTGACCTGGTGGTACAAGACTTCAACTGACCAGGCCACTCGTAAAATGTTATCTGTGAACTTCCCTTGGGCTCCTGTCCTCCAAGTGGCCTCTGGAACCCAGTGAGGAAGACTTGGATGAGCTGATGTTGATTTGAACTTGTTAGAGAAAACTCTTCGAGCTCAATACTTTCCGAAAAGAGCTCCAAAACTTCTCTGGTTCTAGCATTTTCTTCACAAAATCTGCAATTTTTATTTAGTTGGTTAACTTTACAAAAGTTGAAAGACTTTCAATTGCCGAGAAATGCTCAAGGATCAAATGAGGGTAAGAAACTATTTTTCTTTTAAGCAAAATAACATGAGAATTCA
Source organism: Tenrec ecaudatus (assembly GCF_050624435.1). Lineage (NCBI taxonomy): Eukaryota > Metazoa > Chordata > Mammalia > Afrosoricida > Tenrecidae > Tenrec > Tenrec ecaudatus. The sequence continues at coordinate 153,150,447 of NC_134532.1, forward strand.
AAGAAGTGCATTTGAACTGTGTGATCAAATTGTGAGCTGAAACAAGAGTTGTTCCACTGCGGCTTCATAAAAAGAAACCGTACTATCTGACATGAACGCTTGGGCGAGTGAGAACATTAAACACTGGCTAAGAACCGACAGAGTAAAACATTCAGCTGGGCCAAAGCCCTGCCGATTAGATTTGCAAACGAGACAGACAGACACCACACAAAGCAAAGTCAAGACAGACACAAGGAATGTGGAGAGCAAGAGACTACAAGACCATAAGCTTGTTTTCCCCTTTAAGTTCTGACCTAAACAGTCTGAAGCAACAGCCCACAATGGCCACTCACTAATGGCACACGTGTTTCCTCAGCCTGGAGGCTGGTGCTGCTGGAGGTGACCCTGCATTCACTCATAGACAGCGCCCCAAAGGGAAGGAGCTTTCGGGGCTACCAAGACGGGGTGCACGTTCCTACACTCTAACAAGGGCAAATGATTAGGTGGGTATTCACTTGTCCTGAACAGCAGATGTGACCGCGTCTTTGCTCTCAGGAGCTCAGGCTGGTTTCAGTCCTGGCGGTGAGATCTCTGAAAGAACAGCACTTTGGGTTTTGTTCCAACTTCTAATTCAATACCTCGGCAGCATCTGAAATGGATACAAACTCTAAAGTCACATCTGCCTCGGGAGACAACTAAGGTAAGCAGCAGACAACGTAAAAGTGATGAGCGCTGACTGCCTAAAAACAGCTTTCTCTGTGGCTCTCGAAAGCTACACTCGGGCTGAAATAGCTTGCTAAGAGCCCCAGAAGGTGGAAGAAACCCCGCTATACAAAGTCTGGTTTGCAGCTGATATTTTAGGCAGTGTTTTTAAAAATAAAGTTTTGCTGATTATTAATAATAAATCGAGGAGAAAATGGGCCAGAACATAGAAAAGAGTTTGTGTAGGTAAACGACATTAATTTCTGGTTTACGAAAGAGGGATATTAGAGGCATTCAATGAAATAATGGTGCTTTACGGACCAAGAAACCGTCAGGTTTCAAATACCTTCACTGCTTGTCGTCATTGTTAGTTGTCTTTGAGTCAATTCCAACAGGTGGAGAAAGAGAGAGAGAGAGAGAGAGAGAGAGAGAGAGAGAGAGAGAGAGAGAGAGAGAGCTTGACCTAAAGGACTTGAAGCACTTATGTGCTTAAAATAGAAAGAAAGGGGATGTATGTGTTGGGGGGGGAGATAATAAAACATCAGAGGACACACACAAGGCAACATACAGTAAATCTTTCTTTGTGAGGCACTGATACAAGGAGCTGTGGGATTTTTTTAGACTGGAGAAGGTCCAATGAGTTTGTGGGAAATATGTTATCAAGGAGATGAAATTTCACCCAGTCTCAGTGAACAGGTTTGGAGAAGCAGATAAAAGAGGCATTCTGGAAGGGCACAGGATCAACCCAGGCAGACAGGATCAGCAAAGGCAAGGAGATCATGAAGTGAGACAGGGGACAAAGAATAGGGTGCCCAGCCTGTAGCCTGAGAGCCTTGAGTGGTACCGACAGCACGTATTCCAATCCCATTGGAGAGGATGAGGCTTGAGTCCACTCAGAGGGACCTCCCAAGAAAACTCTGGAAACTTACTTCTGAAAAACCAGCGACCGAAAGCCTCCTGGAGCAGAGCCCTGCACTGACACCCGTGGGGCCGCCATGGGTTGGGAGTTACTAGATAGCAGCTGCGACTGTGGGGACTGGCTGCCTGGAAACATGACCAGAAAGCTGGATAGGTGGGTAGATCAACAGCTGTAACACCACTTTGTGCACATCTTATGTGGATATGTGCAAGTGAACCGAAGTGATGTGCGAAAGATGAAAGTCTGGAGAGAAAATACCTCTAAAATAAACAATGAAAAGGACTCTCGCATTCTTAAGTAAGGATTGGCCCAGGATGCGGTGTCAGGAAGATCAAATAGTCGTCCGAAAGTTCCAAATCACTGCAAGCAGCGAGCACTTTGGTCGACTGGCTTGATGCTTTATCCACAGTATTTCAACGTCTGGATGTCCACCAAGTACAAATAAAGACTTCACAGGCAAACCACAATGGGACCGATTTCCTTAGAAATTCTTACCAATGCCTGGCTAACAAGAGCAACAACGACTTTTGAAGAAGTCAGTAAGGGATGAATTTAAGAGTTTGAATCCAATCCTGTCTGACTCTAAATGACTAAATGCCTTACCTGAATTTACCTTTCCTCCCAAGAGGAATCAGAGAGAAAAGACTTTAATGGAAGAAACACGTGACTCTCAAGGAGAAAAATGAAATGAGTCAAGAGCTTCATGATGTGGTCACGAGGTAAGGCCTCAGTGATCTCCTCCATTTTACCTTCAGCAGACATCCCCCATGGAAGTTGAGCTGAACCACGCCATGCCTGGACACTCAGCCCTGCTCAGACAGCTGGGGGACACGAGCAGGGGGCAGTTAACCTTTCTAACCACTCGCGTCTGCAGAATGGTAGTCATGGCAGTAGATACTTGATAGGGTTATTCAGAAGACGCAATGATATCAAGCAAAAAAGTTCTTGGCTCAGGGTTATACCTGAAAGTGCTTAATGAATGTTTGTAACACGAATGACTGTATTTTTTTAAAAATTATTCACACTTCTTATACTTACAGTAGAAATCGTTACCCAGTTTAGAGCCCAGTGAATGACTGTTCCCCAACTTTCCTCCTACAACTCTCTTACTTATCCTTTCCCATTTAGCTCAGAAATCACCTCCTCTAAAAGCTTCTTCTACCACCACAACTCCCAGACCGAGCAGAGGTTCCCGGGTGTGTGTGTGTTCGCTCATTCATGCAGCATCGTACACTATGGTTATCCATGAATCATATCCTACCTCCTGCCTCATACAGGAAGCCTCCTGAGGGCAGAGTCTTGATTTTTATACCCTACTGCAGGTGCCAGACATGAAAAACACAGAACACCTCATTGTTCACCAATATATTTCTATTTCTAAGGGATCTAGAGAATATGATCGTAGTTGTTTACAGGTGTCCAATTTATGAGAAACACGAAAAGAGTGAGGTTCAGCAAACTGTATTTTAGAATAAACTAAGACTTCCCCATTAAGTCATCTGAGAAAGACAGTGGCATGTTGTCCTAATACAGATGTACTGCACCAAAGCAAGCCAATCCCACTGCCACTGAATTGATTCTGAATGATATCTCTATAGGATAATGTAGAACTGCCCCATAATGTTTCCAAAGCTAAAAACCTTTTTGGAGACTAAATACCACATCTTTTCCCCATGGAATTCCTGAGTGGGTACAAATTGCTGGCCTTCTGGTTAAAACTGAATTCTTTCACCACTGTGCCAGGAGGAATCCTTCAGGAAAGGGAATACAAAACAGTTCAAGCCTAACAGTGTCCCCGTGGAGGGGCTTCTTGACAACTATAAAGACCTCTTATCACGTATAATGAAGTGAGAAATCTTAGGATATAATCCACGCAGTTTCCTGTGCCTGCTCTTTTCTGGCTTCACATGTATAACCTTACCTCTTGAACCTAAAGGTTTAAGTTTTGAAAAAGTGACGAGCCTATCTTGAGCTTCTAATTGTCTAAAGCGCCTTAGAAGGAGCCTTGAGAGATACGTGTTGAACTCCTAACCACAAAGTTGGCAGTTCAAAGGTACCAGTAGCTCCTCAAGAGAAAGACCAGGCTATCGGCTCCTGAACAGATTTACAGCCTCGGAGAGCCTACAGATCATTGCTATGAGTTGGAATCAACTCAATGGCTTTGGGTTTATTAAAAAATACAACAAACTCACTACCACCAAGTCAATGCAGACTCATTGCAAGTCCTGTGGGTTTCTGTGACTGCAACTGTTTACAGGAGTAGAAAGCCAGTTTTCCTGGTGGTGCCCAACTAGGGACCAACATACACCCACAACACCATCAATGATGAAACTTGGTCTCAAGTACTTCGGACATGGTATCAGGAAGGACGAATCCCTGGAGACAGTCATCATGATTAGTAGAGTCAGCGAATTAAAAAAAAAAAAAAAGTAGACAGCAAAATGGATTCACAGAGTGGTTACAACAATTGGCTCCAGCAGAGTAACAAGGACAATGATGGCGCAGGACAGGCAGCATTTTCTTCTATTCCATTGTGCCAACTCAGTGACGCCTAGCGACCACACCCCATAACAGCAGCTCGGATTCTTTGGCACACAAGTATAGGTAGTTGTAGTTTTTAAGTTACTTTAGCAAGTCCTTTGTTCTTACCCAGAACTTAAATGCTTTTCAAGCAACCGTCAGGAACCTCACATCAAGTGATCTTCCTCGGGATCCTCTGAAGTGGGAGGGGCCAGCAGCATTAGCCCAGAGAGGAAAGCTAGGTTCAGCTAAGTGCCCCATGGGGGGGCGACGGGGGGGGAGACCAGAGCCAGCCCTAATTCTTAGTCTAGCATTCGTCCCACAGCTTTACAAAGTACTGAACGCAAATGTAGGATGGCAGGTCACATGGAAAACACATTGTTAGTGCACTCTTTTGCTTGTAAGAGGAAGACATGATTGCGAGTTAGAGCATCTTTAAGTCACACTCTTTCAGACATGCTTGGATGTCCTCAGCTGAGGACTTGTGGGCCCAAACATCCTGCCTCCCACTGCCCCCACCTGCCCCATCCTTGCCCTTTCCCAGTTGTTAACTTACTCAGCCATCCCACGCTGGGAGTGCGCCGCACTCGAGGGTCATCATCCAAGATGCAGGTTGCTAGGCAGGGCACTGAGTTCTCAAGCGGGCTGCGGGCTTTAGTGTCAGAAGCAGAAGACAGGAGGAGGAGGAGGACACATGAGCAGCCACAGCAAGGATGAGGATGGAAGCATTAATTAAGAAGAAACAAATGCTAAGGCAAATCACACAGGCGGGTTAAAGGAGAACAATGACATCATACATTGACACATCCCTCCCATGACCCTGCACCCATGCAGGGAACAACCCCGCAAGACAGCATGACCAACATCTAAAGCTGTTTACACTCAGACATGATGGTTCTCCAAGTACCAGGGGATGCGTTTCATGTGTTGCAGTGGATGAACTTGTGTACCGCAGGTGTAGTACACAAACCAAGACTGGATACAGAAAACGAATACATAATGAACACTCGTGTCAAGATGTAAGATCGAGACCATTAAGAATTTTGCACCACATAAGCACATACAGAGGGAAGTTACAGTTTTGTGAAGCACAGAGAGATGGGAGGGTGTTGAATTAATAAGCGGATTTGTATGGGGTACCTCCCAGATTTTTGATACATCTTGTGAACAAATGGGTAAAGTGATATTGCATACTGCCACTTCTAAAGTATTTTAACTTGATAAATACAGAACTGGGACTCAGATTCCTTTGTCTCTCTTTTTCAACCCTGCAGAAGCCTGAGTCCGGGATATACACAAAGCAATACCTTCACACAAATAGATTTCAAAATGCGTGTTAAACCCTCATTTCCTGGTGCTCTGTACTTATTGTAATTTCTTATTTGGTGCACGTTTAGGCTCCATCAAGGACAAGCCAATGGTGCGGGTTAGGTATGCAGTACGGCTCCTCCAGGTATTTTTCATCAACTTGGTAGCTCCAGCAACTGCTCCCTAAAGAGAGCTTCAACCGGGCTTCCTGTCATTTACGTTGCTATGCTCATTAAATGCCACACTTCAGGGCTAATAAGAAGCGGACAGCATAATTATCTCTAAGGGATGATAATGAGGCTGGAAATATCTATCATCAGATTGTATACAATCTGACTTGAGAGAGAGTGTTGGGTTTTCCCCCTTAATAAACAAGATAGATATTTAATAATCAAAGCAATAAACAGTAAAGCATACTAGCCAGAGAAAAGGCTAACTCATCTATTCATATATATGTACAAACTATGGGGTCTTCATGGGCCACTGGTGACTGCAGAGGTCAACTTTTAAAGTGAATCATTTACAAATTAATGTAAGTTTATGGCCAAATTTGGGCATCCAGAACATTATAAAATCCAAAAACATTTTTGTCAATTTATCTGTCTGTGTTTAAAAGCTGTAAATAAAGCCAGGACTTGTGAGCGGGCCATCTGTGCTAGCACCTGTTTGAGGCAAATCTGGTGTCTTCTCTTTGCAATCTGAATTTTTAATTGTTTCCCATAATTGAATGTCTTTGCAAGTTTTTATTGCACCAAGAAAAATGAAAAGGGGAAACGAACCAGTTGAGAAGTTTCCAAAATTGCTTTTGTTAAGAGGGAAGCTTTTAAAAATGACTATATCATACTGCCCAAATTTCACCTCCTATTTGACAACTCAGTGACCAGCTTAAAGAAGCAGCCTTCCTGCAGGCTTAAGGAAAGGAAATGGAAGAAGGTGGCTTCCTATCATCCTATTGATCTAAGGAAGACTACACACGAACCTGCGGCAATTCCAGATCACCGAAATCTACAGAGGTTGGTGTTGCGACGTAAACCCAAACCAGCTTCAGATTATTTTCCTTTGGTAAGTATATAGCTACCCAACTTTTATCACAAGGGCCAGGACCTGCCCCTAAAATGCGTGAGGCTTCAAACAACTAACAGACTCTCCTCTATGTCTGCTTTCTCCTCATCTACTCTCAACATGTTAGTGTATTCTTTGTTGGGAACTAGAGTTGGAAATGCCTTTTGCATGTGCAGCCTCCACTGATGCTGAGCCTCCTCATTAGAAGGACAGTGGGACATAGCTTGGCACACACCAGTAAAAGCCTGGCAACAAAGACAAGCATGAAAATGGAACTGCCCATAGAGACCTGGCACCTGTGTTTTAGCACAGCAGTGTGGAGCCATCTGGCTCGATACGTACCCTCACGAAAATTGGGAGGCTCAAAGCATGTTCATTACTTACACTGGCAGACTCCAACATTTTAATTGTTTGACTCTGTATGCACTTCTGTGCAGGAAGGATACCAACTCTGTTACCTGTTCATGTTACCTACTTTCTCTTTATAAATTTTCTCCAGGTCCAACTTTTGAAAAATTCCAAGTGCGGAAGCCAAATTTCTCATATTCATGCCATAATGTGGATGGATTACGTGTGCCTTTCCCGAATATTGCTCTCGTTGTGTCTCTTTTATGCTCCAGGTATCAAGTAAACAGCTTTGCTACTGACTTCCATATTCTCAATGGAATCATTTTTGCCTGGCCCCAGGGATAAGTAATTGCAGAGTTTCACAAAGTGAGTGAGACTACTCCTGGGAGGCAATGCAACAATCCCGGTGGGCAGCAAAACCAGGTATCCGCACTTTAGTCTGCATTATGGGCTAGAGTACACAAGTTTAGCATTGTCAAGGGGTACCGGATCTTTTTTTTTTTTTTTTCTGAAAAGGGGCAGTAAACCAAAAAATCTTGGGAATCTGTGGCATACGTTTTTGTGACTTAATGAGAACAGATATCGCTCTGAAGTTTTCTGAACAAGCGTTTTCGAATCTCAAACATAGAGAAAATAATGTAGCCACTGGTAGTCAATGATTCACGCTTCTCTTAAGAATCAACTTGTTTACAACGATCAATTTTAAACCTGTGCAAGGTAGGTTGTCTCTATTTGAATTAAGCAAATAAACCAAAAAAACTTGTCCAGCAAAATTCAGTTTTAGCTGTCCCATTAAGAAGAAAATATGTTTCATTCATATTAAACTTCTAAGAATCTTTTGGGGTTTCAATATTGTGTGTTCAAACAGTTATCAAGCATCTGCTATGAATTCCTCTTTGCTATTAAACTGACAAATTGAACCCAAGCCTATAGCACATGAGACATTAGTACACGTTATATAGAAAGCTCCATTTAGAAAATCGACAAAGCCTTTCACCTGTCTGTTGCATTTGGTCTGTACCACTGTTTTAGACATAGAACAACTACTAGAAACCCTCCAAGGTCACATGCTTGTAACACAGATTGGATTACCCAACAAGCAAGGTAAGCAAAGAGTACACTTACTTACTAATCGACAGTGAACGATTACACATGGTTTTCTCCACATCTTTGGTTCTGCATCTAGGTACGGCTGACATCCGTCTCTCCTAATCCCACGGCGCTTTCCCACAGAACCAACACCTTTTTCAAGTTAAGAGTCCTTGACAGGGCCGAGTGCCCCGTAAGCAAGGTAAAGATGGTCTTACATGGTTTCACATATGACAGAATAGTAAGTAAGCATGAGTAAACCCTTGCTTGCCTTGCTTATTGGGTAATGAACCTCTTTTTATTCTGAGTAACAATCCTGAACTCATCGATGAGTGGGAAGTACTCACTATGATTAAGAAAACTGAACACCCTTGTAGGTGAGTTAGCATACTAAGTACACTAGGTTCCTACACTTATTTCATGTTTAGTTTCGTCCTTTCATTTGAAAACTTGAGATAAAGACATTTACATTAGAAATATCATCAAGAACAATTCCTGGTATACAATGGGGCTTCAAAAATTAATGGAAAAATAAAAATATATATTATAGAATTTTAAATAAATACATGCATAAAACAGAATTTTTTCACACCCTTTTTGAAGCCTCTCACTGCCATCAAGTAGATTCTAACTCATAATGACTGTACGAGACAGAGTAGAACTGCCCGTGTGGGTTTCTAAGACTGTAAATCTTTGTAGGAGGAGAAAGGCCCATCTTTCTCCCTCAGGATCATGGGTGGCTTCAAACAGCTGACCTGTGTAACCCACCATGTCACTAGGGCCCGTTGGTATAATAAATGCTCAATAATACATAGCAAGTAATTCTTGTTACCACCGCCAATATCACTGATGGAGTGAGGTTCCCTTTGGGAACATCCTGAAGGGTGCTGGAAAATACTAAAGACCTCAATGGTGACCTTGTTTAAATTCAGCTTTAAACTCAACTTACAGTTTTTAAGACATGAGCTCAACACAGCTGCAAAGCAAACCCTCATCTCTTGCATTTTCACTGAAGCAGCGGCTGAGGAAAGAACAGCACGCTCAATCATGCTTGGAAGACTTCGATGGCACGCTCCCTTCTTTTTCCCTTTTTTGGAAGGCATGATAAAGAGTCCACCAGCTCTCACAAATTATGTTTCTCTCCTGCCTCCTCTCCTCTTCTCCTTCTGGCTGCCCTTTCTCCTCCTCTTCTATTTCTCTTTGACAGAGGCCAGGAAGAGTCTCAGCTCTGCTAGCTACTCTCAGCACCAAGTGACCCTCAAGAACCCGAGACTTTACAAGTGCTGTTCCACCCAGGGCCGCAGCCTTGGAAGAAAAGTGACCCAAGGCGGGCAGCAGTGAATTAATGTAACAAAATCCAAAGCCACGGCCACAGAGTTGATTAGTGACCCTATAGGACAATTCAGAACTGCGACTTTGGATTTCCAAAACTGACTCTTTACAGGATCAGAGAGGTTCATCTTTCTTGCAAGAAGCTATGGGTGGGTTTGAATTATTGACCTTGTTGCTAGCAGACTACTGCTTGCCTCACAGCACCACAGGACCGGACTACTTTAAGTACATGGCTGTGAAAATTTAAAAAGGGTGTTCATGAGTGGTAGGATGAGATAAAAAAGAATCATTCCAATTCTTCTCCCCATTCATGGACCCCAGTCATATAAGATAATTATTAAAGACAGTTGTTTAATAAAGGCAACGATAATCAAGTAAAACTATGTTCTTTTGTGATAACATTCTGCAACACACAAGTATATATCCATGTGTGGATTAGTTGCCGATAGCTAAGAATTGTCTTTGCTCAGATATAGTTATAAATCTTTATACTTTAAATTAAAAGTAATATAAATTCCATGCGTGATACCTCATTATGTATGATTTGGCATCTATAAAATTGAGAATTAAGTGGTACTACTTTAAAATTCAAACTCTAAAATGTTTTTTTTCATAAATGAAATGGTAAAGAAAAACATGGAAGCCACATAAAATAACAGGATACAGAATAGTGGTGGCGAATGAAAGCTCTGTTTACCATTAAAAATCGGAATGTCACTACATTTGCCCTTAATTTCTGAATGATAGCGATCCCTTATCATTGCATGGCATTCCATACTCCTCTATACGTTTCAAAAAGATGCATCCTGCACTCCTGGTTATATATACAAACTATGCTCCTTGCTTTGCAGATATTAAAACTGAGGCTCCAGGAGAGCAAAGGGCAGGCTCAACATCGCACTGCTACCCAGTTTCAGCCAGGATTAGAGCGAGGCCTTTGGGATATATGCTGCATGTCTTTGAGACGGTTATAAAGTAAAAGTTTAATGTCAAAAACTAATCAACTATGTTATCTGACATCTACAAATGTATAGATAATGCCTGACTCTTCGTTGTTATAAAGAGCAGAACAAACTAGCAAATCTTCTAAAAGGTAGGACCTTTGGATTAAAAAAGCGTGTTATTGTTTATTTAAAGCTTTAAAGCTTTGGACACGAAATCTACAAGTCCAGTTACCTACCTAAAGAAGAGAGAAGAAAATATAAACGGTACCTGATGAGCTAATTAGAAAATACAATTTAAAACCTGGCATGGAGCACATGCCGACTTTGAGGGACACTACAGAGCTTTCAAGGTTGTAAAACAGCGTCTTCTTTCCCCAGCTGGTGGGTTTAAACTACTGACCTTGCAGTCAGTTCGCAGCCCCACACTTAGACCACAGCACTTCCAGAGCGCTCCTTACGGTGTAAAGAAACCTAGAATCATGACCCACAGCAGCCATATTTCCTCCGTCAGTTGTATAACTAGCCACTATCTAATGTCCTGTACAGAACTGCATCAGACAAACTTGAAATCCCCTCACACTGTGTGTGTGGCAGTGTGCGAAGGGCTCGGCAGCAGCATCCTCTGTTCTGAATGGGATTTGAAGAGAGGAATCCAGAGAGAACCAGTCAAGAGGCTATAACAGGTGGGGGGAACTCTCTCGTATCTTTTCATTCCACTTTTCCACACATGTTACAAAACTCCTTGGTGTGTGATAGCAACAAGGGGGTGGGGGGAGCAGCCAGGCCATAGTTTTCCATTTTCAAATTTAAAGGAAAAATAGGGGAAGCAGTAAATGAAAAGTCGAGCACCACGGTCACTCTGGATCAAGTCTTGAGGACCCATAACAGAGGAGATGAAAGGGGTGGAGGAAGGAAGGTGGGAGCTAGCGCTGAGGCCCAGAGCGGCCACTGAATCCTGCCATATACCTGCCAGCGCACTTTAAATGCCTAGATGCCCAGTGTGGTGGGCACCTCCCCGACAGCCACTGAGCACAAATTAGGGCCAACAACACAGACAGACTGAGGGGCTGTGGTGAGAAGACTTCCTCTCATCCAATTTCAGGAAAAGGTTTGGGGATCAGTGTTTTATCTCAGAGTTTCTTCTGACGAGTAAGCTAAAAAATGAAGTTCAGAGCCTCGGTCTGATTGGATAACCAACGCTACTTCTCAATGAAGGACACCTGCACTCCAGCAAGGCCCGGCAAGGTCTGGCTTTGGGGCAATCTTAGGAAAGAGGGGGCGTGACTGGACAAGAATAGAGGAGACGGGCTCTCCTTAAAGTTCTACAAAAGCAGTGAAAGCAGACTGCACAAATTAAGACCCGCATATTTTGAGAGCCTTAAACTGGGTCTCGTTGATCTTCGGTAAGTCTTTCATCAGGTAATACAAGTCAAAAACATCTATTTAAAGTGTCAGTAAGGTATTATTTAATGCAGGCCATCCTCTAAACTGTATTTTTAAAATAGGGTTATCAATAACCCTATGATTTATCGAGGAATGGAATTAGAAAATAATGAAAAATTTCCATGAACTTTTTGAATGGGTAACTATCAGTTAAGCATATATTTTTATTTCATCTCTCCAACGAAAGGCAAAATAAATGCATCTCACCTGATTTTTAAGCTACTGCCAAGGAATGTTCATGCAATGAAAGTTATTTTCATAGTAAACTTAAATAATACAGAGTAATTAACTAGGTATCTCTGAGAAAATTATTAGCTGAAATCACATGAAATTGCTAATAGTCATCTGAATCTTATCCAAACACACAGCAATTGTATATGGTTCACCTAAAACTCTAGTGGGAAAGAATTAAAATAGGTGGAGGGAAACCCAACCCCAGAGGATATGAAAACCTTATTAATTCATTCATGCGACACTAACTCTATCTATGCAAATGCCTCAATTAATATATTGAGAAATCATAACCTACAATCATTTGCCTACAATTTAGTGCCTGAAAGACACGTCCATCAGAATTCACAGGTATCTCAGGAGTGGCAACTTCACAATAATTAACATCTTGGAAGCTAGCCTGATTCTCTCCTGACTTACTACAAATAAAAATATTTCTCATTTCTTTTCATAAATATCAAACTATCTTGAACCCCCATCACACCAGGATCCTAAAAGCTGAGCGTGAAGTCTTCAGGTATGAACAGAGAAAGTGGTATGCTGGAAAATAGTCAACAACTGTATTTACAGAAAATATACATGTGACTATTGATATATATTATAAATTACATGAATAAAAGGTACTGTGGAATAAAAATAAAATACATGATGCCATTTTCTTTTAGCAGAGAATCGTCCCTTTTTATTGTAAACTCCAAATAGCCAACTGACTCTCATCAAAGACTTGTGATGATTTTGACAATTTCATGCATCAGTAGCCAACTTGTCCCTCTGCAAGTGGTGAGACAGCGTAGTTCCAATCTCAGTATTGATTAATATTTTCACACATGTTTATGAGCAAGCAGTGACACAAAGAAGACATATGTCAGACTTCACTCATTCCTCAGTGATGTGAATGATACCTTTGCTAAGCTGAATAATAGGCTTCAAGCACTAGGAGAATATGTCCTCAATTTTATGAGCTATTCTCACCTTAGCAGTTACAGTTATACACATGACATACGTGTCAATGAAATCTACATTATTAGCCTTTTCTCCATCACTTTTTAAAATCTCAGACACAATCGACAAAAAGAATAAATCAACTTCTGATCCATCATGCTTGCAGATTTGTGTGGTATAAATTCTATCCAGGGGCCGATTTCTAGCTACGGACATAAAAGCACGAAATGTGGAGCTGGGAAGAGCTGCACCACGGTGCACCATTATATAGTACTTCCACCAAACAGACACAAGATACGCAGATACCTAAACGAGTCATGTATTTCATCGGGATCAACACAAAGCTGGTTCCTGTAAAGCAATGGTTAAAGATGGTCCCAATTCCTAACTTTTCCAAACCATTGTACCATTCCATCATTGCAAACATCAGGTACTTCCCTCCCTTCAGCTCCTCGGCTGTGCTTTCTTTCTCGCTCTCTAGGTCTGGTCGTTTGCTGTAACCGTCTCACTGAATTCCTGACGGCACTTACACTTCATGGGTTTATGAGGAAGTCTCATGGCACAACTGAGGATCAAGATCAACTTGGAAGTAATCGCAACTCGGGACAGTCTCTCAAGCTGGAGAGAGAGCAAGGGCTTGGCTCCATGGGTCAGCAACTGCTACAGGCGCCGGTGCTGTGCTTGTGGTGCCTGCCTCTCACCACTCACGCTCCTGTGCCGCCATCTCTCATGGCCTTCCATGCCATCAGTCCTCTTTCTCCCTGGGCCTTGCTTGCAGCCGAATCAGATGGAAAACTGACCCATTAGGGTCCCTTGTACCTTATTCACCTGGTCCCATCCTGACATTATCAGCAAGCGAGCCAATCTCCTTGGTGGGCCACAAACATCACGTTTCTATGGTTCCTCGCAGTCCTTTCTGGGAGATCCAAAGGTCATTTTAAGAATAGTCATGTGTCACTTTGCATTTACGAAACATTCTTGGAAATGGAATATTCTGTGATTTAGATGTTGTGTGAACACCGATGTCCAGAGAGTGATGCTTCCTCTGGCTTTGGCCTAGGGGCTACTGGGCAGTGCACGGTCCAGGCAATGCTTGATGAGGAAGGACTCAGGTGAGCACTCCATCACGTCCCTCCAGCAGGAAGCCCAGGCAGCGCCGCTGTGGGAGCGTCAGGTGAGCATTCTGAGAAGTCACACTCCTCAACATGCGCACCCCACCACCCCCTCCACTATAGCTGCCCTCTCCGCTAAGACTGCAGGGAAGCGCAGCTCAAAAGGGAGAATCTTCCCAGGAAAGGATGGTTGTGCCCTGGCTAGTCAGGGGGCATAACTTTCCACTGAGGCCCTATGGGATCAAGCAGGCAAAAGGCAGAGCCGAGGCCTACCAGGTTGCACAGCCGAGGGGACGGGCCGGGGTTGGGAGTTTGGGCCTGGGCCTCCAGTGTCCCACACTAAGGGAATTCCAGGCCTTGTGTATTAAGCTCTGGCCTCCACACAAGGTGCTGGCACATGCAGTTAGCTACTGCATCAACTGATGCTAAGGGACACATCGGGTAAATCACTATGTTTCAAAGAATACAAGAGAATAAGGGAGCTATGTTCTTAGAGCACTTGATACCTTTTTACACAAAATGAATTAGTTGTAATTTTAGGTAATTTGATTTTTAATAATGGCTGTGCTTAACAACATGCTGGAAAAATTATTGATGATAATTGAATCTTTAAGAATAGAGAAGGGCACACTGCAGAGAAATGAAAACATTTCCAATTTGAGGTGTAATCTCCATAAATTTTGGCTTTCTGTTACATTACATTGTTTGGGATTATAATGAATGCTGGAAATATCACCGACTTTAACTTAGGAAAGAAAATTAAGGTGACACAAATTTATCTAAGTCTTATATATGTGAGGATATTGAGATCTAACTTCAGCTATCACAGTTATAAAATGACAACTTGCCTTATTAAAATAGTAGCAATAATTATGTAAGGCTTTAGAGATTAATTCTAAGAACATTTCACCGTCATTAATGATACTAAGTAATTAAGGCCTAAAATAGAAAGGTGAATGCCTAAACTTTCGAGTTTGGAATAAACAGTGCGAGAAAACCAAAGATTTGCCATCTGATCATTTATAATCATGTACCTTGGGGGCACGTGAAATTGATTGCTAGAGAATCTTTGAAAGTCAAAGATTGCCCCTGGATATATTTAAAGGGAGTTAGGTAACAGAAAGGCCAATAATAACATGTTTTAAAAAGACCTAATCGTATTCCTTGCTTCAGGGTGCAAGCTGATCAGTTGACAAGCAGGAAAAGAGCTGCCTGCCCTTCCTTCTGGCTTTCTGCCTGGCAGATATAGCATTTCACAAATGAAAAGGTGAATGACGAAGGCAATTTCAACTTGCCGCTGAGTACAAAGATCTACAAAGATCTACGGGTAGGATAAAAGGCTGAATGGCTTGAGCAATGTCAACCCATTAGTTGTATTGCACATCCAAATACTTTCTTCCAAAGCACAAAGTCCTGGGCTCCAAGACCTATCTGTTCCCAATTTCTACCCAGCCTGCACTTCCAAGAAGCGGCAGTTTCCACCACGCTGGTGGCAGGCATTCTGACCCAGCTGAGCAAATCCTCTTTCTCTCTGCGATACAGCAGTATTTGAAAACAGTATACTTTCTCAGTCCTTAAATCTACCACACAGTACATGGGTAAAAACCAAAATATTAAAAGCCTACAATTAGATTTAATTTTATATAAGAAAGGGGATTATCATATAAGATATAAAAGGGCACTGATTAATTGCTACTGTTTTAAAAATGAGTGGTTTTCGAAAATGAAATATTTGTGACATCATTTATAACAAATCGTTTATCCGGTGTCACTTCCAACCATTAAGCAGCCCTTAGATTCAAAAATATACCTTCAAAAAAGAGAGAATACACACAAAAGCCAAAACATTTCTCATCAATAATAATATTCTAGATAACAGTAGATACCGTTGACTTGGAATATGGATTTCTTTAGTGCTTGTTTTCATATGAAAATGTTGCTTAAATTTTATTTATGTCCTGTTTTGTTTTTAAAGAAAGACAAAAATTTAAGGCAATCCAATCAATAAATATAAGTCACTAAATAATAGTAAGCTTTTCAATTTGTTCTATTGAATAACTAAAATCAAAATAAGAAACAACAGTGATGTAATGGTTAATAAATATGCCAGAGAAAGCTTCCTAATAGTGAGCTCTTACCCAGACAACTATCCATTTTTATAAATCAGAAAACAATATTTGCAAGGAAAGCAGTTGAATGCGTTGGAGTCCAGTTGATTACAATTCACTCGATCCATCTTGTCCATGACGACATGTGGCAGGCTATCCTGGCAATGCCGCGGAAGGCCCTAACGATTACCCTTAATGCTAACACTGATGGGGGGCGGGGGCAGAAGATAAGAAGAGCTGGTTCTACCAGCCCAGTGCTTCGCAACTCTTTCCACCATCCTTTAACTTTCCATATTTCACGAAAATTCTATTTTTCCCTTCTCAGATTTCTCCCAACCATGAAATAAATGTTAAACCAAGAAAAATAAAAATGATTGACACAGTACAGGAAATGCTGGCCAAGGCCCTACAGTGTACACAGGACACACTGCTTTTCCATTCTTATGTAATACCCTACATCTTCGATAATTACTTTTACACCATGACTGCCATGATCATGAGCCCCGAAAGCAGATTTTTTTTTTAGGTAATAATGATGAGTGTTACATTGATGGAGTGACCAACTATAAGCTAGACATCCTCCCACGTACCAAGCAAATACTTCAAGATGTGATGGTTGGGGCATTCCTTATTTTCCTATCCTTCGTGTACTCTAGCCCTGACAAACGGTCCGATCTAAAACAGATTTCATAAAGCACTCAATAATCTAAAAATTTGCTTATTTGTATGAAATATTCCATGATTCATCAAGGCACCCCTAGCATTTGCAGCTGAAATCTTCCCAGCAGGACGGCAAACCTGCCCAGTGAGAAAAACAGTGTAACTGTGACATGGTTATGGCATATGACGTTGAAAATGGAGGGCAAATGGAGCACGGGAAAGGACAGAGGCCCAGAGACGTGTAAGGTGAGTGTAAGAGAAAGCAGCAGTCAGCAGGCCCTGCATTACCATTATCAGGGTTGGTAAACATCCTACTTGCACTGGACACTGTCTTCCCAATGTCGGCCAGGGATCGAAGGTTGGATTTCTTGGTTTGATGCCGGTGCTTCCGGAGCAAAGTATAAGTCACTTTATCCTTGAGGTCAGGTTTCAAGAGGCCCGTCTCAATCTGATGGTCAACAATCATCTCTAATACAAAAGTAAGACAAGACAAAAACAAAGCGCAGTTGTAAGAGACCACAACATTAATCTATTACTCTCACTTTATAGATGCCATCTTTAAATTGTACATCAACGGAAGGCGGGGTAGAGAGGGGGAACCGATTAGAAGGATCTACATGTGACCTCCTCACTGGGGGACGGAGAACAGAAAAGTGGGTGAAGGGAGACATCGGACAGAGTAATATATGACAAAATAATAATTTATAAATTATCAAGGGTTCATGAGGAAGGGAGAGGGTAGCGGGGAGGGAGGGGGAGAATGAGGACCTGATGCCAGGGGCTTATATGGAAAGCAAGTGTTTTGAGAACGATGAGGGTAACAAATGTGCTTTATACAATTGATGTATGTATGGATTGTTGTTAAGAGTTGTATGAGCCCCCAATAAAACAGTTAGAAGAAGAAGAAGAAGAGAAGGAGGAGGAGAAGGGGGGGGGCCGGTCCCTGAGGAAGGACCTCATGTTGGAGATGGAGAAGGGCAGTGAAAGAGGAAGCCCTTCCATGTGACGGACTGGCGCAGTGGCCGCACACAACGGACGCAACTATGACAATGTGTCGGTGGCGCAGGACCAGGCGCTAGTTCGTGCTGTTGCCCAGGGGGGTCACCTGTGTTGGGACTCACTTGCTAGCGCCAGACATCATGAAATTAGACACAGAAAAGGAGGTGGCGCATTGCCGCACTGGATGAAATATTTCTCAGAGTTTCAGAGTACTTAAAGTATGAATCGCATTCCTTTTTTTGTTTATAACATTTATTATTTGATGTTTATAAAATGTATTATTCAAAGGTAAAATTGGGTAAGGGCTAGGCACAGTGCTCAAACATGATTGTTGCTCGATGCCTTTATGCCAGCCTGGCTCAGAGCAGCCCCGTGTGCACCGGAACCCAACACGGCCAGTCCGGCACCATACGCACCGTCACGGCTTTCTTGATGTTCATGGTTGCAGTTCCGCGTCAGTTCATCTTGTTGCGAGACTTCCTCTTTCTTGCCGACCTTTCACTTGTCCCAGCATGATGTCCCTTTCCTGGTCCTTTCTGATAACATGTCCCACGTATGTGACAGGAAGTCAGACTATCCTGGTTTCTAAAGGGCATGATGGCTGGCTGTGCTTCTTCCAAAACGGCGTTGTTCCGTCTTCTAGCAGGCCGTGCTACATGGACTCTTCTCTGCCAACACCCCCATTCACATGCATCCATCCTTCTCTGGCCTTTCATATTCAGTGTTCGGCTTTTGTGTGCATATGAAGTATGAAGATACCACTGGCAGTACCGGGATGTGGGCCAGGTCTACCTTAGTCTTCAGTGTGAACACTGTTTAAAGGGGCATTTTCGCCACGGATTTGTCTAGTGCAGTATGTCATTTGATTTCTTGACTGTTGTTTTCATGAACTGTGAACCCAAGTAAACTAGAATCCCTGAGAAGGTCAGTCTCTTCTCCACGTTTCACGACATTGTTTATTAGTTCCACAGTGAGGATGTTTTGTTTTGCTTTGCTGTTATGGTAGTTACATAATCTGGTGTCAATTTGAGGATTAACAGTGTAGGGGTGGAGTCTAGCCTGTCAATCAGATCACAGCCCATGAGGCCTCTGTGTGGGCCTGCCCTTCACCTGAGGATTCTGAGAACTATGGTATTCCTCCTTGGAGGAGGGAGACACTCTCTCTCATGGTTCACTCTCTGTGAGACATCTTTGTGGTGAAGACACATGGAGAGAGGCTGATGGAGCCAGATCTCTGGAGCCGGAGAAGCCATGTGGAGACCCCTGCCAGTGCTGAGATGCTTCCACTGCCACTGGATCCATAAGACTTCCCACCCACTGGCCTGTGATCTTCCTGCATTCGGTGTCATTTGCATGTGTTTCATGAGTCTGAAGAGGGCTTTATAGATTGGCATTGAACATATGGGCTAATATTGTACTTATGGACTTGATCTGGTCTTGGCTGGGATGTTTTCTCACTATTCAACTGCTCTTGTTTATAAAGCTCTTTCTTAGGCACAAAAAATTCCACATCAACATAGCATTTTCCAAATTGCCAACTTCCCACTTTGCATGAAGGATAAAGGCACTGGCACTATTAATGAGGAGTTATCAAGATTCCGGTGTTAATAATATGTTTGGAGAGGCAGGATAGTCTTTTGCTCACTTTTTTTTTCAATCCCAGTTAATCGTGAATTCACATAAATTATATTTTTCTGTAACATAGTCAAGTTCATAATTTGCATTTTTAAATTACATGAATAAAGTAGATTCAAAATTTTAATGTATACTCTCATAGCAAGTGTGCCAGAAATATGAATGATGTGGGAAAAAACTTTGAGGAGAATACATAAAAATTAAAGTAGTAAGATTGTTGATTTACTTTTCTACTTTCCCGAGTTCTTCTGCAATATAATATTAGAAAGTTTATAATAGGATCTGGTAAAGGACAGCAATGCCTTTCCAATATCAGTTTCTGTTCATGCCAATTAATTCAACAGAAGAGACATTAAACTACAAAATTATATCTTAATCTTTTGTAAGAAGGGAGGCTTATTCTAAATCCTTTATAATGCATTTCCATTAGCCATTTCAAAGTATAGCCTGATGAAAATCTTCTATGAAATTTTAATATCTTAGTCTTACTACAAAATAAATTAATGAAGTTTCTATGAGCTCTTTTTTAGTGAAGTTTTAACCAAAACCTAAGACTATTTCACTGGAATTGCTCTGTGCATCTCTCTGCTAAGAGCAAGTTTACTTCAATAGAAAGCTGTTGGTTTTTTGAAGTTCATTTCCCCAAGTAACGGGTAGCAGTGTGTCTGAAATGTAGCCTGGTGCATTCTACTCTGATGCCATGATCGGCCAGCAACTATGTCCTCCACCTCAGGTGAGTTTAAGGCCCAAACAGTATCGTGTCTGCACAAGCTATGCACTGTTGGGAAATGACCTCACCCTACACAAGTAGGATTTTGGCTTCTACATAGAATCAGAGCAACGAGTCCATGGGTCAGGTTTACTTTAGTCCTCAAAGGAAAATCTATGCCTTACATCGATGCCATAAACGCCACACTGGACTACTTGCTGGGACACTAGGAAAAGTCTCTGCCCCCTAAGAGTGTTTTGGTTTGGGAGGGGCCTTAACTCTGAGTAATTTTTGCCTAAACATACCCAACAGTAAAATTCTCAAAGTTGAACCTGTGATCACATTTAACTCTCTATTCCACAGTAAAATAATTAAGTGACTGCTGAACACACCCTTTCTAATTTCCCTTAAGTCTTGTTCAGGGTGGAAAGTCCACTCTAGAGAAACCAAGGACGCTAATAAACAGCCCAACATATCTGCAGCGTGTTATAAAACGCCTACTCTAATTCCAGGGCCGGGGATTAAAGTGTTTCTTATCTACGTTCCTGGGAGGGCTTCCTACTATTCTTGTCATCCCTTGTGATTGTAAACCAATTGAGCCGACCCTGTGTTACTAAGGCCTAGAAATCACCAATTACAACAGGTTAAAATCTAGGTGGCTTATGCCCTTCATGAAGTTTCTTTTTAAATGCCCCACGCTATGGGGATCTCTTTAAACATAAACTACAAAACCTTTCAGACAAAACGCAGGGCAGAAACATTTCACAGCTACATGGAAACTAAACCTTCAGTGTTCAAAATCCCACTGACACTGACTAAGTAGGAGGGAGAGTGCCAACTAGAGGACAGTAGAGCTAAAGGAATCTTAAGGGGCTGCAACTTCAAGCTCTGGGTATAAGGATGAGAAAAGGGAGCGCTGAAGAGGTAACTGAGAAACAGACATAGATGAACTAGCGCCAACTCCCCCACCCTCGTTATTTCCCCCGCCCCCCAAAAATAATACTAACCCAGATTTTCTGGCTCTTAGTTTAGAGGTTTTCCACATCACACAGTATTTTCCTTTATTTAAAGGGGAAGCTATAAAAACATTTTTATACAGGCAGATTGTTTGCAAACCAAGAGAAGATGCCCATTCTAACTGGAAAAAAAATGGCAACAGTCATTTAAAAAAATGTTTCTTAAAAGCTATATGAAAGGCAAAAAAAAAGAAAGACCAACAACTCATGGAGAAATAGTGAACGTCAAGATTAGCAAAGAGAATGAAAAGAACTACTACTATGTAGTCAACGATGAGGTGGGTCTGCCTTTCTGTGGCCGATTTCAGCTGTGTGCTGGGCAGCACTGCTCCGGGGAGTTGTCAAAGCTTTGACTTTTCCAAAGAAATCAGCAGGACCTTTCAAGTCACCTTTGGGTGAGTTTAAAACAGTGGTAGTCTTGGAGATGGTAACTGACTGGTACCACAGTTTGTACCACCAACTCCAGGAAGGTCATTGTGGTTGTTACCTAACTGGTGTCAGCTTGCAATGGGGTGGACGCTAGTCTGTCAACCAGGTCGCTGCTTGATGACCTCATCTGGAGGCATGAAGGAGATAAACAGCTCCCTGGAGGCCAGATTCACTCGCTCACTCCCTGTGTGACTTTGCTGACAATGAGCCAGATGCTGATGGAGCTATGCGGATGCAGCCAGAGCCTGGAGCTGGAGGAGCCACGCGGAGATCCTGTGAGCGCTGAGATGTTTCCACTGCCACTGGATCCATGACTTTCCACCCACTGACCTGTGATCTTCCTGCATTTAGAGTCATTGCATGTGTTTCATGAGTCTTAAGAGGAATTTATAGATTGATATCAGACATATGAGCGAATATCCAGCTTATGGACTTGATCTGGCGTGAGCTGGATATTTTCTCAATATTCAATTGCTTTAATATATAAAGCTCTTTCTTATACACATATTAGTGTCTATGAACTTTTTTCTCTAGACAATCCAGACTAACGGAGTCATTAATTAATGTCATTCATTCCATATGTGGATGATGACAGTATGAACTAGTACAACCTTTCCTGATGAGCATTTGGCAGATATGTACATGCAAACACTTTAACATGTTCAAACCCCTTGAACATTCCACCACTAGAAATTTACACGAAGAAAACTGTCAGCTTCATAAATGTATAGCACAGATGCTCTCAATACCCGATAATGGAGTAGTGCTGAATATTTCGCAGCCATTCAAATGACTGTGTCAATGTATATTTTGTTACATGGAAAGACAGTCACATGTGCGCACTTTAGACTCAGGTTAAAGAGTGCTGCATGGCCCCATGCTGGGAAACAAAATACATGTGTGTAAAACAGGTGACGAGGAAACATTCTGGGCAGACGGAGCTGAAATATTGGACGAGCTACTATCTTTATATGTGTATTATTTTCTCATGATTATTTTTGGATGAACATATATTATTTTTGTAATTTAAAATATGGGGATTCTGCCATATTTTTAAAAGCAATAAAAAATATAATAACCCATCTGCCAACACGCACAGCTCAGGAATGCCTTTAAACAAAATATAAAAATGAGACCTCCAAAAATAGAACTATATTTTCCAGATCCATTTCCTAGCATAATAAAATACTTGAAATGGCTTATAACTTTTTTTTTAAGGAGGGAAGGAAATTCCTGCATACTTGGCCACCTATGTGAATGACACTCTTTAAATGTCGGATTATAGTGATGATAGTATTAATAAAGCTATTGAAATGATCTGTGAAAGTGAGTCTTTACTCTTTCTAGTACTGCAAAACCAGATGTTTCTGCTAGCATTCAAAAGGGAGTGTTCCTGAGCAAACTCGGTCTTGGGTTGAGGTTTTTATGCCAACATGAGAAGTCGCCTGGCTTTGCTCATCGCTCACTGCTCCTGCCCCTTCCAAGGTGGGTGCTGGGCCTCCAGGGAGTCTGTGGCACAGGAGTAGCAGGGGGGGCTGCCAAGCAGAATGCAAAGCACACTCTTGTCTGTTTGATCAAACCACAGTTGCTGTTATTTCTTTGTCTTCTGACTTGTTGAAAAGAAACAGGAGGTGGGGGTGGGGGAGGGAAACCCATCAACACTTGGCTGTGCATAATTCTCAACTCAGAATTATCCCCACGGATTCAAGACAAAACCACTCAACTTCACCCTGAGAGAAAGAGGAGGGTTTTTGTCTTGTGTTCTTTGTTTTGTTTTCGACAATGACTCTAATTCTTGCAGCTCCTGTGTCTTCGCCATTTAGAAGCTAAACTAGGTTTCTTCTTATTTTTCAATCCTCTGTCATTTTATTTTCCTTTGTGACTGTGGGTGACTGTGGGTACCATAAGCAATTAAGCCCTCACAGGAAGGTTAGTGGTCCGATCCCCCTATGAAGACAGGCTGCCTCCCAATGCCTTCAAAGTTCTCGGAAGTGTGGCGAGCTCAGTGAGACCATGGGTCACGTGGGTCAGAATCCACATGACTCAGAAGGGAAGGCTTTGATTTCAGGGGATGTTTGTTGTTGTTGTTTGTTTTTAAAATAATCTTCTTGGGGGCTCGTACAATTCTTATCACAATCCATACATACAGCCATTGGGTCAAGCACATTTGTGTATTTGTTCCCATAATCATTCTCAAAACGTTTTCTTTCTACTTGAGCCCTTGATAGCTTCTTATTTTCCCCCTTCCCTCCCCACTCTCCTCTCCCTCATGAACCCTTGATAATTTATAAATTATTATTATTTTGTCATATCTTACACTGTCCAACGTCTTCCCTCGCCCACTTTTCTGTTGTCCATCCTGCAGGGAGGAGGTTATATGCAGATCCTGTAATCAGTTCCCCCTTTCTACCCTCCAGGGATCACCTCCACCCTCCAGGTATCACCACTCACCCCACTGGTTCAGGGATGTTTTAAGTATTTCTTTTTAGTCAGTTGCACACTGCCAAACAGTCTCTTTTCCACCACCAACCCTCCCACCCCCAACCCCAATTGCTAATCCGGTCCTTTTTCCTACTCTGCTTTGCTTGTGGTATGGCATTTGCCTGTGAATTGGGCTTTTGCTTGTCTCCCCTCTCTCTGCCCCTAAGTTAGCAGGGGCAGGAGGACAGCACTGGCTGTGGCCTGCTTGCCCGCAGAGCTGCAGAGCAAACAGATTAGTCAGCGATGGCACCTCAAAATGACCTATGGTATCTAACATTGTAATGGCAATTTCTAAAATCAATGCCTGAAGGTTCTAGAAAAAGTTGGATCGTAGAAAGTAAAGAAAAATTAAAAGTGAGAAGGCAACATGCTTGGTAACATTTCCCTTTGCTCACTGACTAAAGGGACAACAGTAGAAGGTGGAAATCTGTCTTCCACTTAATGGGGAGGGTCAGTTTCTCCTTAAATCAGTCCATCCTGCTGCTCAATATCCTTAGGACAACATCACAGAATACAGAAAATTTCAAGTGTGTAACTCAACCTGAACTTCCATCGCTCTGTAGAAATGCTCCAGGCTCAGCCAGGAGACTAAAAATAAATAAATCTGAGACTACAGACACTTTGCAATTCTCGCTAAGAATTGGATTGTTTTTTTTTGCTGACCATATTTTTATAACAATCTCTCTGGAAGTTTTAACAACAAAAAACACAATGGAAAACCATTCCTTCTGTTTGCTCCTCTCCGTCTTTAAAAGCGCCCTTACCTTGCTTGGTTACAAAAAATCTAATATGTCAGTATCTCCCTCCTCACATATAAAATTTCCATTTTCAGCCGCACCTGCTTTGTGAAACATGAAAAATTCTATACAGACCAGTATTTCCACTCTGATCTTCTACCTACCTGGCGGAGGTGAATTTGGAGCTAATCTCATTACAAAATGCAAGCTTTGCAAACCTAATTGCAGGACCTAGGACTGTACTCAGCACATTGTAAAGTCCCATGCACCCTGCGGAAGGAATGCATGACCTCATTAACTCTGCCCACTCAGCACCTTCTACCCTTTCCGAGCAGTATTTCAGATGCATGAGCAGTGAGGGGATTCTTTGCAGATCTAACTAAAAAACTCTTTTAAAAAAAAGAATCAGAAAAAGATATGCCAAACAGATCTGTGCCTCATTTCACAACCAATCTTTTCTGCCAGCCTGAGTGTTCTACCTTCTCATTGCACACAAAGACACAGACGTCATAAATAAGCCTTTCTCCTCAGATGTCAAATCAAGACTCATTATTCACATCTCTCTTACTTGTGAATGCACCTACATGCTCAGATCCATTCATTTCTCTGAAATCAATACTTTTACAATCATTCATGGAATGCACATGTGCAGGGTGGTAAAATTTTTGAGTCGCCCAACGCACAAGGTTGACTCTGTTTTTGCTAATTCGGTGTTCATGAGGACTTTACTGATGTTAACTATTACAAAAAACAAGAACTGACGAGACGCAGGAGGTCTGACACTGCAGAGGGGTGCTGTACCGGTCATGTTTTCCCAAGTCGCACTCCACATTCTCTTCCTCACAACCCCGGGTCACCATCCTACTGACCCCTGAGACCCTACGTCATTCCTGCAAACACAGTGGTCACCTAGTTAGGGGATTTTCCGAGGAGTAACAAGGAAAGCCCTGGGCCCGCTTTTTTGAGAAAATGGGATCCACAGCACATCTAAATCTGGAAGGTAATCAATATGGCAGCCTAGGGCAGATTCTTGCTAGCAAATGAAAAACATTATTCCTGTTTGGAATTTACTGACATGTGTCCAACACGTTCAACATGCCGAGTTAACATTCAATTCACAAACACTAAACTGCAAGAGGTGCCAAAGCTGTCCGGCACTGGGAGGCTCAATGACTTGTCAGTGGTTATACAATCACACTCAACACCAAGGTGGCCCAAATCCGCCACTGGCCCATCCTAAAGTCCTGCTGCCTCCTGTCCCATTCAACCTTTCTCCCCACATAATAAAGGGGCTCGACTTCTACCTACAAAATCAGTCCCTGCCTAGAAACTAAAATAATCCCTATTTTTGGGGGAAGGGATTAAGTCTTTTAAAATGTTTTAGAGTTAAGGGGCTATTTTTTTCTATTAAAAGATCAATTCATTGGGGGCCACTTACAGCTCTTAATAACAATCCATACATCAATTGTATCAAGCATATTTGTACATATGTTGCCATCATTATTTTCTAAACATTTATTTTCTATTTGAGTCCTTGGTATCAACTCCTCTTTTTCCCTCCCTCCCCCCTCCCACCATGACCCCTTAATAAATTATTCTTATTTTCATATCTTACACCAACCACTGTCTGCCTTCCCCTGCAGTTTCTGTTGTTAGTCCTGGTGTTTGTGTGTGTGTGTGTGTGTGTGTGTGTGTGTGAGAGAGAGAGAGAGAGAGAGAGAGAGAGAGAGAGAGAGAGAGGTGATTTGATGTCTTGATCATTGCAATCGGTTCCCCCTTCCTCCCCTTCTGTCTCTACCTTCTGCTACCCTCCTGGTTTGCTACTCCCATTCCTTTTTCTGGATTCCATGTCTTGTGCGCTCTTATCTCTTATCTGTACCTGCGTACATGCTCTGGTCTAGCCCACAGTGAAAGACAGCATTGGGGTCATGATGGTGGGGCCTGAGGAAGCCTCAAGGAATCAGAGGAATATTATGTGTTCCATTGGTGCTATACTGCACCCTCAGTGACTCATCCCTTTCTTGTGACCCTTCTGTAAGGGGATGGCCCATTGTCTAAAGATGGTTTTAGGGGTCTGCTCCAATCCCTCATTGTCAACAATAAGTTTTTTACATTTGTTTGTTTCTTATGGGTCTTCTGATGCCTGTTACCTGGTCCCATCAACACCTCATGATCACACAGGCTGGTACGCTTCTTCAATGTGAATTTGTTGCTTCTCCGCTAGATGGCTGCTTGTTTAACTTCAAGCCTTTAAGATCACAGTTGCTATATCTTTTGATAGACGGGCACCATCAGCTTTCTTCACCACAGTAGCTATGCACCCACTTTGTCTTCAGTGATCGTGCCGGGAAGGTAAGCATCACAGAATGCCAGGTTGTTAGAACAAAGTGTTCTTTTGTTGAGGCCCAATGTCAATTCACTACCTCAGTGTGTTGCTAAATAAATACATGCATATAGGCTAATACCTCTTATTTGGGGCTATCTATTTTATAGATAATGAAATAAAGGACAAGTTTAGTGCACTGTCTACACAGAGTCCTAGAAATCTAGTGGCCAAATTTTCAGTCTCATATAACTAAGAATAGGGAGGTGGCTATTTAAAATACTAATTTAATGCTAATAGGTGAAGAAAGTGAATGAAAATCTTCACATATACAATATGATTTCAATTTTAATGAAATATAATTAAAAGCACAAGAAAATAAACAAAAAATATAAAGAACATTGAGAAAAAACTGAAAGACCGTATGGCGTGTTAGCGATGGTACTGATCGCAGTGGGAGGGTACAATAGGTACATTTCTATTACCCTTTTTTTCCCCTTGAACATTCCAAATACTCTGCCATAAACTAAATCAATTTTACAATATAAAATTAAAGAATGAATGTCGTAGAATATGGAAAAGATGAGAAGTTACCTGTCATGGTGCTGATTCTTGGTCAGGTGGAGGTCAGAGGAAATTAAAACAATATACTTACCCACCAACTGTGGGAGAGAAGAAGCGTCCCTGTCCAGCATGATTGATCCCTTCTCCATACAGGTCCTCAGCTCAAATAAACTGTGGAGGGACAGGGTGGCCACGTGGGGTTTGCTCCATCTCTCCCCACCCTGCTCCACTTTTTCTTCAAATTTAATCCACCTGGAAAAGTAAGGTCACTGCTTAGCAATTAAAGATGCTCTCACCTCCTCCAGTCACAGCAACAGCATCTCTCCACCTCCACCCTCATCGGCACGCTCAACCATCCCCTTTGTGGAGTCTTCTGCCTTATCATATAATTCATTCGATTATCTCTCTAGATGCACAGTCATCAGAACTGTCCACCCTTCGTGTCCGAGAGAGAGGAAAACAATAAGACGCCCCACAAGATTCTTGGTTTTATAGCTGATGATATATGTCCATGAGATTCTTTGGAAAATCACTAGTTAACTGAAAGTTTAACAAGGGAAAAATATATATACACTCCTAAATCCTCCAGTGGGTGGAAACTACAATGTGTCAAAAGAGTAGCTTTAACGCAAACCGTGCTGTGATCCCATTGGGCAAGTTTGTCTAATATGAATACTGGTGGGGAACCAGTAATTGCCTCAAATGAGGGAAGACGTAATGTGTGAGCAGTCATCTGGATGTGCATGGCGTTTGTCCGTGCTTAGAGGGCGAGCACGGGTGCAGCTCGTACTTGTGCACGTTTTTCTCAGCGCACACATGCCCCCTCTCCCTGAGCGCCCAAGAAAAGCTGTGTCCTTCAAGGGCAGCTCTCCAGCTTGGCACGGGTTTAAAAACACGTGTGCTCAGAGAAGAACCGTGCTGTGTAATAAGAATAGATCCCCTTTAAAGCTGAGCCTTAAAGCAAGCCTCTTTCATATTTCCTGAGTTCTAAGACTCCAGGGTCAATTTTAATAATTCACCAATATAGAGCAACAAATGAGTTCGACAGGAGTGAGAGCAAAAGGCATTGAGCAGGCTTTCTCTCATGCACGTTAAATATGTATGCTCTTCTGCACACGGTGGAGGGAAGTTTGCGGTTATACACTGAGACCCAAACACGAACTACTTTTCTCTCAGCACAAACTTTCTGAAAGAGACTAAAAAAGATAACCAACCACCAACCCATAGCCATCGAGGAGTCTACTGCGACTCATCCCGACACAGGACGGAGCAGGGTTTCCAAGACTGTCCAGTTTTGGGGTAGCAAACAGCTGGTCAGTTAGCAAACAGCTGGTGGGTTAGCAAACAGCTGGTCGGTTCGAACCACTGACCTTGCTCTGTGCTAAGCCTACAGCCCCACCAAGGATCCTCCTAAAAGGATAAAGAGGGATTTTTTCCCCAAAAAGTTGTTTTTTACATTCTTCACCCAAAGGTTTAATGATTGAAAAATCCTTTCCTAGGAAAAGCTAACCTAATTCACTAAAGAGGAGAACAAAGGGCAGAGATCAGAGAAAGCTCTGAATAAGGCATTATTTATAGACTGGTCCTCACCCCCAGAGGGGAAAAGAAACACATTAGTAAAACCAAGAGTGGAAACAGAGCAAGAGATCAGCAAGAATGTCAATGAAAATTGAAAACGTTCATTAAGCTCAACAGTCACAGGAATTAGAAATAGTGAAGCTGCACCCCAAGACTCGTTGATCTTCTCAGGACGCTTCTCAGCGCCAGACAACACTAACATGTCAGTAACAACATTATCTCCAACTTTACCCTCAATTCTAACAGTCTCCCTCCTCCGAATTCCAAAATATAAGTTACGGATGTTTTCCTCGTGAGTTAAAATATATACACAACAAAAAGTAAATGAATAAATTGTGTGTGTGTGTGTGTGTATACAACCCTACAGAAGTTCCTTCTGCCTCATTTTATTGCCACCAATGGCTTGGCCCCGGCAGCCGCTGCATTGCGATGTGAGGCCGGCTGCTTCAGGAAGAGTCAATGCGTCACCTGGGAAATGCAACGAGACGGTTCAACTCTGTCCCGTAAGGTGTCTGGAAGTGAAATTACAGTCAATCGCAGTTGGTACTTGCCTCCAACACCTAAACTACAACTAGTCAACAAAAAAAGCCCTAACTACTTCATCAATCTTATTGTGTTACCATCAACAGGGAGGCGGTCCACAGTAGATGAAATATCGCAGTTTGGTGCCTAATAGACTACCAGGGCTAGACGACCATCTTTAATTGAAAATAACCCAGTTTTTTTAAGACACATAACAAACAAAGGCCCATATAAAATTCAAATTATTACTTCCCTTGTAAAATCCTCAAAATGACACTGTTTCAAAGGATAAATGGTCGTGGATAATATTTATTTCAGAAAGATGTTTTAAATCCTTCTTTTCTAATACAAAAGCAGCAAATTATTATTAAGTCAAAAAATCAGAGTTTGCTGGGTTTGCCTATGATATTTAAACTCAAAAAGAAAAAAAGTGAAGCAAATGTCCACATTTCTGTTTCACAGGTGAGTAACGGAAAGTTCAAGAAGAATGCAAGCTACCTAAAACCATGCAGACCGTCAGGGCAGTGTGGGGAATGAAGCACTCTTCCCAGAGCGCCGCACAGTCAACCATTCACGGCCGCTGTCTAATCCCTAAAGGGGCAGGCTGTTAACCCAGGGGCAGCGTAAAGCCCCAAGGATCATTAACTAAAACGCTCTGTCCATAACCTCATTTCAACACTTGTCTTTTAGAATTATTGGCAACTCTGCTTTGCTCCTAGGATCAATCTCTACTTCCATGTATTGATTAAAGTTCACCAGTGAGGGAATGAGTCACTAGATATGGGAGGTTCAGGGTCCTGGTCTTTGGGGAACCTAATGTCAGTTGACATAAATAGTCCACAAAGATAACATTCTAAATCTTCCTTTGGCGACTAGAAACTAGGGTCTTAAAAACTTTGAGACACTATTGGTCTCTCCCTGTCCGAAGGAAAGAAGAGCTATAAAAATCAAAAGACACATTGGGAACCATTATTCCAATGGACTTATGGGTCACACAAACATCAGTCTCCCTTCTCCTGAGACCAGTACCTGACTACCCCTCCCAAGTTCTCTGAAAAGTCTTCTTTAGTGTCAGAGAAAAACGTCTAACAAAATGAAAACTCATAAAGAGATAGAGACGAGAGGAACCCTGGTGACTATGACCCTCGGTCCAGTCTGGAGCTGAACTCCTCTCCAGGTCCATTTCCTTCTCCATCTCCATCTCCACCTCCATCCCCATCTCCATCCCCACCTCTATCTCCATCTCCATCTCCACCTCCACCTCCATCTCCATCCCTATCTCCATCTCCACCTCCATCTCCATCTCCATCCCCATCTCCATCTCCACCTCCATCTCCATCCCCATCTCCATCCCCATCTCCATGTCCACTTCCATATCCATCTCCACCTCCATCTCCATCTCCATCCCCATCTCCATCCCCACCTCTATCCCCACCTCCATCTCCATCTCTATCCCCACCTCCATCTCCATCTCTATCCCCACCTCCATCCCCATCTCCATCTCCACCTCCATCTCCACCTCCATCTCCATCCCCATCTCCATCTCCACCTCCATCTCCATCCCCATCTCCATCCCCATCTCCATCTCCACTTCCATATCCATCTCCACCTCCATCTCCATCTCCATCCCTATCTCCATCTCCACCTCCATCTCCATCTCCATCCCCATCTCCATCTCCACCTCCATCTCCATCCCCATCTCCATCCCCATCTCCATCTCCACTTCCATATCCATCTCCACCTCCATCTCCATCTCCATCCCCATCTCCATCCCCACCTCCATCTCCATCTCTATCCCCACCTCCATCTCCATCTCTATCCCCACCTCCATCCCCATCTCCATCTCCACCTCCATCTCCACCTCCATCTCCATCCCCATCTCCATCTCCACCTCCATCTCCATCCCCATCTCCATCCCCATCTCCATCTCCACTTCCATATCCATCTCCACCTCCATCTCCATCTCCATCCCTATCTCCATCTCCACCTCCATCTCCATCTCCATCCCCATCTCCATCTCCACCTCCATCTCCATCCCCATCTCCATCCCCATCTCCATCTCCACTTCCATATCCATCTCCACCTCCATCTCCATCTCCATCCCCATCTCCATCCCCACCTCTATCCCCACCTCCATCTCCATCTCTATCCCCACCTCCATCTCCATCTCTATCCCCACCTCCATCCCCATCTCCATCTCCACCTCCATCTCCATCCCCATCTCCATCTCCATCTCCATCTCCATCTCCATCCCCATCTCCATCTCCACCTCCATCTCCATCCCCATCTCCATCCCCACCTCCATCTCCATCTCTATCCCCACCTCCATCTCCATCTCTATCCCCACCTCCATCCCCATCTCCATCTCCATCTCCATCCCCACCTCCATCTCCACCTCCATCTCCATCCCCACCTCCATCTCCATCTCCATCTCCATCCCCACTTCCATCTCCATCTCCATCTCCATTTCCAGCTAAGGAAAGCCCAGATATGGAAGGGAACAAAGAAGCGAGTGACACACAAAGATCTTAAAATATTAATTACTAGAGATCAAAGGGTGGCCTTTCCTAAAGACAGAGCTCAGGATTGTTAAGAAAGAAGATGGACTAGAATTGGGAAACTAGAAAGGAGGTGGGATAAGTGATGTAGCCATGAGGGGACAGGATGCTAATTAAGAAACAAACTATATTATGAATTATTGAGTGTGAAACTGATGATCTGTAAAATTTCAACCAATTATTCTCAATAAAAACTTTAAAAATGAACCAAAAGAAGTGGTTGAGAATTACTGAAAAACATAACGCAAGAACTTGTATGTGTGTGTGTGCGCGCACACACACATGTGAACCTCTATCTATGTCTATGCACACACTAAAATGAGCAGTTCTCCACCGTGGTTGGAATTATAACTGCAGAAGTTATTAGGAGCTGGGAGAAAAATCGCAATTCTACATCCGATGTTTTGTAGAATTCTATGGGTTTCACTGAAACAATGAAAGGTAACTGAAGTTAATTTGAAAATAATCCTTTTATGACATATATTGCATTGGCTACTTTTAGCTATCCCATTTAGCTATACCTGTGAACACCAGAACTCCACGGAACCATGTATCTTTTCTGGGTCTACTAAGTGTTGCATGCCTGACAGAGTGCAGCCCCCTTCGCCATCACAATTCACTACGTGGAAAAGAGGGTCCTTTCCTGCTCTCACAGGGTTCCCTTCCACATGCTGCGGCTTTTGCAGGTTTTACTGCATCTTCCTTTCCAGTTGAATCACAACCTCTACTCAAGTTTGTTGGCTACTGAAATGCGAATCATATCACATTTAATGTTAAAATGTATTGTTCAAGATAAGACACTAGAGAATTCTATGGTACAAGAAAGTAGGGGTGACAGATGATTGATCGTCTATAAAAAATCTAATTACTTTTTATTTTAATTACAGTAATATTCTTATTAATATTTACCTGTGGAAGAGAATTTTTATCATCAAGTCTAATCCCAAAAGACAAACCATAGTAGCCAACTCAAAATTCCCTAAGAGCGAATGTTTGAGTAGACCTCAGTCCTGTCTGATGGTGGCTGAGTTCTCGCTTCTTTCAGTTGCCATAAGGTAATTTTGTCGAACATCATCTGCAAAGGACACTCGGCCTCACTTTCATGCAATATGTTGCAGAGAAGATTTTAGGCCACAAACTTATCAAACAATATTATTTTTTAAAGCACAAAACCACTGCATTCTTTCTTTGTGGGCAATATTTCTTCCCATTCCTATCCAGGGTTTATATTGTAAATAACATTGACTGGACTTAAATATGAATTTTAACAAGCTTTAAAAGTACTTTAGGAATCATAAATACCAATGAGGTAAGATTTATGCAATAGCATTACTCACCCTCCTAGATTACACAAAACATCAAAATTAACTGGTCCCTTAGAGTCTTAAATTCATAAGGGTTAAGTATTATTTCATAGTTCAATTTCGCTTCTATTTCATTGCGAGTTCAGTAAACACTGAATGTTGTGATGATGTCATTGTAAAGCACAGCTAACAACATAAGAGAAGTTCTGAATGCCTATTAAATTCCTTTTAAAAATATTGTCCTAGTTACTGTTCAAGGAACAAATATATACATGATTTTTCAAACATACACTTTAAGCATTGAATAATGGTTTCCCCATTCAAGTTGATTGCTTGCAAAG
Organism: Tenrec ecaudatus; assembly: GCF_050624435.1. Classification (NCBI taxonomy): domain Eukaryota; kingdom Metazoa; phylum Chordata; class Mammalia; order Afrosoricida; family Tenrecidae; genus Tenrec; species Tenrec ecaudatus. The sequence goes on from NC_134532.1 coordinate 153,184,342, forward strand.
AGTTTCAATCCAGGAACTTCACATGCTGTATCTGTCTTCTTCACACACCAAGGACAAACATAGTGGGGGGGGGGGGAGGTGAGGCCTGGACACTACTTAACTCACATCAGATCCATTAAAGACAGGCTGGGGCCAACGTTTCAAAGTGCAGGCTATCCAAGTCCCAGTGACTTTGCAACGGTGCTTCAGAACCATGTAATTACATAAAGGGCATTTCTGCTGTAGAGTGTACTAAAAGCCACTGTCTCCCCGATAAGAAGTACAGAGAACCATACAGCTGAAGGTTCAGGTTTTACCTTTTGTCTTCGAACTTGCCGGATTACAGAAAATTATTTTAGAACCGGCTTTCAAGTGTGTGACTACAAAGCAGTTGTTACCTTAGATGACGAGCCTAGTAGGTGAAGTTCATTTATTCCAAGGTCTTGGAGAATAAGAATGACAAGCGTACTTTGCAAGTTAACTCTCTTCAAGTGACTGTCAGGGAGCATGTTGCTAGTTTTTCAAGAAACAGAAGGCTCACTGGCAACTTTCCTATCACATGGTTAGATATACTTAGGAAAAGACAGGACCCCTTTTTTTTTTAAATGATAGCTTGACAGTGGGAAACAGACATGACCTTTGCACTATAATATAATCCAATTACATGAATATTAAAATATCCCCAAAACTCTCTCAAATGAATAAAAACCTCATCACACAAAAAAGGAATCCACTGCCACTGTGTACCTGGGATAAATCATGTGTTTAAGGAGAATTTTTAAATTTCTAGAGCAACAGTATAAGTTATTGCAAAATAGAATATCTAACCAGATATAATTACATAGACCATTAAATTCCCTTTCTACCAGTCTTCTCTGCCGGAAAATAAACGTGCTCTCAAGTAGAATCTTCCAAAGCAATCCAGTACAAAATAGTTGTGTAGGCCAGGATGACAGGTTGAGTGAGCGTGCTATCTAACTGGAAGTGAACTAGCAGTGTTCTTTTGCACAATTGGCTTGCTGTGTTAGTTGACACCTCCTCTCCACCCCCCACGTCCAGGTTTGGAAGTACAATTTGAAAGACACCTGGGGAAGTGATCTTTAACATAGATTTGTATAACAGTAGTGAAATCCAGCCAAAAACTATTTTTACAGAGACAGTCTTGACTCAATACAGTTAATAGTTTGCGAGGAACGATCCTCTGGCCTTCTGGGCTGACCCCAGAGCTGGACCACGATTCTATGAGTTAGTCTTTTACCAGACTGTTCCCAGAGTCTGTTAGCTAGTACCAAGGCACCTAGAAATCCGTAAGGGGGGTTGCCAGGGCTTCTTCACCAATACCAAATGACTCTTTGTTAAGTACTGCTACATGACTGATGCCACTGCCTCTCGCTGTTTCCATCACTGTTGCTGCTGATGATGCTATTGTTGTGGTTGCTATTGTTATGTGCCCCTGAGCTGGTTCCAGCTCAAAGAGCTAAAGGCACAGCAGGACTAAGTGCTGCCCAGATTTGTGCCACCTCACAATGGCTGCCTTGTCTGCGCCCATTGTTGCAGCCATGTCTGCTAAATGGTGGCAAGTACTAAGGATAAAATAATAAAAGACAAAGGCAGACGGACTATTGGGGCGAGTGTTTAATTTAGACAGGGCAGGCACTGAGAAGGTAGTACTAAAAATTGTGATTTGAGTAAACACATTAATAATATGAGAAAATTAGTTATATAGATACCTGGGGTGGGGGTGAGGTTTAGGGGGATCTGAGAGCATTTCAAATAGAGGGAACAGCAAGAGCAAATGTCTCCCAGCATAGCTGGTATTTCTATACAAGAGGGGACACCCCAAAACCAGAATCATGCAGGGTGGAACAGAGATTTCATAGTATGCATGAGTTCCTGCTAGGCGAGCACCCAGCAACTTTCTCTGAGTAAGTGCACCCTGTGGGGTCACCTGGGAAGGCTCTTTCTGGTCGCAGTGAATTTCTTCATAAAAGCAGTTTTTCTTGAGCCTCATTGTATGTGATGGCCAATGTAAGAGAACAGCACTTGGCTGTGAAATTTTCTTTCCTGCTTGGGAAAAATGACCCAGAACCTGTTGTGATTTGAGGACAGCACTATGGTTTTCTCATGTCAAAAAAAAGTGTGAAAGGTCAATGGATGACAAACCTTGTTCTGGACATAATATCATTTTCCCAATGGATGAAAATGTCGACAAACTTCAGCACTTGTGCTTTAAGATTGACGAAAGACCATTGAAGAGATGGGGAGGCTATTTGGACGATCTTGGAGCTCAGTTCAGTGAATTTTAAGGGAATATTTGGGAGTGAGAAGGGTCTCTGAGAAATTTGTGCCTTGGGTTCTGACTGGGCAGGAAAAAGGGCCTCGAGTGGAAGCATGCTGTGCTTTGAAAGAACAGCTCCAAAGCAACCCGGGCTTTGTCCAAGGCCATTACTAGTGACAAGACATGGTTCTATTCTTACAACCTGACGCCAAACATCAATCAAGCCCGTGGCAGACATAATCACCAAAAGAACTCATCAAATCAAATCAAAGATCAAGACGATGCTCATTTGGTTGTTTTGTTTGTTTGTTTTTTATGTGAGGGGGATAGTGCATTTGGAGTTCATTCCACCAGGTCAGACTGTTATTTAAGCTTTATATTTAGAGGTTCTGAAAAGATTGACCAAAAAAGGCCTGATTTGTGGCAGACAGGGGACTGTGGTTTTGCCACCACAACAATGCACCTGCTCACAAAGCCATTTCAGTGTGCCAGTGTTTGGCAAAAACAGCATGCCTCTCTTGCCTCACGCACCTTACTCACCTGACCTCTCTCCATGCAACTTCTTTTTGTGTCCACGGATGAAGAGGGACATGAATGAATGGCAATTTGATGAGGTCGAAGAGGTGAATTAGAAAATGAGGGAGTAAGATTGCGTAACAGTGTGCAACAAAAAAGGTCTGCTTTGGGGCAGACGGGGGACTGATCTTGCCACCATGACAATGCAGCTGCTCACGCAGCCATGTGTGCCAGTTTTTGCAAAACACGGCATGTCTCTCTTGCCCAACACACCTAACTCACCTGACCTAACTCCATGTGACTTCTTTTTGTTTCCATGAATGAAGAGGGACATGAAAGGACAGCGATTTGATGACATAGAAGTGGTGACGGGAAAAAATGAGGAAGGTGTTGTCAGCCATCCAAACAGATGGGTTTGACTTTTCCAAGAAGGGAATCGCAGATTTGACAAATAGTATTAATGTAATGGAAAGTACTTTGAAGGTGCTAAGGTTGTTTTGTAAAAAGAAAAATTAAATATTTAGCTTTGGGGGAAATAAAATTCCAGTCTTGGGGGGTGGGTACCCAACGGGTCAAGAAGGTTGAACAAGAGGGAGAGAAGCGAGCGATGAACTCAGCCAGATCACATCCAACAGCTAATGTGGACTTCCATGAATCTGCTTTTATTTCCAAGTGGGAAAGCCAATGAAAAGTCATAATCCAATGACTATCTTAATAATATTGATCTTCCTGTTAGGTTGAGAATAGGCTGTAATTGGAATTATGGTCAAATAAAAATCATTAGCCAAATGAAAATATATAAAATTTTTAAATAGGGGGAGAAGTAGCATTGTTTGTGAGGGTGTGGGGTCCAGTAGAACTACATATATGAAACTGGAGGAGTTTGGAGGATTAACATACTATAGAATGAAAATGTCTATCAATACAGGTTTTCACAGAACAGTGGAATTCCAGAATTCCTTCATAAAACAACCACTAAGGAAACATCTGCAGTAACCTAGGTCAGAAATGAGAGAGTCATAGTCAAGAGCATGGCTGTATCCATATAGTACCTGTGGAAATCTGGGTGGCGGGGCAGCTCTGAGGGTAAAAGTAACATGAGTTGCCAATGGATCAGCCAAGGAATATAGAAAACGAGGAGTCAAGGAAGACTCCAATGTTTCTGGTCCAAAGAACTAGAAGTATAAAGTTGTTTATTGAGGTGGGAACATCTGTAAGACGGGCAGAACAGAGACGGGTAGATGAGGAGTTCAGTTTTAGAAGTGTTGATTTTGAAAAGCTTATTCACCATCCCTAGTAGCACAGTGGGGTATGGGTTGAGCTGCTACTTACAAGGTCAGTGTTTCAAACCCAGCAGCCACTCTGTGGGAGGAAGAGCTGGTAGCTCCCATAAAGTGTTAAAATCTTAGTAACCCTATAGAAGAGTTCCATTCTGTCCTATAAAACTGCTGTGAGTCAGAATAAACTTTATGGCAATAGAGCCCGTATTAACCATCCACTTGAAGATGTCTAATCCAATCAAGAAACAAGCCTGGACTACAGAGACTAATTGAGATTGCATCCACATATTGAAGTATCAGATGAAATTTCAAACTCACACCCTCCTTTAAGTTAATCGATAGCGTGCTATGCACTGTACATCTGTCATTCCATAGTGTGTACTAGTCAAAGAGGGACGAATTAGCACAGAAATATAATGCTGATTCACTAATATTTCAAAGAAAGAATTATATTTAGAATGATTGTTTCCAATGCACTTAGTCCTTAACTAATCAGACACCTGGTAAATATTTGTTGAGCACCTATTATGTGTGAGGCATTCAAGACACTAAGAAGGGAATACTGAACAGACAGGCTCCCTGTAAGTCTCTGCCTGCAGGGTAGAGAGGAAGACAAACAGGAAAATGAGAACCACATACATGATAGATTAATTAATACCAAGTGTGACAAGTTCCATAGAAGAGAAGTGACAGAATATTCAATATTTGTGATTATTTTTCTTCCTGGACTACTTCCCACTGACACAGTATGTACTCCTACTACCCATCCTCTCCAGCAGTACAGTCTCATGGGTACTAATGATGTCATCACAGTGACATGTGTGATCTCACCCGTAAACTCTTATGCTTGTGTATTCAAAATCATCTTAAAGTCGCTTTTATAAAAATGCTATGTGCAACTCATTCAATGTTGAATTACATGTACAATGAACTGTGATCTTTCTCAACTTCAGTCCATGTAAAATAAAGTATGGCTTGCAGTTTATTGAAAGATCAAATGGAAAACTACCTCCTGAGATCCCTCTTATGATAGGTTTTCATACAGAATTCCAAGAAAAGAATCAAAATGGGTCGGGTCTTTTATATACACTGCTGGTGGAAGTGTAAAATGGTAGAACCACTCTCGAAAAATGGTATGGTGCTGTCTTCAAAACCGAGAAAGGTAAATATACATGTATAGGAGAGATGCTTACCCTAAAATTCACAGGTAGTTGACTTGTCTCGATTCAAAAACTAAGTGGTGGACGCTATGAAAACAAAAAGGGTTGGAGCTAAGGCAACACTTTCAACAGCACTCGTTCACTTAGGCAGAACTATGCCTGCTGGACTAAGAATATGAAAACAATAAATCTATGGTATTATTAAATTATCAAGTATTGGGCACTCCCAAAGCTAGAGATGTGAACCAAAGTTCAATGACGTCCAAATCCACACTCTTGGGGTAGTAGTCATCTGCTTCTTCTCACCCTATGTCATTTCAGACTTAAATCCAGAAGGTAGTTCTGTGCCTTCAAACTCTTACAGGCGTGTTTAAAGGTAAGCCTGGCTCGCTTAGTGAGTTAATACTGAGGAAATAAGGTTAAAATCTAACACCTTATCACTCTTCCTCTCTTTTGACCCATTTTTAATTTATTCTAATTGTTTAATATTTTTTCTTTTAGATTGAAGTTTTTCTATATTTTATTTTGTTATTGTTGTTAAAGGTGGTTAATTTTTCTGTAATTTGAAATATAGAATAGGCAAATCTATAGAGACAACTGGATGAACAGTTTCTTAGTGTTACAGCCAGGGAGGTTTCGGGGCCCTGGGAGATAATGAGTACAAGAATGAAGAAGATATCCTCAAATTGATTGTGGTGAAGACTGGCACAACTCTTTAATACGTTTAAAGCATTGAATTGCTTGATACGTGAATTACATGTCAATAAAATGGTTTAATTGAAAAAATAATTTTACAGGTAGAAAGATAAATACTGTATGATCCAGAAATCTGAAACCTGGCTGTCTACCCTAAAGAAATGTGAGCCTTAGCATGAGGAGACATATGGACACGGGTGTTGACTGCAGTGCTGTTCGCAGCATGGAAACCGCTGACATGCCCATCAGTAAGTAACTGGATCAAAAACACCTGTGGCACAAAGATGAAATCGAATACGACTCAACAATAAAGAATAAGACCAAATGGTGAAACATCGCACATTGGTGCGTCTGGAAGACATTGTGCTAAATGAAATAGATCTATGACAAAGGGGCAACTATTTCATGAGACAGCTACTATTTTTTTTAAAAGTAAGCAAACAACACAAGAGGTTTATACACATTTTTTAAAACAATATTCTTTGATGGTTGCCAGAGATGCGAGGGGAAGGGAAGGGAAATCATAACCCAGACCGATCACGTGTTAGAAACGGGGACGGGAAAAGTAACAGACAACATGGAGGAAGTCAGCCCAACATGACCAAGGTAAAGGAAGACACTGAGAGGTATGTAAAAAGAAAAGGCAACGACCATACAGGTGTGCTGTGGATTACGCAGTGGACTGTTAACCGCAAGAGCAGCGGTTCAAACTCACCAGCTGCGCCTCAGGAGGAAGAGGAAGCGCTCAGCTACCATGAAGACTTGCAGACTGAAGCCTTGTAGAGGGTCTCTAGGAGTCAGAATCCATGCAACGGCAGAGGAGTTTTCTGGTTTTTGTTTGTGGTACAGTGATTATGATAACATAGACAATCTTGCAGGCATAGTATCAACAAACAATGCTCAAAGATTCCATAAGCAGACAGGTACGCTCAGAGAGTTGGAGTGGGTAAGTGCACGCACACCTGTGGCTATGGATCTGGCTGTGACTGTGTGTACACACATGTTGTAGGTGCTGCGTGTCTCCTGAGACTAAGGGGCGTGTGAAGAGCACAGCGCGGAGAGTGCCATTCGCCCTGCCGCGGAGGGAGCCCATTGGACTCAGTGCAACCCATCGGAGAGGGGGGGCTGCCCCTGTGGGTTTCCAAGACGAAGAATCTTAGCACGGGGTTAGAAAGCCTCCTCTGTCGCCCGCAGCAAGACGACTTGGCGGTTTAGCATCTCAGCAGCGACCATTACACCACCAAGGTTCCTTTAATGTTTGGGGATCTAGAAATACGCCACTTGGAGATTGCTTAAACATAAGAAACAGCTCACAGGAGACGTTTCCAGACCCCAAAGGAGAAGAGCCAGAACCTCACGAGGTCTGCGTTCATGGGCACAATGAAGTTCACACGGTGGTCTATGTCCTCCTTCGAGGGTGGCATCTGGAGTCTTAAAACCACGCAAGCGGTCTTCTAGGATACGACTGGTCTTTTCCCATCGGGATCAAATGAGTGAAAACAAAGACTCAAAGGAGCAATGAGTCGAAATGACTAAAGGACCACAACTAAATAATGCCCAGCTACCGCTACAGACCACGTTGACAGACCAGGGTCACAAGATTGGGCCCCAGACAGGGAGGGAGAATAATGTTGAACAATAAGTCAAATTCACCAAAAACAAATAAACTTGCTGGTTGGATTTGGAGGGGTGGCGGGGAGGGCACACCTGTAAGACACCAATCTGACCCAGAACTGCAGCCATTCCTGGAGGGGACCAGTCTTTCACCCAAATGATAGACATGCCCATAAAATAAATTATAATACACAACAGAGCAATCAATTCATCAAGTACATGAGAGCAAGAGGACAACATTCACCCGAAAGGAGAGATGCGCCCGCAGGAAGGGACAGCAAGCTTTGGCAAAAGGAAACCAAGAATCCAGGACAGCGATTTAAGAAATGCTGGCACACTGTGGAGAATGTGCCAGATGCCATGGAAGACTTTGGGAACAAACTATCCACTGAGGATCTCACTTGCTCTGTAAACTGTTAACTGAACCATAATTAAATTAGACACACAAACAAACAACTAAATGGCTTCCAGTCACAACTAATTACAGAAACAGAATTTTAGAGTTATTATTTGTAAAGTCTGTTGTTAGAGAAGATAGTTTAATAGGGCTCCGATTCGACAGGAGGGAAAACTCAAGCTCAAAAATAATGACTCAGCTCCACGTGAGAATTCAGTCAGCAGCAGCAAAGTCCGCACCAACGACACCTAGTAGTTCTCCGTCAGAAGGAGGGGAGGGGAGGTGGAGACAGAAACGGGTAGATTGGTTGTGCTTTGCTTTGGAAGGCATCTTTAGGGGCTTGATTTATTACTAAAAATTGTACTTTAGAGATGATTTTATGGAGGTTATTGGTGCTAAGAGAGGCAAATGAGAGATATTAGCTGTCCTGTAGAAAGAAGTTCCAAAGAGTCACAACGTTCAAAGAGCAGCATTACAGAAAACCGGGAGAGGGCTAGGAAAGCTTTCACAATGAAGAGACAGTATTACTTCACTGTCACACAGAGGAGTTAAAACAAGCACACCGATGAGAGAAGTAGTCTGGCTATTAAGAAGAGAATTTAATGAAAAATTAAAATAGTAGCTCTCTTGCTTCAATATTAATGTCAGGGACAGGAGTGAAATACAATACTTCCTCCTGGAGTTTAAGCTGAGGAAGTTACTAGAAGATTCAGGGGTTCTACCAGACTTTTGAAAAGCAGGTGTTTCCACAACACTGGCATTTAGAAACTCTTTGAACTAAAATCATCTCTATCATTATCAAATGAATTAATTTATCATTATCAAGTGAATTAATTTATGACAGTTCTTCACTATTAATGATCCAAAATGGCTGAAGACATTCATCCATAAACCTATAAAACATAAGTCTGAATAACTAAACAGAAACTACAAAAACTCCAATTAGCTTGCTAAAGAAGTGATTAGAAATGAATGGTCTAATGCAGCAGTTCTCAACCTGTGGGTCGCGACCCCCTGGGGGGTGTCAAATGACCCTCTCGCAGGGGTCGCCCAATTTGTATTAGTAGCAAAATTACGGTGATGAAGAAGCACCGAAAATAATTGTATGGTTGGAGGGTCACCACAACATGAGGACCTGTTTGAAAGGCTCGCGGCCTTGGGCAGGTTGAGAACCACTGGTCTAATGCATTAACCTTTTAAGTACTCCTCTGACAACTTTCCACTAAAGTGCAATGATCTATACATGACCATCCCAAGTTCATTATCACTTTCCTGTACTTAAAACATAGAACATGATTTTTTAAAATCCTGACATATAGAGTGTATTGAAAACTACTAAGTATTGGTTTGATTTCAATTACATCCGAGATTAATGTGTATATCTATCTTAATCCTTTTTTGTTAAAAGTGAAGAATCTTGGTGTAATGATGAGAATGAGGTGCCAATCGCTTCATGATAGCTGATACTTGCATTACATAATTAAATATTATGCGATTACTGTGTGTCATATAACAATATATTACCTGGGATATTGACTTGAATAGTTAAACATACATGGAATCATTAAGACCTTAGATATGTGTGCAAAGCTTAGCAATCAATAAAGCACTTCCATATACATGTATGCAGTAGGGAAGGGTTTCAAAACGTTCTTGAAAAATTTGTCCAGAGTCTCTTTGTAGACATACATATACAAATACATGATATAATGATATGCATCATGTAGCACGGCATTTTTGTGTACTGTATGTGACATATAGCATGATCCTCCATTCTTTACTCATATAGCATGATTGTGCATTCTTCATTCACGATGAAACCAAAGCTCTAGGAAACTGGGTGTCATGAAAAGAATTCGGAAATGAACTCGGATCTCTAAACTACAAATGTAGGTACATCTTCTACTTGATTTTAGCTGTAAGTCTCTCTGACTGGTTTTTACCCCATAAAATCGTGACTTTCTAAGTAACAAACATTGCCTCTGTAGCATCCCACCTAACCGGGAGAAGTGGTAAGTCAGGCCAGATTTCAATGATACCCGGACTCTTGGAGACGATGGAAATATATCTCCTGGCTATCATCTTTGGGGGCTTAAGTTTAGTATCTCTTTAAAATAATCTTTCTTTCAAAAGTTTTACTTTCGAAATAAATACTCTGCCCTATACTTTTGAGTGGTGTGTGAATAGAGAGTCGATTTGCATTTCTTATAAAGGGCAAATGATTAGCACGGATCAATGAAAGGATGCGCCAGCAGTGCAGTGCGGAGAGCTCTGCATCCATATCAATGTCAGCGAAATAGAACTCTGTTTGTCAGGCTGCCGGCCAGCACCACGCTCTTCAAAGAGGTCAAGCTCTAGACGCGCGCTGGCAGGCACGCGTCCTTGCCCGGCACTTGTTTCCCCGGGTCGGGACCACACACAGCGACCGTCCAGTCTCACCTCGCGGTCTCCTTCCACTCCATCTCCTGTCCATCCACCGCCAGCAGTTCATCCAGCTCCGTGAAGAGCTGAGGGGGGGCCGGGCTGTCATCCTCCTCTCCCAGGATGAATCGGATGCGCTCGGCTGCGGGAGAGACTGCAGACGTGAAAATACTGCGGTTAAACACCGGCTGGACAACTCGGAGCACAGTATAGCTGGTGGCTTTTCCTCCCTCTGCAGGGCGGTTGGGCTTCCCGTCCACATTTTCAGTGGACATCCTTCTTCCTGAGTCTCCCCTCTCCAACAACTTGAACTTGAAAAGAAATCAAATTCCTTCTCTATTCCCTGGGTCGTCTCTAGTGCTACCCCGAAGGACGGGGCTCCGGGGCTGTGCGCTGTGTGACAAAGAACCTTTAGTCCTCGGAGAGGCTGAGGTCCAATCACAGAACTTTCCCTCCTTCCTCACTCAGGACCCATCCAAAAGTATCCGAACAAAAGCAGTGGGAACCAATCACTGGTTCGTAGAGCAGTGGGAGGGTGCCCCAGAGCACCCCAATGGTGAGTTTCCCCCAAGCCCCCGCCTCCCACCCACACTCCCTCCGTCCAATGCCTAATGCCAAGGCCCTCACGGGCCCTTAACTGGTTAACTACAGAGCTGATGAAGGAATATTTAACAAGATCAGGCCTCATCTTTACGTAATGGCAGTACCCAAAAATGTTTAGTCACACTTCAATGCTCTTGAAAAACAAGCTCAAGTAAAATATTGTACACCTGAGTTTTAAAGAAAAGTTTTCCAACACGCTCAAGCACATAATTGAATGCCCTACTAGCGCCTTTTGACCCCATGCCTGCAGATCATGTAACGAAAAATTAACTAGAATTTCCCCCAGGGCATGGAGTATAGTCTCTTTAAAAAGGTAAAATAAAAAGCATTTGGACACTGATGGTCATGTTTAAAACCTAAGACCCAAAGATAACTCCTCTTAATCCTTGAGGGAAACCAAGGATGACATATACATGTGCATGGAGTCCGTGGTCCCATAGACATGTACATACACACAAGTATACATGTACATATATGCTAATAAACTTGTAAGTACCTAGGAACCCCCCCAAAATTAACCTTAATAAAAACAAGAAAACATCTACCTTGTAAAAACAGGCCAGAGCATTGTTCCATTAGTCAAAATTTTACTGAACATACACACAAAAAATATTCCACCCAGCTAGCCATAAAAATCATTATTAAAAAAAGATACTTGTCCTTCTTATTGAGAGTGGCAACATTTACATGTAATGATAATAGCCAATGTTTTCAAAGTTGTGGGTAACATGCATGAGCACCCCTCAATTTTTAATTAGGTAGCCGCCCTAATGGGAAAACCATTCTGTGGAGTATTGTGGATAGAGATGGAGAGAGTTTTAAAGTGTATGTATCCTTTAAGCAATTCTACTACTGGAAACAGTCATTTTAAATAACTAATAAGTGCTATCCCAAAGACTTAGTTTTGATAACCATCATTTATCAAATTATATATTGAGAACAAATTTTTGAAAGCCTAACTGTCTGAAAGGGAGAATTTGGTTAAATGAACTATGGTACAACTAAATCATAAAAGACAATGCAATCATCAAAAAGGAAATCCATATGCTTTGTGACCCCTATCCCATATAATACTAAATAAAAAGTTGTGAAATCATATGCACAATTGAGGTAGTTTATTGTGCCAACCTGGCTGATAAACACATGTGGGATTAATTGAAGGGCGGAGGGATAAATGGCTCAGTGAGCCTCACCTTTCTAGTTTCTCGGGTCTCTGACTTTCTGATGGTCGGACCAGGGTGCAGCTGCCTTAGCCAGTTCCCTGTTTCAGCTGGCAAGGCTCACTTCCTGCAAGACATCCCTGAGGAGAAGCCACATGGACCTGCCCCGATGCAGCCCTGGGTGCTGGAGCAGCCGTGTGGAGACCCCTGCCAGTGCTGAGATGCTTACATGCTCAATGACTCCGCTTTCCGATGATGCAGCCTGCATTATAGTGTGTGTTTTGTGAGATGGAGGAGGACTTTGTGGACTGGTGTCGGACATATCGGTTAATGGGTTAATGTTGGACTTGTGGGCTTGGGCAGCACTGGGTTGGGATGTTTTCTTGATGTGCATTTAACCTTTATATAAAACTCTCTGTTATACATGCATTTCTGTGGGTTAGTTTCTCTAAAGTACCCAGGCTAACACAATATAATCCCCACTTTGGAAAACAAAACAAAAAAATATATTTTTTCACAAAATAAAGTCAGGAATTGAGGCACTCTTCCCTCACGTTGCCCAGTTCCGATCCATGTGGATTTCAGGTAACCTTAGTTCCGTTCAGTCCAGTCTGCCACCGGCGCAGTTATAATGCCAATTCTGAGGAACCCCTGGGGGCACTGTGGTCATGCATTGGGCTGCTAACCAGAAGGCCATAGCTCAAAACCACCAGCCTCTCTGGGGAAAAAACCTCTTTCTACTCCCATAAAGAGTCACAGTCACAGGGAACCTATAGGAGCAGCTCTACCCTGTCCAGTAGGGTCACCGAGTCAAAACGGACTGAACTGGAAAGGAGTTCACTTTTGTTTGGGTTTATGTTCATTGTTAGAACATGTATCAAGTACAAATTTCACTGCTAGCTTTTCCATCTAAAACTCACCTCATACATAACATCTGTGTATCATAACCATTTTAAAAGCTTAAAAAAATACTAATTCCCCTTTAAGGGCGACGGTCCTGACAAAGCCAGCCTCTTTTCAAGGTCCTCTCACTCACGCCCTGCCATCGAGTTGATGCTGACTCAGAGCGACCCCTGTGGGTTTCCAAGCCTGTAACTGTGTGTCTTTGTCCCTCAGAGGTACTGGTGATCTTGAACTGTTGACCATGCTCATCACAACCCTACACATAACCACCAGGGCTCCTCTTTCATATGCATACAAAAAGTGGACAAGGGTCACTGAACTTCACCGAAGAATAACTGATCCATGGCCACTGGTGAAGAATATTGACTAGTCATAGACCTCCAGAAAAATTAACAAAGTTAGATTTGGAGACGTGCCGCCAGGATGCTCTTTAGAAGTGGGGATGGCAAGACTTCCTCTAGCTTCCTTTGAAAATGCTACCAGGAGAGGGCCAGCGCCTGAGAAGGGCGTCTTCTTGGTAAAGAAGAAGACCCCAGTGAGAGGCACAATGTTCTGTTCTGTTGTGTATAACCCACTGCCTTCAAGTCGATTCCCCCTCAAGGGCTCCCTGCAGTCCAGAGCAGAGCCGCTCCCTGGGGTTTCTGGAGCTATAAACCTTTATGTAAGCAAACAACTCTGTTTTCTTCTTGTGAAGCAACCGAGAGATTTGAACTGCTGACTCTGATGTTAGTTCACAGCTCAACTCTCATAATCTACTACGCATAACCCACTACACAATCAGGGCTCCGTTATATGTGCAGGGACTGTGAATTGTATGATGGAATACTACAAAAACAACAATCATGATTAGTGACCAATCACCACACGTCTTCCAAAGGCTGTCAGTAAGTAGTCACTGCACGTTCCTTATGCAGGTCACGGGAGAGCAGGGCATGTAGTTGCGCTGCTTCCTGTCTCCCAGTGACAACGCTACATGAGGTTTTGCCCCTCCCCTTCCCAAAATGAAGAATCCAAAGAGAAAAATAATTGTCCAATGTAGGTGCAGCAAGGAAACAAAATATGATACCACTGAAACTGAAATTTTAAAAAACATGGAGGCACGTAAGACATAGCTGACCATGATAGTTGACACTGTCATTGTTTAAACCCCTAACTATGCAGCCAGAAGAACTTAGTGAACGTGGATTTATCAACATAAATGAGGAATGTGGGTGTGGAAGCAGATGCCCCAGTATAACTCACCGGGGGCTTTGGGGGAGGGGGTTGAATAGTGGGATGGGGATAAAGAAGGACTTCACATTAAAAAACAAAAAAATCTAGGACAAATTTCATGACATTGAAAGTGCAAAGGATAAAATGTTGGAAGCTAATCCAAGCTTTTAAAAGAACTTCATCTCATAACCTTGGTCATAATACCAGGAGGGACTGATCCCTGAAGAAGGACACATCAGTGCTTGGAAAAGTAGAGGAAGGGCCTCAGCCAGGTGGGCTGACCACCACAGCATTGGGTTCAAAGAGCAACCGTTCTGAGAAGGACGCAGGACCAGGCAGTGTTTTGTTCTGTTGTCTCCGGGCTCTCGATGACTCGGAGTTTGACCACACGTCACAACATGACGATTCACATCAAAGATGCTGGCTCCATATCATAAGTTACCCAACTAAAAGAATGAAAAAGCGATTCAAACTAATCTTGGTAAACTAGTTTAATTCTCAATGCTTCCGAGGTTTGGAATTACACTGGACTAAAAGGTACCACCTTTATTATTTTGTTCATTTCCTTACATAGCTAATCGCCAAAGAGATTTAGAAATCTGCTGACAGTTTTCAAGATCACGAAACGGCTGTCCTGCTGAAGGGGAGACTCCTGCTCACAGTCATCTCCTGGTCTCCTTCCACCGTGCAAAGTCAGGCCTTCCTAGGCCGTATCCATACACGTATGAACGGCGGCCCACTTTATCTTAGAGCTCCGTGTTCCCTTTACTTCATGGGTAAACAGGCTTGTTTTCCAGGTCTACACGTAAAGAAATTAACTCGAACATCTGTTCTGACTGTGTTTACGTGCTGGTAGGGAGCCCACACGGTGCAGGGGGTTATGCAGTGAGCTTCAGGCCTCAGGGTCAGCGGCCTGCAAACTCCAGCCACGGGGTGGGAGAGAGGAGGCTTGCGCCTCCTGTAAGGAGTCACGGTCCTGGAAATGGCAGTTCACCCTGCCCTCCAGGGTCACTGTGGCTCAGAAGGAACCCCGCTGCAATGAGTTTGGTTTTTTGGTTTGAAGGGGAAGCAAACTCATTAATCAACTAACTCAATTTGTTAAATGAATAAATAAATTAGACATATACTAAAAAACAAAACTTAGCTGTCAACTTTAAGACCTTTATAAAATCAAAAGTGAGGTGATGAAAGTATAAATTAGAATACAAACAGAACACAATGGACTTGTTTATTCCTGTAGGGGCCACGGTGGCACGGTGGCTGTGAACGCTGCACCTGTGGAAATTATGCTCTTGGAAATCTTGTGGGACTTCTGTATTAGGAAGACAATTGCTTGAGACTTCCAAATATCTCTGGGAGGAAAAAGCAATATAAAGTTCTAGGTCTTTTGTGTGAATATATTTCCAATATCCTTCCAATCATGTTATGGGAAATGCTATTTTAGGAGATTGGGAAAGCATGAAAATTAATAAATGTGGATAGACTCTCTAATCCAGAGAGTATTTGTGAGGATCAGTGTTCACACGAGTACACTCGAAACACAGTCACTTTAACCATGATGTTGCGGTGTGCCACTGACTTGATGCTGATTGACAGTGACCCTGCAGTGCAGAGTAGAGCTGTTCCATAGTACTACCATAGCTGTCATCTGTATAAAAGCAGATGGCCCTGTCTCTTGCCCATGGAGACACCGGTGGGTGAAACTACTGGGTTTTCATTAGGAGACTACTGCTTATCCATGGAACTACAGAAATGGTTCTGAAACTGACCATCACACAGTTGACAGATACTCTTTCCATCAAAATTCAACATCAAGATCCCTAAGATCAAACTAGTTTTTAGAGGGAAACAGTTGACCATACACCTCTTCGCCTATCTCTAAAGACGTGGTGTGGGTTTGTCGCCATCACGAACTGACTTAATGGTGTTAAGTTTGGGTTGGGTTGGGTTGGGTTGGGTTGGGTTGGGTTACTAACAGAGCAGAATAAATGTTTCTCCTGCTTAAAGAACAGTCTCCTGCATGTACAAACAGCACACATTCCTAGTGTGACCCCAAGTCTTACTCTCCAGAAGCTTATCTAAACACCTGTCAGAACAAGACTCCCTGGTTGGATAAAGGCTAGTGGAGCTCCTGAGACAACGGCCCTTCCCAGCCCTTTAGGTCAGGAAATGAACTCACCTCCATGGTTTCAGCCTCAACCAGCGGCACAGAGGTTCACATAGTGAACAAAAACATACGGGACGTAAATACTGCTCAGCATAATCAACCATCTGAGATCCCAAAAGAAGCATTTGCCAGAAAGCAAAGCTCAGAAAGCAGGAAGGGGTAGAAAAGAAGAAGGGATAAAAATGGGAAACACAGGGAATAGGTGGGATGAGTGACGTTACATTGCAAGGTTTACACTCAATGACATGAAACAAAATGTGTATGTCCTAGTGAATGGAAAACTGATTTGTTCTGTAAACCTTCAAACACTTCACAATAAAAAGTATCTTTAAAAACATCTTTTGTAAGTTAAATTTGTTAAATACACACTCATGGACAACGAGTATCACAACCATTTTTGTATAAAATTCCCCCAAAATCACAGTCTTAAACTAGCTTTGGCTCTTGGCACTTTCTTCAGCTCTCCCCTCAGCCTTCTCGGAGAAGAGGGTACCGACATTGTACTGTACATGCAGACCTGGGGCAGACACAGCCTCTGGGACCAGCAAACACCTTGCCCACTGCTAACACCACTTTTTCAAAGGACATGCAAAGACTGAGCACCTCGAACATGAAGTGGGTCGGCAAGTTATTTTCCCCACAGCTTGGACTGACAGTTGCCGTTCTTTGGTGTTAGGGTCTGTTCCCGCAGGGGCCTCGTGCACAACAGAACATGAAGCAGATAGTGAGATCAGCTAAACACAAGAGACAGCATCGCACTAAGGTGAGCATCGCCTTTCGAAGCTGATTCCCTAGGTTTGAACCGCAACCCGGTTGCGATTAGTGTGTGACCAGAAACGATTTCATTAATATCTCTAGTCTCTGGTAATAGGCTGAGGAGATGCTGGTTATACTACAATGCAAGGTCTAATTCGTTAAAAATTATCTCCTTAGTGGGAAAAAACCGGCTAGCTTCTAAGAAAGGAAGCTAATGGCATGTTCTTGAGAGCCCTGAGGTCATCACTGCTTCTAGAAGAAGTAATACCATTATAGGTCCAAGGGACTGGGGCTGGATGATCCCCAAATGTCCAGGTCTTCTATGAAGCTATTTATCTCCATTTTGGACCCCTCCCCCTTGGGAACATTCCCTCAAGTTTCTGAGTTGCTCCAATCACTGTAACAGCCCACAGAAACTCACACAAGTTTGAAGGAATGTATCATGTGGTGGTGGTGGGTGTTGTTCAGTCCAAAATCCAAAGGTCAAGAAGGGGCAGGTGCAGGGATCACAGGACTGACTCCACTTCTGGCTCTTCCCAGTGACGAGATCACACCGTCTCAGAACAATCATTTATACACAGCAGGATGGCATTACAGGGAGTCCTGGGCATCATTACTCACAGGAAAATTCTATTCAGAGCTTCCCCCACCTTCTTACCAGACCCATGCAGGTAAGGTTCATTTGGTGGTAGTTACACTGAGTATCAATGATGCAATCTAATTAACTTATTGGCCTTCACCTTTTTAGTGGTACCCAAGTATAAAAAGTTTCTCTCCATCCCTGAACAGTATCTTATTTATGCACATATGACCTAGGTATTGGCTTCCTACTAATCTTAATCAGCCAGGTTTTTTCCCAGTCCACCCCAGAAACAGCTTCTCTCCTCTCAGCTGTAGCACATCATCCTTGACAGCCATTACAAGTAACAGTAGTAACCAAGGTAACCATTAAACACAAGATTGTGGTCCAATTCATATCTTCTCGAAGGTGAGGTCTTACTCTCATCCTATTCCAGTTCCTTTGCAGGTAATTCCCTCCCAAATGATCCTAGAGCCCCAGGAGTATGAAGTCCTGCATGACAATGTACTGCATAAAGATTAAGACCAAATTTGCCATATCCATGGACTATAACTCAAGGGAGTTCACTTAAAAAAGAGGAGGCAAAATGTTCTGCACGTGCAGTATCAGTGAGTTAAGTAGCTTCAGGGATCAGAACAAAAGGGCCTAGGTACATTTTGGGAAAGGAGCAACTGAGAACGGGGGGAAAGAATGGAAGACCTTTCATCTCACATTAACCTGCTCAATCAGAAAAGCAACTTGCACTACACATTAACAGATTAGGACTCTAAGTAAGAAGCAGTACAGCATCACTAAAAAAGAGACATTAGAGAGAAATAAGACATAGAGAGAAACATAGAATGCAAGAGAGAGATCAAGAAACCAGCAAATCATAATCCAATCACTTTGGGCCACACAGAAGGCCTGCCTAACAAAGCTAGATTAACGCCTCTAATCTGTACTGGATATTTTAATTCTGCCCTCTACCGTTAGAATATGTTTTGATCTCTTGTAAAGAGTGGTTATAGAAATCCTATAGCCATGGGGTAGAGGTGCTTTAAATCAATTCAGTTAATGTGGTCTTTAATGATGAGTAACCAGAATTAAGAAGTGAAAGTGTGTAAGAGTGAGGGCAAGGCCCAGTGCTACCAAACCTCCATTGTCTGCAAGAAGGCTCACATACACACACACACACACACACACACACAGACACACACACAGCATCAAAGCAATCTGAGGGGTCATGGAAGGGATACTATGATTCAAAACTATAATGTGCATTAAATAACAGTTCTTAATAGTTAATACCATACCCAGCCTTGTGTTGAATGCCTACTATTTATTACATTTATCATGTCCCCATGATCGATAACTATTAAGCAACCTCAAGATCAAGTTGGCTAGTTCCAAGTCCATTTCCTAGTCACTAAACTCTCCTGGATGATCTCATTAGAACCAGCCAAGACTAAACAAAAAGCACAGTCAGGCTGTCTGATGAACAATTCAAAGAGTAAATATACTGGGTTTCAGAAGAAGTAGAAATCACAATCACATATAAAAAAAGTAAATTAATTGAACATTAGGTTCATTATCTACCAAGAGGCAATTTGCGAATGTACCCTTTTATTTTGGGTCTAGCAAGCATCCCACTGTGGCCACCCAGGAAGCTACATACACACATAAAAATTTTTTTAATAGAAATAATGATCAGAATGAGCATTCACACTGAGCATGGCAAGTCTACATGCAAATTCCTTGGAAGTGAATTAAATGACAATTTTTAGATTTTTGTCTTTTCTCCTTAGTAAAGACCATTATCCTGGTAAAGTATTGCTCGCAAACAAAAGTATGAAACAAAAAATATTTCTTTCTATAAGTTTTAGTGTGTTGCCACCAACTGATTTACATAGTTGTAATTTAACCATTCACTTATATTATTCATCCTGGGGCAAACATCGGTGTACAGATACAAAGAAAGAACGTCACTGTCGATGCTGACTCACAGTGGCCCAAGAAGACAAGGCAGAACTGCCCCTGAAGATTTCCTTGTCTCTCTTCCTCGGAGCAGCCAGTGCTTTTGAACTACTGGCCTTGCAGCTAGCAGTCCAAGTCGTAACCACTGTGACAGTTAAGTCACCAGGGCCCCCATGTGTAAATACTACCGTGGTTAAATTTCTACAATTTACTTCTTGTATTGGACTACTGTGTACACTAACAATATACTTAACTACATGCGTGAAATTCTCAAACGTCACTGTCGTATTCATAACTAATATGAGAAGTAACTAAATGAAGGACGTTCCAGTACCATATAAATCTTCAGTGCGTGCGCACACGCACACACACACACACACACACACACAGAAGTCGTTTAGGGTCTTTCCTCAGGACCCTAAACTCTTTTCCTTACAAAAGCAGCCTGCTTTACCTTAGCAAAGTATCTTCATGCTACTGACTTCACTGGGCTTGAGCGCCCCCTGTGACTCCGTGTAGGTGAGGAAAGCAGCATACCTCTGGGGACAGCAAAGGGCTGTGGACTAAGCACTTGGCCTAGCCCGGATAACCGGTCAGTAGTGGTCAGCTTCTTGCTGATTGGCCACTGCTCTTTCCGGTGCTCTTGCGTGGGCAGGAAGAGAAGGCGCTGCTGCCGGGCCGGGCCGGCCTCGGTCTGCTGTGTCGGGGCCGTGGCTGCAGCCGCGGGGCCGGCCGCCTCTCTCGGGGTCTCCCCTTCCTCACAGGCGCTCTAACTTTGCCCAGCAGGACAGACTTCTCCAAGGACGCGTCTCTCCTGATTCCACTTTCTGCTAAGGTGGGAACAGGCGCTCTGAGGCACTGATGATCATCAGCAATTTAGTACAGCCGGCTGAGAAGAAGGAAGACACGGAGGAACTCCAAGGCCAGGCAGAGTCAGGCTCCTGATTCCAGCCATGCCTGTAGTCTGTTAAACCCAAATCATGCCTGCTGTCATCCAGCCCATCCGAGCTGGTGGCAACGCTGCCCGTGCAGAGCCGAGGCACGCAAAAGCCATGGGCTTCCGTGGCTGGATCACTCAGCCTTGCATCGTGGGGCTACTAAGTGGATTCAAATCACCAAGCTTTTGTTCAGGGGTTGAGTGCGACCCAGTTGTATCACTTGGAGACCTTGAAGTCAGCTACTCCTTGACTTTTCAGTCATGTGCAATAATATATTTTCTTTAGCTCAAAGCAATCTCAGAGGATATTTTGTCAATTGTAACCAAAAGAATGCCGATATCTATTTCCATGGTTTCTTCTAACGGGTGAGAGTAGAGCTGATGTGTTTGATGCATCATCATTAAAGAGACCTTCTATTATAAATTCCAACTTTGGTATTTAGAAGTCATCAAGGTTCTCTGCATGCCTTAACCTGACTTTACTTAGACTAGTGCATCCCAAAGGGGGCAAGGATGTCCCACCCCCGGGGGACACTGAAACGATCCAAGGAAACTGCGAAAACAGATACCTACACTTTACTCTGGATCATGGGCTACAGTAAAACGTTTACAATTTCCAGAGGAGCACTGAATTTTTTTTAAGGACGTCAATAAGTTTGGGAACCTATAACTTAAACAAATCCAGAAGGTGACTGTCAATTTACATGCTCTCAGACTTCAGGCAGGTAGATTAAATAGGGTTGTTTTTCGTTTTGTTTTTGTTTCAAATTAGTTAAGAAATTGAAAACATCAAATAGCATTCATGAATATAATTAATTCTAAAAATATTTAGGTTTATATACTAATAAACTTTCACTCTAGGGAAGGTAGTATGACCTATCACCATTTTTCTTGGTTAATCTTGACATTATTATTCAGTTTTAGAGTCAATAGAACCAAGAACTCAGAAGGGTTTCAGAATATGCCCATTGGTAGAAGTTATCAAAACTACCAGAAAGGGCCATTGACATTAAAAAAAAAGAAGCAGCAGCAAGAAGAGGTGACTTTCAGCTAGCAAGGAAGAAAAATGAGGGTTCTGAAGTGTTTGTGGGAAGATATGTACTTTGGCTTTCATTTTCATTTCATAGGGGAAAAAATTCACCTGTGGCTTATGCTACTAAAATGTTATCAGGACTCAGTTCGTGTATATGAGACGCTCGGAATTCATTATAACAGAAAGGGTAGCCCTTGCATTCCTCAATTCATTCCATCTTCTTTCATAATTTCTCCCAATCTAAATGTGCTTAAAATATTTTAAATGGACTGTCATGAGTGTTCATTTGTATATATGTATAAAATATTGCTAAGCCAGTCACACACACCCAAATAGTAGTTTCAGTAGTCAAATAAATTAATCTATGAAATGCCAAGGCACACGATATTGAAAACACATTGGGTCAAAGCCTCTGTGGTCTCCTGTTTCTTTCACTGATCATTCTAGTTCAATGTTGATGTGTATTTTTCCAATATATCAAGAATCTCTATCAGAGAAAGAAATAACAGTCCAATTAGTCATTTTGGATGTTAGCCACCTCAATGGCAACCTAACACAATTAACTAAAGATAAAATTACACTTTTGTTTCCTGTGCTTTACTAAATGCCCATGTTCTCCCGTTCTCTCCTTCATGTACCCGCACCGGCATGGTAGTCAAGAACCTTCAAATACCAATGGGCCCAGACAAGCACTGACAACTCTATTCACTCAGGCTTGCCCCAAGTTACATGTGAAGGGTTTCAAAAGTTCGGAGACATTTTTCGTTACCTTTTAATTACATTTTTACATGAACTTTCTGAACGTTTTCCCCTCTTATCACACTGAACACTCTCCTCCCTCTGATTAATCCATCTCTCCGGGATTCCTGGGCACCATCGATGTTTCACACATACTCATCCTCTTGAATTCAGCCCCCTGCGTGGGGCCCTCTGTTGCCAAACCACCTGAAGGGTCCCTACGTTATACACAGGCCCATTAGGATCCAGTATGGCAATCTCAATAACCTATCCAAACTGTAAGCTCCCACATTTCCCACAAAGGTTACGTTTGAGTCGGCAAACAACACACAGTGTGAGGGAAGGTTGGTCTGGGCAGGATAAATAACCGAAGCATGGGTTTGATGGATCCGTTCAGGCGGTTGCTCTGCCTCCTGAGTTCTGAACTGAGTCTTTGACATGACTGTATCCATGGGGTCTCCAGATGGTAAAAGGCTTCCAATGGAGAAGAGGAATTCTTACATCCATGTCCATTTGCCTCCATTTAACCACTTTATTAAAATTATCTGCTTTGTTAAAATTAAAATTAAATAGGGTCTTAAAGCCACAAGCATTGTTGCTGGTTGTCTTTAACTTCTTTACAGTTTTCTATTCAAAGCAAATTATTTGCCAGCTTCCTTCCCTTCCTTGACAGAGTCGATAACTCCATGTATTGTCAGGGAACATGCAACAAAAGGAGCCTAATCTATGTGTCAACACAGGAAAAAACTCGAAAAGATGTACCCCAAACCGTTAACAACTATCACATCCCTAAGTGATGGAACTACTGATTATTCTCTCTTTGTTTTGCTTATAAGTAATTTATAAATTTTGTAATATATCACTATTATCATATTTGTAATTTGAAAATTTTACCTAATAAACCAAAACCAAAGTCACTGCCATTGAGTCGATCCTGACTCATGGCAACCCTACGGGAAAGGGTGGAACTGGCCCACCCCCTGTGGGTTCCTGAGACTGTAACTCTTCATGGGAGTAGAAACGCACCTCATTCTCCCTCAAAGGATCTGGTGGTTCTGAACTGTTGATATTGTGGTTAGCAGTCCAATGTGTAACCACTGAGCCACGAGGGTTCAAAACGTATTTAATGTACTTTTAATTGCAAAATTGAAAACAGCTGTGTTGCTTTAAGGCCCCATGTTTCTTTTGTTTGTTTGTTTGCCCCATGTTTCATGATAATAAACAAAACTTAATGAACTCAATTCTCGTTCTCATTAAATCCAAAACACAAATGTAAGCTGCTGGCCCTTGCTTTTACTCTTGGGCCTAGAGACTGAAGTAGACAATTCTGAACCCCTGAGCAGGACAGATTTGAGTTCTGAAAGCAACTTATATACTGCGCAGTCACGGGTCTCTGAAATAATGCACACAGCACGTTGGCAAAGAGAAAACATGGCTCATTCGAGGAACATGGGGAAGTAGGATGTTTTCTGTCAGCTTTTCCCACACAGCCAAGCCCAGTGGCACTGAAAGCAGAGTTTCAGCTTTTCCTTGAAGGGTGGGTTCAAACTGCTGACCTCGCTATTAGAAGCCCAACCTGTATCCAGTATCCCACGCAGGGCTCCCGTGTACACATGAGCACACTCATGAAGCTCAAAGTTGAGGGCCCAGTTACCGAGTTGTCCCCAAGACATAAGGACAAGTACACGTGCCTCTCCAACACTGGCCTTCTCCCGCTGCTGCCTCCCTCAGACCCAAAGGAAAGAGTGCCCTCCCAAGACCATTTCCAGAACCGCCAGTCTTTCGGCCCCTTTGCTCACACCAGTCAGGGGACTAACCTGCTTCCAGTGGGGGACCGAGCGTTATATCCCTATAAGAATTCAACAGGGAGACTCTGACTGCTGTACTGAGATCGCTGATGATTACAACCAAAAGGAACTAGCAACGGCATTTAAGAAGACATCTGTCTCCACTGGTACTGGGATTGAGCATCCAGAATATGGAGAAGAGGATCCGCCACAGGGTGGCCAGCCCAAGCACACGTGCCAGTTCCCTACAGCGACTGGATCGGCTAGGGAAGCCCAGCTGAAGGTCCATGGTGCTTTTAAGTGCTTGGGGCTCATGGAAGCTTAAGTGAGGATTTCCTGGCAATGATTCGAAATTTTTCCATTGTCCCTTATCCCAAGTTTAAAATCTCACAGCTTGTACAAGGTAAGTCAAAAAGTATTGCTGCAAAGGGCTCAATACATGCAGTCACCGAGTGGCTCCAGGTGAGTCCCCACAGGAATCCGCTTGAGTGTGGTAGTGCCTTCAAAAAGAAATGGGGGGGGATACTTTCTGTGCCATGGGAAAAATGGTTTTGATGTCAGGGCTAATATCAAATTTTTAACAAAGCTCAAATGGACATGAGTGGACATCTCCCCAAATCCACAAAGCTTTACCACAAGCTTATGAGACTGCTGCCCCATCAAAAACAACAGTTTCTAAATGGAGAGCATTTCAGGGAGACTCAGGAAGACCATCATCTTCAACGAAGGAAGGAACTGGCCCAAGTCTGGAAAGTGGTGGAAGATGACGGTAGAGTTATCATTGTCCGCTATTGAAGCTGCTAACCTCACATGGTCCTGCAGTTTCAATTATTTTTTAATCATTTTATTGGGAGCTCTTACACATATCATAACATTCCATAGTTGAAGCACATCAAGCAGTATTGTACAACGGCCACCACAATATGTAAATACATTTACATATATTTACATATATAAAAGTACACACACATTTTTTTTCTTCCTTCCTCTTTTTCTTTTTTCCCTCCTGCCCCACTATCATGTCTACCCATGGTTCACCTCTCAGTAATTCCTCTCCAATACAACCCGATTGATCAAACAAGACAAGGAAAGATAAACCCTCCTCGCCTTCAGTTTTAGAGCACTTACTGTTTCCCTGTACTTGTCATTGTTGGCTCCCCACTCACCTCTCCCACTTGCCCCCCAGAACCATCAGACCCGTCACTGTTTCCATAAGATTGCCTACCCTGCCTATTTTGTATAAATAAACACCAAACAAAAATAAATAGGCAGAGAAATAGTCACAAGACTAACAGGGATCCTGACATAGAACAGATGATTATCTCTCTGTTAGCCTGAGAGAAGGACATGGTATCAACCATCAGTCCAGTCCCCCTTCAAGATCACCACATCCTGGGTCCGCTTGCCTAGTAACCCAGGCGCCCTTTTAGCCTTCAACATTCCTGTCTGAAAGGTGAGCATCCTAACTAAACATCCCCCTTGCTATTCCTGCACTCAGGGATGGAGCAGTCTAGTGTCCCTCCCCACCACCCAGTTATGCCTTTAGACATTCAGTTTGGCCCCTTGTGAGTAACCTCCAACCAGTCCAGAAGGGGTACCAAGTGCTGCCGGCCCCCCACCAATCCAAGTCAGAAGTCTACTTTGGAGACTTTGTGGCTTTGCTCCATCACTGGTCTGTCGCGCTCCCCTCTTGATTTACCCCCTGTGTGCGGATCAGACCAGCTGCTCTCCGGAGCTGTATCTTCAGGGCTGTCATCTAGGGAGAGGACATCACATCTCGGGCTGAGGTGAGCCGCTGCAGTTTCAATTTTAGGCCGAATGTCTGGGCCTTAGCAAGCTTTTGGCATGATGGGTGCCAAAAGCATTGTGGGAAGATCAGCTAACTCAAAGGACTGATCTTTCCATCAAGTCTTTTAAAGCGAGACCAAAGCTAATGAAGATGATGTTATGAAATGAATCACAACATTGAAAACGAACATTATTGGAATCCTTCAAGGATGCAAAATTTGCCATTTCTAACATAGTATAGATTTTTTTAAAAAGAGTTCTATGGGGAAGTGTGAGAGAAAGAAGCACCGTGTTCCTTAGTGCATGGACACCCAAAAAGTACAGGACTAGATACAAGATACAACAAGAAACAGTAGCTTTGCCTTTTGATGTACTTATTTCATAAAAGCTCCTGGGATGGAACAGCATTACTATTTTCCTTACCCTCGTATAATGCACCCATCTGTGGTCCGCTTTTAACTGGGACCAGTGTCCTCCATGCAATCAAATCAAAAGAGCCCAAAATAGTAATAACAAAATAAAAATTAAGGAATATGGTCACCTAGCAACATTTCCTTAAAAGACCTAAAAGTTCCTATTGTGTGCATGTCATGGGCACCATTTCCATTTGCTCAACATTTCTCTCTCCCTCCTTCACTTCTCTTTGCTCTGCCAGAGCTGTCCACGATACGCTTTGAATGATGAATCACTCTGCCTAAGAGTGAACACATCAGCATTTTCTCCAGGTTCAACTCAGCCCAATTACTAGCACCATTTATACCCCAAGGTTTCTAAAGTCAGGCTCAATTCTCATCAACATTAGGAATCAAGAGTCCCAAAATAAACCCTACAGATTTGCTTAAGTGCTACTCTTTTCTATACAAGGTAGCTAAGTTTATAACTCAATGTTAGCGTCACAACCATCGTGTTACTGCCTGTGCTTCCACTTGCCTCTTCCCAAGATTCTCTGTCAAAATGCCTCAGACTATAAAGCCGTCGCGGGTCGTAGCACGGCCAAACCAATCTTTAGGACTTCTGGCTCTATGCCCCATTGCCAAAAATCATTACCCATATATTCTGGATAGCAGTATTCTAACATGTGGTTCAAAATACAACCTTGAAACAGGGGAGTGGGTAAAAAGACCAGATCTATTAGGAAGTCATGACAAGGAGCCTGGTTCTTAAAAAAAGAGAGTAAACTTTCTACAATGTACAGCTGTTCTAATGATTCCAATTCAGCTCTTAATCCCAAAAGTGCACCCAAAATGGGAAAGCAAATAATACTAGAGGGATGTTTATTTGTTTTATTGACTAAGCAAAGGCACTCAACTGTGCTGATCATAAAAATACACAGATGACATTGTGAAAAATGGGAATTCCAGATATTTAATTGTACTCAGAACAAAACAAGTGGAAACTGAGTGGTTTGAAATGAGAAAAGGTGTGGCCGGGTTGTATCCTTTCACCAGACATATTAAGTCTGTATGTTGAGCAGATAATGTGAGAAGCTAGATTAGATGAAGAAGAATGTGGCATCAGAATCAGAAGAAGGCTGATTACGCATCTGCAATATGCAGGCGGCCTTAAAGCATTCACCGATGAAAATGAAAGAGTACAGCCTTCCGTTTGGATCGCACCTCCGCGTGAAGAAACAAGATCCTTACAACTAGGCCAGGAAACACCGTCACGATAAACCGAGAGAGACTGAAGGCTTCAAGAATTTTCTTTTCCGTGGATCCACCATCCATACTGGCAGAAGCAGCCGCCCATAAATCAAACAGCATTACTACATTGGGCAAAGCTGCTGCAAAGAAGCTCTTTAGAGTGTCCACGAGCAGAGAGATCATGGTGTGGACTGGGGTGCACTCGATTTAAGCTGCAGTATTTTCAAGCGCCTCATATGCACGTGAAAACTGAACAATGAAAACGGAAGCCCAGAGAAGAATGGTTGCATCCAAATGACGGTGCTGGTGACGAACACTGAAAATATTACGCACTGCCAGGAGAACAAACAAGTCTGTCTGGAAGAATTACGGCCACAAATGTTCCTTAGGAGTGAGAATGACGACACTTGTCTCAGGTGCTTGGGACATGCCATCGTGAGAGACCAGTCCCTGGAGAAGGATGTAATGCCTGGTTAAAGTGGACGGTCAGCAAAAAAGATGGCTTTCAATCAGTTAGGTTGAGACAGTGGCTTCAACAGTGGACTCAAACATAATAGCAATTTGGGTTGAATTGGGTAGTGTTTGGTTCTATGAACTAATTCAGAGGCATCTAACAATACCAGCAATGTGTAAGAGACCAGCCTGTAAGTCTCAGAGGCACCTGAAGATCACCTGGGAATCAGAAGAGATAACGGAGTGCTGCTTGAGAAGATGCCAGTCTACATAGCTTCCTGCACAGAACTATTCTTACTGTCCGTTCATTAAATGCCACGTAGAAAACTGAAAGCTCCTTTGCTTTCTTGACCTCTCCAGGCTGCCCCTTTCTTGGGACTCATAAGCATTCACTTAAACCATCGTAGAAATATAATCGTCTGTTTATGACCCTTTACAGGCATTATCTAAGCCCAAATCCTGCCCTAGCACTCAGGTCATAAACTGCCTTAGTGCCCTCATAAAGCAGTGATTACACAGGACCCGAGGTCCACTGTAATGGGTGGTGCACAATTCTTGGCTCATAGCAAGCAACAAGGAAACCCACTTATCTTACCCTGCCCAGTTCCACAATCTTATTAGGATCTTTAAAATGTTACTGTCTAATCAGAGTATTGATGAGTTTGCAATGTGTTGATCCTTCCTTGTATATGATTCATATCTACATTTATATGTACATTTTATTTGGGGTTCTTTGTTGTGTTTTTGTTTCACTAACTTGCCACTGTGTTAGCTATAATGTTGAAGCAAATTAATCAGGAAAAATTTGGTCTTGGATCGGTGGCTGATTGTTTATTTTTATAAGTTCCTTAGTTGCTATCTGCCTCAGTTTCCTCACCTATGAAATAAGGAGAATAAGAAAAATGTGCTCAAGTAAGTCCATGATTTTAACCTGATAATTGTCCAAATCCTCTGCCAACTCCTTTATGTAAAGGGGGCTCTGGACTTGAGGAACAAGGAAAGCCAAAATTCATGAAAGAAACCCAAGGCTCATATGGCAGCGCCACCCAACATAAACAGTAAATGGGAAGGACCAGAAGGAGGGATCAAAAGCAAGTGACCAACTTAAGAACGAAGCTAAGACAAACTGAGGTAAAAGTGATCTGACGTTGAGGTCTAAGTATAGGTGATCTGACGTTGCTACGTGAGTACAGTCAGCAGGACATAAACCAGGTCAAGGTAAGTATTAAATACAAACATCAAAATGGTCTGCTCATCTGAAAATGAATTAAAGAGACTACCAGAAGTAGGGTGAGAGTAGAGGAATGTGTTTGCTCTCAACAAGCTTTAAGGTGGACTTACAGAAAACGGAAGGCTTTCCAAAGCAGGCGGAATACAGACACAGACAGAAAGCCTTCCTAGGGGTCCTGACGTGGTTGCAGCAGTGGCTCTCATGCCCCCAAATGGATGGATCTCTGGAGCTTCAGGAACGTTCCGTGGGATGAGGTTCCGAACATGCTTTCCTGCCAGCTCCCGCACACAGCAGTTATTTCGTAAGGAAATGCAATCCCGAGAGCAATAGTGACGGGTAGAGTAATGGAAACAAAGAGACAAGATCCAGATCCTGTTCTCAGCTCCAACTCCGATGGAGAAAATTCCCCCTTGTCCCTCTGATTCAGCTTCCCCATCTGTCTGACCCATCCAAACAGCAGGAGCCGTGAAGCAACTGGGAAAGGCACATCCAGGGATCGCAGAACTGCATTTTTCTCTCTGGCTTACAAAGATCTCTTGAGAAATGCAAAGTAATGCTAGTATATGAAATGATCTACTGATTACTATTCAGTTTGACATTTTTGAGAAGTATTACCAGCAAATTTTCAAATGCTATGATTGGGCGGGAGAGGGGAGTAGGGGAAGACTGAATTTGGCATTCTTGGAGGGAAAACCCAATCCTACACAAAATTCTCACTCCTTTTTTACCCTGTTAGCTGGTCAGTCAAAGGTGTGTATTGCGTACTACCTCCAGTGTTTAAACACCTGCAGCAAGGGGGAATTGCACACGGAACAGAAGACATATTTCTTTTCTTTTTCAACAAGCTTATCATCAGTGGTGAGCAACAAAATTAGACCTCAGGAAAAGTGACATAAACTGGAAAAGGCACAAAACCAAATCTAGAGACCTAAATAAGCACTTGTTGTCATGGTTACACATCAGGCTGCTAATCTCAAGGTCAGCCGTTTGAAACCATCATCCACCCCTTGGGAGAAAGATGGGGCTTTCCACCCCCATAAAGAATTACACTCTCGGAAACCAGCAGGGTAGCCCTAGCGTTTCCTATATGATTGTCAAGAGACGGAATCAACTCAGTGGCAGTGAGCTTGGTTTATTTATGGTTTAATCATTTTATTAGGAGCTCTTACAGATACCATAACATTCCACAGTTCAATCCCATCAAGCAGGATTGCCACCACAATCAGTTTCAAAACATTTTATTTCTCCTTGAACGCCGTGATATCAGCTCTCCTTTGTCCCCTCCCTGCCCTACCACAGGGAACCCTTGTTATTTTTCTTTTTTCTGTAATAGTTTTTTCCCCATACCTTACACAATCCAATACAACCATTCACACACACACTTCCATTGCTCAATCCCCTCCAGTGGAGTTAGATAGTCATCAACTCTATCAGCTCCCCACCACCCCCATCCACCCCCTCTTCCCATACCCTCATGTTAGATTTGAGTCCGTTCCTTCGTATAATTAAGATCATTCAGTACATGAAAGTCGAGATGGATAAGCCTTCACACACAGTAACAGGGGTAATGGTTCCCTTGGGTTAAGTATTTAATACACTCAAAAGACCTTTTCACATTTCATTGAGAGAAAAAAAAAGCATATGAATAAGGATGAGGATTTCCAAAGACAAGAAGGAAGCGAAGGGTGCACTGGGTGACTGCAAGTAAAAAGAATGAGCCGTAAAAGGAACGAAGTCGTGCACAAGGTTCACTTGCTGGCATGAGGGCATTCTGTGCACAGGACAACAGTCTGCGTTCACAGAATCTCGTGGCGTCACGGTTACATGCTGGGCTGCTAAGCATATGGTCGACAGGTCGAACCCAGAGCCGCTCCGTGGAGAAAGACAAGCGTTCGGCTCATCTCAGACACCCTGTCTAAGGCAAGGCCACTACACGTTGGAACACACTTAAAGGCAGTGGGTCTGGCTTTTGGTTTACTGACCACCCTCTTCAAGAAAGTTCTGACTTAAGGACAAATGTAAAATTGGCACCAACAAAAAAATTCAACATTCAACTGCATTGATTATCTCTTACCTCCATTCAAATATGCCTAAATTATGATTAGCATAGCCTAAATATGCTGCCCACTCAATTTCTATTATTGTGCTAACAGAAGTTTTAGGAAATGTCATTTTCAATTACACTAGAACAAAACTAATGTTGAAGGAAATGGTGCAAATTAGTCCTATTTTAACCACGTTCCTGAAAAAAACCTTAACTTTTCAATCAAGGGATCTAATATATTTATTGATCTCATTGTTGGTTATATAAAAATAAATTATAGCTATTATATAAATTCTGAACTTTTGCCTTATACTCAAGGAAAAACTGACTGTCATTTTCGTAATGTTTTATTCATCTGATCCTACTTAAAATCACACTAAAAATGTTATCTAATAGTTACTTGTGATCCCAGTTAAATTAATTTTGAAGAACTTAATTCTGAAAGTCAGTTTTGACTCAATGGCAAAGAGTAATACAAAATAAGCCTAAGGTTTGACTCAATGGAAAAGAGTAATACCAAAAAAAGCCTAAATATAAAGTTACATTCTGTGGGAATTAAATATGTGAACAATAAATATTTTCCTATGGAGTGATTACTCTAAGTCATATATATGTCTATGTCTAAGAATCCATCTTTGAAACATCAGCTGCAATTGAAATTATTTTGCATGAATATTTGAAATATCCAACAATTAGCTGTAATTCATTATTTTTCCTGTGTTATAAGTATGCTCTGAGCTGAGTCAAAAGATTATATGTCCTCATTCAAGTTCGTGGGTGTGGGAGCTGAGATCATAGGCTTGGTCAGCAACAAGGTAAATGCTCAAAAAAAGAATGAAATAAACAATGCTCTATGTCTCACTTTGGTAACAACTGGAGCCTTAAACGCTCATGAGCAGCCATCTATGATGCAACTATTGGTGTCTTCCTGTCTGGTGTAAAGAAGTGTGAGAAAACCGAGGTTCAGAGTGAAACTATCATATCAGTGCCTACTGAGCTACACAAACCTCAGTCTTCCGACTCTTGGGACCAAGACAATTAGATGGTGCCTGGCTAACACTTTCCATTGCTCTGAAAAGGATCACATTACAAGGTCCTGGATAAAGTAGGAGAAGACTGTTGAACAAAATTCAATATAATAAAAGAGACGAGGCTTACTGGTTGGATAAAGACTAGAAGAATCCCCAAGACTATGGCTCCTGGTCATCTTTGAAGTCTAGAAATAAGTTCACGCTTATGTCTCAATTTCAGCCAAATAATAAACAGGTCAATCAGGGGAACAATGACAGTATGGTACACACTGCTCAGAGTAATCATCCATCTGAAGTCACAAGGGCAGCATTCGCCTGTAGACAAAGCTCAGCTGGATTGGGAAAGAGTGAGGAATGGAAACATAAGGTCGCTATGAGTCTGAACCCACTCAGCAGCACCTAACAAAACAATACAAGTATGGATTATTTCCTTTACATGCCCACAAGCTCAGTGCTCATAAGTGAAACATGTTCAAAGACACTGTATAAAGTACCCAGAGCACAAAACTGGTAATGGGTAAATTTAAAACAAGAAAGCAATATATACGCCCAGACATATCTATATATAACTAGAAAATCCATACTTTTTCTATATATTGTGTTTCCCAATTCATTTTCTTTCTCCTGTAGATAAGGTGTACCCTTCAGAAGCCCCCATATCTCAACAGCACATCTGATCATTAATTTGATCTCTTTGAAAGTGAGGTGTGTTCAGGAGAAAACGAAGAGGGAAGGAGAGAGAGTGGAACACATCCTGGCCCACCAAGGCCGGAGGACAATAATACTGCTCAGATCAGCCAATGCACAGAGAAGACCATAAGGCTGGCCCCACTATGAGACATGATATCCCTCACTGACCCATAGCCCTACAAGGGGACAACACTGGAGACAGAGTGAGGGAATTGAGCCGAATCTGACCCCCACCCAAAGGGCAAAATCGTAAGGGTGTGCAACAGTGCAGCAAGGGGGACAGAGCGATGAAGTCCCTTGGGAATACTAAAAACAGACGTTGGGGCCAGGGCATGGCACCCCATCAGACTGGAGTGGAAAACACGTCTAAAGGTCAACACAAACAGACCTGGACCTACTTGTAGGTTTTTCTTTTTTTTTGTCTTGGGGTTTTGTTATTGTTGTTATTTTCTTCTGTCCCTCGGTTTTGCTCTGTCTTAATTTTGTGCTTCTTATTGTCTCTGCATGTCTATCTAGATAAAACAGGCAGGATAAACAATCCCAAAGAGAAAACAACCGGACAAATTGTTCGGGAGCGGGGGTGGGGGAGGACACAGGAGAGCGGGAGGCAAGGGGAAAGGAAGTGGGTGGTGTTAACAAACCCAGGGGCAAAGGAACAACTAGTGATCCAAAATCCATGACGAGGAGGGTATAAGAGGTCTGGTAGGGCTTGATCAAGAGCAATGTAACAGAGAGGAATTACTGACACCTGAATGAAGGCCAAATATGATAGTGGGACAAGAGGAAAGGAAAAGGAAATAGAGAAAAGAACTAGGGGGCAAATGCACATTCATAGAGGTCTAAATACAGGCATGTACATGTGTAAATATGTTTATATATAATGATAGGGGAATAGACCTATGTACATATATTCATATGTTAAATATTAAGGTAGCAGGTGGACATTAGGCCACTACTTAAGTACTCCCTCAACTTTGTTCTAATAACCTGGCATTCTGTTATTCTCAGCTTCCTGACATGATTGCGGAAGACAAAATGTGTGCGTAAGCAGATGTGGTGAAGAAAGCTGATGGTGCCTGGCTATCAAAAGATACAGTGCCTGGGGTCTTAAAGGCTTAAAGATAAACAAGCGGCCATCTAGCTCAGAAGCAACAAAGCCCACATAGAAGAGGCACACTACCCTGTTTGATCATGAGGTGTCGATGGGATCAGATATCAGGCATTAAAAGACCCAGAACAACAAAAAAATCATATCAATGAGAATAAGGGGGGAGTGCAGAATGGAGACCCAAATCCCATCTGTAGACAGTTGTACATCCCCTTACAGAAGGGTCACAAGGAAGAGACAAGCCAGTCAGGGTGCAGTATAGCACTGAAGAAACACAACTTTCCTCTAGTTCTTTAATGTTTCCTCCCCCCACTACCATGACCCCAATTCTACCTTACAAATCTTGCTAGACCAGAGCATGCACATGGGTACAGATAAGAGCTGGGAACACACAGAATCCAGGACAGATAAACCCCTCAGGACCAATAATGTGAGTAGCAATACCAGGAGGGGAAGGGGAAGGTGGAAGAAGAAAGGGGGAACTGATCACAATGATCTATCTAGAATCCCTCCCAGGGGGATGGATAACCAAAAAAGTGGGTAAAGGGACACCTCATTCAGTGTAAGACATGAAAAAATAATAATAATTCATAAATTATCAAGGGTTCATCAGGGAGGAAGGGAAGGAAATGAGGATCTGATGCCAAGGGCTCAAATAAAAAGAAAATGTTTTGAAAATGATAATGGGAACAAATGTACAAATGTGTTTGACACGATGGATGGATGGATGGATGGATGGATGGATGGATGGATGGATGGATGGATGGATGGACAGATGGATGGATTATGATAAGAGTTGTAAGAGCCCACAATAAAATGATTTTTAAGTGAGGTTTGTTAGCATAATAACAATGTTTATTTCTGTTTCTCAGATAACCGAGCCTTACACATGACCAGATGCATTCCAATGAGGACTAACTTTTCTTACACTAAGTTTTTAAGTGAGCCAGTATTTCCTTACTTTTAAACCTGCTATTCATTCTATTTTCTCTCTCTCTCTCATTTTAAATGGTTTTAAGGGTTGGCTGAATTTATTCCAGAGCACAGACAATCTTGTTGGTTTTGAATCTCGGGGTTGCAGATCTGTTTAATAAGAGTCAGATGATAGCACCGAGACACCGACAGGCACAGTTGTGTACAAAATGGATGCTATGACTTTAGAAATTAATTTCTTTGAACCCATCAGCTTTCAAAACTACAAAAAAGGACATTCATTCCAGAGAATAAACTAACCTCCCTAACCCCCCCCCCGCACCCTGTACATCCCTAAGCCTCAGTGTGGGTGTGCATTGGGAAAAGACCATCCATAGAACTGCACACATACGCACAGAATGTAAGAAGTTAAAAAAAAAGGCAACGAACCAAGAAACATAAGCATTTTTAAGACTGTTTAATGACCAGGGTCAATACTCGTGGATGGTAATGCAGTTCCCTGCCTGGAGAAGGGTGCCTTTCTAGTTTACAGTCCCATCTAGGAAGCCTTAAAGACTCATGGGACTGGAGTTTTAAATGGCCTGGTACCACCAAGGTGACCAAGGGACCACTGTGCTTATGGACTGAAGTCACTAATCTCCAACAAGACGAAATACGTCAAACAAGTGCTCTAGATGCGCATCTCTTAGCAACATATTCCTTTCCCATTGAAAACATTTTCAGACCTTGTTCAGACCTACAGTAGAATTGCTCAAAAAGAGAGCTTTTTACTGAAGTCCAGAAATATTCAGAAAGACGAGTTCCTGCACTACTTCCAGTACAACGCTGTTCCCAAAGTAAGACTGCCAGCGAGTCACTTCGAGCCAGAGGGCAATAGTCTGTCAAAACAATCTGCAAACGTTTATTTTGCTGCCACATCAGCTGAAACCAGTTCCTACGGAGATACTGACACTCCCATAATGTGGATTCATGATTTTGTTGCTGCAGAAATTAATAACCGTAACTTTTATGTTGTAAATGGTTTGAATTGCCAGCACCGTGCTACCTCCAACTGGCTGAAAATAAAGCAGTGCACAATTTGACTGGCTCTCAAATGCAGGAATGCCTTTTTCTCCGCAGCTTCGATCCTACCTACTGTCCCGGAGATGGCAGCTGCCATTCTTTATGCCTCAAATACATTAGAAGGGAACCTTCAAGTTTTTCTCTCAGGGATAAAAAACTAATGCTTCAGAGAAGTTTGTCACCAAATGTGTCACATAAAATGTCTATGTGATGGCCGTTAAGTTTTCCATTTGACAAGCTAATCCTTGAGTCTAATACACCTAGTGTCCCAAACAAAATAAAACTCACTGCTATCCAATCAATTGTGACACACGGTAGAAGATATTTGAGGCATTCGCCAAGGCATGAAATGCCGTTGTAAATATCTTTTCAACTGTCAAGACTACCATAAGTTGAACATGTAAAATCAACTGCCCTATGGAAAATGAAGGTGGATGACCAAAGAATTGATGCCTTTGAGCTGTGATGCTGGCAAAGAATACTGAAAACATCATGGAATGCCAAAAAAACAAATAAAGCTGTCCTGGAAGAAGCAATCAGAATATTCCTTAGAAGAAAGGACAGTGGGACTGTATCTCGCGTACTTCAGACATGCTATCAACCAATCTCCAGAGAAGGAGGACCTCACGTTCCGTGAAGTAGGGAGTGTGCAGAGAGAAGCCCTTGACAAAATGAAGTGACCCGGGGCAGCAACCGTGGCTCAAACTTAGCCGTGTGGTCCAGGCTGGACAGGACTGGACAGGGATTCTCGCTTTTGCACATAGGGTCACTCCGAGTCGGACCTGATTTCCCAGCACCTAACGATGACAACAGTGTGTTTATTTTAGGAGGAACACAACCAAAAAGTTCCTTATGTGTAAGGATGACGAGGTCACTTACTTTGTACATGTCATAAGGAAAGATCAATTGTGAGAGAAAGACACTAGGTTGCATAAAAGACATCACATTTGATGTTAGCAAAATTGTGGAAAGCCGTCACTGATGTGGGTCCCCATAATAGTCCCACAACAGGCTCAAACTACCAGGGCCCGGTAACATGTCTTTCTGTTCTACACAAGCCATCATGGGTCACAGTCAACTTGGCAGCAACCCACACCATGTTGATTACAGTAACCATGTTCCTCCTCAGCCAAGTGAAAGTGAGGCTTCAGGTAAGTACTGTATGCTTCTCTTGTACTTCATGCTACAAGAGAATGGTCTAAACGAGCGGTCCTCAACCTGTCGGTCGTGACCCCTTTGGGGGTTGAACGACCCTTTCACAGGGGTCGCCCGATTCATAACAGCAGCAAAATTACAGTGATGAAGTACCAATGAAAATAATTTTATGGTTGGGGGTCACCACAACATGAGGAACTATATTAAACGGTTGCAGCATTAGAAAGGTGGAGAACCACTGGTCTAAATCAATTTCTGCTATAAGATTTTCCAATGTCGTGACCTGCAGCCAAGTATGACCACCTTTCATAAAGGACTTTCAGTTTATTGTCATAATTGTCCTATGATCATGTCGTGACATGATCAAGAGTGTCCATCTATTTTCTCAGGAAACCAAGCCAAAGCTAATATATTTTTTCAGTTCAAAATACTTAACTCCCTTCTCAACCCTGTGGAAGTGTGCACTATTTGAACAGGTTAGCGCTGCCTAAATTTTGGCTACTTGCAACAATATTAGATTTGTTCTATTGGACATAGAATTGGGAGAAAAACAGAGAGCTCTGTGGGGAAGGGAGGAACCTAGAAAAATCACCCAAATTCCTCATCTCTCGAGATTCAGATAGGCATTATTTGGCTTGTCAAATTTGGTAAACTCCACACGATTCATAGTATTACTAAATGCATTTGGCTTATCCAATCTCCCTTCAATAGCATGGATGACTAGGGTTGATTATGATTATACAAAGTACATGTAGTCAGTGATCATATCAGGTTTTCTTAAAACTTCTTCAGAAGTACCTACTATGTGCCATAAACTTTATCCACATTGTAATGCTCTGGGTGAACTCACATTTTAAAAAGAAAACTCACAATGAAAACAGAGAATTACCCACTAACGAGTTATTCATTCACCTAATCAATATTTATTGAGCATCTATAGTTATATTCTGCCCTTACTAGGCACTGTATTAGCATATAATTTTTGTAGTATTTTCAAAACTTGCAGTTCTGTGTACCTGGAGAATAGAACCTGAAAATGTGATAAGGGGGAAGAAATGAGACTATAAAAGTAAATGCAAGATATATTATAAATGGCCTTATGTACTTTGATAATGCATCTGCAGTACCAGTAGGGAAGTATTAAAGGAATTCAAGCAGCGAGGGGCAAAGTAAGACTGGGTTTTAGAAAGCTGTTCAGGACAGCGCCGGTGGACGGTGAGTCGGAGGTAGAGGGTCAGTTCTTTCCACCATGCATGCATCTCCACAGCTGTGCTTGGTAGCCATGGACACCTATTCAGATCCTTCTCCTCTTTGCTTCTCAGCATGTGTTTTTGTGTGGGTGTGTGTGTTATTTGTCTTATTGGCATATAATTCGCATCTCATCAATCAGTCAATCATATTAAGAATTGTACAATCGTCACCACAATCAATGTCAGAACACTTTTCGTCTTGTACTCACTGGTGTTAGTTCCCCCATCTTCCCTAAGCCATCCCACCCTTTCCAGTGCCAGTTACTATCTGTATACATTTACCTATCCTGGATTCCATACACAGAGACGCATACAAAACACAAACAAATAACAACAACAATGGCAAATGAAATGGGGAAAACCTCAATTGAAAAGAAAGTAGAAAATGTAAAAACTGAAACAACTTTAAATTGGGTCAAAAGGGAGATCAAGTGACAAGGTGTAACAGTTTACCTTAACTACAGCTGCCACGTTCGACTTTACAATGCTCTGTGTCTGGCAGCAGGAAGATCCACGCCCTTGGACTATGGCAAGAGGGGCTTCACTCAGGCTTAATTTATGTGGGGACCTTGCATTGGATTTGGGGCTTCCAGAGTCATCCAGGGGCTTCTGCAAACCGGGGGCTCACAGTTCAAGCTCAGATACCATTCCCTCCTTCAGATTTGATTTTATTATTTACAATTCTTGGATCACACAGGCTAGTGTGCTTCTTCCATGTGGACTTAATTAATGCTTCACTTAAATCAGCGGTTCTCAAACTGTAGGTCACGACCCCTTTGGGGTCGAACGACCTTTTCACGGGAGTCACCTGATTCATAACAGTAGCAAAATTACAGTTATGAAGTAGCAGCAAAAACACTTTTATGGTTGGGGGGTTTACCACAACATGAGGAACTGTATTAAAGGGGTGCGACATTAAGAAGGTTGAGAATCACTGAATTAGATGGTGGCTTGTTTTAAGCCAAGCCTGTAAGACCCCCAACACTATTCTTTCTGATAGCCGGGCACCATCTGGTTTCTTCACCACACTTTACTACAGCACCCATGTCTCCAGGCAACATGTCTTCTTGGGGATGTAGCAGACTGCTTCCGTTTCTTTTCATCAATCTGGAATTAAACTATCCTCCTTCAAATGTGTACTCAGCATTTATTTTGGAACCGTTTGTAAATGCACAATTTTGATTCATCAGACAACATATCATAAAATTAGCATATTTCCATTGATATGCCTCAACTCTAAAAATATTGAGATAAGAGTTTGGTCTCTGTGAGACAGAACCGACTTGACATATCTGGTCGTGGTCCAATAAATGGAGCTGCTGGTCTGCTGCACACCGTTTAGGAAAGTAATGCAAAATCATGGGTGTGTGTTTCATCAGCTACTATCATTCAAAATTCATCATTAGTAACCCTTGACAGTCAGTTACATTGAGATAAGAGATGTGTTTCATTGATAAAAGTAACATCTAAAGGTTAATATACTGGTCAGCCAACCTTTGAGCAGAATTTTCCAAATCAACCTGAAAATAGGTTTATCATACGCATCTGGGTTAAATAAAAACACAGATTACCAGGTTCCTGAGTGTCAGCCATTCACTCAGGAGGGGGTGATGGAGTGTGTCGGGAATCTGCTTTTCAAATGGCCTGGGTGAAGTTAAGAATTAGGCTAGTTTGGGAAACCGTAAATCGTAGCTGCCATAATGAATTTATCATGAAAGCAGCATTAAGCACATGTTTTTTTCTCTTAAATACTTTAATAAAACCTAAGCAATCACTTTAAGTAATTGCCACCCATTTAATGTTTACTGAAACCATTTACAACTGACTCGCTGGCCCTTTCTAAGCGCTCCAGGCTAACTTGGCTTCCCCGCGCACTAAACAGTGTGCTAACTATTAATAAGAGTGCCGAAAAATCCGGAACTGGAGGTCATTTTAACATTTAAAGGGACCACCAGGAAGCATGACTTGTAATTTGCAAACACATGTGAGCTCCTTCTGGCATTAACGAGGACTTTACACTCAATGCTATAAAGAAAGACCAGGTCATGAACAAGCAATGTACTTCCAACAATAAGTACACTGAAAACACCTTCTTTTGTTCCCAATGTCAATCAGGAAACATACGGAAAAATATAATTTTCCCAGTTATCCAGGAATTTTTCTGAGGCAGCATTTCTGATAAATGAAATCTGAGCAAAGACACATGTACATGAAATTATGGATATCTATTCCATTATTTACTATGTACCTGGCACACTGTAAGTTCTTTTCATAGTTTTTTTTTTCATTCCATAATGTTCTACATCATTCTGTCCAGTTGACAAATGAAACTGAGTCATAGAGAAGTTAAGTAAACTGCTCAAGACCTAACAGCCAATGGCAGACGGAGCCAGGGCTGTATATCCAGCTGCATAGCCTCTGCTTTCCGCCCATCGAAGGTGCCGACTCCCAGGGAAGAGCCCATTCGTACGGGGTGTGAGAGAAGCAGGGGAGCAACGCAGGACCAGAAGCTTGGAAGGGGCTCGCTCAGCCAACAGCACAAGCTTGCAAATCACCATCGAATTCTCTTTCCGAGAGTCTACAGTGTGTTCAAAACATGAGAGATGGATACTACAGGCATGGTCCCTCTTCCTCGTTGCTCAATTCAATTGTCATCTCTCCCGTGAGGCCTCCCAGACTCCAGGAAATAGTAATCAGTGTCTCCCAGGGGAGTGCCCACTGCCACCAAGTTAATTCCATTCATAGATATCAAAGATTTCCTTTACTTGGGTCCACAAGCACGGCCTGTGGAAGCAGCAGTCAAGAAATGAAAGCGGTCTCACATCAAGGGAAGTGGCTGCAAAAGACCTCGAGAGTATTAACAGGAACGAGGTCACCTTGACAACTAACCTGGGCCTGATCCAACCGCGACATTTTCCGTCGTCTTGGACATGTGGGAAATTGGAGAATGAACACAGAAGACCGAACAAATGGATGCCTCTCAACTAGGATGGTTTAGTCAAAGAATGCTGACCACTCGCTGGGTTGTCAGAAGAACAAACGCTTCTGTCTTGGAAGCAGTACAGCCAGAATGCTCCTGGGAAGCATCGGGGCCTTCTGTTCTGGTCGTGTTATCGGGGGGCCAGTCTGTAGATGAACAGCGTGTGCGGGAGAGTAGAGGGCCGAGGTAAAGAGCTCAGCATTGGGCAGTGCCACCGTGCTGCAAAGGTGGGCTCGAGCATTCTGAAGGACTCACCATGCGCCGGAACCAACTTGGCATCAACTGGTTTGTCTTCGGGGGATTCTGGGTGTTTCTCTGGCTTGTATGTGGTACACGGTGACTTCGGTGCAGTGTTCGGTCTACAACCCTGCATGCATTACACCCGTCTTCTCAATTGTCAAAACGGCGGGTTGGCATTTTACCAATACATGATGCGACGCAGAATTTTGTTCCTCTCTCAATTTTATACTGTTAAAAACCTTTGCATGTAGGGACCAGGGCCTCCCTTACTTACTGCGCCAAATCATGCTGAAAAACATCTTTGCAAGAGACCACTTAGTCTTCAGAGCAGCCCTCGGAAGCAGTTTATTTTTAAAATGAAGGTTTAGAGAGATCAAGTCACTTGCTCAAGGTTACACAGTTAGAAATAGACCGAATTGGGACGTAAATCTAACTCTAAGCCCCACACTACTGACCCTGTGCTATTTGGGGGCTCTCAGAGATAAAAAGCAAAGCTCGGCCACCACCTACTACTTAGGCGACCTTGCGTTTACTTTCTCTGGCCCTCATTTTAATCATCTATGAGGCTAGTGATGAGAATTCACAGGAATGGTGTGAGGATATGATGCGGTACTGACTTGAGAGAGAAAGTCACATGGTAGGTGTCCATAAATGAATATTGTTTAGGCCACAGGACCAAATTCTGCTGAGCTAAACTCATCACTTTAGTTACTAACTGACTAGATCATAGAGCTTCTACTCAGCGCTGGGCTGTGCAAGTACCTGTCAGGCTGGGGGCTCCAGGCGTGGCACAAAACTCCAGGGTGTAGATGATAAGGAGGCTACGGTGAATGCAGAGAGCTGCGGAGGGGCATTTTCCTACCACGCCGTTTTAGATCCCCGTCTAGTCAACCGAGGTGCTACACTACAAAGGTAACAAACTAGCCCAAAGCCCACTCAGTCACTGGGAAATCTGGAACCGCTTGGTAGCTTCGTATTCTACTCGTGTGTTCAGTCGCCAGGCTTCCACACTAGCGTGGCTCTTTAACTAAGCGCACTTCAAACTCAAACCATGTTTCTACCAGGAGAGGACGGATTCAGGAGACCTGTTCTCAGACTGAGGCTCCACAGAATATCAGCTCCGTGAAACCCACCGAGGTCTGCCGGTGCGTGGGATGGAGATGAAGGCGCCATCCCGCAGGACCATGGAGACAGGGGGTTAAATGAGATAGCGCACAGCAATGACTCTAGCCAGGAGCCAGGCCGACAGCAGACACCTGCAGGTGAAGCTGCACAGGCTGCTCTTCAGATTCAGCACAATAAAGAGCTCACAGAAGGAAAGGAGGGAGAGAAGGAGAGTAAAGGGGAGGGGAAGCAGCAGAAGTGGGAGGGGACCAGAACAGACCAAAAGGGGGTGGGG
Source organism: Tenrec ecaudatus (assembly GCF_050624435.1). NCBI lineage: Eukaryota > Metazoa > Chordata > Mammalia > Afrosoricida > Tenrecidae > Tenrec > Tenrec ecaudatus. Next base: position 153,227,519 of record NC_134532.1, read on the forward strand.
GACACATTTTAGGTTTTCTGGGCACAATGCTATTGAGAAAGAGTAGACCAGCTTCAAAGCACATGCAATCTGATGAGTTTGAGGCAGGATTACCATGTTAAATGAGGGTCTTGCATTCACTCCATCATGGGGTTGGGCCGCTAACTTCAAGGTCAATAGTTCGAAACCACCAGCTGCTCCACAGGAGAAACGCAAGGTTTGCTACTACTGTAAAGATGGGCAGTCTCTGAATCCCACCAGGGCAGGACTACCCTGTCTGCGGGGGTTGCGAGGAGCTGAGTGGACGTGAGGCTGTGTGTTTGAGTTGGGACAGAAATGGTCATTCCTACAGCTGTGTTTCAGCCATGGATACAGGAGAGTTTTCCAAAAGGGGGTCCCTGGGAAAGCTGTCCAAAGAGAAAAAGCCCCTGTACGTAGCAGCTGAAAGGCCTTCTATAAACCCTCGAACAGAGATACGTGTGTAGCACTGATAGGCACATTGTGTTGTTGTGGAAAAGTGCCGCAGATACGGAAGTGCAGTTAGAGCTAATTATATTCTAAGTGAACAATCCGCTTTTCTTGACTCACAGAGAAGCACATGTGAATGATTAATCTACCCCACCTCCCCTTGTGGCATTTATTTCTCTCTCTATCTCCCTCTCTTCTGGTAAATCCTCAGATGTGCATCTGTAATCTTATGAGATGTATAAATTTCAATCACTATCAAATTCATAGGTGAGATCAAAGTAAAACAAAAGAATGAGCTCTGACATGAATCACTTTAGGAAGAGAAAAATCCTGGCACAGTATGATTTTTATACCTTCCTTTTTAGGCACAGGGAAGCCCTAGTAACGCCGAGGTTAGCCACTGGGCTGCTAAATGAAAGCTATGGGTTCAAACCCACAGCTGGTCCGTGAGAGACAGATGTGGCTATCAGCTTACAGTAGTTACAAAATCTGGTGTCAATTTGTGAAGGGGTGGAGTCTACCGTGTCAATCAGGTTGCAGCTTGGTGACCTCATTTGGTGGCACCACAGAGATAAATAGCTCATTGGAGGCCAGACACACAGACACTCTGCCGACAAGACACATGGAGCTACACTAGAGCCTTGGAGCTGGAGGAGCCATGTGGAGACCCTGCCAGCACTGAGATGCTTCCACTGCCACTGGACCCACAAGACTTCCACCCACCGGCCCGTGATCTTCCTGCATTCACCATCAACGCATGTGTTTCATGAGTCTGAAGAGGAATTTATAGATTGGTATCAGACATATGGGCTAATATTGGACTTATGGACTTGATTTGGACTGGGCTAGGATATTTTTCTCAATATGCAACTGCTCTTTTATATAAAACTCTTACACATAGGAGTGTCTATGAATTTGTTTCACTATTCCACCCGGACTAACAAACAGCTGCAGCTTCCAGAAGGATCAGACCTGGAACCCCCATCGGGCAGTCCTGATAGGTCACTGAGCAGCAGAATCAACTCAACAGCAATGGTTTGGGTTTCTTTCCTTGCAGATGGTTAAACACCGTTTCCAACAAAATATTGTAACCTCCAAAAATCCATTACTACAAAAAAGTGAAATCACTTAAGGAACTTTCGTTTTGTAGGTAGAGTACACGAGGCAATGCATTCCCAAACACACGATTAGGCCTAAAATGGAAATACCCCCCTTTCCTACATGGTCACAAAGCCCCAGTCTTCCTGTTCCCTGCGGGTTACATAATAAAGGCTGGTGAAGGGCCTACGAAATGCATACATCTTATCTGGAAGCAGGCTGCCAAAAACTACACATGCAAGACAGAGTGCCTATCTTTCCAGAAACTCAGCATAACAGGAAGTGAGAGTGTAAATAGTAACCAGCCATCCAGCAGGGCACTTCAAAGAGAATGAGCTAGAGATAGTCCCGTTCAGTTCAAGATTTCCCGGCCCATTCTCACGGATCTCCTTAGTAAAAAAATGTTTACTGTCTGACATATTTAAAGCTAAGTCTCATGGATAAACAGTATCTGCCACCTGAATATTTTATAAAAAGAAATAAACAGTCATTGTGGCCATAGAGAAAAATTAAAAATTCATGGGACCTTAGATCTGGAAGTAGGTTGGAAATTATATACAAGTCTCATCTTATAAATAAGAAAATGGGGATTCAAGTATCAGAAACTAGCGCAGGTTCAATAAGTTATTAGCAAAATCAAGACAAAGGGAAAAGATTCTTTATTTTCAGGAAGTTGTTCTTTCAACCACTATACAGCATCCTTTTACAATAGCCTGGCTATTTCTGAAATTCTCAAATATTTCCTTTGCAAAGACAAATTAGAAAAAATGGAAGGAAGGAAGGAAGGAAGGAAGGAAGGAAGGAAGGAAGGAAGGAAGGAAAATCACCGCTACTTTTGAAATCCACAAGACCAAATACACAGGTCCAAACTCATATATGTACTTCCTCTCCATTCCTAAAAATAGTCATTCCCTACACCTTGAAAGTAAAATAATGTAACATCTTACTAAGCTATATCTTCTGCAATACAGCACAGAACCAGCCACCAAATACAGAGAACCAAACTGTGAATGTGTCGGACTTATCAGAGTAGAGCACCTGTCTTCAAAGGCCCATTTCCTATAGCCTAGACAATAGGGAGGCTGGTCAGTGGCCAGTTGGCTTAAGTTTCATATCCTTCTGCCATTTTTCAGTCTCACACATAGTAAGATTAAATCTCTTAGCTCAGTTAACTGAACAGTTCATTCAAGCCCATCATAAAACTTTTCATTGGGAATGGAAATGACCCTCACATTAAGGACATCTAGATAAAAAAGGAGAACATCTAAGGTGTGGGATGTTATGCCTTGAAAAAACATGTTATAAAAATAAGCATAATCATCTAAACCAATGAATACCATTTGCCATGATTTCCCTAAGGTTGTACCTCTGAGGACCTGTTCAGTTGAAAAGCTAAGAAATTTCCCAATGGGAAGAAAAAACAAAGAAGTTTAAGATGAACTCAAAGATGACATAAACCCAAGCGCTCATCTACAAGGCTACCTGGAGGAAAAGCAGACCCCAACCAAAAATCAGGAACCATTTGACAAACTGGGAAACACAGCCCCTACCCACAGCTGACCTTGAACTCCTTCCTGTGGACGCTTTCTAACCTGAAGATGCCCCCGTGTCAAACTGAGGAAACATCTTTTCCAGAAAGTGAAACTCACGTTAGGAAATTCTGGTTCTCCTTTCCTCTAGTGTTTAGTGTCTAACCAATGGACTCTACAAGCTAAATCATTTAAACTGAAACTAAATCATTTCTCAGGGGGAAAAAGTGCAATGTACATTTGCCTATATTTGTTAACTTGGTGAACCACACACAGAAAAATACTGTTTTAAAAATTGTTAAATACTATACTTTAAGAATCAGTACAAGTTATAAACCATGACCAAACAATAAGAGTTGAACTCAGTCCTCCAAAATGCAGTCTTTCACCAGGTAGTGGAGAAATGAAGACTCTTGATCTCCTTTTTCCGCCTCCCTCCATCTCTACCCAATGTTACCATGCACCCCAGTAGGCACACCGGGCTTTTCACGATGAAGCAGTCGCTCCATGAAATGACCCCCAACCACTCAATTTTTTAAAAAATCAAACCCATCCCCATTGAATTGATTGCAACTCACAGGGACCCTATACAGGATTTCCAAGATTACAAATCGTTATGAGAAGTCTGACACCCCTACCTATCTTCCACGAACGACTAAAGGAGGAAATCGTACATCTGACTGTCCTCTCTGTAACGAAGACACCCATGCGGCCTGAGTACCGTCGATCACACTGGGAAGAGTAAGTTCAAAATAATAGCAATACTTAATATTTGCAACGGAGTTTACAGTTCACAGTATGTCTTTAAATACATAAGCTCGGTTTAAGTTCACAAGCCCCCACAGAAATGGAAAAGAGAAACAGAATCTCAGCAGGGTCACAGTGCCACGAACGGGGCAGGAGTCAACTTTAAATTAGGCCCTCTAATTTTAAATGCACAAGATCAGGAGTCCAAAACCCCCAGCCACATCTGGGACGAACAGGACTTCCACTCCCATAAAGAGTTACGGTCTTAGAATCCCACAGAGACACTTCTACCCTGCCCCGGGCGGGCAGGGGGGCGTGGGGTCGGGTGTCACTCAAGTCAGCAACAGCACAATGGCAGTGAGAAACATGCTCTTTACACTTGAGTAAAATATATACAAAAACGGATGCATTGGTAAATCTAAACTAAGTTTAAAACATGGCAGGGAAGAGAAAGGAGGGACTGAACAATGAGCACATGGAAGAATAAACGGCTCCAAAATTGACTGCAGGGATGACTGTACACTTCTTTTTAATAGGATTGGACTGCTGAATTGTATGATATGTGAGGTATATGCCAATAAAACTTCTAAAAATAAATTATAACCCAAAAAAGCATACATATCAACCAGAAAGGTACACATAAGGACAAGTAATTGTCTTCTCCAGATATAGCCACACATGAAATAAAAGCTCTGGTGGCATTGTGGGCTATACATGGGGGTGCTAACCACAAGGTCAGCGGTTCAAAACCACCAGCTACTCCATGGGAGAAAGATGAGGCTCTCTGCTCCTGTGAAGATTTCCAACCTTGGAAACCCACAGGGGCAGACCTACTCTGTCCTATGTTGCTGCTGAGAGTGAGAATGGGCTTGATGGCCGTGAGACTGAGTGGCAGTCTTTCACAGTGAGTGTGCGATGTGATTTTACCAAGCAGTTCTATGAAGCGACAAGGCCAGCTGCAGTGGGCAAGGACATAATGGATTCAGTAAGCAAAAGAAGCACCCAGTATCTACCTGGCGAAGGAAACCCATTCCATGATGCTGCTAGTTTACAGTACAAAGGTTGTAGCAGCATGCCACTGGGCAGGGCACAGTTAACGCAGATTCTTCAAGGACTCTGCCCCACAGCCAAGTCTCTACCGGGGTTTTACAAGGACTCCTTTGTTTGGGGCCCCCCTCCCAACACATGGGAAACTTCAGAACGCCTCTTGCCACTGAATGCAGCTAAGCTGAGCCACTTGGTATTACTGGCTCTCAAGGGTGGCCAGCCAGTTGAGCCAAGACATATTTCCAATACTTCTCACGCCGGCAAACAACCTATACTTTGTAAAAGCTGGTCCTTTATCTTTAGTAAAAGATTAGGGAAGGTTTTTTACCAATAATACTTTAAAATCCAGCTGATATGAGAGAGCCAATTACTATCCAGTGATAATTTCTTATTTTCTGACCTTTATTTTCTATCCTCCAGCCAATTAGGCAAATTGGTAGGTCTGAAATGACAAGTCCACAAGAACAAAATATTCTATTTCTCACCAAAGTAAATTTTCAAGTATGTGTATAAGTAGAGAATTGTTTAAGATGATCGACTCAGAACATGCTAAATGTACACAAGTAAGCTATTTAAATTCCCTGCCCCTCACCCCATCCACTGGTAACTACTATTCCTCTTTGGTCTACAAGAATTTACCTATTCTAGATAAGTCCAATGGAGGGGATATGATAAAATCGCCCATCTGTGTATGCCTGATTTCACTTAAAGTTTCTATGTGTTGACATATATCAACATTTCTCATTAAAGCAGAATAATATCAAATTGTATGTGTATATCCCATCTTGTCTGTTCATCTTTTCAAGGCCACCTGGGCTGTGTCCGCCAAGTGGGCTATTGCACACAATGTGGCAATGAACATTGATGTCTGTGGGTCTGTTGGAGTCCCTGCTTTCAAGTCTTTGTGGTATTATGTCTAGGAATACAATTGCTGTGCTGTATTTTCTATGTTTAACTTTTTGAGGAAATGCACATTTGTTTTTCAGAATCATTACACCATTTTACATTCCCATCAGCAATGTACAACCATTCCTATTTCTCCATACCCTGACTATATTAGTTATGTTTTGTGGTTTTTTAGACCGGCCATTGCAGTGGGTGTGCAAAATCTCATTATGGTCTTGATTTGCATTTCTCTAATGACTAACTAAGTTTAGCATCTTTTCTCTGTTTATTGGATATTTGTATATGTTTCTTTCTAGAAATGTCTATTTCAATATTGCCCTTTTTAATTTGGGTTGCTGGTTATTTTTGCTGTTGGGTTTTAAGAGTTCTTTATGGATTTTAAATGCTTGTGAGATAGTTCGTAAATATTTTCGTCTACTCTGAAGGTTTCCTTGCTACTTTGTTGATAATGCCCTTGCTGCATAAAAGCTTTTCGTTTTTATAAAACCCAACTTATTTTAGTTGTTGCTACTCATGCTTCTCGCATTTGATCTATGGTCTCAAAAGCTTACGCCTAGATTTTCTTCTAAGAGTTCTATGGTTTTAGCTCATGTTTAGATCACTGGTTCATTTTGAATTAATGTATATGATTGTTAGGCAGTTTGATAAAATTATTTCTAAATCCTTCGACATGAGGAAATCCAGTTGTTTTTAGAGCCATTTATTTGTTAGAAACTTCGTTTCCCCATTCAGTGGATTTGGTAGCACTATCAAAAATAATGATGCCTCATTGAGGTGTGGCCTTTTGTATAAAGGAGAGAAACCAAGCAGAGTTGGATCCTCTTTGGCCTTTTGAATTCTGAGATTTGGCCTTGATCTACTCTCGCCTGCCCATTCAGGAGTCATCAGCGAATTCCCAACTGAGAATTCATTTGGCCAACTTCGGATTCATTTACCTCTGTAATCTACCAGCCTGTGTACCCTGAAGTCTCTGTTTCTTCATCTTGCTTCAGGTTTGTCAACTTCCAAGAGCCAAGAGAAGCCTCACTTACTTATTTGGACTTAACTATTCCTACAACTGTTCAAGCCATCTCTGGATATAAATAAATCTCTTTCTACATACAACATACACAAGCATCCCTGCTTTTACTTCTCTGGAGAACCAAACCAAACAGAGGCTGTTGGAATTTTAATAGGAATTCTACCTGCAATTATTTTTGATAGACATGGCATCTTAACAGTATTAAGTGTTCCATTTATGAACACAGGATGTTGGTCCAGCATTGTTTAATCGTTTTTCTGGTTTTAACCTCTTTGACTAAATTTATTTCTACGTATTTTATTCTTTTCCATGGTATTGTAAAAGAAGTGGCTCTCTTAATTTCTTTTCAGATTGCTAGTTCCTAATGTACTGAATCACAACTGGTCTGTATTTTGATCTTGTACTTAGCAACTTTTCTGAGTTTACTTATTAGTTCCAGTTGCTTTCTTGGGGACACACTGGGATTTTCTATTTGCGGTGTCATGGCACCAGTGAAATAAGCCACTCTTTGAAATGAGGAAAACATTCAGGAGAAAACTCACTGCAATCTGTAGAAATTATCAGCTCCAATGTTAGTTTCCCAAATTCTTTTTTGATGTCTAAAATGTTACGATTTAGGTCTGTCTAAAAGTCACTAACGGCCCCCAAACAGGAAATGCATCCAATTCTATAAAAAAAAAAAAAACTGGATAAAGCTAGAGCTTTGCCATTGATCCAGGCACCACTCCTACCAGAAATGCTGCGTGCCACTCACTACAAGGCACAATTTGTACTTTTAGACTCACAGGTCATTAAGCATGAGGCAGATCAGTGTGTTTGCTGCCAAAAGAAGGTAGTGTGTGCTCTGCTACGTACACAGAAGCATGCAAATGCAAAGATAAAGGCTGGATGAAAAAAAGACTTCCTAAATAGAATCAAAGGCAATGGGATGAAACCAGGCTTGGACATTCTTGAGATTAGACTGGATCGGATTGGACAGCTTTCGCTCCGTCCTGCTTCCATTGCCGTCGTTGTTTGGTATCATTCAGTCAATTCCAACCAATAGCAACCCTGTGTCCCACACTGCCGGCGGCATCACTCTCACTGCCGGTTTTTCTCTTCAGCCCATTGCAACAGCCACCGTGTCCACCCATCTGGCTGAATGTCCTCCTCGGCTTTTCGCTGCCCCTCTGCTTGGCCTGGCCTGGTACCCTTCTCTAGGGAGTGACCCTGTTTGGCAACGTATTCAAAGTACATGAGACACAGTCTCATGTTTAAATTAGGAAAATAAAAATGCACTCATGTTTTGTTTGTCTGACATAAAGAAAATTGGTGGTGGTGGTGGTGGTGGTGGTACTGTGTGTATGTGTGTGTGTGGGGGGTGTGTGTGCTGAATTAAAAAAACTTAGTTGAAGGTTCGACTTCCAAAGACCAGGGAATAGACGCCCCATCAATGGAGGGCTGGACAGATGCCACAGTGGTTGGACAAACTTTTAAAATAAATGACATTAGGAAAGCTGTCTCAAAAAAAAAACAAACACAGGAGTGGCTACAAACGTTTTCCTTTTTCAGTCAATTTTGTAGAATTATGATAAAGATTTGGTTCTATGATTGCCTGACAACTGGGGCAGTAAGCAGCATCATGATAAATGGAGAAAAGAATGAAGTTGTCAAGGAATTTCTTTACTTGGATTCACAACCAATAACCATGGAAGCAAAAGTCAACAAATCAAGCGATGCATTGCGCTGGGAAAAATCTGCTGCAACAAGCCTCTTCAGAGTAAGAAAAAGCAAAGTTATCACTTTAAGACTAAAGTGCGCCTGACGGAAGGCATGCGTGGCATACGGAAACGCTTGATCTTGCACCATGAAAGTGAACAGGTTCAGAAAAGCAAAGAATCATAAAGAATCTGGTTTATGGGAAAGATTGAATATTCAGAAAAGGAAAATAACTAAATGAACTAACATTTTCATGTTAAAAATTAAATATACCTCTACATATACAAATATATTTATAACAATGGTGAGGATCAGCTTTTTCCCCACCTATTATTAGTTGAAGAAATCCAACTACCTTTAAGGTAGCAAGCCCAATGATTTAAGCTAAAAGAAAAAGCCACACAATTTGGCAAGGGGGTAATTTCTGGTTTTAACACCTTAAATTGGGAGACATTTGTATATTCTCTCATTAATGTCAAAATATTCCTTACAAGAAATAAATTATACTTTGGGAAACTATTACTAACCAGCCTCTAGTTCATCATGTGTTCAGGAATGCTCTCCTAATATGCACACGTGCTAGTTCACTGCAAAAGAAACATCACTATTCATTCTGCTGACATAAAAAAAAAAAGCAGGTTGACTATCTTTCAGAGCCAGTTGTAGACATACATTCTTCTCTAGCCAAGTCCCAACCAACTTAAAAACACCCAAACATGACCTTACATCAACCCGTGATCTAATGGGATGCGTTTACCAGGTGTCCAAGAACCTGAATCACATGCCAAGGGCAATACAATGCACAGGTCACTCCAGAATGGAGACTCATTTCATACCTGTCAGCAGGGTCTGTCTGAATTCGTACAGAGGAAACCTTTATAAATGGGTAGAATTGGTGTCTCCCTTACATTACTAGAAATCGTACTGCTATTTTACTTAGCTTGTTTTCTGAATGTTCCGGCTCATTTCAGGAAGAATTTCAGGTGGTTATGCGTATACTTCTGACTTGGGGGATATGGGAAAACTATCCCTGGAAAGAACTGTCAAGCGGATTTTCCCTTATGGCCACTGAGGAAATGGAGACTCACACTTTCCCTCAGAATGTCTGTATTGTGTATCCAAAACTCAGATTGTGTCATAGTTGCCTCACCTTTCCCGAATGCTCTACAAGCTTACCCTGCCTGCTGATTCACAGAAGTACCAGGCTCACACAGTGAATGCTTTCAGAATGAGTGCTCAGAAATTAAGAGTGACAGAGGTCTGTCATGGGTTTCCATGTATGCCCTGACAGTTCAAAACACATGGTTTAAAAAAAAAAAACATTTACCCTAAATTTAAGTACTCAGAAAATTGTCCAACTGATTCTGAAATTTCACCATGGACATGACTTTGCAGAAAGACATCTCTCAAAAAAAATAAATAAAAAATAAAAAAAGAAAGACATCTCTCTCTGACTCTTGTCTTGACCTCATGGAACCAGTTCAGTGGAACCCAGAGCACTTGACTGGTCTCCAGTCAAGATATTGTGCAGGGTGTCAGTGTACAAAATCTTCTGTATTTCTTTGTGTGTGTTGGAAATACTTGTGTTTCTCCTATGCAAGTGGTTTGGTGTTACGTCATGGGCTCTCTAAACTGAGTAACTAGTCAAGACACATGATTTCCCTTAGTCCTATGCCAAACACACCACATGGCAGTAAATACTGCATGGAGTACATTTGTTCTTTCTTGACTTCATTTAAGCTCGTTTTCATTTCCCACATATCTTATTTTGTCATATATGCATAAACTGTATGTGATGTGGGCTCAACCAAAAATATGTTCTCAGGCCTTTTGAAAACGAGTGGCCCAATTGCATATATGTCCTGTTCTTTATAGCAGCTTCTGGAAAAAACAGAAAGGAAAACTATGGGAGTTATATAATCTGTTGTCAATTTGAGAGGATTAAGGGTGAAGAGGTGGAGCTAAGCCTCTCAATCAGGTCGCAGCTTGATGACCTCATTTGGAGGCGCTAAGGAGATAAATAGCTCACTAGAGGTGGGACACAGGCTCACTCCCTACTAACAAGACATGTGGATCTGGGCTGATGGCAGCGAGAGCCCTGAACCTGGAGGAGCCAGGTGGAGACCCACGCCAGTGCTGAGATCTACATTTTAACATTAGGAAAGATGTGCAACAGAATAAAGGAAACAACTCAGTCCTTGGCTTCATTCCCTTTCAACTCATTTATTTTTATTGCAAATCCAAAATTCTCTATTTAGCTCACCAGAAAGACACTATATTTTCATTGTTTCTTTTGAGTTGGATCATGTTATAGTGAGTTTGCTTTCTGTAATGGATTTACCACTAATCAGCTGAATGGAAGGAAAGTTGGAAACTCGTCTCCTTCCTATCTACAAATGCCTCCCCTCGAATCATGATAAAATACTTCTTGCCTTGCAAAATGTTACTTCTTTACCATCTCCAGCCTTCTGACCCATCACATCCAACCTTCTGACCACCACCACCATTTATTCAACTAGACTATAGTTTCCTGGGGGGGCGGGGGGGGGGGCTTATTCTTTTCACATGACATCAAAGTTTTGGTTCAATCATTAAAAAAAGAAAAGTGTTGGTGCCTCTATTTTCATTTAATATTAATTATTATGGTAAATTTGAACCTGATTTTTATTATTTATGTGTGTGTGTGTTTATGACAGGGAATCATAATTTGGGTGAGATTTTCTACTAACATTCACTAATTAAAAGCACCAACAAGCGGCTTTCATGCATTGAGTAGGGTTCCCAGTCTCCCAAAACTTTCCCCCAGAGCAGTATGCAAAGCCAAGTAGGGCCAACAGTTCCGTTTGGACAACTTCTTTCAGACTCAGCCTCTCCCACAGAGTATACCCAATCGCCTTTTTGGTTTGCATAATATGAGAACGTTAACCACAATGCCTTCCTGGGGTGACCTCACAATTTCCCTTAGAATACTGAGACCCAGATACCCAGTCATATGTGCCAAAGCAATTACAGAAAGGATTTACTTATTAAACATTAACTCCCTTGTAATGCAGAGTACTAGAAAATCCCTGGTGCACTTTTGCACCGAAATTTCACTGGAAACAAATTTTTCTAGGTCCCCAACGACTTTTCCCTTTCAAATTCAATAGAGCTTTTTCAAGTTCTCCATCTGCTTTGACCTCTATGCTTCATTTAGCACTGTTGAAATTCTCTCCTCGCATGGTTTCCCCGGAGGTTCTCTGCGCTCTTCTACCACTTCTTTGTCTCATTTGCTGACTGGGATTTTGTTGCTGTTGTTATTGTTGTTAGTGTGTTAGTTTCGGTAATGCTTGTGTGTTTGTTTTGCTTTGGTTTTTTTTGTCTGCCTCCATCTTGTCAGCTGACAATACCTTCTAATTTTCAGAACTCCCTTTTCACCTCACTCTTCACCACCATGAAGCAACGCATCACCTACACGGCTGAAATATCAGCTTGCAGAAATGCCTCAAAAATTAGAGTTCAAGGCTTGCCCTTACCTGTGACTTGCCTTTCCAGTTACTCACTAGTCATTTCGGGTCATGGCCCCTGACATCTGAAACAGAACATCTCAAAAACTGAGCTTATTTTCTTGCCAACCCAGCGGAATTCTTCCAATACCCTACACTAAACCCTCGTGACTTCTAACCTGTACTTAAAAAAAAAAAAAAATCCCCCTAGCATTCTCTGATCTCTAGCTCTAACACTGCACTCCTTCCTGGACATTGCTGCATAAATAATTATCACGATGCACCATCTTCAACATTGTACTAGAACTCAAGAAGTCATTCTGTAAACAAGTCCTATCGGAAAGAATACATCCAACATATATATATATATATATATATATATATATATATATATATATATATATATATATATATATATATATATATATATAAAGCTTCCATTCTCTTCAATAAAAAATGTTAAATTGCTCCACTAGAGATTCTTTACTTTGTCATAAAATTTGTTATTGTTGTTATTGTGGTGGTCGTGTTGAGAATATTCACAGCAGAACATACACCGATTCCACAGGGCCTGGGGCACATCCAGTGACTCTGACTATGTTCTTGCAGTTGTGCAACCAACCAGTTTCCACATCCAAACTGCTCCTCCCCACTATTATAAACTCACTGTCCCCAACATTTTCTACCACGTCTTTTGAGTTGCTGCTGTCAATTTGATCCCCAATGGGCAGATCTTCAAAGAGCACAGAGGTCACGGCAGACATCCTTTACAAGTGAAGTTAAACTATTTGGGGGTTTTTTTGTTTTTTAAGAATAATTTTTAAGGCAATTTTTGATTTAAGGTTTAAGATTATCTCAGGGCAATAGTTTCAGAAGGTCATCAAAGTCTGGGGTTTGTCAGATTTAGAAATTCTGTTCTGCATTTGATCCCCTTGATGAAGATTCTTCTATAGAATCGTAAATCAAAATGTCCAGTAGCGGTACCCAAGCACCAAGCAGTTCACATCTCAAGGCAAAGGGGGCACTTGTTCATGGAAGCAATTAGCCGCACATCCTATTTCTTCTTCTCACTACTGGTCTTCTTTCTCTTTTGCCCATGCAAATAGAGAACAAGGATTGTATCTTGAAGCCATTTAGAAGCTTTCTAGACATTAACCAATGAAGTGGCAGCAGGACAGGTCAATTAACTGGGATGTCCCCAAAAAGCCCAACCCTAAACTCCACACTAAAGAACCGGTGTCTATAAGTACTCTCAGTAGCTACACTCCCTTTTTTATTGTTGTTGTCATTGTTGTAAATACAAGCAGGCTTCAAAAAGTTGATGGAAAAAAATGGAGTTGAAATATAATGAATCCAAAAAAAAAGAAATATAATGAATTTTTTCCACAAAATATTTGAAGTCCTCTTTATATCTATCGCACAACTTTCGACAGGTGCGCAGCTGAGTGATAGCAACTACCTAAACTGGCTATTCGACCCCACCCTTAATAAAACGCCCTGCCAGCAAGTCAGTTCTGAGCCTTAAGAGATGCCATCTTTTCCATTCTCACACACTAAACATCAGCACTCCATAAGCAATAATCTCCCTTTGCCCTTTCCCTCACCTCCCCTGATAACCACAGATACACTTTGGTCTCGATGAATTTTCCTGCTTCTGTATTTCTATATAAGTGATGCCTTACAAAATTTGACTTTTGAGTTGACGTATGTCACTCAGCGTCATGTCGTCAAACTCTTTCCAGATCCAGACGTCAATTCGCTCACTGGCTGAGCATTATTTCCTTTCTCGTCCTTTTTCTTAGCCTGTCAACTTGCTGGAAGGAAAAGGAAAGTGTTTAGACCCCCACCTAGTAGACACTGACTCCTGCCTGTTTGGGAATTATGGCTCCTCTGTCTCTGCTCGGTGCTACTAAATCCATAAGAGGTCCCCAAATTCACCGCTTATATCCCTAAAGCACCTAGAATGCAAACCCATCCACCACGTGACAAATCAAAAACACTGCATGGATTTCCATGTCAGACAAAATGTCAGACACGTTTTAAGGTTAATTACACAAAAGATAAGACAGCACAGGAGAATTGTCATTCTCCTACTGATAGACTGGACTCATGAAGACAATCTCTCCCACGGAGACTGTTCAAATTGAATAAACAGTTGACTCAATGAAGACACTGACCCCATGGCTCGGTATGTCTTTGGAAGCCTTTCCAAGGCTCTCCCAGCATTTATCCTGTCTCTTTACTTTCAAGCAAAACCGTCAGGAGCTGCATGGACTTGCAGTCTCCTTCCAAAAACACAGAGCCTCCGACACTTCTGGAGATGCTCCCTTGAAAGAAAATCATTTCAAGAACTCCGGCCCACACTGACATCTCGGGCTCTTCCTCTCAGGGAACTATGCCGCGTAGAATCAAGAGACCGTTCTGCATGCTGCTTCTCTCTAGAGTCTCAGAAACTGCCCTTACCAAGGAGATATGAATATGCAATTTTTAAACTTTAAAATAAATGGATAGAAATAGTTGCTAAATGCACTTTAGCAGATAGCAAATTGGAAGCTCTCAAAGCAAGGCAACATACTCATTCCTGAGAATCTTTGTCACAATCAGTAATAGATGACACAAGGTCAGCAGTTTGAAACCACCAGCGGCTCCACAGGAGAAAGATGAGGCTTTCTACTCTTGTAAAGATGTTCGATCTCAGAAACCCACAGGGCAGTTCCACCCTGCCAAATAAGGCCGCTCGGAGTCAGAACCGACGCAGTGCTAGTGAGTTTGGTTTGATTTGACGTGAGGTCATGGGGCAGGCTTAAAAAGACAAGTATGCTGCAAGCGACTTATCCACACTGAATCTGGGCGCAATTTACTAATCCGAAAAGATTTTGTTTTGGCCCATATCCTAGAGTAGCCTAGAGAATGAAAGAAAATGTAAATTATTTTGTCATTTCCTCTTTGTTGAAAGCAATCGTTGGTTTGCAGTCAAAGCTACCAGAAGTAGAAGTTTAATTTCGAACTTTCATAAAGAATCCCTGCTTAAATACAACATCTATAAAACCTTTCTACCAGTGAGGGCAATGTGCTGGTAACCATGAGATGTAGCTGAGGAAAGCAAACTCCTCGTTTAAAATACAAAAGCCATACTGTGCAACAGAGAAAAGGACCACTGCCAAGTGTATGAGCATGAATGGTCAAATGCCAGTCGGTATTAGTAATGGAAATATTAGCCCATAAACGTAAGGCCGAATGATAGTAAAAAAGCTTATAAAATATAAGGCAGCCCTACTGCTTCTCCCAAAAGAATGACTAACATTAGCATAAAAGAGGTGGCCCACAACTTAATGTATTTTCCACCCTTTGTAATTCCAGTGACTGTGGAGACCCTATCTGTCATGTGTTTTCCGAAAAGGCACCTTGTGCTGCCCTTTGATTCATTTAAAGTTTATACACCGAAGTCCTACTTGCCTTCTCACTGGATGTGTCTTCCTTCCTGCTCTTTCCAGAGTGAGTGGGGTATGGTTTTGTGGGATGCATATTGGCAACTTGCTGCAGTGTGCACTGGAAACGTCCCTGGAAATACGATGCAGCACCCTTCTGAGGACTGAGACGGCTAAGTAAAGGGCTGTAATCAACCCAGGCAATCTGCCTTCAAACTCGCCTCCTGAGAGCATGACCTCGCTGTCGGATGGACCTAGCTCAGATCTTGGCTCTGCCATTTACTAGCTGCATACCTTGAGACGTGCCTGTGACTTAACCATCACTGAGAGCCAATTACAATAAAAAAAACTCGTGACAGTAATAAAAACAGTAATAATACCTCACCATGTCCTTATGAAGATACAAGGAGAGAATGAATGTAAAATGGACAGCACAGTCCCTGGCCACATAATAAACCCTTTCTAATTCTAAAATTTATTAACATGGGTTAGGGTACCCGTTCTACTAATTTACTCAGTACCTTAAATTCTCTCATTTGCAGAGTGGGGAAAAAAACACTAACTACACAAGGTTGTTGTGAATATCGATAGAGATGATGTCGGTGAAAGTATCATTTAATGGGATAGCTAATAAAAATAAAAGATAATATTGGTCTACCCATCAATAA
Source organism: Tenrec ecaudatus (assembly GCF_050624435.1). Classification (NCBI taxonomy): domain Eukaryota; kingdom Metazoa; phylum Chordata; class Mammalia; order Afrosoricida; family Tenrecidae; genus Tenrec; species Tenrec ecaudatus. The sequence continues at coordinate 153,243,593 of NC_134532.1, forward strand.
ATTGTTACTGGAAAGTTGCTGAACTTCATAGTCAAAGATAACACTTGGCTTTTCATAGCATTTGGGAACCAGCTCGAGACGCTTGCAGTGTGGCTGTCTCCATGGTCTAACACAGCACCAGCAGGGACCCCTGTGCTGGGGGAACTACATCTCCCACGGAAGTGATCTTTTCACAGCACAATGCAGAGGGTGTCTCTGAGTGTCACCTCAACTTCAGTCATCCAAATTTCTGCAAGGAGGGCCTGCAACCTAATTTGTATCTTATTTTATCATAGCAAAATATAAATAACCTACAAGGTGCCATTTTGAGTCTACAATCAACCATGTAAATAAAATACATAATGTTGCATAACCATCAGCACTATCTTCCTTCAGAACTTGTCACTACTATAAATTAGTAACCAGAATTTATGGCAAAACTTGTGAATGGTCTAAAGGCCATTCAAGTTTGACCATTGCTGTTTCAAAGTTTCGTTGCTAAGGAGAGCTGAGAGAATCACAGACATAGCTAGTGATGATCACTAAGGGAAAACGGCTCACCGGCAAAGAAAAAATGAAATAGAGCTCCCCAATAAATTTTCATCTGATAAGGATAAATATTAAAATAAGCAGCATAGACAAAAATTCAAATATCAATATTTAGCTGTTTCTTTGTAACTATCTTTTCAGTGACATCTTAGGGAGTCACTTCACAACTGGTGTCTTTTTTTCGTTGTTTTCTCACTTTTGCTAATAAATGTATGGCAGAGTCTCTGGGGGATGCACACAGTTAGCATGCTTGATTGCCTGTTGGGAGTTTGAGCGCACTCAGAGGAAATGCCAAAAAAAAGGCCTGGACATCTACTTCTGAAAAATTAAAATAAACAAACTCATTGCCAACAAGTGGATTATGACTCATAAGGACCCTAATAGCACAGGGTAAAACTGCCCCGTGCATTTCTAAAACTAACTCTTCACGGGAGTAGAAAGCCTCATCTTTCTCCCTCTGAGGAGATGGTGCTTTCAAACTGCTGACCTTGTGCTTAGCAGCTACTGGAAGCACCACAGCACGGCACACAGTCCTACTGGAACCCACACAGGATCACCATGACACAACGGCCACTGGTGTGTGGGGGTGGGGGTGTCACAAAACATTCTGTACTACACTATTTTTATACGTACTAGTCAGTGACATGAATTACATTTCTATTGTACAAATATCACCACCGTCCATTTTCAAATTTTCTGATCAACTGTACCAGAAGTTCAGTACTCTCTAAGCAACAAGTCGTTCTTTCTCCATCCCTCCCGCCCCTGGCCACACCGGGCACTCAGGTTTCTCGATGGCTGTGCACGTGGACTGCACTCCACTGGCCTCGACACTCGCACCCTTGCCGGGGGCTACCTGCTGAGCAGGGGGAGAAAATAAGAACTTCGAGGTTCCAATGCTTCAAGCATCAGCCTTCGCGAGGCTTGCCAGAAATACTATCACCACATTTCTTAGGGTAGAACTCTTGAGTGGACTGGAATTTACACAAGCAAACTGATCCTGTGCTACGTAGATAAATGGGAGTGGGGCGGAGAAATCCATGCACAGAATACCTCTTCCGAGACACATCGATCTAAAATGTTACCAAGAATCGAGCTGAGTCCAAAAAGAACACGGCAGGTCAAGACATCCTCATTTCCTTTCTTAAGAAATGATTATATCAAGTACTGGGGTTAAGTAAAATAGCGAACATCCCTATCTCAACTTGTGGGTAAGATGGAGAAAAATATCTCAGACAGTCTCATTCTAGGTTGATCTCTTCAAGGAGTGCTTAAAGCTTTGGCCCATGATGGAGCACATAGGGAAGGACATGTGTGCGCTACACAGAGAAGGCTGCTTGACATGAGAGTCCAGTAAAGCACTGCCTAGGCACCCAAGCGCTGAAGAGCTACACACCCCAGCATGTCTGAAATCCATTACTGACGGGCACCAATAGCGAGGCTTTCGCTGAAAAATGGCACAATCGGAGTCCCCACTCGGGGCCCCGTCTGCTGTCAGTGCGACAGATAAGTGGACATGCCATGGCCCACAGGAAACCCACTGAAGGCGGAAAACCAGAGCTCAGGAAATGGTAGTATTCGGATGGAAACAAGAAGCAAAACCCCAAATATACAAATCCAGATATCTGCCCCCAAAATAGGGAGCTAAAGCACTAGTGGGAGCAACAGGTAAAAGCCAGTCAGACTTCCATGAGCAAAGCACACAGCCAGGCCATCCTTCTAGCTTAGCTACAAAGGTTCAGACATAAACACCAGTGGAGCTCACTGGTGAGCCAAGGTCAGCTTTGAGAAGAATGCACTGTTCTGCTTGACACCGTTAGCAACGACTTGTAGGAAGATTAAATATACAGAACATAGCTTATAAAACTGTCAACCTTTCCAAAGATGTGAAATGCAATACTCCCATCTTATTTTCCAGGGATGTTGTGTGGAAGAAGGATTAATTGTATTATCAGGGTTACAACTAAGACTTAAAGGCTCAAAATCACAGGAAAGATGACTTTGATTCAATATAATGAGGACAATATCAGCCATCACCAGTGTCCACAAACGGAACGGACCACAGGGCAAGGCGATTCGTTTCCTGGCCCTGGGGCTATGAATTATGATCTCTCAGGAAAAATCACAGCAAGAATTTCTGCTTTCGTAACAGATAGAAGAGCTGGCTTTTAAAGTCCCTTTGTGTCAACCTCTATGAAAAATACTTAGGGGAGAAAACAAGTTTTCCTACCGTTAAAGGAGTAGTAATGAATCTGGCAAAGACTATAACATCTAAAATGATCCCAGTCTAAATTACAAGTCGAAGTCTTTTATTTCCATTCTGGGAAATATAACTGATAGAGGCTTATTTTTACCTATGACATCATACTCCTGCTAACATTACCTTCTATTACCCTTATCACTCTGGCTTAAGTTTCCAACAAAAGTTTATAGACTTTAGAAATCAAGACAAAGGGAGAGAATTTTTTTTTAATGACTCCATTCCTGAAAGCTAAATGCTGAGAAAGTTCTAAGGCGCTCGCTCATTCTCCCCGGGAGCCGGAGGAAGGAAAAGGCGGAGGGATCCGCAGCAGCAGGACTATAAAAAGCCCTGCGAGCCCTTGTCCCCTGAAAGGATGACACCGTTGACCGGCCTGGGATCAGCTTACATTAAACTCTGCAGGGAAGTCCCCTTGGACCCGGAACAACGCATGCAGAACTAGTGGAAATTTTGTAGAAGAAAGGTAATCAAAGTCTTATACCCAATCTGATTGGATCTCCCATGTCTGTAATTAGCAATAAATTCTCAATGGGTACAATTTGGCCATCTCCAGCAGTGATTCTGCAGGAAAGAAAGTGGGAATCATACAGCATTAACACCGATTCGACAGCCACTCCCCTGACAGCCTGACATTTCCTTCCTTGGAATTTAGGGCAATGAAGCTATGTGAGCTTACACGTACCAGAAGCATGTCCTTCACACTTGATCCTGCCAATGCTCTGCGGGCTTCCCACAGAAGCAACATCTGAAGCAACTGAGGCAGGACTCACGTGGTCTGTGTGACTGGTAAGAAGGAAAATCTCCCACTGTGAGTTAATGGAGACAGGACCCATTTCAGCTGTTGCAGATGCTCTGTGTTTGGCTCACTGGCCAGTCAGTTTACCGTCAGGACAAAAGCAGCCAGCACACCGCCCTGCCATTGAGACAACTCCAAGTCTCAGCCCCCCTGTATCCCGTACAGAGGAGCACTGGCCCTGTGGTTGTCTGAGGAGGTAAACCTTTACAAGGATAGAAAGCCTTGTCTTCCTCTCGCAGAGGCGGGAGGTTTCGAACAGCTGACCTGGTGGTTAGCAGCCCAATGCATACACTACTATGCCACAGGGCTCCTTAGAAAAAGGATGCAGTGGAATCGAAATGAGGTTTTCACTACAATGCCTCCTAGGAGCGCTAGCCGCAGAGTGTAGGATGTGCTTGACTGCTGGCCAGCAGCGAGCTGTCTGAAAGCACCCGCCGGTCTGCAGGAGACAGGACTTCTACTCCCATAAAGTTTGACAAGCTGGAAACCCAGGGGGGCGATTCTACTCTGTCCTGGGAGGTTGCTCTGAGTGGCAGTAAGTCTGGAAGACAATGAAAGAGAACCGAGGGTCAGCGACGGATCAGAGAGAGGAGTGGATGTTGTAGTGATTCTAAAGAATGGACCACAGATTTAAATAGAAGATATAAAAACTTGTGCAGTTAACACAAGAGAAGATTGGGAGTTCGGTGAAACTTTCTTAGAGATGAAATATTGATTATGACCTTTTAAAGAAAGAAAAAGCACAAACTAAAGTTGATTCATATTTTTTAAAATGTTACCATGCAAAGTCATTGCCATCAAGTTGACTGCAACCTCTTAGCACCCTATATGCGGGGGTGGCAGTACCCCATACTGTTCGCAAGCACACTGTTCTCCCGCAGAGCAGCTCGCCGGTGGCCTCCACTCACCGATCAGTGCCACCAGCTTGCTGCCAGGAGGATGCAGCAACAAGCTGCAAACGGGGGACGGCGCCGAACGCAGAGAGATTATACACAGGGTGGAGGGAGGGTGGGGTAGAAAGGGTGAACCGATTATAAGGATCAACATATAACCTCCTCCCTGGGGAACGGACAAAAGAAAAGTGGGTGAAGGGAGACACTAAACAGTGTAAGACATGACAAAATAATAATAGTTGATAAATGATCAATGGTTCATGAGGGAGGGGGGAGCAAGGAGGGAGAGGAGAAAATGATGAGCTGATGCCAAGGGCTTAAGTGGAGAGCAAATGTTGTGAGAATGATGAGGGCAACGAATGTACAAATGTGCTTTACACAATTGATGTATGGTTGGATTGTGGTAAGAGTTGCATGAGCCCCCAATAAAATGATTTCTTTTAAAGCCCTCAAACCGTGTGTGTGTGTGTGTGTGTGTGTGTGTGTGTGTTTTAATCCTACCTGAAAATGTCTGAAAAAGACGAGGTCCTTCCCCGGAGAAGATGTCCAAATGGCACAGAGGAGCAAGGAAACACCTTTCACCATCATTAGCCATCACGTACTGCCCTCACACCGATTCCCACTCATAGCAGCTATGTGGTTTCTAAGACCATATGGTGTCCATATGGTTTCTAAACTCTTTACAGGAGCAAATCATCTCCTTTTTCTCTCACGGAGCAGCTGGTGGGTTTGAACCACGGACCTTGAAGTTAGCAGCCTAACACCTAATCCACAGTGCCACCAGAGCTCCTTCATTGGCCATTGTGGAAATACAAATTAAGACATGATGCCCTATTATGACAGACAGATGCAAAAACACTGAACTCAAACTCACTGTCGAGTGGATGCTGAGTCATAGTGGCCAGAGGGACAGGGAAGAACTGCCCCTGTGAGTTTCCCAGACTTCAGCTCTTTACAGGAGTAGAACACGCCATCTTTCTTCCTCAGATGGCTGGTGGATTTGAACTGCTGACCTTGCGGTTAGCAGCTTTACTTATAACCACTACACCACCACATCTCTTATATACCTTTTAGAATAGCGAAAAGTTAAAATGAACTTTGAAAACAGTGGCAACATCAATATAGATCAAAATACAGTGAGTCTCTCTTACACGGCTGGTGAGAATGGAAAATGGTTCAGCCCCACTCAGAATTCATTTGGCAGATTCTTTTTTTTTTATTCATTTTATTGAGGGCTCATACAGCTCTTATCACAATCCATCTATCCATTTCATCAAGCACATTTGTACATTTGTTGCCATCATCATTTTCAAAACTTTCTACTTGAGCCCTTGGTATCAGCTCATTTTATTCCTCCCTCTCTCACGAACCCTTGATAATTTGTAAATAGTTATTATTTTTCATGACTGATTTCTCCCTTCACCCACTTTTCTATGTCCATCCCCCAGAGAGGAGGTCAGATGTATATCATTGTGATCGGTTCCCCCTTTCTCCCCCACTTTCCCCTTCCCCTCCTGGTATCACTACTCTCATGACTGGTCCTAAGGAGTTTATCTGTCCTGGATTCCCTGGGTTTCCGAGCTCTTATCTGTACCCATGTACATGCTCTGGACTAGCGAGATTTGTAAGGTAGAATTAGGGTCATGATATTCAGGGGAAGGAAGCATTAAAGAACTAGAGGAAAGTTGTATGTTTTCATCGGTGCTATACTGCACTCTGACTGGCTCGTCTCCTCCTAGTGACCCTTTTGTGAGGGGATGTCCAACTGTCAACAGATGGACTTTGGGTCTCCATTCCACCCTCCCCCTCATTCACATTGATACAAGTTTTTGTTTTGGGTCATTGATGCCTGATACCTGAGTCCATTGACACCTCATGATCAAACAGGGTAGTGTGCCTCTTCTATGTGGGCTTTGTTGCTTCTCAGCTAGATGGCTGCTTGTTTATCTTCAAGCCTTTAAGACCACAGACACTATATCTTTTGATAGCCGGGCACCATCAGCTTTCTTCACGACATTTGCTTATGTACCCACTTTGTCTTCAGTGACCGAGTCAGGAAACTTAGCATCACGGAATGCCAGGTTATTAGAACAAAGTGTTCTTGCATTGAGGGAGTACTTGAACAGAGAGAGGTCCAATGGCTGTCTGATACCTTGATACTTAACATATAAATATATGTACATAGTTTCCCTAATGTTATATATGAATATATTTGCATATGTACATGCCTGTATTTAGACCTCTATAAATGCCCATTGCCTCCTAGTTATTTCCTCTATTTCCTTTTACTTTCCTCTTGTCCCACTATCATGTCTGGCCTTCCTTAGGGTTTCAGTAATTCCTCTCAGTTACATTGCCCTTGATCAAGCCCTACCAGGCATCCTATGCCCCACTAGCCATCGATTTTAGATCACTTGTTGCTCCCTTGTCCCTGAGTTTGTTAACACCCACTTCCCCCGCCTCCCCTCTCCCATGTCCCCCTGGAACCATCAGTCCCATTGTTTTTCTCCTCCTGATTTTTTATCCCAACTTGGCAGATTCTTAAGAAATGAAAATGTACCTTCTATATGACTGAGAACTGTACTTCAAAGCACTGAGGGAAACCCCCGCCCCCACCATTTTATATCGACTCGAAATCCTGCACACAGGCCAGCCTGGAAATAACCACAAAGCTCCTCACTGGGTGAACAGGTAGACAAACCGGTGAATCCATACTGTAAAATATGACTCTGTAATAAAAAAAATGATTTTTTAAATTTCAATATTTACTATTGGTGCACACACCAAATTGGGTGGATCTGAGGAACATTACACTGAGTAGAAGGGGAAATGCCCATCTGAAAAAGCCACATCAACTTGAATGTACCCGGTGTCATCGAAAAAAGTTACATACTGAGCGACTTCACTTCTACGACATTTTTGAAATGGCAAGAGTGTAGAGATGGGACACCAGAATAGCAGCGGCCAGCAGTTAGCGAAAGTGGGGAGCAAGAGGGTGCAACATGGATCAAGAAGTGATACCTAGCAGATCCTTTTGATGAGAGACCAGTTCTGTATCGTGACTGTGGTGGCATCTACAACGACAAAATGCCATGGAGCTACATTCACACGTGGCCATTTCCTGGTTTTATACTATATTTGCTGAAAGGTTACACAGAGTCACTACTATCTTTGCAGTCAGTCCCTATACATCTATAATGCGTTCAACTGAAAAACTATTAAATCAGAAACCATGCACCATGCCAGTCTGCACCACCAGCGAATTACTGCAGACCGTCCAGAGCTTTCAGGATGCTGCTTCCTCCAGCGCTGATTTCCACAAGCGCTCCCTTCGGACTGGTCCCCTACCTACACTGACTTCACTGGTTCTCGAACTGTCTCGGAAACGGTGGCTGCATCACAGACGTGTTTCCCTGTGCTCTTCTGGCGGCTTGGTTTCAGTGGAGTTTGGGGATTTGAAAGCAGGAAATCATTGCCCTCCACCTCATTTAGAAGCATGGTTTCAAAGAGACGGAAAAATCTTTCCACACTTTCCTAAAGCACTAACACTGGTGGAAGATGGTTACTGTGGTCCGTTCAACGTATTATATAGGACGTAGGAAACCGCAGCCCAGTACAGGAGGGGAATGTGGCATGGTAGAGAGAGAAGAAAAAAAAAGAAACTTTAATGATTTGTACCTTTGGCCAACTCACTGTTCCTCGGTTGTCTCATCTGTTAAACGTAGAGGCTTAACTAGATAATCTGTCACCACTCTAAAGTAGCACTATGAAAGAAAGAAGAGCTTAATTTTCAGAGAGAAATCTGGCTGCAGTGAAACCTGGAAAGGAGACAGAAAATCCATCCAGGGATGTGTTCTCCATTTTCCCATCTCTCTGCATCACCAGCATTTTACAGAGAATTAGGGGGGCCAGCTTGAACAGTCCCAGGTGAAAGGGAAACTTCTCAGTACTGTAGAAAGAAGGTGCCCCCCCTTCCACAGCTGAGTGCCACATTACATCTCCACTTTTAACAACCTTTTGCTCAAGACAAAATTGTTCTTTGCGGTGTGGGGGGGAAATGGCTTTTGTTAGTTGGACTGCTCTTCCTTGTTCATTTGATTCCTTCATTGATTCACTCTTGTGACAACTTAGAGCAACTCAGAAAGGGGCTGCGCTGCCATGGGCAACAATTAAAGATATTTCCTGGGCCTGCATCCTTTGGGGCCACTTCGGCTGTTACAGTGAAAGAATTCTAAAGATTTCTCTTTTTTTCCAAACATAGAAGGAAGCCAAAGATTCTAGGTTTGTGAATGAACTGGGGACATTCTTCCAAGGAAATCAATGAAGGACAATAAAGGGTCACTTGGAACTAAGTGAACCTTTTGGAATAAAAAGGATCCCCAGCAACCTACTTTAGGGCTTTTGTTTTATTTATTTATTTGCTTAGTTTCATTTTAGTGGTGACTATCTGGGAACAACACTTGTCTGGCACTTCATTCTGTCTATTGGCTAATTCGTCTAATTTTATAAGACCTAAAATAACACAGAAGAGAATTTGAGAGCTGAAAAAGAGCTCAGAGGCGACCTCGATGACCATCTCAATTCACAGCTTTATTCCACAGGATCGATGTTGGGTTAGCTTAAAATTCCAAACTTCCCAATGTTGCTGCACCAAACTCAGTGCCATCCAGTTGCCTCTGAGCCACAGCGACCTTACGGGACGGAGGAGAACTGCCCCTTGTGGATTTGCAAGACTGTCCATCTTCATGACTGTGTGGTTAGCAGTCCAATTCTCACCCAATGTTGATTCAAAACTCAGTGCGACTGAGTGGCTTGGGACACTGTATACGGCTCCCAAAGCTGTACATCTCTACAGGAGAAAACAGCTTCATCTTTCCCACATGGTGTTGCTGGTGGGTTTGAACCGCTGGACTTGATGTCAGCAGCCCAAGGCATAACCCGCTGTGCCACCAGGGCTCCTGCAAGGTTACGGAGCAGGTATTTTGCGAGGTGGCAGAACTCCATTGTCAGAGTGCCAGCCCAGTTCTCTTCCTATTCCACTGCAGGACCACTCCAACACATTGCAGGCTGTGGCGGTGGAATTCTGGAAAGCTTGTGTGATCGTTAAGGTTTATTGTCCCAACCTGACCGATAAACACATGTAGAATTAATTGAAGGGCAGTGAGATAAATGGCTCGGTGAGCCTCGCTTTTCTGGTTTTGTTCTCTTGCTCCCTGGTGGTCGACCAGTATGTGGATGCCTTCGCCAGTTCTCTGCCTCAGCTGGCAAGGCTCACTTCCTGTGAGACATCCCTGAAGAGAAGCCATGTAGATCTACTGCGATGCAACCTGGGTGCTGGAGCAACTACATGGAGACCCCTGCCAACGCTGAGAGGCTTACATGCTCACTGAGTCGGCTTTCCTCCTGCAGTCGGTGTCATTGTGTATGTTTCTGAGTTCTAGGAGGGCTTTGTCGATCGATGTTGGGCATATGGGCTAATGTCAGACTTATGGGCTTGGACTGGACATGGTTGGGATGCTTAATGTACGATTACCCTTTATATAAAACTCTCTTATAAAATATGAGTGTTTATGAATTTTGATTCTCTAATCTACGCAGACTAACACAGCTTGTTAATCAGATTCACAAACCCTTTCAAAGCTACGAACTGCATTTGAGACTTTAACTCCTGACACCTAAATTGTTAATAGATATGATCAATTTGGTGAGCCTCAATCCTTCTCAAACTGTCTGCGTTAATGCTTCATGGGTGAATTACATCAATATATTCAGAACACAGTTTGTCCAATTTTTAATGGGCTATTTCAGTTGAGTGACTGTCGGGTAAAAGTTGGACTGATAACCTTGAGGCTAGCAGTTCAAAACCCACAAGCACAGCACAAGAAAATGATGAGGCTATCTGCTCCCAGAAAGATTTACAACTTAGGGAACCTTCTAAAAGGTCACTATGAGTTGGAATTGACTTGATGTCATTGAGCTTTAGATCGATCTTGGGTTAGGTTCCAAAGACCAGATCATTGTGCAAAAAAAAAGTATTATGCAAAAATGGAAAATGATTATATCAAATCACAAAATGAAGAATGACTACATTATGATGAAACTGCTAAGTCACATCCATTGCACAACCACGAGATCCCATCACTGTATAATGCCGAGCCACTGAGAATGACAGCCCAGCAAGCTGACACGTGCCTTTACCATCAGGTCAGCATTACTCTCACCGAACACCTGGGCTACTTGGTTACTGCCAGATCTACGTCATAAATGCACAACATCATGAAACAGTAGTATCTCACTATTGCCATAAATGTGAAATATCAGACATTGAGATAGCTGATAAATTCAATGAGCTAATACTTCTCAAGAACTCAGAATTGCACAGAGTTAAAAAATTTTACCTCTCCTTATGGCGTCGTCATTGGATATGGAGGCTGTTAGCACTAGGATAATCATGAGATGATAGTGTCCTTACTTGTAGAACTGATTATGGCATTTGGAAACATCATGAAATTCTCTGTATTAACCATTTCAAACTAACATTATTGCTTTGTGCTACATTCTCAAAAATTCAACTTCTTCATATCAGTTCTTGATATCACTGGATCTAGCAGGTGATTCACCCTTGCGAATCTTCTTAGACATTTCACTTTTTTAATGCCTTAAAGCCCACTCAGATACTTCAAAGGCTTTCCTGCAACTATGAAAGAGTATCAGTCACGCCATCTTTAAAATGTCTACAAAGTCTTATCACTCATGTTTTACAATGGACAACTCTGTTTGACAGAAGCTGTAGCACATACAGGTGCCAGCCTAGACTTTTCTTTTTCAAGAAAATGCTGGCTTGCCTTCGGATAGAGAAGTGGTGAAACGTCTGCTCACGAGAGCCAGGGAAATGTGTGTTTTAATCTTATCCCTTAGCACCTATAAGACTCTGTTGAGTCATATAACTTTAGCAAGGCTCAGTTTCCTTTCCTGGAAGATAAGAATACTAATGATAGTTTCTTCGCTGGACTGCGTCAAAGGCTGAAGGAGCTAAGATGAAGCAGAGTCTAAGACAGCAAGTGGATTAGGAATTTCTTCTGGGGGCATGGCAGAGGTGCCTCGGTAAAGCAGGGCGCTAACAACAATGAGTACAGAAAGGAGAAAATGTTCTACGGTTGATTGTGGTGATGGTTGCACAGCTCGCTTGAATATGGCTGAACTATGGGATGAGTTGATAGGTGAATCTTATGTCGATAAAACTGTGAAAAATAAATGATTTCTTGTAGTCAATAAAGTTCTTAGTTTTCAACAACTACCTCCACAGTCATTTTGACCAGTCTAGAAAACCCTTCTCAAGCAGCAACACCAAACATGTTAGCTGTCCACTTGCTAGGAAAGGCCTGGATGAGAAAGGTCATATGTACATGACGATATTCTAATTGTACTACTGATGAAAACATACCACTAAATAAAGCAGAACCACCAAGCGCGGGTACACTTACACTGAGTTCACTTCACTCCTGAAGCACTACACAGCATGGCTGAATAAAGAGAACGCAGACTCGAGATTCACACAAGGTCAGAGTCTCAATTGCAGGTTTATTCATGGGTAGCTATGTGACCTTGAACTAGTTGCGTGGAGGCCAACGCTCCTTACTATTAAACGAGTATAATGATATTTTTTAAAGAGTAGCTGCTGAGGCCTGCAAGGTTCCCAGGACCGCACCTGACACATAACACATAACCAGCAAAAGATTAGCACTCCTAGGCAACACCCTTGATGCCCTGGTCTAGCTGTAAAAGTTTGTTGAGATCATTATAATAATTCGTATTGTCCCTTATCTACAGCCTGAAGGAAAGCAAATCCTGGAGAACCCAATTCTAATGCAACCTTCACTTCCATTGAACATGCTTTCCTTCTCTGATGATAATCAGAGAACTGAGTGTGTGTCACTTATTTGTCTCGGCTGCCAGGAAGCACCAGGAAATAAATTCAATTTGAGCAACAAGACTGATCCTCATGCTCTGTGTAGTATGGATTCTCCCTAGTTGGACTTCCACTTTTGCCCACAGTTTAATGTTCCCGACACTGCAAGTCCTGTGTACAAGATGGACACTATAAGCTATCGAACAGATGAGTCTGCTCCAGGAGAACACACCAAAAGAAGTATGATAAAAAAGCACCAATTTGGAACATTCAAACCCTATTTCTCTTACTTCTCCCCTGTCCTTGGGCAACTCACTTAAGCTTTATTTATCTTTATTTTCCCCATAAAGCAGGAACACAGTCTCTGCAAAATTCTCAGAACCATTTGTGTACACAACTGTGCTTCATCAAGTGCTACATAAAGGTTAGAGACCAAGTAAATGTTGGGGCAGGTGCAGGTGTTTGCAACACACAGGCTGCAGTGCAGTGCTGAGGACCCCTGCAGGCACACGTAGAAGATGTGCAGCAACAGGGGCCCAAAGCAGCAGCCACACAGCTGGTGCAACAGGTGTCCGAAAAATAAGAAACATGACAGAAATGGAGGTAGACGGGCTGCAGGACATAATCCTTATCGGAACAAGCAGTGCATGCTAATTTGCGGTTTGGTCTCTGATCTACATTGATTTGACTAGAGGGCAGTGCTAATGGCTTGTTCCCCAACAAGTCCATGCGTTTCACCCTTCACTCTCCCCAGATCCATGTCAGGTTGTGAGTGGCAAGGTCCTGGAAGGTGAGAAACCAACACTGCTCCTGAGTTAAATACATCACATCAACTGGTACACCCATAAGTACTCATATACTATTAATGTAATGCAAAGAGAGGAGATTTTTTTTAAAGAAAGAAATTTCTAAATTTGGGCTAGAATCTAGCAGCTCTTAATAATAGGCAAGGTGGGCGTTTCTCCATTTTTAGAATAATTTGCTGACTTATTCTAGGAGTTCAAATGCTCAGAGCGTCTCTAAGTCTTTCATTCCATGAGCCCGAGCCCTGCACTCACTCTGAGCGCCAGCTACCTGCCTGTGGAAGAGGGGAAACTGGGAGCTGATGCAGGACAGCACATTGGAAAGATGCGGAGCTGGACGATGTCTTGTAAAAAGCGCTGCCCCTTCCAGCGTGTGACTGTGGTGAGGTTAACAGTAACTAAGGTGAGTCCTCGCTGAGCGGATTGTTTACCTGTGCTTTTTGAAGACACTGTGCCTCATTTAACCTTCACAATTTCACATTATTTTAGTTTACCAATAACCAAAATTGAGACTAGTGACAGGTAAGTGACTAGCCCACCACCAAAAACGAGGCATGAGTAGGCTGGCCTCTGAGCTCCCAACCGTGGCTCTAGTCTCAAAGCCTTAGCCACTGCACATGATAGCTTTAAACACCTTGCTTTATTCACCTGTGAACTAAGAGAACAGTGATCCCCAGAGGTGATTTTCTACATGGTTATTATGGTGAGAAGCAAACCAAATCACGGAGGTCGCAGCCCTTGCGTAAGGCTTTATGCTCCATCAGCAGTAAATTATCCGACTCAATTCCACAGCCCTCCTTAATACCAACAACACGCTAGGTCATGGCAAGCGCAGCAGCCCATGGGAAAGGAGGCTAGCTACGGCTCCATATTCTCAACTCAGAAAATAAACCAAACACTCCCCCCCACCCCGGCCCCTGTTAAAAGACATCAGTGAACATGAGCAACTGCTGTACTGGACCAGTCACGGCCACGCTGAGGAGCAAGGGGGAAAGCCCGTCCGAATCTACCCACGCCCTTGAGAAATACACAACTGTCACCTCCACTGCTGGAAGGACAAATGCAGTCAAAGCTATTACACTGCTAGGCTCCTCCATTTCCAAGGCAACACACTTCCAAAGGCGTTTTCTCTGGGATGCAGTTGACTTTAGACCAATCAAGTGGAAAACAACTATTCATAGCTGTGATTTGCTAATTTTGAATGTGCCAAGAGCTGCAAAATGAACACGGGGAGCCTCCTGGACCTGACTGTGCTCTCTCCGAAGCTCCTCCAGCTTGGCCTGACTGCTCCGGGAGGACGGCTTCACGATGCGGTGAAGAGAGCCAGAGCAGGAGGGCAAAGACCTTGGCCTGATCCTGACTCCCTCAGTGCAGGGGGTGTGACCGTGCCCAGGGCACTTGGCCTGTGGGAAACTCTGATTTTCGTGTTGAAAGGCAAAGCCGATGCTTGCTCTAGTTACGCAAGGGTTATGAAACAATTAAGATATTGCACATAAAAGCCGTTCACTTCAAGGAGCTCCTGCTAGAGCCTTTTAAGGGAAAACACATTTCTGTGCATTTGGTTGGCATCCTGCAGGCCTGCTGATTCACGGTTTTCGAAAGTACTAAAGCAAAGAGCAAGCTCACTGCCATCGACTCAATTCCAACTGATAAGACACCCCCTAGGGCAAAGGAGAATTGCCTTTGTGGGTTTCTGAGATGGGAACTCTTTAGGGATTTAGAAAGTTCCCTCTTATGTCCACAGAGTTGGTGGTGGCTGCCAACCTCTGGCCTGCCCTATCACAGCCCAATGCTTAACCCACGAGGCCACCAGGGTCCACTTTCAAAGATACAGTGGGGCAAACATTCCAGTGTGTGTAAAGTACACAGATTTCAAAATTCCTCTGGCTACATCATTTTCCTTGGCTATTCACAGAAAAGGTAACAAGCCAAAACAAAGGCATACATCTTGGTGAGAAAACACCATTCCACACTCGGGTAATACATGTAAAGTCATCCTGCAAGGAAGTCATGGAGCGAGCAGTAGCAGAGCCACGGCTGCGTGTCCTCTTGACCCTGTCATTCGATCGCCCTTCCTTTGGTCACACCATGTGAGTCAGAGCTAAAGGAGGTCAACACAACTCAAATATTCACACAGAAAGGTGTGCCCCTCAGCCTTCTGCACTTCAAATTCTAGAAGTCAGCATGCTCCAGAACTGACCATAACTTCAAAACAGAAAACAGCATGGTGTCACTAGAAAGGTATCAATGCACCTCTCACAGCAATGCTTATATATATATATATATATATATATATATATATATATACATACACACACATATATATACATACACACACACACTCTAAGATTCACTAATGGTTCCAAAATGATGGCTTTACTTGACACACACACAGCAGGAAGAAATAGTCGCAGAAAAGAATGTAACGACACGTGGGCAGACGTTGGGAGGTGGTTGGGCAGACAAGGCAGCAGCAAGGTAAAAATAGGCGTCAGTAAGCAAAGAAAGTTCTATGGGAAAGCACGTAAAACACTGGTGTTTTCACTTACGCTGTGCCTTAAACCTGGACGCACTGTTATCGTGTCTGGGGCTCCTGTGTGCCCCCTTATGCACTTGAAAGTAGTGCCTTCATTTTCTCAAATATCAGTCCAAGACAATGGCATTGTGTCCTAGATCGAACTTTTCTCAGCAAGGAAGCCTCCCCTTACCAGCAGATAATGGCAGCTTGTCTTAAGCAAATGTACTCAGACCCACCGCGTTCTGGTGTTTTGTTCTTCTTTGTCCTCACAATGGTTTTTCATGTCAGCCTTCTCTATTTATTTAGTCGGATGCTAAGCATGATAAGATGGCCCCACGAGCCACTCCATCAGTGCACACACTACAGGTGCAATTTAACATTCCTGTATATGGATATTTGACTAGTAAGGGTCGCTCCCAAAAGATTATAAGGGTAGGAAGGGCCTTCACCATTATATTTCAGCATTTAACACAGTCGTTGATGTGCAATATGCCTTTACTCAATATTCAGGTAAAGGGGTGGATAAGGATCTCGTCTCTCTTCATACTGATGTCATTTGAGGGTACATGCTCTCAGCCTCTCAGTGCTGGGTCACTTTTCTGGGGGGTCATCTGTTTAGCACGAACAAACTGGAGGGTTAAGGACTTCCTACAACAAAGAACTGCTTAATGGTTTTTAACATGGTATTTTTACAGCATACCTCTAAGAAGCAACTAAGATAAATGACCAAATTTCAAATTTTTACAAATAAAAAAATAAAGAGCAAGCATTCCATGGAGTGGCTGAAGGTAGAAAAAAATAGCTAAGGAGGGGAAAGGGTTAAAGTAATAAAGGGAGGGCTATGGGTGGGTGGACGGATGGGTGGATGGGTGGACAGGTTTTTACATAAGATTGGGGGGTGGGAGTGGGAATTCATTGCCATCGAGTCAATGCTGCCCCATAGCAAACCTCTGTGGGTTGCCATGACTGTAACCATCTATGGGAGTAGAAAGCCCAGTCTTTCTCTCTCAGAGCTGGCAATGATTTCAAACTGCCAACCATGCAGATTGCAGCCGAATGCACACCCACTCCGTGACCAGGGCTCATTTGTTTATTTGTTTGTTTTGTTTTGTTTTTAACATAAGATAAGCATGTTGTTACTTTACTCAGATAGGAAAACTACCTTTCCACAGAAAAATCTGGCCACTTCACCCATTTCATCTCATCAGTTTTAGCTACTGTAGTTCCAACTTGTTTGATTTACTTTCTCCAAAAGTATATGTAATTAATTGTAAAATGAACATTACAAGTACACAAAATGAGACTTTGGATTCTCCACTGTGATTTCTGGATTACACGTGTAGGCTCTCCAGCGAGCAAAGGAGCGTCTTCTTCATAAATTCTTTACCACTCTGCAGTACACTGTAAACTAAATAGAAGCATCAATCTTGGTGATGCAAATGGAACTGGGGTGGATAAAATGTCCTTCAAGCCCCATTCTCTCTAGCATGACACTGTCAAAAACCTAATCTACCCGTGGTAATGCCCACTCCAATACAACTGCTACGAGTCTTTGCTTAGAGTCCAAGAAACCGTGTTGAGTGACGCACTCACCATTGTGAGCTTCCAGGTTCGCAAGTCGAGAGAATGAGAGTGAGAGCGAGGAGATAGTATAAACCTCAGACGCTTTCAATAGGAAACATGAACATCGTATTTTTTAAGCATCTTACATAATGCTTGACCAGAGCTTGTGTTCAATAAATATCAACTTAGTACTAACTTATATTAGTATTTTTATTAGAAACCTGTTATTAATGAAATCCAGGTCACCTTACAAGCAAAGAAATTCTAATCAAGTTTCCTAACTTGACTGTGCATTGAGAGAGAATATGGTAGACACTATAACAGACCCACCTCACCCGTGAAAATGACAGAGGCCACGTCTTACTGACTAGAAGAGAAAACACATGACAGTTTTCCCTTTTACAGAGTCCATAATGGAGCTAATAAGTAAGTTATAATAAGTCATATGGGCTCTGGTACCTTATCAGTAGAATTCTCCCCTTTCCTGCGGGAAATCGGTATTGAGCTATAGGACACGGTGCCTAGTATACAGCCACCATCCATTTGTCAGTCAAGGTTTGCATGGTGCTAGCATGATTAAAACGAGCTTCCAGGCTAAGAAAGACTAGAAACGAAATGCCTGGAAGCTACTCCCAAAGCTTAGCCAAGAATACCCCATGGGCCACAGTGATCCCCAGTCCTCCCAAGGAATGGAACAGGAGCAGTGGGATTTCATGCTTCTGTGCCTGGGATTGCCATGAGTTGTGCTGACTGAACAGCAGCTAGCCACAAAGAGACGGAGTGAAAATGGCCATAAAGAACCATGTAGAAATGGATGCCAGCCGCCTTTCTTGTGCATCAGGAAAGAATACGTTTTCTCCCAAGCACTGCCCAGTACACTTACATTCCTCTCTTCTTGGTCAGTACTAAGTCACATGGTCACTTCTACTTGCAGGAGAAACCAAGATTTTTAATGGGCAAACTACTGTCATGAACAACACCTGGGGTTCTGAAAGGAGAGACGAGTGGCTATCGGACAGTGCTGGGCAAAGGAGAACGGCAGGATCCATTCAGGTACAGAAAGTAATCATTGTGGGCAGAAAACCCCTCAACTTTCTCACCAAGGTGCAGGTCCGTTCCTGAATGCAAGGGCAGAGAGATAGAATGAGCGCCCCAACTGCATCCCGCACCTCTTGGAAGCCTCTGGCTGTTCCAAACTCAACATAAGTGCTCCCTCCTCTGTGAGGACTTCTTAGACACGCTCCTTGATGTTCCCACAGCCCCTTACCTAACTATACAGCTCCGCGGTAGCAATTCCTAGTCTCTCGGATGTGAGTTATTTCCTCTGCTAAACTATGGGGTGTCCGTGGAATGTCCATCTCTGCAGGCCTAGTGCTGAGGCCTGTGCCTGAAAGAACGCGACCTAAGCATCTTGCGCTGGAGAAAGGCGACCTGCCTGCAGTGAGCTGAGTGGCCCGCCTTCCATTGCAGCGCAGGCGCAGTGACCTGCCAGCCTCGCTCCTCCCATTTCGATGGGAAGCAGGGTGCCTGCCCAGTGCCATGGAGAAGGATGACAAGCTGACAAGTTTGCAGGTCATACAAATAGATCGAGTCTCTATGAGATCATACGTTAGCCTGATTTTCTGGGAGAGGATACAAAAAGAATAATAACGCGTTAAGGTATATTAGCTTATTTCCTCCCAGGGGAACCATGGGAAAAGGAGACGAAATCACTGTTGCTAAACAAAACACTGAGGGGGGGGGGGGGCATCTTTTTCCACTTAAGAGAATGGCAGAGTAGTAAAAGTGACAAAAATAAATAAAAACCTACCACATACTGAAAAAGTTACACAACTGCCTAAAAGTCAAACCATAATTATAAATGTGTTGGCAGTTGGCGGCGAGCTTGGGATTTCAAGACAGCTAGTCACTTTCCTATGAACACCAGTCAGAAATGTCACAAGCAGCTTTTGATTAGACGATGATTGTCACGGTCTATAGGAATGAACTAATATACGGTGTGTTGTTTTTTTAAATAAACTACTAACCATATCCACTGGTTCCAATTAAAGAATGGTTCGTGGCTTGCAAAAATCCCCCTCAACTCAGCTGTCTTCCTAACCAGTCCCTATGTCTCACTCTGAATCCCAGCTGCCTCCAAACCAGTGACCACACAGCCAGGCTCAGATTTGGTGTGGATTTCCAGGATATCCCACTCACCCACCTACCTACCACTGCCATCAATTTGGTTCCGATTCATAACAACCCTATAGGACACAGTAGAACTGCTCCTTTGGGTTTCTGAGACTTTAATTTTTTTAACTAAAAATAAATTACTTATTGCTTTTAAATATATATATATAATATATATGAACAAATATTTTTAAGAGAATATCAACTTCGAGGTAATCTAAAGTAGTGACAAAAACATGATACACTAAGCACCATTTGGATTTAATCTAATTTACAAAAACAATTTTTTAAACCCTTTTATTGGGGGCTCTTACAGCTCTTATAACAATCCATACATCTATCAAATGTGTCAGGCACATTTGTACATACCATATATACTCGTGGATAAGCCGAGTTTTTCAGCACAGTTTTATGTAGTTTATGTGGTAAAATTAGGTGCCTCGGCTGTCATTTGGGTCAGCTTTGAGTATATATGGTATATTTCCATCTTCCTTTTCAAATAATTTTCTTTCTACTTGACCCCTTGGTATCAGCTCATTTTCTCTCTCTCTCTCTCCCCACCCTCCCACCCTCATGAGCCCTTGATAAATTATAAATTATTATTATTTTCAGATCTTACACCATCTGCTGTCTCCCTTCACCCATGTTTCTATTGTTTGTCACCCTGGGTTGGAGGATTATATGTCAATCATTGCGATCGGTTCCCCTTTCTCCGCTCCCCCCTTTTTCCTACCCTCATGATATCGCTACTTCCGTTGTTGTTGCTGAGGGATCTATCTGTCCTGGATTCCATGTGCCAAGAGTTCTTATCTGTACCAGGACACATGCTCTGGTCTAGCCAGATTATAAGGTATAACCGGGGTCATGATAGTGGTGGGGAGGAAGCATTAAAGAACCAGAGGAATGTTGTGTGTTCCATCAGTGCTATGTTACACTCTGGCTGACTCGTCCCTTCCTTGTGACCCTTCTGTGAAAGGATGTTCAGTTGCCTACGGAAGGGCTTTGGGTCTCCACTTCGATCCCCCTCATTTACATCAATATGATTGTTTGGGGTCTTCTGATGCCTGATACCTGATCCTGTTGACACCAGATGATCACAGAGGCTGGTGGGCTTGTTCCATGTAGGCTGTGTTGTTCCCCAACTACTTGGCTGCTTATTTACCTTCAAGCCTTTAAGACCCCAGATACTCTATCTTTTAATAGCCAGGCACCATCAGCTTTCTTCAGCACATTTGATTGTGTACCCATTTTGTCTTCAGTGATCATGTCAGGAAGGTGAGCATCACAGAATGCCAGGTTATTAGAACAAAATGTTCTTGTGTTGGGGGAGTACTTGAGTAGAGGCCCAATGTCCATCTGCTACCTTAATACTTAACATATAAATATATCTACATATATTCATGTCCCTATCATTATGTATAAATATATTTACATATGTACATGCCTGTATTTATACCTCTATTAATGTCCTTTGCCTCCTAGTTCTTTCCTCTATTTCCTACAAAAGCACTTTTGTATTACCAAAAGCATAATATACTAAGTTAGTTAGTCAAACACCTGATTGTAGCCAGGGTCAAACAGACATCAGTTGCTTCCACCTAATCCCACAAATTCATGTGACTTTAAATATTTATAGGAATGATAGCCTCGTTAGTGACCTTGCAGTTTAAACCACTCAATGTGTAAGCTACTATACCACGAGGGCTCAGTCCAGCTTTGCCTATGGCTGAAAAAGCCTAGGGATCATCTCCCCTAAGGAGCACAGATTAAATGGCACAGGTACATTAAATGACCTTCTACAACCCCCTCTCCGCCCCACCCCACCGCCAAAAAACTCCACTGGCTCTTAGTCAGTTCCAACTCATCATGGTCCTATGTAGCATTCCCACGCGATACGTCTTTACAGGACCATGTAGCCTCCGCTTTCTCCCACGGAGTAAGTGGTGGTTTGAACCTCTGACGTTGTCAGTTCAGGGCTGACCCCACAGTGACGCCAGGGCTCCACTGAAAGACGCGGAGATAATTAAAAGGTTATTTCCAGAAAGTCAAGGTTCTTTGTCCTTAGGTGGGCTAGTATCTAGGAGACCTGATGGCACTATGGTTTAGGCATTCGGCTACACACCATAAGGTCAGAGGTTCAAACTCAGCAGCAGTTGTGTGTGGGAAAGATGAGGCTTTCTGCTCTGGTAAAGATTTAGTCTTGGAAACTCTGACACAGTGGTTCTCAGCCTTCCTAATGCCACGACCCTTTAATACAGTTCCTCATGCTGTGGTGACCCCCCAATCATAAAATTATTTTCGTTGCCACTTCATAACTCTCATTTTGCTACTGTTATGAATCAAGCAACTCCTGTGAAAGGGTAGTTTGACCCCCAAAAGGGTTGCGACCGCCAGGTTGAGAACCGCTGCTCTAAGGAGAAGCTCTACTCTGCCTGACAGAGTCACTGTGCGTCAGATTTGATTCAATGGCAAAGGATTTCAGTTACATGAAGCAGTGCTGTAACATAAGAAACATAAGAGCAGAAGGAAGATCTTTATCACAGTAAGAGGCTCTGTAGCTACACATTGGGCTGAGAGCCACCAGGTAAGCAATTCAAAACCACCAGCCACTCCTAAGGGGGCTTTCGATTCCCTTAACCAGTTACAACCTTGGAAACTCACAGACACAATTCTACCCTGTCGGATAGCATCGCTGTGAGTCGGCATCAACTTGATGGCAGTGAGTTTGGTTTGGGGTTTTGGTTTTTCTAAGCACTTGAAGTGGCTGAGGGGAGAGAGGGATGTGGGGCAACAGAACTATTGGAACTAGAGGGTAAAACATGCAAAGACTACCAAGATTAAGTACAACCATGGCACTGAGAGACCAGGCTTGACTAAGTTAAGGGAGCTATCTTGAGAAGGTGGTCTGTCGGTGATGCAAAAGGTGCCGTGGTGGACCCTCAGTGAAAGGGTGCTGTTCTGTGTGGCTATTACATGCCGTCGAGTCCGTCCCAACTCATAGCAACCCTACGCACAACGGACTGAAACACCCCCTCCTGCACCATCCTCACAGCTGTCCTGACGTTGGAATCCACTTTTTCAACCACAGAGTCCATCCATCTTGCTGAGGGCCTTCCTCTTTGTCACTGTCCCTCTGTTTCCACAGCATGAGGTCCTTCTCCAGGGACTGCTCTCTCCTGACAACATGTCCAAAGCACTTAAGATGAAGCCGCACCATCCTTGCCTCTAAGGAGTACTTGGCCATATTTTTCCAAGGACAGGTTGGTTTGGTCTTTCAGCAGTCCAGAGTACCTTCAGTCTTCTTCACCAGCACCACAATTCAAATGCATCGATTCCTTTTGGGGCTTCCAGTTCCAATTCAGCCCAAAGGCTTCCCAAAGGAAGTAGCCTACGTCTGAGAAGCCAGGCCTGGCAACTTGGCGTTGAAACTCCTAACCAGGACAGTTTGACTCCAACCTGCAGAGGGTCTCCAAAATTCGGAATCATCCTGACAGCAACTAGACGTGTTTTGAGGGATGAGATGTTGGCCTTTGCTACACACCTGTGGGAAACAAAAATATTGCTCCCAAGTTGTCTCCCCTAATAGATATCTTAGACTTGGGACACTGCTTTCAACTAATGGTAAACGATTGTCAAGTTATCTCCCTGAAGACTCCGGCCATCCAGAGCAAGCAGACACCACTGTTTCTCCCACAACAGGAAGGGCTCACTCCCTGCTGTTAGGGACAGTGAACTGCATCCCCTGAAAGCTTAGGCTACATCAAGTCTCCAGCTCTAGGGCAATCAAGGTTAGGCAGCCATCATGAGTCTGGGGTCTGCCCATCTTGTCACATGTGTACCCCCATACCTCCCCTTCCTATTGTGTGTATACCCCTAGATCGTCCCCCTCCCATTAATACCTATAGCACAACCCCTTCCTGTGATGTTATGTCTTTACCTGTAATGAGGGGGTTTGCATGCCCTCCAAAAGATATATAAGCCTTGGTTAGTGATAAATCTCTCTCCTCCTCCTCAGTACCACCAAGAGGAACTGAGGTGAACATGCTACCATGAAATGTCTGACTCTTCATTTTACTCTCTCTTGTATCTCTCATATTTTCTATGACTTTACTATAATCTTTTCTTGTTATTGCTGCACGATTGTGCCTACTGGACCTGTGATGATTTGTTGGGGGCGGGATCTCCTGACACAAACCCAGTGATTTTTCTATTCTTCCCCACTCTTAATCAAGTTTCTTAATCAAGTCCCTCCACCTCTCCTGGTTGCTTCAGAATAGGTTGTCTTCCCTCTTCTTAGCCTCAGTATCCCACCTGTGGTTTCCCCTGTAGTTCTCATTGACTGGTCAAAATATACAGCTCAGTGGTGTCTTTTAAACTCAAATGTAATTTTAAAATAAATGCATTCTCCAGGCAGACTAGTCATCACATTGCTGTCTGATACAATCTGGATAGGCACCTTCTGTGACAGTAAAGGCATCAGGGCCGAAAAGAGGAAGAGCTTGGACAAGATGATTGAGAGCATGGCTGCCTTCACGGCTCTCACATAAGAACAGCTGTGAGGATGGCGCAGGAGCGCGCAGTGTCTCGTTCTGTTGCACGTAAGGCAACGGAGTCAGAACCAACCCAATGGCACCATTGAACCCAGCATGCTCTCGTCCCACCTGTTTATCAAGAAGAGACCTTCTCTATCACTTCTGCCTGGATACAAATGACACAATGAAGAGTTGACCATCTATCCCATTAGAGACTTCGCTCAGATGTTTTACAAATATCAGAAGGAATCATTAAATAGAATCAGTAGCTTAAAGAGAAGGAAGTAGCCTAAGCAGATTCCCAAGGTTAGTTTCATGGGAAAAACAACAACAAAATCCATAAATCTTCCGAGCTTGATTTGAGGAAGCAAATAATAACGGCTCAGAAACTTCATCAATCCCAGTTTCAATGATTTTAAAAACGTGAAAAAGTCATTCTTACAGCCGTGATTTACCATCAATCCCTCTTAACCCAATGGCCTTTTCAAAATAATGAGGAATTATTACCTGTTTCTGTGCATGAACATCACCTCAAAAAATACTAACTTAAGCTTGTTTTCAAGATTGTGCTCATTTGATTGCTTAGGCTGTTTGAGTGTTTGTTTGTGTGTTTGTTTGTTTTAAGTACTGATCAGTTTCGCCAAAAAGTAACAAAGTCAAGTTAGACCAGGATTTTATCATTGGCTCACATATATGCTCTGGGCATGGAGTGACTCTCTGCAGTGAACTGTTACTGATTGAAACTGCTATTCCTATGTGTGTCAGCCTGGGTAGACGGGAGAAACAAATCCATGTGTTTAAGAAAGAGCTTTATAGACAAGCGCAATTGAACATGGAGAAAACATCCCAGCCCAGTCCAGATCGAGTCCATAAGTCGATATTAGCCCATATGTCTGATACCAATCTTTAAAGTCCTCTTCAGACTCACGAAACACATGCAATGATGCCGAACGCACAAGATCACAGGCCAGTGGGTAGAAAGTCTCTGGATCCAGTGGCATTGGAAACATCTCAGTGCTGGCAGGGTCTCTGCATCAGGGTGGGTTCATGTGTCTTATCAGCTGCTACGTCTCCCAGGGTGTGAAGGAGTGAGAGAGGTGTCTCCCACCTCCAAGGAGGAAGTACCCGATTTCCCAGAATTCTCAATAGAAGGCCACGCCCACACAGAAGTCTCATTGGCTATCTCCAGATTGACAGCCTAGACTCCACCTCTACACTATTAATCCTTATATTGACACCAGATTAGTAGGTGACTGCCACACTATGACTTGGTAGTAGAAATCACCCTGTTTTCTGCTGAAAACAACTTCAGTTTTCAACAAACACAGCAAGACCTCCAGCCCATGGGCTTATTGTGAATGTGCATTCAGAAGTCACGTTTTCCATTACACTCAAAGCCTTAAAAATTAAGCAGAATCAATTAAACTTAATTGCTTTCTCTGGCGGCCTCTGTGATAAAGTTTTGGTAACTGACAGAGGATAATTTGAATATTAACAGCTATAACATTACTACCAAAAGTGGCTTCTAAAAACTGGTGTGGAGTAAATCATGTTTTTTTAAAAAAGAAACAAAACAGAGTTCAGTATAATTGGCTCACAAATTCTGACTTGAAATTCCAGGGCTTTTGTTTTGTTTTGTTTCCAGAACTATTGAATTAAAATTCTGAGATGGATATATGATGACTATCTTAGTACATCTTAAGGTAACTGGAGCTTCAATCTAGGCTCGTAGACGAGTGCAAGCAATTCTTAAAATATTCGATGTAAGCATTCACAGACATCTTTGGTGACAGCTCATAATTAACTAACTTCACTATAATATACTCTTTTATATACTACTATCTTCACTCATCCAGGTGGAAAATAAACTCTAAATAAATAAGCATAAACAGAGGCAGGTTTATTCCAACTCAGTAAGCCATATGTCTCTTTAGAGAAATGTCACCTTAAATAATACTTTGCATTTCCTACACTGACCTGGATATTTTCACACATTGTAATATTTTCCCACAAGGGAAAGGACATCAAGGAAAACATTTTTATTCGTTTTGTCAATATGGGCACATTTCTGTCTTATTTGCAAGCAAATTACTTGTTACAAAACCAAGTTGTACAGC
This sequence comes from Tenrec ecaudatus, assembly GCF_050624435.1. Taxonomy (NCBI): domain Eukaryota; kingdom Metazoa; phylum Chordata; class Mammalia; order Afrosoricida; family Tenrecidae; genus Tenrec; species Tenrec ecaudatus. Next base: position 153,269,684 of record NC_134532.1, read on the forward strand.
TAAGCCACAAGACCACCCGCTTTCCTCCTTCCATGTTCAGTGCCTCAACTCAGCCTCTCACACAATGCTGTGGTGATTTTTGCGGTAACGGCATTTCAGTAAGAATTTAAACTGGTAGGGCTGATTTTTTTTAAAACCAAGATAGCTGTTAATACTAAATAATTACCCCGCCCCTTTTCCTCTCCAGGGGTTGTGGGTTGTTTTGGTTTGATTTGGTTTGGTTTGGGGGGAGGGGGAGGGGCAGCGGGGGATTCTTCTGTTTTTCAGATTATGCAGATTCTTGACCTATAATTTCCATACATTTCTCTTATTTATCTATTCAAAGCACATGCTACCACAGAACACAATCCAACATAAGCACAGGCGTTGCTCCCGCACTGGAGAACCCAGGGGCACCGCTGGAGAAACACGTGGAAGAAAGTGGTAAACCACGAGCTAAAGCATCGCCAGACAAACTACCAGCTAGTGTAAGGAAGACAGCGTTTGCCACCGGAACTCAAGACGTGACAACGTCAGACTGAGTTGCTGTAAAAGAACCCAAAGCAGCCTTGCTGAGACAGAGCAAACCTATAATTTTCACTAAACTACTTAAAATATTTAAAAAATAGTCAACTTCAATTACATTGTCAATTAACTCATATTTCTAGAGCAGCGGTTCTCAACCTGTGGGTCGTGACCCCTTTGGGGGGATTGAATGACCCTTTCACAGGGGTCGCCCGATTCATAACAGTAGCAAAATTACAGTGATGAAGTAGCAACAAAAATAATCTTATGGTTGGGGGTCACCACAACATGAGGAACTGTATGAAAGGGTCACGGCATTAGGAAGGTTGAGAACCACTAACTCTATTAATGAAGAGCATTAGAAGTGTGTTTGGTTGGATTTTTGTGTGCCTCTAATTCTGGAAAGGTTGGGTAGAACTGATGTAACTGGCAGCTATTTCAAGGAAGACCCCAAAGGCTGAAAACCCCAAATAAAAAGATCTTTCCTTCAAATTCAGAGGACAGGGCAGACACAGGAGATACGCTGAGGGAAAACCTAAAAAAAAGAATCAGTGAGTGGTAAGTTAAGGAAGAAAAAAAAAGGGAGGGGGGTCGGAGGGAATAAAGATAATTGAAATTTTGAATCTGTTGGTGACCAAGATAAATGGGCACCCCGTGCTCACAACACCTCTATGAAAGTGTGCTGGGAAGACCGGTGACGCGCCCCAGCCGTGGGAAAGTGCCTGTACCCAGATAGCGGTCGTGGAGAATTCCAGAGAATGTATTTACAGAGTCCACCCCGGTCCCTTACCCGAACTGCTTCTGCATCACCAGTTCACGCCAATGAAGTCCCTGATTTGAATCCCTAAGACCTGGAGAGTAGCCTTTCAGGGATTATTTCCCTCAATGGCACACATTTCCTAAATAGAACGTTATTCAAAAAGGTCCTGGCAGACACCTCCCATGCTTTCAGTGCGTCCCAATCGTGTGTGCACACGCCCACGTGAACACATGGACGCGAGCAAATGTTCTGCTACATAAACTGGAACCCCAAACGGCAGGGTTGTACCCTGCCGTAGTTACACCCCATTCAGTTGAGTAAAGTTCATTTTATGTCAGAAATTACATCCACTCTTCTGGTTGTCCTCCATGCTCAACCTCAAGCCAACACCTCTTTTCCTTCCTACCACCTGGAGGGAGCACAGGGGGCCCCAGAGACCCCGACATTCATGGGTCAGAAATAGCAACAACACCAGCTCTCCCATGACACACGCAAACACACGTCATAACATGGCACAGCGGGATAAGATGGAATCGCTATTGCCCAGTGGCAACAAAGCACGGCACCCTCACTTCCGTGGGGTCAGGCCTGCCTTGGGTCAGGGAGGGCACGTCTAGGTGACCTGAAGGGAACTTTCTCTCAGGAATTCAGGTCTGTCTCAGGAATGCCTAAATTATGGAATGGCTACAAAGAAGATGGAAACGCCGTGACACGGTCGTCCTGCATCCGGGAGCACTGCAGAGGCATAAGCAGCAATGATTGTGACACACACAATGGAACGTGATTGAGGCCACCCAGTGCCACCAGAAACACCAGGAGGCCAAGCAGTGTTCTCTTTCGCGCAGCACTGCCTTTACGGGGCTGACTCTCCTCCCCATGTGCCCCGCTTGATGGAGCTCACCGAGATCTGCCCGGACAGGAAGGGCCCGGAAAGGGATCCCCGGGAGAAAGCGCGCCAGCCCTTAGCTGGCACTATAGAGCCTTAGAACCAGAGACCGCAAGTGTTGACTACCTGCAAGGGCACGTGGGTAAGCAGAGCCTCGGGCCCACAGCACTATGCCATACAGAAGAAGAGTACAACTAGCAGCGCCTCTGCCCCTTAGAGTCCTTGATTTCCAGGACCTGCCAAGCGAGCCACCAGAGCAGCGGTTCTCAACCTGCGGGTCGAGACCCCGTTGGGGGTCAAAAGACCCTTTCACAGGGGTCACATGATTCATAACAGTAGCCAAGGTACAGTTATGAGGTAGCAATGAAAACAATTTTATGGCTGGGGGTCACCACAACACGAGGAACTGTATTAAAGTATTAAAGGGTCACAGCATTAGGAAGGTTGAGACCCACTGAGCGAGAGTGACGTTTGCTGGCAAACTCCGAGACTGAATTTAAGTTGTTTCACCCCAAAGATGCCAGGAGCTAAGCTGACAACTCTAGGGAGACTTTGTGGCAGGGAGTACTTCCAGCGGGGTCCCTGGTGTTCATCAAGGAGCTGATCGTTGCAAGGTGAACCCCTCAAGTTTGGGGAAAGACCTGGGGGAAACAGTTGGGGGAAGAGACACAGAAAGAATGTGTTCTGCTTAACTGATGGAGAATACTGGCTATGTACAGGAGGGTTTGCGGTATGCCAGGTGTGCAGCCCTTCCCGTAAATGAAGTCATTTAATGCCCAGAACACTAAGAAGTAATTTAGATCAGTGCCCTCTCTTGACCAGCCTTGCCCTGCTGGTCTGAGCTGGGATTCAACTGCAAGGAATCTGGCCCAAATCTGGGCTCTCAACTACTATGCTACCCTGCCTTTGCAGCCCCTTCTGAAAAGGCAAACGTTTTTAAAACTTTGGATTCTTTTTTTTTCCTTTTTAATATAAAGAGCTTTTGTTCTTAGCCTTAAGATAAAGCACACTTCCTCCTACTTCTATAAGATGAGACAGAGGGAGGAGGATGAAAGAAGTTTTGCTCTTTGGTGTTATTGTCTGATTTCTGAACTGGAACAGAACCTATATTCTTTCACGCACATTCCAAGGATTCCCTTCTCTCCTGCAAGTGGACTCATTTCTGCACAGTGTGGGGATTCAGGAAATTAAATAAATCTTGCTTTGCTGTATCAAAATTAAGGGTCTCATTAGAAAACACTTAAACGCACACATACAAAAAAAAGAAAGAAAAAGTAGAAATGTTCCAAGAAGTGTGAGGTCAAGGGGGCGGGGGGAGTACAGGGGTGTTCACTGGGAAAAGGGGAAGTCAAGTGACAAAAAACGGAGTATTCTTGGCTCTTATGAAAAGCTACTCTGTTCATTTACCCGGAAGAGCCCAACAAAAGCAACTGCCAATTGCTCTGTTTCAGCTTCCTGGAGATAACTGGATCACCAACGGGCATCCATTGTCCCCTGCCCATAGAACAATGTCCACCAGCATAAATCCCTCAGGCCTGGTACGCACCCAAAGAGCTTAAAAAAAAAAGAGTGCCGCAATACTGGAGCAGGGTCTGTCCGCACACACCTGGTGGGAGGATTCCACAAGGGCTGCAGTGTGAGTGAGAGGTGCGTGTTGGAGCTAGTCAAGAAATCCGTTATACATGCAAGCAATATGCTGCACAAGATCCTCTGTATGTAGCTGTGTCTCCCAACATTTTACACATCTTCAGGGGCTCGCCAGTCATACAGTGACCCTTGAGTCCCCCACAAGTACCCCAAGACACTAACAAAGTAAGGGGCACAGAAGCCAAAATCAACTATGTTGAGAAGCCGTGCCATTTTCCCAAAGCCTAGCTTAGTCAAGACCACCGCCCCCTGCACCCCCTTTCTGGGCAACCCTCAGATTATGGCAGCTGCTAACATAGAGGGGCGAAGAAGTGCTGGTGGAGGAGGGAAAAGGATTATTTTTGAGAAAGAGCACAATCTAACTTTTCTCTCCACCACCCACTCCACACCACCTCCTCAGTCCCTTGTCTCTCCTCCTGCTTGCGTCTCCACTTCACTTTCTTCTCCAGCCTCCCTCCCCGTGCCTCCACAATCCTCCCAGCATCTCCTTCCCTGTGTCCCAAAGGGAGCCAGCCACCGTTCCGACTTGAAGTCACTGCGGAACTTGGAGAGGGAAACGAAGCTCTCCAGATTTCTCCTCAAAGCTCCAAAGGGAAAAGAATCAAACTGCACATTTTTTTCTTTTTATTAAAAAGAAAATCTTGTCTTTTATTAAAAAAACCTTGTCTCAATACCAATGCCATGGATAAAATAAAAAGCATCTCTGTTGGAAGCTAAATGAATTTATTCATTATCTCGTCTTCCTGATGTGTTTAAATCCTGGGAAGTGTCTGGATTATCTCTTCTTACAGATGCCCTTCGCTTGCAAATCTGTGCTTCTTTCGTGTCACTTCCGCAGCTGAGGTCCCAAGCTCTGCGTGCAGAGAGTGACTACTTTAAGGCTCCCTGATGAGCTCACGTGCCCTGTGGATCGATTTATTCCATCAACTATGGACGACAAGCAACTCAACATATTTGGGAGTCATCTACCCAGAGCAAAGATCACTTTGGAAGCAGTTAAAGAGTAATGAGGTGTTTTCCAAAGTAGAATAGTTAAAGTTTAGGGCCACAATTTATGTGGTGAGAGAGAAAACACCAAAACCAAACCAAACCAATCAATTCTGACTCATCCTGACCTTGGTTTCTGAGGCTGTTAATCTTTATGGGGACAGATAGCTAATTTCCCACATGGTGGCAGTGGGTTTGAACCATTGACCTTGTCGTTAGAAGTCCAAGGCTTAACCAACCGTGCCACCAGGCCTCCTTTGATGAGGGAAAGGCAGCAGGGAGGAAAATATAAAGGTAATGTGCAAACAAAACAAGAAAATCAGTTTAATCATTACCCAGAATGCGGGAAATATTTAGGTCCGTTAAAGCAATGTCTCTCGCTTCCTTTATAGTAAGCCATTCGCGTCAATATTGCTCTATAAAAATTTATTAAACACAGTCAACACGCCTAACCCTGTGCTGGGTGGCAGAGACATATCATATATTGCTCTCATGGCGCTCACAACCTCACGTGCATGAAAGACAAACCGTAAGCTCACAGAAGCGCAGGTTGAAACAGATCTTGAAAAGGAGACAAACCAGGAGCTAAGGAAGAATAACATGGAGGAAGCCGCTTTAGAGAGCTGTGGGTAAGGGCTCTGAAGAGGTGGTCTTTGAAAGTTGGGGCAAAAAAGGAGAGAAGAGCTAACCGGACAAAAATGGGCTGACTCTTCTCCGGACACAAAACTGCATACAAGAGCAACAGCCTTGGGACAGAAAAGGCTTTGGCTGCACCGAACTGAAAACTCCTCTTGCCTAGACAAGAACAATCCAGGAACGAGTAACACATGGCAATACTGGAGAGAGACTCTGTGCTGTGGTGCAAAACGGAGACATCTTCACAGGGCAACGAGAACTGAAAGAGCTCCACAATGAATGCAGTTTGGGGAAAGGGAGGCTGTCTAAGCAAGACATGAGGATGCTGTGGGCCCAAACACGAAGGGCGGCAAAATGGGAGACCAGCAGGTAGGTTCAAGGCACAATATGCAAGCAAGGTGGATTTCCTGTGGGGACAAGAGCAAGGAGAAGAGAGGAGATGATGTTCGCTGAGTTACCCTATGTATGTGTGCTTGTTCCGAGTGATGGGCCTACACGAGACTCCTGCAGACGCTTGAGAGGATCAAAGCTGTGGAGCCAAGTATGTCGAGGGCATAAATAATTCCATACTCGTCCTTGAACATGATGCAAGTGACAGGTATCACGTGCCTTTTCCCCAAAGAACATGATTGTTCTGTTGGCACCAGACCACTGTGGATTCCCCACACCACATGAGAACTCTATGTCTTTCTCATCTGGAGTCAACAACTCTGACTTTTCCATAGACGTGCACCAGGAAAATAGAGGGGTCTCCCTCAATAGCTGTGGAGAAAATGTGTTGATATCAACGAATCTCATGTGAAATGGGATAATTCATGTCAAACGGGTCAAGACGTGACACCACAGCACATGAACCATCAGCAAAAACTTCAAGCATCCTATGGAAATTTACTAATAACATCCTCATGATCATTGGACAAGTTGGTCCTTAATAACACAGGTCTTGTGCTGTTGCTCCATGCCAACAAGTCATTGCCAACTCACTGAGATCCCATGTGTAACGGAGCGAGACGGTGTCCGGTACTGCACCAATCCACACAGGACCCTCCACAGGGTATAACAGAGAAACGAAAATACCACAGACTACCACATCTCCCAGGGAATAAAAGGATAAACTTTTGTTTTTTTTAATATTTCTCAAAAGCACTCCTACGATGGCACGCATGTCGTCTCTGTGCCTGCCTGATGTCTCCATTCCTTGTTATCTGGGAGAGAGAAGGAGAAAGCAGTCACACCAGGGAAGAACGCACGCCTCACATCACCCACCAAACAGCGCAAGGGGAGAGTTGGCAGGAAGGGGCAGGAGAGAAGACCCCGCGGAAACAGGGAGCACAGGGAGGCAGTGGAAAACCTGCTGTTGCTTAACGTGGATTGCAATGCATATCGTGAAACAAATGTGTGTACACTGTCGAGTGGAAAACCGATTTGCTCTGTAACCTTCCATCCAAACCACGACCCCCCCACACACACACACACACCACACATAGGATAGTTCAGGTCCTCCAAAACAGATAGTGAATCAAGACAAAGCAGGCATAATTTATCTGGAAGAGAATGTGATCATAAGCTCCTCCACACTACTAGATATAAGCTTTTTTATCTGCCTTTCTCGGACTTTGCTTGAAAGGGATCTGATTGGTTTCATCAATATGTGAAGGATCTCTTTCAGAAGGGCTCTCGCCACACATTCCAAAGAGAAGTACAGAACTTCAATCCCTTGTGCTCTTGGCTCTTTGAAAGCTTATATTGATCCCAGCCCTGTCAAAGGCAGTGGCTCACCTCCAAACACTCTTCAAACCTTTTGTCTTAAATTCAACGGCCGCTCCACGCTGCTCCTCTCAGCACAGTTCCTCTCTAGCTTCCCCGGCCACCTGCCCAGTTCCAGTTGTGAGACTTCACACTCTTTAGCCTCACTGGAAACTCACTTTTCAACACCTGTGAGCTGTTCACTCTAATTTGGCCTGTCATCACCTGCAGTGACTGAACTTGATCTTTATCTGAGCCACCTATGATGCGTTTTATTTCAGGTCCTGTATTTCTGCAACTGTAGCACCGAGCTGAAGAACGTGGTGCTCTCTGCCAACAGGAAAAGCTGTCACTGAGCAACTAACTCACTCCTGTTGGGGAATCTCCCCAAACTGGCATGTGTTTCTACAGCGTCTCCCATTTGCTGCACACAGTCATTCTCACTTCAGCCACCAGGCTACTGAAATACAGCCCAAAGTGCTCTACCCTAAAAGAAACAAACAGAGACACCTGAACATATAGCTCACCCTATCAGTCCAACCCAAAGGTTTCCTTGGATTTCCTGATAGTGTTTTTAATTACATTTCTATCTAGCGTGTCTGCTATTTCAGGGGTCTGTCACACTACATCATCTCTGACTTGTAAGATGCTCTCCCCTATTCCACTTGGCATCACCAACCTGGCTCGCAACTTGGTTAAATGTCACCTATTAACACTGCCATTCAGAAAGCGATACAAATGCCTATCCTTATCTTGACCTTGGAGCCCCTCGCTCACTGGCATCAAGGCGAATGCCACTCGTAGTGACCCAACAGGGCAGGGTCGAACTGCCCCTGCGGACTTGTAAGCCGGAACTCTCCACAGGAACAGAAAGTCTCCACTTTGCCCCTCGGTGTAGTTGATGCTTCACACGGCTGAAGTTTAGGTGAGAAGCCCCACTCACAACCCACCATGCAGTCAGGTCTCCCGAGTGGTGCAACTGATGCAGCGCTTCACTCGCCAAAAAGCTGGCAGGCCACACTCACCCACCGGTGCATCGAAGACAAGGCAGGTGAGGTGCTTCTAAAAGGGCCCGGCCCTGGAAGCCTACAGGGCAGTCCCGCTCCACATCCATGGAGTCACCAGCAATGAACCGCGCCTTAGGCCACCATCCCAGTCAAACTGATTTCCAAGGAGCAACCTTGGATAATAATAATATTATCTTCTGATAATGACCGTGGCTAACTACTTCACACGTCAACATTTGGAACCCACAGCTGCGGGTAAACATTGTCAGATGCTTCTCTGCCCTACCCAGAATCTTATAAAAGCCCCTCTAGAGCAACTTGATGGTACCACAAAGCCACATTCAGGGGCATTACCCTTCAGAGCAGCCCGTCTTGGTTTTCTTCCATCCCTCCCCACTTAGCCATAAGCTCCTAGGATCCCCCCCAGGCCGTGGGGCCGAGGCGAAGCGCACTCACTGAGCGGTTTTAAGATGCTGCTGCTGGACTCGTCCGCATTTTCCACGTCCGATTTGTCAGAGTAGTTCTCAGACACTCTTTCCTTTTCCTTCTTTCCCTTGTGCCCTGCCTTCCGCTTGTGGCGTCTCCTTCGCCTGTAGCTCTTCGGCACATGGACCCCGATGTAGATGGTGTGGTGGCCTGCGGAAGAAAACAAGTCCCGTCAGTTTGGATTCTGTTCTTCATTAACCATCACCCGCACTAGTCCTACGGGTCGGCAGGAAATGTCTGTGACCTTGACATTGCCATTCTGCGTTTGACAAACTCAAACTGGGGAAGTAAGGCTTCCTCTCCACACGTGGGGCAGCTGCAGGTACTCCGACCTGCGGCTGTCCCTGCGATGCAGCGTGTGGGAAGTCTAGTGCTAGCACACGGACTGGACTACAAAGGAGGGAGTGTCAGAAATTCACGGAAAACTCCATGGGCTTTTCAATTTTATTTTTCCACAAACTTCTTGAAGCCTCCACTTATTTTTGTTGTCATGGAAAAATGTATAGCAGAGCATACATAAATTCAACAATTTCTCCACGTATCACTTGGTGCCACTGATTGCAACCATTCTTACCCTTCTCCTCAGAGCTGTTCCTCTGTGTTCACTCACTGCCCCATTGCCTAGATAATCCTTTGTGTTGTCTTATCAACTTGACCCCATACAGCTACACCAAGAACCAAACTCACGGCCACAGAGTCAATTCTGACTCACAGTGACCCTGCAGGGCAGGGTAGAACTGCCCCAGGGGGTTTCCGATACTGTAACTCTTTACAGGAGTAGAAAAGCTCATCTTTCTCCCTTGGAGCAGCTAGTGGTTGCGAACTGCTGACCTCATGGTTTAGCAGCCCACCATGTAACCTAACCACTACTCCAGCGGGGCTCCTCCCACACAGACAGTTCCTTTAAAAGCATAATTTAAAAGCATATCTATCTTTCGCTAATTAAGCTATCCCAGTGAACTTTTTTAAGTAGACTGCAAAGGGTAGTTTTGATGGAAAATTTAGATATTATCTCAGAGCACAGTGCCAGGGTTCATCCAACTTCATGGCTCCAGGAAACCTGGAATTCACGAGAACATGAAACGCTCTTCTGCGTTAGGAGTAACGTTTGTCTGTGGAGTCTTGGAGCAAACTGTTTGCTAATGATGGCCAGGCACCAACCAGTTCTTCTGGGCTCCTGGCTAAGGAGACAGTGAAGGTGTTCACAGAGGCAACTGGCCACACATTCCCTCTCCTTCTCCTACACCTAGTAATCCTGACTGAAACTCCATGATTCTGAACAGACTCTGCCATCTATTAGTTATATGACCTTGAGCCTGTCCCTTAACCTTCCTGGGCTTCAGCCCCAGCATTTATGTAATGAGAGAGTTACATTGGGAAATTCTCTAAAGAGTCTTTCACTTCTAACCTTCCATGAGTCTATGATTATCCTGAAAAGGGAGCTGGGAAAGGAGTTCTCAGAGCTGCAAAAATAAAGATCTAACTCAAAGTTCAAGAAGTCATTCTGCTGGGGCTAAGGTTTTTCAGCGAAACTTTTTCACCCTCTCAGCAGAACAGAGGCTTAGAACTGGGACAAACTGAGAAAAAATACGACATACTTGGAGAGAAGATTTCAGAAATACTCAAATGTTCACACTAGCAAACAGCTAAAATGAATGTCAGCTACAGTGCCATTCTCATTTTTCTTTTTTGGTTTCCAAAAGTTTCTAAAAATTGGTTGTTGCAATGATAAAAATAAACCCAGCCCAGCAAAAATTGCCTTGAAGAGAAAGAAGGGCATAAGAAAAAAAGACTGAAACGCTTTCAGCTCTCTAGATGGAAAGAGTTGCAAAACTGACAAGTGGTATTATTTGTACAAAATCTGATAAGACAGAATGAAAAAGGAATTCAAAGTTCTACATCATTTTGGTTTGTTTGTTTTTCAACTGGGAAAACTTTTACTTTCACTTTTTACACAATGTAACTTCTGAATGTGGGAACCACCATTTCGGAAGTAATGTGAACATTTTCTCACTCACTGAAAATTAGACTCGGTGATCTCATTTATTGGTTTTATTTCACAGTTCGCAGTTCTGGAATCATAATGTCTTGATAACTTCAGAGTGCCACGGGCCATGTCATGTACTTACACGCAATGCTCGCACACACATTAGCCCTCGATTTGAATGCCCCGGACTACTTTCCATAGGCATATCCAAAACACCAGAATTCACTTGAGAGTTTCCTTAAGGAATCGGAATTAAAAGCATTATATCCTCTTTCAAGAAAAAGGTTCCAACTAAGATGTGCAGAACCCTCAGTGAAGAGGCAGCGAGGCAGAGGCACCTGCGTGGTGGAATTCCCACCTTTCATGCAGAAAACCCGGGGTAATTTCTAGGCAATGTCAGTGGAGATTTGCATGTTGGTAAGAAACTGGAAAGCTTTCAGGGGAGCGTGCAGACTAACACACGTTATCAGGCGATCTCTGAGTACTTCCAAAAGTTCAGCCAATAAAATCCCTTACGCATCACAACAATCCATCCTGTTGTGCAGTGACAACCCGATGACAGCTGACAAGTGAATGATTCAGCGTTCCAAGGAAAACACCTGATGCTTGGAATGAAGCTGGGGGCGTCTTCACACAGAGCAGGAGCCCCTCCACCACCACCTCCAACACACACACACACACACACACACACACACACACACACACACACACACCGTCAACTACTACAAAGCACGGCAAAATTCCCCCCCACCTCCCATCGCATCTGTGCCAATGAGAAGGCTACCATGTCTAACTATTTGCAAGAAAATTGTTCTCATGGGAAAGCTATCTCATACTAGGGAGTGGGAAACGTCTCAGAAACAACTTGAATTAAGAAACAGTGTCAATTGTTTCCTGTTCTCCAGTTATTAAGGGAGTCCTGCAGCTTTATCTCCAATCCAAACAATGCAAGTAAAGGCAACGGATTTCTTCAGCAAGTCAAAAGCCAAAAACTTGGCTGCCTTCCTTCAGAAATTAGGAAAATAACATGAAAAAGTTCAGAGGCTGGCCTTTTTAAAAACCACATTAAATATTTCTATTATTTATTGAATAAGGACAATGAAGCAAAACTGCTAATTACACCACGCTACTCATGGCATGAAGAGAGGCTTTTACCCAAATCTCCCTTGGTACATCAAACCATGTAAAAGGCAGCTTATACCTCGCCGCATGGGAAGAACTGCAGGAAATTATGCTAAGTGAAGTAAGCCAAGCACAAAAGGACAAGTACTACATGAGTCCACTGAGGTTAAGTTCAAAAATGCAACAGGGGCATAGGGAAGAAGCTACTGTATACATAAATTCCTGGGGTGGGGTCCAGGTAATATGGCAGGGGCCAGACTAAACTCAGGGATAGATATGGGATACATATAGTAGTCCACTGAAAAAGAGGGGAGGGAGATATGGGTAGCTAGAGGAACAGAGCACTAATCCACACAGGGGGAGGGTGTTGTCTGTGTCTCCACAGGGAAAGAGGAACCAGACTTCAACCAAGACAGAGATGCAACACACTGACATGAAGCAGGGAGCCGATAGAGAGGCCTGAGGGGCCGGCCCCATTACCAACTAAGTGGACAGCACCACCCTCCCCCCAAGAAGAATTCCCTTCAGAGGACAGCACTGACTGACGCTACGGCTCAAGGAGAGGGACTTGTCTGATCAGAACACACAGGTGACAATGAGGGAGTAAGGGGGGTAAAAAAAAAGAGTGACGCACATCCTGGCTCACCAGGCCCTGAGGACAATGTTTCTGCTCAGAACAGCAATGCACAGAGACGACCACAGGGCCGGCCTCACCATGGGACACAGCATTCCTCACTGACCCATAGCACCATGGGGAACAACACTAGTGACACACACCGGGAATTGTGCCCGCCCTGAGTCCACTATACGGAAGCCAGCTACTGGGGGCATGCAGCAGTGCAGTGGGGGGAGCAGAGCAATGAAGTCCCCAGGGAGTGCCAGGGATAGATGTGGGGCCAGGGCATGGCACCCCATCAGACTCAACTGGAAAGCCCTCGTAAAGGACAACAAATAGACCTTGAACTACTTATAGGGGTTTTTGTTGTTGTTGTTGTTATTGTTATAGCTATTGTTTTATTTTCTATTGTTGCTTCGTTGAACTCAGTTTTATGATGGTGCATATTGTTGTCTACCTGGAATGGATACACGGGATAAACAAGCCGGAAGAGAGAACAATGGGATGACAGTTCTGGGGGACATGGGAAAGGGGTAGGTGGGGAACAGGAAGTGGGTGTTAACAAACCCAGGGACAAGGGAACAACAGGTGATCGAAAATCAGTGGCAAGGAGGATATAGAAGGTCTGGAAGGGCTAGATCAAGGACAATGTAACCGAGAAGAATTCCTGAAACCCAAATGAAGGCTGAACATCATAGTAGGACAAGAGGAAAGTACAAAGAAATAGAGGAAAGAACTAGGAGGCAAAGGATAGTTATAAAGATTTAAATACAGGCATATACAGATGTAAATATATTTATATAAGATGAAGGAGAAATATATCTATGTACATATATTTATACATTTAGTATTAAGGAAACAGATGAACAATGGGCCCCTACTCAAGTACTCCCTCAACATAAGAACACTTTGTTCTAACAATTCGGCAGTCTGAGATGCTCACCTTCCTGGCATGATCACTGAAGACAACGGATGCACAAGCAAATGTGGTGAAGAAAGCTGATGGTGCCCGGCTATCAAAAGATAGAGTCTGGGGTCCTATAGGCTTGAAGATAAACAAGCGGTCATCTAACTGAGAAAAAAACAAAGCCCACACGGAAGAATCACACCAGCCTGTGAGATCACAAGGCATCGAAGGGATCAGATATCAGGCATCAAAGACCAAAAAATACCATAGCATTGTGAAAGAGGGGGAGTGCGGGGTGGGGACCCAGGGCCCATCAGTGGGCAGTTGGACATCCCCTTGCAGAAGGGCCACAGGGAGAAGACGAGTCAGTCAGGGTGCAGTGTAGCAATGATGAAACATACAATTTTCCTCTAGTTGTTGAATGCTTCCTTCCCCCCACTATCATGATCCCATTCTACCTTACAAATCCAGCTGTACTGGAGGGTGTGCACTGGTACAGATAGGAACTGGAAACACTGGGAATGCAGGACAGATAAACCCCTCAGGACCAATCATGAGAGTAGCAATACCAGAAGGGGAAGGGGAAGATGGGGGAGAAAGGAGGAACCGATCACAATGATCTACATATAACCTCCTCCCTGGGGGATGGACAGCAGAGAAGTGGGTGAAGGGAGACCTCAGATGGTGTAAGATATGACAAAATAATAATTATTAATATAATTATTAATATTTATTAATTATATTAATTATAATTATTAATATTTATTAATAATATAATTATTATATTATCAAGGGTTTATGGGGGAGGGAGGAGGGAGGAACTGGGAGGGAGGGGAAAATGAGGAGGTGATACCAAGAGCTCGAGTAGAAAGCAAATGTTTTGAGAATGAGGGAAGCAATTGTACAAAAGTGTTTGACACAATGGATGGATGTATGGATTGTGATAAGAGTTGTACAAACTCCCAAAAAATGATTTTAATAAAAAAGGCGGCATATATGGGCTGATAGGATTTCAAGGTAAGAATTCTGGTTATGAAGTAGCAGTGGTTACTGTCATCGACTTAATGAGAGACGGAGAGTGATTCCGGAGAGTGAGTCTGGAAAGGATGTACATTAATTTGGGCACATAGTTCATCACAAAGCTTGGTACCATGTGACCACATATTGATCGCAGGCCTCCTCCCCGAGGCAGATTTGGCTTATTCCCATCCTGCCCACTCCTGCCTCATGTGCACTCCCTTGCTCTCTCCATCACAGACTTTCACACAGGCAGGGAAACTTCAAGACATTGGGCTGGCCAGAAATTTAGCAGAATATGTTTCAAGATATCCCAAACCTCGGGCATTTTTTATTAACTTTATTGAGGCATAAAATGCACTTGCTTTGAGGTGAAAATTCAATACACTTTATCATATTTACAGAATTGTGCAAGCTATCCCAAAAATCCAATTTAGAGTGTCTCTGTCACTCCAAAAGCAAAGCAAAGCAAAGAGAAAACCCTGTCCCTACTTGCAGCAGGTTGCAGGCAACTACTTCCCGGCATGTAAGCAACTAGCCTCGGGGAAAGTGCTCTCAGATGGCCTCCGGGAAGACACAGCTCTGAGCCCCGTAAGACTGCTCTTCTTGGAGGACCCTACTGCAAGGTAAAACGGAGCACCCCCTGAGTGAGGAACAGATTGCTTTCCAGGATAAGCCATCAAAATACAGTGCATCCCACTACACTATCAGAAAAGAAACGAGAACAAGAGAAATTATTTTACACACCCAAAGACGCAGGGTCTCAAGGCTCTGTAGACATTGGAGGGAGGTGGCAGGGAAAGGGGTGAAGGAGGAGGGGGTAGTTGTCATTTCAACATAGGATCATTGTTTTAAATGTAATCTCAGTGCCTCCTTCTTCTCCTCTCACACATTAGTGGTAACATTAGTTTTCCCCTTCTGGTTCATCGTCAAAGAGAGGCTAAGAACATACTTCTGAGGTTAAGCAAATCTTCAGGAATTGCGAATGGTTCTAGTCCATCAACTGCTCCTTACTCTCCCCACCCCACCCCTAACGTTGGCCTTTGAGAACGATAAATGCTCTCATTTTGAGTAATGGTGGTTTTGGGGTTTTTTTAATGCTTTTTCAAGATTATTACCAAATCCTCAGCAATCTGTAAGTGCTAAGTAGCCAAAAGAAAATCAAAGGTAAGTAATGGAAGTTTTCTTCCTAGTCCACAGAATACTTGCCCTCAGGATCAAAACAAACAGATTTACTAAAGGAAATAGTCTATTGCTGATAAGAATAACCCAGGTGGAGTTCAATATTTATTTTTATTCAAATACCTTTGCTGTCTCAGAGACAGGTAAAAAAATGATGGCTATTTTTTAAAGTATAATTCATAAAATGACAGCAAAGCTCTTCGCAAAGCCACAAAGGTTGAGGATGGCATGTGAGTTTACAGATAAAATGAAAACGAGAAGCTTGACAACCTTTCCAAACTAGCGAGAATCTACAAAATACTGAGAAGCTCAAAGCACCAGGAATAAGTTATAAACTTATAAGGAAATTTTAGGCTGAAAATTTTTTTCTGCTAGAAATTTTAGTAAAAACTGTTTCCAAAGATAATGTGAAAAGGAAGAGCCAAATTTTAAAATAGCTATAATTAGTGGGGACAGGGAGATTATTTTAAATATTGTTAAAATAAAGGCTACATTCTTGATGCTCACTATTTTGCACAGTGAAGCTATGGGGCTCTGCCTGTGATCATGTGCATTTAGATGTGACTCAAAGGGCACCCCGTCCTTTATTTGGCACTGTCCCCAGTAGCATGTGTTCAAATGAATACCCTGCATGCCTTCCTCTCACACATGGTACAAGTTCCCAACAAATTCCAATGCCTTGGGAACACCCCCATCCTAGAGCACAGTCAGTACGACCGATGGGACAGTCGTAGCTGTCTTGGTTTTCTCTGGATGTCAAAAATTATCACTACATGAACCTTGTTTCTTCCCATCCTCACCTACTCCAACCCAACTGTCAGCAAGACATTAGAGACTCTGAAGCTATCATGGCCAACTTTCCTAGTGCCTTACATAGTTCTACACCGGCTGTTTACTTTTTATAGTTATTATAATATTTTCAGAACAGCCGAGAACTCGTGCACATAAGACTCTGGACTGGTGTGATTTTGGATGTTGAAGAATTAACCGGGCAGAAGAAAAGTTTTACAGCAGTCAAACCAAATGAAAACTTCTCAGACGTGATGAAATACAGTGTGGGAATGAGTCACAGGGCCGGGGGCTCCTGACCAGAGCCTGGGAATGGGAAGTGCCAAGATCAACTGGCATAATTTAGAGTACTTTGGTGAGTAATGACTGAGGTTTAGAAGCTTGAGAATGGCCAAATAAGATGGAACTATTGATCTCCCCTGCCCAGAGGAAAAATTAGTCAAGAAAATCAAAGAAACAATTAATTAGTATAGTACATAGGTTAACAGACACCACGAGCATCAGGATCCACAACTCTGAGACCAGAAGAACTACATGATGCCCAGCCACCACTACCGAAAGGGATCCCAGTAGAAGGTGGGTAGAGTGGGAACAAAATTGTTACACCAAACTCAAAATCATAAAAGGGCAAGGATTACTGGCCAGACAGACTGGTCGAACAGTGGCTGCAACAACAGGCTCAAACATGACATTGACTGTGATGAGGGCTCAGTGCCAAGCAGTATTTCGTTCTGTTGTACACAGAGTCGCTATGCTTTGGAACCAACCGGATGGTACCTAACAATGACACTAGCAACTGGAACTCCCAAGACCGCGGCTTTTAGTCACCCTTGAAGACTGCAATTGAACTCATCCCCGTGGCTCAACTTTCAGCCAAACAAGACTGCCCTACAAGGTGAACTGACAGGTGTACACGCCGTGGAACAATCAACCACCCAAGATCAAAAGGGCGGCAGTTAGCCAAGGGTAAAGTTCAGAAAGGTTCGCATAGAAGGAGGAAACTTAGGAGGAATCGAAGGAGGAAACACAGGGAAGAGGTGGGAGAAGTGAGGTTATAATTGTGAGGAGTGTAACCACTCTGATTCACCCCATGTCACATGGCAGTTGGGGGGCATCCTTGCGAGTCTCAAGTCATGCCTCCGTTCAGTGTTCTTTGAGTCAGAGAAACAAAAATAAGTGTAAAGGGGGTAAAATAGCGGCATAGAGTAGGTGGGATTAAAATTTCCCAACAAAATTCTCATAGGAAGCCCTTGCCACACCCACAGAAGGAGCAGGTGCATTGTGGGAGGGGGGTCCGTAGTACAACTTTCCTGGCTTTTTTTTCTCAGCCATGAAGTTTTCCATTTTCTAAAAACTTCTTCCTCATAGGACCCAATGATTGTCCTGTCCTTTGAGGAGGTAAAAAAGTCCTCTCTGCTTTGACCTTAGCTGGTTCAGATCCTCTCAGAACCCACTGTGTGCAGTGGGCCTTTTTTTAAAAAACACCCCAATGATAGACAAATTTGTGACTGTGAACTTACCTGTCGCCACCCTTAGCCACACCTGTTCAAAGAGATGTGGTTTAGAATAATCTGTGCAGGTAGGACCTGGAGCCCTAGTAGCAAAACTTTTCTACTTATCCTTATATATTTGACACTTCATATCATACGATATGGATCGATATGTACAGTCCTAAAGACTTGAATACATTAAGTCATGCAACTTGCAATAGCATAAGGAGTTCTCCAATCAACTCTATTGAAAACATCATCAAAATAACATTGCTGATTAGTTGAGCATAAATACCAACTCATGAAAAGAAACTCTCTTCATAAGCCAAGGTATAACTGTGCAGTTAACAGGGTATCCAGAGTTTAACTACATACTAGTGCATAAGCTCAGGGATAATTTCTACTTTATATTTTGGATAGGGGCAATTTTTAATATAGGAAAAATATGTTTATTTCTAGAAAATTATATATTACATACATAAGTATTTATAGATCATTGTAAATGCTGATGAGTAATCTATTTTAACATAACGCTACCAGGCGTTTACACTTTGGATCAGGCATGAAAGTAAATGAATAAATAAAATGAAGCACAGGGAAATACTTTTCGTAACACTGTATTTCATGAGAATTTGTGTAGCGAACGCCTGCCCAAAATTCTTAAAGCAACCTGAGGTTCACCAATCAAGAATGATCAGTGTTTCATGAATACCCTCCATCGTGTCAACTCCAACTCTTAGCCAACTTGTGAGACAGGGTAGAACTGTCCCTGTGGGCTTCCGAGACTGACTCTTTAAGGGGCTGGAGAGCCTCTCTTTCTCACAGGGAGAGACGGCTGGATTCAAGGTGCTCTTGTGGTTACTGGTCCAACGTCTAAGCCACTAATTAGTACAGTGCTTTTAATATTGGATGATGCTGATGCTGATATCAATCTCTAGGCAAAAACAAACAGCTCTGAGTAACAGTCTCCAACATGCAGAAAGCTTATGATTGCTAGTTAGACAGTCTCCTGTCCTTCAGCTCAGTAAAACCCCGCATCTGCCTTCTCCACGCTCCTCTGCCAATTATGCTGCTGCCAGCTGCCATCAAGTTGGCTCCACCCCTGGTGACCTAGGGACAACACAATACCACAGTGCCTGATCCTGCTCCTTCTTCATGCGGGTTCGTATATTTAGTCAAGCCGTCTCACTGTGGGCTGTGCCTCCTGGCTCACTACTTTACAAAACATCCTGTCCTCTTCAGGGGGCCACCAGCTTCTAGTTCTGTTTTTCTTGGTAGGCGCCATTACATCCGTTCCAGCTCACAGCAAGCGTACGCACAGACGAACTACACACCGCCCGCCTCTGGGCACCCTCACAGTTGTTCTTTGACCTCATCACTGCAGCCACTGCCTTTCTATCCTTCCCAGGCTTTTCCTCTTTTTCGCTGCCCTTCTACTTTGCCAGACTTGATGCCCCTCTCCAAGAGTTGGTCTCTCCTCACAACATTCCCAAACCTGGTGAGACAGAGTCTCACCATCCTTGCCTCTCAGGAGCCTTCCTGCCATCATACTTCTTCCATGACAGATGTGTGTCCACCGGCAGTCCATGATACTGTCAATATTCTTCACCAGCACCCTAATTCAAGTGCATCCATTCTTCTTGATTGACGTATGCCCTTGGCCTTCCTTTTTCAATGTCCACCTTTCACATGCATATAAAGCTACTGAAAGTACCGTGGTTTCCAAGACTTTACAGAAGTCTTTTACAGCAGCTATACTTAATGTCATGCATCTTTTGAACCTTTGACTGTTCCCGCCAAGAGCACTGAGCCTCTAAGCAAGACAAAATCCTTGACAACTTCAACCTTTCCTCCATTTGCCACCTGGTCCTGTTGTGAGAAATTTGTTGTCTTTCCATTGAGTTGTAATCCACCCTGAAGGTCTCAGTGCTTGATTTTCATTAGTAAGTGCCTCAAGTTCTCCTCACTTGTAGCAAGCAAGGTTGTGCCATCTGCATACCTCAAGTTGTTAAGCCTCCCTCCAATCCCAATGCCACATTCTTCTTCATGTAATCCAGCTTCTCTGATAAGCCGGTCAGCATACAGACTGGGTAAGTACAGTTAGAGGATGCGATCCTGGTGCACACATCTTGATTTTAAACCTTGAAGCATGTCCTTGTTCTGTTCACACAACTGCCTCTTGAGCCATGTACAGGCTCCCCAGGAGCACAATGTAGTGTTCTGGGATTCCCATTCTTCTCAAGGATATCCACAGTTTGTTATGGGCCACAGAGTCACATGCCTTCACAAAGTCAAGCAAACACAAATCTTTCTGCTTTAAGCCAAGATCCCTCTGACATCAGCGATGATACGCCTTGTTCCATATCCTCTTCTGAACCCAGCCTGAACCTCTAGCAACGCACTGCTGCAACCATTGTTGGATGATCTTCAATGAAAGTTTACTTGCATGTGATATTAATGATAACATTCGACATTTTGAGCATTCTGTTGGGCTACCTTTCTTTAGAATGGTACAAATATGAATCTCTTGCCAAGTAACATCTTCCACATTTCCGGGCATAGACAAGTGCTTCCAGTGCCTCGTCAGCTTGCTGAAACAGGTCAATTGGCATTCTTCCATTCCCGGAACCTTGGTTTTGAGTAATGCCTTCACTGCAGCCTGGACTTCCTTCAGCACCATTGGCTCATGCTCATGAGCTACCTCTTGGGATGACTGAACATCAACTAGTCATTTTGGGACTGTGACTGTATATTCCTTCCATCTTCTTGTATTGTTCAATATTTCCCACTGAATCTTCCAAGACAGCAACTCAAAGCTTGGATTTTTTTTCTTGAGTTCTTTCAGTTTAAAATATGCTCAGTGTGTTCTTCCTTTTTGATTTCCCATTTCTAGGTCTTTGCACATTTCATTTGCACTTGATCTTTGCCAGCTGCCCTTTCTTTGACTTGGTCATTCCTTCCACTTGTCTTGGCTACTTTACCATTAAGAGCACGTTCCAGAGACTCTGCTCTCAGTCAGACTGTCCTCCTCTTTCTTCCTTTCCTGTCTTTTTAATCACCTTTGACCTTTGTCATGTATGGTGTTCTTGATGTCATCCCATATCTCATCAGGACTTCTGTAGTGTTCAATACGTCAAATCGGTTCTGGGGATGTTCTCAAAATTCAGTTGGGCAAACTCCGGATAGGGCAAGATATGACAAAATAACGAGGTATAAATTACCAAGGGCATATGAGGGAGGGGGGAATGGGGAGGGAGGGGGGGGGGGGAAGAGGACCTGATGCAAGGGGCTTAAGTGAAGAGCAAATGCCTTGAGAGTGATTGGGGTAGGGAATGTATGGATGTGCTTTATACAATTGATGTATGTATATGTATGGATTGTGGTAAGAGTTGTTGGAGTCCCTAATAAAATGTAAAAGAAGAAAAGAGAAAAAAATGATTAGGGCAAAGACTGTACAGATGTGCTTTATACAATTGATGTATGTATATGTATGAACTGTGAAAAGAATTGTATCAGCCCCAATAAATTGTTAAAATTAAAAAAAAATTTTTTAAAAGAAAAGAAAAAAAATTCAGTTGGGAGAGACTCAAGGTTCTATTTTGGCTCTGTTGGACTTGCTTTAAATTTCGATCTTCAATCTGAACTTACATATGAGCAACTGAAGGGTCTGTTCCACAATCAGGGCCTGGCCTGGTTTTAGCTGCCAATATTGAGCTTCTATCTCTAGCATCTCTTCCCACTTATGTAGTCAGTTTGATTTCTGTGTATTCCATCTGTAGAATTCCACATATATAGCCATGTCTTTCTTGCTCACAAGGGGTATTTGTGAAGAAGTCGCTTGCTCTTTAAAAATTCTATCATGTGATCCCTAGCTTCGTTTCTATCACCAAGGTCATATTTTCCAACTACTATCCCTCTCTCTTTTGTTTCCAACTTTCGCAGTTCAGTTGCCAATAATTTTCAATATATCTGGACTCAATGTTGATCAATGTCAGACTTAAGACACTGGTCAAATAGATCTAACCCTATCACACACAGTGTGGTGCTGCTCGGGGGGATCTCGGACGAACCTGCAGACGATGAATGCAGTGCCATCCCTCTTGATTCCCTCCTTCCCAGCCGAGCAAGCCACCCGACCTTCTCATTCACAATGGCCAATGCAATCCATTTCAGCACACTGATGGCTACAATGTTGTTTTGTACATTCCATTTCATTTTTTTTCCTATAAATAGTTACTTTTTATTTCCACCACTGGATATGAATATTCAACAATGGCAATATTTCTCAAAGATATGCAGAGCATATAAAAAGAGATTTTTACAGATCAACTTTCTCTTGAACATGGAATCTCAAAACACAATATAACTGCACAAATAAATAGTTTTTAAACTCAACATGGAGTTTTTTTACAACTTCCAATTTCCCTAGATTCAGACTTTGTGCATTGCAGGTTCCAATTATTAAATTAACATTCGTGGCTGCCTATTCTCATTTTGCAATGGTGCCCCGTCAGCAAATGAGCTCGTAAAGGCTTTACTCCATAGGTGTTATTCCAACCACTTAATTCCAGTCAACTCTACTTAGAAGGCAGCTCTTCCTCAGTCACTTGTTGAGAGCCTTCCAACCTGAGGAACCCATCTTCTGGCACCATTTCTGACCATGTGCTGCTTCTTTTCATGAAGATCAGCCTCTGGCAATGGTGTGATTCCGTCCATAAGCGGCTACATCCTTAGAATTGAACAGCCTTCTTTCGCCATGGTCTGTCCTTAGCCTGGAAGCTCTGTTGCAACCTGATCCCTTTGGGTGACCCTGCTGACATATGAAACGCCAGTGACATGGCTCAGCATCACCACAGCACGACAAACTGACAGACAAATGGAGGTCTCTGGCTATAGTTCATTAATATACCCAGGGTTCTAATATTATATCTATATATCTACAAAGATATGGAAATACAGTTATCCTACTTATGGGCAATGATAAAGTGTCTCCCACTGTATCTGGTACACACAGATGCACCACTCACATTAGTCTTTTTTCTTTGTTTTCAAGAGGGAAAAACAGAGGGCTATTTCTTCTCATTCTCACCCACCTCATACCCGGATAGGAGCTCATGACACCCCTCTGCTCTGAAGCAAAGGCACTACAGCGCATTCAACCTGAGCAGAGCAAGATAACCATCATGAAACTCCTTAAAACTCATCCCTTGGCCAGCTATTTCGTTATTATAGAGTTTTACTGCTCAGCACGGTCAACGCCATCCACATCCTCCACGTCCCTCGCCCTGCCCAAAAGTAAGTGCCAGGAAGTCTCCGCCTGCTCTGGGAAGAGTCCCCCCGCCAGAGTTTTCAGGCAGTTGGTGCCAAGCCTGGAGGACTGAGGTCTGTCGGGTTTTTTACTTGACGGAACAGAGCAGAGTGGAGCCAGCACAGTGTCTGGCAGCGCAGGGTTGTGAAAGAAGAGAAACCACCTTACAAAAAGAGATGAGCTCTCCACTCATCCTGACACCCAGGACCCCCAGAAGAGCTAGAGAATGTTAATGTGCAGCGCACACAGGCACTCAGACTAAACGCACCTGTGGGCCACGCACAGAGGGCTGGCGGTTTCCATTATTTCCCTGTGGTCACCATTGGTGTAAATGAGTGGGCAGTGGGTTGAAAGACAGAAAACAATGGCTAGCCCAATAGGCATTGATAAGTGGATTTGCAAAGCAGCCAGAGAAACAGCTTAGAGGCATCTAGATATGCACATTCACACTCTCATTCCAACTGCATTATGCAGCTCTAACTTGATGGCTTCTCCTTTTGCAGTGGCCTGAGCCCTGGCTGAGCAAGAAGGAAGAATGGTCTTGGTGGTTATCCAAAGATAGCCCGCAATATAGTAATGCACTCATGGCTAATTGGGTACCAAATGTTTAATATTAGTGCGCATCATTCCCTTCCCTCGCATACCTGCATGCAAGTAAATGAAACGTGGATAATTCTGTAGGGTTAGAGCAATGACCCAGAACTAAGTAACGTGCCCCAAGAGGCTTAATTTAACTTGCTTAAGCCAATCTCAGAGTTTTCGTGGCTCTGGTTCTCCAAAAGAGCCCTTGTAGCACAGAGGCTCGGCTAGTCCGAAAGTGTATGGTTCAAATCCACCAGCCACTCCACAAGAGAACAATGTGACAGTCAGCTTCCATAAAGATGACAGCCTCAGACCCACTAGGGAATAGTTCTACTCTGTCCTGCATGGTTGCTATGGGCAGAAATCAATTTGATGGCAACTAGTTTTGCTTGATGGTCCTCCATATTCACCCCCAGAGGAGAACTGTGTTCCTGACACAGGTATCGGGCCCCACCTGTGCATTTGCTAGCAAACAAAAGCCAATGAATCAGCTACTGATACACAGAGACTAAGGATGCTGATGTTTCCAGATACGTTGGGTTCCCTGCGTGACCATGGTACCAGCCCCTACCATCACTCTCACTTTGCATTGCCTGTAAAGGACAGACAAGGGAAGAGGAGAGGAAGGCAGAATTACATTTTCAAATTACTAATTATCCAGGGGGAGTGGGAGGTAAGATAGCTCAGGAATTCTCTGAAACTTTTGTCTCTTAGAATCAGAGAATAACTTTAAATTCACAATCCTTCACTCCATAACCTGCCCTGGAGGAAAAGGCTATGATATCTGTTCTCCCACACATCACCAAAAAAAGACACTAGGCTGGCTCTTGTTCTCGTTCTCTCTCTCTCTCTCTCTCTCTCTCTCTCTCTCTCTCTCTCTCTCTCTCTCTCTCTCTCTCTCTCTCTCTCTCACTCTCTCTCTCTCTTTTCCATAACATCTCACAATCCCTTTATTGTTCTCCTTTCGGGTTCTTTTTCTAGTTCTTATCCACCTCTCTTTTCATTTCCAGAGGAAGATACTCACGCACACTTTATTGAAGTAAAAACTCAAGCACTGCCCTTGGAAATTCAGAAAGCCTGCTCCTTCTACTTCTTCCAGGCTTACCTTGAGAAAATTACTTTAACCTTTCCCTGACCCCTCCATCCAACTGTAAGGTCAGAACACAGAGCTTTCTCGAAGATTCTTTCCAGCTCTAAAAATTCTGAAACGATCCTAAATATTTTAATCGGCCGCGTGTAATGGAGCACATAATAAGGAAGGCAAGAAGGCGCTGCCATTATTATCCCAACGTCTCGCGTTGGTCATTTTCCTGGGCATGCTTCAGCCTACTGCATCCCAACCCGGACTCCTGAGCTGCCAACACAAGGCAGCGCGCACTTGCTTTC
This sequence comes from Tenrec ecaudatus, assembly GCF_050624435.1. Lineage (NCBI taxonomy): Eukaryota > Metazoa > Chordata > Mammalia > Afrosoricida > Tenrecidae > Tenrec > Tenrec ecaudatus. The sequence continues at coordinate 153,294,729 of NC_134532.1, forward strand.
AGCCAAATCCAGCAGCTGCTTTCGATCCACATTTCATATGGACTTCCAGGCAGCTTTGAAGCTGTTGGTCACTCACTCCTCTGAAAATGCTCTCTCTTCTCTTCCTGGTTTTCCTCTTACTTTTTTTTCATTTCTCCCTATCAGTCTCAGAGACCCCTATATGTATTCTTCTGAGTGCATGTTCTTGCCTTGGGCAATGCCACTCACCCCTATAGCTTGAAGTGTCAACCACATGCCAAACCCAAACTAAAACAAAACTGTCGCCATCCTGGCAATTCCCACTCATGGAAACCCTGTGCACTTACAGGCCTGCATGATATGGTTTTCTTGGGTATGACCCTTATACAAGTAGATCCCTAAGACTTTTTTTCTGCGATGCAGTTGGTTGGGCTCAGGTTGCCAACTATGGGCTTAGTGGTCAAGCGCAAACCATTTGTATCACTCAGGGACCTCGTGCCACATACCGCACTCAAAAAAGACTCAGTGTCATCGAGGCAGTTCTGATTCATAGCAACCCTATAGGACTGAGTAGAACTGCTTTACCTCCGACACTGAATTGCTATCCCTGTCCCTGTTATTTTCTTCAAAGCTCCAGACACGTGCAATTAGGCACCTAAACCTGTTGTCACTGCATTGATCCCAACACACAGTGATCCTGGAGTACAGACTATGACTTCCCTAAAGGGTGACCAAGGTTGTACTCTTGCTGGAAACTGACAGCCACACATTTGTCATGAAGTTACTGCGGAGTGGCAGGCACAGGCCACTCGGTTAATAGCTGAGTGTTTTAACCACTGCTCAACCGGAGCTCCCGCAAGAAAGCACCACTGACTCAGAAAAACAGTATTTGCAAAGCACTGCCTCGCTGTCATCCTGCACCACGCTTCCCCCAGCGCTTACTGTCTTAAAAATGCCACATGGCCTTCCCCAACGACTCCCGGAAGAAATCCAGAAGCATTTGCCTCCAAGCATCTATCTGTCCGTGAGCAAGTCACATTCAACCTATTTGTCTCCATCTCCTTTGTCCTCAGTCTAACCCCGCCCCAACACTGTCACTCAGCTGAACCTCAGTAACAGACTTTGCTCTTATCTCTGCCCTCCTGCAAAGCTCTCTCCACCCAGCAGCCAAAGTGTCTTTTTTTAAAATAAAAATCTTGGCTTGTCACTTCCCATTTTAAATCCTCCTTCAATAGCTCCCCGGTGCACACGTGATGAAGACCTCAAACTCGTTACTAGCTGCCATCTTGTAAGGCACCGAGTCATGCCGACAATCCACACACAATGAAATGAAACCCTGCCTGGCTCCACAGCATCCCCAAGATTGGCTGTGGATCCAACTGCTGTGATCCGCAGGGGTTTCCCTAGCTCATGTGCTTCCTGACCTGCCTTAGTCTAGAAGCCCTGATAAAGCCTGCTCCACATCTTAGCAACACATGTGCCACCGTGATAGAGACGTGTTAGCAACGTCTGCTGTACCCTGGCCAGAAACCAAACCTGGGCTTCCACACGAAAGGCAAGAATTCGACCACTGAGCCACCAACACCTCCTCTCAATTTTCAGCATCTCAATATACAAGATCATCAACTGTCCGGGCCCTCTCTATCTCAGACTCGTCTCTGCCAGTCCGCATAAGCAAATCACATGGCTCCTCCGTTCTCAGCCGGGCTCGCCTCTGTCTCACCTGCAGACCTGCGGGAACTCTGCCTGGGCTGCTTCCGTCCCTTCTTCATTTCACTGACCTGTGCTCCTCCTTCACTTTTCATCTCAGTGCTCTCTCCTGAGAGCTATAGTCCGTGTTCCCCCACGCAAACACTCCCGGAGCCGTGAGACTCTCTCGCACTGGTCCTCTATAACTAATCTTGCATCGTGGACAACAGTCGCGTTAATTGTATCCCTAATTGCAAAATGTTAGCAAATTCAAAGATACCTGTGATCTTGGAAATGTAGCGTACTTTCAAAAGCCTACATCTGCCATTTTTCTGACCAGGTGGTAAGTTTAAAGAAAAGCAAAGCCGTGACCCATCACTTCATCAATCACATGAAAGTATAGGAGTTAACATAGATATTTGGCCCCGCGATTGTGCAAAAGGCTGAGCACTTGATACTGATCGGAAAGTCGGCGCTTTGAACCCACCCAGAGGCGCACTGATATAAAGCCCTGGCCATCTGCTTAGTTGTTATGGTCATTGAAAATCTAGGGAGCGCAGTTCTAATAGGAACGGGTGAGGTCACCGGGAGTCGGGATCAATTTGAAAACAAAAGGCTTGGTTTGGTTTCTAGGTACTAATCGACTAATTTGCTGATTATCAGAAGTCAGTATTAGCTTTAATCTGAAAGTAGCCTGCAGGCACAGTAATCACTGGCTAGAAAGGCAAATCACATGCAGGCATCGATATGTCAAATTTATACCGTTAATCCTGGGAATTTCAAGGTTCTTCACTTAGACTCCTAGGAAAGCCAGAAGAAAGGGGCTCTGTTTCTTTATATAAAAAGCAAAGATTTTGAAATTAAGTAGTGTGTCAAAGATGTACAAATCTCAAGATAAGCTCACAGGCTACAGCAAGCACCCTAGACTCTGCAGAGCCTCGTTAGTCGGTGGAGGAGGAGACAGGTGTCAGGAACTGCGCTCCGTGTGAAAGAAGCGTACCCAGCAGGGAATCATGAGCTGCCTTGGGTCATCCAGAAAGGCGGTGACAGAGCCAGAAATAGAACTAGGTCTGGAGACTCCCGCTTCACCACGACGCTCCCTAAACCACAACCGACTGAATCAACATGAGCAGCAGCAGCCTGAAGCCATCAGATCTGGGTTAATCTGCCAAATGCATGTGTCCAGTCCATTAAGAGCCTTCCTTCTACACTCAAGATGATTCCTTTATTTTTCAGTAAAGATATAATTACTCAATGAAAATGTCATAATCAATGTAACCAATCTATACATATTCGATCCGAACTAAAATGTAAAACCTATCTTTATTTCCAGCACTTTGGGCTTGGTCAAAATGACTGAGCCTTCCACCTTGGCAGCAGTGGCAGACTGTCCTGAGGCTGAAGTCGCCTTGGTTCCCCTTTGAAAGTCCCCAGAGTGTAAAGGAAGGTGAATGCATCGGACACAGCACTCAGGATTGCTGACTTTTAATTGCAACTCCTCAGAGAGGTAAAAACAATTCATCAGATTTGAGAACGTGTCAGCTCTTCAGAGATGGGAGAGATCTGAGTCACCGATGCTGCTGACTCAAAGGCTGTCACTCACCGCCTCCTCTGCCCTCTCCTCGCATCTCGCCTGGCAATCAACAGATGGAGGGTACACTGTTCGGAACTCCCCATGACCCCTGTCTGGATAGGCCCTCAGCGCAGCCCCTACATGCTATCAGCTGAAGAAGTTGGATAAAATACAGTAACATTTCGCCAGCAAGCTCGTCAGAGCCGGAAGAGGGGCTTCAACTCATCTTTTGCCCGCTCTGGTGCCGCTCCCCTCATCAGGCCCACCTAGCAATATGGGGCAAGAAGGAGAAAGTATTTAGCTCAGGGCAGAGCATGGAGTATTTTTTTCCCTATACTATTACATAATTGTATTTAATGCCTACCCAAATTGCATAATAGCCTTTTTTTTAATTGCCATTAAATCAACTCCAATCTGGAGCAGTCACAGGTATGTGCCACAGAACCATGCCTCAAAGGGTTTGCTTTTCGGGGCTGGTTTTGGGGGTTTTTTTCAGACGTAGATCACCAGGCCTTTCTTCTTCTTCTCAGCAGGCGCTCTTCTGGGTGGGCTGGAACTTTGGAAGGAACGACTGAGGAAGTCCACCCCCTGCGCCACCCAGTCAACCCTCTAACAGCCGACCCAGTACCCAAAACCAATCCACTATGGTCACGTCTATTCTGAGTCGTGGCTGCCCTGAAGCTCAGAGCACGGCTGGCCCCATTAGGTTTCCTAGGCCACAAATTGTACCCGAGGCAGGCTGCCACATCTTTCCTCTGCAGAGAGGTGGTCAGTTCAAATCCCTGACCTTTCAGTTAGCAACCGAATGTCTTTGCCACTATACAACCAGGGATATAATTTAACAGCCAGTAACTCACTGCCACCAAGTTGTTTCTGACTCATGGCGACCCTATAGGGCAGAGTAGAATCGCACGGCCGGCCCCTGTGGATGTCCAAGACTGTAACTCTGCACAGGAGTAGAAAGCCTTATTTTTAGTCCCTCAGGGCAGCTGGTGGTTTCAAACTGCTTACATTTGAGTAGTCGGGTTAGCAGCCCGAGGCTTAACTGCTGAGCCACAGCCAAGAGCCACTTTTTAAAGGGCAGCAGAACTACTCAAGTCATGATTCCCAGAGACGAAAAATGTCTGTGGTTATGTACACTGGCTACACTTTGTATCCTCACTGGGGGGGTGGGGGTGGGGGGGTGGAATTTGCTTTCCCTAAGAAGTAATGTTACAGCTTTTATTAGACAACAGACCAGAGTTGTATGTGTCCCTAAGTATAATTAATATCCCTCTTCCTTGAAAATGAGACAATTCAACAAATGAGGTGCCACTTGTATCAGAGCAGTGTGACTGTGCGAGGCAAGCTTCACACGGAACACCTGCAGGGAAGTCCAAAGAGAAGCAGGCGGCAGAGGAGCCCAAGGGGAGGTAGAGCAGAGGCCTTAGGGCAAGTTCCACCTGCGCATTCCAGCTTGACAGTGAGGTAGGGAAAAGATACAAGTTGATAGAAAATCGAGCAAATAAAAAACAAAAACATTTAGGTCAATAGGAATGAGGGGATTAAAAATGATTCTGTGATAGAGGAGATTTGAACTTTTAGTCTCAAACTGAAGCTGAGCCACTCTGCCCTACCAACACATGATTAAAACATGTGATAGCTACCCCCAAATATCAAACAGTACGTCCGCGAATGTGACCAGACATAAAGCTTCTGAAGAGAAACTCACCCCCCAGCGAAAATCACTGCAAATGTCCTATTGGAGAATTTCTGGATCTCTGCAAAACACAAGTCCGGTACCTGATTCATTTTGTTTTTTTAAAGAACATAGATACCTAGGACAAGAGGGGGCTTCGAGTGACCCTCATACGCACTTTCTGCTGCCAATGAATTCTCTACGATGAGAAAACTTTGAGAAGGGATGTGAGACTGCAGCTTCAAACATCCATCAAATTACCGTGCGGTTTCCTTGGAGCTAAAGAAGTCTGCATCTAAGCAATGCCTCATCTCCCTGGCGCAGTCAGAGACGAGGTACGCCTTGAACGGTGCGTACCATTTCTTTAAAGCTTTCCAGTGTGTGGCCATCTTTCTGTTTCCATTTTTTCCCTTCAGCAGTATTTGCCAAAGTGTTTCCTCTGTGCTGTTTCTGAGTACTCCAACTGACCAGCGAGGAAGAGGTCAGCACAGTGCAAGCAGACACTCTATCCAGGGCTCAGAATAGCCCCAGCCCCAACGCAGCCCCTCCCTTCCCAGCCGCTAAGTTTTCATTCACTCCTCAGCATGGACGATTCTCCCCACTGTGCTTATCAACAAATGTCTACTCGAACTGAAGCCCACCTCACTGCCCCCGACTCAAGTCTGACTCCGGTGACCCCGTGGAGTGGGGCGCAGCTACCCCTGTGGGGTTCTGAGGCTGTGACTTTTTACAGGAATAGAAATCTGCATCTTTCTCCCGGGGAGCGGCTGGTGGTTTTGAACTGCTGACCACATGGATAGAGCCCAACATGTAACCACGACACCACTGACTTGATTCAATGGCAGTGAATTTGGATTTTTTTTTTAATGTCTACCAGGCCTCACTTGTTTTCCCCCCAGGGATACTACCTCCAATACACATAACTGGAGATCCCAATACCTTTTGTAAAAAAATAGTTTTAAAGGCATTATGAAAAAATAATAAAGCCATTATGAAAAAATAATAAAGTCACTATGATTGCATGTATGTGTAAAAGGTTGAGATCTTGACATCCAAAGGACAAAAGTCGTCATTTCATTATTTTAGTCTCTCTTCACAAGACAGAGGAGGAGAAGAAATGAGGACAGGAAGACGTGTCTTAAGATTTGTTTTTTTCCCTACAAATATGAATGAGTGGTTAAAAATATGTCAATAATCTTTGCAAAATCAAATAGTAACAATGCCAAGGATAAGACAGATACTGCATCATCTTATTCAACTAAGAGTTCCCAGGAAAGCAATTTCTAACTGAAATTCAAGTACAGATGTAAGAGGATTGCATAAAGTAATTCTACATGCCATATGGTTCATTTTTGGTTTATGTTATATATTCATTGACTGGTTCTTTCTGTTAACAGCTAGTCAGTGGCTATCTTCTCGGTCCCAAATACTGTGCTACATCAGCACTTTTATTTTCCTAAGGACAATTAGCCTGTAAATTCCATGTATCTCTCTCTCTCTCTCTCTCTCTCTCTCTCTCTCTCTCTCTCTCTCTCTCTCTCTCTCTCTCCCTCTCTCTCTCTCCCCTTCCTCCCGCGCTCAGTGTCCACTTGTACAATCATTCTTGCAACTGACTGCTGGGAGCATGCTCCCTATTGGATCCCGTCTTCAATGGAGAGGAAAACCACCACAATATATCATAACAGCTTTTCGAGAGCTTCCAAACGGAGGCATGTTTCAGCCAGCATTGTCTAGCTGTATTGTATGTTTCCTGAGTCGTCAGTTGGAGTTGACGGTAAGTGAAAGCACCGCTCCTCGTAAGGTCAGAGTTGCCAAAGCCTGCTGGGGAGTTACTGACGTTCGCAGAGCCAAGGCCTTATCTCAAAGGATAAGGTGGAGTTTGCTCTTTTCCCCTATTGCAAAATATGAGACTATTAAGTAATCTGTTTATAACATACAAACCAAATTCCTGGCAGGCGGTCTTTTTTTAAGGCTAAAATATCCATAGGATTCCCTTCAGTTTTAAAAAAGTTCCCTGGACTTCTCTCTCAACCTGGACTCACCCAACAAAGTCTGACAATTTCCTTTCCCCCTAAGAGTGTTTGAAGTGAAACTCAAACAGATGTCCCTTTCGTGGTCACATGTCCTAGGTCACGTAGATAATGTCAAATTTTCGCTACAGTTAGGTCTTTGGATGCACATGAGCTGGAGGTTTTTGGCCCCACCCCCAGACAAATAGGACTATCCTAAAAATCATTCAATAATCTTAACCCCAATAAGCACTCTGCCACAAAGCCTAGTTTTATAAAGCCTCACCAGGTGCAAGGTCATCAAGGAGAGGCCATATAGGTAAGCTTCTATTTATTTTAATGATTGCAAATGGCACTTGATGTGCCTTTTTATGAAGGATCTCCTTAAGCCATCAACACAAGTGCGGGAGGGAAATGCTAGGAAAGCAGGCTTCCGTCTTTAAATACACCCCACATAGGAAAATCCAGTTTTTCATCAGAAGATGACTCTTCCTCTTACTCACTCACTCTCTCCTTAACAAGTTGAAGCTGGTGATTTTCTATCGACTCTCTAAGTCATGGGTTAAGAGCCATGCTACCTCCACAGTTGAGTTGAACAGGTGAGCTAGGTGTGATCTCAAGCCTCCGTCTCCGTCTTTGTCAGAACTACAGCACTAAAAGGAACTCTGAGAGAGCATCTATCTCTTCTTGTCTTCAGGCTGACCTGAATCCAACCTTTCAAATTAAGGGACCTAAGAAATATTGTTAAAAGCATAAATCGTTTAAAGCTTATCCACCTTAATAGATTATTGTCAGCACATCTTATTTAGATACACTTAAAAAAGAAACCAACTGAGTCTTCTAAGTTGACTACTTCTAAGACTCGGTGCTACAATCTACTTCAACCACGATTATCCTAGAAGCAAGGGCAACCACAATGTGCCTTATGAATTGCTCTCCTTGAGTGAAGCTTTTATTCCGCCACAGCTGTCCCAGAAACATATATCCTCCACGACAAAGGTAATAGTGTGCTTTCCTTCCAATACACCCTAGTCTGTGTAAGTAAAGGTAGGAGACAAACTCATATCCTGGAGGAAAATATTCCCATCAAAATGTGAAACATCCTTAAAGGTCTTGACCAGCCAGCCGTCTGGCCCTTCTCCAACACTGGAGGCGATCGTCCGTCAAACCCGGTTGATTTAAGCTCCTTCAGACTTTCCCTTCGAGCCATTAGAACACTTAGGTTCCCCACCCTGACGGAACACAGCCAAGTGAGAAGACTGGAGAATGTCTTGAGAGGGTCTATGAGCGGGTCCTAATGGTGGCCTTACGATTTCTAAGGACGAGGAGTCCCCAGTGTTGGAAGTTCTCCACCAAATGATGACCTCATAGGCAACCATCGTACAAGGCTGCAGGACTTAACAACCCACAACTAATACCACATGCCTGGGAAGAAATGCAGTCAGCCCAGGCCCAAATTAACGTGAAAAATAATCATACTAGAATCCTTATTCAAGTAAGGGGAAAACACAAAATCCACGGGGCACATTTAACCACCACAAAGTCCAACACGCATCTTAAAAGCTGCAGGCGTTTGTACCGCCTTTGGTTCGCTGTTTGCTTCTCCTTACAGAGACCTGGCTCCTGATGTGTATTCTGTTCACTTATATTGTCTTAATCATTTTTGTTGTTGCTTAAAAATCAAGGGAAATACTTCAGGAAATACTCTTTTTAGTCAAAGCCTTAAGAAACTCATAGACAATATCCTATTGCAGTAGGGTGCTGTGAATTCCAACAGACCTTATAAACTCTAAAGTGATTTACATCTCCTGTGAACTTAGCTAGAACATTATTCTCAAGGCAAGTGCGTGTACACACACACACATACACACACACACACACACACACACACACACTGCACTTACTTCATTCCCACAGCTTCCAGAGCTGCGTTGTAGATTCTTCCACTCTAATTGCGCTAAGAAAACTATAGAAGACTGGGGCAAGTCCACGGTGTTTCTGACACCCATGTGCTACAACCATTAATGCTCTTAACTCCTGTGGACACTGAGTACAGTCACCACAACAGAGATTTACCATCAGGGGTTAGAAGGCTCTTAGGACAAAAGTATCGCTGTTGCTTTCACCAATCTTTTCCCCACGGTTGTTATATAAAACTACAAGGAACCCACAGAACAATCTGTGAGAAAGTACTGTAGTTTTCTTTTTCCTATGAAATTCAGGCACCAGACATCAAATTCTTATTAGTCAGGCTCAAGACCATAAATGAGGGGAGCTGGGCAGGGATGGCGGGGGTGCTAAGGACAATTTAACAGACAGATTATTCCAACTCTTCTAGTGACACAAGAACACCACTTGCTGGGGACCTACCAGTGTCACAAGACCTTGCTCAGAACCTTCTAGTGACACAAGAACATCACTTGCTCAGTTCAGTTGAAGAATCACTGCAGAAAACACAGTGTCCACCTTTTTCCCTCAACCCCACCTCTCGGGTAAAAGTTTGAGAAGCATTAAGAAAACACTTAACAAATGTCATCAGGCTAGAGCCTCAAAATGCAAATGACAGTGATCCTCAACCTTCCCAATGCCGTGACCCTTTCATACAGCTCCTCATGCTGTGGGAACCCCAACCAGAATATGATTTTCGTTGCTGCTTCCTAACTGTAATGTTGCTACTGTTATGAATCAGGTGACCCCTGTGAAAGGGTCGTTAGACCCCCAAAGGGGTCCCAACCCACAGGTTGAGAACCGCTGATGAGTGAACTGCCTTCTCAGAGGATTCTCAAGGGTAGAATTTATCATCTGACTCACCTGCAAGTTTTATTTCACTGTACTTGAGAACTGTCTTAAACAACTCATTGTGAAATACTGAACATCTGAGATGCCGTCCCATGATTTTACTTTTAGTGTTACTCAGCCACCACCAAACAACTACATCATCTCGATACAAGGATAAGTTAAGCAGTGAGTTTCTTTTTATCGTGATGAAAATTTTAGCAATGGATACTGGTGATAGTTGCAGAACAGGATTGATGTATTCGGTCTCTCTGAATTTAAAAACAAAAACAAAACAACCCATGTTGAATTGACAAATTGTGTTGCATATATTTTTTCAACAACTAAAAAAGAGACAGCCCAGACGAGGGAAAGGAAGCCCACCTCGTGGCATAGCGGCGCCGGCTAAGCTTCAGTCTAACGCATATTTGGTTTCTCCTAGAAACTAGAGAATATTAGTAGTGGAGGTGCTAGAGCAGTGTGAAGTCAAAGTGCTTGTCCATCTGTGTCTGAGACTCTTCCTGATGACTACTCTTCATATTCGCACCGACCCACTTCTAAAGCAAAGCCCTCAGTCCCCTTCCATTCATCTGTCTCTCTACCCAGGAAGCTGCAAAAAAGAATACGAGAAGGTACGCCAAATGCATTTAGATAAAGCTAGCGCTTTCCTCGGGGCAGTTATTGGAAGCCACAATTGGGCAAAATATTTATGTTTGACAGAAAGGCACAGCTAACAGACACCTGCTTCAAAATTAAACCTCTGGTTGTTTTTTTCTTTTTCTTTTCCTTAACCATTCAAGACCACACTGATTCAGATTCAGATGGTCCAATAAAGTTCTTAAAATTACTTTCTGTGTTGAAGCAGATGTGGAAATACACAAGACAGCCACAGAAAGCCTTTGCATTTTAGTTCTGAAATAGAAGCGCTATGTAATGTATGAACATAAATAAGTCTCCACAGAAAGCTAGGAAGCTATAGGAACATGCACTTCCCCGGACCCATAGGCTCACCTTCTACTTCTTCTTCATCACACACATGCTTGAGGAAGGAAGCCCCTCTGTCCAGGACAGCTTCATCCTCCATCCTATAGTAATAAAAAAGAAAGAAAGAATGCTCAGACTTCTCCTGCAGGGTGCCACTGGACGTAGCCCAGCTTCTGGGCAGGTTGACCTGCAGGCTGCTGTTCATGGTCGCAGGACACAGTCACTCTTCCTTTGGGGTCTGCCACTGCTTCACACGGCTCCTCTCATCCGGTGCTTGACAATCTGCCGGGCACACATCGCTTCAGCTCTAACCTTGACAGGGCACCCACATGGGCTATGTGACAGAAAATATCCTCAATCCTTTTCGGCTGAATGTTGGGGGAGCTCCTCTTTGGGGGTTGCACAAAAAAAAAAAGGAGAGATGAAAACAAAACAAAAAATACCAAGAGAGGAAGTTTGGTGTGTCTGGAGTGTTCGTGATGATCGTTTGTGGAAATCCAGCTTCGGTGCTTAGCTCTTTAAACACCCACTGCAGACAAACGTATACCCTCACACACACACACGCATGCACACCCACCCACACGCAGAGAGAGACAGGGAGCTAGTCTAGTGCACAGTGGGAGCGTAGCTTCTAGCCAGCCTCCTAATACCAGCACAGCCCAGTATTCTCTGTTGAGAGGCAAGCTTTGAGTCACATGTTGGCCTTACGGAAATCTGACATCTGAGGATTACCCAGCGCCCGGGCTTCGGCAATGGTCACATCTATACATGCCACCCATTCATTCATCTTCCAGTCTCATCACATGCCTTTCTCTATGTATATCTGCGCTATTAACTCTTCCTGAAGGGCAGAAAGTTCTTCATTTTGTAACCACATGATGCTGTCCTCCGGTCTCCTTACATAATAGGATCTACTCTGCAATTTCATACGCAAAACAAGCCCTACGGATCCGTCCAAGGAGTGACGGCGTTCGCATGGCCTTGCCATGCCAACTGTGTCTCCAGTTTTATAGTATGACTGAAGGCTGATTTCTACACGCTGGAGAGCCTTTCCATGGCATTAATTTTGACGTATTGAATTCCAGGCACTCTATTTATAGTGCAAGCCGAAGGAAAATCCTGAATTTCTCAGATGCTGCTTATGCAGAAAGTAAAGAACTTTCTTTCTCCAGGGGTGGCTGCTCTCTGTGGTACCACACGAGCCCTGCCAGAGAGCAGCGTGCTCACTAGGACCGGCTTCCCTGGCTTTGTGTGCTCGCACTGAGCCGCTGCAGGTCTGTGTTCCGCTGTCTGTGTGCCTTGTTCTGGGGCTCCACACATTTGTTACGATTGCAGTGAACGTACACTGGATTCGCACATTCCCTTCCCCAACTTAGAGAAAACGTCAGGCATCTGGTGTCAGACACATCCAGGTTTGAAAAACAACAACAACACAACCCTGACTACACCACTTAGTACTCGGATCACCGGGTCACCTGGAGCCAAGTACGCATTAGCTAACGTGAGCCTCAATGTTCCCATCTATAAAAAGAAAATCGGTTTCTGCCGGGCCCATTCCAACTCAGGGGGAGAAAGGAGAAAGTACCAAGTGGAACTGCTCAGGGCAATTTCCTGGCTGGAGCCTGACCAGAAGATCAACGAACTTCCTGCTGTGGTGCTCCGGGGGGAGGGGAGGGGAGTTGGAAGCACCAAAAAAAAAAAAAGGTTCCTAGTTGAGCACAAAGCATTTGCTTCAGCCAGTGACGGTTCTATTTCGGTTGTGTTGCCTGCGAGGCCATTTGGTCTCCTGGCAACCCCAGGGCTGCAGAGTAAAACGGTACCCCACAGGGACGTCAGGGCTGGGACCTCTGTGTTCAAGATACCTTGAACCCCCAGTCTTTCAGCTCCTCATGGAGAGCTTGTCCGTTGTGGCACCCAGGGACTCTTGATCTATAAAAGTTGGGACTGTGATATCCATCTTGCAGGTGAAGATGTGTGAACGGACTCAGTGCAGTGCAGAGCCCAGAGCTGTCTCGTAGAACTCCCTCCCTCCCTCCCTTCGTCCTCTCCCTGCCCAGCGAGTGGGGGACGAGGACACTGAGAAGCTCTCTCTCTCTGGAAACTAGCAGAACATCTTCTTTCAGAGACAGAGAAGTGTAGACGCTAGCTCACGCTTCTCTATTCACAAATGGAAACTATAGCCCTAAATACAAGCAATATATGGGCCAGCCCTTATTGCGATCATGGAAAAGAGAATGTCCTAAAGTCTCAAGTGGTCAAGGGATTTAGCAGCCTCTGAGCTTTGAGGTTACCTACTCTCCTTCCCACGAGGATTAAATGAGCCCGTGTCCACTGACTCAGCAAATGTTCATTCAGTGTCTGCTATGTTCCTGGAAGAGCATCCCTGGAGGGGAGAGGGGAGACGTGGGGCTGCGATCCCCATGTTCTACAATTCAAAACCAATGGCAGCTCCACAGGACAACGTCTGCACTTTTTACTCCCATAAACAGTTACAGTCTTGAGACCCACGGGGGGTGGGGTGGTTGCTGTGAATTAACATTGACTCATAGAATAGTGAGTATGTTCCTGGCCGTCTTCAGAGAAAGGGGGACTATGTCCACCATTAAGACAAGATTCCTAGGAAACTAGTAACAAGTAGATGAACAAGGTATGTCGAGCAGTAGGAAGTGCCTTGTATAACTTAAAATGGGTGGGGCTTATTTGACAGGATGGTTCAGATAAAGCTTCAAAGTGGCATTGGTCAGAGGCAAGAATGACAAGAAGGAATTGGCCAAGTGAAGATCGGAGGACACCGTGTTTCAAGCAACGGGAAAGAGCAGGAGCACTGGTCCTGAGGTGGGAACCAGTTAAGCGTGTCCACGAAACAGAAATGAGGTCAATATGACTGGACAGTTGATTCCAAGGTCAATGGTGGGAGCCAACCCTGGAGTAAACTGGGGCCCGACGGCCGTGGTAGGGAGCCAGCGTTGCATGCTCGTGTCACGGGAATCTCTGAAGGACTTTCGAGGCGTGCTGGAGGTACAGCAGCTGATCGCTGGTCGCTCGCAGCACGGCCTGGCAGCTCTGCAGGGTAAAGACAAGGTGAGCGGAGCAGCTTCTGCACAAATGACAGCCTTGGAGCCCTCTGGGGCAGTTCTCTTCTGTCCTGTCAGGTGGCTGTGAGTCGGAATCAGCTCAGAGGCAAGGGGTTTGGGAAGGAACTCTGTTTTACCTTTTTAAAAGATCTCTCTGGGCTGCAATGTGGTGGGGGGATGGGTTTGGCGCGGGGGGGGGGGGGTGAGTCCTCAAGGGACAAGAGAAACTAGGAAGCTATTGCAAGAGCCTAGGGGCACCTATTTGGAGAGACTCAAGAGTTTATTTTGGACACTTTAAGGGTGAGATGTTTACACATGAAAAATAAGACATCAAGCACACGAGCAAAGATGAGTCTGAGAATCAATGAATGGAGCTGGCCTCCGAAGCGCGGACTCCAGGAGCCCCTCCCAGCAGAAACAGCCAAGGTCAAGACTGGAGGACCGGAGGAGACCAGCGCCAGTGCATGCCGCGCTGAACGGCAAAGCAGGGCGAGAAGTGCAGTCAAAGCGAAACCAGGCCGGAGATCTGTGAAGGAGGCCGAGACGCGAAGCTGCCACCGAGAGGCTGAGAAAGAAGAAAAGTGACGTAAAAGTGGGATTTGGCGATAGGAAGGTCACTGGCAACTTTTCAAAAGCAATCTAAACATCCCATACCCAGTCCTGGATACCCAGCGGGCACTCGGTCATCCTTTCTTTCCCCTGACCCCCTCCATTCATTCATTCAACTGAAGGTGCACTGGGTGCCTACTATGTGCCAAGCTCATTTCTAGGCAGTGGGGATACAGCAATGAGCCAGGGGGCCACGTCCCTGTCACCAGGAAGGCGACATTCTAGTGCAATCACATATGCCTTCTCAAAGACCTCTCCTAGGAGCCAAGAAAGTCCATTCAACAGCCCGTACTGCAGCCCTCGTAGACACAGCTAAGATGAAAGCTCGTGGGAAATTTTCTTAGAAGCCCTGAAAAGTACTAAGTCTTGAGGCCCTGCGCCACTACAGGTACCTGCCGGTACTGCCTCCGCCTGGGAAGACCAAGAGGGAACGCTTTACAGAATCCAACACAATTTCCTGGGCAGCATCATTTCGGGACCCCACCATTAACCAACTGGATGCTAAAGTCTTGGGTGGAGGTCTCATTATATCTTTTCTAAATAAAATATTGAGCCTTCTCCATGTAAGGAGAGGGGGAGTAAAGGAAGAAAATCAATAACCGCTAGAGAGGAAGGTCAACATCCCGGACCTCTCCAGGGGCGGGGGAGGAGGCAGCCTGCCGAAGCACTGTCACCGGGTTCCATCTGAGTGAGAGAGTAAGAATTGGGATTGGTGCATTCCTTGGCTCTTTGGTACATAGTTCGCATTCCCTCTGAGCCTATACATAGCAAGGACTTAAAAACTCGCTTCTGGGGGACAGCGCTGAGCATCCGAAAGGGCGCTCTTCCCTGTAAGACGAGGAAAAGACTGAGTGCCGCAAACGGACAACACAGCCGGCCCGGCCATGGCGGTCTGCCCCCGCACCCTCACTCAGCCAGTCCAGTCTGGGGTCCCTGCGCGAAGGATAGGAATTTCACGACTCATTTTTCCCATCCCCACACCACGGCTGTCCATTATTTGGGTCCCCTCACCCCCCTCCTAAGATCCATGCAGCAGTTGCTTTGCTATTTTTAGTAAGGGCAGAAAATATCTCTTTTGTAACGACCCTCTCACCCAAACAGTTTTCTCCTCCATGGGCAGGAAGAAATTAATTCCTCTAGTCCCTCATCCGTCCCCAAAGCCCATTCTGGAAATGTCCCTTTCACATGGCGGACTCGGCTGGAAGCAAAGAGGGGAAGCGGCAAGCCACTCAGCAGCTCCCGGGTTGCTCCCACCACCAGCAGGAGGCAAAGTTCAGAATGGATTTAGAAGCTTCTCACCAGCATCCCAGGGCGAAGGGTCACAGCGGGCGGGCTAAAACACCCTCGGGGCCAATACCGACTTCCTCTGGTGGGAGCAGTTCCCCCCCCCCCCCCCCCCGCTGCAAAAGGTCCACACCCAAAGGGAGGTTTGTTGTGGGTCCCCCTCCCACCAGCCCCGCCATATATTCTGTTATTCTGGGACAAGAAAATGATTTCACTGTAACACATGTCCAATCTGCTGCCAAACGGGCCGACTTTCACCAGCCGGTCTTAATCACCGAGCAGGCTTGTGAGGGTGACTTAAGCCCGGCACGAGAAACATTTCTTCAAAACTGTCAGCCATTGGGCCTTGGGCACCCATCTACATTCCACCCCTCTGCGCTCCCACCCCCAGAGCCTTTGCCAACTGCCAACGTGCTCACCAGCTAGTCCACACAGGGTGAGCAGCTGCCACTCAGCCAGTCAGCAGGTGGCAGGCTGCCAGCGCACAAGCTTCAGAATGCAAGCCTGTCCCTGTCACAGGGTTGCTAAAGGTTGAAGGTCTTTGGGTGTGCTAGCCTTTCGAGTCTCCTCAATTGCCCTCCCTCCCCCCACTTCTGCCGTCCCTCCCCTTTTCTACCTCCCACGACTGCACTGCACTTGTCTCTATAGTAACAGCATCTGGTTTCAGCTTATAACATTATACAGTACAGTCCTCCTCCTAACCCCGGGCTTTTCCAAAGGATGCACTCACAAGAAAGCGGCTGCTTAAGGTGGAACGACCAGACTTCTTTGTCCCCCAGGGCTGCGGCTACCTTCCATACATGATCACAGCACCGAAGGCACTGGGGGAGATGAGCGGTGGAAAACAGACTTCCAACCTTGGCTCACTAGCCCGTGTGGACAGGATCCACTCGGGGACTTGCCGTCCTCATCGACGAGCCAGCCTCCTCCCCTCCACCCCTGCAGCTCTACTGAAGTCTGCACACATGGATCAAATTAGTAACGGGGGGCTTTCTGACTACTGCCCGACACGAAGCAAGCCCATCCCTGCGCCTGACACCACGGGCTGCTTGCCAGACATGCAGTTTAAAGGCTGGTAGTCAATCTCATGCGCACACTCGTTCCACTTTATCTTCAGTAGCTTGATCTGATTACGGCATCCAGCGAACCCCATAATCTCTCACTTTACAACGGCTTTCCAGTGCCTAGCAAATGTTTAAACAGTTCTTCACACACATGCCCACACACACACTAAAGTGACGCACACAGGGGAGTGGACAAATAGTAGGAAGTGAAGAATTTTATTATCAGTAGCCATGGCTGCCATAAAAATGATATTGACAGTGGGCACAAGAGCTTTTGATCTGAGGACTCAGAGTTGGAAACCTCAGAACCAGGCTTGTCGCAGCCACTCGGCTGGTCTGCTAACAGATGGGAGGCAAAACCCGGCACTGCCACGGGTGGTTTTCAGGAGCCGCACAGAACGACAGGATCAGTCCTTACATTTAAAAAGATACACTCAGACACATGCTTCAGAGTTCTAAGACATGTTTCATTTCTAAGTGTTGGGGAGTCGTTGTTATTAGAAACCGTTTTCAAATATGATCCCTCCCCCACCAAACCCCAAGAACTTCTTAAAGCTTCCCAGAAGTGGACGCTTGCTTTTGCTGTCTGTTGCAAAATCAGCTGCCCGAGTTCCTGACACACACTTGAAAGAGCATAATCTCCCAGCCACCGGTGACTGGCAGAGCGAGCTCGGTGACTGCAAAGCACACTGCCATCTTTTGGCAACATGCGTTTACTACAGGGGACCTGAGGACGAAGGCTTAGGAAAAGCGCAGCCTTGCCCTGCACACCTTCCCAGGGGCCGAGAGGGCCTTCATTCCCACAGCCCCTGAAGGAACGGGACGTCATCGTTGTCCTCAGGTTAGCCACAGAGAAGACTGCTGGAGTTCTGGACATATATGTCCGTGGAGAAGACTTGGGCGCAGAAAGCCTTCCAAGCGTGACTAATGGCAGAGGCCGTGACTCTGGGCGAGGAGCCCGCCACCATCGCCTCCACGGGGTTCTGAGGGCCCTAAGGGGCGGGGAATTTACACAGGCCCAGGGCCAGAGAGGAAAGTGTGACACCCACACCCCAACAGGCTGCAGACTAGAGAAAAGGTGCAAATGCAACCCAGAGCAGGGCCAGGCCAGACGTTACTCTGGATTTATGAACTGTATTAAAGGTTCATTTGTACTCTCGGGCATCCTCCCAGAGAAAGGAAAAGTGACGCTCACACACAAAACCTCTGTGTCGATATTTATAGCAGCTTTATTTGTAATAGCCCGAAACTGGAATGAGACCAGATATTATTCAACAGGTCAATGGTTACACAAACTAGGGTGTGTACGTAGCACGCAACACAACTCAGTAACAAAGAGGAACCGGCTAGCGAGAGATACCTGCAGCAGACTGAATGCCTCTCCAGGGGTCTGCACTGAGGGCAAAGGACCATCTCAAAGGTTAGATGAGGCTAAGTCAAAAAGTACTGCTCCTGGCATGCTAGTGCATACGTGCATGGTTCATGCCGAGAACAACATGTTTAAACACGTCTCTGCTTTCTTTTTCTTTCTAAGCATTTACTTTCTATTTGAGCCCTTGGTATCAGCTTCTTGGAAAGAAAATGTTTAGGAAAAAAATGATGACAATATATGTACAAATATGCTTGATACAACTGATGTATGGGTTGTTATAAGAGATGCAAGAACCCCCAATAAAAAACAACAAACAACACCCCCACCCTAAAAAAAAGGTCTGCAATTAGCAAATGACTAAAGACGAATTCTCTCGGTAAAATACTTGGCTTTGTCTCCTTGGGGTACTTTAAAACAATAAAAGATCCCATCGAAATAGAGGCTTCTAAGGGCATCTGCGGGCCAGTTATATTTAAGGCAGAGAGGTCAACTCAGGGATTATAGTGACCACTAAGGTTGAGTCCAGAGGGTCCACTTGATAGATGTTGTAAAAGGACAAAGGATGATGGGGGCTTAATCAGTAGGGTGTTTTATACAAACTGAAACCTCCACTGGTAAGCAAGGCCAGGACAATGCTATCCAAGGATTTATTCATGATTGTTCTTCAAAGGTAGCAAGGGGGTCCTAAAAGAATTCCATTGGGAAACCGTACCCCATCCAGCCTCTAGTTCTGATACTGCCCCTCCCTCTAGACTTCTTTTAGTTCCTCAAAGAACATTTCAAAGAAACATAATATCCATCCCTCAAGGATGCTAGAACTGCTACTGTGAGGTAACATAAACCAAAACAACAAAGAAGTCTCTAGAGAAGGGGTAGAAATATGGAAACCAAGCCTGCAGACGTGTGTAGGCCTACGGAGAGGCTATGCTGAGAAACAACAGCTGGACATGTCGATATTTTTGTTTAATAAAGGTATCTATAGTGGTGAAGCCATCATTTGAAATGCATCCTCATAGATGGTTCCATTTATATAAGACTTTGACTCACATGTTTGAAATGGTAAAAATTTAGAAGTGAAGGACAAAGAGTGATTGCCAGGGATTAGCAACTGGGAAGCGGTGTGATTCAGGAGGCAGGTAGCTCTAATTACAAGAGGGCAATGCGGAGTCCACGTGATGCTGGAAGTGCTCAGTCTCTCAAATGTGTTAAGAGTCTGTTAAGACAAACCTACCCGTCCACAGGTGATAATGCACACAAATATACATGGACATACTCAGAAATGAGTAGAAGTAAAACTGGGGAAATCTAAATAAAATCAGTAGCTTGGATCAATGCCACTGTCCTGCTTATGACAGCTTTGTAAAATGTTACTAACGGAGAAAATGGCACAAGGGACTTATCAATATTATTTCTTACAGTTATATGCAAATCTACAATTATCTGAGTAAGTTTTAAATGTTTAAGAAATTCACTTATAAATCTTATTTTTTCTTTATCCTTAGAAACATCATAGTCCTCGGTGTCACACACATAAAGTTATTTGTAGAATCAGAACTATATACAAACCTGGATCTGCCCTTCCGTAACCACATAGCCTTTGAGAAAGCTAATTAACCTCTCACTTCAGTGTCCTTTAAAATGAGCCTTTGTAAACTTCCGTGGAGTATTAAATAACTTCCTGGAGTAAATAAATTCAATGGATTTTGGCTAAATGTAAGTCAAAGATCCCCAAGGCCTGGAAGGTACACCCACTAGCTTTCCTTTTCTTTCTTTCTTTCTTTCTTTTTAATTTGAGGAGAATTTCCCCTTTGTTTTTTTAAATCATTTTAGTGGGTGCTTGTACAATTCTTAACACAATCCATATACACATCTACTGTGTCAAGCAAATTTTTACAATCGTTGCCCTCATCATTCTCAAAACATTTGATTTCTACTTGAGACCTTGGTATCAGCTCCTCATTTCCCCCTCCCTCCCCTACCATCCTCCCTCATGAACCCTTGATAAGTTATAAATTATTATTAATTTTGTCATGTCTTACACTCTCCAATGTCTCCTTTCACCCGTGTTCTGTTGTCCATCCCCCAGGAAGGGGGGGTTATACGTAGATCCTAGTGATCGGTACCCCCTTTCTATCCCACCCTCCCCTTCTCCTCCTGGTATCCCTACTCTCGTTATTGGTTCCACCCACTAGCATTCAAGATGACTCCAAATTATGGCCTTGCCATGTGTGTCAGAAAAGAACTGTGCTCCATTGTTAATGAGGGGGAGTGCAGAGTGGGGACCCAAAGCCCATCTGTAGGCAACTGGACATCCCTTTACAGAAGGGCCGTCGGGAGGAGACGAGCCAGTCTGGGTGAAGTGTAGCAACGATGAAACATACAACTTTCCTCTAGTTCCTAAATGCTTCCTTCCCCCCTCCCACCCCACCCCCACTATCATGATCCCAATTCTACCTTACAAATCTGGCTAGACGAGAGATGTACACTGGTACAGACAGGAACTGGAGACACAGGGAATCCAGGGCAGATGATCCCTTCAAGATCAGTGGTGAGTGGTGATACTGGGAGGGGGAACGTATTACAAGGATCTACGTATAACCTCTTTCCTGGGACACAGACAACAGAGAAGTGGGTGAAGGGAGACGTTGGACAAGTAAGATATGACAAAATAATTTATAAATTACCAAGGGTTCATGAGGGAGGGGGGAGCAGGGTGGGGAGTGATGAGGAGCTGATGCCAGGAGCTTAAGTGGAGAGCAAATGTTTTGAAAATGATGAGGGTAAGGAATGTACAAATGTGCTTCACACAATGGATGGATGTAAGGATTGTGGTAAGAATTGTACGAGCCCCCCCAAAAATGATAAGAAATAAAGAGAGGAAGGAAGGAAGGAAGTTGCTCCAAGGGTTTCCAGGGTGGCACAGAAGACAATCATCAGCCCTAAACCTCTCCTCTTCAGAAGCAGATCTCCAGCCCTTTCTTTCCATGTGCCTCTGTATGGACTGCAACCTCCAACCTGAAGAGCACATTAAAAGGTCCTGTGAGCCAGGGGCTCCCTGACACTAGAGATTAAGCAGCCTGCAGGCCCTGGGGCGAGAAGGAAGGAAGAACAGGGGAGAAAAGATGCTCTGGAAAGTACCATGGACTGCAAGTAAAACTAATCTCTCTTGCAAGATAAGACAGCCAGAACACCCCATAGAAGTGAGGGTGGTGGACTTCATCTTACACACTTTGGACGTGTAATCAGGAGAGGCTAGTCTCTGGGACAGGACATCACGCTTGGTAAAGCAGAAGGTTAGCAAACAATAACATGGTCCTCAAGGAGACGGACTGACACCGTGGCTGCCGACACTGGGTTCAAGCCTAACCCTTGTGAGGGGCGCAGCACTGGGTGGTCTTTCACTGCTTCCCGGGATCACTGTCATCAGAACCGACTCCACACTATCGAGTAACCACAGACCCGGCAGTCGTGATGCTGCCTCCACGGGCAAAGGGAAAGGACTTCCAATGACAAGACCAAAGATCTCAGTGCTCCTCTAGGGACACACAACTAGACTCTTCTCTCCCACCTTCCTACTGGGCCTCCAAGGCAGTGCTGAAAGACTGGGCCGGGCCAGCAACAAAGGTCGAGGGGAAACAAAGAGCAGTGAGGGAGGTAAGGGTTGAGGGGATGTTTGTAAAGACAAAGGGAGAAATGACTGGAGAGGTTATTGTTAGAAAGGGCTATGGCTTGCAGGAGGCCCTCAGGACACTTCTGACTTAATCCACAGGCTCACACACGCTTCTCCCTTTTTAAAAAAAAGTGGGGGGGGGGGCTTTCCCATGTGCTTCCAATACCACAAGTGTTAGAAATACGGAAAAGAGGCTCTCTCCCAAACTCCTTTACCCTCAGGAGAGGGATCCGGCAAGATGAAACGGCTGGCGAGGTTCCACCTGAGGAGCCAGGGAGGAAGGAGAGCTGAGGCCATGACCATCCTCATCTTTACCACACAACCCATTTGTCAGTCAAGAACCAAGCCGAACCAGCGCAGAGCCAAGAAGGCAGAGCCAAGGGATGAGGAGTGGGCATATCACACATGGCAATACGGGGGGGAAAGAGGAGGAGAAACGTCCACTGCTGGAAGTCTGTCCTAAAGAGGATTAACACGTGAATGTATGCTGGCTGGGCACCCACTGCCCTACCACTAGCAATCTCCCTGCCACTAGACTCAGTCCACTCTAACCCATCCACGTTTTTTTTCTTTATAAAATCATTTTATTGGGGGCTCATACAACTCCCATCACAATCCATACACACATCCATTGTATCGAGCACAATTGTACATCTGCCGCCATCATCATTCTCAAAACACCCTTGGTATCAGCTCCTCATTTTTCCCCTTCCTCCTTCCCCACCCCCCTCCCTAATGAACCCTTGATAATTTATAAAGTATTATTATTTTGTCTTGTCTTACTCTGTCCGATGTCTCCCTTCACCCGCTTTTCTGTTGTCTGACCCCAGGGAGGGGCTTATATGTAAATCCTTGTGATCAGTTCACCTTTTCTCCCCCACCTGCCCCTCCCCTTCCTGGTATTGCTGCTCTCATGCTTGGCCCTGAGGGGTTCTTCTATCCTAGATTCCCTGTGTTTCCGATTCTTCTCTGTACCCATGTACATCCACTTTTAAAACACAGTTTGAGACCATTCTTCTTTGAAAGGTTATGCGATCGCTCTTTGTTATATACATGATGATGAAGATGAAATCCACAAGACCCAACAAGACATTTAAGGCTTGTGACGAGGCCCTGTACTCAGCTCCTACCTTTCCCTCTGGGGTCCCCTGACCTCAATAGGCTGTGATACCTTTCAGTACATAAAGGTTCTTCCAACTAATATGTCATCTTAGTCTACTCTTCAAGAAGAAAATCAAACCCCTATTGGCCCTCATCACCTCAGATACACCTTTCTGCATGCCAGACTGTGCTCGCTCCTCTGTTCCCCACCGGGTCCGAGGGTACCTGCTTCCCACAGACCACATAGCACTGCCGTATTCAGGTCTGCCGTGATACTTTTCCTGCCACAATACGAGCTGCTGCAGGTAGGAAGTGTTCATGACATGTGGAAGAAACAGTGAATGAACAAGCCAACCCCGGTGCATGCGCCGCGTGGGGGAGGGGTGCGGGTATGTTAGCATTAAGTGCATCTCGAAGGTCAAAGGTCTTGAATACCTTTTTTGCACGCCCTTGCGCAGAAGCGAGATGGCATGCAAGCGAAGGAAAAGGTATGTTTCCTAAGCTGGAGGTGGGGGGAGGGGGAAATGGCAATGTTTTACTCCCTGGAAGATGTTAGGAAAATGAGCAAATAAATTGTTTTTCAAAAGTAATTGTCTCCTTACAGGCTAGCTTTGAAACCTGAACTTTGCAAAGGCTATAAGCGTACTGTAATATAGAGTGGCGGAGTTAGATTCAAAGGATTTCTCCCTGTCTGTTCTTAAAAATTAAGAGGGACCTAGATGTGCCACATAAGTCAAAACCAAATGCAATGCTAGAGAGAGACAATGACCTTCGATAGGATTTATGAGGTTTTGTAAATTTTTATGGGAGCAGACAGCCTCATCTTGCTTCAGGGGAACAGCAGGGGGGCTTGAACCATAGACCTTATGATTGGCAGTCCAATGCTTACCAGACAGCGCCACCAGGACATGTTACAGAGTAGGTACTAAATAAATATCTGTCCATTGAATACATTAATTAATCAACTAAAAACATAGACTGTGGCAAAAAAGGTAATTGCTTAGAAAAAAAAGGGGAGAAGCTATGAGAAAGCTCACGTTTGTTCCTCAGGCCTGAGACTGGGAAAATAAGAGCGCAACGTGCTTGACAAACGTGGAGAGAAGCTGGAAATGACCTATGACCAGATTCTGGTTGGCAATAGACAGAGACTCCAGAGCAAGAGTTTCTTTCAGGCCACAGTGCGGGGAGTCGGTTAGATGGCACTTGGTCTGCTACAACCCCTGGCCTGGCTACCTCCGACACACACAACTGACGCACGAGAAAGCAGGCGCCGTCTTTGCCACCTCCACCCAATATGGTAACTTCCCTGTCCACAACCTCCATCCGGAACCACCCACCTGCCGGCAGGAATGAGGATCTGTGGAATACGTGCTAACACGCTGGGCTGCGATCTGCATGGTCAGCAGTTTGAAACCACCAGCAGCTCCTCAGGAAACAGCCTGGGCTTTCTACTCCCGTAAACAGTTACAGTCTCAGGAACCCAGTGGGGTGTCACTGTGAATCAGCACTGGCTCGGTGGCAGTGACTTTGGTTTAGCATGGCAGGCCCTGCACCAAGCAGTGTGCGTGCTTTCTTTCTGTCATGATGGCAGATTTCGTCCTCGGGCTCAGTACAGGAAGGCCTGAGGGTTCCAGCTAAAGATTTCAGTAGCTGTAACATGGTGGGGACTTTGATAATTATCAACAAAAACAAGTTACATTTTTAACCACTGATTATTTTATTGTTAATTTAAATATGTTCATCAAAATACAGACTGGTACCTAACAAGCACAGTACTGACTGTGTTCCTCAAGTTGTACAAACTCATTCTCCCCATTGACGTGAACTCACTGCCCCTTTAGGGTGCCTTCTCAGTGCTCCTGTCATTTGACCTCAGGTAGATGGTTCTGGAAAAGAACACAGTGTTCGAGGTGCACGTTCTTGAAGAGTTACAGTGTACTATTGTCTGCTTCGAAGAAGACTTCAGGGACATTTCTGAGGGCAATTGTTTTGGGGTTCACTCAGTGGTTCTAGAAAGTCTGGATTCCATGACAACTTGCAATTAAATTCTACATTTTTCATCCTTTTGGTGATTGGGAAAACATACATTTTTAAAACACTTGCTATACACCAGGCAGTGTGCTTTCCAGAGATTATTTTATTCAATCCCCTGAGGTAAATACTACTGAGACCTTTACCTTCAACTGCAATTTGAAGTTGAGTCCTTTGCCCAAGGTCACACAGCTAGCCCATAATGTTAGCCAAGGTCACACACCTAGTCCACAATGTTAGTCAAGGTCACACAGCTAGTCCACAATGTTAGCCAAGGTCACACAGCTAGTCCAGTGTTAGCCAAGGTCACACAGCTAGCCCATAACGTTAGCCAAGGTCACACACCTAGTCCACAATGTTAGTCAAGGTCACACAGCTAGTCCACAATGTTAGCCAAGGTCACACAGCTAGTCCACAGTGTTAGCCAAGGTCACACAGCTAGTCCACAATGTTAGCCACTCTAATTTTCTCCATTCAAATTAAGTCCATGCCTACCAGGGATTAATATCAAGATACGTTTTCTTAATTCTGATTTTAGATATGCCTTCTGATAACCTCAAATTATATGGCTATGTCATCTCTTCTTCTACCCTGATGTGCCTTCTGGGCACAGATTAAAGCATGTTCCAACATACAGCCTGCAGATCGTGCCTTTACCTCTGTTTATCCATCACTCATGCAGACCTGACCATGTGCAAACCTCTGTTGTGCGTGCCTGATGAATATCAACTCATTTAATCCATACCACAATCCAATGCTTCCCCTGGTCATCTCTGAGCCACGGGGCGATTCCGTGCTCCCAGCGTGCCCAAGGTCACAGGCATAACTTTCAACAGCAGTGTCTACAGGAAGTCTGGTTCCCAAGTCTGTGCTCCCCTTGCCCTCACTTAGCTGAACGGATTGATCTGCTTCAAACTCTGGAAGAACCTGAAGCAAGTCCCACTGAATGGAGGTTTGGCAAAAGAACAAGAGAATCCCAACAGGGGATACAGACCGTTGGCGTTCGTGAAGCATTCCCTGTGCCACACTTTACAAATGCCCTCACTGGTAAACATCAGTGTATGTGTAATATCTGCCACAGCACGTGGTCACATGTAAGCTTTTAAGAGTTTTTGAATTCTTGAGGCAGAAAGGGCAATCTGAGGCTCGGGGGGCGGGCCATCCACCAGGCTCAGTCTGGACTCCCCACACGTGAAACACACACTACAATGTGCTGGGACCTTGCAGCTCTTCCAGCAAATAGCTGAAATCACAATCGCTAGATCCACACATGCCAAGGATCCTCTCGGTCAAAAGCCAGAGGAGCGCCTCACTGACCACACTCCTAATCAGAAAAACAACTTTTCTCTCAACTTTCTGAGCACACTCCAAGATTACATGCACACTGAAGAAGCCTCTCCCGTTGACCTTCCCTCCCTAAACTGTCTCTTTCCACAACACTACTTCATTTAGGAACTTCTCATTATACACTTAGGATCAGATAGTCTAAAGGATATTTTGATTGGTTGATTCATTCACTAACATTTTAGCCAATTTATAGTGAGGCTACTATGACGAAGCATATTCTAAATCAGCTGTTCTCAACAGGGGGTCGAGCGACCCTTTCACAGGAGTTGCCCAATTCATAACAGTAGCAAAATTACAGTTATGAAATAGCAACAAAAATAATTTTATGGATGGGGATCACCACCACATGATTAAAGGGCCGTGGCATTAGGAAGGTTGAGAACCACTGTTCTAAATGCTGGGAAAGCCCGTGCTGGGAAACAGAACAAATGAAACCAAAGAAGCAAATCGTATAGTGCTGTGATGGTGGTAAGTGCCACTGAGTTTATTGCTTCGCAAAGACCCTTGCGCAATCTGTGCCGTGCTCACCATCCTAGCTGTGTTTGAACTCACTGCCGCAGTCACTGCCTCAGCTTCCTTTGGCTGACCCGCTACTGTACCACGCACGATGCCCTTCTCCAGGGACCACTTCCTCCTGAGACTGTACAAGGCAGTCTCATGGTTCTTTCTTTTAAAGAGCAGTCTGATGTACTTCTTCCGAGACAGATTTGTTTAGTCCTCTGGAAGTCCACCATCTATTCAGTGATTTCGATAACACAAAAAGCATCCACTCTTTTTCTGTCTTCCTTATTCGTGGTCTAGCTTTCTTACACAAACGAGACCACTGAAAATACCATGGCTTGGGTCAAGTGCACCTAGTCCTGCAAGTGACATCTTTGCTTTTAAATACTTTAAACAGATTTCCCCAATGTAGTATGTCATTGGGTTTCTTGAATGCTTCTTCCGTGAATGCTAATTATGGGCCCAAGCAAAATGAAACCCTTGACAATATAAGAAAGTGCTAGTTTTAGGGGGAGGGAGGAGGGCGTGATATAAACAAGGGAGAAGTTTAGGGAGTATTTGGGGGACTAGGGGTAGTCTTGGGGTGTTGCAAATGGCTATGTGCTGGACCACAAATCTAAACACTGGCTGTTCAAATCCATCCACAGGCACTTTAGGAGAGAGTTGCCCTGAGTCCGAATCGACTAGACAGCAACTGAGTGGGTTTTGTTCTTGGGATTGGAGAAGCGGTGCAACTTTGCACAGGCAGCCAGGGAGCACATCACCATGTGACAGCTGAACAAAGATCTAAGAAGGCAAGGAAGCGAGTCTGTGGCTAGTGACTGAAGAACCCATGCAAAGGCCCTGCGGCAGGAAAGACCTGCATAGTCCTGAAACAGCAGCGATGAGGTCAGTGGCTGGGCACGGAGTGAACACAGAGGAGAGGAGAGGATTGTGGGAGAGTCCGACAGGAAAAGGTAAAGGAGGCCAAGGTACGTGTAGCCTTAGAGACAACGGTAAGAGAGAGCTTTGGAGAGTTCTCAGTGAAAGAACGTCCTCAACCTAACTAGTGTCTTTATTTTTAAAATCTTTCCTGGAGCCTATTCAGAAGGTCTTTCAGGGGCCACAGCTATTGCTTCGTAGAAGTGCTGGCTTGCAGACAGTCAGGGGCTATCGCCCCACAACAGCCATGCCAGGTTCCCTCTGCTGGCACATGAAAATATGGACGGGCACCCTTTAGAAGGCTCTCTCCCTACAGAGTGCTGGGCCTTCTCGTTGACTGCAGCCTCATGCAGGTGTTGAACAACAAGCAGCTGCTCAAAACCAAGGACAGCCTGCATTAATTTAGTGATGTGATCTGTAGTGACGTCTGCCAAACTAGGTCTGAAATTCTTGACTCACAGAGTAACATCTGACCTCTTGATTATTTAAATTTACCCCGGGATGGCAAACCTCAGTGTTGCAAAAGATGAAACCAAAAGAGAAAGAGATGGTTAATATGTAGCTATCATGGGAATAGCATGGGATTGATTTGTTGTTTGTTTTTTAATCCAGATGATTCAAATATATATTCTAAGCAATAAAGCAATGTGTTTAAAGTTGTTTTCTGTCAGAAGTTACTAGATTTAGGGAGCTCTGGAAGCGTGGTGGGTTATGCTTTTGAAACCACCAGCCGCTCTGTGATACAAAGATGAGGCTTTCTATTCTCATAGAGGTTTTCACTTTAGAAACCCACAAGGGCAGTTCTACCCTATCTGATAGGGTCACGATGAGCTGGAATCGATTGAGTGGCAGTAAATTTGGTTTGGTTTATTTTCAGCGAATGGGAGACATCGGGAAGGCTGCAAATTCCGTCATTGTGTCTATTGCTCTTTGGGAGTAATTGTGTGCTTGTTGAACCTTATATGTTGCTAAGGAAAGAATAAATGCCAGTCTGGCTCTGGTGATTTGCTCACCCTTACAGGGGCAATACCCCTCAAAAGGATGGGACTCCTCAACTTAAAAACACCTTTCTTAACTCTGGTAGATAAAGAAAGATTCTTAAAAGAGGATCATCACATACAATATGTGTGCTAAGATCCTGATTGTAACCAAAAAAGCAAATTGACCACTGGGTCAATCCCAACTTAGAGCGCTAGAGGGATAGGGCCCACCAGTTTCCTGGTGGCAAAGTGGGTTACATATTGGGCTGCTAACCTCAAGGTCAGCAGTTTGAAACCACCCACTGCTCTACGGGAGAAAGCTAAGGCTTACTACTCCCACACAGATTTGCAGTCTTGGAAACCCACAGGGGCAGTCCTACTCTGCCCTAAAGGGCCACTCTGAATTGGAGTCCACTCGTTGGCAGTGGGTTTGGTGATAAATGGGTATTAAGCCCCCTCCCATGGCCATGGAGCCAATCCCAACTCACAGGGACCCTGTGCATCGGAGCAGAGCTGCTCTACAGGGTTTCTAAAGCTACCATCTCATGGAAAATTACCGCCACTTTCTCCCTCCGAACAGGTGGTGGGTTTGAACCACTGAAATTTCATTTAGCAATGGAAGGCAAGCAAGGCTTACTCCATTGTGCCTCCAACCATGCCCCACACCACCACTACCCCCCTCCCCAACATTCCCACTGCCACTCGATGCAATCAATGCCTACCCCACTGAGTAAGTCAACATGGACTCATAGTAACCCCATAGGGCAGGGAGAATGGTCCCTCCAGGTTTCTGAGACTGTCTCCTTAAGGGGGTAGAACGCCTCCTCTTTTTCCCTCAGAGGGGCTGGTGGTTTCGAACTATTGACCCTGCAGTGAGCAGCCCAAGGCATAAGCACTACACCATCAGTGCGTCTCAACTGAGCATTATCTATTGAAAATGTGTTATTTTTGTTAAGTATCAAAATAGCATTGAGTTTATGCTTTTAAATGTCTTTATTTCTTAGAAATATACACCTAAGTATGGACTAGTGATTTGCTTTAAAATAAACGAGAAAAATGAAAGGAAAGTAAAACACGATTTGGTGAGCTGAGGGTAACTGCTGAATAAAAATAATGGGCACATGTTTAAAACTTTCCGAAATAAAACATGTCTAAATACTTTTTTAATAGTTTTATTGGGGCTCTCACATCTCTTATCACAATCCATCCACTCATCCAGTGGGTCAAGCACATTGGCATCAATGCCGCCATCATCATCTTCAAAGCATTCTCTTCCCACTTGAGCCCCTGATATCAGCTCCCCATTTCTTCCCCCTCCCTCTCCCGCCGCCCTCCCTCATGAATCCTTGATAAGTTATAGATTATTATTTTCATATCTTACATTGTCCTCTATTACCCCTCACCCACTTTTCCATTATATTTGTCCCCCTGGGAAAGGGTTCTAGGTTGATCCTTGTGATCAACGACTTCCCCTTTCTCCCCCCACCCTCCCCTAATCCTCTTGTATCTCTATTCTCCTCGCTGGCCCTGAGGGGTTTATCTATTCTAGATTCCCTGTGTTGCAGGCTCTTATCTGTAGCAGTGTGCATGCTCTGGTCTAATCCAATTTTTAAAGTAGAATTGAGATCATGATAGTGGTCATGATCATTCTTTGGAATCACCAAAGAATTAGAGGAAAGCTGTGTGTTTCATTGGTGCTACACTGCCCCCTGACTGGCTCATCTCTCATATCTATATGTTAAGAATTAAGGTTGCAGATGGACATTGGGCCTCGACTCAAGTACTCCCTTAACATAAGAACACTCTGTTCTAACAATCTGGCATTCTGTGATGCGCACCTTCCCAACACGATTGCTGAAGACAAAATGGGTGCATAAGCAAATGTGGTGAAGAATGCTGATGGTGCCCAGCTATCAAAAGATATAGCATCTGGGGTATTAGGTAAAAAAGTGGCCATCTAGCTGAGAAGCAACAAAGCTGACATGGAAGAAGCACACCAGCCTGTGTGATCATGAGGTGTCAATGGGATCAGGTATCAGGCATCTAAGACCCAGAATAGAACCATGTTCAAGGTGAATGGGAGGAGGGGGTATGGAGTGGAGACCCAATGCCCATCTGTAGACAATCTAAATACTTTTAAACTCTCTCACACAGGCTGCCCTTTCTTTTATACCCAATGCATTCAAGGAACATGGATCATAATAAAAGACGTAGCATAAATGTTTTTTGGCAACTTCAACAGCCCCTTATTAACAATTTCATTCTACGTGGACCCACAACCAAGGCCTGTGAGAGCAGCAGTCAAGAAATCAAGCCATGCCATGCACTGGGGAAATCCACTACAGAAGAGTCCTCTAGAGGATGTACAATGCAAAACTGTCAGTTAGTGACCCCAAGTTCACTGCCTTCCAGTTGATTCCAACTTATCACGACCCTTTCAGACAGGGGATCACTGTCCCTGTGGGGTTTCCACGGCTGTTACTCTTTATAGGTGTGGACAGCCCCATCTTTCTCCCTGGGAGCTGCAGGTTTCCAACTGCTGACCCTGGGGCTAGCGGCCCAATGCTTAACTAAAGTCATGGTATTTCCATTACTTCATACTCCTAGCAAAATCTAGACCAGGAATAAGAAAGACTGAAAAAAAATGGATGCCTTTGAATTATGATGCTACCTCTATGGAATTCCAGAGGAGTGAACACATCAGTTTCCAAGAAATAGACCCATAATGTGCCATCGAAGTCTGGATGGCGAGACTTCTGGTTAACTGTGGATCTGTTTGCAAGAAAGACCAATTGCAAGAAAGAGAGATGATGCTCGATAAAAGAGGACCAGCCCCACAGCCCAGAGAGGACCATAGGGTCAGTCCCACTACAAGACATGACATCCCTCGCTGATCCATAGCACTACGGGGACAACACTGGAGACACAGTGTGGGAACTGCACCCGACATGACCCCACCACACTGAGGCGAA
The DNA here is from genome assembly GCF_050624435.1 of Tenrec ecaudatus. Taxonomy (NCBI): domain Eukaryota; kingdom Metazoa; phylum Chordata; class Mammalia; order Afrosoricida; family Tenrecidae; genus Tenrec; species Tenrec ecaudatus. The sequence continues at coordinate 153,326,321 of NC_134532.1, forward strand.
GCACTAAGGCATGCAACAGAACAGCAAGGGGAGCAGAGCAAGGAAGTCCCAAGAGAATACAAAACTAGACTGTGGGGCCAGGCCATGGCACCCCATCAAATTCAACCGGAAAACACTCCTAAAGGTCACCAAACAGACCTTGAACTATTTACAGGCTTTTCTCTCATTGTTGCCATTGGTTTTTTGTTGTTGTTGTTTTGGGTCTTTTTGTTGCTGTGTTTTGTTCTGTCTTGTTTTTTGTGCACATTATTATCTCTGCAGGCCTATCAAGATAAAACAGGCAGGATAAACAAGCTGGAGGAGAAAACAACGGGACCAACGTTTCCAGGGGGACATGGGAGAGGGGGAGGCAGGGGAAAGGAAATGGATGTTAACAAATCCAGGGACAAAGGAACAAACACATGATCCAAAATCAGTGGCAAGGAGGGTGTAGGTGGCCTGGTAGGGCGTGATCAAAGGTAATGTAACCAAGAGGAATTACTGAAACCCAAATGAAGGTTGAACATGATAGTGGGACAAGAGGAAAGTAAAAAGAAATAGAGAAAAGAACTAGGAGGCAAAGGGCACTTATAAGGTCTAAATAAAGGCATGTACATATGTAAATATATTTTATATGACGATGGGGAAATAGGCCTATGTGCATATATTTATAGGTTTAGTATTAAGGTAGCAGACAGACATTGGGCCTCCACTCCAGTACTCCCTCAATGCAAGAATACTTTGTTCTATTAAACTGGCATTCCATGATGCTCACCTTCCCGACACGATCACTGAAGACAAAGCGGGTACATAAGCAAATGTGGTGAAGAAAGCTGATGGTGCCCGGGTATCAAAAAGTATAGCATCTGGAGTCTTAAAGGCTTGAAGATAAACAAGCGGCCATCTAGCTCAGAAGCAACAAAGCCCACATGGAAGAAGGACACCAGCCTGTGTGATCACAAGGTATCGATAGGATCAGATATCAGGCATCAAAGGGTCTCGGGGAGAAAATGAGCCAGTCAGGGTGCAATATAGCACCTATAAAAAGTACAACTTTTCTCTAGTCCTTTAATGCTTGCTCTCCTTCTCCCCTCCCCCACCAACTATGATGATCTCAATCCTACCCTACAAATCTGGCTAGACCAGAGGATGTACACTGGTACAGATAAGAGCTGGAAACAGGGAATCCAAGACAAATGATCCCTTCAGGACCAGTGGTGAGAGTGGTGATACCTGGAGGGGAAGAGCAAGGTCGGGGAGAAAGAGGGAATCGATCACAAGGATCTACATATAACCTCCTCCCTGGGGACAGACAACAGAAAAGTGGGTGACAGGAGACATCGGACAGTGTAAGACATGAAAAAGTAATAATAATTTATAAATTATTAAGGGTTTTGGAGGGAGGGAGGGAGGATGGGGGAGGGAAGGGGAAAAATTAGCTGATTGAGAGTGATGATGGCAACAAACGTACAAATGTGCTTGACACAACAGATGTCTGTATGGATTGTGTTACGAGTTGTACGAGCCCCCAATAAAATGATTTTTTTAAGAGTCAAAACATTAAATTCAAACACACTGATCATGGTAAAGGGCTCACAGGCCCAGGCAATATGCTGTTACCTGTACAGAAGGGCCCCTGAGTGGAGCCAACATGCCAGCAACTGACACCACCAAGAGAGCTTCTTTTCAGATGGCTCTCTTCACAAAGAAATGAAACCCTAAATCCACACCCATTCCTAGGTATTATAAGTCAATACATATTCTAAGTTGCTTCAACATCCTTTCCATTGTTTCCTTTTCCTTCACACCTTAATATAGGAGCTCTCATCCCATCGACTGCAGCATGCCTGATGCGCTCCATCCTGGGCCAGACAAAACAGAGTTCACTCCTTGTGTATTCCTAACATTAGCATCAGCATTCTTTTATGTCTCCTATTTGCTTCTTTGGAACTGCATGGTCAGGGGCAGTTGGAGAGTGCCCAAATATTTTCAGGAACAAATTGATGCACAAATAAAGGCGGTGATGTGACAAAGCTAGCCTGCAGCTGGTAGGCAGTGCCACCCGGAATTCAAAGCAAACGCTCTTCCACACTTGATCTGGCCTACCACAGCACTGCCAGAAGAGGAAACGTGATGCATGAGGCTTCTTCGATACATCAAAGTGTAACTTGCATAAAAACTGGATCTTTGAAGGCTGGGACTGCCTAAGCATGCAGAGTTTTATACACAGGCGATGGTCTCGTCCTGGAACCCCAAAGATGAAAAACCATGCAGTCCCTCCATGTTAAACACCGAAGGGGAACACGAGAAGAGGGGAAGAAGGGTGTTCCCAGTGGCACCATATCGAACAGAGGAAACCCATCTTCCCCAAAGGTTAGGTTTCAAGGTCAACTGGTAAAAAGAGAAAATCTATAAATGTGACCAAATTACACAAATTTTAAAAACTAATATAATAAATCCTCCACATGAATTAGTATTTAAGTCCACGACCAAGATCCAAGAAACACTATCGGAACTGGTGATGTTGTTAATGATTAAATGCTTGGCTGCTCCCTGAGTCAGCGGTCACCATCAGCTGCTCTGCAGGAGAACGATGTGCACTCATTCTGTACAGAATGTAGCCTGCAATCCTTTAGGAGGCGCTTCGACTCATGTCTGTCAAAACAAATCCTTGCCTAGTCCTGCACCATCCTTCACGGCCACTGTGTCCGTGCAGCTCATCGAAGCTCTTTGTCCTTTTCACTGAACCCTTACTTCACCAAGCATGACCTGTTTTCCTCCATGGACTGAGTCCTCCTAACAGCATGTTGAACTTCATGAGACGAAGTCTCACCCTCCTTGCTTCTAAGGGGCATTCTGGCTGGACATCTTCCAAGACAGATTTGTTCGTTCTCCTGTAAGTCCATGATATGACCAATATTCTTCACAAGGACCATCGTTCAGAGGCTTCACTTCTTCCACCTTCTTTATTTGAAAAACTATGTAGCAATTGAAAATCCTCTGATTTAGGTCAGAAGCCCTCCGTCCTGTGAGCATCTTAAAGAGGTGTGTGCAGCAGATTTGCCCCATGCGATACATTGTTTCATTCTGTCCTTTTTTTCTCTTCCCTGGCACTAAGATTCACATCATAGACCTGTGGATTGTTAGACTGAAAACTGATCCCAGTAGGGATGTTCCATTCCAAGTTTGCACAGTGGCTAAAAGTCAAAGTTTAGAGGTTCTACCAATTTCTATGTGACCAGTGAGCCTGGACATTTTTATGACTGATTTTTCTCCCACTCTATCTAGACCTTCGAATGTGATCTCTTCCAGAGCCATTTGTAGCAGTAGCTCCTTCAGAGGCATTTCAAGTCCTTCTTATCTCGAGGTCAGGAGAGTGCGGACTGATATTCACAGGGTCCAGGAGTCCATCCAACTACCTGTTTCCATGAATCTTCAATGCTCTTCCCTCTTCTTTCAAAACTGCTCCTCACATGGAGCTCAGTCATCATTCCCAAAGTAGGCTGGAGAGCATTGTCTTTATGGCGACGGTGTTGAGCCAACTGACCTCCTGTGACTATCTACGGTCCAGAGTCAGCAGGCCCATGACTCATTCCCTTGAGGTACTTGGTTGCAGCTAAGACGTTTTCGTAACTTTGACCCTTGGATGATTTACTATATGTGGAAATGTCATCTGTCAAATCTATCTATCTATCTATCTATATATATTTTTTTTCCCGGATACAGACCCATTCTCCTTCCTACACCTGCTTAGCGTCCAGGACTACTTACAGTTTTCTTTCTTAACTACTGCTTCCATGGCTATCGAGAGTAGATTCAAGTAAAATCAAATTCTTGGCAACCTCAACATTTTCTGTTTATTGTGATGCTGCTTATTGGTCCTTGTTTTTAGGGCTAATAGGATAGTTTTAGCTGTATCACATATGAAATAGACTTAACTGGATCAAAACCATCATTTGTTATATGTTTTGTTGGGAAATACACTTTAAGTTTCAAGAAACCAATTTTAAAACGTATCAGGCATTCCAAAAGTAAGCTGGAAGCAGCATCTATTGGGTTAGAAAGATTATCAAACAAATAACTGAAATTAAAAGGACCAGATTTGACGCTACGGGGCAATCAAAGGTAAAAATAACACTCATAAATTGAGATAAGCCAACTCCGAGAATGCTTATCTCCAAGAAAGGAGCCTGGTGGCAAAGTGATTACACACTGAGCTCTTAACCACAAGGTCAGCAGTTCAAAACCACAAGCTGCTTAGTGGGAGAAAGACCAGGCTTTCTATTCCCATAAAGCGTTGCCATCTCAGAAACTTCTAGCCTGTCCTACAGGGACACTATGAGTCGAAATCAACTCAATGACCATTATTTTTTCTCACCCCAAGAAAATATAACATCACATATTGTCAAAGACAACTTTTTGCCTTTGCTTTTCCCTAATATCAAAAGTAAGTTATCTAGACTAAACACAAGACCATTCTTGCAGACCCGTTCACTGCATCAGGAGATCTGGGGATTGTTTGTGAACTATTACCAACTTGAAGCAGTTTCACAAGTCACTCATTAAGAAGGAAAGTGATTTCTTCACTAAAATATCAAAAGAAAAGCCCCTTGGCCAACAAGAGTCTTAGAAGACGTTAAGATTACTTTCCCTCCGATCCCCACTTATTTAACTTCCAAGGTCCTCCCAGCTTCTTCATGGCAGCCGAACTGAAAATGAAGAAGCCCCAAACCAGTGAAAGTCAGATGATCCCTAACACGTTCCAGCCTTGACAAAGGTCTAGGGGTCTGTCCTGGGAGTCTTTTTGCCTCTGCTCCCCGTTCTGTGAAACTAACCGTCACTTCCAGGAAATGGCAGCTAAGCACATTATTATCGCAAATGGAAATGACGGCCAGCTGAGAGCTGGTCATCACACTACATTCACAAACCATGTTTGTTACACCAGACCTTTAAAATGTGAAGAAATAATAAGCACATCAGATTAAAACTATTCATTGTCTCCATACTATTTGTATATGTCCAAATATTTGCTATATGCATACTGTTTTGCTTTTGATAATAGTCAAACCACTTACTGCCTCGTTTCACTATTAAATTTCAGTGTTTCATCATTAGCACCAATGACCCATCATGCCTGGGAACATCTTAGTCAGCCTCAGTAAGGATAGTCCACTTAAAAAAGAAACTCTGATGTCTAGGCAAATCTAAAGTGGTCTTTCGGGGCCAATTTGAATTCTTCCTGCTTAGTCGTACTTGCACATATTTTTTACTTAGTTGACGTTTTTGTTTTTTTTTGTTTTTTCAAAAAATGAATGTCATCCAGGTAACCCCCCTCTAAAGTACCATTTCTCACTGACTATGTCTGTGAGAAGAAATGGTAGAGATGCTCAATATCAGCAGCCAAAAGAGACCAGGGGCCGACTGTGGGTCAGACCATCGCCTGCCCATGTACAAATTCATGTGGAAGTTGAAGAAAATCAAAACGAGTCCATCGGAGTCAAAATGCAATTGTGAGTATAACCCACCTGAATTTCAAGGACATCTCAAGAATAAACTGGCTCATTGAACACTATTGACAGAAAGGCTGCTCAAAAACGAAGAGGACACTCAGCATGCCTTATGCTGAGAACTGAAGGAAAAAGTCAAGCTTCCAGATGCAATATGGAGAGGTTTCGCGGACAAAATGCGGAGCAGTGCGGCAAGCAGCAGGAGAAGACGGAAGGAATACACAGTCACTCCACCGAAAAGAAGCGGTAGACGTCCCATCATTTCAAGAGATAGTAGATGGTCAAACATCAACGGCGCTGAAGGGAGAAATCCAAGCTACTGGGAAGGCAGTAGGACACGGCAAGGTCACAGGAATTGACAGAAGACCAATCAAAATGTGTCGACAAACTGACAAGCACTCATACAGCTACGGAAAGAAATTTGAAAGACAGCTCCCTAGTCAGCCAATTAGAAGAGATCTATATTTTGACCCATTCCAAAAGAAAGGTTACCCAACAGAATATGTAAATTATTAAGCAATATCACACGCAAATAGAATTTTTGCTGAAGGTAATTGAACATTTGCCACAGCACAGCAACAGAGAGTTGCCAGAAATCCAAGCTGAATTCCGTAAAAGACATGGAATGTGGTCCACCGCTGCTGACATTCAGGAGGATCTTGACTGAGAGCAGAGAATACCAGAAATGTGTTCACTTGTGTTGCATTGACCATGCAAAGGCATTTGACTGTGTGGATCGTAACAAACTATGTGTTGTACTGAGTAGAACGGGAATTCCAACACACTTAATTCTGTTCATGCAAAACCTGTGTATGGACCAAGAGGCAGTCCTTTGAACAAAGCAAGAGAGTAGTGTGTAGTTCAATATCAGGAAAGGTGTGTGTCACAGTTGCATCCTTTCACCACTTAGGAAGGGAATCTGGAATATGTAGAGAAAATCGAGGCCTTAACGTTGGAGGGAAGCTTACTAACAACCTGCATACTCAGGGAACATGAATTTGCTAGCTCAAAGTCAGGAGGCCTTGAAACACGCACTGATGAAGATTAAGGACGACAGCCTTCTGAGAGGGCTGCAATTCACGGTAAAGGAAAAACTCATCCTCTAGCTAGACCAATATATAATATCATGATAAATGGGAAAAGATTAACATTACCAAGGATTTCAGCTTGCCTGTATGCACAATCAACTCAATTCTCATGGAAGCAGCAGTCAAGAGATCAATTAATACATTGTATTCTGTCAATCTGTGGCAAAAGGCCTCTTTAAAGTGCTCAAGAACAAGGATGTCACTTTGAGAATGACACAAGCCATGACATTTTAGATCTCCTCATATGCATTTGAAGTTGAACAATGTATAAGGAAAACTAATGAAGAACTCATGGATATGAACACGGTCCTGGCAAAAAATATTGAAAGTACCGTGAATTTCCAGAAAAACAAACAAGTCTGTCTTGGAAGTACAGTCAGAATGCTCCTTAGAAACAAGGATCCTTAGACTCACACACTTTGGACACCTTCTCAGAAGAGACCAGCCCCGGGAGAAGGACGGCAAGGTTGGCCAAGTAGAAGAGCGGCAAAAAGGGGGGAGACCGTCAAGGAGACGGAATGCCACAGGGGTCCAAACATTACGACGGCTGTGTGCATGGCACAGGCCCAAGCAGAGGTTCAGCCTGGTCACTATGATCTGGAAACAACTCAACAGCACTGAGCAACAACAATACTGTTCATCTGTTGAGAAGCTATAATGAGAGCGTATGCACCCAAACATCTGCACGGTGGGCACTGGACAGACCGCAGGCATAAATACATGTCGCTTTCACCATTATTATCTCCCAGAGGCCTGGATTGTCCCTAGACCAGCGCAAGTTCCAAAGGTCCCAAGGCCAGCCGCTGGTGGAGAGGGCATTCGAACCCAGCTCTCTCGGACGGCAGCACCTTGATGGCACCGGCCTCTACTCCATGGACTAGGGAGGGAAAGGAAGTGGTGCCGAGGTCTTTTTGAAGGTATTTAGTTCTGGAATGGGATCCAGGAATAAAAGGCAAGAGAAGTTTCTTTTATAGCGCTTTGTGTAAACTGCAAGGGCATCAAATTGTCTCTTACAACTCCAATAAAACCAAACTCGCTGCCAGTGAGGCGTCAAGGCAGTACTGCCCCTGTGGTTTCCAGAGACTGTCACTCCTTACGGAAGTGAAAAGACTTCTCTTTCTCTTTTCAACGTGTTGAAAACCCTCGGAGGACTGACCGGGACTACGCTGTGGAAACAAGCCAGAAGAGCAATCCTCAAAGGTTGCTACTCTAGAAAACACACCTGCAGGTCTAACCGCAGGTGAGCAAGTGATCAAGCATGGCTCCTCTAGCCATCCTCTCTGTAACTCCCACCACAGGACTTGTTCCTGATAGGTCTGCATAAAAGGAGGGGGAGGAAGACAGTGATGAGTGCTTGTTGACAGGATCCACTGTGAGTGCTCCCCTCCTGCACACTCAATGAGCCGCCTCAGAAGGGGAGGTGAATTTCACTCCCAGCAAGAGCCACGAGTGGACCCTGTCTTCTGAACCAGATGTTGCCGTGCAGTTAACCTCCTAGATCCAGAAAGACGGGTGACACACCAGAGGAACGATAGAGGAGCAGCAGCAGCAGCATAACCGAGAGCCAGAGCATGAGCCAGCGGTGGACTTCCCAGCCCGAGGAGCAAGTAGTGCCGAGTTCTTCGGGGCAGGAAGCCTGCTTGCGGAGTAGAGTGCCTTGGCACTCAATTCAGTGAGCTGGGTTTGGTGACCCTCAGAGCTGGAACGGAGTGCCTTCAGGCAGAGGCTTATTGCAGTGGGGTGTATCTGGCATTTAATTCAGGGACTGGGGTTCCCTGACTCACACAGATGGAGCTGCGTGCCCGTGGGTTGAAGCTTACAGTGAGTAGCTGGCCTCTGAGCATGTTAGCAGTCCTAAAAGAACTTTGTAGTGGGTCCCCAATAAGCAAATCTGTCCTAAGCATTTCCACCTGATTTGTCACCTGTTTAACTTCCATAATAAGCCCCCAAATCATGAGCACTGTCTACAAGTTCTGTGTGGTCATTGGAATGAATTATGGAACCTCGCTGAAAAATAAGAGTAATAAATGTAGACTGCAGTGTGAGGTAGAACAGAAATGTTTACGACCAACCAGAAATATAGGAAATTTACAAAATGAACCAAAATGTCCATTTTTTAAAATCAGAATAAATAATAAAATTAGAAGTGACCAATGGGATGGAGTCCAAAGAAAACCAAGGAAACTGTGTCCCCAGTTTTTCACAACCATTTCTTTGGCTGTGGTTAGACTCTGTTCCATTTCATAACAAACTATAGATGGTCTTGAGACGAATCGGAATTCCAGAACACTTCCCTTTGCTCCCGAGGAACCTACACATGGATTGAGAGGTGGGGTGGGAACAGAACAAGAGCATGCTGCCTGGTTTAAAATCCAGAATAATGTGCATCGGGACTGTATCGTCTCAACCTACTTATCAATCTTTAGGCAGAGCAAATAACCGGAGAAACTGCATTATATGGAAAAGAAGGCATTAGGATTGGAGGAAGGCTTATTAATAATCTGTGATATGCAGATGACACAATCTGTTTGCTAGAAGTGAGGAGGAGTTGAAACACTGGCCGATGAAGATCAAGGACTGCAGCCTTCAGTGGAGATGAAGTTCCTTTACAACTATAACTGTAAAGGAACCCAAAATCCTCATAACTGGATCAACAGGCAACATTATGATAACCAGCGAAAAACTTATTTCTTCTCGCTCCTATCGAAAATCAATGTTCATGGAAACAGCAGTCAAGATGATCAAAGGACACGTTGCATGGAGTAAACCTGCTGCACCAGACCTCTGAAAGTGCTGAAAAGCAAGATGGCACTGTGAGAACTAAGTGTGCCTGGCCCATGCCATGGTATGTTCCGAAGTCTCCTAGATGCGCGAAAGTTGGACACTGAATAAGGAAGGTGAAAGACACTCAATGCGATTGAGTTAAGGGGCTGGCAGAGAATATGGAAAGCACCGGGGAATGCCAGAAAGAACTGCCCCTCTGGGTTCCCAAGGCTGCCACTCTTTATGGGAGTTAAAGGCCCCCGCTTCCTCCAAGAGCACAGCTGGGGTCTGCCAGCCGATGACCTTGCAGTTAGGAGCCCAACGTATAGACACTGCGCCCGCCACATGGCCTATTATTTTCGAGGTGCCCTACCAGCCTCTCCACACAGGTATTAATTCTCTCAGCGTGCCTAATAACTTAAGCCACGTACAATGTAAAGATAATTCTGACAAAAGGAGACGCTGGCCATAAGCGAAAGTCATAAGCAGAACCCAAAGCAGAACCCAGATCCTTATACAAAGGATCCTTATCCTTATTGTTCGACCCCCCCCCAAAGAGATGGCAACCCACAGGTTGAGAACTCTAGACTATTGAATGCAACCAACTATACAAATATTTTTTCCTGAGTATTCTATGATGTAAAAAAGGCTCCAGATCGTGCCTGACACAAAAGATGGATGGTTGTGATAAGTGTTGTGTGAGCCCCCAATAACATGATTTAGAAAAAGACTCAGAATCATGAACAAATAAACCTTTCACTGTACCAACCTTCTTTTTTATATTAATAAATCATTTCATTGTAGGCTCTTACAGCTCTTTTAACAATCCATGCATCATATCATCATCATTGTCTCAAGCCCATGTGCACATATGTTGCCATCATCATTTCCAAAATGTTCTTTCTACTTGAGCCCTTGGTTTCAGCTCCTCTACTATCCCACCCTCATGAACCCTTGATAATTAATAAGTTATTTTTATTTTCATATTTTACCCTATCCACTGTCTCCCTTCACCCACATTTCTGTTATTTGTCCCACTTTGGGAGGTGCATTACGATGATCAATGGGATCAGTTTCCCCCTTTCTATCCCCTTCTCCTCCCAGCTCCCCCACCCTCATTTTTCAATTTTTTGACCAGGAAATATTAACAGCTTAGAAAATTCACAATGTTCCTGAAGTAGTTTCAATGCCCATCCCCCTGAATCCTCTTCGGTACCTATGGGGACTTTATTTTTCTAACAGCTGTTGACCAATGTCACCCAGACTAGGATGACACGCTTTCATAAGCACTATGTACAACTAGACGAAAACCCTGCCGGCGCCTGCACCTCCCGCACAACTGTCCTTAGGTTTGAGTGCATGGAGGTAGCCACTGCGTCAATCCTCCTCATCAAAGGCCTTCCTCTTCGCACAAGCATGACTTGTCTCTCTCGACAACATGCCCCAGCACGTGAGACAGGTCTCGCCATCCTTTCATCTCAGGGGCATTCTGGTTGTCTTTCTTCCAAGACAGATGTGTTTGTTCTTGAGGGGTCCACGGTACTTTCAGTATTCTTTGCACCATAATTCAAATGCGTTGATTTGTTCTTCAGTTTTGTATATTCAATGTCCAACTTTCACAGGCAGAGGAGAAAACTGAAAATACCATGGCTTGGCTTAGGGGCACCTTGGTCTTCAAGTCACATCAGCTTTTCCACACCTTCAGGAGGCCTTGTGCCACAGATACATACGCCCAATGCAATGTATCCCTTGATCTCCTGCCTGCTGCTTCCAGGAGCACTGATTGTGGAGCCAAGCAAGATGGAACCCTAGAACATTTCAATCTTTCTCAGGGTAGCATGATGTTGCCTACCGGTCCTGTTGTGGGAATTTTGCTCATACCCCCTACTGAAGGGCGCAATTCTTGATCGGCATCAGCAAGTGCTTCAAGTCTTCTTCACTTACCGTACGCAAGGCGATGTCATCGGTATATCACAGGTTGTTAATAAGCCTTCCTCCAAGCCATCTTCCTGATGCTATGTTTTTCTTCATATAATCCAGCTTCTCTGATTATGTGCTCATCATACAAACTGAGTCGGTTTAGTAGGAGGACGCAAACCTGGTGCACATCTTTCGTGATTTTGCTCTTCAGAGGCAAGGATGGTGAGCCTCCATCTCACATATTTTGGACATGTTATCAGGAAAGCCAGTCCCTGCAGAAGGATATCATGAGGTTTTCAGTATCTGATGATGTTTCACTGTTATCCATACGATTTCAATGGCTAATTCCTCAGTCTAATTCTTTCTTCCTAGTCTGCAAGCTCTGCTGAAACCGATTCACTTTGGATGAGTCTGCTAGTGCCTGAAATACCAGTGGCATGCCTTCCGGCACCATGGCAAGACAGAATGCACTCCAGTAAGACGAACTGAGCGACAAGTGGTGGTCTTAAATGAGACCTTCATCTCTATTACTACAGTTTTGTATTTCCAGTTGAGTTCATTTGAGCAACTTTATTACATACCTACTGTGTCAGTGCACTGCCAGATACTGTGGAGATGAAAGACAAATAAAGTACAGTCACTGCCTTGAAGAGATGACAGCGAGTGGGGTACACAGACATGTAAACATACTTCTGTCTAGCTATAAACGAGATAAATTACCACTGGCCATAATCTAATTGAGCCTATTTGTGTGGAGAGGAAAATCCATCTGCAACTGCAACGTCCCAGTAACAAGAACATGTTTTTACCCATCCTCCTCCCTGCTGGGGGAGAGAGGGATCACAAATCATATGCTCTTCTGTGAAGAGGGGAAAAAACACACTAAGAACTGGCCACACACTAAGAACTTCCTCTTTTTTCTATACAGTGACCATAAAGTTAACTTGTTCAGAGGTAACAGTGTTTTAAACATTTCTGATAACAGTTGCTTGCACTCTAAAAAAATGTATTGAAAACATGTAAACTACGACTTTTTTTGACTCCATAAATGCTGCAAATTTGAAATCCAAGATCAGATGTCTTTTTAACAGTCAAAAGAAAAACAGAAGACTGAGCCATACCTTCGCTTTGATCTTGAAAACTACAGTTCCGCATTTGCAGCATCTGCTTGCCCAGAGGACTCTTCTAAAACACAGACACCGAGATGGCTCAGGTCACGCCCCCATGTGCTTCACACTGCTAGTGTAAAGAGCACCAGGAGACATGCCACCACGTCTAACAAGCTCACCGTCCACTGTCCATTCCACTGTCAAGTCCAACCCATAGTACCCCATAGGATGGAGTAGAACTGCCCCTTGGGGCTTCGGAGAACTTCAGTCTCCATGGGAACACACAGTCTCATCTGACCCTCCGCAGAGTGGTTAGTGGTTTCCACCCGCCCCAATAAGGTGACAGAGAGAAGGAAATGGAGATTAAGAAGAGCACACTTATAAGAAATATGTCGCTGTTCAATTCTGAGGTTTCCATGGCTGAATACTGTAACAAGACTGGACATAGACCACAGAAAACACTGGGACAATCCCTTCCAAACAAACACACACACAACTTCTTCATGCCCCCTGGTGCCTGTGTATGTGTGTGTGTGTGTGTGTCCATCTGATAAAAGAATTAAAATAATAAAATGAAACTAACACTTTCTGAAAATTGTAATTAAGTTCATTAAAAACTAAATAATTTGCATGGAGTGGAGACCCAATGCCCATCTGTAGACAATTGGACATCCCCTAACAGAGGGGTCACAGGGAAGAGATGAGCCAGTCAGGGTGCAGTATAGCACTGATGAAACACACAACTTTCCTCTAGTTCTTTGGTGCTTCCTCCCCCGCACTATCATGACCTCAATTCTACCTTACAAATTGAATCAGACCAGAGCATGCACACTGCTACAGATAAGAGCCTGAAACACAGGGAATCCAGGATAGATAAACCCCTCATGGTCAACAAGGAGAGTAGAGATACCAGGAGGATTAGGAGAGGATGCAGGGAGAAAGGGGGAATTGATCATAAAGATCAAACTATTGCATGATCCCCTCCCACTGGGATGAATAACAGAAGAGTCGGTGAGGGGCAATGGAGGACGATGTAAGCTATGGAAAAAATAATCTATAGCTTATCAAGGGTTCATGAGGGAGGGCGGTGGGGTTGGAATAGGAAGCTATGGGGAGCTGATAGCAGGGGCTCAAGTGGGAAGAGAAGGCTTTGAAAATGATGATGGCGGCATATATGCAAATGTGCTTGACACACTGGATGAATGTATGGATTGTGATAAGAGATGTAAGAGCTCTCAATAAAAGTATTTTTTCAAAAAGAAAGAATTAAGAAGATACCAAATAGGATGGATGGATAGATAGGTAGGTAGGTAGGTAGGTAGATAGATAATTAGTTTTCCTATTTTCAGGCTGCCATAATTTTTTAGTCAATGTTTAATTATATAAAACAGACTATTTCCATTTTACATAATTAACCATCAGAGAAAATTCTGCTTTCTTTAAAACCCTTTCACACAATACCTCAAATTCACAAAGCATGTCTGAAAACCATATATTCAGTAAGTTAAGTTCTGTATCACATGGGATCCCAGAGAAAGTGTCTAACAGTCTAAGACGCTTATAATCTATTTACGAGACCAGGATAAAATTATAATATACAAAATGTGCTAACTCAGAGCACACGAGGGACCATCTTTTATTTTGGCGTAGTGGTTACGAGGTGGACTATGATCCGCAAGGTGGGCAGTGAAACAACTAACCAGAGTCAGGAGAAAGACGGTGGGGATTCCACTCCAGAAACAGTCTCCCTCTCAGACACTCCTGGGCCACTTCGACCCTGCTCTGTGGGCTTACAATGAGTCATCATCAACTCGATGGCAGTGAGTTTAGTTTTTCGGTTTTTCTATATGATCCAAACATTATATTCAAAAGAAAGTTTCAACTACATCAGCATTTTTTAATCTCATTTTCCTCTATGATCATGAACCTATTCTTAAAGCATCCTTGTAGCATTATGCTTTCTAAAAATGTCCAAAGTGCCTTACTGTGATAGGATGTTAGAATCAGGGTGGGTAGGCGATACTTTTTCTTCCTTTCAAGATTCTGACACATGGCTCAGAAACGATGCCCAAGCCCCTGCCACTGAGTCGATTCTAGCTCACAGCTATGCTATCTGGAGTTTCTGAGACTCTAAATATTTACAGGAGCAGACAGCCTCATCTTTCTTCCCAAGAGGGCCTGGAAGGTCGAAACTACCAACCTTTTGGTTAGCAGCCAAAAGCCTAAGCCCCCCAGAGCCACAAAGCCTCCTTCAAAAACTATTAGTGACTATTAAAAAAAAGGTCACTATCGCTATTAACAGCAAAACATGACATAGTACATCCAATAGCACAATTAATGGAGGGAGTCCTTTTGACTTTCATATTTTATTGAGCATGAAAAAAAACTAAGTATCAATATCATACAAGAGAGTGGAATGAAGCTGTCTAGTCCTATAAATATTTAGTCTTGGGAAACCCTATGCAGGGTTGCCATGAGTCAAAATCCACTCCATGCAGTGGGTGGGTCTATAGCCCAATCAAGTAACGCATTCCACATTTATTCTGATATAAACAAAATAAACGCAAATAACAAACTTCAAACGCAGGAAACATCTGAAATAGGCTTTTTTAAAGGACTGTCGCTGCATGGGGAGCATAGAGCAATTCTAACAACTGGAAGGTTTCTGGTGCCACTCGGTCTTTTCTCATACCCAGATGGGTTGCTGATGGACTTCAAGCCTGGAAACTCAAGAAAAGCTCATGAGAAAAATTCACCTCATGTCCCATCTCTGGCTGTGGCACAGGGACCCACTGGACTCAACTGAAGATTATTTCAGTACCATCTGGGATCCCCATGAGATGGTACACTCCGGAAAATGGATTCAAGTGTCCTGGTATCCAAATTATTTTTCACACCATCACCAACGGGAAAGTGGTTAAAAATTAAAGAGTCCAGATGACATAATAATGAAAATAACGGTCATGATAAACTATTGCATGATTAGAAGATTTTAGTACATCCACAAAAATCAAAAGACCAAGTTTGCTTCCAGAGTGTACAGCACAGTAATAATATGTGATGATATATTTTTACATGAACCTTTTCTCAAGTCTGAGATATGATTAGCCAAGATCTACAATAATAAAACCCACCCTCAGCCATCAAGTTGGTTCGGCCTCATAGCAACCCTGTAAGACAGAGTGGAACGATCGATCCCTTTGGGTTCCAAGGCCACAAATCTTTACAGAAACAGAGAGGCCCAGAGGGACTAATAGAGTCGAACTGCTGCCTTTGTGGGTAGCACCCAGTGCACGAGGCACTGTGCCACCAGCCTCCCTCTAGAACACTAGCCTGATTGCTTTAATTTCTCAAAGAAGAGGAACCTGGGAAAAATTTTGAATTTCAAATGTAAATGTAAAAATAAATGTAAACGTAAGAATAAAGTGAGCTCAAGGATTCTACGTGAATTATTTCAACATCTTGCGTAAGCACAAAGTCCTTTGGAAGACTACGAAGTATTTCATGGAGGAGACTTGGAAGCAACGAATTTTGCATGGCTGTTTCCATTCCAAAGCTACCTTTGCCACGTGACAGGTGACCAGCAGTTTCCTTCCGTAATGATTGGGCGGTGGCGACGTTTCAATGTGCCTTTGGGGTCAGTATGGTAGCCTCAGTTTCATGTCCTTCATCAACAAAAGGAAAAAGCTACACAACCACCACATCATGGGAACCACTGACTGTGCAAGACAATAGATGTTTACATTTGTAGATGTACTTTAAGGAATTAGAAGCACGTTCTATAAATTTATCTTCACACGGGTTTCAGATTTTTTTTATAGTTCTGAGTTGATAAACTCAGAAATGTTCTATTCAGGAGCCATGTGTCTAGACATACTAAATCAAATGAAACATCTCCATGAGACATCAGATCCTTGTAAATAATATAAACAGTCAATTCTCATTTACTCCAGGGATCATTACAGTGTCTGAAAGACCTAATTTCTTCTTACTGCCCTTTCAGCCTCCAGTATCTTTATCTGTCTTACTGGCAGGCGTCATTCCAGAAATGGTGATAACCTAATAACCATTCCCGACAACCAGTGAACATTTACTAGGGCATGTTTTGCTCTAAACATGCACTAGAGATTTTTATTTTCCATCACCACTCTGTGAACTCATGCTCTTTGTGTGTCTATTTCACACACGAGGGGACCAGGGACGGAAAATGACTTGACCACGGCCATTCTGAGGTGGCATAGCCGCGACATGATCATCAAGTCTGATGCCAGAGCCTGAAGACTTAACCAGTTTGTGATTTTGCCTCCGGGAGGTAACTGTCATGGGAGTCCTGGTGGGGTAGTGCAATACACACTGGGCTGCTAACCACAAAGCCAGCAGTTCAAAACCACCAGCTGCCCAGTGGGAGAAAGATGAGGCTTCCTACTCCTGTAAAGGTTACATTTTGAGGGGTACTTCCACTCGCCCTGGAGGGTCCCTATGAGTCAGGTGTGTAAGAACTCACACGAAGGCAATGAGTTCCATTGGGCTTTTGGAGATAATCAATCATAAGAGAAATGAAATCCAACCCAATTAATATGTTACTGGTGAAAACCCTCTCCTTCTCTTGCTCCCTCTGTTTCTCTTTTCCTCTCTCCCCTGTAAATAATCACATGAATGGATGAAGGGAAGGAGGAAGATGCTACATGTAAGAGGCAAGGATCATGGAAAGTGATGGCAAAATTTGGGAATGGTGATGGTTGAACATGATAAACATACTTTTAATGTCAATGAACTGTACATGCAAAGACCGCTCGAACGGCAAATGTTTTGCTCCCTGCATATTCAACTACCCAGTTTAAAAAAAACAAACATGTGAATCACATGGCTAAAATTGTTCCAACTAATGGCCCTTAGAGGTGATGGGTTATCTGTAGATTTTAACCCATTTGTTTAATCCTAGGCCCTCAGCTAACTGAGCTGTTGGCTTTCATCTTTATTGCTTATCTTATATACATTTGTAAATATAAAATATATTGATCAAAATCTGTACTGTCCTAAACACTACTGAACCCCACTTTGCTATGCCATTGTATTCCTTGGCAATAACCTGTTCTTAAATTTCTGAAGGTAAGCAAAATCCTCGAAACTGTAGACACTTCCTGGATAAGTATGCATAATAGGCTGGCGGTGTAAACGATAGATTCCTGACCTTTTGGGAACTAATGACCTGAGTCCGCAGCTGGTAGTCCTCACTTACTTATCTGTCAGTTTGTCACACACCTCTCTGATTTCTGAGACTGCATCTCCTTGACGTAACGTAAAGCTGCTCTCTCTGTGGCTAAAGTGTGCATCATCTGCCAGGAAACCCAGCACCACTGGAAATAACAATCACCACATGCTCTTGGTTTCTACTGAATTTTTCAAGCTGCAGAGGGATTAATGGCTCTCAAAGAAAGGTCCTGACTCTCTTCGACTTCCAAGGTTGAAAACCTGAGGGAGGGATGGCCTTCCGAGTCTGCCGCAGTGACTTCATCGGCCTCTCTCCAGAGAGCTAATCAGGAGACATCCTGACGCTGGCAACACAAACAAGCCAGGAATTAAGTCTGCCTAATGTAGTGCTTGTCTGGTAGGAGACAGCCACACCATCTCGCAAGTTCTGACCTAGCCGCCTTCAGGTCCCTTGCCATGCCTCACCGGCCCTGTCACCTGCCTGTTCTCAAACGTCTGTGGATTCTTTAACCCCGTGTTCAATTAGCCACCTTATTCTATACTGATTGGTTCTAATCTGGTCTCAGTCTCTCCTGTTGTCATTCGTTGTTTAATATGTTTTCCTTTATATATGGCATATAGCTCAGCTGTTTGTAATACAGTATTAGGTACATCTATTATCTGTATTCATTATTTCTCGGGTTTCAAAATTAAGCCTTTCCCGCCCCCCCCCCCGCCCCCAAAAAAGATACTATTGAGTCAAACAAATATGACTCACTGTGACCCGCAGGTGTTTTGGAGTGGAACCGCGGGCCACCAGGTTTTCACCGACTCTCAGCTGCCAGAAGGAGATCACCACACCTGGTCTCTGTCCGAGGTGCCTGAATGGATTCAAGCCACCAACCCCACCTGACACTTCACCATCCGCGCTACCAGAGATTCCTAAAACTAAGCTACAACTAGAAGAAGAAGAAACAAACATTGTTCAATTCTTGTCAAAGCAGTTGGGTTGAATTTGTTTGTTGCCTTTGAAATATGTTCCTCGGAGTTCAGCGAGGTTTCTTCATTCTTGGGGTTCGCTAGGTAAGAAAAGACTATGCCAACTGCACAGACGAAACTTGATGATACGTACTATTGCGATTTCTTTTAAAAAATATATATTAGCTAGCATTCCAAAGTGATGAGCGGGCACAAGTAGGTGGAGAAGTGAAATCTATACAGAAACAGGGAGAATAAGAAGGGTTGAAGCATGCTACATCTTGTCCCATGGCTCTGTGACTGGAAACCAGGGCAGCATTTAAAACGCCGGTCACCCTGGAAAGCGCAGCTACCTCTAAAAATAAAAATCAACATTTCCAGACTCTGCCATAATGGTTTCCTGGTAAACAGAGAGACACGCTTGCTATTCTAGCCCCACACAGGGCTTGGAGCAATTAATTATTCAGTGTTTGAAAAGTGCTTTGAAGATAAGAAGCTAAGTGCTAAAAATCATCATCAATTTTCAGCAAACCGCACTTAAAGAGAACTCACCGGTTTATTGTTGGAAAGCGAACCATTAGGATAAACCCATGTTTCCTTTGTCCACTTAATTTGGAACAGGGTCCAATAGCGACAGCCGCATGGAACCTCTTGGTCACTTTGTGAGTCCCCTGGGGAAATCCCCAGGTACAGGAGTTATCATTCACGGAAAATGCAAATTCTAATCATGTGGTGTCACTGGAATTCACAGGGAGCTGCTTATTAGACGTCCTCTTCATTCTGCCTTTTATTTCGACGAAACAATGAACACTGAATTTACTAAATATTTCATTTGTAAAACTGTGAGAGTCAGTAAACCCCCGTTTATGTCCTTCCAGCGGTCCTCCTCACAAACATTCATTTTGGTGGTCTTGATGCCGTTACATGTATGAATTTGGATGAATTATCTAAGAATCCATTAACTTTAATTGACAGCCATCCTTTTTAAGTGTAAAAGGTATCCCACAGTATAACTAATATCTGCCCAAAAAGACATTGTCACCCACGCAAGAACCATGGAGTTGGGCGGAGGGGGGATGAAGACAATAAGGGGTTTTAAGAGAGTCACTAACGGTCACGGTGTGCAAAGCTACCACATACTGATTGTGGCTAATTGGGGATCAACTACACAAATCATTTTCACCTCTGTCCACTTTGGCAGTCTTTACTAGACTAAGCAAGAACTTGTTTTGTCCAAAATGTTATTTTTTAGTTCCTATTTCCTACACCAAAAGAATATATGCACAAATGCCATAATTTCACTGGGTGGTTTTTGGTTGTTTGTTTTTTTGTAAGAATTAAAATTTATACTGATCTATCTTGTTTTCCCTTAGATTGTCTTCAATAGAAGTTCACCAAAAAAGGGGAGAGCATTGGTATTTTACGCCCCCAAATGCAGTTGTTAGAGATATCTTTGCTTTTAGAAGGGGTTTGTACATGTAAACAGTAATACCTTTTATAAATAAATTATCCAGTAGCTGGTTGCTATGGAGTTCCAACCCAGCAACCTCAGTTATGTCAGAGTACAGCTGTGCCCCAGGGGTTTCAAAGGCTGCTTTCCCCCCTCCCGCCTGAAGTCCATCATCACACCTTTCTTGCGAGGTGCCCCCCTTTGCACTTCCAAACTTCTGGCTATCAACTGAGTCCATTAACCCTTCGCACCACCAAGAGACTCGAGAAATGTATTTGTTGTGATTAGAGACCCAGAAGTCAGCCCCAAGTCAGCAACCCTACACAGAACAAAACTGCACCATGATCCCAATTGTTCTGTTCAAATCCAGTGTTGCGATCACCGTGTCCATCCAGCCCATCCAGGGTCCTCCTCTTCTTCACTGATGACATCCGAGAATGGCCCCTTTTAATACCACGCCCAAGTACACGAGGCAATCTCCCCGGCCTCACCTCCACGGAGCATTGTGGCTAGGCTTCCTCCAAGAGAGATTCGTTTGTTCTGATGGTCCATGGTACTTCCATTATTCTTCGCCAACAACATAATGCCAATGCATTCATTCTTCTCCAGTTTTCCTTATTCATTGTCCAACGTTCGCATGCTTCTGAGGCTGTTGAAAATATCCTGGCCTGTAGCTTTGCATTAGTCTCAAAGAGACATCTCCGTTCTTTAACACTTGAAATACATCCTATGTACTTAGCATGTCATTTGATTTCTTGACAGCTTCTTCCATGGGCATGATATATATGTATCCAAGTAAAATAAATTAAATCCTCAAACCTTTTCTCTATTTATCATGATTTTGTCTACTGATCCCGACAAGAAGGCTTTCGTTGCTCTGCATTTAGTCGCAGTGCGTCGAGGCCTCTTCACTTTCGGCAAGCGAAGCTGTGTCAGCTGCATCTTCTGGATTGTTTATGAGCCTTCCTCCCATCCTGGTGCCACCTGCTTCTTCATATAGTCCAGCTTCGCGGGGTCTTTGCTCAGCACACATACTGAATGCATATGACCGGATACAACCCTGACACACCCCGTTCCTCATCTGAAGCCATACAATTTCCCCATGCTCTGTTCCAACAACTGCTTCTTGGTCCACGTGCAGGATCCACAGGAACATGATTAAATGTTCTGGCTGTCCCATCCTTCTCAATGCAACTGATTGTTTGGTGTAGTCCACACACCTTAATTCCCTTGTTTACTCAATAAAACACACACAAAAAAACCATCTTTCTGATATTACCTTCTTTCACCCACAATCCACCCGATGACAGCAATCACCGTCCTCATTCCAGGTCCTCTTCGCAACCCAGCATGGCTTTCTGACAGCTCGCCCTTGATACATTGCTGCAACAATTTTTAATTATTTTCTTCAAAATATTACCACTATTTGGAATTAATGGTACTGTTCAATAATTTTCACATTCTATTAGGTCACCTCTCTTTGGTATGGGCACAAATATGGATGTCTTCCAATCAGTTGGCCAAATAACTGTCTTCCCAATTTCATGCAAGACCAAGGAATTCTTCCAGTGCTGCATCAGGATATTAAAGCATTGCAAATGGTATTCTGCCAATTCCTGGATCCTTGTTTCCCCCAAACACCTTCACTGCAACTTGGACATCTTCCTTCAGTACCATCAGTTCTTGTTCATATGCTACCTCTTCAAACAGTTGAATCAGCCCATTACTTTTGGTACAGTAAACTGCTGTAATTCTTCCACCTTCTTTTAATGTTTCCAGCCTCATTCATTATTGTATGCATAGTATACTTCAATATTGCAACTCAAGGCTTAAATCAGTGGTTCTCAACCAGTGAGTTGGGACCCCTTTGGGGGTCGAACAACCCTTTCACAGGGGTTGCCTGATTCATGACAGCAGCAAAATTACAGTTCTGAAGTAGGAACGAAAATCATTTTGTGGTTGGGGGTCACCACAACATGAGGAACTGTATGAAAGGGCCGCGGCATGAGGAAGGCGGAGAACCGTTGGCGTCAATGTTTCCTTCAATTCTTCCTTTTGGGTTTTCTATTTCCAAGTCTCTTCCCACTTCATCACGATGCTTTACTCGATCTTCTCAAACTGCTCTTTGAAATTTTCTGGCTACTTCTTTTACGTCACCATTTCTTCCGATTGCTTTAGCTAGTTTCAGAGTATTCTGACATGCATGTTATTTTGTTTGCTTGTTTCCTGCCTTTTAATGGCATGTTGTTTTCTTTGTTTACTTCTGGATGCCGCCCCATAACTGGTCTGGAAGGGCTTACTAATCACTAGTGTTCAGTGCTGCAATCTGAAATGTCCGTTAAATTCAGGTGGGAGACACTCCAAGTTGCATTTTGTTTGTCATGAACTTAACTTGCTTCAGCTTCAACCTGAGCTAGCATCTAAGCAACTGATAGTCTGTCCCACAGTCAATCCTTAGCCGGGTGTTGGCTGCTCTTAAGCTTCTCCATCATGTCTTCCCACAGATGTAGTCAATCTCATTCTGTGTATTCCATCTGGCAACATTCACATATATAATCATCCTTTATGTCGTTGAAAAAGTGATATACGTGGAGATACTAAAAAAAGCCGGAAGCAAAGCTCTGGCGGCAGAGCTTGCATAGGACGCATTTTTCCCACTGGGAGAATCTCAGCCACTCACTCTGAGTTAGTGTACCTAGAGTACACCTGGAAGATACTCCCTAGTAACAGTGAATCTTCTCGTAAAAGCAATTTCACTCAAAATTGCTCACCCTGTTTTTTTATGATGGTTGATTTAAGAGAACAGCATGTGGCTGTAAAATTTTTGTTTCCTGCTTGAGAAAAATGCTGCAGAAACTGTTGGAATGCTGAATACAGCTTACAAGGACAGCGCTATGGGAAAACTCAAGTGTATGAGTGGTTTTCTCACTTCCAAAAAGCTGAAATGTCGAGTGAGGACAAATCTTGTTCTGGATGTCTATCAGCTTCCCAAATGGACAAAAATGTCAACTTGTAGAGCATTTGCAGTTCACTCCACCAGGTCAGACTGTTCATCAAGCTTTCTATTTAGAGGTTCTAAAAAAAATTGGCAAAACAGCATGTGACCAAAAAAGGCCTGATTTGTGGCAGATGGGGGACTGGTTTTGCCACCATGACAATGAACCTGCTCATGCAGCCAACTCAGTGCACCAGTTTGTGGCAAATAAAACAAAACATAAAAACATGCCTCTCTTGCCCCATGCACCTCACCTGACCTCACTCTAGGCAACTTCTTGTTGTTTCTGCGAATGCAGAGGGCCTTGAAAGGACAGCGTTTTGATGACATAATCCAGGGCGGATGATCCCTTCAGGACCAGGGGTGTGAGAGACGATACTGGGAGGGTGGAGGCAGGGTGGGTTGGAAAGGGGGAACCGATTACAAGGATCTACGTGTGACCTCCTCCCTGGGGGACAGACAGCAGAAAAGTGGGCAAAGGGAGACGTCGGACAGGGCAATATATGACTAATTTATAAATTATCAAGAGCCCTTGAAGGAGGGCAAAGTGGGGAGGGAGGGGAAAAATGAGGAGCTGATGCCAGGGGCTAAGGTGGAGAGCAAATGTTTTGAGAACGATGAGGACAATGAATGTACTAATGTTCTTTACACAATTGATGTATGTATGGATTATGATAAGAGTTGCATGAGCCCCTAATAAACGATTTAAAAAAAAAGAGGTGAAGGGGAAAAAAATGAGGGCAGTGCTGTCAGTCATCCAAATACATGAGTTTGAAAAATGTTTCCAAGAATGAAATCGCAGATTTGACAACTGTATTAAGTGTAATGGAGAGTGCGTTGAAGGTGATAAGGTTGTTTGGAAAAACATTTAAACACATAGCTTTAAAGAAATCTGGTTTTTGGGGGTGCCCTCTTGTATGCAGTAAAGTGGTTGTTGCTAAAAAGTTCTATCAGGTGATCTCCAGCTTCAGTTCTATCCCCCAGAGCATATTTTTCAACTGCTGAGCAGTGTTTCCAAACTGTGCATTCTATTCACAGTGATTATCAATGCACCTGGACTACATATTTGATCGATTTCAGACTAAAGAACTTGGTAAAAGTCTTCAATTCATCCATCATTGGCTTTAGTGGTCGCTTTGTAAATTCGAGTAGCAGTTGTGTGAACTGACTGCCTTGTAATTGTACAGATGGCATCCTATCACGACAGCATTGTGCTTCAGGCGATCCTCAAATGTTTTGCTCTGAGTCATAACGTTTTCAGGGCCTATTCAGAAGTGGGCCACCTCTTCCTTACTATTAGCTGTTCTTGGTCTGGAAGCTCCTCTGCAACCTGTTCACTGTGGGTGACCTGCTGGTATGCAAAACGCTGGTCGCAGCTTCCAGCACCACAGCCACAGGCCAACCACCAGAGCATAACAACCCGGCAGAAGAGTAGAGACAAATGTATTGATAATTCTTAAATCCTTAATCTATAGTCACCCTTCCCAAATATCATTCCCCACGTTTAAAAAAAGGGGGGGGGTGGAATCTTAAATGTAATCGTAATTCTTAAAACCAACAGGAAAAAATCCTGCTGGGTGTTGAAGTGGGAAGATCTTCCTTCGTTTGCTGACTCACATAACAAAAGTAGCTATGGGCTTCCACAGGAACCACCGCAAGCTGCTCACCTCAGAAATAAGGTTCACACTGCAACTGCCCAGATAACAGTTCCCAGTGACTCAGCCAGAGAAAGTGCAATGCTTAGTTTGTAGTCTATATAATCTCTACCCATCGCTTCTTGGCCTTTTGGCTACGATCAAGCATGTCATCTGTCTATTCAGTTTATGAATGGTAGTTTAATAAATATAATAAATGAATTTTAAAATATTCACTGTCCACTCTTATCCTTTCATTTCCTTCAAAAAGTTTAAGGAAACTTAAATCAAAACTGGACAGGAACACAGATCCAAGAAAAGTTACCTTTCAGGAAGTCTTTCAAAGGAAGTATCATGTTATTTCTTGGTGTGCTCTACAATCGTTATCAAACCAAGTGTTGTACAATTGATCTGATTCATGGAAACTCCATGAATTGTACGGAAGAAACAGGCGTTATCAGCCGGCTCCTGGGGAGTTGGTTCTGATTCATAACAACTTCGTGAGTTGCACAGACGTTTCCAAGCTGTGACCTTTTGGAAGCAGATCACTAGACCTTTGGAGGCACCTCTGGATGGATTTGAACCATCAACCTTTTGGTTACTAGTCAAATGCTTGGCCATCTGTGCCAGCCAAGGACTAGCACAGCTTTATTATGGTGCCAATAATGGGATATTGATACAAGCAGTAAAAAACATGGACACATCTTAAAGAAGTGTTTTGTGGCATACATTCTTAACTATCACTGTTGTGTTGCTAACAGAGCAATTGATAACTCTTTAAAAATAAACATTCTAATATGATACTGTTACTGTACTTGTGGGCAATTAAATAGTTTCAAATTAAATGCTTTCCATCCATACGAATATGAGGGAGATAAAACATGTCCAAGAGAATTAGCCATGTCTCCAAGTGAATAAGAAAAGAATTGGCAGAGACTGAGCCTCCATGAGAACATTATTTTGAATCAAAACCAAATTTCTAAAACACTCCAGGTTATCTGCATTATATTTAGGGACTAAATACTGAACTATTGAAAAACGAATCTGAAATGTTTACAAAGTGAAGCAATTTAATTGCGTGATGATGTTCTGCTTGTTGGGTGTGTGTTATAATAGTGAGAATGAGAAACAGAGGAATGGGAAAGGTGAAGAAACGACTGTGAGAAGAGTCTCACATGGATAATGTCCACCTCATCAGACACCGCATTTATCACCCCCCTCTCCCACTCAACAGCAAGGGGTGAGTTGATTTCCCGTTAATTTATAAGTTGCTGTGTCTGAGTTACTTTGAGGGACATTAAGAGCTATTACATGTATACATCTAAAATTTTATTCACCATGTGATGTGTCCTTATGCTTTAAATTCCATCACCCACAGTCATTTCTATTGACTCTTCTGGTAAAAAAAATTAAAACACACATTCTACTAAAATACAAAAGAACATCTAACTATTCTTCATTCTGATACTATCATATGATTTCCTCTTGCAAAGAGAATTATAAAAAGTTAAAAATGAGCCTATTAGCTTCCAAACCAGAGCTGAAAAAAGCCAGGTTTAAGAATCGAAATCAAAACTTTAGTCACACCATGTACCCTTTACTCAGCATTTTATAATCATTAATTTAATCAAATAATAATTGATTGACTTGAACTAACGTTTTGGTGAAAACTATCAAAAATACCATGGAGTAGCAGAAGACAAACCAATATGACTTGGAAGAAGTACAGACGGAACGCCCTTTAGAAGCAAGGGTGGTCAGAATTCTCTTTGGACAAGTTATTAAAATGGGTATGAAAGTTCAAGTTAAAGGAGGAGAAACTCTAAAACAAGCAGGTGAAAGCTAATGTATATCCTACATGAGTTTCAAGACCATCTGATGTACACATCTGATGCACTGGACACTAACGACCAAAGACAAGTTGCTGGATGGCACAGACATAGTACATCTATATGCAGAAGGTCATTTAAAAGACAAGAAAGAAGGAACAGCCCAAATGGACATCACAAGAGACCCTGAAAATTCTTGAAAATGAAGAGTAACTTAAACGAATGGAAGAATGATGAAGTAAAAGAGTTGAACAGAAAATGCCAAAGGATGACTCATGAAGGCAAAGAAAAATATTATAATGAAACATGCAACAACCTGGCCTTTGAAAGTGAAGAAAATGTCAGCATCTCTCAAGCTGTAAGAGCTGAAGAGAAATTTCCACCCTTCACATGTAATATTGAAAGAGTCAATAGGAAAACTGCCAAACAACACAGGAGGCATCAAAAAAAGATGGAAAGAATACACAGTCACTATACCCATGAATTGATCCATAGTCAACCATTTCAGGAGGTAGATATAACTAAGAACCCATGGTACTGAAGGAAGAATTCAAAGCTGCATTAAAAGCCACTGGCCGAAAACAACAGAATAGCAATTGAGAGGCTTCAACAAACAAATGCAATACTGGAATACTGGCTCTCTCGTCTATGCCAAGAAATCTGAAAGATAGCTTTCTAGCCAACTGCTGGAAGAGATCCAGATCTGTGCCCATTCCAAAGGAAAAGGAATCCAACAGAATGCAGAAATTATCAAACAGAATCATTAATATCACATACAAATGAAGTTTTGCTGAAAATAACTCAAAAATGGTTAAAGTAGTACATCAACAGGGAGCTTCCAGAAACCCAAGGCAGATTCAAGAGTAGATGGAGCTGGCAAGAACATTGCTGCTATCACATGTACCTCGCCTTAAGGAAAGACTAGCAGAAGGATGCTTACCTGTGTTTTATTGATTACAAAGAAACATTCAACTGTATGGATCCAAAACATATGCACAGATAATATAATGAAGATTGAGAATTCCAGAACATTTATTTTCTTGATGCATCACCTGTATCTCAACCAACAGGCCAGTCATTTAAACAGAATAAGGAGATACTTCAAATTTAAAATCAGGAAAGGCATGCACATGGTTGTACTTTTCACCACACTTATTCAATCTGCAAATAATCCAAGAAAGTGAACTATAAAAAGAAAGGCTGAAGGGAGATTCATTAACAACTTCCAATAAGAAGATGACACAAAATTGCTGGTTGAAAATAAAGAGAACTTCCAGCACTTACTGATGACGATCAAGTATGGCTTATACTTTGACACAGAGGAAAAAAATCTTCAGAACTGGACAAATGAGTAACAACATGATAAATGGAGAGAATGAAATGGCTAAGGATTTTGTTTTACTTGGATCTGCCATCAATGCCCATAGAAGCAGTCAGCAGGAAATCAATATATTAAAATGGGGAAATATGCTGCAAAGGACCTGTTTTAAAGCATCAAAAAGTTGTCACTTTAAGGAGTAAGATCCACCTACTCCTTGATCGAGGGCAATGTAACTGAAAGGAATTACTGAAACCCAAATGAAGGCCAAACATGATAGTGGGACAAGAGGAAAGGAAAAGGAGGAAAGAACTAGGAGGCAAAGGACATTTAAAGAGGTCTAAATACAGGCATGAACATATGTAAATATATTTTTATATGATGACAGGGAAATAGATATATGTGTATATATGTATAGGTTTAGTATTAAGATAGCATATGAGGGGGAGGGGAGAGGGGGAGGGAGGGGGAAAATGAGGGGTTGATGCCAAGGGCTCAAGTAGAAAGCAGGTGTTTTGAGAATGATGATGGCAACAAATGTACGAATGTGCTGGGCCCAAATGTACGGAGCATGAAAAGAGTTGCATGAGCCCCTAATAAAATGATTTTTTTAAAAAAAAGATAGCATATGGACATTGGGCCTATACTCAAGTACTCCCTCAAAGCAAGAACACGTTTTTCTATTAAACTGGCATTCTATGAAGCTCACCTTCTTGACACAATTGCTGAAGACAAAACTGGTGCATAAGCAAATAATGGTGAAGAAAGCTGATGGTGCCCGGCTATCAGAAGATAGAGTGTCTGGGGTCTTAAAGGCTTGAAGATAAACAAGCGGCCACTGAGCTGAGAAGCAACAAAGCCCACATGGAAGAAGCACACCAGCCTGTGTGTGATCACAAGGTGTTAATGGGATCAGGTATCTGGCATCAAAGAACAAAAAATCTTATCATTGTAAATGAAGGGGAGTGCTGAGTGGAGAACCAAAGCCCATCTGGAGACAACTGGACATCCCCTTACAAAAGGGTCGCAGGGAGGAGACGAGCCAGTCAGGGTGCAGTATAGCAATGATGAAACATACAACTTTCCTCTAGTTCTTTTTTTTTCTTCCTCTAGTTCTTTAATGCTTCCTGCCCCCACTATCATGATCTCAATTCTATCTTACAAATCTGGCAAGGCCAGAGGATGTACACTAGTACAGAAAGGAACTGGAAACACAGGGAATCCAGAACAGATATACCCCTCGGAACCAACAATGAGAGTGGCAATACCAGGAGGGGAAGGGGAAGGTGGGTGAGAAAGAGGGAACCGATCACAAGGATCTACATATAACCCCCTCCATGGGGGATAGGCAACAGAAAAGTGGGTGAAGGAAGGCATCAGACAATGACAAAATAATAATAATTTATAAATTATCAAGGGGTTGTGAGGAAGGGGGTAGGGAGGGAGAGGCAAATGAGGAGCTGATACCAAGGGTTCAAGCAGAAAGCAAATGTTTTGAGAATGATGATGGCAACAAATGTACAAATGTGCTTGACACATGGATAAATGGATGGAATGTGATGAGTTGTACAAGCCCTCAATTAAAAAAAAAATAGGCGCCCCTAGGCAAAGCCACAATATTTTCAATCACCTCATATGCATGTGAAAGCTAGATAGTGAATAAGGATGACCAAAGGATAATTGGCTCCTTTGAATTATGGTTTTGACAAAAAATACTAAAAATTCCATAGACTGTCAGAGAAGAAACAAATCTGTCTTGGAAGTACAGCTGGAAGACTCCTTAGAAAGGAAAGTGGTAACACTTCGTTTCTTGAGCTTTGGACATGTTATCCGATGGAGCTGGTCCCTGGAGAAGAGCATCATGCTTGATGGAGGGCCAGTGGCTCTCCACCTTCCTAATGCCACAACCCTTTCATACAGTTCCTCATGTGGTGGTGACCCCCAACCATAAAATTATTTTCATTGCTTCTTCATCAATGTCATTTTGCAACTGTTATGAATCTGGCAACCCCTGTGAAAGGGTTGTTCAATCCCCAGAGGGGTCATGACCCACAGGTTGAGAACCTCTGATGTAGCGTCACTCTGAGTTGGAACCGACTTCATGGCACTGAAAACAGGTGCATAGAGTCACATAAGTCATGAGACACAGAGTAGGTGGGCGCCGGACTGCCCAGCCTCTCCTTCAGAGCTGAGGTACCTCCTTACATACCGGAAGTGTTGGTGGTGTAGGGCCCCCAGTCTTTCTCTGGAGATTGCCTTAGGCAAAGAAAGGCATCTAGCTCAAGGTTACACCCTCCTCTGTTTCACGAGTGCTGCATTACTTCTGAGTTGTACTAACTTCCTCACAGTCCCCGGGTATTCCCGGACTCTGTCCTTCTACTCGGACCGCTTGGTTGATATCCACTGAGAATACCACTTTCCTGCCCAAAATGCCCTTTTGGAGCTTCCTAACACATTAATTTTTTAATTAATTAGTTTAATTTAATTAATGAGGGACTGACACTGTGACCGCCATCAATGGGCTCCGACACGAGAACTACCAGAGGATGGCACAGGGTGGGGGAGGGGTCATTCGGATTTCACAGGGTCACTGTGAGTGAGCATCACCTTGATGGCACCCGATGACCAACAACATAGTGTCATTTCTTTGATTTCTGCTAACTCTGCTGCTCCCCTCGGCTGGGAGTGGTGCTTCTACTTCTAATCTTCCTGGATTTGGGAGGAAGCATCATAACATAGGAGCCCCGGTGGCGTAGTGGTTACTCACTGGGCAGCCATCTGAAAGGTCCTCAATTCAAAACCACCACCGACTTATTCTTGGGGAAAGACGGGGCTTTCTACTCCCATCAGCAGTTACTTACCGTCTCGGACACCCACAGGTGCAGTTCTACCCTGTCCTGTTGGGTTCCCACGAGGGAGTGCAGGCGGATGGCAGTGAGTGTTCATAGAGTGCAGGCATTACCGTGATAGCTTGCAGAGCGCACTCTCTGTAGGAACAGTAAGCAGTCAAATCGCTTTCCGTCTGTTCTCCTGAACTCCACTCACGGAAAGCAGTGCCGGCCCAGCCCTTTGCTACTGGCGTCGGTCCAAGCCTTCAAGGGGGAAAGCTCGGTTCAGATTGCATAAGGTTCAAAGACACACAAATGTGCATGCGGCACTAAAAGGTCCCTGTTAAATACTAATAGTTGAACTCACATACGTGCTCAACTGTGATATTTCTCACTATTCTAGTGCATATAACACAAGTAAAACATCTGTGTAATACCTCACTAACACACTGATACCCAGTACGATAACACTCTCTCTGCTTTCTACAAAACCCAGCATTATCATGGCACCAAACACCAGGACCATAACTGAGTTCTACTCTCCCTAACGTATATGTGGATTTTATGAGAACATCTGGATTTAAAACCCCAAGAGTTAGCCTTCTGGAGAGAAAAATTATTTGGATGAAGCAAACGGCAAATGCACAGAGACACAAATAAATAATTGACTAAATAACACATCCCTAATCTTCCACCAGAGCACCCTCTCTGAGTGAAGCCCACAAAACAGTGGTTGTTCTTATTCTGCACTTTCCACAGTACCAAGTATACAATCACTTATCAATAAATAAATATTTCTTAAGAGAAGATATAAAATTAGGAATTTCTTAGAAATCTCTTTAGGCAAATGCCTTGAATCTTAAAAAGTGGTGACACCTGGGAGTAGCAGGATGAACAGGATGCAAAACTCCTATGATTTGTTTCAAATTCCTATGGGCCTATAATCATTTCAAAATAATTTTTACGTGGTACCCCATAATTTTTCATCTTCACCTAAATATTAATTTATAATGTGCCCAATTTTGGAAATGCATAAGATACTATCATTATCAAAATGAAGAGGTAAAGTAATTTTTCCAAGGATCTATTTAACACATCACAAAACCCTTGTTACTATATTAGATTTTTATCCCAAATGTACAGGATTCCAAACTTTATCGGAATAGGTTTATGAAAAATGCTTGAAAATCCCAAAAGCAATGATAAGAGCTATTACACGTTGAAGGAATCTCCAGACATAAAAAGAGTTTAGATAAAGTTGGGGGAGATGACTGAGTCTCTCACTGATTCATCCATATTTTTAACAAAACTCTCTCCATAAAATAAGAATTTTCTGCTATAGACTGAAGAAGCCCTGCTGACGTGGGGCTTAAGTGCTGGGCTGCTCACTGAAAGTTTGGCAGATCAAATCCACCCGTTCCTTGCGAGAAAGATGTGACAGTCAGTCTCCTTCCATAAAGATCTATAGCCTGCAAAACCTTTGGGGCTGTAAATTCTATTATGGTTGGAAATAGGCGTCAGCGGGTTTGAGTTTGGAATAGAATGGGCTACGCATTGTGAAAACGGCATAAGGTATTCTGATACTGCTCTTGCAAGGAACAAGTATACCATGTAGCAGGGCAACATGAGTACATATGAGATTCTCGAAGAGCAGTGGACCACAATAGCGTGGTCGAGCCCAGTCCCAGCGGTAAAAGCATGTGGGTACTTGATTCAACAGCATCAAGAAGCAGCAGCAACCGCTTGCCATGTGTTTTCTTTGCCGTTTTGGATGGGTGTTTCTGTTTTGTTTTTTAATTATTTTGCAAGGAAAACTGTATCTGATATCACTTATCTAAACCTTGTGATTCCATACTGGCAAAAGAACTCAACAGGTGGAAGTGTAAATGTGTGAGCTTGAACTTGGTGCTTCGGCTTACTCTGTTGGCACTCAGCCATTTTCCAAAGTTGATTACAGTCAGTATTTAGCAATCTCCCTACCAGGAGGCCCCTCTTTCTGCTAGCATCCTGCATGCTCATCACACATTACTGAGAGCCTAGTCTGCAGAGGTCAAGGAAGGAAGGAATCTGAGAAGCAGCTCAACTGCAGCGTCTCACTGCAACATGCAGCACAAGATCAGAGGGTTTCCCGCCTGCAGCCGCCCACCTCAGTCCAAACCTCCCAACATGTCTGTCCAACTGAGCCCCCGCTCCATTAGCACACGGTCCATCAAATAACGCTCACAGGGCTTCATTCCAGACCCACCACACTGTACAGTCTAGAAGACACAACCCGACTTTTCATCAAAACGTAGAAACATTTCGATCAGGCCATATAAATTCTACTACTGGGCTCCCAGTTCATACATGCACAGATTTATTCCAAACAAAACATGTTTAAAAACATGCCTCTGCAGTCAGTGGATGGCTACTGACAATTTCTCTCAGGGATACACTTGTCTCGGCCCTTTAGGATGCATTCCTGTAAAACCCACACACACTCTGCCGTCCAGCCGATACCAACTCACAGGGGCCCAACCCAGGGTATCTAAGGTTGTGAATCTTGAAGAGGGCTGACAGGCTCAAGTTACTGCCGAGGAGCAGGTTAGTGGTTTGAACCAGCAACCATGGGATTAGTAGTATAACATTTACCCAAGAGCACCACCAGGAGTCCTTCTTCTGGAAAAAGATCCAGCCAAACAAATGAGTCCCATGAGATCACTTGGGCTATTTCAACATAGCAAAGAAGTCAATTCAGAAAGACCTGGGCACTGTTGGGGGACCTCGAAAGGGGTCATATGGAAGGGCACTGGACAATCACAAGGAATTCCAAGGAAGATTTTTTTTTTCATTGAAAACTGCTTTGCTGATGGTGCCCAGCTATCAAAAGAGATAGTGTCTGGGGTCTTAAAGGCTTGAAGGTGAACAAGCGGCCATCTAGCTCAGAAGCAACAAAGCCCACATGGAAGAAGCACAGAAGCCTGTACAATCACGAGGTGTCAAAGGGATCAGGAATAAGGCATCGTCAAAAAAAAAATCTTACCATAGTGAATGAAGGGGGCAGTGCAGAGTGGAGACCCAAAGCCCATTTGTTGGCCAGTGGAGATCCCCTCACAGAGGGGCCTAGGGGAGGAGATGAGTCAGGGTGGATGTAGCACCGATGAAGAATACAGCTTTTCCCCAGTTCCTAAATGCTTCCTCCCCCCCAACTACCATGATCTGAATTCTATCTTGCAAGTCTGGATAGAGCAGAGGTTGTACACTGGTGCATATGGGAGCTGGAGGCACAGGGAATCCAGGGTGGATGATACCTTCAGGACCAGGGGTGTGAGTGGCGATACTGGGAGAGTAGAGGGTCAGTGGGTTGGAAAGGGGGAACTGATTACAAGGATCTACATGTGACCTCCTCCCTGGGGGACGGACAACAGAAAAGGGGGTGAAGGGAGACGCCGGATAGGATAAGATATGACAAAATAATAATTTATAAATTATTAAGGGCTCATGAGGGAGGGGGGAGTGGGGAGGGAGTGGTTAAAAAGAGGACCTGATGCAAGGGCTTAAGTGGAGATCAAATGCTTTGAAAATGATTAGGGCAAAGAATGTACAGATGTGCTTTACACAATTTATGTATGTATGGATTGTGATAAGAGTTGTATGAGCCCCTAATAAAATTTTTTTTTTTTAAAGAAAAGAAAACTGCTTTGTTTGAAGAAAAGGCCAGGAGAGTTGTGCGGCTGATTTTTTTCTTTCACCATGTCACTGCACCTGTTTCTTCTTCAAGTACACGAAGGTCTGTCCTACGAGAATGTCCTTGGTAAACCTTACCCCACCCACCCTGCAGCCTCATCTTTCCCCTTCAGACCTGTTTCCAGTCCTGGGAAGACTCCAAAGGAACACGGCTGGCACCCCTGGAGGACGGCAATGCTGACATGGTGATGTGGTGAAAATCAAAGAGTACCGAACTCATCGGTGACGTGTTGGGGAACTAGAAACACTCTCTTCAGAACTGTATAGACCTCGGTGCGGCGCATGCTGAGAAACAATAGCTTGACGTTTGGAGACATTTGGGTTTGTTTAGTAAAGGTTTCTCAGACTTTATCAGGTGAGCCCGGTGGCACAGAGTGACACGTTGGCTGCTACCTGCAAAACCAACCATTCAGAGCCATCAGCCACTCTGGGGGAGAAAGACGAGGTTTTCACTGTAACCCTGACATTCTTGGGAACCCCTCGGGGAAGTTCTACTCAACTATCAGTTAACTTTGATACCATCTTTTTTAAAAATCATTTTATTGGGAGCTCCTACAATTCTTATCACAATCCATCCATTGTATCAAGCACATTTGCTACCGTCATCATTCTCAAAACATTTACTTTCTACTTGAGCCCATAATATTAGCTCATTTTCCCCCTTCCCTCATGAGGCCTTCATAATTCACAAATTACTATTTTGTCATTTCTTACACTGTCTGGCATCTCCCTTCACCCACTTTTCTGTTGTCCATCCCCCAGGGAGGTTATATGGGGAGCCTTGTAATCGGTTCCCCCTTTCGACCCCACCCTTTCCTCCTTCCCCCTTCTCCCTTTCCTCCGCCCTCCAGGTATCATTACTCTCACCACTGGTCCTGAAGGGATCATCCGCCCTGGAGTCCCTGTCTTTCCAGTTCCTATCTGTACCAACGTACATCCTCTGGTCTAGCCAGATTTGTAAGCTAGAATTAGGATGAGCTAGCCTACAAAGTATCCAGGGTCAAGACCCCTGAACCCAAGAGTTGGTGCCTGCTCATTGGCTGGTTGGGTTTAGTACACTTGGTTCTGAAAAGAGTCCCTGCCCACCAGGGTGGCTGGGATATCGACGCTTGCAGGTGGGGTGCAGAGGCAGAGAGCATCTCCCCCGAGACTGGTCATGTGTGCCAGCATCTAATTCATAAGGACATGCCTAGGTGTGTCGAACAGGATTTTGTCCTTCTGTTTACCAACTACTTGGGCTGCATAGTCTTGGATACATTCGGCTGCAATCCCCCCAGTGGCACTGTTGGATAAGTATTGGACTGCCTACCACAAGGTTGGAAGTTGAAACCTACCAGCTGCTGGAAGCAAAGAAATTAGGGCTGTCTGCTCCTGCAAAAGATGTCCAGCCTCCAAGAAGAAAGTAAAAGGAAAGAGAGAAAAGAACTAGGAGACAAAGGGTATTTATACAGGCATGTACATATGTAAATATATATAAGATAGTGGGGAAATAGATCTATGTGCATATATTTATAGGTTTAGTATGAAGGCAGCAGAGGGACATTGGACCTCCACTCAAGTACTTATTCAATGCAAGAACACATTGTTCTACTAAAATGGCATTCTATGATTCACACCTTCCCAACAAGATTGCTGAAGATAAAGGAGGTGCATAAGCAAATGTGGTGAAGAAAGCTGATGGTGTCCAGCTATCAGAAGATATAGCGTCTGGGGTCTTAACGACTTGAAGGTAAACAAGCAGCCATCTAGCTCAGAAGCATCAAAGTCCACATGGAAGAAGCACACCAGCCTATGTGAACATGAGGTGTTGAAGGGATCAGGTATCAGGCATCAAAGAACAAAAAAATCATATCATTGTAAATGAGAGTGAGTGCAGAGTAGAGACCCAAAGCCCATCTGTAGGCAACGGGACACACCCTTACTGAAGGGTTGCGGGGAGGAGATGAGCCGTTCAGGGTGCAGAGTAGCAATGATGAAACAGACAACTTTCCTCAAGTTCTTAAATGCTATCTCCCCTCCACTATCATGATACCATCTTTTTTAACTTAAAATAGGCTAGTGGTATGCTTTTTTAAAAAGTTATTTTCAAGTTATATAGAATTAAAATTTGTACATTTTGTTTTAGAGAATAACATAATGCATCTTTAAATTAATAATAGAGATCCTTTTGAAAATCCAGGCTTGCAGCAGAAAGAACTTAGTCAAAATCAACTCGATAGTAGTGACTTTTGAGTGAGAAGAATTCATAACGAGCCTTTTTGACTAAGTCTTGGACAGCCTGTGTCCACAGTAAAAATCACCCAAAAAAGTTGCTAACTTCACCTCCTTGCGATAGCAGTTTAGATCTCAGTTGTCATGATCCCATTCTTAACACAGTTCTTCTTTCCTGAATCAATAACATCTTCTTCTTTTTTTTAAGGCTCATCGTGTGGCAGCTGCTAGACCCAATGGGAGAAACCTCTGTTCTTCCACATTTAATACAGAAAACAAAAAAATCAGACTTCCCTGGAAGCTCTGCTTTAAAGCTACCCAGGTCTACCTTCTTAAAATCATTAAACCACTCAAAAGAGATGACGTTTTCTAAAATTCATTATTTTAAAAACAAAAGTTTTAAAAGACTTGCCGTAATAGCCCATTGCATGGATTTCCCTTTTCCACAGCATTCTGTGTGCGTGGGTAAAGCAGAGGGCAGTGACAAAGAGAAAGGCCCTCATCAAGACGGGCTGACAGGGTGGCCACGACCCTGGGCTCAAGCACAGGAGCGAAGTGAGGAGGGTGCAGAATCCGGCAGTGTTTCCCTCTGTCGTGCGTAGGATCGCATACCACATGATTGCACTGTCCCCCGTGTCACCCTACGGCGGCCCGGCAGAGTCAGGATGTGAACGTCCCCATAAAATGCAATCTGACGTCCATTATTCTGAAATATTATGTAGGTGTTCCGTAAGTACTCCAACTACCCCATACTCAAATGATGAGAGTCAATTAACCAAGACCACTGTAACCTCTCAAAAGAAAGAATAGTCACAAGGGAAAAATGCAAGTAGAAGCAAAAAGGAGAACATCAGCCTAGTCAGATTTCCACAGAAAAAGCCAAGTTGCTGCTGCTGAAAGTCTGATTTTTCAAAAGGATCACACTCAAAGTCAAAACTCACTACCATCAAGTCAATTCTGACTCGGGGTGCCCCGGTGAGTTTCCCAGACTGCTAACTTCCCGGAGAAGGAAGCCCGCTCTTTCTTCTGCAGGGTGCATGGAGATTTCAAACCGCACAGCTTGTGGATTACAGGCTAACTCGCAACCACTGTGCCACCTTCTATCTATTTATTTAAGAAGCATCCTGCAGTCTGCCCAAACAAGAAAGATGTGGATCTTAATGCTACCTGAATTTTTCCTTTTCATGTATGCCACTCACTAAGCCTGTTTTACATCACAAGGAGGAGCTCAAAGTGAAACTGGGAATTCAGAATCGGGCTTTTCAAGGACGGAAGGATCAGGCCTTAGGTGAACATCTCTAAGAGAAAAATGTTCCAAGTTGGCTCTCAAGTTTACAGTAACACATCTGAAAAATACTTCATCCATACTCTGCTAAGAAGGTCCTTCAAAAACCTCAGTTTTCAGATACAATTCACTCTTAAACATTAAATTTTGCACAAAACATGGTTTCCACCTGTCATGAATTGAACTGTATCCCCTCAAAAGTATATGCCAGCTTGGCTGGGCCAGGATTCTTGGTACTGAGTGCTTGCTCCCATTTCTTCAACAATTGGATTCTTGTTCTGATTTGTGATGTGTTGTAAATGCGAGCCTGGAGGGCTGCAGTTATGGTATCATTTGGGAACTGTCTGTTATGCTAATAAAGTGGAGTTAAGCCATGTGAATCAAGACTGGGTTCGGTGTATTACGTTAAAGACCTAAAATTAGGGTGGGGTACATCTTGAGGCACACCCTTCACTGCTACCCTAGTGATAAAAGCAAAAGAGAATCAAGGAGGAAGAGAAAGACCTCCAGGAACCAAGAAAGAACCTGTGGCCTGATCTTTTGCACAGTGGCTACACACTAAACACACCAAGACCCAGGGGAAGGCTGAGGAGGACTGTGTGAGTCTGGGTACTTTAGAGAAACAAATCCACAGAAACTCATATGTATAAGAGAGTTTATGTAAAGGGCAAGTGTACATCAAGAAAACACCCCAACCCAGTGCTGCCCAAGCCCTCAAATCCAACATTTGCCCATTTGTCCGACACCAATCCACAGTCCTCCTCCATCTCACAAAACACACACTATGATGCCAACTGCAGGAGGAAAGCCCAGTCAGTGAATGGGTAAGTATCTCAGCGCTGGCAGGAGTCTCCACATGGCTGCTTCAGCACCCTGGGCTGGATCGGGGTAGAATCCGGTGGCTTCTCCTCATGGATGTCTTGCAGGAAGTGAGCCTTGCCAGTGGATGCAGGGAACTAGCTAAAGCAGCTGCACCCTGGTCTGACCATCACAAAGCAAGAGACCCGAGAACTAGAAAGGCGAGTCTCACGGAGCCATTTATCCCTCTGCCCTTCAATTAACCTCACATGTGTTTATTGGCCAAGTTGGCACAATAAACTAACTACCTCAAGGACCTTCCCCAGAGTCATGGGAGACAGGAAGCCTTCCCCTACAGCTAGCGCCCTGCATGGGGATAACTAGACTCCTCAACTGTGAAAGAATTGATGTGGGCTTCTTAAAGCTATCCGGTTGTGGCATTTCCCTTTCAGGGGCACTGGGAAACTAAGACGCACGGTGCCAGCACTGGAGAACCCCAGACGATGCTTTCAATATGGAAATTTGTGGGCCAAGATTTAATTAAAGAAGCTAAAAATATGCAGTGTGTAGGCTTTGGGGGGAATCACCAATGGGGTGAAGAAGAGTGGCATCCTTTCTGAGGGCTCTCTAGGTCCCGAGTGTGCTACTAGAGGATATGAATTTAATATGAACTATATAGTGAAACGGGTGATGTCAATCTGCTGCCTTTTAGACTCAATTTCCCAATCTGATGTTTTGATGAATCTTGTTCCCAACTCAGCCTCATCAATAAAAATTTAAAGTCCTAGAAATTAAAAGGTAAAACTATTTAAATTACTCGGAGTAGCAATGCACAAAAGAAGTTTAAATGTGCTGCTCATTCCTTCAGGCAACAAGCACTCATCAAGATGCCAGGAGCTGGCACAATTCCTCTTAAGAATAGTAGGATCCAACAGCAATAAAACCGAGTGCACGCATGGTCTTTAAGTGTGGAAAGGATTTCATAGGTCCCTCATTATACCTTAGTGAACTAGATTTTTTTTAATAATGGAAAAAGGGAGACAGGTACTTTTTAAATATCTCAAAGTCAAATAAGTAGTGAATAAGAGCGCCTATCTTCCAAGGCCAGGTGCTGGGCAATAAAGTGTCGGTGAGATGTTCCACTTTTGCCTCGAGCGCAGAGGCAAGTTCTGCGAGGTTCTGAGTGTGGGGTTAAAGCTGATTTATGTATTATGTGTGGAAAGGGCTTCCCAGTTC
This sequence comes from Tenrec ecaudatus, assembly GCF_050624435.1. Taxonomy (NCBI): domain Eukaryota; kingdom Metazoa; phylum Chordata; class Mammalia; order Afrosoricida; family Tenrecidae; genus Tenrec; species Tenrec ecaudatus. The sequence goes on from NC_134532.1 coordinate 153,366,165, forward strand.
CCAAGCGGCTTTAATTTTTACAAATTCAAAAATGTTTCTAACCTCTTTAACCAGGTACTGTACTGGTTATATGAAAGCGCTGGTGAACGGGTTTGCCTAGTTAGCCAAGTTTTCTAAACAAACAAGAATTAACTCCCCAAATTAAAATCCTTCTTACATGAGGTGGTGAGGTGCCATTGAGGTGAGGTCACACTGGACAAAGCATTATGAGGAAAAGGGCCGAAGTAAGCCTGTCACAGTAGAATGCAGCCAGTGGTGATGGAAAGGTACTCTGGGAAATGCAATTTACAGTGGGGGGCCACTGCACAGCCACTAACACGGTCGAAATGTAAAGGAGAGACAGGACCATAAGGCGATGGAGCAGCCACAACGCTCGCACTGCATGTGGGAGTGCGCGTTAGCACCCTTTGAAGAAGGGCACCATTGAAGCGGACCCAGCAACTCAACGCACGGCACACACAACACAAATCCCCACACTTACCACAAAGACTCGCCCTAGAACGTCCAGAGGCACGCTGTGTTCATAACAGCCTGAGACTGCAACGCAGCTCAACTGTCCACCCGAGAGATAGTAAGACTGAAGGGCGTCCTCACACAGAGGACGCAACAGAGCAAGGAGAACATTCAAAACCAATGCGACACACGCACCATGAATGAATCTCACAAGCATAATGCTGAGCCACAGCCGGTGGTGCCAGGAGGCCCGCTAGGTGATTCACTGACCCAAAGGGAAAGCAAGCATCTACGGACTCAGAAGTCAAAGAGAGGTTTGCCTGTGGGGCAAGGAATGGCTCCAGGGTTAGAAGGGAGCTATGGAGGCTGGCAATGATCTTGATTTCCGTCTTGGTGTTAGTGACATGGATGCGTTCATATGGGAACTGGCCGAGCTGTTTGCTTATCATTTAATGACTGTGTAATTTTCTCTACACAGTACAATGAAAGCACACATAGGCAGACAGGAAGGAGGAAGAAAGGATTAAAGAAAGGTGAGAAGAAGGAAGGGGATGTAACGCAGCGATTCAATCAGGCCCAATGCACCACGCAGCTGGCCTTCAGGAGTTTACCTACCTCGTCCTTCACTATCAAGCCGTCCTCTGGCCCCTTTGATGTCCACATGTCTTCTGATCACAGCTCACGTCTATGTTCCAATCCGTCGTTTACAGTCCGCTATTGGATGATTTTAAAAAGGCACTACCATCGAGTTGATGCGGGCTCACGGTGCCCCTACAGGACGGAGTGGACTGCCCCTGTGAGTTGCCATGTGGCCACTGTGAAGGGGAGTTGAGCCCCGTTTCTCCCAAGGAGACAGTCTGCTTCCAACTTCTGCCATGAAGTACATGAGCGCACAAGTGAGCACAACGTCACCGGATTCGAAACATGACCTTGCAGTCACGTTAGAATTATGACCAAACCACGCCCCCAAATCCATTATCACTTGACTACCAAAGGGAAAAAATGGAGAATAATCAAGTATTGGCAAAGGTGAAAAAAAAATCGGTACCCTCATTAGGTTCTGGTGGAAAGCAAAGTGGTACAGTTATGGTGGGACACAGCTTGGTAGTTACACAGAGAGCTGCCCCACAGTTACACAGAGAGCTGCCCCATGAGCCAACAACCCCATGCTGAGACACATAACCAAGACACTGAAAGGAGTGGTCACGATGGCACTTTCCAAACAGCAAAAAAGGGAGGGGGAAACAAGCGGCATGTCCATCACTAATAGATACATAAAATGTGGTGTATGCATCCACTGGAGTATTACTCAGACATAAAGGTAAATGACGATCCAATACATGCCGCCTGGGTGAATCCCGACAACATTAGTGGGTGAAATACGTCAGTCACAAAAGGACAAATAATATATGATTGCACTAATGTAAGAATAGGCCAAAGTATACAGCTCAAAATTTAATAGTGTTTATTAGGTTGGGGTAGGAGCCCTGGAGGCATAGTGGAAACATGTTGGGCTGCTAACCATAAGGTCAGCAGTTCAAAACCACCAGCAGCTCCTCAAGAGAAAAATGGAGCTTTCTACTGCCGTAGACAGTGCTGGTCTCAGAAACTCAATGGCAGTGCTACCCTGTCCTGTGGGGTCCCCATGAGTCAGCATCGACTTGATGGCGGTGTTTGGTTTTTTTATGAAAGATGGGAGGGAGAGGGGAAAGGTTTAGGATGCCACTTAATTTCTGTGTAGGGCGATGGTTACACACATGATTAATGTAATTGGTTTCAATAAATGGTATGCATGATACACTGGAGAATATTGTGATACCTATAGTTTTATAAAACTAACAGAGTAAAAAGACAGGGTGAGATTTTCTATGAGAAAAGTGAATCCATTTTATGTGTGGAGTTTTGGGGTTGTTTTTTGTTTTGTTTTGTTTTTTACTATTTTGACTCTTAACAGAACTTTTTAATATTTTTCCCTGGGGGCCCAATGGTGCAGTGGTTATGCACTGGGATGAAATCTACAAGGCTGGCAGGTTGAAACCACTAGCTGCTCCTTGGGGAAAGATGGGCTTTCCACTCCTGTTAACAGTTACAGTCTTGGAAACTCACGGAGGCAGTTCTGCCCGGTGGTATAGGGTCACTATGAGTCGGCATCAACTGAACGGCAGTAAGTTGAGTTTGTTTGTTTGTTTGTTTGTTTGTTTTTATAAATGTGCCTAATACATTAGTGTGTCTCATTGCCTATGCAAGTGCTTTCCATTCGTGGACAACCACAAACTGTCGTCTTGAGATCAACAGGGATTCCACATTTCTTTATGCTCATTCACAAGCTGAACATAAATCAAGAGGAGGCAGTTTTGCAAACAGACTGGTGCATGGTTTAAAAGTGGAAAGGTGTGCATCAGGATTATATCTTCTCACCATATTTATTCCATCTGTATGCTGACCAAATCACCAGAGCAGTTGGATTGTATGAAGAAGAGGCAGTATCAGGCTTGGAGGAAGGCTTTATTAACAACCTGTGATGTGCAGATGATAGAGCCTGGCTTGCTAAAAGTGAGCAACAGTAGAGCAACATGTAACACCATGATAAACAGAGGAAGATGAAAGCTATCAGGGATTTCGTCCTCCTTGGATCCACCATCAATGCTTGTCGAGAGAACAAGTGATGCACTGCCTGGAGTAAATCTAATTCACAAGTCTTCTTCACGTGTTGAAGAGCAAGCATGGTGCTTTGAGGCCTAGGGTCCAGCTCACCCAAACCTTGGCATTTCTCATGGCCTCCTATGTGTGTGGAAGTTGAGCACTGAATAAGGAAGACCAAAGAAGAATTGGTGCATTTGAATTCGTGCTGGAGAAGGATATTGAAAGTACCATGGACTGCCAAAAGAACAAACAACTCTGGAAGAAGTACAACCAGAATGCTCCTTAAAAACAAAGATGGTGCTTTTTTTCACAAAGATGGCGCCGAAGGCGAAGAAGGAAGCTCCTGCCCCTCCCAAAACGGAAGCCAAAGCAAAGGCTTTAAAAGCCAAGAAGGCTGTGTTGAAAGGCGTCCACAGCCACAAAAAAAGAGAAGATCCGCATGTCACCCACCTTCTGGCAGCCCAAGACCTTGAGACTAAGAAGACAGCCCAAATACCCTCGGAAGAGCACCCCCAGGAGAAATACGCTGGACCATTATGCCATCATCAAGTTCCCCTTGACTACAGAGTCTGCCATGAAGAAGATCGAAGATAATAACACACTTGTGTTCATTGTGGATGTCAAGGCCAACAAACACCAGATCAAACAGGCTCTATGACATTGACATAGCAAAGGTCAACACCTTGATCAGGCCTGATGGGGAGAAGAAGGTTTATGTTTGACTGGCTCCTGACTATGACTCTTTAGATGTTGCCAACAAAATTGGAATCATCTAAAGAGAGCCCAGCTGGCTAATGCTAAATATAAACTTTTTCAATATAAAAAAAAAAAAAGATGGTGAGATTTTTGTCTCGTGTACTTTCGACATGTATCAGGAGAGACCAGTCCCTGGGAAAGAACATCATGCTTGGTAAAGTAGAAAGGCAGAGAAAGGGGGGAAGAAGTCCAAAAAGGTCTTCCTTGAATTGACAGAGTGGCTACAATAGGACTCAAACACAGCCACCTGAGGATGCTGCAGGAGCAGGCAGCTTGCATTCCATTGCAGACAGCATCGCTAAGAGTCAGCAATGACTGAACTTCACTTAACATTAACAACAATGTAAAATTCAGACCCCACAAGTTAACTTATTTGCAAATATTATAAAGGAAAGATTACTTGTCAGTCAATATACTTAGAAAATTCTTATTCAAGACATTACGAACAGCTTATCTACTTGTATCACGCATTATGTAAGTTTTAAAGATACTATGCCCCTTTCTCATTTTGTGTTGCTGTTGTTGAATTGAATTGAATTGGCTCCAACCCATAGCGACCCTATGCACAACAGAATGAAAGACTGCATGGTCCTGCGCCAACCTCCTCATTGTTCCTACGCCTGAGCCCATTGATGAAGCCAGTGTCAATTATCTCTCTGAGAGCCTGCCTCTCCTCTGCTGCCCCTCCCCTTTACCAAACATGATGCCCTCCAGGGACTGGTCTCTCCTGACAAAATATCCAAAGTCTGTCGGATGAAGTCTTGTCATCCTTGCCCCTAAGAAGCACTCTGGCTGTACTTTTTCCAGTACAGATTGGTCTGTTCTTTTAGCAGCCCGTGGTACTTTGGATAAACTTCTTTAACACCACAATTCAAATGCATTAATTCTCCCACGGTTTCCTTATTCAACGTCCAAGTTTCACATGCACATGATGCAATGGAGAATATCATGGCTTGAGTCAGGCCCATCTTAGTCCTCAAAGTAACATTCTTGCTCTTTGATACTCTAAAGAGGTCTTGTGGCGCAGATTTACCTAATGCAATATGTCTTTGGATCTCTTGACTGCTGCTTCCACGAGCATTGATTATGGATCCAAGCAAGACAAAATCCTTGACAACTTCCACCTTTTCATGATGTTACCTATTGGTTCAATGGTGAGGATCTTGGTCTTCAGTGTGAGAAATCCATACTGAATCCCAAAATCTTTTATCGTCATCAGCAAGTGCTTCAGTTTATCTTCACTTTCAGCAAGCAAGGTGGTATCATCTGTCGACTGCAGGTTGTTACTAAGCCTTTCTCCGATCCTGAAACCATACTCTTCTTCATATAATACAGCTTCTCCGATGGTCTGCTCAGTACATAGATTGAACAAGTACAGAGAAAGGATGCAACCCTGACGCACACCGTTGCCGATTTTAAATCATGCGGTATTTCCTTGTTCTATGCGCACAGCTGCCTCTTGATCCATTTAAAAGTTCCACAGGAGCCCAATGAAGTGTTCTGGAATTCCCATTCTTCTCGCCGTTACGTACAGTTTATTATGGCCCACGCAGTCGGATGCCTTTGCAGAGTCAATGAAACAGAAGTGAACGTCTTTCAGGAGTTCTCTGCTTTCAGCCAAGAGCCATCTGACGTCAGCAGTGACATCCCTTGGTCCATGTCGTCTCTGAATCCAGCCTGAGCGTCTGGCAGCTCCCTGTCAATGTGCTGCTGCAACCACTGTTGGATGGTCTTCAGCAAAATTTTACTTGTGTGTGATATCAACGATATTTTATAGTTTTAAGCATTCTGCTGGTTCACCATTCTTTGGAATGTTAATCATTTTTATTTGTAAACTAACCAGAAAGTCTCCCAGGGAGTTATATAAAACCCTCTTACGGTTTTTCAGACAGAAATTTAGGAGCCCTGGTAGTGCAGTGGTTAAGAACTCAGCTACTAACCGTGTCGTCAGGCATTTGAATCCGCAGGTCGCTCAGAGGGAGAAAGATATCACAGTTTGCGTCTTTATAGATTCTACTGTAGAACCCTATGGGACAGTGTTGGGCTGCAGTGGCTAGAGAAACAAATCCAGTGACACTGATATGTATAAGAAGGAGCTTTATATCAAGATATAATTATATATCAAGAAGGCATCCTAGCTCAGTCCACTTCAAGTCCATAAGGCCAATGCTCGTCCATGAAATCCTCTTCAGACTAACATAGTCACGTGCCAAAGCTGCGGCAACATAAAGCAAGGCAGAGGGAGATCACAGGCTGGTTGGTGCAGAGTATCATGGATCCAAGGTCAGTAAAAGCACGCGGGGGGCTGACAGCTCAGGGTGGGGTGGCCCCAGGGAACCACCCCAGGGGAGACGCAGAGTTCCCATGGAGTCCCAGTGAGGAGTAAGGCAAAGTGGCAGAGAGAGAAATGCCTCTGTTCACCTTGCTCTCATACAAAAGTGATATGGCATTAAGAAGGTGTCAGCAGGCTGTGAGACTGGATTGACAGGTTCAACTCCACCCCTAGCCATGAGTGTCTAGTTGATACAATCCCTGACTACCACGGGAGCACTTCTTCTCGGTACTATACGATCACTATGAGGTGGAATCATCTAAACACCAATGGGTTTGGGTCTTTTTCAATACAGACATTTGGATTAAAAATAAAGTGATGGGGGGAGGGGGAGGAAAATAAAGATTTTCTTAAGTAAATGGATTATTAGTAGACAAGAAAATGAAGTGACCTTCCCCAACAATTACCCACAAAGTTTAAAATTATCAAATACTTAATGGTTATTTATTTCCTTTAACAACACAATTTCAGGTATCTTCTTTCTGTATTCTTTCTCTATGAAAAAGCACGTTAGCTCCCAAGACTGGAGCTAAAATTGGAATGTACAAACTGAAAATGTTTTCAGAAGCAAAATGCCCTCTGGCACAAAGACAAATGGGAACTGCTGCTGCTGCTGTTGAGTAGACCTGCCAAGAAGTGAAGGCGCCCTGGTGGCACACTCACTGCAAACCGAGAGGTTGCACGTTCTAAGGACACCTGTGGCTCCTTGGACAAAGAGATCTGGCATGCCGCTCCTGTGAAGATACCTGAGTCCCAAGCCTACCCCACTGCCATTGAGTCAATTCTGACTGCCCCTTTGGGTTTCGAAGAAGGGCAGTCTTTACAGAAGCAAAAAGCCTACTCTTCCATGGGTTGTGACAGCAAAGTGGGGTGAAGAAATTAGACGGTGCCTGACTACCAGAAAGAATGGTAGCTGGGGACTTAAAGACTTGTCTTCTGACAGGCAGCCATCTAAGCGAGGCATAAGTGGAGTCTACAGAGTCGAAGCACACCAGCCATTGCGATCCAAGGATTGTAAACCTAAAGACCAAATCCAAATGAGGGAACAGCATGAGAGCTTGCCTTCTGAACCCCTGTTTACAGAACTGAATGACAGTGGAAGCTCAAAATCTACTTCCTGGGTCCGCACATGGACGAAGCCTCTGGTGAATCCCCTCTGAACATAGCCCAGGGATGTGAATAGGCCTGCTACTAGACAGCATTGGAAAGTCAATTATGGTAGATATAGGTAGGTTAAAATGTAGTAATACCTTATCAATTGGTCTCCCTTTTGACCCATTTTAACCCTGTTACAGTTTTTCATATTATCTACTTTCTTCGCAGTTGAGGCTTTTCTGTGTTTTGTTTTGTCGCTGTTGTCTTGTTTGTGTTTCTGTTTATGAAATCCAGGAGAGGTGAGTATAGACAGATAGTAGCTGGATTCAAAATTGCCTAGAGGAATGGCAAGGGCGGCTGGGGAGGGGGAGACTAGCAACAGTAAATACAAGGAGAAAATGTTCTGAACTGGAGTGTACACTCTTCTTATATGGATCAACAATGAAATGGTGACATGTGGTGCATGTGCCAGTGACCTTTTTTTATAGAAAGCCTCCCCTTTCCCCAAGCAGTGAGGGGTACAGACACAAGGCGTCCCTGTCATTCAAAACTGGACTTGAGCGCACCTAACAACTGCAAAGGCAGCAGTTCCCAACCACTCCTAGGGGCAAATGAAACACTCTGACTCTCCCACAGAGTGACAGTCCCGGAGACCCACAGGGACAGATCTACCCTGTCTGATGGAATGGCTATAGTTGGAATCGAGGGCAATGCGTGGAGTGAGACCGGCACCGAAGAGGAGGGTTACGGAAAACTCACTGAGGTGGATGGACACAACAGCCACAAAATGGACGCAGTCATGAGGGTGGCACAATACCAAACCAATGCGTCCTTATACAGTACGTCGCCGTGAGGTGGAGGGGCAAACTTGACAGCATTAACAATAACAGTGAAGGAACCCAGGTTAACCCAGGATGAACTTCTGCTTGCTTTTGCATCTTCAGGCAAGCCTGGAACAACATTCACTCATCCAACAAACATGCATGACGGTAATTCACTCTTCCCTCCGCCAACCAACGTCTGAGGAAAGCCAATGTAGAGCTCTCTGTCTTAGTTTTCAATGAGCACTGGAATTCCTTACATCTATTCATTGACAAGGAAGAATAATTATGAAAACAATTACAAATGATTTCACCATTACTATTTCTATCACCATCCTCATCAAACATACAACTAAATTCAGAGGAAATACGATTTGGTCACTTAGGAACAAATTTATGAACATTATGTATCTCTTCTTTGCCACGCTATGTAAATAAAATGATCATCACTGATAGCCTTGAGATCTTTTGATACCTTATTTGAAATGCCATTGCACTACTGAACTAGAAAATTACGGAAGTCACTACCACCAAATAATTTTATCAACAATAAATGAGCCACCTCTACAAACAGTGTTTGTGTGTTTGCATGTGTGTGTGTGCATACAAGGGTAAGTTAGAAAACACAGAAGCATTTGTTACACAAAAAAACAAAGTGACACTATTGTTTCTCATTCAGGTCTATAGATATTTGAAGGCAATGTTGCCAATGCTCTGGCCCTTCCCAGAAGAATGCTGTCCTTTTTGCTTTATACACCCCCCCACCATAGAAGTTTTGGTGTCTTTGAAGGGTTCAAATCCTGTTCCCTTCTCAAAGTTCTTTCAATTTGGAGAACAAAATATATTTATATATAACAAAAGGGAAGTAGATCTATGTACATATATTTATGTAACATATTAAGGTAGCAGACAGACATTGGGCCTCTACTCAAGTCCTCCCTCAACGCAAGAACACTATGTTCTAATAACCCGACATTCTGTGATGCTCACCTTCCTGACACGATCATTGAAGACAAAATGGGTGCACAAGCAAATGTGGTGAAGAAAACTGGTGCTGCCTGGCTATCCAAAATATATAGGATCTGGAATTCTAAAGGCCTGAGGATAAAGAAATGGCCATCTAGCTGAGAAGCAACAAAGTCCACATGGAAGAAGCACACCAGCCTGTGGGATCACGAGGTGTCCATGAGATCAGATATCAGGCATCAAAGACCCAGAACAAAAAATTTTATCAATGTGAATGAGGGGGAGGGTGAAGTGGAGACCCAATGCCCTTCTGTAGACAATTGCATATGCCCTCACAAAAGGGTCACAAGGAAGAGACGAGCCAGTCAGGGTACAGTATAGCACCAAAGAACCATACACCTTTCCTCTATTCTTTAATGCTTCCTCCCCCCACTATCATGACCCAGTTCTACCTTACAAACCTGCCTAAAGCAGACTGTGTACACGGGTACAGATAAGAGCTGGAAACACAGGGAATCCAGGACAGATAAACACCTCAGGATCAATAACAAGAGTAGGGGAAGGTGGGGGACTCTATGGGAACTGATCACAATGATCAACATAAGCCCCTCCCAGGGGGATGAACAATAAAAGTGGGTGAAGGAAAACAGTGGTCAGTGTAAGACATAAAAAAGAAATTTTAAATTATCAAGGGTTTATGAGGGAGAGAGGGGAAAGGTGTGGAAAATGAGCTGATACCAAGGGTTCAAGAAGAAAAAAATGTTTTGAAAATGATGAAGGCAATATATGTACAAATGTGCTTGACACAATGGATGGGTGGGTGGATTGTGATAAAAACTGTAAGACCTCATCAATAATTTTTTTTAAAAAAGAAGTCTGAAGGGACAAAATCAAGGTTGTTGGATGGGTAGAATAAGATTTACCAACGAAATTCTCATTGGACAGCCTTTGCTGTTGTAGGGGGGAAAAATTCCCCGCCACAACTTTCCTGGCCTTTTTAGTACAAACACAAGTTTTTATTTTCTTAAAATTTATTCCTAAAGAGCCCTAGTGATCATCCTATGTCCCTTGAGAAAAACTGATCCCTTTGGGAATTTTTTTTTTAAACATAAAAACCCACAGATATGTAACTTTCTGAACTGACCTCTCCCTTGAGTTGAACTGGCCCCTCTTTGGGGGCCTCTTTTTGGAAGCAACCTAATCACAAAATTTTTAAAAATTTAAACACTGTCATTGAGGCGATTCCAACTCATCACAACCCTATAGAATGGAGTGGAACTGCCCCTGTGGGTTTCGGAGACTAACTCTATGGGAGTAGAAAGCCTAATTTTTCTTCCCTGGAGCGGCTGGGGCTTTCAAATCGTTGATCTTTTGGTCAGCAGTCCAAGCAACGCGTGACCACTACACCACGAGGGCTCCTAACAGGACGAAGGTAAGTACGCTACCGAAGGAACCGTTGAAGACATCCACTGATCTCAGCAGCATGTCTAAGCGTGCACTGTTTGGATCAGACTCGTGCATGCATGAAGCAATCCTTCTTTTTACTCACACTTGTGACTTAAAGTGTGATAGTTGAAATCAGGCAGAAGAACTGAGTAAGGAAGGGACGGGGTCGTCAGAGACTCCCTCTCCAGTGGAAAATTACCTAAAGACGTGCAAGTCTGAGGATATAAAATATCATCTTCGTGTTAAAAGGACAACAGTATATTTTCTACTTTTTGACTCAATCATATAAAAAGTTTAAAGATGGGGAGAAATACAACTTAGCCCTGATCTTACACAAAGTCAATGTTATTGCTACCGCCCCTTAAAATTATCCTATTGGGAAAAATAAAACCCTGAACGTGGCAACATGTAGCGTTATAAAGTTTTACTTACTGCCTGAATGTTCCTAAATTACTCATTTTGCTCAATAACAGCTCTCAAAATATGCAAATTCCCTAACTCATTGGTTGGTCCCATATAATATACCATCGTGCGTGAGAACCATGACATATACATTTTGCTCTCAACTTCCATTTCCCATTAAATCACGGGACCCCTAACCTAAGTCCATTTAACAATCACTGCTTATGTTTACTTGTTGTCTTCATTGGATTTTCCTTGGCTCTGTCTGTTCTTTCCACTTCAAACGTTACTCCCTAAACCCATGGTACCGAACACGAGGAGCTGAGCACGCATGTTGCATGTCCTCACAATGGAGCGGCAGTGAATTCTCTAGGGGAGGGGCCTTTTCCACCAACGGGAGAGATCCTCCTGGACTGCAGCGCCCTCAGAGGTTGACGAGAAACCTGATTATCTACATGATAGGTAGATGGGCTAACAAGTCATTTCTTTCCTTAAACTCCGTGTATTCCTTTAAGATGCAACCTGCAGCCAGGCTATCTCTCTTGTTATCAGAACAAGGGATCACAGCGTAAAGCTGTGCTTGCCAGAGCTCAGTGCAAAGGAGATTACCACCGAAACGTGCTGGAAGCCGGCCCAGAGGTTACTCGATTCCTATCACATTTCCCTGCACACTGTTTTCCTTTTGCAAGCTTTCTTATCGAAACAAAGTGTCTCCTACTCATTGAAGAGACTTGATTGTGGATGGCACAAACATTCGAACGCTGACCACTATTTTTGGTTGACAACACCAACTACAGGAGATACAGCACTACAAAATGAGAAGCCATTCTGGAAATCTCATTGGCTGAGGTGCTTTACAAATGCTTGTAAGTCTCCAGAAATAACCCTGAAGCAGCACTCTGCCCTGCAGCCCTTGTTTTGAAAATCTCAAAGAGAAAAATTTTGGTGGTTCCTCCCTTTTCTGTTTTCTCAAAGGTAGGCATGCCTGTAACTATCAAGACTTCCATTTTCCACCCCAACACCTCTAATACCCTGCACCTCAACTGTGCAGGAAAAAACGGCTTTACTCTTAAGTGGCCAGATCTATGCTATGGCGCTTAGAAACTCTGGGATAAAATGAAAATAAGCCGTTGCAAGGTTTCATATGAAAAGACAGAAACCTACTACACTTTTAACTTTAAAATGAAAGTAAAAGGGTGTGTGTGTGCGCCTGTGCCTTCAGGAAAGGTATAGAAAATGCATCAGGCAGTCTTCCTTTGAATGAAGTGGTATAAATAAACCTCAATCTACAAACTGTAATGACCATGAAAAGTATTTACATGCTCATGTGACAGACACAGGGAGACTTCTTTTTAGTCAGAAGCATTCCAAAAGACCTAGCATTGCTAGAAGAAGCTACTGTATACCTTCCTGTCCTTATTGGAGTGTCTACTCAGATTAAAATGAAAAAGAATAAACCCTAATGAGCAATATACACTTTAATGAATCTAATCAGGTAATACGCAACTCCAAAGTCCAGACTGTAAAAAAAGTGCAGGGGGTGGGGGGGTAAACACCCACATCAATTGTTCGGGGATCGTGCATAGGTAACACTGATGAGCTAGGCACAGCCCAGGGTTCCCGACGGCTCATTAGGAGCACCTTGCCTGCATTAGAGCGCGATAAGAAAAAGGGTGTAAACTGCGTGGTTTCTGCTCTTCTGTGTCAGAACTGGAAAGAGCTTGCTGCGATCAATTATGCTGAAAGGTAGGGCCTTGAGAAGAATGGGGGGGGGGGGAATGGAGAGAAAGTTTTACTAGTAACTGGGTGGGGGCTGTTTTACATTGATAACCAGACGTCTCCACCTTTCACATCAAGGTCAGGTGGTTTGGTTTGATGGTTATTCTGTAAGAACTTCTTCCCTCTGTGGTGCTTGCTGCAGTGTGCTGATGTACTTCCCCGCGCCTGCCTGGTATTAACGGACTGGCAAAGGCTGAGTAAAATGCACTTAAGAAAAAAGAATCACCTCTCCTTGCCAAGACGCACACGCTGCCCAGTACCTGAGGAAGAGCTCTGCGGTAGCTGCCAAGAGAAATCCCAATTTCACCTCTGCCACCCCGTGCCCAATCCACTGCAAACAACTGGGCGGGTGCCACTTGCAGAGAATCTGCCTGACTCACCCCCGGCTTGCGGTGTGCCAGGGCAAGAGGTGCCGAGCTCCGTCCCGCAACCGGGAGGCCCGCGCGGCCTCAGTGGCACTGAGAACCCCTGGTCCTCCCCCGCGGGCGGTTCGGAGACCGTCTGCCCAGAGGCAGGTGGCCAGCTGCACTTGCGACCACCTAGCCTGCGGGAACACACGTGTCACCGCGCCCGTGCCCACTCCGTCGCGTGCACTTGCCCCAGAGTCCCTCCCGGCAACAGCGTCTGGCTGGGCGCTGGGGGCTTCTGCAAAGAAACTGGACCCCCAGCTCCTCTAGAGAAGAAGGAAGACTAAGTCCGCGTCCGCGGCGACAGCCTGCCCGCTCGGCCAGCGCCCAGCCCGGGGGGATGCCGGCCCGCCGCTGACCTCGCTCTCCCCGGAGCGCGTCGAGGCCGCCGGCGCTCGCTCGCTCGCTCGCTCCCCGCCCCGCCCCGCCCCGCCCCGGGCCCCGGTCCCGCGGGCGCCGCCGGACGGAGGCCGGGGACGCGGCCGCCCCGCCCTCGGCTGCCGCGGCTGAGAGCTCACCTCCTGGGGTCGGTCTTCCGCCGCTCCTCCAGCTTGGCGCCCGAGTGTGGGGCTGCAGCGGCCGCCGCCGCCGCCGCCGCCTTCGCTGCCGCCGCCAGGGCCGCTGCTGCCAAAGCGCTGCCCGGCGCGCCGCCGGGACTGGAGGCTGGGGGCCCGGGGCTCCCCGGAGGCGCGGGCGCGGGGCGCGGCGGGGCCGAGCCGCGGGAAGTTGTGCGCGCGCGGCGCGGAGCGAGCGGGGCCGACTGGCACCGGCTCTCAAGTCGGCTCAACTTTGGCGCCCGAGTGGGTGCGCGCTCCGGGGCGCAGGGAGGCGAGCGCGGGAGAGCGGGGCGCGGGTCCCCGGGGCGGGCACCGGTGGCGATCGGAGCGGCCCCGGAGGCAGGGGTGGGGGGCGGAGGCGCGCGGGGCGGGGAGGGCGTGGGGGAGCGTGCGGCGCCCGCTCCACTTTGCCTCCCGCCGCGCCGGCGGATCAGTGGGGCGCTCGGGCGCTACTGCCGGCCACTAACACTGCAGCAGCCGAGTCCGGCCCGCACGCGCCGGGGCAGCGAGCGAGGAACCAGGGGCGCAGAACAGGCGGCCGCGGCGAGGGCTGTGCCGCGAGCGCGAGCCCGCGATCCATATTTAAAGCCGCGATTGGCCTCGTCCGGCCCCCTGCCCTGCCCTCGCTCGCGCCCGCCCGCCCCGCGTCAGCCGCCCGGGCATCCGCGCCGGCGGGGAGGGGCCTGCACCGCGCCGCCCCCGCCCGGGGCCCCGACTCCGCGCGCCGCGCCCGCCGGGACGAGCCGAGGACCCGCTCGGGGCAGTCGCCTCGGCCGCGGTCAGCCCTGACGTCGCGAGCGCGCAGCTCGCGGAGATCCCGCGCTGCTCCCCGAGGGCCCGGCCGACCCGGGGCTGCCCTCCCCTGCGCACCCGAAACTGCACGTGGTGTCCAGCCCCCAATCCCTCTCGGCCGCGCTTTGAAAACTTGAGCCGTCCCGGGGCCGGCAGCGACGCGACTGAAGTCCCAGATCCGCGTTGACAAAAAAACACCCGGAGAACAGCAACTTCGGAGCCATCCACGTGGGTGTCTTGTCCTTGATGGGACAAAGAGATTGCGCTTGTCTTGCCCCGAGTGGCAGCGAGTCGGCATCGACTCGATGGCAGGGAGTGTGCTTTGGAAAGGCTACTTACTGAATGACATTTTTAAGTACGTTTGTGGCCAAGTCAATGATAGTAGTGGCCCAGTCCCCAGTAAGATCAATTAAGTAAAGCATTAAAATAAGAGACTTTGGCGCGCGCGCGCGCACGCGCGGACACACACACACACACACACACACACACCTGTGTTCTGAGTGCTGCTAGTGAGTAGCCACTTAGGGGTTTCAGCCACATTGCATGTGAAGCAAGTGTGTATGTATTGCCTATTTACAGCCACACATCGTGTGCGTGGTTAAGCCATACTTGGCACAGTGGTCACCAAAACACAGAAAGTCACAGAAGGAAAAAATTCACATACAGTAGTCCCTGCTCCTCGGCTGGACCCCTTCTTTAATACCTAGCTGTAGCTATTGAGACCTCGTGGTGGAGCGTGGTTTGGGGTGTCTTTTGTTTTCTGTGTTGTTTTTGAGAAATGGAATTGGGGGGAAGGGATTTTCCCCTGGGGGTTCAAAACTAGAAGAGAGCAGGTATGGAGTATGCATCTTAGAAAACTTGCACATTTCGCTCTTTTAATCATAAATCTTCGCAAGGCATTGTGGAACCAGCCCAAGCTAATGTATGAAATTACGATGAACTTATATAATGTGTCTGTTGTGTATGTACCAGAAGAAAAAACCCTACATCAGTGGTTCTCCACCTTCCTAATGCCGCGACCCTTTCACACAGCTCCTCGTGTTGTGGTGACCCCGACCATAACATTATTTTCGTTGCTACTTCATAGCTGTCATTTTGCTACTGTTATGAATCTGGCAACCCCTGTGAAAGGGTTGTTCAACCCCCAAAGAGGTCACGACCCACAGGTTGAGAACTGCTGCCCTACATGATCCACTTCAGTGAGGTAGGAAATTCAAACCAGAAGATTAAAAAAACCTTAGCCTTAAATATTTTGCCTACATAGTAATACATTATTTTGTGATAATTTTAAAACTAACTTTCACTCCCTAGACACACAGAAAGAACCAACAACCCCCAAACAAACCCACAAGTAAAGGAAAGCCACTCTCGTAGAAAATATTTGTCACTGCCCATTAGTAGTTTTTCCACATTGCAGAATGTGTGTTTGAACAGAGTTGGTTGGTAATTTCTCATTATATCATGAGCCAGCTATAAATAGTCACCTTTGGTGAGTGCTTGGAGCAAGTAGAAATTCCAAGAAAAGTACTTTTCTCTATCTCTCTCTCTCTCTCTCTCTTTTTTTTTTTTTTTTTTAGCCTTTGGCTATAAAATACATCAAGCTGTCCTTTATACAAACCAAATAGGTAAACCCCTGCCCCAGGTATTTCATTGTCAATTTCTGCCATGTTTTCCCTTAAACAAGCTGTGCACTTGGGGCACGGGGTGGGAGGCGGGCAAGAGATTGGAGTGCTACAGGGGAGGCTTTATGTCTCAGAGTGATGAGAAAAAGGATTGTCTGGCTGAGCCAGCACTCTGTTAGCACCCTTCTCAGTGCTTGCTGTTTGCTGCCCCGCAATTAAAGGAGCGTGTTCTATTTCCTTTTCTATTGATTATCGTCCAGTAATTGAGATACATGTGTTTTTCCTTTGAAAGGTCATTGATTAACTTTTCTTGTTAACGCTGCATGTGGTCACTTTTGCTACTGCTTTTCCGGGTAATGACAATGAAACCTGCGAAATATTTTTTCTTTTTTTTTCTCACCTATCCTAAAACTTGACTAATGCCTCTTGGTTCTCATGAGCCCAAAGATTTATTTGTTTGTTCTAGTTCTGGGGTTCCCATAGCTTGGTGACAAGAAGAATGGACAGAAAAGTAATTGAATTATAAAAGCAAATAAATAATCCCTACTAATAATGATCCTTTTGTAATCAATGATTCCCTGGCCATAATGACCTTCGAGACTACCTAGCTTATCAATCAACTCTCTTTCCTATCATTCTAAGTCCTACTGAGCACCAAAAGAAAGCAGATGGGAGAACAGCCTTTGTTTCAATGACACGCGCCATCTAGTGGCAGCGGGTGATGACAATATACTGGTCTCCAGTATATTGACGGAAGATGGGTTTGAATTATGGGGCTGGCGAAGAATGTTGAAAGTGCCACGGACTGCCAAAAGAACAAACAGATCTGTCTTGGACTACAAACATCCAGACTGCTCCTTAGAGGGAAGGATGGAAACATTAGTCTCAGCTACTTTGGGTATGTTGTGAGGACAGACCAGTCCCTGGAGGACATCGTGTTTGGTAAAGCAAAGGGTCAGTGAAATAGAGAACGGCCCTCAGCAACATGGATTGACACGGTGGCTGCATCGAGGGGCGCAAGCACACGAACAAAGGTGAGGATGGCGCAGCACTTTGGCGGTGCTTCATTCCGCTGCACACAGGGTCGGAGTGAGTCAGAACAACTTAGACTCTAGATTTCATATAAGCTTAAACCAAAACTCACTGCCTTCTAGTCAATTCCGACTGAAAGCGATCCTGTAGGATGGAGTAAAACTGGCCCTGTGGGTTTCCCCAGCTGTAAATATTTACTGGAGTAGAAAGCTGCTTCTTTCTCCCACAGTACGGCTGCTGGTTTCGAGCAGCTAACCTTGAAGTTTGCAGCCCAATGCTACTATGCCACCTTCATATCAGTTTGGAACAATTTTCATGTAAAGCAAACCCAAACAAACTCACTGTGATGGAATGGATTCCAACTCATAGCGACCCTACTCTAGGACAAAGCAGAACTGACCCCTGAGGTTTCTGAAACTGAAATCCTTTACAGGAGTCGAGAGCTTCATCTTTGTCCAGCAGAGCCTGGTGGTTTGGATATGGTGATCTTGCAGTTAGCAGCCAAACGAGTAACTCGTAATTACATCATGAGGCTGAAATAGTGCAACTAGTAAGTCCTGTGTTGCTTATTTAAATTACGTCGTGTGCAGATATGATCCGAAGGTAGGCTTATTGCCATGAAGAGTTTTCGGTGTTTTTGTGTGGTTCGAATTTGGTGTTTAAAGACTTCTATTATTTGTTTCATTGTTACATAAAGATAATTCTGGCTTGTCATTCAATATTGGTTTGAAAGCACTTTGCAGAAGAGCAGAATCCATGAACCAACTACTTACATTTGCTTTTTAAGGTTTTTTTCCACTATCCTATTCTATTAGAAAAAGACAGAAGTGCTTGGATTTATGAAGACGGTAACTTAAATAATAATTACCTGGGGCACGGAAGGGACGGTGGGGAAATGGGGCGTCACGACCAATGGGGACAAGGAGCAAGAGAATATTCCACCGTTGACTGTGGTGGTGACTGCCGAACCCCTTTTACCATGATCAAACTATTGAAGTGTGTGATGTGGTCATTGTATCACAATAAAACCAATGGTGCAAAGAAAAGATACTGTTGATTGCTTATTCTAGAATGATACAACATTATAGCATTCGACTACAGCTTATCTTGGGCCCTAAACAGACATGATAGTAGATAAGTTATTTCCTGTTACAACAGACTTCAGGAATAATTTTTAAATGTCCTCAATATTAAGTCCTTTCCTAATATGGGGATCGCTGGTGGCGTTTGCTGAACATTTTGCTCTACAGAATAGCGATGTTCTTTGTGCTGATGTTTGTTTTGACTTGTAGTTGTTTCGGTGCTAAACAGTATTGCAACAGAAGGATCTTTAAAATATTCACTCTGGAAAAAAATCCACTCTGTTAATTTAGTCAAGGATTTCATGATGTAAGGGTAAAACCATTTTTCTTCTCAGTCTGGTGCAAAATGTGAGCTGTTTTATTTTATGTACAGGTGTGTGTGTATTTACATGCATATATATGTAGAGAGAGAGAATGGTGGGGGTGGTCCTTAGTGATATGACTGAAATCCACACAGTAGACTGTTCAAAACTACCAGCTCAGAGGAGGAGAAAGACTGAGCTTTCTACTCCCATAACATCACAGTCTTGGAAACCCACAGGGGGGGATTGCTATGAGTCAGCATTGACTCCATGGCAGGGGGTTTGGCTTTGAGTTTGACATCATATATATTAAATGTCTGATATATATGATCGAGGAGCTCTGGTGGTATAGTGGTTATGCATTGGGCTGTGCTCCCCAAGGTGGGCAGTTCAAAACTATCAGAGGCTCTCCAAGATAAAGACAGGACTTTCTACTCCCTTAAACAATTACAGTCCCAGTATCTCACAGGGGAAGTTCTACATTGCCCTATAAGGTCACTATGAGTCAGTACTGGCTCAACAGCAGTGAATTTGGGCTTTTGAAAAATATACATATAATACATCATATATAAATATACAATAGTAGATATATCATTATCAACCTGATTTTTATTTATTTACTGTGCAGCAAGCGCATATTCAACGTGGAAAATTCCTCAATGAACTCAACTAACCGAGATTTATAATCTACATTTCCTCCTTTCAACCCTAGGTTTAAAAATAGCTGTAGACCCTTGTGATGCGGGGACAGGGAGGTGCACACAAGTTTTGCAAGCTGTCAGCATGGCATGAGCTGGGGAAAATCATTTTATTTGGTTAAACATGTGTCCAAAAGCTGTTTCATAACTTAAACTTCTGAGCTTTTAACCATATCCAACTGGCATTTTCAAAACACATGCCCAGAATCAAATGTTAGGTGAGGTATTCACATCTGAAACCAAGAGCCTCTCACTAGTAATACGGAGGAAGGCAAATCATTCAACCTTGCTGTGCCTCCAGTTCCCTCAGCCATAGGAATCAGGGATTGATGATAATTACCCTATAATTCTAATAGGATCCCAGGATACTTTTCTCTGGTTAGAGTGAAAGGATTTGTGTGTGGTACCCGCACAATCTTTCAAAGACACTATGAAGACTCTGCGTCATCACCCTGAGCCACTGCTCCAGTCTCGGACTCCTACGGAGATTCTCCAAGGGGTCAGCAGAGCATAGGACACAGGCCTCTCTGTTTAGAAGGGAAAAGGACAACTTAAAATGAGCTACTAAACTGCATAAAGCTATGCTTCCTGGTCTAAAAGCTTGGTCTGGTTTAGGTACAATAGTGGAGAAGCACCCCAGACTTCTCTGCCAGAACAGTCGGATTCTCGGGGGCCACCTGGGATGCTGCCGATCAACGTGTGTTTCTCTCTCACCATCCAGCTCCCACCCCCGCCCTCGCAGAAAGGTGCGTGGTCCTTTTTACCCCACTGTCCTCCCCGCCTCCTCCCCTCCTGGGAGGATGAATAAACCCAGATAGCAGGTGGCTTTAAAGCCTCTCTTCTTTCAAGGGTATGGAGGGAGTCACATGGGCCCAGCTATTCCATTGCGTGGAAAAAAGGTTTCCCTGTGGATCACCTGACCCCTGGATCAAACTGGCTCGTGACCATGCACGTCTCCCTGGTCAGCTCCTCAGATGGAGCTCCCTTGAGACCACAGCTCAGTCTCCTTGTAAGGAACAAATTTAGTTGACGTTTCAAGGGCACCTTTGCCTGACTGATGTCTTCATGGGGAATGGTGCAAGATGACTGAAACGTGCTAAGCTGGCTTCTCTTCTCCCCTTTCTTTAGAAAAGGGACATTCTGAGAAAACTTTGCCCTGCATGACTTTCCAAGTTCCCATTACTGACCAAAGGATGTTTCGTTCCATAAAGGACATGGGGCACGCATGACTGGGCCAACCATTACAGCTAACACCGTACTTTGTGGTTACAAGAGATCAGTCCCTGGAGGACCTCATGCTTGGTTAAGCAGAGGGGCAGCGATGTAGTGAAAGGCCCATGAGAAGATGAATTGATGCAGCTGCTGCACTAAAAGCTCAAACAGAAGAACAATTGTAAGTAGAGCAAAGGACCAGGCAGTTTCACTCTATTGTACATCGGGTCACAATGCGTAGAAACAGACTCAATGGCACCTAACCAACATGCGTCAAACAGGAACCCTGGTGGCATAATGGCCTACACATTGAGCTACTAATCACAAGCTCAGTGGTTTGAACCCACCAGTCTCTCCACAGGAGAAAGATGAGGCTGTCTACTTCGGTAAAGAGTTAAGGATTGGGGTTTCTGTAAAGAACCCCAAAGGGGCAGTTCTACTCTGTTCTATACGATTGCGAAGTCAGAATCAACTCAGTGGCCATGAACTGAGATGGGCCCATTGCAATAAGCAGATGTAGTTCCTGGTTCATGAAGCTTACAAGATAAGTGAACCAGATCTTGGTTTGTAAGAGATGGTCCCAGTTTTTCACTGGTAACCCTGTTTCACGATAACACCCCTTTTCACCTCAGAAGCAACCAGGTTTGGGGGAGAAGTTGAGAATCACCCTAGTTCTGAGCGTAATAAAGTCCGATGACATCCTGGAGAAGGTAAGGGAAAGTTATTTTCAAGTTAAAGTTAAGGAAGGCCTCTTTGAAATGGTAATGTTCGAGCACTGATCTGAATATGCTTAGATATGGAAAATGCTAAGGACAACTTGACAAGACAAACAGCATCTGGCATGGCACCTTCCACACAGTGGGAACCAATAATCACTTAGAGAAGGATTGATTGCATCCACTTCTTTTGAAGCACTGGACCAAAAAGCTATACATAAGTGGCACGTCTTTGTATCAAGACTGATTCCACTTATACTTCCACTTAAGCCATCATTCTTCATAAGACTAAATAAAGAAATAACACTTGGACGCTATCTCTGTTTTCAGCCATATGTCCAGAAAATATGCTTGGAGGAATATTTAGGCAACTGAAAGCACTATTTGACTCCAGCAAGGGGACTGGGTGATTACAGACAAGACAGCAAAGAAGGCTTTATTCTGTATGGTTTGTGGGGTTTTTTAAGTTTCTGATCCATGTGGATGCATCATTTGTTCATTTAAACTTCTGCCTAGCCATATAAATAATTCAATTTCAGCTGCTTGGAGTTTTTTCCCATATAAATAAGTATAAATTTTAAGCAAAAGCCCCGCTGGTGGCTAGTGAGGTGACTGTCCATATAAACCAGGAGACAGGAGCCCCCGGACAGCAGGCACAGGCCTGGAACGCCTGAGTCCACCAGGACTGTAAGCTGCTGTTCAGTGCTGCCGGTGTTTGTCCACTGCCCACCTGGACTCCGTAAAAACCAATGTCTCAGGGGCAAGAACATCTTCAAAGGGATATTTCTGTTTTCCTTGCACCTGGGTAAATAATAATACAGTACAAAATTTCCAAATAATATTTTACTGGGCACCTTGCTGAACCTCTGAGCATAGCAGTTTGGTTTTGCTTTTGTGTGTTTTTTAAATTAAAATGTGTTGCTCCTTTTTTCTTCCATTATCAAAATAATGTAATTTCACTCTACGCACTCACCCATGGCTGCTGAGCAGATTCTGATTCCGACTGACAGAGTAGAATTGCTCCCTGGACTTTCCAAGGCGGTAATGTGGTGAGTTCAAACTGCTAAGTCTTCAGTGAGGCATCCAGTGCATAACCCACTATACTGCCAGCATTCCTTAATTTCTCCATAGAAAGGTTTTTAAGGTGTGAGAAAGAGAGGATATAACATGTACAAATTCTCTTTAGAGTGCACTCTAACATTTTCATCTTTTCTTCTTTGCATAATTCAGATTTGTGGATTCCGGTTAACTGTGTACCCAAAGGGAATTTACTCTGTCTCTATCGGTTTTGAATGCAGCAGTACAGGGTTGGATACTCTCACCATACTTTTTAATCTATACATTGAGCAAATCGTCAGAGAAGCTGGCTTACATGGAGGAGAGTGCAGCACCAAGATTAGAGGAAGTCTTATTAGCAACCTGCAGTACGCAGATGACGCAACCTTGCTTGCTGAAAGTGAGGAGGACTTGGAGGACTTGAAGCACTTGCCGATGGAGATCAAGGACTGCAGCCTTCAGTATGGATTGCTACCCAATGTAAGGAAGGCCAAAAGCCTCACCACTGGACCAATAGGGAACATCATGATAGATGGAGGAAAGGTTGATGTTGTCAAGGATTTTGCCTTGCTTGGAGGACCGGTGCTCGTGGAAGCAGCAGTCCAGAGATCAAAAGCCATATTGCATTACGTGAATCTGCTGCTGGAGACCTCTTTAGAGTATTGAAGATCAAAGATGTTACTTTGAGGACTAAGCTGCACCTGGCCAAAGCCATGGTATTCTCCATTGCATCATATGCATGTGACAGTTGGACGTTGAATAAGGAAGACCGTAGAAGAGTTGATCCATTTGGATTGTGGTGCCGGAGTAGAACACTGAAAGTACCATGGACTGCTCGAAGGACAAACCAATCTGTGTTGGAAGAAGTAAGGCCAGGAGGCTCCTTGGAGACAAGGAAAAGTAGACCTTCTTACAAACTTTGGACAGATTGTCAAGAGAGACCAGACCCTGGAGAAGGACAACAAGTTTGGTAAAATGGAGGGGCAGCGGAAGCCCTCGACAAGATGGATTGGCGCAGTGGCTGCATCAGTGAGCTCAAGCATAGGAACAATTGTGAGGATGGTGCAGGGCTGTGCTGTATTCCGTCCTGTTGTGCATAGGGTCGCTATGGGTCAGAGGTGACTCGATGGCACCTAACAACAACATTGATTTTGCATGCCCGCTGTTGATGGATCCTTGCTTGGTGTATGTCCTTATCTTGTGTAGTTACTTGTATAGGGAAACTGGGATTGATGGAAATACCCCACCCCCAAAATTAGAATGATGATTACCTGGAAATACAGAGAGAAAGGGAGGGGGGAAAGGAATCAACATCAGTGTGTGAAAGAAAAATTATTAGAAAAATGTATTGTGACGATGACTGTACAGTCCTTCTTGATTTGATTGAATCGTTGAATTGTATATTTTTACTACAGATCAAATATTTTTTAAGATGAGGAGATGGTAAATTTAACAGGAAAAAACAGATATGCATGGAGGAAAAATGATATAGTCACTGTGACTCATTTTGATTGAAGATGATCCTTTCTATCACAAAATATTAATTTTAAGAAGCTTGTCTAGAAAAGGTGAAGGATCTGAATTTGGCTCCATTTTTTTAATCCAGTTGATAGCTGCCGTGCACTCCCCTCGGTATAGTTACAGAGCTACCCCTCTTCTTACATGAATCCTTCCGTAGTAAATTCTCTTTACTACTTTCCACTTCCTGGTCATGGAAGTAATACTAAATAATGGTCGCATAGCCTTTACTATCTTCAAGGGACTGTTTGCATGTGGTCGTTCCTGTCTAGTTGATGCCAACTCATTCAGGCCCCGTAAACAACAGAACAAAACACGGCCTGCTCCCAGGGCACCCTCACAATTGTTACGATTGAGTGCATCGCTGGAAGCCACGACGTCCGTCCATCTCTTGGCGAGTCTTCCTCTTTTCCTCTGAACCTTTGCTTTGCTAAGCATGATGTCCTTTCTAGGGACTGGTCTCTCTGGATAGCATGTGTGATGCAGCCTCGCCATTCTGGCTTCAAAGGAGCCAGGCTGTGCACCATTCTGGCTGTACTTCTCTGAAACAGATTTGTGTGTTCTCCTGGCAGTCTGTGGTGCTTTCAATATTCTTTGCCAATGTCAAATTTCAAATGCATCCAATCTCTTCATTCACTATCCATACTTGTCCACACCGAACACCAACTCGCCCATTCAATCTTCATGTTAACCCATTGTAGTAGGTAGAGGATTTTATGTGAACTTGAAGATGTATGAAAGTAGAGAAGTGGAATCGAATCCAATCTGTTACTCAGGTCACAGCCTGATGATGCCTCCTTGGGGGCGCTGCCTGCTCATCATGGAGAAGAAGCTGAGCCCCTCCCCTTCTCTGCCCTTCACCTGCCCTTCACCTCTGCTTGTTGGGACTCTGCCACTGACCCTGAGAGCTGCCAGTGTTCTGCTCTGTTTCCACCAACCTTGGCTCCACACGCTGTGACCTTCCTGCATTCTGCACCATTGCATGTGACTACATGAGTCTGAGGCACTTACTTATTGGCTCGGATTGGACTTACGGACTTGAACTGGATTGGGCTAGGATGTCATCTTCATATACAATTGCTTCTTGATGTTAAAGCTCTTTCCTAAACATAGATGAGTGCCACTGGATTTGTTTCTCTAGACAACCTGGCCCAACACATATCTTCTCAGAAGAAACCGTTTGAATCCCAGAACTCCGTACATCTTCATAGATGATCAACTAGGTTCCTGATTTCCTCCAAATTTGAGAAAGTTTGAAGTTGGTCTTCTCTGTGAACTTAAAAATCTGATCGAGAAGAATTTGCTAATTTTTTTCATGGAAATCCACACAATGCAACACCTAAAGTCAGCGTCCATTGTTCAGATTCCACATAAACTTTACTGAGCACACATCTACTTATATGGACATCTTCCTGAGGACACATCTACAGGAAGAAAGTGTCAAGAATGCTATACTTTTTATTTGTGGTTGTTTGTTTACATTTGCTTTAGCATAACAACTTTTGTATCACAACTATTTAAAGATTTTCCGCAGTGTTCTCTTCTACTTTCAATCACATATAAGTGCTCTCTGTCTCAAATCAATCCTATTGACACAACAGACTCAAGTATATTTTGTTTTGGAAGGATGGCCCAAGACAGAGTGGCATTTCATTCTGTTACAAAATAGGATTGATATGAGTCAGAACCAACTCAACGAAGCTAAGTAGAACAACGGAACAGTCATATAGGCATATATGCATGAAGGCCATTAATAACTTTCCATGCACAGATTGTTACTATTGGCTATCAAGTCAGTTCTGACTCATGACAACCACGTCTGTACCGAGCAGAAATGCTCCCTAAGGTGTTAAATGCTGTGCTCCTTTGGAAACCGACCGCCAGGGGTATCTTTGGCAGTGCCTCTGGGGGGGTTCAAAGTACAAATCTTCAACTCCCAGTCCACGACTGGCCCCACCTCGGACGCCTTCCCTGAGCAGGAATGTCACAGTATTTGTTTGATCATTTTCTCCTTCATTTCTTTATTTTTTTTTATTTTAAAAGGTCTGTGGGAGGGAAATGTTCTTTGTTGTTCTCACTTTTGTTTACTTACTATTCTGAAATAAACAATTTCCTAAGAAAAACATGGGACACTATTCAATATAGACGAGTAGGCAAACACAAGGAAAACTGTGCTCACTCTGTACTAGATACTTCGTCTCTCTCAAGAAACACACGTTTAAAAAAAAAAACTTTTATTCTTTAAGAAGATATTGTGGGGTCAGGAAAAATGCAAATGCCAGCTAAACCTAGAAGCAGGATCTCTGATGTAGAAATTTGAGAATATTCACTACATATTAGTAAATAAGAACAAGGAAGCCAAGGCTTATCTTGCTTATTGGATAAGCTGGTCCTGGTGCCAGTACGCTAGTATATATAAGGCCAGAATCTGAAAGAAGATAATTTCCACATTATTGAAAGGTTAATTCTTTCTCAAGTTTCTGTTTGTATCCTTACACACCTTTGATCCAGGGAAAGAAATCCCAGTTCATGTCTCAGTGCTCATGTTTCTTCATAGATTTAGTCTTGGAAACAATAATCTGCCATCCTAGTCCAGAGAAGGGGATGAATGGAACCCTACAGAATAAGAAAGGATAGGAACAAGTAGGAAAACCAGAGGAAAGAGTGCTTTCTCTCAAGCTCTACCTCAGTCAGTTGTTTGGTGCCATTGAGTCAGTTCGACACCTCATGATCATACAGGCTGGTGTGCTTCTTCCATGTGGGCTTTGTTGCTTCTAAGCTAGATGGCCGCTTGTTTAACTTCAAGCCTTTGAGACCCCAGACACTATATCTTTTGATAGTCAGGCATCAACAGCTTTCTTCACCACTTTTGCTTATGCATCCATTTGTCTTCAGCGATCCTTGAGGTGAGCACACAATGATATGCTTTTTTGTTCTTGGATGCCTGATGATTTATCCCTTCAGCACCTCATGATCACGCAGGCTGGTGTGCTTCTTCCATGTGGGCTTTGTTGCTGTTTTTGTTGCTTGTTTACCTTCAAGCCTTTAAGACCCCAGATGGTTTATCTTTTGATAGCCAGGCACCATCAGCTTTCTTCACCACATTTGCTTATGTACCCACTATGTCTTCAGTGATTGTGTTGGGAAGGCAAGCATCATGGAATACCAGGTTAATAGGACAATGTATTCTTGCATTGAGGGAGTACGTAAATGGAGGCCCAATGTCCATCTGCTACCTTAATAATAAACCTATAAATATATGCACATAAATCTATTTCCCCATCCTCAGATATAAATATATTTACATATGTACATGCCTTTATTTAGACTTCTATAAATACCCTTTGCCTCCTAGTTCTTTCCTCTATTTCCTTTGACTTTCCTCTTATCCCACTATCAGGCTCAGACTTCATTTGTGTGTTTCAGTAATTCCTCTTGGTTACATTACCCTTGATCATGCCCTACCAGGCCTCCTATACCCTCCTCACCATCAGTTTGGAATAATTGTGTTCCCTTGTCCCTGGGTTTGATAACATCACTACCTTTGGCCCCACCTCCCCCTCTCCCCTGTCCCCCTGGAACTGTCAGTCCCGTTGTTTTCTCCTCCAGATTGTTCATCCAGCCTGTCTTATTTAGACAGACCTGAGGAGATAATCACATGCACAAAAACAAGACAGAGAAAAACCAAGCAACAATATACAACAAAACAGCAACAACAACAACGAACCAATGACAAAACACAACAAGAAAAAAAAGTTTGTAGTTAGTTCAAGGACTGTTTGTTGGCCTTTAAGAGTGTTTTCCAATGCAGTCTGTTGGGGTACCAAGCCCTAGCCCAAAGTCCACCTTTGGCATTCCCTGGGGAACTCGCTGCTCCATTCCCTTGCTGTTCTGTTGCTCCCCCTTAGTGTTTTGCCTCGGTGTGGCAGGATCAGATCAGGCGCAATTCCCACACTGTGTCTCCAGTGTTGTCCCCTGTAGGGCTATGAGTCAGTGAGGGATGTCATGTCTCATAATGGGGCCGGTCATGTGGTCCTCTCTGTGGACTGGCTGCTCTGAGCTCACGCATTTTCTTACACACTCATTATGTCTTTAGCAATAGTGTCGAGAAGATGAGCAGGACGGAATGCCAGGTTGTTAGAACAGTGTTCTTGCATTGAGGGAGGGATTGAGCAGAGGCCCAAAGTCCATCTACTTCCTCAATGTATTTCCATATAAATATATGTACATAGGCCAAAACCTCCATTTTTATGAATTAATGTATTTACATAAGTGCACACCTATGTTTATACCTGCATCCATAGCTTTGCTTCCTAGATCTTTCCTCTGTTTCCTTTAACCTTCCTCCTGTCCCACCATCATGCTCACCCTTCTGCCTTAGTAATTCCTTTCAGCTAGATTGCTGTTGTTCCAACACCACCTAAATCTCTACGTCTGCCTCACTATTGCTTTGTATTCCCTACGTGTTCCCCTGTCCAAGACATTGTTTACTCACTGCCCCTTTCCCCACCTCCTCCTCCCCTCAGGTCCTCCAGAACCATCAGTCCCATTGTCTTCTCCTCAGACTTGCTTCCCATGCCTATCTTATATTGGTAAGCAAAACAATAATAACAGAAACGAAACAAAAAATTGAATAAAAAGAGGACAAATTTTAAAAGCTAGCAAAAAAAACCACACACAAAAAAGCATACGTAATTCCAGGTCTATCCACTGATCTTTATGACTATCTCCCCACTGGTGCTGGGGGGGGGGCGTTTTCCAGGAACTGCCCCTCCTAGCCTGAAGTCTATATTTGGGGCTCCTCAGGGTTTTTGTGGTTTTTGCTCCGTTCCATTGCTGATCTATTATGTTCCCTTCTTGGTTCGCCCCACTGTGGGGGTGGTCAGACTGGACACACTCCCCGCCTTGTGTCCCCAGTATTGCCCTCTGACTCTGTGTGCTCCAGCAAAGGGACATCATGTATTGAGCTGTTGTCAGCCCTACAGTCCTCTCTGTCTTTGCATCTCCATGCAGGGATGTCATCCTGGGGGTGTGGTGTGACAGTATGGGGTCTAGTCCCTCACTCTCTCTTTTTCCTTCTTGTTTTGCTTCTGCATGGCCATGGCAGGCTGGCCCCTCTCCACAACCTAGCACATATTTCTAGGGAGGCGGGTGTCAGTTTGGCTCTGACTGGGGCCGGCCCTGTAGACCTCTCTGTTCACGAGTTGCTCCATGTGGTTACATTGCCCTCGAGGTTTGGCTAGCGTGGTGGGGTCTGCACGCACAATCCCATTTCTGTGGAGACATGCATGATACCCTCCCCCTGGGTGGATTAGTGTCAAACTTCCCCAGTGTCATTTTCTCCCTCTTTTTTTCTCTCTCTCTTTTTTCTTCCCTCCTCCCCCTCTTAACTCGTCCCTTCTTGGAGTGCCATGTACATTCTTGGGTTTGTTCTGTCTCCCACCCAATTGCCTGTCCCTCAGCCTGTAAAGTGTGGGAAACATAGCTGGTCTTCTAGACCTACTCGGCTGATTATATTTACTTCAGTGGACTCATGCTGTGCTTGTCCTTTTGTGATTGGCTAACATCACTTAGCAGAATTTCCTCCAACTCTTCCCAGGAGATGACATGCTTCATGCGATCATCAGTGCTGGTACTCCATTGTCTGTATGTGCCAGAGTTTTCTAATCCACTCATGTATAGATGGAAATTTAGGTTGTTTCCAATTCTTTGCAACTGTGAATTGTGCCACAGTAAACATTGGAGTGCAGATGACTGGTCTTGGTCTATTTCTTACCTCTTCTGGGTATATGCCTAGTAGTGGGATTGATAGATCATAAGGTAACTCAATTTCCAATTGCTTTAAATATTGCCAGATGGCTTTCCACAGTGGCTGTACAAGACCACCAACAGTGGAGGAGAGTTCCTATCTCGCCACATCCCCTCCAACATTTGATGCTCTCTGATTTCCTAATTTGGGCTATCCTCAAGGGTGTTAGGTGATATCTCATAGTTGTTTTAATTTAGATTTCTCTGATGGCTAGATGCTTTTGAGGCCCATGTCAAAGATCAGTTGTCTATATGCTGATGGTTTTATTTCTAGGTTTTCCGTTCTTTCCCACTGGTCTGAGTATCTGAGTATCTGTCAGTATTCCAGTACCATGTTGTTTTGACCACTGTGACTATGTGGTAGGTGTTAAAGTCAGGTAAGGTGAGCCCTCTGACTTTATCCTTCTTCTTGAAGAGTTCTCTGCTAATTCTGGGCTTCTTCCCTCTCCATATGAAATTGGTGGTCAATTTTTTCAGTTCTTTGAAGAAGGTTGTTGGTATTTGAATCAGGATAGCATTAAATTTATATAGTACCTTGGGTAAGATTGATGTCTTCTGATCCATGAATATGATATATTCTTCCATTTGTGGAGGTCTCTTTTGGTTACCTGTAGTAGGGTTCTGTAGTTTTCCTTGTACAAGTTTTTGTTTGTTTATTTAATACTCATATCCCTAGTTTTTTTCCCTTTATTCGGTTTGTATTGAAAGGGTACTGTCTTCTTGATATCCTCTTCTGTGGTCTGTCCAATGTATATAGCAAACCAATAGATTTCTGTTTGTAGATCTTGTATCTCACCACTCTTCTGTATTCTCTTATCACTGCCAGTACTTCTGTTGTGGAGCTTTTGGGATTTTTAATGTATAAAATCATGTTGTCTCCAAATAGGAATAGTTTCACCTTCTCCTATCCCAGACTGATACATTTAATGTCCTTCCACTGCCTTGTGTTGTTAGGTAGAACCTCCAGTACAGTGCTGAAAAGAAGAGATTAGGAGCATCCTCGTCTGGTCCCCTTTTTTCTGTGGGGTTGTTTTCTTCGTTTCTCTGTTGACTATGATGTTGGTTATTGGCTTTTCATAAATAGCTTGTATTAACTTGAGGAATTCTCCTTCCATTCCTATCTTCTTGAGTGTCTTAATTAGGAGTGGGTTCTGGATGTTGTCAAATGCTTTTTCTGGGTCTATCGATATTGTCATGTGATTGTTATTCTTTTTTCTTATCAATGTGGTGAATAATATTGAAGAATTTTCTAATGTTAAACCATCCCTGCATCCCTGGAATGAATCACACCTGATCATGATGGATGATATGTCTTATATACTTTTGTATTCTATTGGCCAATACTTTGTAAGGATTTTTGTATCTATGTTAATTAGAGATATTAGTTTGTAGTTCTCTATTCCTGTGGGATCCTTGCTCTGTTTGGGTATCAAAGTTATACTGGCTTTGTAGAATGAGTTTCCCCTCTTTTTCTTTGCTCTGGAATAATTTGTGGAGGATTGGTGTCAGCTCTTTCCTGAATGCTTGGTAGAATTCTGTGAAACTGTATAGTCTGGGAGCTTTTTCCCTTAGTAATTTTTCTTTTGTTATGGGTCTGTTGAGGTTCTTAATCTCTATCTGGGATAATCTAGGGAAGGATTGTTTTTCCAGGTATTTATCCATGTCTTCCAGGTTGTTGAATTCATTAGAATACCAACTTTCATAGTACTTTGGTTTATCCTTTTGATCTCATTGGCATCTGTTGTGATTTCCCCAGTTTCATTCCTCATCCTGGCTATTGATGTTTGCTCCTTCCTTTCCTTGGTTAGGTTTCTAGTGGATTATCGATTCTGTGAATCCTTTCAAAGAACCCACTTTTTGCTGCTTTGATTTTTTTCATTGTTCTCTTGTCTTTCCACCCTGATTTTTATTATTTCTTTTCTTTTGCTATTGGAGAGGTTGTTCTGTTGACTCTGTTCTAGTTGCTGGAGGTTTTGTGATAGCACATCAGTCATAAGTCTCTCTTCATTTTTCATATATGCATTAATCACTATCAAGCATCCTCTGATAACTGCTTTTGCTCTATCCCATAGGTTTTGGTATGCTGTATTGTCATTCTCATTAGTTTCTAGAAACTTCCTCATTTCCTCTCCAATCTGTTCCAGAACCTATTTGTGTTGCAGAAGATCATTAGTGTTTCTCCAGTTGTTTGCTCTTGTTTTCCTGGTTGTCCTTTTGTTGGTCTCCAGCTTTACGGCATGGTGGTCTGAAAGGGATGTGTTTGAATTTACTCAGGCTTGATTTGTGTTCCAGCATGTGCTCTATTTTAAAAAATGAGACATGCGCACTTGAAAATAATGTGATTGTCCAGTCACCTAATTGTAGTGTTTAGCTCTGTAGCCTTCTTGCTGAGCTTCTTTCCCATTGATCTCTCTTTCTCTGATAGCGATGTATAAAAGTCACCTATGATAATTTTGAGTCTGTGATTTCTTTTTTTTCTTTTGAATAGTTTGACGAATTTTGCAGGTTTCTCGTTAAGCATGTATATATTTCTTATGTTTACTGGTTCCT
This sequence comes from Tenrec ecaudatus, assembly GCF_050624435.1. Classification (NCBI taxonomy): domain Eukaryota; kingdom Metazoa; phylum Chordata; class Mammalia; order Afrosoricida; family Tenrecidae; genus Tenrec; species Tenrec ecaudatus. Next base: position 153,398,210 of record NC_134532.1, read on the forward strand.
TGTCTACTGATCCTTTGAGCATTATATAGTGCTGCTCCTAGTCTCTTGTTATGGTTTTCACCTTGAGGTCAATTTTGGCGGAGATTAGAATTACAACCCCTGATGTCTTTAAATTGCTGTATACCTGGTATATTTTCCACCGGTCTTTTATTCTTACTCTGTTTTTGTCTGCAAGCTTATAAGATGTGTCACTTGTAGGCAACAGATTGATGAGTTATGTTTTCTGAGCCAGTTGGTTAACCTTTGTCTTGAGTTCAGGCTGTTGACATTCCGAATTATTACCACCATCTGTGGATTCATTTCTGTCATCTCATAATTTCGTGTTGGGTGTTTTCCTATCTCCCTTCACATCAGTGTGTTTATGTAGGGGCTTCATTCTTGCCTTCTTTTCCCTCTGAGGCAATGTTATCTTGATAATGATTTTCGGCAGATTGACTTCTGGGTAGAGTTGAGCTATATGGTGGTCTCCTGCTTGTGTTTGGTGGTTGTTGGTCTTCTGACCACAGTGAGTTGACAAGGATTTTCTGAAGGGTTGGGTGTCTTATAGCGTATTGTTGTCCGGTAAGACTCTTACCTCACCAACTATCTTAATAGATAATTTATCAGGGTAGAGGATTCTCGGGCTGGCATTTTTTTCTTTCAGTTTTTGGAAGATGTTTCGCAACTTTATCCTCCCTTTCATGGTATCTTCTGATAGGTCTGAGCAAATTTTTTCTTTTTCCTCAAAGTTGGATAATTTGACTATTATATTCCTTGGTGAATTCTCCCTGGGGTTTAGTCTAATTGGTGTCCTTCAGGAATGTCTGATTCTTATTCACTAAGAGGGGAAGTTTGTTTCCAGGAAGTCCCTCACTAATTTAGCTGTAGCTTCTTCAGTTTGCCTTGATCTGGAAGACTGATTATTCAAGTATTGTTTCTCTTCATAACATCTATAACTTATCTCAGGTTTTCTTCTGCCGCTTTAATTATTTTGTTTAACTGTCTTTCCTGTTTGTTGAAGTCTGTCTAATTGTCCTCGAGGTCACTGGTATGAATCTCTGCCTCTTCTAAAGAAGTCTGTTGGTGAGATCCGTGATCTTGTGTTTTGCTTCAGTCACCTCATCCATTAGTTCGTGCATTTCCCTTTGATGGGTGTACTTCATCCCTCTATCATTATGTCCTTATTCTGCATTGCTTCCCTCATATCCTGTAGTACTCCAACCAGCATTCTGAAGATTTCTTTTTGTTGCAGATCAATGTCTGTTTCTTCTATGATTATCATTAGGTTTAGGATTTCTTTCCCTGTGGCATTGTTTTTCTTGTTTTCTCATTGAGGGTGTTGAGGTATGTTGCTGTCTGTGTGTTTTGGAAGAACTGGGTGCCATGTTCCCAGGAGACTGAGGTGCCCTGAGCGCTTTTTCTGTATGACTGGTAAAAGTGGATTCGGGGACCTCCTGTGGCTTACTATGTGGTGTGTCGGGCTGCTGTGTAGGCAAAGTGTCGAGGCTACTCAGTGACCAGAGTTAGCGTGGGGCCTTAGAGGGTGTGTTGAGGCCAGTGACTGTATGTATGCCACTGGGCCGGGCTGGGATGGGCATGGGTCTGGTGTGGACTGTTGGACCACAATTTGCAGCTTGATACAGTTGATGGATGATTTGTTATAAGAGCTGTAAGAGCCCACAATAAAATGATCTTTAAAAATAATAATAAATAAATAAACTCTCTATGGAGCCTAAAACTGGTATAGCCAGTTTTTGGCTTTGGTTGTGGCTTTTAGCCCTTGGCTTTTCCTACTCTGTTATGTCAAAATCCTAGGCTGTGCTCTGGGGATCAACAGTCTGCCTGTATCTTTATGCTAATATTATGCTAATAAACTAGAAGCAGGTTTCTGGTGGCTTATATTCAAAGTCACTAAAAGGAACCCAGCCTGGAATTTGTAAGCGTTTTTTTTTTTCTTTTAATTCTTGTCGTATGCCTGGTATCAGAGTTTGTGCTGTCCCCCAGGTAAGGAGGACAAGATTAATTAAGTAGTTTGGGGGCCAAATGGATCTGAATTCTCCCCTAGATGCACTCCTGTGTCACTCTTGGCTCTCCTACACAGCTATGTCAAGGATAAATATCCCAGGGGATCTTCCATTGCTGAAAATTAGTGCTGGGGAGGGAGAATGCAAGACCAGGGTGAACAGCAGTGAGGGGAACTCTGGTGTGAGATCTGTGGCTAGTCCTCAGAGGTTCTCCACGAGCCTAGGATTATGAACACCTTCAGACAGAAGTATGGGAAAATTACTGCACACTGAGCATCTCATATCTTGGGTAGAAGAAGGGGTGGTGGATGCTATCTACTGGATCTGGTGAGGGATTAGCAGAGCCTGTGGGAAGACATGGTAAACTAGAGCATTTCAGTGAGTTCTAGAATCTCTCTGGGGGCGAAAATCGCAAGGGGAGTTCTGAACCAGACCCTAGTACAGTGAATCTATTTGTAGCACCCAGCCTCCCAATATTGGCCTCCTTACCTCTTAATTTCCTGATCTACCAACAGGACCACCAGGCATGTAATTCTACCTGGATGCCAACTTGACTCCTCCTAGATGGTACAACTCTTCTGTGTCTCCTAAACCCAGTGATGAGTTCTGTAGGTGTAATGGTCATCAGTTGTATTCCTGACTGCAAAACCACCAGCCACTCCCCAGAAATATGGGCTCTCTTCTCCAAGAAAGACATCTTGTTGGTAAAGTAGAAGGTCAATGAAAAAGAGGAACACCCTCAGGGAGATGGATGGACACTGGCTTAACAATGAGTTCAAACCTAGCATCAATTGTAAGGATGTGCAAGGCTGAGTAGTATTTCACTCTGTTGAGGTCACTGAGTTGGGAACAACTCGAGGACACCTAACCACCACTACCATTTGTCAACTACTTCCTAATCTACATGGAAACTTTTTGTAAAAACTAAAACCAAGCCCATGGCTGTTGAGTCCAATCATAGCACTCTAACTGAACAGAGTAGAACTGACCCATGGGGTTTCCAAGATTGTAATCTTTACAGAAGAAACCACCTCATCTTTCTCCCACAGAGTGGCTGGGAAGTTCCAACTGCTGACTTTTGCTGAGCAGCTAAGCAATGAGCCACTGCATCCCCAGGGTTCCTGAATCTTGTATAATAGGCTAACATAGAATAAAAGGTATCCTTAATTTACTGTTGTGAAAGCAGAGGCTCAGGAATTTCAAGTGCCTGCCTTAGGCATCAAGAGTTGCCCAAAGTTATGGGGCCAGGGTTCTGGATCTCATTTTGCCCCTGCTGTTTCTACTATACTATGTTTTCTTACTATACCCAAGGACATACAAGAAGAAGGTTGAGAATACTTGTCCCCTGGTTTGGGCCTCTAGATACTCTCCTCCTTTATTTTCAACCTGTCAGCACACAAAACCAGGTCAATCTTCTAAAAGCACTGTTTTGATGAAATGTCACTGAGAGTTGGCATTAACTTAATAGCAGTGAGTTTCATTTTTGGTTTGGGTCTGCTTCCCAACATCCATCCACTCCTCAAAATAATCCAATTGTTCTTAGTCGCCTCTTCAATGAAATTCAAGTTATTTGGCCTTGAAATAGTGGCCTTCACTGGGCTGCAGCCATGCAATCCCATATACAGTTTGAGGCTAAACTCAGGCTTTGCAGCATTTCCTAAAGATACTTTATGTTTTCTGGGCCTTTCTCCCTTGCTTATTTCATAAAATTCATTATACTTTTGATGAAATATTACCCCTTTTATTTCCTTGTGTTTGTCACTTCAGTAAATAAACATCACATAGAGAAAAAGTGCCAAACAACCAGAGGATGAAACACCATCATTCGTTTCAGCTTTTTCTAACTCCAAATTTCCATGAAATATTATGAGCTAATTATCCAATTCCTGAAAGTGTTCAAAAAGTTTTTAAAAAGTGTCAAATTCAATTGCCACATACAGTTTTATTGTTTTTTCAGGTATTATTTAATTTTTTTTTTCTTTCCTTAAAATTAACATTTTTTAATTTAATCATTTTATTGGGGGCTCTTTCAACACTTATCACAATCCATACTTACATCCACTATGTCAAGCACATTTGTACATTTATTGCCATCATCATTCTCAAAACATTAGCTTTCTACTTGAACCCTTAGTATCAGCTCCTCATGTTTTTTTTCCTTAATATTTTAAAACTTTGTTACAACATCATCTAGTTTTGTGTGCCTCTTTCATTGCTCTTATTGAAGTATTAACTGTATGAAATAATGAGCTACCTTTTCAACATAACTTTTTTAATTTAAATAATTTTATTGGGGGCTCGCACAACTCTTATCACAATCCATATATATATACATGGTGTCAAGCACATTTGTATATTTGTTGCCCTCATCATTCTCAAAACATTTGCTTTCCACTTGGGCCCTTAGTATCAGCTCCTTATTTTTTCCTTCCCTTCCTGTTCCCCCTCCCTCATAAAGATTTGATAATTTATAAATTATTATTATTTAATCATATTTTACACTGGTCGGCATCTCCCTTCACCCAATTTTCTGTTGTCCATCCCCCAGGGAGGAGGTCACATGTAGATCCTTGTAATTGTTCCCCGTTTCCCCACTCTCCCTCCACCCTCCGGGTATCACCACTCTCACCACTGGTCCTGAGGGGATCATCTGTCCTGGATTCCCTGTGTTTCCAGATCCTATCTGTACCAGTGTACATCCTCTGGTCTAGCCAGGTTTATAAGGTATCATTGGGATCATGATAGTAGGCGGGGAGTAAGCATTAAAGAACTAGAGGAAAGTTGCACGTTTCATCGATGCTACACGGCACCCTTACTGACTCGTCTCCTCCCTGAGACCCCTCTGCAAAGGGATGTTCAGTTGCCTACAGATGGGTGTTGGGTCCCCAACCCACACTCCTACTCATTCACAATTATATGCTTTTTGGTTCTTTAATGCTTGATACCTCATCGACACATAGTGATCACACAGACAGTTGTGCTTATTCCATGTGGGCTTTGTTGCTTCTCAGCTAGATGGCCGCTTGTTTACCTTCAAGCCTTTAAGACCCCAGATGCTATATCTTTTGATAGCCTGAGCACCATCGGCTTTCTTCCCCACACTTACTTTTGCACCCACTGTGTCTTCAGCGATCGTGTTGGGAAGGTGAGCATCATGGAATGTCACTTTAATAGAACAAAGTTTTCTTGTATTAAGGGAGTACTTGAGTGGAAGCCCAATGTCCATCTGCTACCTTAATAACAAACCTATAAATACATGGACATAGATCTCTCTCCCATCATCTCATATAAATATATTTGCATATGCACAGGCCTGTATTTAGACCTCTATAAATGCCCTTTGCCCCCTACTTCTTTCCTGTGTTTCCTTTTCCTTTCCTCTTGTCCCACTATCATATTCAGCCTTCATTTGGGTTTCAGTAATTCTTCTCTGTTACATTGCCCTTGAACACTCCTTTCCAGGCCTCCCACACCCTCCTTGACAAGGGAAATAACTCGTTGTTCCCTTGTCCCTGGGATTGTTAACACTACTTCCTTTCTGCCACCTCCTCCTCTCCCATATCCCATATCTGTTGGTCCCATTGTTTTCTCCTCCAGATTGTTCATCCAGCCTATCTCATTTAGACAGACCTGAGGAGATAATAGCATGTACAAAAACAAAACAGATAAAAAGGCAACAAAAGAAAACAAAACAACAACAACAACAAAAAGCCAATGATAAAACATCAACAACAACAAAAGAAAAGCTTATATGAAGTTAATTAAAGGACTGTTTGTTGTTTTTAGGGGTGTTTTCTGGTCGAGTCTGATGGGCTGCCAAGCCCTGACCCCAAAATCTATTTTTGGTATTTCCTGGGGACTTTGTCACTCTGTTCCCCTTGTTGTTCTGTTGCAACACCCTTAGTGTTTTGCCTTGGTGTGGTAGGATCAGATCAGGCACAATTCCCACACTGTGTCTCCAATGTTGTCCCCTGTAGGGCTATAGGTCAGTGAGGGATGTCATATCTCATAGTGGGGCGGGCTATATGGTCCTCTCTGTGCATTGACTGCTCTCAGTGGAAATATTGTCCTCAAGGCTCGGTGGGCCAGGATGTGCTCCACTCTCTTCCTCCCTCTTCTTGCTCCCATGTGCTCTGATCAGACATGTCCCTCTCCCTGAGCTGCAGTTTTAGTGCTGTCCTCTGAGATGAATTCTTTTGGGGGTAGGGACAGGTGTCCATGTAGTTAAGATTGGGGCCAGCCCCTCAGACCTCTCTACTGGTTCCCTGCTCCATGCCAGTATGTTGCATTCACATCTTGGAGTACCAGGTTGAAGTCTGGGAGGGATAATATTTTCATGACTCAAGCCATGAGGTCTTAAATCTTGTCATATGCATGTCAAGACTTCAGAAGTGATGCATTTTATTACAGTGTTGTCAAAGAATATTGAAGATTGCATATCCCACAGACTTCCAAAAGAACACATCTGTCTTGGAGGAAACAATCAGGACGCACTTAAAAGAAAGGGCCACAGACTTGTGAGGACATGTTATCAAGAAAGGCCAGTCCTGGAAAAGAACATCATGAGTGGCAAAAGGGCCAGTGAAATGGAGGCTATGGACAGGCAAGCTGAACTGACACAGTGTTGACAGCTCAAAGATAATAGCTGTGAGGTAAGGATGGAGCAGGATGGGGCAGTGTGTCATTTATAACCATGAGTCAGAACCCACGTAAGGCACCTAATAACAACATAGCATGCTGCTTCACCCAAGCCAGCGCTTCTCCCCTACTGGTATTGCAGCAATACTGAGATAAGGCAATTATCTTAGTACATCAATGATGGAATGCCATAAAGCTACCCTGAGACACTCATGAAGAAAGAAACAGGACTATGCCTGATAGTTTGATGCTCGAGAGAGAAGTAGAAATATTAGTTCACAGAACTTAACAACACATTCGACTATCTTGTACAAGAGGGCTTCCCAAAGTTCATGAAAACAAGAATCAAAAGGTAATGGAATTTTTCCATTAGCTTTTTGAAGTCCACTCATATGACTGCATGAGATACACTGTCTGAGGAGCACCCAACAAAGTGGTGCTGCTACTTTTTATTAAATTAGAAAACCTTCCCCCCCCAGAAGAATTTATTTCAGAGAACAGCACTGAAGCTGCAGCTCAGGGAGAGGGACATGTCTGATCAGAGCACACGGGAGCAAATGAAGAGGGAGGAGGAGAGAGTGGAGCACATCCTGGCCCACCAAGCTTGGTGACGAGATTCCTGCTCAGAGGAGCCAATCCACAAAGAAGACCATATGGCTGGCCCCACTATGAGACACGACATCCCTCACTGACCCATAACTCTACAGGGGACAACACTGGAGACACGTTGTGGGAATTGCTCTAGATCTGATCTTACCACATTGAGGCAAAATACTAAGGGCGTGCAACAGAACAGCAAGGGGAACAGAGCAACGAAGTCCCCAGGGAATACCAAAAATAAACTTTGCGGGCCAGGGCTTGGCACCTCATCAGATTTGACCAGAAAATACCCCTAAAGGAAAACAAACAGTCCTTGAACTAACTATAAATTTTTCTTTGTTGTTGTTGTTGTGTTGTGGGGTTTTTTTGTCATTGGCTTTTTGTTGTGTTGTTTTGTTTTCTTTTGTTGCTTGGTTTTGCTCTGTCTTCTTTTGTGCATGTTATCTCCACAGGTCTGTCAAAATAAAATAGACTGGATGAATAATCTGGAGGAGAAAACAACAGGACCGACAGTTCCAGGGTGGGGCGAGGGGGGGGGGAAGACATGGGCAGGAGAAGGTAGGGGAAAGGAAGTGCTGTTAACAAACCTAGGGACAAGTGATGCAAATCTGTGGTGAGGAGGGTATAGGAGGTCTGGTAGGGCGTGATCAAGGGTAATGTAACTAAGCGGAATTACTGAAACCCAAATGAAGGCTGAGCATGATAGTGAGACAAGAGGAAAGTCAAAGGAAATAGAGGAAAGACCTAGGAGGCAAAGGGCATTTATAGAAGTCTAAATTAAAGGCATATACATATGCAAATATATTTATATATGAGGATGGGGAAATAGATTTATGTGCATACATTTATAGGTTTAGTATTAAGGTAGCAGATGGACACTGGGCCTCCATTCAAGTACTCCCTCAATGCAAGAATACTTTGTTCTTATTGGCATTCATGATGCTCACGTTTCAGACACAATAACAGAAGACAAAGTGGGTGCAAAAGCAAATGTGGTGAAGAAAGCTGATGGTGCCCGGCTAACAAAATATATAGCATCTTAGGTCTTAAAGGCTTGAAGGTAAACAAGTGGCCATCTAGCTTAGAAGCAACAAGACCCACATGGAAGAAGCACACCAGCCTGTGTGATGATGAGGTGTCAAAGGGTTCAGTTATCAGGCATCCAAGAACAAAAGATCATATCATTGTGTGCTCACCTCTCTGATACGATGGCTGAAGACAAATGGGTGCATAAGCAAAAGTGGCGAAGAAAGCTGATAGTGCCCGGCTATCAAAAGTTATAGTGTCTGGGGTTCTTAAAGGCCTGAAGGTAAACAAGTGGTCATCTAGCTCAGAAGAAACAAAGCCCACATGGAAGAAGCATTCCAGCCTGTGTGATCATGAGGTGTTGAGGGGATGAGGTATCAGGTATCAAAGAACAAAAAAATCATATCATGAATGAGGAGGAGTGAGGAGTGGAGACCCAAAGCCAATCTGGAGGCAACTGGACATACTCTTACGGATGGGTGGCAGGGATGAGAGGAGCCAGTCAGGATGCAGTGTAGCAATGATGAAACATACACCTTTCCTCTACTTCCTAAATGATTCTGCCACCCACCCACCCCACCCCCCACTACCATGATCCCAATTCTACCTTAAAAATTCTGGCTAGACCAGAGGATGTACACTGGTACAGATAAGAACTGGAAACACAGGGAATCCAGGGTGGATGATCCCTTGAGGACCAGTGGTGAGAGTGGTGAAACTGGGAGGGCAGAGGGAGGGTTGGACAGAAAGGGGGAACCAATTACAGGGATCTACGTATAATTTCCTCCCGGGGGGGTGGACAACAGAAAAGTGGGTGAAGGGAGACATCAGACAGTGTAAGATATGACAAAATAATAATTTATAAATTATCAAGGGTTCACGAGGGAGGGAGAAGTGGGGAAGGAGGGGGAAAATGAGGTGCTGATGCCAGGGGCTTAGGTGGAGAGCAAATGTTTTGAGAATGATGAGGGCAATGAATGTACAAATGTGCTTTATACAATCGATGTATGTATGGATTGTTATAAGAGTTGTATGAGCCTCTAATAAGATGATTCTTTGAAATTAATTTTTAAAAAGAAAAGAAAAGGCCAGCAATAATATTTAAAAGTCAGAGAAGAAATATGTCATGAACCAAATAAGAAATACTTGAGACTAGAACAAATTCAGGTTAGGTCAAGAGGGAGGTAACTGACCGATGATCATATTCTACCATGATTCGCTCCACCATGATCAGGTTTACAGTTATCTCTGTCCGTGGGAAAAGCTGTCCCAGTAGCTCCCCTGTAACTTGAGGGGACCTGCCACAGGCCCACTCTGACTACACACTCGCAGGCCCTTCCCTAGACACTTCTCGTATCTCCTGAGGGTGCTTTCCAAAAAGATCCAGTCAAAACAAGGCCTATCGAGGGGACTTGCTGAGGCAGCTCAGAAGGTATGGAGATTGCGACTTGGCATTCCAAAGGAATATCTTGATAAACTTTCTGGAAGAACACAGGATAACCACTGGGGCTTATCACAAAGAAGTTTGAAGAAAATGGAAACCTACATGGATAAGCAAAAGTCCAGGAAAGTTGTACTGAGGCATTTTTTTTCCATCCTGACGAGGCACCTGCTTATTTTGCGACCAGAGGTTTTGTGGGGAAACTACCTGCTCACCCCACAGTCTTAACCTTCCCCTTTACATGTCTCTCATTCCCAAAACTCCAGAACATTTCAAAGGAGTTCGACTTGAGTCCCTCGAGGATGCCCACGAGGTCATTTGACGTGTTATGAACCAGAGCACAGAATCCTTTGGGAACAGGACGGGGAGAGAAGCACCGTCTTAAGAAATACATGGACCTAGATGGAAACAATAGTTTCACGATTTGATATTTTGTTTAGTAAACATTTCTATCATTTTATGGACTGCCAAATGAACCAACAAATCCGTCTTTGGAAGAAATACAGCCAGAATGCTCCTTAGAAACAAGGATGGTGAGACTGAGACTCACGCACCTATTTGGGACATGTTATTTGGAGAGTCCAGTCCCTGCAAAGGGACATGATGCTTGCTAAAGCAACGGGGCATTGAAAAAGAGGAAGACGTTCCACAAGATGGACTGACACAGCAGCTGCAGCAGTGGACTCAAGCGAGCACAATAGTGAGGACGGGGCAGAACCGGGCAGTGTTGGGTTTGTTGTGAATGGGGCCTCTGGGTCAGACCATTCTCTCTGAGAATAGACTCAATGGCATGTGATTTTGTAGAGTTTTGTTGTTTGTTTGGTTTGGTTTGGTTTTTGTTTTATACTTACCCTCATAGGCATATTCAAGTATTTCATACCAAGGTTACAGTTTTATTTTCTACCTTCTGTAATTAAGGAATCCATGGTTGATTAACTGCTCCCTTTCTACCATGAGCAAAACAGAGTACTAAATCCCAAGTCGAGTGCCCTGTCACTTGAACGATGCACTAAAGATACAGTTCTTTTGCCTGCTCATGTGAGGTTAAAACAAAGGACAATTATAGGTTTACACATCAGCATATGTTTTAGCAGCAGTAACTTAGTGGAGTGTGAAGCAGTTCTGGCTGACAATTTCAATTCATGGTAACCCCAAGTGTGGGCATAGGGCTGCTACAGGGGGTCTGCACGCTTTGGGAAAAGATCACCCACCCTTTCTTCCCAGTCACTTCTGGGTGGGTTCACATCATCAGTCTCTCAGTTAGCTGCTAATAAAACATTGACTTTATACGGCAATTATCTTACAATGTGAGGTATTTGATGGCCTGTCTATTCCTACGGTCAAATAATGCAGCAGATCAATCTGGCCTGAATCCCCCCAACTCCAATTTGTGTTAACAATCACTCTCTGAAATTGTACCTCCCTTCCCCCTGAACTGTTCTGACTTTTCGCCCCAAGTCTTTGTGGAAAATGGAATCACTGACCCGGTGCTATCCAGTCCATTCCCACTCACAGCGAAGGCTGCGGAAGGCTTCGGAAACGGAATCTTTACAGGAGCAGATGGCCCCCTGTCTTCCATCATGCGGTGTCAATAGCAAGAAAAGTCGCAGTAGTTTTGAAAAACAAATGTAATTAAAATATCAATTGATGTGTCCCCTAGATGTTGGCCTTACAGAAGGACATGCTTGATGTTCTGTTCAGCGCCTCTCAATATTTTGACAGCCATGGGCCCAAACTTCAGGAGAAAGCTGAGGTTTTCTACTCCTGCAGAGGCACAGTCTTAGACACTCACAGGGCCTGTTCTACCCCATTGCTATGAGTCAGCATCAACTGGATGGCAGTGAGTTTGGAGGTGTCTGGAGTTCCAACCTTTCCTTCAGAGTAATAATCTCTAACTAATCCACTTTCCCCTGCGTTCCACATTCATTACTGATTCACACCCCACTCTGATAAAGTAGGACTTCGTCTAAAAGATAGGAACAATGAATGGTAAGAGATTAGGGTAAGGGCAGCTAGTGTATTGCATCATGTTGAATTGTCTGATTAACCTTGAGGTTGTCCGATTAGCATACCTGAGCCAGTGGTATGGAATCAAATGTAACCATTCTTTTTCTTATAGAGCAGTTGGTCTCAAACTTCCTAATGCAGTTCCTCATGTTGTGACCCCCAACCATAAAGTGATTTTCGCTGCTACTTCATAACTGTAATTTTGCTACTGTTATGAATTGTCATGTAAATATCTGATATGTAGGATATATTTCATTGTTACCAATTAAACATAATTAAAGCATAGTGATAAATCACAAAAGCAATATGTAACTATAAAATGAAATATTTATTTCTTATGACAAATAAATATTTCTAATGACAAAAAAATAAATTTTGTCTTGAAGTATGGTGTAGCTTGGGTAATGGGTCTTCGTAGGTGGGTGTATCTGCATGTGGTGACCCGTCTGGAGGGGGCTAGAGAAGCGGTGTCTCAGAAGTAAGTGTTTTCCGATGGTCGTAGGCGACCCCTGTGAAAGGGTTGTTCGACCCCCAAAGGGGTCGCGACCCACAGGTTGAGAACCGCTGCTAGAGAGGGACCTGCCTTTAAAATTACATTTGAGTATAACCTAGAGAGCATTAAATTTGGAGTCTGGCCATTCTGGAGTTGAGGCTTCACCCTATTCACACTCTAAGGTGTATCTACAACAACGATGGCGACGCCCGTGGCGTTTGCTGTGCTGGGGGTGGGAGCAGGGGTGTCGCTAGAAGTTCAGACAAAGAAAAGACAAAATCACACCGCCAAAATAATAAAAATTAAGTTTTAGTCCATCAGATACTGTGGTACTTACACAATTTTATGTCAATTTGAAGAAACATAAAATATAGCAGTGGTATTCAACCTGTCAATTAGGTCACAGCCTGATAGCGCTTCCTTATGGGCCTGGCCTTCCCAGAAGGAGGGCCTGGGAAGCTCCTCTCTCCGCCTTCACCGCCTGCTTACTGACCCCGGGGGCCCTGGGATGTTTTCACTGATCTTGGATCCCTTCGACTTTGCACCAAGCAGCCTGTGATCTTCCTGCATGCTGCATCGTTGCATGTGGCTACAGGAGCTTGAAGAGGAACTTGTGAAATAGTATCAGGCTTACGGACTTCAGTTGGACTGGGCTGGGATGTTTTCTTTTTATATAATTACTTCTTAAAATAAAGCTCCTTCTTATACATATATGAGTGTCACTGGACTTGTTTCTCTAGTCAACCTGGCCTAGCAAAGATACATTGAACATTTCCATTTTATATTCTATTTTGAATTGAGCAGGCAAGATAGTATTTCTTCAATCAGATGTTGTTTGGATTACGACCAATGTTTGGTATGGAACTAAGCAAAAGTGGTGTTGGGGTTACATATCAGGCTGCTAACCACAAAGTCAGCAACTTGAAACCAAGAAGCACTCGGTGGGAGAAAGACGAGGCTCTCTACCCCTACAGAGCTCCAGTCTGAGAATCCCACAAGGGCAGTTCTAGCCTTGTTCTGAGTCACAGTCAACTCAATGACCATGAGGGTCTTGATTAAATTCATCTCCTGTTTATTATGGTATTGCAAATTTCACTTTGATCTTATACCCCACTGGAAGATTGAGTGGCTGTGTGCTCCGGATTATAGGAGTAAGGAACAGACCCTTCTACGTTTTCGTAAACTCTAAGAACAGAACGAAATATTCCCTCCCATTGTATCATAATGTACCACACAGTATTAGGTTTATATTTTTCTCTTATCTCCTAGCCATTCCCCAGCAATGTTTTGTAGCATACATTCATTGAAAAATGTCCATTATTTATATGCCATGCATTGGGGTAAGACCAGCTAACAAGACATGACACATTCCTTCTCCTCACGGAGCTTACTGTAGAGTTCCTATGGAAGACAAATGTTAAATAAATATCCAAGTAGGCAATTCATAAATTACAAATACAGGAGAAGGAGCAGTCATCTTTGAAAGAGATTAAATGGAGACCTGCCTGGTGAGCCATCACCTCAGTGTCTAATGGTGTGGCAACTGGAACGGGCTTCCCTATCTCACATTCTCTGCCACTGATCTCACCCCCTCTGTAAAACACAACAATGGGATAGGAGGGATGATGCTTGGGTGGAGCAGTGAATGTTCTGGTAGCATGTGCTAATGCAAGAATCGGATTGCCACATGACACTTTTCTCACTCCATACCACTGTACTTGCCTTTAGGGAGATCACACAAATTGTTGGTTTAAGGCACAGTATTCGCTTTGTGGAGAAGAGCTCAGACTGCTGTCTATCAAAACCCGTGGGTCATTCCTGGTTTCAGCTTCCTGTAGAAGGGAGAGGCAAGTGGGAACACTGGAAGTTTCTTGTCTTTCTGACCCTCAGAGAAAACTCCCCCTCTGCCCGAATCCATATCACTCCTTTCTTTGTGAACTGCAAGCCTTCCTCAGAGCTTTGAGTTGCTCTGAGAGGAAGCACTGATGATTCAAGTCCCTGCTGAGCCAAGCAAAGACCTTCCTGCGGAGTCCCAGCCCACACCGCATCATCTACTCTGGAAAGGAACGCAGTGCGTGCTGAAAAACAAAAATTAGCACAAAGTAAGGTAGACCCACATCAAGCACTGAACATGACATTTAGCAAAGCTTGGCATGTTTAATGACTAGTTTTGTGTCCTAAAATAAGAACCAGCGTAAAACAATAAAGAACATACTGAATTTCTTCAAATTAGAGATCATCAACATGATGAACTGAGAGTCCTGGTGGAAACCAGCAACTGTCGAACAAAACTACAGAAGCTTCCTACCCTTGATCAATGTTACCTTCCTTCTCTGAGACTCAGTTTCCACAGAGAAAAAGGAAACAAGGTCGTCAGATGGTGCTGAAAAGTGTCTGAATTAAAGAGATATAAAGTACTGAAAGGCTCTGAGACAAAGTAACTCTTCAGTCTGCTTTGGCCATTCCTAAGGATGGGCTCTAAATCGCAAAATCCACATCCTTTGTTTGGAAACACTAAGACTACAGACACATCAAACCAAATGCACTGGAAACTGTACTCAGAGTTTCGGATTGGCTGACTGAATTATCGTTTAAAATACAAAAATGCATATGTTGTTATAATGAAAATAAGACTAATCAAAGCAACAATTCTGACCCAGCAATTCTATTTCCCAAACACGTGCTTTGGAAATATGTAACAAAACTAGATGTACATATAAAGAGGACTCTGGTTCATCGCTGGAGGTTGGGAATAAGAAAATTGAAAACTAGCTGAGAATTGGTTAAATCCTGAAAAATATATTCTTTCATCTATACATTAAAAACATTTGTTATGAGCAAAAGGTAAGTTCCAGAAGAGAATGGACAACACAGTGACATTTCTAATACATGGCTATAGCTAGATAATACATAGCACACATGCACACATAGCTTTATATTTCCTTTTATAAAATAGTATACGTTTCTGTTGTGCTTCTTTCGTTGCTACTTTATTTGTAATAAACCACGCACGAGGCTGGGAAACCCACCCAGGTGCGTCACGGGTTACCTGGCTGGGCCTATGAGGTCTTGCGGGCGAAAATAAGAAGCCTGCCCCTAGCACTTTGTTCTCTAACTCACATGCAATCCCCTTTGGGTACTTGAAATCTGAAAGGCACACAGAGCTAGCTCATCTCCCGTTGGCCCACCCACACTTTACCCATCCTCTCCCTCGACCATGACCCAGAACATGAACAGGTGGGTGGCATAGAGCAATGGAGTTTCAGTAGAATGTTTCAAAATGGGTCTGATGAGGAATCAAACTCAATATTATTGGCGGGGGGGGGGTTGCCTGTCAACACCACCAAATCCCCTCCTCACCACCAGCTGTTCCTTTGCCAGGGTACTGCTCCACGCTAAGAGACTTGCGGGTTTGATGTGTGGAAGCAAGGTACTTTGTTATTCGGATCCGTTTTCAAGGAAGTGGCTGGAAAAAGGTCACCATGGAAACCATTTCTTGGATTTAGGTGTATTTTAAACTTCAATTCGGATTTGAAATCTGTAACTCGCCTTTGAGAAACCTCCCAGCTCCTCTCAGAAAGCTTGGGTTAAGGGGGAGCAGGGAATACGTAGTGTTGATTAATCTGTTTATTTAGCTAATAAAACTCAACTGTTTTTTTAGACACTGTGCTTGGTTTCTTTGGCAGGGTAAGCAGAAAATTGGTTTCATTGTGTTTAGACATGCCCTTTCCTTCAGGTCACAGTTGGTTCGTAAATCTTTTTATCACATCTAATATCCATGCGAATTATATGTGGCTACATGTTAAAATTATTCGTTCCTTTAAAAAAAGAAAAAGAATAGGAAAAGGTTAAGGATTTGCTTGTCTGACATTCCACTTTTTAATTGGGTCTGTTCCCATAAAACCTAGATTGTTGTGTCATAATTTCTTTGTCTTACAAATACCATGGAAACCAGGGAAAGGAAACTTTTCATGAAATTCCTAGATTAAAATTTTGATTGAATTCTGGAAATGAGGCTTTAATTCCAGCAGGCAAAATTTCCCTGAATAAGGTTCCTGTTCGGTTTTGATTCATTTTTTTTCCCATTGTGTTCCTTGACAGAGATATAAGTAGGTTAAAAACAAAAAAACCTGGTTTTTGTTTCCTCGCACCCTCCTCCTTTGCTGAAGCCTTCAGTTGAAAGATGCTCCGTGTTGGTGTGATACGGAGAGGCCGCCACTACCGGCAACTGAAGCAGGCGTAAGCCAAAGTTCAGCAACCCTGTTCGGCAACTAAGGGTTGGTCGAGATGATCTTTAAGTCTTATAGCAAACATTCCTCTGAAGTCTTCTTCAAAACCAAACAAGTGTTTATCGTTAAAACGTGAAGAATGTCTGCCTTGAGCATGGTGCTCTTTTATCTATGTGGACTCAGGGACGCCCGCAAGTGCGCAGGTTAGAGAGAACACTGAGGCCACGGAAGGAGAACCAACTGGGGAAAGGAGATTGAGAGCGGCGGCACAACTCAAAGAAAGCAAACGATGCCAATAAAGCATCGAGTGCAAACAGAGGAGGTGGGCTGTGCTCTGCTGCACATATTCTGAACAGCAGCAAGATAAGGTAAAGTAAATTATTGTAGGATTAATTGAAAATTTCGTACTGAGTCAGTGCAATAAAACCTGTCATCACAACTTTTCTGATTTCAGAGATTTGAATTTGCACATGACGTTCTGTAATGATTAAAATAATAACAATTACCCAATGCTGAAATATTTTGCCACGTTGGGATAGATGATAGAAAGATTAGATAGATCGATAGATAGATTAGATAGATAGATAGATTAGATAGAGAGAGATAGATGACAGATAGAGAGAGATAGATAGATGATAGATAGAGAGAGATGGATAGATAGATTAGAGAGATAGAGAGATCGATAGATAGATAGATTAGATAGAGAGAGATAGATGACAGATAGAGAGATAGATGATAGCTAGAGAGAGATGGATAGATAGATTAGAGAGATAGAGAGATCGATAGATAGATTAGATAGAGATAGATAGATGATAGATAGAGAGAGAGATGATAGAGAGAGAGATTAGATAGATAGATGATAGATAGATAGATAGATAGATAGATAGATAGATAGATAGATAGATAGATGATAGATAGAGAAACAGCAGTTAAGTGCCCAGCTGTTAAATGAAAGGTTGGTGATTTGAACCCCACTGGCTGCTCCGTGGGGGGAAAAACGTAGCAATGTGCTTCTGTCGAGACTCCAGGCTTAGAATCCCACAGGACAGTCCTAGGCTGTCCAAAGTGTCGCTGTGAGTCAAAACTGACTCAACGCGTTTGGGTTTCGGTGTGGACAGAAAGCCCAAAGTCACGGCCTTGGAGGGAATGCTGATTGACAGCAACTCCAGGACAGGACAGAACTGCTGCTGCGGGTGTCCGAGGCTGCGGCCTTTCACAGGGGCCGGAGCCTGTCTTTCTCCCACGCAGGGACTGTGACTTCAAACTGCGCCCTCGCGGTTAGCAACCACTTCCCTCCTAGGACTCCCGTTTGGTATATATAAAATCTAGAAAATTCGTTCCAGTGACAATTTTTATTCTTACCAAATGAAAAGGTATTCTGATCTTGTTCCAAGCATATCAGTGCATTTTATGTTAATGTGCCACCTTTACACAAATAAAAGTGAAAAATACTATTATTCTAATACTCTTGATTGCAAAATGGCATTACTTTATTATACAACACTGATAAATTTAGACTCATTGAGATGTAATCATTTTTGTCATTTCTGCAACACTTTCTTTAATTGTCTTATAGCCATAGACACACACTCAACTTTGCTTTAAAAATTCTCAGAGACATCAGTTGAACTTCACAACTCGAGGACCAGACCTTCCACAATAGCAGGCTGGAGTGACGTATTTACATCGACAGATTAAGGAATAAATAATTAAACAATCTGTGAGTAATCCAGCCATAATTATGCTATCTAGACAAGTGTGCAGAAATAGGCTGCTTTCTCAAACATGAAGCATTTTCGTTATGACATGACATTCGAAATCTCAATTTAAAATAGCTAATAAAAAATGATTATAAATCACTTTACCAAAATAAAATTGCTAGGCATGAGCTGAATAAGTACTATTAATTAAAGCTGCTAAGGGTCGGGAGCAGAAAGGAAACGCTGCCTCAGCATTGCTAAAATGGAGTTAAACAAAACTACGGTTGTAGAAAAGTGGTGAAGGAAGACATTGGACAGTGTGAGACATGACAAAATAATAATGATTTATAAATTATCAAGGGTTCGTGAGGGAGGGGGCAGCGGGGAGGGAGGGGGGAAATGAGGAACTGATATCAAGGGCTCAAGTAGAAAGCAAATGTTTTGAGAATGGTGATGGCAACAAATGTACAAATGTGCTTGACACAATGGATGGATGTATGGATTGTGGTAAGAGTTGTACAAGCCCCCAATAAAATGATTTAAAAACTATCGCTGCTGAAATACAAGAAATCCATGGAAGAATACTAGTGCTAGCAAAGATGGCCCTACTATGAACCACAAATTGGTCCGAGTATTGTTATTTCTCTCTGGATATGGTATTTTTACATCAGCTGCCTACAAAAGCATGATGTGTGTGCCTGCTTGGACATTCGCCAACTTCTCCTAACATATAATTTTATTGTCTTTATGTTAAAGAACCATAATTTGTACATGTAAAATTTGTGAGGAGAAGATGGTCCAGTACTCAGCAAAGCAAAGACATGTCACGTGCACATTCTAACTCAAACTTACTGCCATCCAGTCTCTCCGGACTCCCAGCGACCCTGCAGGACAGGGCAGAACCAACTCTCTGGGTTTCTGAGACGGTTGTTCTTCACAGCAGCAGAGAGCCTCACCCCGATGTGTACATTAGGCATGTGCACCCATGGGCACAGAAAGAAAATACAACATACTAACAAAATTTGTGTTAGAACCACAGATCAAAACACCTCAATTGCCTTACACAATTGGGGGCGATATCAAGAACCCCAAAATTTCTTACCACAGCATGGGCATTACAAGCTATGAGGAAACATGTCACTCACTTCCCACCGACCACGACGGCATCTTTGGCAACACTCTGTGGAATGGAATGCCACAGAATCAGCCTGTTTCTAGACAGTGCAGCATCACCATTCCCACAAGGCCCAACCCTGGCTTTTCTGGATCATAGAAAAGAAGCAGACTAAGGAAGGGAAAGATGGAGCTTTTGTTGATAAAACTAGCACGTGAAAAGCAAACAGAGATCATGCGGATGCTTGTAAATTCTGCACTTCCTGCTCTATAAAAATTCACGACGTGCAAAGTTAATACCATATTACCAAGAACTGCAAAGATGTGTTTCCAATACCTGTAATGTCAAACAAACTTAAATACATATATACACATAAAATTGATTCTAATTAATGCACTTAATGTGTCCCAATTAATTTGATAAATTCTGATATACTCATAGGAACAATACAACAGAAATATGGAATAAATACATGCGTATAAATACATAGTTCCCCCTAAAGATGGCTCTTGGCTCCACATCTTTGGGCAGTCTTATATATGAGACCAATTGTGTTCCTACTCTATATCATTTTCTTTTTTTTTCATTTTATTGGGGGTTCGTACAATTCTTATCACAATTCATCCATCCATCCATTGTGTCAAGAACATATGTACATTTGTTGCCATCACCATTCCCAAAACATTTGTCTTCTACTTGAGCCTTTAATATCTGCTGCTCATTTTCCCCCTCCATCCCCATTCCCCCCTACCTCATGAACCCTTCATCATTCATAAATTATTATTATTTTGCCATATGTTACACTGTCCGATGTCTCCGCCCCCCCCCCCCGCCCACCTTCTTCTCTGCTGTCTATCCCCCAGGGAGGAGGCGATACGTAGATTCTTATAATCAGTTCCCCCTTTCTACCCACATTCTCTCCACCCTCCAGGTCTCGCCACTCTCACCACTGGTCCTGAAGGAGTCATCTGTCCTGAATTCCCTTTGTTTCCCGTTACTCTCTGTACCTATGTATATCCTCTGGTCTAGCCAGATTTATAAGGTAGAATTGGTATCATGATACTGGGGGAGTGGAAGCATTTAAGAACTAGAGGAAAGTTATATGTTTTATCATTGCTACCCTGCACCCTGACTGACTCATCTCCTCCCCACAACCCTTCAGTAAGGGGTATCTGGTTGGCTACAAATGGGCTTTGAGTCTCCACTCTGCACTCACTCACATTTACAATGATATGATTTTTTATTCCTTGATGCTTGATACCTGATCCCTTCGACAGCTCGTGGTCACACAGGCTGGTGTGTTTCTTCCATGTGGGCTTTGTTGCTTCTGAACTAGATGGCCACTTGTTTATCTTCAAGCCTTTAAAACCCCAGACACTATATCTTTTGATAGCTGGACACCATCAGCTTTCTTCACCACATTTGCTTATGCACACGTTTGTCTTCAGTGATAGTATTAGGGAGGTGGGCACCCACTGATATGATTTTTAGTTCTTTGATATCTGATAACTGGTCCCTTCTGCACCTTGTGGTCAGACGGGCTGGTGTGCTTCTTCCATGTGGGCTTTGTTGCTTCTCAGCTAGATGGCTGCTTGTTTATCTTCAAGCCTTTAAGACCACAGATGCTATATCTTTTGATAGCTGGGCACCATTATCTTTCTTCACCACATTTGCTTATGCACATGTTTGTCTTCAGTGATTGTATCAGGAAGGTGGGCACCCATTGATATGATTTTTAGGTCTTTGATGTCTCCGTATTATTTTCAAATAATTAAGCATGCTTGTTTGCAGTCCACTCCATACCAAACATCCCTGCTCCCTGGGCATTCCTAATAAGAACGAGGGCTCCCTGAGACTCTGCAAAACGATTTCTATCTACAGGATTCAAATTGTTTAACATACAGAATAGTTACATACAGAAACTTGAAAGGGCTCATGCGTGAGTAGCTTTCAAGCCTGTTCAACCATACACAAATACACGCACCCTGAACACAAATACACACACACATAATAAAAACACTATCACCAAATAGGAATGGCCCTTACCTTATGAAACACCCTCAAATAATTTCTATTTTATTCTATTTTAAATGCGAATTGTGAGCCTTATATGGATCTTTTGACCTACCAATGGGTCACAACCTACAGACTGAAAATCTAGGCCATACTCCTGACGTGGCAATTTATATCACACGATGAAAGGAACTATACCTGAATTTTTTTTTCATTTAAAAAACGATGAATGATGATACATAAAAATTGCTTGGAAGATGGTAGCATTATAAGGTTGAGATGTTGCCCCTTCTCATACATATACCAAAAAATACATCAAGAGACGTCTTCAGCCTAAAACACTGAATCAATAAGCAGAGAACTCCCACAAGGGGCCACGTGCGGGAGAAACACTACTTCACAGCGTCCACCCTTTCCCTCTCTCCCTGCCAGTTCCTTCACCGGCAGCAGCAATCTGGGCTGCCAGCAGCTGTGAACCTTGTGAACTTCAGGCAGGCATCTGCAGAGCTTACAGAGAAGCTGCTCCCTAGAATTTCAGTGGCCCAAGCTTCTTCTCCGAATTCAACAAGGCAGATCTCCCTGCGGTCATTTAGGTACCTGCGAGGCCCCCCAGGGAAGCCTGTATTGCCAGACTGAGGACGTGCAAATGCCCTCACACTCAGATACCAAAATCAACGAGACAGACGAGGCAGACTCTTGCTCTGAAAGCAGGGAGAAAACGCTCCCTACATATCTGTCTGGGTGTGTCTGTCAATCCAACTCTGATCCCTCCTCAGCAGTGGTGCTAAGTTATGGCCGAAGTGCGCCTCTCAAAAAGTCACCTCCGCCAGCAAACATACTCTCCTTCTGAGTCAAAGGGTAGGTGCAGAGCTCAGGCTATGAAATCATCAAGACAAACGCGCTGTGCCATTGCCATGATTCCCGGGGGTTACCCAGGTGTGCTTGTCCCTCCTTGACCAGAAGAGCCGAGACTGCGAGTGCGCGCCCGGATCTCGAGCTCAGGTAGAAGAGGGCCCTCACAGTGTGGCAGGTAAGACCTGAGAGCAGGACCCAGCCTAGCGACGGGATTAGTACACGTAGGCTTTCAGACTGAAGTTGTCAACACATACACAAAACAGGGGGAGCGCTGTAACCAAAGAAAGGTGGGAGCCATAATCAAAGAAAGAAAACAGTGTCATATTGTCTTTTTTTTTTTCCCCGAAAATAACGCTTTTAAAAACACTGGCTACGGGGAGAAAGGACCATCTCAAGTACAACAACAAGTCACAAAGGTGTGGCGACTTCCCTGACTAACTCGTTGGGTCTCAGAACCCGCCCGGGGGCTCAAGATGCCCTCATCCTTCTCTGCTCTCCTTTCCCTCCCAGGAGTTCTTTCCCTGCCTCAATAAAATCTTTCTCAACTCCACACACACACAAATCACAAAGATACACAAAGAAAATGGAAAAGGTCATCCATGCACATGAACAGATGACGGGACGTAAGGGAGTGACATGGCGTTTATAGACGCCTGGCTAACGAGCACAATGGGAGACTGTGGTGGTTAGGTGCTATCCCGGTAGAACAAAGCACTGCCCGGTCTGGCCACCATCACAGTTGTCCGATGTATGATCCCATTGCTGTAGGCATTGGTCAGGCCATCCCATTGAAGATCTGCCTTTCTTTTGCGGCTCCTTGACTTTACCCAGCATGATATCCTTCTCTGGGGATTTGTTCCTCTTGACAACAATGTCCAAAGTACATGCGGTGAAGTCTCACCACTCTTGCTTCTTCTAAGGAGCATTCTGGCTGTCCTTCTGTCCAGCTGTGGCATGAATATGATGCCACTGAAAATACCATTGCTTGAGTCAGGTGTACTTTGGCCTTCAGTGTGACATCTTTGTTGCTTAACACTTTTAAGAGGTCCTTTGCAGAAGATTTGGCCAATCCAATATGTCACCAGATTTCTTGCATACTGCCTCTATGGGTCTTGATTGTGGATCCAACTAAAATAAAATCTTAGATAACTTCACTCTTTTCTTCATTGATTAGTTTAGTTGTGAGAATTTTTGTTTTCTTTACTTTGATGTAGAATCTCATACCAAATAAAACAAACTCACTGCCTTCCGCAAACCCTGATGCACACCTTTCCTGGTTCTGAACCGTGTGGTATCCCCATGTGGTATCCCCGTGTGGTATCCCCGTGTTCTGTTCAAATGACTGCTTCATGATCTATATACAATTTCCACATGAGCACAATTCAGTGTTCTGGAATTCTCATTCTTCACAATGTTACCCATAATTTGCTATGACCATGCATTTGGATATCTTTGCATAGTAAATAAAACACAAGTAAACATTTTGCTAGCATTTTCTGCCTTCAGCTAGCTAAGATCCATCTGATGTCAGCAATGAGATCTATCATTTTACAAGTTCTTCTAGAGTCAGCTTCAATTTCTGGCAGCCCCCTGCTGTGTACTTCAGAAACCATTTTTTAGTTATTTCCAGCAAAATTTTACTTGTGTTCAATGCTACTATTGTTCAAAAATTCCCACCTTCTGTTGGGTCCCCTTTCATGGACATGGACACACACGTGGAACGCTTCCATTTGGCTGGCCAGCTTTCTTTCAAATTTCGTGGCCTAGCCAGTGAGCACCTCCAGCACACCATACGTTTGTTGAACCATCTCACCCGGCATCCCACCAATTCCTGGAGCCTTGTTGTTCACTAGTGCTGTTGATGTAGTTTAGACTTCTTTCATTATATGCTATCTCCTGAAATAATGGGAGATTGCAACAGAGCAATACTAAATATACTCTAAAAAGGAACGTCAAACAAAAGGAAATCTGAGAAAAATGAGTGTTCAAAAAATAAGATAAAAAGACAGACACTCTAAAAAGAAGCCAAATTGAAATGCTGGAAGTGAAAGAGACAATCACTGGCCCTCCTTCATAAGGGAAGCGCAGAAGATATGGCTGCTATTGCAAAGTGTGGTGAACAAACTAGGTGGTTCCTGACTACCCAATAGTAAAGTATCTAGGATCTTAAAGGCTTGTTTCCAAACAAGCAGCCATCTACACGAGATGTCAACCAAGTCCACATGGAAGAAGCACATCAACATCCATGAGCCAAGGATTGTAAATGATACAATCTAATACCAAACGAGGGAATAGCATCAGAGCTTAAATTGTGAGATTCTGGTTTGCAGTAGGCTATGGATGAGAGTGGAAGCCGGATATATTGGCGAGATCTGCACAGGAAATGAGCTTGCACTGATTGAGGCTAGAAATAAACTCGTTACCAAATAGAGAGTATTAGAGAGACGACTCTAGAAGATCAAAATTATAAACCTGACTTGAAAGATTAAAACCCTGTCACTTGATCTCCCCTTTGAAACACTTTGGGCTCAATCTAGTTTTCAGTATTTCCTGTGGTGTTTTTGTTCTGTTTTGTTTACATATCAGGGTTTAGCTGTGTTGTATTTTGTCATTGTGGGTAGCCTTCTTGTAACTTTCTCATGTGCTTGTGTGTTTTGGTATACGTAGCCCAGGATTGACAAATCTATAGAGAAAACAAGCAAAATAAGGGTTCTTCAGGGGTATGGCGGGGGAGGTGGGGTGCAAAGGGGAGCTGATATCAAGGAGTTCAAGAAGGAAGAGAATGTTTTGAAAGGGATTGTGGTAGCAATTATGCAACACTGCTTGATGTGACTGAGCTGTGCAGTGCTAGGATGGCCGGAGTCCCCTCCTAATAACATGGTTGGGGCGGCAGCGGGAAGGAGACAGTCACTGGAATAAGAACACAGTGAGTGAAGGTGTTTAACAACAGGTTTGATCAAGGTGGAAGAAAGAATCTGCAAACTAGAGAATCAGGTGGTTGAGATTTTATAGCCTAAAGACCAACAAGGGAGGAGACAGAGACTACTGAACAATGTAGTCTTGGAATTATGGGACAACATCAAGAGATCCAGCATATTTATTATGGTAATCCTAGAAGGAGATGAAGAAGAAAGAGATAGAAAGACCGTCAAAGAAGTAAAGGCAGGACAAAGGACACACGTACAAATTCAAGAATCTCAATAAACTACAACTAGGAGCAACCTAGAGAGAGCCATGCTGTTACACATTACCATCAGGCTCTCAAGGCTAAAGGTAAGGAGATCCCTAAATGCACCAAGTGAAAAGTCAATGGTCATGTAAAGGATCCCAAGTAAGTAAGTTCAGCTTGCTCCTCGGAAACCTTAGGTGCCAGAGGCACTGGGATGATCTAGTTAACATCTGCAAGGGGAAAAGAATGTCAGCCAAGAAATCTAAACTGTTCCTCAAGAATGAGGATAAACCAGACCCCATCGCAGAGCACCAAGCCTTGAGGGTAATACACTGGCACGGAGCAGCGAACTAACAGGAAGATGTGGCCACGCCCAAGCGGAGCTATGCTGACCCCTCCCCAGAAGAGGGCAATACAGAGGGCAGCCTTGAAGATATAGCCCAGGAAGGGAGGCAGGTCTGTCCAGACCACACTGGAGTGAACTAAGAAGGAGGGGGGTGAGGGGGGAGAGAAAGAGCGAGAGCAAGAGCGAGAGTGAGAGCAAGAGAGAGAGAACACCTCTTCATGGCCCACCAAGCCCCAGGGATGACATCCCTGCTCAGAGCAGCCAATGCACAGAGAGGACTGTAGGGCCAGCCCCACCACAAGATAAAACGTCCCCCCACTGACCCACCTCATCAGACTTGATTAGAAAACAGGTCTGTCAGTAGAAAGATCTGGAACTGTCCATTGTTTCTCTTTTTTTGTTTTGTTTCTTTTCTGTTTTGTTTTTCTTTCACCCTATGTCCATCTATATAAAATAAGCAGGGTGAACAACCCCAAGGAGATAACAATGGGACCGGTGGTTCCAGGGCGCCTGGGAGAGGTAGGGGAGTAGGGACCCAAAATAACTCAGGGATAAGGGAACAACAAGAGATCTAAAACTGATGGCAAGAGGACGTATAATGCCTGGTGGAGTTTAATCAAGTGCAATGTATCTGAGAGGAATTACTGCGAGCAGAATGGAGGGTGAGCAGGATAGTGGGATAGGAGGAAGGTGAAAGGAAATAGAGGATGTAAAAGCTGTTTATGGAGGTATAGCTATAGGCATGTATATATAAAAATACACTAATTTAGAATGAAAGGAATAGAGCCCAATGTACATATATTTACATGTTAAGTATTAAGATAACAGACAGACTTTGGGCCTCTACTCAAGGCCTCCCTTACCACAAGAACACTTTGTTCTAATAACCCGGCACTCTTTGATACTCACCTTCCCGACATGATCACAGAAGACAAAATGGGTGCATAAGCAAATGTGGTGAAGAAAGCTGATGGTGTCCGGCTATCAAAAGATATGGCATCTGGGGTCTTAAAGTCTTGAAGATAAACAAGCAACCATCTAACTGAGAAGCAACCAAGCCCACATGGAAGAAGCACACTAGCCTGTGTGATCATGAGGTATTGATGAGATCAGGTGTCAGGTACCAAAAGATCCAAAACAAACAACTATATCGATGGGAATGGGAGGGTTTGGAGTGGAGACACAAAGCCTATCTGTAGACAATCGGATATTCCCCCCACAGAGGGTTCTAAGGAAGGAATGATTCGACTAAGGTGCATAATAACACTAATGAAACACACATCATTCTTCTAGTTCCTGAATGCTTCCTCCCCCCCCCCCACTACCACGACCCAGTTCTACCTTACAAATCTGGATAGATCGGAGAGCACACATGGTACAGAAAAGAGCTTTGGACACATGGATTCAGGACAGAGAAACTCCTCAGGAGCAATAGTGGGAGTAGTGGGATCAGGAGTGTAGGGGGATGGTCAGGGAGACGGGGAGGGGGAGAAAGGGAGAACCCATCACAAGGTTGGATATTTGGCCCTACCACCACCCCTGAAGGGGAAAATAACAGAAATGTGGGTGAAGGGAGACAATGGACAATGTAAGATATGAAATATAATCAAGGATTCACAACAGTGGGAGAGAGTGGGCAAAGGAACTTATATTAAGGTCTCAAGTAGAAAATGTTTTAGAAATGATGATGGCAACATATGTGCAAATATGCTTGATACAATTGATGTATGGAATGTTATAAGGGCTGTAAGAGCCCCAATAAAATGATTTGTAAATGCTAAAGGGAACTTTTCATATGAAAAGTAAACAGCATTACAAAGTAACTCAAAACCCTACACAGCAAGAGAGATCTCCATGAAGGATAAATGCATGGGCAAGTATAAGAACTTCCTAATTTTGTTTTAGTGAATGTATCCCCAGCCAAAGACCCGCAATTTCAATAATTTCTAAATGTAAACTATAGCGACCTTGGTTACATCCTTCAAGTTGTGCTATACTATTCACACGGTCCTGTTCTATACTCACCTCTCACCTTGGTTGGAACTTAATGACCTCTAAACATCCCAATCAACCTTCCAAAGTGTGCCGTCAACGTGCCCTCACATCGCTTACTCTTCAAAGGAGCACGATGCTCAAAGCACTCTCTGATCTTTAACATTTTTTTTTCATTTACTTGATATTTTTCTTGTTGTTAGGGGTGAGAATCACGCCTTCCTACATTCTAACTGGCTTAAAAAACCAATTTTTAAAAAGTGTCATTTTAAAAGAGGGAAAATATCAACAGGAGATGGGGGTTTTATACGTATGATTTAAATGTCCTAAGGATGGAGGGATACGCCAGTGACTGAGGCGAGAACTACCACTCCAGTCTAAAGCCGCTGATATAAAAAGCAACTTTCTCTGAAGGTAGTCTCAGTACAAACAAAGGAAAACAAGACCAAAATATTAGCAATGGGTAATGACAATGGGGAAGGTACTGAGAGTGTGATTGTGGGGCTAACGCTCTTTAAATCGTTCCGGAGTACGTCGATTGATCCTCACCACTGGACTGGAATTTCTCAGAGTTTTCCTTTACGGTTAAAAACAGACCTGAGACTTTGCTAGAGACTTTTTCTCTTTCGTCTAGGAATCAGAACAAGTATAACTAGTTGAGCTAGAATGGTCAGACTAGACCCTCCACTCATCTGTCTGCTTGTCATAAGGTCGTAGTTTGCACGTTGCTGTGCTGCCGGAAGCGATGCCACTGGTGTTTCAAACATCAGAGAGATCGCCCGTGGTGGATGAGTCCTCTGGAAGCCTGGGAGGGAGTTGCAGGCTGTCCACTTCTGAAGGACTGGCTCCTAAAAACCTTGTAAACAGCAGTGGGACATGATCACAGGTGGTGGCTGGAGATGAGCGCCTCAGAAGGGAAGGCCCCACGGCGAGCCTGGAGAGGAGCTGCCTCCTTCAAGCAGAGCTGGCCTTAATATGTGAACCGAGCAAAGCTTGGGGTCTTCCTTTGCTGGCAGGGCACCAATCAAACTGAGAATAAATAGCTGAAAAGATGAATAATGGGAACATGGAATGTATGACTTATGAGTCCAGGGAGCTGAAATGAACTGGTTTGGGTCAATTTAGCCAGACAATCATATTGTTTACTATGCCAAAATGAGAAATTCAAGAGAAAGAGTGTAGTATCATCAAACGGAACATTTCCAAATCTACTTTAAATTACAATGTTGTCTGTGATAAGCTAATATCTATACACCTACAAGGAATTCAAGTCAATACAGCTATCACTCAAATATACACACCAACCACTAAAGCCAATGATAAGGAAATTGAAGAATTCTACTAACTTCATGAGTCTGAAATTGATCAAACATGCAGTAAGATGCATTGATGATGATTGGCGGTTGGAATGTGAAACTTGGAAGCAAAGAGCAAGGCACTGACAAGAAGAGATCCATGTTGGTGCCCCTGTCAAAGAAAGGTGACTCAACAGAATGAATGAATCATTGAACAGTATCATTAACTTCACATTCAAGTAGAATTTTGCTGAAGATGATTCAGAAATGATTGCAGCAGTGTATCAACAGAGAGCTGCCAGAAACTCAAGCCAGGTTCAGAAGAGGACATGGAACAACACATATCACTGATCTCGCTTCTCCATCTGTAGCTACCTTCCTTATAGGGTGACTCTGTAGGAAGCAAAGCTTCTAAAGGCTGAGAGTGAGGCAGAGAATGCATCTTTCTTAAGCTGTGTATTCTGATCATTGAGTATCTCTAAATTAAGGCTTCTTGTACACCATGTAATGAAAGTGATGTTAGCTGCAGTCTCAATGTAAAAAATTTTTTTTTATTTCTACCACTTTCTCTTCTTATATGATACTCTGAGTGTGGCAGTGATATACTTCCCCCCTGAACCAATCTAATTCATATGAGCCACTTGGTCCAGCTGAAAGAATTTATAATTAGTAAAGAGAAAGTTATAAAAAATAAGTACACATTTATGCTACTGGGCACATTATGTAGAAACACTTAATTAGTAATGACAATAAAACAAAAGGTATATAAAAGAGCTTTCTATATTGCTGAAGTTAAATTTTATTCAGGCTGTAATAAACGGAAGCTATTAAATGCAACATTCATGATTACCACAGAGTAAATATCTAAATAATAATAATAAACACAAAAGGAAAAGAGAAGGGAATCAAAATGCTCACCACAAAAAAACAAAACAAAAAGAAACTACTGTTGGCAGTTTAGAGGGAGTAAAAGACAAAGGATTAAGACACGCAAAAAATAACAACAAACTAGCAGAAGAAAATCTTTCCTTGTCTGTAATTACAGTGAATATAAATGAATAAAATCTTCCAGTCAAGATACAAAGAAGTGCAAATTGAATTTTTTTAATGACCCAACTATATATACATTAACTACATGAAACAAACCTTAAGTCCAAGAACGCAAATGGATGAAATGAAAGATGGGAAAATATTCTATTCAAAGAATTGCCAAAATCGAACAGGAACAGTGATTTCACTATCAAGCAAAATAAGTCCAAATCTGTTAGACTAAAAAATGATATGCAAAGTGACTAAAAAGATCAATTCATCAAGGAGATATACATAAATATGTATCTAATATTGGAACATCCAAATATATAATATAATTTAAAGGATAAATAGGCAGTTCTGCCATAACAGTGGGAGACTCCAATACACTACTCTCAATCATAGACAGAACATCCAGGAGAAAGATCAGTACGGAAGCAGAAGACCTGAATTACAGGGCACACTACCAGACCTAATAGATATAGATACGACAGCATGACTCACAAAAAACAAGTCTCCATAAATGTTTAAATATCAAAATCATACAGAATATTCCTCCCACCAACAATGGTATAAAACGGCAAATTAGACACAGATAGGAAAATAAACAGAGATTACTATACATAGTTACAGGCGCTGACAGCCTCATCTTTCTCCTGTGGAGGTAGTCCTTTTACAAAGAACTTCTAGTTAACAGCTCAGCGTTTACCTGACCATGAATCAGTGCTTCTTTTAAAAAAAATCACTTTATTGGGGGCTCCTACGACTCTTATCACAATCTACACAGACATCCATTGTGTCAAACACATTTGTACATTTGGTGCCATCATCATTCTCAAAACATTTTTCTATTTGAGCTCTTGGTATCACCTCCTCACTTTCCCCCTGCCTCCCCCACCCTCCCTTCCTCCCAAACCCTTGATAATTTATAAATTATTATTAGTTTTTCATGTCTTACACTGTCCAATGTCTTCCTTCACCACTTTTCTGTTGTCCCTCCCCAGGGAGGGGATTATATATAGATCCTTATGATCGGTTCCCCCCTTTTCCACTACCTTCCCCTTCCCCTCCAGGTATCGCTACTCTCATTATTGGTCCTGAGGGGTTTATCTGTCCTGGATGCCCTGTGTTACCAGCTCTTATCTGTACAGTGTACATCCTCTGCTCTAGCCAGATTTGTAAGGAATTGAGATCATGATAGTGGGGGGAGGAAACATTTAGGAACTAGAGGAAAGTGCTACACTGCACCCTGCCTGGCTCGTCTTCTCCCCATGACCTTCTGTAAGGGGATGTCCAGTTTCCTACAGATGGGCTTTGGGTCGCCACTCCGTATTCCCCCTCATTCACAATGATAAGATTTTTTTGTTCTTTGATACCTGATACCTCATCCCTTCAACACCTTGTGATCACAGAGGCTGGTGTGCTTCTTCCATGTGGGGTTTGTTGCTTCTCAGCTCAATGGCTGCTTGTTTATCTTCAAGCCTTAAGACCCCAAACACTATATCTTTTGATAGCCAGGCACCATCAGCTTTCGTCGCCACATTTGCTTGTGCACCTACCTGCTTTGTCTTCAGCAATCGTGTCGGGAAGGAGAGCATCATGGAATGCCAGTTTAACAGAACAAAGTATTCTTGCATTGAGGGAGTACTTGAGTGGAGACCCAATGTCCATCTGCTACCTTAATACTAACCTATAAATATATGCAGATCTATTTCCCCATCGCCATACATAAATATGTTTACATATGTACATGCTTGTATTTAGACCTATATAAATGCTCTTTGTCTCCTACTTCCTTCCTCTATTTCCTTTTACCTTCCTCTTGTCCCACAATCATATTCAGCCTTCATTTGGTACCAGTGCTCCTTAAAACAAAGATAAGAGAAACCAAAGAAACAAACTCAGATGATAATCCTGGAACCCTGAGTTTCAAAGGAAAAGATAAAGAAATGAATCATATACTGACTAGAAGAGATTGAATGAGGACAACGAACAAGAAGACACACAGAATGGTGAATTGCTAACTGGTCTGACACAACATGGTCATTTGCAATTTTTGCAAGCAACATTCAGGCCTGGACAGCAACCTGATAATTGGCTCCACTCATCCAGGACCATACCAGCATCCACACTGGTAACTGGTGATCAGAAAGGTTAGATCATTACCTTATTCCCCACAGCCTGCAGGTAAAACAGAAGTGTTGCCAGCCTCAGACCCAACCCCAAGTACCCTGCTGCCAGCACCAGGTTCCTCATTTCCTCACTCCCTACCCAGCCTGAAGTCAGAGGTTATGGGTCAGAAACTAGACACATGTCACTCATGCTTTTGAAAGCCTGTGTTTTCCCCCTCCTAATGCCAAGAGAATGCACAGTGCAGAGCAGGCATCCTGCCAGGACCAGGTCTCCTGTCCGCTGTGGCCTGATCAGCCAGCAGAAGGAGCCAAACCCAGCAGATGCCATACTCGGGCAGCAGTACCACACTCTCTGGGTGATCTCCCCTGCAGGTTCTCCTTGTTCTCTCTTTCCTTCCCTTTCCCTTGTTTTCCTTCCCTCTCCCTTTTTCTTATTTATTGTTTTCCTATTCTTTATTTTTCTTGTATTTTTTCTTATACTCTTTTGTCTATTTTTTCTTTATCTCTTCTACTTCACTGGGTTTGTTTGTTTTCCCCTTTCTTTTTATCATACCTCTTCTTTTTCGGTTTCCTTTTTTTAAAAGTTGTTTTCTTGTTTGAGTTGGGGGAGTTGTTTGCTTGCATTTAAACCTTTGTTTCTTTTTTCTTAATTTATTTTATTATCTGGTTGCTGTTGGATTTTTTTCTTTTTGTTTTCTTTTCATTTTTAAATTTGTATACCATTTAAATTGAAGACACTTCCAGATAAATAGAAATTAGAAGTATTTATGAAGACCAGAACAGCCTCATAAGAAATACTAAAAGAAGTTCTTGAGATTAATATGCATGACAACATCACCCAGAAATCGGCCCAGATGTAGAATTGTTGTAACTAAAACAAACCTACAAGACTGGCAATAGGACATAAGAAATATCAATTCATACAAAGCAAAATAATTACAAACCAAAATGAGAGAATAAATATTCCAGCTACAGAAGTTCACAATGAAGAGGAAATCAAGAAGATTTCTAGATACAATAGAATATTTTAAACTTAGGAAGACTATAATACTTTGTAGGTTAATTTCAAAGACAATTAAGAAACCTCAGCAAAATGAAAAAGAATCATAAAATGTAGTGAATAAGATGGAAAGGGTGGCAAGACTTCATCTCTTGTATCTTGGACATGTTATCAGGAGAGACCAGTCCCTGGAAAGGCTATGCCGCTTGGTAAAATAGCAGAGTAGAGAGAACAAGGAAGGCCTTCAGGGAGACGCATTCCGAACACCACGTCTCAGCACCCTGGCCTCTCCGGAGGTTCTGACTGCACTTCTTCCTGGACAGATGTGTTCGTTCTCTCGGCAGGCCACCGTGCTTTCAGCACCCCGATTCAAATGCATAGGCTCTTCCTTGGTTTTCCTGACTCTTCCTCATTCAACTCAGACACAGATGTAGTTGGTAACGTAAAAAAAAAAAAATTCCATAAAAATAAGAGGCCAGAGGTATCAATTTGTAAAGAAGACAAATTATATTACAAAGTAAAAAAAAAGGAAAGGTGTGACTCCAGAAGGCCAAATAGAGAAGAAGACAAGTAGATCTCAATAAATTGAGTAAAGACTATCACAATAACAGTAAAAGAGAAGCGGGCAAAAAATGACGGAAGGGAAGAAGACACGCGGAGGTGTTCAAGACCACAGAGGTAAATGCCCTCGTGTACAACAACATCCTGCAGTCGCAGTGATCTACGAGGAGATGCATGGATAGACAGACAGACTGAAGGGGTACGGGAGGGCGAGGGAGCATATACCCAAGAACATATAGACACACACAAGTATGTGTGTGTGTGTGTTTAACAGAGGATATTTATACATGGATATTTGTCTTTGCCGCTTATATATTCATAAAAGTGGTGGAGCGTACCAGGAGGAAAAATTATAAAATTTCTTAGACATAACCAGATACCTGAGGAAATTACTTGCTAGACCAAGAGACTCAGCATCATACTCTTAGGGACAAGAGGCCAACTGGCATAGCACAGTCCTATTTTATTTGAACGTGGTCCTTAAAGTCTACATTCTACTGTGGTGGATATAGCAACTAGAGTGCAGCAATCTAAGGTGCAACTTGGAGCTCTCCCAATGCTAAGAATCCCGATGCAGATCAAAGGCAGCGGGGTGCTAGACGGGGTAACTAGAGAAACAAATCCAGTGACTCTCATATGTGTGTACGAAAGAGTTTTATATCAAGAAGTAATTGTATATCAAGAAAACATCCCAGCCCAGTCCAACTCAAGCCCATAAGTCTGATGCTAGGCCGTAAGTCCCTCCTCAGACTTGCACAGCCATATTCAATGACGCAGATTGCAGGGTTCAAAGTCATGTGGACCCAATGGTTGTGGCTCTAGCAAAAACCAGGGTCGGCCAACAGGAAGGTGAAGGTAGGGGGCAGCGGGGGGAGGGGGAAGAGGGGGGTTCTCAGGACCCTCCTTATGAGAAGGCTATGCCCACAAGAAGTCACCATCAGGCTGTGACCTGATTGACAGGCTAGACTCCACCCCTACACTCCTACATATCTTCCAGTGGACATGAAATTATGTAACTGCCACATATGGAAACAATTTATCCAATAAACTACTGAATTATGGGAGCAGCCATTTCTACGGTCATTAGACCAGAAGAGCCGCATTATACCTGGTGACAACTGCTCTGAGAGGGACTGAATTCTGATTTTGGCTAGAATGAGGGGGAAATCTGGTACAAACCTCCAAATGATGAGTGAGACCAAGCTTGTTGGTCAAATAGAGACTGGTGTTCTGGAACGGAACTAATCCCAGTAGTTCCATTTTCTTCTTCTTCTTCTTTTTTAATCATTTTATTGGGGGCTTGTACCACTCCTTTCACAATCCATACACACATCCATTGTGTCAAGCACATTTGTACATTTGTTGCCATCATCATTCTCAAAATATTTGCTTTCTACTTGAGCCCTTGGAATCACCTAATTTTTGCCCTCCCTCCCCATCCCTGTCCCTCAAAAACCCTTGATAATTTATAAATTCTTGTTATTGTGTCATGTCTTACACTGTCTGACGTCTCCCTTCACCCACTTTTCTATTGTCCATCCCCCAGGGGGGAGGTTATATGTACATCCCTGTAATTGGTTTCCCCTTTCTACCCCACCTTTCTTCCACCCTCCTGATTTCACCACACTCACCACTGGTCCTGAGGGGTTCATCTGTCCTGGATTCCCTGTGTTTCCAGTTCCTATCTACACCAGTATACATCCTCTGGTCTAGCCAGATTTGTAAGGTAGAATTGGGATCATGATAGTGTGTGTGTGTGTGTGTGGTGGTGGTGGTGGTGGTAGGGGGGGGGACATTAAAGAACTAGAGGAAAGTTGCATGTTTCATCATTGCTACACTGCACCCTGACTGGCTCCTCTCCTCCCTGCAACCCTTCCGTAAGGGGATGTTCAGTTGCCTACAGATGGGCTTTGGTTCTCCACTCTGCACTCCCCCTCATTCACAATGACATGATTTTTTGTTCTTTGATAACTGATAACTGATCCCATGGACACCTCGTGATCACACAGGCTGGTGTGCTTCTTCCATGTGGGCTTTGTTGCTTCTGAGCTAGATGGTTGCTGGTTGATCTTCAAGTGATAGCTCCATTTTCATCCAAATGATAGACTATTGAGGTGCATTCAGCAATCACTTGGGCTCAAGGGAGCAGCATGTACCCAGGAAAAACATCCAGAAGAGTTAGGAGAGAAGGATGAATGGAGACAGGTAACAGAAAGAAGGGGTAGGGGAGGTAATGTTGCACTGAAGAAATTGCAATGAATGAGATAAAACATAATATAAAGGAAATTTCTAATCTAAAACTGATCTGCAAACTGTCACCCAATTCACAATAGGTTTTATAAGTAAATATATAAGAAGAAAGAACAAAGACAAAATAAATGTATTTATATTATACTTAATAAAAATCAGATTTTTACCCAAGAAAATCCAACAACATATCAATATAATAATGCTAATAACAATCGTAAGACGTCATAGCCACAGTGAATTAGTACCAGACAGGCAAGCTTGTTTCAACGTTAGAAGAACTATCACTGTAGCCCACCACATGAATAGCATGACTACAAGATCATATTAATTGATGCCGAAAAGGCATTTGACCGAATCCAATGCTCCTTCCTGATAAAAACACTCCAAAGAATAGGAATAGCCAGAAAATCCGAACACAATTAAGGACACGAATAAAAAACCAAAGGCAACATTACACTCCAAAAAGAGCGACTGAAAGCACACCTTAGTGAATGGAAACCAGACAAGGAAGTTCTTTATATGACCCCTATTCAATATTGTGCTAGAAGTCTTAGAGCTATTAGACAAAGGGGGACATGAAAGGCATCCATATTGGCAAAAGAGAAGCAAACTCTATTTGCAGATGGTATGAACCTATAGTACATAAGTCAATCTCAAAGAAAAGTCGTGGAATACGTGGAAAAATCCGGCAAAGTGTCAGGCTACATGATCAATATAAAATCCATTTATTCCTTTACAATAACAAAGAAACCTCCAGTAAGAAAATCAGAGAAAGAATACCATTTGCAATACCATTTATATCCAAAAGATTAAATACCTAGGAATAAATCTACCAGTAATTAATCTATACTAAATGTCTAGAAAACTAAAAATACTACCACACAAGCCCAAGAGGCCTACACAAATGGAAGAATATCCCATGTTCATGGATAGGACGGCTTAACATTTTGCGGAAGACTTGGCATTGTGGAAATGTCAATATACTCAAGGTAATCTATATATATAATGCAGTTCTGATCCAGATTTTAACACTATTCTTTGGAAAGATGGAAAAATGAACTACCAATTTTATACGGAAAAGAAACAGACCCAAGGTCAGCAAAGTACTACTAAAGAAGAAGGCTTCATTCACACTTCTCAATGTCAAAACCCATTATACAATCACAGTAAAAAAAATATCCCTGGTATTTGCACAATTGCAGTCACATAGACCAACAGAACAGAATTGAGAACCAAGAAGTAAATTGATGCACCTATGAAAACTGGACGTTAGAAAGAGCTGAGAAGCCTGAAATGAAAAGAGACAGTCTCCTTAGCAAATAATGCTCGCAAGACTGGACATAGACTGGCAGAAAAATGAGATAAGACCCACGTCAAACACCATGTATAACAATGAACTCAAGAAGGATCAAATATCTACATGTACCACTTACAACTACAGAGATCATTGATAAAAAATTTGAGACAAACTTATTGTCAAATAGGACAGAAATAGACTTTCAGAGATAACTGAAACCACTCAAAGAACAGAACGACTAGTACCTCCTAAACCTTAACGCGCTTGTACATATCCAAGTATTTTACCAAAGGAGTGGAAAAAGGAGAAGCCACAGGCTGGGAAAACAGGTTTCTATTGTTATGGGTGTTTGACAATGGCATAGTGGACAAGAAACTGATCTCTAAAAAGTATAGGAAACTTAAACACCTCAACTACACAAAAAAGACAAAGAATTCAATTAAAAACATAGAAGATGTGAACAAATACTTCACCAAAGATAAATTCAGGTGGCACAGGTTTGTGGAAATGCTCGTGATCATTAGCATTAGAAAGATGCAGATCGAAACCATGATCTATCGCCTCATTCCAATATTAGTAGCAAAGTAGTTAAAAACGCAAAACAGAAAACCACAAGTGCTGGTGAGCATGTGGAGATATTTAAACCCTCGTGCATTGCTTGTAAAATAGTGCACTCTTGTGACCTAGAAAATCCTCTATGTGGAATTTGAGAGTTAAGAGAGCTGTGACAAGTACATCTATATATATTCATATTGACCAAAGCACTACCTACAATAGCAACGTGGTGAAAAGACCCTAAATGACAAGCAGTGGAAGAATGCATAAGTATACAATGGTGCATACACATTGTGGCAGATGGCGCAGCATGGAAAAGTAGTGATAAAGGTGGGAAACACCTCGTAACACAGGTGGACATGGAGGGCATGTTGCTGAGGGAAATTAATTACAAAACAGACAAATACCATATGAGACCACTATTATGAAAAGTCAAGAAAAAATTCACACTAAAAGATGTCTCGCTGACATTTAAGGTTGGGAGGAGAAAGCGTAAATTACTGGATACAGGACACATACATGTTAAATTGAGTGAAATGAAAGGCAATATGCAATATGAAATAAGTTAATAAAAATAATGGAGGCAAGGGAAGACCCCCGGAGAAGTGCACCAGTGAAAGACAACAAAGTCAGTCCTATTCGACACACAATCTTGGAGTAACAATCACCTATGAGTAGGTACATATAGATGTGGGAAAGAGGATATGACTATATACAAATCATACATAGGTGTGGTAAAGAATATTTCTACACATGTATTTACCTATGCTGTCATTGTATGCATGAATAGGTAAGTAATATAGTATAAAGTGGCAAGGGCATGAAACCTTAGCCGTAACAAATCACCTTGAGGGAGGGAAGTGCTGAGTCTACGTCAAGAGCTCAGAATTATAGTCTGATGGACATCAAGCTCAACTGGCTCAAAATAGCTCACAAAGAAAATATTCTACGTCCTACTGTGATGAATAATGGGCCGAGTCTTAGAAGCTTGTGATCAGTGTTCTGCAGAATTTGCTCCCAGTTCAGAGACAAGAGTTAAGAAAAACCGAAGATATGTGTAAACAGTCAGACTAAGACTAATGAGCAGAGAACCCAGCTGCCACCACTCTGAAAACAGACCCACTCGCTCGTGTGTGGCTACCACTTCCAAACACTCTCAAAAAGACCACACTGAAAGTTTCTGACTAGAGTGGGAGAATCATGTGGTCCCCAAGTCAAAATCATTAAAAAAGACTTGCTGATCAGTTTGAGGCTGGTGGAATTCCCCAAGACCACATGGCCCATAGACATTCTTCAGCCCAGGGAAAAAACTCACCTCTGTGGCTCAATTTTCAAAAAATACGACTATAAGAAAAACAATAGCACTGGGAAGGTACATTAGGACAATAACTCACACTGGACCGAAGGGCAGCACTGCAGCATCAGTCGGAGAGCAAAGTTCAGAAGCCTGGAAGGGCTACAGAAAGGGAGGGATGGAATTGAGATCTGCAAGGAGATGGGCTAAGGGATGTTCATTGTGGGGGTGGCGATTGATGACATGAAACTAACGTGCATGCATTGTTCAGTGGAAAACCATTTGCTCTGTAAACCTTTACCCAATTCATAATTAAGAGTGAAAGAAAAAATCCATTAGCTGTTAAACACCTGAAATATGGCCAATGAAACCAAAGAAATGAAATTTGAATTAAATCTAAATGTAAATCGCTGCCATCTGGTTGATGCCAACTCCATAGAGCATACAATTCAATGGCTCAGTCACATCAAGAAGAGTTGTACAATCATTAGCATGAGGGAATTTAGAACATTTTCTTCTTCGTTGTACTCTATGCTGTTCATGTAAAATTTTTTCAGTTGCGGCAAAAATATGCACAACAAAACATTCTCCAATTCAACAACTTCTACATGTATAATTCGGTGCCGTCGATTATACTCTTCGTGTTGTACACCCATTATTGGTATCCTTGTCCAAATTATTCCACTACCATTGACATAAACTTAGTGCCCCCTGAGCAAAACCTCTTCCTCCTTCGCCCATGGTAACCGTAAGTCAATTTTGGTTTCCTTTCTTTTTTTTTTTTAAGGCCTCTTCTAGATATAATATTCACATACCATATGTTTCCATAGTTAAATTGCTTTTAAAAAGAGCTCAATATACATCATCACAATCAGTTATAATGCTCCTTTCCCCCTCCCTCATTCATTGGTTGCTCCCAATTCCCGTCACCTTCCCCCACAGCCCCACCCTGTTCTGGACAAATCATTGTGTTAGTTGTTGTCTCTGGGTAGGCACTCCTTCTGTGCTCTTTATGGCAGTAGAAAGTCTCATCATTCTCCTTCAGGACCGCTGGTGGTCTCAAACTACTGCCTTTGCAGATCACAGCCCAACATGCAACCACTACGCCACCATGTAAATACCCACAGATGGTTAGTGAGGCAGCAAGCTCACAATCAGGAATGTAACAAAATCACACAAGAACAATATGAGCTACGAGCTTTCAGGCAGAGCAAAATAGTCCAGCGTCATAACTTCTTCAACCATTACTCCCAGATTTCTTCAGACTTGTGATATGAAAATATAAACAAGGAAAGGGGACACAGGAAAATAATGAGGAAAGTTCCTGGAGAAGGCAGGACAGGCCAAAGCCACAGGGTGGCCATAGAACACCTAGCTACCTGGACAAAGCAAGCTGTCCAAAGAGGATTCAGGTCACAAGCCCCCAAGTACCTGCACCTGTGTTTCTCCCATCTCCATCTCTAAGCACTTACTTGATGAGTTTGGTAGTTGGATGTTATTGATGCGCTACGGTAATGGATTTCATATTTTAATCCCTTTCTGCATGTCATGATGACTGGCAAGACCTTTCCAGCATGTTTCAAATGGAATTTACCTTTCCATTTAGGTAACACACTTAACTGTGCTTCCATTTGCCATTTGCTGACTAAAAGAAGACTGTTCACTGGGTTACTTTTCTGCCTGCGCATGAGGGAATCTGGGGGTTTACAGGCCACTATTTCTGGCTGAACCTAAACCGTGGTTCCCAGAGGAAAGCGATGAACACACTTCTCTGTTTATGAGAAGGGCATCTGTTCGGCCAGTCACATCTTACTGGTTCTCCCCAGAACCTCGTTGCTACCCTCCACCCTCAGCCAGGCTGGAGTTTGGTTTCTGTTTCCAGATACTCTGTTTCCCTAGGCAACATCACTGTGTACAGAAACTCAAGGACAGTCAGGACTCCACATTTATTTTTCTAAAAAGACCCACGATTAATAATGCATTTTCTCTTTAGTTATTAAATGTAAGGTGTTTTAAAGCATCAAAAAGGGTTTAACAAACACACCCTATAAGCACTTAAAAGCAAGTAATACTAACCAATTAGAAAAAATCACACTTAAATTTATGAATTATTAAATTTAAGCAGGTGGCTAATTGGATTTAGAGGCTCTGTTGGATGAATTAAAAATCAATGCCATTATTGAAAGTGGGCCAGTAAATTCTGGCCCCAACTGCATTTCCACAAAGACAGGAAGAGAAAAGGCCACGAATGTAGAGAACCCCATCCGAACCTATCGGCAGAATTGACAAACCAACTTTAAAGCTAAGCTTCAGAAGGTAAAAACTCAGTCATTGCCTCTACTGCCCCCCCTCCCCCATTCCAGGCCCAGCACGGTGCCTAGAATGTAACTGGAGAGTAACAAAGATTTTTTAAAATAAAAAAATTAATGAGAAACGACGTAGGCAGTATCTCTATTCTTATAAGAAAGATAATTAGAGATGTTCAGACTCATTTCTTTTTTTTTCTTTGGTCATTTTATTAGGGGTTCATACACTCTCATCATAATCCATACATACCTCAATCATGTAAAGCACATTTGTACATTCATTGCCCTCAGCATTCCCAAAACATTTGCTCTCCACTTAAGCCCCTGGCATCGGCTCCTCATTTTTTCCCCTTCCTCCACACTCTCCCCTCCCTCAATAACCCTAGATAATTTATACATTGTTATTTTGTCATATCTTGCACTGTCCGACGTCTCCCTTCACCACTTTTCTGTTGTCCCTCCCCCAGAGAGTAGGTTATATGTAGATCCTTGTAATCAGTTCCCCCTTTCCACCCCACCCTCCCAGTATCGCCACTCTCACCACGGGTCCTGAAAGGATCATCTGCCCTGGATTCCCTGTTTCCAGTTCCTATCTGTACCAGTGTACATCCTCTGGTCTAGCCAGATTTGTAAGGTAGAATTGGGATCATGATAGTTGGGGGGGGGGGGAACTAGAGGAAAGCTGTATTCTTCATCATTGCTACACTGCACCCTGACTGACTCATCTGCTCCCCGCGATCCTTCCATAAGGGTATGTCCAGTGGCCTACAAATGGGCTTTGAGTCTCCACTCCGCACTCCTCCTCATTCACAATGATATGATTTTTTTGTTATGATGTTGCCTGATACCTGATCCCTTCAATACCTCGTGATTGCACAAGCTGGTGTGCTTCTTTCATGTGGGCTTTGTTGAGCTAGATGGCCGCTTGTTTACCTTCAAGCCTTTAAGACCCCAGATGCTATATCTTTTGATAGCCAGGCACCATCAGCTTTCTTCATCACATTTGCTTATGCAGCTGCTTTGTCTTCAGTGATTGTGTCACGAAGGTGAGTATCATGGAATGCCAGTTTAATAGAACAAAGTATTCTTGTATTGAGGGTGTACTTGAGTGGAGGCCCAGTCAGACCTATTTCTAAGAATTAGAAGTTTCCTGTCTAGTTCAATCAGTAGCTAGAAAAATTCCATATACTCACATCTAGTGCTTTTCACATACAAAAAATAGGTCTCCCAAAACTTGCTAACGAAAGGCTGCGTCTTATTTCCATGACCTTTTGAAACAAATCTTCCTAAATTCTGGAAGAAAGGAACTTAGAAAAAGAAGCTACCATTCAGAGAAGGAAGAATATGAATTTAAATGTTTTTTCAAAGTACTGAAACCATTTTTATGTCTTTGGTTTTAAACTAACAACAATGATGAAGAAGAATTCCATGCTACTTTCTATGGATTAACAGGGAGAAAATGCATGAAAGAGAAGTTACCACTATGATTAAACTCGCTGAATTCATGGGAACTTGCTTTCACCACTTCCTTTAATCCCAAATTCAAGACTCTCCAACTATCACTAATATTGGGCATCTTTGAATATTGATTCCTTCTGAAAGTTTGGAGACATAGATTCTTGTTCGATTGATCCAAGACTTGTGTTATGAGTTCCCAGAATAGCCCTAAGAGAAACCAATGGGGAAAAGTTGAGAGAAGATAAATATTGACTAAATGTGAAAAGATTTCTAAGCATCAGAGATGTCTATGTATCCTCTAAGATGTAACTGCTTGTGGTAGGTGTTTTCTACTCCCTCAGGACACCCAGGCCAGATCAGTACATTTCCAGGCCCAGGGAGTTAAATGAACAGAAACTCAGCCTTAGAAATATGGGTGGGGGTGGGGAGCTAATTTTCTGCCCACAATGCAGACAGATGGTACAGTGTCTCCTTGGGCCCCTTTAAAACAATGGGAAAGAACTATAAAATCCTATATTCTATAATTCTGCATCCTGTAATATGATATTCTGGCATAGTACTATAAATTAGCTTGGTATTCTGACAAAGGAACTCACGGTGTGATTAAATCAAGCCCCATTTTTTCCTTTATTTTCTTTTCTGCTGCTCTATCATAGAAAACTGGCAGAAAAACCTGTGAGTCCTTCGTTCTTCCAGGGCAACAGTGGGAAGAGAATGGAAGGAAACACATCATTGTGGTGTGTGGTTTGCTTTCTCACAGTTGACTTTGTAATGTGTCTCTGACTCACTGAATGTCATCAACCACCACCTCCGGGGAAGTCCAAGAGAAGGCAGGCAGAGGTAAGGAGGATGGAGGAAAGATGGGAAGAGCAGGGAGAGGAAAGGAGAGGAGGGGAAAGAGATGACAAAGGAGAAGTAAGGAAGAGAAATTTGAATGGCAAGGGAAAGAAAGGTTTCTTGTTAACAGCAAAATCCACACATTCTTAATCCTCCATGTAATTCTCTCTCTCTCTCTCTCTCTCTCTCTCTCTCTCTCTCTCTCTCTCTCTCTCTCTCTCTCTCTTACACACACACACACACACACACACACACACACACACACACACACACTTGGTTACTCTTTTGGGAGAATAAGGTCCATCCTATGGTATTCTCATAGTAAGGACTCTCATCTCCAGTGGCAATAACTGGTCACTGATGCAGTGACCACTGATGCAATAACTGGTCACTGATGCAGAGGCAGGCTTGGGTTGGGGACTTCTCTGTGACAGGACTCAGCCTGTGCCTGGAAATGGCACAGGTGGGTTCCAGATGTTGATAGCATCCCAGATGCGACTTTCCCCTGAAATGAAGTGACAGCAAGCCATGGTTGAAAGGGAGTGCCACCGATGCCCAGAATCGGCCCCCGTAGGTCCCAGGGAGTTGATCTCGGCTGATTTCCAAACAGATCTCTTTCTCCACAGGTTTTGTAGACTCGACAATGTAGAGCGATGCTTCCCACCAGTTTCTGCGCGTTGTGTTCGTGTTCACTTTAATGCTTAGTTTAATTTAATAAAATAAAGATGCTGCATACGAGACACTCTTGTTACAAGCACAGTATTGGAAAGCCCTCTCCCAGAGTTGTACCATGTCTCACATACTATCACATAGCATTTTTATGTATTACCGACCTACTACTGTCAAGTTGATTTCTACTCTACCTAACAACCCCTCATTTCTTGGCATTAATTCCCAGGGGGGGAGGGAAGTATTTATATGTGTATTTGTATGTCTTGTGGTTTTCAAGACTGTAAATGCATACAGGAATGTAGAGCCCATGTTTATCCCGGGGAGTGGCTGTGGGCTCAGACTGCTGATGTTGTGGTTAACGACACGCTGCATAGCTGTTATGCTACCAGGGGCTCCTTGTGATCCACTGGGACAGAAGATGAAGCAACGAAGACTTGTGGATCATGGAAGAGGTTTTATTGCTCTTCCTTTGATTAACATCCGTCCCTCTTATGCATGTAAACACACACATTCTACATATGTGTCTGGAACCATGTGTTACGCAACCGTGGCTGCCTCTCTCCCAGGCGTTGGACATAATAAATGATCAGTAAGTCTCATTTTGCT
Organism: Tenrec ecaudatus; assembly: GCF_050624435.1. Lineage (NCBI taxonomy): Eukaryota > Metazoa > Chordata > Mammalia > Afrosoricida > Tenrecidae > Tenrec > Tenrec ecaudatus. Next base: position 153,443,128 of record NC_134532.1, read on the forward strand.
TTATTTCAGGCATTTGGTTAAAGCTCACCCGGACTGTGCTCTTTCTTAGTCCTCTCCTGCTACTCGCTGAGCACTGACCCCTTGCTAAGAAGCTTCCCTTGTCCTGAGTACATTTCATTCACTGCATTTGAGTCCCCAGTCCAGTGTGCGTACACACATGGATTCAGTCATCGATTCAGTGTACATCAAGTGCAAATGTGCACCACGAACTGTTTTAGGTACCAGGGATCCTCCTGAACCAAAAAAGACAAGGTCCCCTCACTACTTGGCATTAATTCCCAGTGGGACAAACAAATTGTCAACACGTTTTTTAATTGATTGCCATGTCTTGACTTGTGGCAGAGTGGTTAGAAAGACGTTCCTGGAGGAGGGAAAGGATTTCAGTAGAGGCCAGGTGGAGGGAGAGAGCAAGTCAGACCACAAGGTGGGGCACACAGTCCAGGGGGGAGAAGAGTAGGGGCACAAACTCTGAGATGAAAAAGATGTACTCATGTGTAAGAGGGAGGATGGCAGGAGCCGAGAACTTAAAGACTTAGAATGAACATAAAACAATCTGAAGGACCTTGAACATGGTGAGGGATATGGATTTTCTTCTAAATGTAACAGGAAACCACTTGAGGGTATTGAGCTGAGACGTTGCAGGATCACTTTAACTACAACCCGAGTCCTATGCCAAGCTGGGGGCGGGGGCAGGGCAGGGGTGGGAGGAGGGGAAGGACCAGACGCCTCAGACTCTATGCAACTAGGCAAATGAGAGTCCTGGAATAAGGTTGATGACAGTGAAAGTGATTAAAAGTACTCAGATTTGTTGCATATTTTGAAGGTAAACCAACAAATTGTCAGATACGGCAGAAAAGAAGTTCTAGCCTTGGGACCCACAGCCCTTGTGAAATGTAAATGTGTCACCAAAAGAGAGGATAGATCCCAAAGGAATGGCTTCAGAAGAACAATCAAAACACTGAGTGACGCCTAGGAGGAAGCAGAAAGAGCTCATTGAAACTGTCTTTTATCGGGCGTGGCACAGACAGCAAGGGGAACAGAGCAACGAAGTCCCCAGGGAATACCAAAAAATAGACTTTGGGGCCAGGGCTTGGCACCCCAACAAACTCACTGGAAAACACTCCTAAAGGCCAACAAACAGTCCTCGAACAACTACAAGATTTTCTTTCTTGTTGTTATGTTTTGTTTTGTTCTTTGTCATTATTTTGTTGTTGCTGATTTGTTTTCTTTTGTTGCTTGGTTTTGCACATGTTATTATCTCCACAGGTCTGTCTAAATAAGATAGCTGGATGAATAAGCTGGAAGAGTAAACAACGGGACTGACAGTTTCAGGGGGAAATGGGAGAGGGTGAGGTGGGGGGAAAGGTAGTGGTGTTAACAAACCCAGGGACAAGGGAACAACAAGTGATCTAAATCAGTGGTGAGGAGGGTGTAGGAGGCCTGGTAAGGCATGACTAAGGGTAATATAACTGAGAGGAATTACTGAAACCCTAATGAAGGCTGAACATGATAGTGGAACAAGAGGAAAGTAAAAGGAAATAGAGGAAAGAGCTAAGAGGTAAAGGGCACTTAAAGAGGTCTAAATACAGGTATGTACATATGTAAATATATTTTTATATGAAGATGTGGAAATAGATCTATGTGAATATATGTATACATTTAGTATAAAGGTAGCAGATTGACATTGGGGCTCCACTCAAGTACTCTCTGAATACAAGCATACTTTGTTCTATTAAACTGGCATTCCATGAGGCTCACTGTCCCAACACAATTGCTGAAAACAAAGCGAGTGCATAAGCAAATGTGGTGAAGAAAGCTGATGCTGCCCGACTATCAAAAGGTCTAGCGTCTGGGGTCTTAAAGGCTTGAAGGTAAACAGGCAGCCATCTAGCGCAGAAGCAGCAAAGCCCACGTGGAAGAAGCACACCAGTCTGTGCAATCACGAGGTGTTGAAGGGATCAGGTATCAGGCATCATCAGAACAAAAAAAATCATATCATTGTGAATGAGGGGAAGTGCGGAATGGAGACCCAAAGCCCGTCTGTAGGCAATTGGACATTCCCTTACAGAAGGGTCGCGGGGAGCAGACAAGCCAGTCAGTGTGCAGTGTAGCAACTATGAAACATACAACTTTCCTCTAGTTCCTAATTGCTTCTCCCCCTCCTTCCCAGCCCCCCCCCCACTATCATGATCCCAATTCTACCTTACAAAGCTGGCTAGATCAGAGATGTACACTGGTAAAGATCGGAACTGGAAATGCAGGGAATCTAGGACAGATGACCCCTTCAGAACCAGTGGTGAGAGGTGATAGCAGGAGGGTGGAGGGACGGTAGAGGAAAGGGAGAACCGATTACAAGTATCTACAAGTGACCTCTTCCCTGGGAGACGGACAACAGAAAAGTGGGTGAAGGGAGACGTCAGACAGTGTAAGATATTACATAATGATAATTTAGAAATTATCAAGGGTTCATCATTGAAGAGGGAGCAGGGAGGGAGGGAAAAAATGAGGAGCTGATACCAAGGGCTCAAGTAGAAAGCAAATGTTTTGAGAATCATGATGGCAACAAATGTGCTTTACACATGGATTGTGATAAGAATTGTATGAGCCCCCAATAAAATGATTTTTTAAAATGTCCTGTATCTTTCAATTCCATTTTTCCATGAACTTCTTGAAACTAACTCATATTAGAAAACCAATTAAATATAGAAGCCCAGAAATTAAAGAGAAATCAAAGTTGCAGATATAAATGTACAAGTCATTAGCAGAGAATACATATTGAAATTAGAAGTTGTGTTCTAAAAAGAGCCATTTTAAAAGAATTTCCCTGGGAAATCTTAGAGAAGATAAAACCCACTGCCAACCCGAGTCCATTTGGACTCATGAGATCCTGTAGAACAAAGAACTGCCCCTGTGGATTTCCAAGATTCTAACACTTTGATGGGAGTAGAAAGACTCCTCTTTCTCCCATAGAGCAGATGGTGGTTTCAAACTGCTGGCCTTGTGACTGCAGCCCAATGCATAACCACTGCGCCACCAGGGAGAAGACAGAAACAAAAATACAGCACCATGAGGATCTAAGGGAAAAATTTTTAAATGGCTTGCTTCATGAATTATACGGCTCCCCTGACCTCCCCACCAGAATAACCCCTGTGGTTTGATGGAGTAAGATGGGCCTATTATTGATTGCTTCTATACCTGTGTTCATTCCTCTGGCCCTCAGCATAGCCCATCGGCCTCCGACCCTACCCCTACCAAAACAGAAAACCTAGTTTCTCCGTCAGGGAAGTTTGCGTGTTGGTGACAAAAGTAGAAATATCCAGTCAGGCCAGGAAAAAAAAAACAACTGTTCAAATAATCTGTGAACTTTGAGATTAGCTCATGCAAGAGAACTTTACTCACGTGCTATAAAATTCCTTAGAACTTTACTCAGTAGCTATCCGGTTCCTTCGAGATAATGTGCATTGAGTGAGATGTGAGTCTGCACTGATTTCATGATCTGCAAAGGGAGGGAGCCCAGTGTGTCCTTGGCTGCTCCTTTCCTCCTTTTCCATTAAGAACATGTTTTGTTCCCACGGACCCACCGTGGAGTGCTACAGGAGAGCTGACAGTCACACTGACCATCATTGAATCTGATTGCCACCTGTGATTTATGTTGTTTGCCTGGGAAAGCTTTGGGAAAGAGCCTGGCCAATAAACTAAATTAATACACAAAAGAGAATTGATCAGCAAGGGAATCAGGAAAGGGTTAGTGTTAATATTTTAATAGGGATGAGAACACTGGCCTCCAGAAAGAGTTCACTTATTGACCCCTCTGGCTTCGTTTTATTTAAAGTGGTGATTGAACATACCCTCCATTAATCAACTTAACTACCTAGTTAGTCATTTCAAGGACACGCTGATTGAATGCACGAAGTGTACATTTGGAGCCCAGCCATGACCTTGTTAAGTATAGAAATGAATTCTGTAAATATATCCATGGGACTGTCTTATGAAAACCTGAAGAAAACTTTTTATTAGAATCTAGTATCAGCAAAAGAGCAAGTTCCCAGGGAAAGATAGCAATAACTTGCAAATATGTCATCTTATGATTGGTCAATGTTCAGGAAATATGCGGAGAGCAAGCTAGGATGGAGTTGTGGGAAAGCCAGGAGGTATTAGCGTGAGGAAGCAAGCTCGAGACGACTCTGACCGTGAGAATTATTCAAGGGTTGTGTGGCTATCTTGATAGAAGGAACGTTCACATATAGTCATAATCAATAAATCTGTCTAGTGAACATGGAGGAAGTGCACTCAGGCTAAAAACTTATCCAGGAAGCATTTCTTTCTATGGCCATAGGAAGAATGTTGGGCATAACGATCAGATATCTTAGCCAAAGAAGAGACTGCTGTTTAGATAGCTAAATGAGAATGTCTTTATATAGTCAAAAAACACAAGTAAACAGCTTTCAAGTATCCTCTGTGTTCAGCCTTGATTCATCTGATGTCCGTCTGCAATGATACGCCCTATTATATACCCTCTTCTTGAAGTTTACAACGCTCCCTGTCCATGTGCTGCTGTATCTGATTTTGAATTATCTTCAATAAAATTTTACTTGCATGTGATATTCATGATAGAGTTCCATCATTTCTGTTGGGTCTCCTTTCCTTGGAACGGGCACACATGTGGATCTCTTCCAGCCATCTGTCTTCCAAATGTCTTTGCATAGATACTTCCAGTGCTGCATTGGCGTATTTAAACGTGTCCATTGATATGCCGCCAGTCCCTAGACGGCGGTTCTCAACCTGTGGGTCGCGACCCCTCTGGGAGTCAAACAACCCTTTCACAGGAGTCGCTTAAGACCATCAGAAAACACATATTTCTGATGGTTTTAGGAACCGAGACACCGCTCCTCTATCATCTCCAGGCTGGTTCACCCACATGCAGACACGCCCCCATTCGAGTACCCTGTGTAAAAGCTGTTACCCATGCTACACCATGCTTCAAGACAAAATTTCATTTATTTGTCATTAGAAATAAATATTTCACAATATATAATTACATATTGTTTTGTGATTAATCACTGTGCTTTGTTGTTTGTAACAATAAAAATACATCTTGCATATCAGATATTTACATTTGATTCATAATAGTAACAAAATTACAGTTACGAGGTAGCAATGAAAATAATTTTATGGTTGGGGTCACCACAACATGAGGAACTGCATGAAAGGGTCACGGCCTGAGAAAAGTTGAGAACCACTGCTCTATAGGGACTGGTTTGGCCTGCTGATATTGAACTTCTCCATTGTCTCTTCCCACAGAGGTAGTTCATTGTATTCCTAGTTTTTGCATCTGGAAAGATCCACATGTATAGTTTTCATTTCAATTGTTGAAACGGTATTTACAATGAATAAGTTGTTGGTCTTGCAAATTTTTATCATGTGATAGCAACAAAGCCACATTTTTCAACTAGCAGCACTTTTTCCAACTCTCAAATGCCAATAATTATCGACGCATTTTCATTGCATGATTGAACAACTTCATACTAACTAACTTTTAGTGATTTAGTCCATAAATTTGAATACTACGTGTTAACTAGATTTCCTGGTATATTCTCCTCTCCCCGAGAACATTACCCTTCAAGATAGAGCTTGAGATGTCCTGTCCTACCATGACTGTAACACCATGTCCCTTGGGGTTGTCATTCATGGCTCAGGAAGCCAGAGGACTGTCCGACCCAAAATGGCCAGTACTGGTCTGCTCACAAATACCTGGGATACCAATCCTTATGCATTCCAGGTGATTTTAACAACTTTCAAACTTCATATCTTGTCCATTTGACATTCCAATTATGAATAGATGTTTTCAACTGTTCCATCTCATTTTGACTTGTGCCCCATTCGCAAAAAAAGAAAAAAGTCGCTGCAGTCTTACTGCATCCACCTCATTGAGGCTGACTGCGTTGAGGGGAAGCCTCCGCATCGATGCTCCGAGTGCCGTCGGCTCTGGGCGGCCCATCTTCTGGCATTGCAGCTGACCGTGCTCTCTTGCTGTTCAGAAAGTTCCCGGAGGTGAATCCGCCCAAAGTGCACCGCCTATTCCTGCGTCACGGGCTGCTCTCAGTCTGAAAGCACCATTGAAACCTGTTCACCTTGGGTGACCCTGCTGGCATTTGAAACACTGGTGACACAGCTTCCAGCCTCACAGCATCACACAAGCCACCACAGTAGGACAAAGTGACAGGTGAGTGGTCCAGGCTGGAATTTCAGGCGTATTAAAAATCAACCTTAAATGTTTTAAAAGCGTGATTCCTCTGTAGTTACTTAAAGGCTTATTGGACCCAGTGAGGGACTCGCATCAACTGTCATTCTTAACTGCCGCTGTCTCATCTGACTCCTTTCCGAAGGACATGACATCATCTCATGACATCAAACTGCTGTCATAATGAAAACTCTACTCAAAATGCACGGCTAGTCCTTGTAGACAATACCTTCTCCTTACTGAGGCAGCAGGCCTGGCTTTGACAATGACAGGCTGAGAATGTAGGCATTGCAGACTTTGGAGACTTCACAGAATACCAAGCAAACCCACAGAATACTGCCGTGGGTCGGTTTCAGCTCATCGTGCTCCTACAGGACACAGTAGAAATGCCACATTGGGTGTCCAGACGATGTCTTTACAGAAGCTGCATCTTTCTCCCATGGGGTGGCTGGTGCGTTCCGCCTGCTGACATTTGACTTCGCCAGTCACCATTTCTCCACTACCCCACCAAAACTCCGTCAAAAACCAGGGAGTCAAAAACGACCAACTGCTAAAATTCCCAAGGCCATTATTAGATACTCTTTGCTGGGCGAGAGCCAATATCAGAGGAAAAAAATTCCAGACTCTTGTTGCTTCTTTACAAAACAATATTAGCACTTTGGTGATACTGAGAGGCCGGAGGAGCAAGTCATGAGGATAGAGCATGTGCGCATGTGCGAGGGTCTGGTCTTATGGAGCAAAGTTCAGAACAGAATTTGGGTGCCAAAAAAAACCCCATGAAAACAATGTATCTTTTTCCTCCTTTAACAGTGGGCTCTTTTACTAGAAATTGATGCAGACAACAAACACTGTACGTTCCAGGGTCAAGACCCAGGCCATCGTGTATTATGCTCTGGATTTGGATGGATATCAGGATAAGGCAGATTTAGAAGGAGTGCATTTAGTAAAGACTAGCCAAAGCTAAAGTGGCATTGTCGGTGAATCGAGAATGTTCCAGTAGTGGATGACAGGACGAAATCTGGCTGTGGTGTGAAGCAACAAGGCAGTGCCCTCATGAAAGAGGAGACCAAACCACAGAGCCCCAGAAGTGGGGGTCATAGTTTGAAGCGGCCTAACTACGTTTCAGTGTCCTTGAAGCCTAGTGGTCTATCCTACAATTTCCATGAAACACCATCATTTATTTCATAATACGTTCATGTTTGCTTGTATATAAAATCTTTTTAATAAAAAAGAATTGTTAAAACGAAGACGGCTAAACTTATATTTTCAAGTGCAATAAACTTCTGAGGGAAGTGATGAATGGTTCTCTCTTGCAGTTTCCCGCGCTCCTTCAGACATTCTTGCTCATATTTACCTAACGTGCCCTCAGGTTTGTGTTTGAGAACCAGGAACATAAGTGAAGGCCTTAGCAGTCTAGTGTGCAGCCTCCAGAAAGCTTCCAGTAGTTGTGGAAACAAGACATTGATTTCCATGAGGTCAAAGTCCTGGCAAGTGGAAACACTCTGAAACAGAGTATCGAGTTAGAGAGCAAAGCAGGGATAGCCACCCGAACCAGAAAAACAAGATCTGGAGAATGCTAAGATTGATAGCCTCCAATCTACCACACCTCCTGATAATCACATCACATCCTAGTGTCCCAGATGCCCCTGCTGACCCACAGAATGCAAAAGAAGCAATGCTGTGCTAGTTCCAAGAATAGGAAGGCCTAGAAGCTTCCTGTTTTTGCTCTAGATACAATGTAAGAAACCTGATACAATGTAAGACCTAGATACAATGTAAGAAACCTGACCCCCTGGACTATGCTGCTGTAAGGAAGTTCAAACTACTCCTGAGGAGAAGACAGTGGAAAAAGCTATCTTGAAAGTTAACACCATCGGGACAGAGGTGCAGTCCCCTTAGAAGTCACAGCCAAGTTGAAAAACCATGAGCAGATGAAAGAGTGCTATATAAACCAAAAAGGGCCCCTGGAGGCATGGTATTTGAACGACTGGCTGCTAACTTACAGTCTGGGCTGGAATCCACCCAGGGGCGCTTGGAGTAAAATATATGGCTCTCTATTTCCATAAAGAATGTGGTTGTGGTGGTGGTGGTGGTGGTGGTGGTGGTGGTGGTGGTGACGGTGGTTAGGTGCCATTGAATAGCTCTGACTCAGTGACCCCAAGGACAAGAGAATGGAACACTCCCTGCCTGGTCTTGTGCAAGTCTCACAATTATTCTTGTTGGAGCCCATGTGTCAATCCATCTTGTCAGGGCCTTCTCTTTCACTGCCCCTCCCCTTTACCAAGGGTGACGTCCTTCTCCAGGGACTACTCTCCCTTGATAACATGTCCAAAGTACATGAGACCATGTCTCCCCATTCTGGCCTTTAAGGAGCATCCAGATTGAACTTCTATTTATTTTGTTTTTGTTTGTTTCTTTTTTAAAAAACATTTTATTAGGGGCTCATACAACTCTTACCACAATCCATACATCAATTGTATAAAGCACATCTGTACATTCTTTGCCCTAATCATTTTCAAAGCATTTTCTCTCCACTTAAGCCCTTTGCATCAGGTCTTTTTTTTCCCCCTCCCTCTCCGCTCCCCCCTCCCTCATGAGCCCTTGATAATTTATATATTATTTTGTCATATCATGTCCTATCCGGCGTCTCCCTTCACCCCCTTTTCTGTTGTCCATCCCCCAGGGAGGAGGTCACATGTACATCCTTGTAATCAGTTCCCCCTTTCCAACCCACTCACCCTCTCCTCTCCCAGTATCGCCCCTCACACCCCTGGTCCTGAAGGTATCATCCACCCTGGATTCCCTGTGCCGCCAGCTCCCATATGCACCAGTGTACAACCTCTGCTCTATCCAGACTTGCAAGGTAGAATTCGGATCATGGTAATTGGGGGGGGGGGCATTTAGGATCTGGGGGAAAGCTGTGTTCTTCATCGATGCTACATTGCACCCTGAATGACTCATCTCCTCCCCTAGACCCCTCTGTGAAGGATCTCCAGTGGCCGACAAGTGGGCTTTGGGTCTCCACTCTGCACTTCCCCCTTCATGCACTATGGTAAGATTTTGGGGTTTTTTTGATGATGCCTTATACCTGATCCCTTTGACACCTCGTGATAGCACAGGCTGGTGTGCTTCTTCCATGTGGGCTTTGTTGCTTCACTCTCAAGCCTTGAACTTCTTTTAAGACAGATTTGCTTGGATTTTTGTTTTGCTCTGTTTGGGTTTTGGTCATCCATAGTATTTTCAATATTCTTTGCCAGCACCATAAAGATTACAGCCTAGAAAATCGTAAGGGTCTGTCCTACTGTCCTAGAGTCAGAATCAACTCAATAGCAAGGGGTCATTTTGTTCTGCTTTAATAAATCACTGAAATGTCTAAGTATAGATAACTGAAACACAGGAAACTTTAGCTTCACAGGACTATTCAAGAAAGGGTCCAAGTGAAATCTTGAGATGTCTTAATCCTTCCCAGCAGAGCTTCCAGGTTATGACAACTAGGAATAAGAAATGGGTGGTCCACTTCTTAGCCACTGAAAACCTTACAGAGAGCTACAGAACCTGGTCTGGTAGAGGGCCAGATGTTACACCCTTCAGGTGGGAAGGCATTCCAAGTACACATGGAGAGAAGAGCTGCCTCCTCAAAGGAGAGTAGATATTGATGTGGGCGCAAGAACATTTTTGAAACCTTCATTTGATGATGGGGCACGACTCAAAATGAGAAGCAGCAGCTGCAAGCGTCCATTAATAATGAGAACTGAAATATTTCAACAAACTGCTATAGTGAGAGAGGCACTCACTAGTTTGTGCCAGGAAATTTGGAAGAAAGCTACTTGATCAACAAACTGGAAAAGATAGATGTTTGTGTCAATCCTGCCCCCATCCCACTTACTCTACAAGTGACCCAGTAGAATTTAGAAATTATCAAACAATATTATTAATTTCACATGCAAATAAAGGTTTGCTTAAGGTCATTGTTAATGGGTTGCATCAGCACACTGACAGGGAACTGCCAGAAATGCAAGTTGGATTCAGAAGCCAGTGGCGTGAGAGCTATCATGGCTGACAGCAAATGGATCTTGGCTGAAAGGATATCTGAGGGATGTATACTTGTGTTTTACTGACCATGCAAAGGCTTTGAAGTACATAGATCATAACAAATTATGGATAACATTGTGAAAAATGTGAAATCCACAACACTCAGGTGTGCTCATCAGGATCCTGTACCTGGGCCAAGAGGTAGACTCTTCCTTCTTTTTTTCAAAGAAATAAACAAAACTTCTTTTATTAAATCAAATCTTTTGGAATGGTAGTATATTCCCTTTGTAGAAAACGTTGAAAAAATGTTAAGTGCTGTTAAGTTGATCATTAAATAAGCACTGTTCGTCTGTACCTTTGTACACTCTTTCATATATATATATATATATTAATATATTATTTGGACAATTGAGATCATAAGCCATTTTATATCTAGCATTTTCTATTCAAGCTTCCATTGTAAGAAACTTTCCACAACATAAATTCTGCTTTAAAATCATTTGAATGTCTACCTGAATAATATTTATTATGTACCATGATTTTTACTTAACAGGTAAGTACACTTTTAATAGCATTGGATTGTTTTCCATTTTATTATCATAAGAAGTTAAGGGCATTCCATGATGCTCACCTTCCCAACATGATCGCTGAAGACAAATGGGCGCATAGGCAAATGTGGTGAAGAAAGCTGATGGTGCCCAGCTATCAAAAGATAGAGCGTCTGGAGTCTTAAAGGCTTGAAGGTAAACCAGTGGCCATCTAGCTGAGAAGCAACAAAGTCCACATGGAAGAAGCACACCAGCTTGTGTTAACACAGGGTGTTGATGAGATCAGCTATCAGTCATCAAAGAACAAAAAATCATGTAATTGTGAAAGAGGGGGAGTACAGATTGGGGACCCAAGACCCATCTGTAGGCAACTGGACATCCCCTTACAGAAGGGTTGCAGGGAGGAGAAGAGCCAGTCATGGTGTAAGGTAGCAATGATGAAGCATACAACTTTCCTCTAATTCGTAAATGCTTCCTCCCCACCCACTATCATGATCCCAATTCTACCTTACAAATCTGGCTAGACCAGAGGATGTACACTGGTACAGATAGAGACTGGAAACACAGGGAATCCAGGACAGATTATCCCTTCAGGACCAGTGGCAAGAGTGGCGATACCGGGAGGGTGAAGGGAGGGGTGGGTAGAAAAGGGGAACTGATTACAAGGATCTACATGTGACCTCCTTCCTGGAGAATGGACAACAGAAAAGTGCATGAAGGGAGACGTCTGACGGTGTCAGATATGACAAAATAATAATTTATAAATTATCAAGGGTCCATGAGGGAGGGGGAAGTGGAGAGGGAGGGGAGAAATGAGGAGCTGACACCAAGGGCTCAAGTAGAAAGTAAATGTTTTGAGAATTATGATGGCAACGATGCATAAATGTGCTTGACACAATGGATGGATGTACGGATTGTGATAAGAGTTATACGAGCCCCCAATAGAATGATATAAAAAAAGAAGTTATGAAATACTATGAGCATAATTTTCTCCATTTTAAAAATCTAGGATGGATTCCTAAAAGCAGAGTCCTGGATCAAGGAACATGACCAATCATAAAACCCTTAATATATATAATTAAGTTCATATGTAGATTATTTTCTATCAACATACACATCTGAGAACGAGATAACATAAATGTCATAAATCTTTTCCATCTTGGCAGATAAAAGCATTTAACTATTTTTAAGTTGCATTTTCTTGATAATTTATAAAACCAATTTCAAATTATTTTTTCTGAGATTACATTTGTAATTGCTTTGTTTTTCTTATAATGATCTGAATAGAATGTCTTTTATTTGTGAATGATATTTTTATAGCAAAAGTTTTCTATCATATATTCTTTAATCATTTTATCGGGGGCTCATATAACTCTTATCACAATCCATACATACATCCACTGTGTCAAGCACATTTGTTGGCATCATCATTCTGAAAACATTTGCTTTCTACTTGAGCCCTTGGTATCAGCTCATTTTTCTCCCTCCTTCCCCGCTCCCCCTCCCCTCATGAATCCTTGATAATTTATACATTATTGTTATTAGCCATATCTTACACTGCCCGATGCCTCCCTTCACCCACTTTTCTGTTGCCCTGGGAGGGTATTATATGTAGAACATTGCGATTGGTTCCCCCTCCCCACTCCTTACCCTTAACCTCCTGGTATCACTACTCTCATTATTGGTCCTGAGGGGTTTATCTGTCCTGGTTTCCGTGTTTCCAGCTCTTATCTGTACCAATATACATGCTCTGGTCTAGCCGGATTTGTAAAGTAGAATTGGGGTCATGATAGTGGGAGGAGGAAGCATTTGAGAACTAAAGGAAAGTTGTATGTATAATGGGTGCAATACTGTACCCTGACTGGTTTGTCTCCTCTCTGTGACCTTTCTGTAAGGGGATGTCCAATTTTCTACAGATGGGCTTTGGGTCTCCACTCCACACTCCCCTCATTCCCATTTTTATGATTTTTTGGTCTGGATCTTTAATGCCTGATCCCATCAACAGACACCTCGTGATCGCACAGGCTGGTGTGCTTCTTCCATATGGGCTTTGTTGCTTCTGAGCTAGATGGCCGCTTATTTACCTTCAAGAATTTAAAACCCCAGACACTATCTCTTTTGATAGCCAAGTGAGGCAGACTTTTGTAACCGGACAAGGGGATATTACATAATTTAAAAATCAGGAAAGATCATCCTTTTTTGCACTATGTTTACTCAATGTGTGTGCTGAACAAATCATCTAAGAAGCTGAAGCAAATGAAGACTGTGAAATGAGAATTGAAGGAAATGAGAATTGTGAGACGGGGATGACACAAGCTAGCTTGCTGAAAGCCAGGGGATTTAGGCACTTGCTGATTAAGATCAGACGGCAGCCTGATCGGTATGAATTAGAACTCAATGTAACCAAAACAGAAATGCTCACAATTAGGCAACTAGACAACACTATGATAAATGGAGAAAACATTGAAGTTGTCAAGGATCTCATTTCACTCAACTCGATGTCCATGGAAGCAGCAATCAGGAAACTGAACAATGTATGTCGTTGCAAGAGCCCTCTTTACAGTGCTGACGAGTAAGGAGGCTGCTTTGAAAACTAAGATGCACTCCAATGGAGGAATGACTCTCTAGGGGAGGTTGGTGAATAATGCGGAGCGAACACCAATTTGTACAAGGAAGAAGAAATGTCCTAAAACGGATTGTGATGATGATTACACAGCTCTTTTGAATATGATTGAACTATTGAAATGTATGATATGTGAATTATATGTCAATAAAAGTGTGTGTGTGTGTGTGTGTGTGTGTGTGTGTGTGTTTCAAGACTAAGCCATGGTATTTGTAATTGCCGGATATCATGTGAAAACCGGATAATGAGTAAGGGCAACCTAAGAAGTATCGCTGCCCTCAACCACAGTGCTGGTTCAGAATGCTGAAAGCAGACATGGACCATTAGAGGAACGAACAGGTCTGCTTTGAGAGAAGCAAGTCGGTCTGCTTGTTAGAGAGTGAGACTTGGTCGTACATGCTTTGGACATGTTTTCCGAACAGGACCTGGAAAAGGATATCCTTTGGTAAATCAAGCAGAGGGTCCGTGATAAAGAGGAGGAGCTTTCACAAGAGGGATTGACCCCACACCCACAATAAAGAGCTCAAACCTAACAAACACCGGAGGCTGGCCCAGGAGCACGCAGTTGGCAGTGTCTTATTCTAGGTCATTGTGAGTTGGAGCCGACGGACAGCACCTGACAGCTGCAACCACAAGTTTCCTGACAGTCTCCTCGACAGGCTCAGGGACAGGAAACAAGAAAGACCTCTGGTGCTCGTTTTTAATTTACAATCCCAATGCACCTACTCCTTACTTAAAAACTTGCTAATTAGCTCATCTTTTTCAATTATGACAATAGTGAAAACTATAAGATCCAACTATTTTGCTCATTAACGGTATATGCCTAGCAGAGGTAACAAGCCACAAGGTGTAAAGGAAGAACAAGAGTGGCTGGTGATTAAGGTATCACACAGGGGTCCTCGACCTACAGCCCGTGGGCCACATGCAGCCCACCGAGGACCTTTATGTGGCCTGCTGGTATTTTTGACCTGATTGTTTTTTTACTTCAAAATAAGATATGTGCAGTGTGCATAAGAATTTTTTCATAGTTTGTTGTTTTTTTTAACTATAGTCCAGCCCTCCAACAGGTCTAAGGGACAGTGAACTGGCCCCCTGTTTACAAAGTTTGAGGAGCCCGGTTTAGGCCGCAGTTCTCAGTGGTTTTGCAGTTATGTGGTGATGTAATTTGGCAGTTTCATAGGGATGTAGTCCTCCTCTAGGAGTTCTGGTGGCTTAATGGCAACATGTTAGGCTGCTAACCTCAAGGTCAATAGTTCTAAATGGGAGAAAGACAGGGCTTTCTATTCCCATAAAGGGTTACAGTCCTGGAGACTCAAAGGAGCAGTTCTACTCTGTCCTATAGCGTCCCTATGAGTCAGCATCAACATGGCAGTGAGTTTGTTTTTTGGGGGGTTGTAGTCATCCTCCATTTTGTGATCTGATGTAGTCATCCTCCATTTTCACATCCTGCCAATTCTTGCCTAACAATCCAGTCTTGGAACCTGCCCATGTTAAGAAGTAAAAAGTGGGAGTATACTTGTTGGACCTAATCTAGTTTTGAACATTTTCTGTGTTGTTGTTTTTTTCCATATTGGGGTTTATCTCTGATGTATTTTCCCATTGAGGTCACTCTCTTGAATTTTAGGGTTTGTTTTTTTTTCTTCTGTTTTTCAGCATGTGAAAACAAGTATTGATGAACCTGTAGAGACAGAAAGTAGGATCAGGGGGCGTGAGGGGTGCAATGGGGGAGGAGGTATAAAGGGGAGCTGGTATCAAGGAGTGCAAGAAGCAAGAGAATATCTTGAAACTGATTGTGGTAGCAATTGCACAATGCTGCTTGATGTGACTGAATTATAGACTGAGATGTATCTGGATTAGCTCCCAATAAAAAGATATTGAAAAAAAAGGAGAGTTGGTGCATCCTAAACCTCTGACCAATTTAAGTAGAGGTCATAATTTCCACAAATCTCACTCTGGTAGAAATGGAACCTCACCCTATTCACTGATACTTCTGGTATGTGATGCAGATCTTGCCAGCACCTTCAAATTCTTTACTTATCCTTTGGCACTGGGTCATCTTGAGCTGCCTGTCTGTCTTACCTATGCTGTCCCCAGCACTGAGTCATACGCATGCATTACTTAAAATTCCACAGAGGCCAATGATATGGAGGTGCTGATTTCTGGATTGTTTGGGGTCAATCACGCTTAGCTGAAAGGCAACACCAGAAAAGGAGGGACTACTCAAAAATCCCACTGTGCTGATGGTCTCTTCCTCGGCTGGTGTAGTGTCTTAGATCAGTTGCAAAAGAGGAATGGCCTTCCAGGTCTTGTGATGGAATGCACGTCTGGAGAAGATACCTGCAGGATCTGTCTGTTCCACTGCATTCGGCAGCTCCTACCTCTTGGTATACAAAACACTGAGAAAAGCATCAGATGTCCTCCAGGCGGTGGCATTCGTCCAGCTGAACCTGCTGCAATAGCAAAGCCCAGCAGGAACCTCAGCCGCAGCATGCCCTTCTATTTCCATGGAAATAGACAGGCTTTGGGTAAATTCAAAGTACAAGCTTAAAAATAATTTTGCAGCTTCCTTTGAACTGAAACACACCGTCAGCTAATATACATTTTAGAACCCCCTGTCGACATGTGTCTGGAAAGGGGGCGGATTAATAATAGCTTACAATTCTATAGTGCTTTTCATCCCAAAGGATCCCAAACAAGGGAAACAAGCTGAATCTTTTCTCCTTGTTTAAAGGAAAAACCCTAGTGAATTAAAATGCAATCCTAAACATTACAACTAATTACAAAGAAATTCACTTTTTTCAAGTGTCAGGACGTAATTATTATTTTTTTTTAAAAAAAGGAAACTTTAAATAGTATCCACATTGCTCCTGAGAGCTCACAAAGAAGCGCCGCCATCACCATTTCCGAAGGCTATCATCTCCTTCCAGCAAAGACAGCAGTTGCTGTGCCAGGAGATTTAGAGACATTCTGGGTGAAGAGATAAAAATAATAATCATCATCGTTAACATTTGCCCAGGAAGCTCCATCTGGAGTGTCTGGTAGCACACTGGGAGAGAGCTCCAGCTGGGGAAAGGTGGGTGGCATAGGGGACAGCTTGTCCCAACCGCATGGGTTTAGGACCCCAAACACACTGAGATTAGTGTAGGTTTTGAATCTTTCCACTGTCTGCTATTAAAATTAAACTAGCCAAAGTGCCCTTGTCCAGGATGCCTGGGCTCTAGACCATAGTATTATTCTGTCTCACAAGGTCAGTAATACATTTATCACTGTTTGATAATCCAAGATTAATATAGCTTTCCATTCTCTAAAGTGCCGATATTTTCTTATCTGTAGCCCAACTCATTTGCATATACATCTCCAAAGTCATTCCAGGCACAATACGGCTTATTCTGAGCATTTCCCTCTGATTGGCAGCTAAGAAGAACCTTGAGGTGTTGGCAGGTGTGAAGATGAAAAGACATTATAAATCCAGCGACAGCTCAGACAATGGTTTTATAATAATCTGTTTGAAGTCACACCGCTCTCAGCGATCTCACGCTTTTAGGAGGAGTTGCTTGATCTGAGAGGACTGCTGAGCAAGGAGGACCTCTGCTGTGAGAAAAGAATCGTGAGCCCTTGTAAAAGAAGAGGGTGAAAAGGCAATGCCGGATGGAGCTCGGCAGACATGAGGCAGGATCACTGCTCTATTGACTTGTTCTCTCTCTGCAGAGATGCCCAACTGTGAGATGGACAGAGACACACTCACCCTCCCATCCGCCATTATGAGTAAATGTCATCTTATGATGAATAAAGAGAAAAGTAAGCTGTTGGTGAGAAGAAAAAAATTAATTCATTGAAAATAAAGAATGTAATCACTGCTTTTATGACTCTAAATGAAGCCATGGTTCCCCTTGAGAGGTCATCATTTGAGATCTCCTTCCACTGAGCCTCTGTGAAGAAAAAGGCTGTCACTATGACCACCTTCACACACGTCTTCCCCACACCTGACTGGAGGGTTTTGTGAATGCCACAGATGTTTCCCTGCACCTCCATTTTTCAAAAAAAGGCACTGGCTCTACAAATCTTCAAAGCAGATGTACTATCTGCATATTTTCGTATTAGGTACTGCGAAGTTCATAGAGATATTGGAAATGGATGAGCCAATCAAGGTGCAGTATCTCACCAATGAAAAATACAACTTTCCTCTAGTTTTTTAATGCTTCCTCTCTCTCTCTCCCACCCCATTATCAAGACCCCAATTCTTCCTTATAAATCTGGCTAGACCAGAACATGTACATTGGTAGAGATAAGAGCTCCCAACACAGGAAATTCAGGACAGATAAACTCCTCAAGAACAATAATGAGAGTAGCGATACCAGGAGGGTAAGGGAAGGGGGAGGAGGGAGTAAGGGGCAACTGATCACAATGATCCTCATATATAATGATCCACCCAGGGATAGGACAAGAGGAAAGTGGATGAAGGGAGACATTGGTTGGTGTAAGACACAAACCAATAATAATTTATAAGTTATCAAGGGTTCTTGAGGGAGGGAGGGTGGGGGAAGGGGGAAATGAGCTGACACCAAAGGCTCAAGTAGAAAGAAATTGTTTTGAAAATGATGATGACAACATATGGGCAGATGTGCTTGACACAATGGATATATGTATGGATTGTGATAAGAGCTCTGAAGGCCCCCAATAAAATGTTTAAAAAATAATAAATAAATAAAGGTACATTAAAAATATATTAGAAATCTTTTATCTTCAAAAAGCTGTGAAAATAATATAGAAGCATATTAAAACAAGAGGAAAGTAAAATAAAATAGAGGAAAGAGCTAGGAGGCAAAGGACATATATAGAGATCTAAATAAAGGCATGTACATATGTAAATAGATTTATATAAAGATGTGGAGATAGATCGATGTGCATATATGTATAGGTTTAGTATTAAGGTAGCAGCTGGACATCAGGCCTCCACTCAAGCACTCCCTCAATGCAACAATACTTTGTTCTATTAAACTGGCATTCCATGATGCTTACTTTCCTGACACAATCGTTGAAGACAAAGCGGCTGCATAAGCAAATGTGGTGAAGGAAGCTGATGGTGCCTGGCTATCAAAAGATATAGTGTCTGGGGTCATAAAGGTTTGACGGTAAAAATGCGGCCATGTAGCTCAGAAGCAACAAAGCCCACATGAAAGAAGCACACCAGCCTGTTCGATCACGAGGTGTCATAGGATCAGGTATCAGGCATCAAAGAACAAAAAATCAAATCATTGTGAATGCGGGGGAGTGCAGAATAGGGACCCAAAGCCCATCTATAGGCAACTGGACATCCCCTTACAGAAGGGTCTTGGGGAGGAGATGAGCCAGTCAGGGTACAGTGTAGCAATGAGGAAACATACAGCTTTCCTCTAGTTCCTAAATGCTTCCTCCCCACCCACTATCACGATCCCAATTCTACCTTACAAATCTGGATAGACCAGAGGATGTACACTGGCACAGATAGGAACTGGAAACACAGGGAATCCAGGAAAGATGATCCCTTCAGGACCAGTGGTGTGAGTGGTGCTACTGGGAGGGTGGGGTAGAAAGAGGGAACCGATTACAAGTATCTACATGTGACCTCCTCCCTGGGGGATGGACAACAGAAAAGTGGGTGAAGGGAGACATCAGACAGTGTAAGATATGACAAAATAATGATAATTTATAAATTATCAAGGGTTCATGAGGGAGGGGGAGAGGAGAGGGAAGGGGCAAAATGAGGAGCTGATGCCAGGGGCTTAAGTGGAGAGCAAATGCTTTTAGGATGATGAAGATAACGAATGTACAAATGTGCTTTACACCATTGATGTATGTATGGATTGTGATGAGTTGTATGAGCCCCCAATAAAATGATCAAAAGAATCTAGCTTCTCAAATTACTTACTCAGTACACCGATTGAATAACTTTGGTGGTAATGCTAGCAGAATCTCTCAGAATGAACAAGTTTCAGCAGAGCTCCCAGACTAAGAACAGACAATGAAGAAGGACTCACGGCTCCTCAACTTTGGAGGAAGGAGCCACTGGAAACCTTGTGGACACCTCTGAAACACTGTCTGATGCTGGAGGCCTAATGAATAGAAGCAGACCCTTATCAGAGATAGTGCTGGAGGATGGGCCCCTCGCGGGTGGGGCACTCAAAATGTAACTGAGGAGGAACTGGTTTCTCAGCATGAAGCTGACTATGGCGACTTCAATTAAATTGGAGAATGGAGCCTTGAGAGCTTCACTTGCTGGTGGGGCATGATCCAAGGTAAGGAGAAACAGCTGCTAATCACCAGAAATTGCAATGTGGGAAGTATGAATCTAGGAAATTAGAAGTTGTCAAAAATAAAATAGAATGCATAAAGGTGTATATCCTAGGGATTAGTAAGCTAAAATGGACCAGTATTGGCCATTTGAAATCAGAAATCATATTATTTACTGTGCTGACAATAACATAACCAAGAGGGATAGCTTGACATTCCTTCTCAAAAAGGACATTGCAAATCAATCTTGCAGCACAATGCTGTCAATGATAGGATAATATCTGTGAACCTTCAATGAAATTCAATCAATACAACTATTATTCAAATTTACATACCAATCTCAAAAGCTAGTGATGAAGAAATTAAAGAATCCTACCAAGGTTTCAGTCATAACTCGATCAATGTGCAATCAAGATGCATTGACAATTATGAGAATTTGAAATGCAAAAGTTAGAAACAAAAAGGAAGGAACAACAGTTGGAAAATATGGACTGGATGATAGAAATGAAGTTGTCGATCACATAATAGAATTTTGAAAAAACAAAATGTTCATAGCAAGTACCTTTTTCAACAACATAAATGGCAACTATATACATGGGCTTCTCCAGATGAAACAGACAAAAATCAAACTGACTACCTCTGTGGGAAGAGACACTTGAAAAGCGCGATATCCCCATAGAGCCGAAGAAAATGAAAACAAGTCCACGAAAGCCAAAATATGACTCTTGAATTTCTAGAACATCTCAAGAACAGATGTGATGTATTAAACACTAATAACTAAAGACCCAATGAGCTGTAGGAGAACATCAAGAATATCATTCATGAAAAAAGTAAAAGGTCATTAAAAAGATAGGAAAGACAGAAAAGATCCAAGTGGATGTCAGAAGAACCTCTGAAATTGCTCTTAACTGTATAGTAGCTAAAGCAAATGGAAAAAATTATGAAGTCAAAGAGCTGAATAGAAAATTCAAAGGGCAGTTTAAGAAGACAAAGCCAAATATTATAATGAAATGTGCAAGGACCTAGAATTAGAAAACCAAATGGGAAGAACATTCTCAGTATATCTCCAACTGAAAGAACTCAAGAAAATATTCAAGCCTTGAGTTGCAATATTGAAAGATCCTATGAATAAACCATTGAAAGGTGCAGGGAGCATCAAAAGATGATGGGGAGAATACGGTCATTGAATCAAAAAGAACTAGTCGACATTCCACCATTTCAGGAGGGAGCATATGAACGAGAACCAATGGTGCTGAAGGAAGAAGTTCAAACTGCACTGAAAGCATTAGCCAAAAGCCAGGCTCCAGGAATTGATAGAATACCCATTGAAATGTTTCAACAAGCTTGTGAAGCACTGAAAGTACTTACTCGTCTATGCCAGGAATTTGGAAGACAGCTACTTTTCCAACTGACTGGAAGAGATCCATATTTGTACCCATTCCAAAGAAAGGTGACCCACCAGAATTCTCCAATAGAATAGTATCATTGATATCACATACAAGTAAAATTATGCTGAAGATCGTCCAGCAATGGTCACAGCAGTACCTTGAGAGGGAGCTGCCTGAAGTTCATGCTAGATTCAGATGTGGAACAAGGGATATCACTGCAGATGTCAGATAGATCTTCAATGAAAAAAAGAATACCAGAAAGATGCTTCCTTGTGTTTTATAGGCTATGCAAAGGTATTCGACTGTGCTAACCATGACAAACTCTGGATAAACTTGAGAAGAATGGGAACTCCAGAACACTTCATTTTACCCACCAGGAACTTGTACATGAACCTAGAGGCAGCTGTGAGAGCAGAACAAAGGAATACTGCATAGATTAAAATCAGGGAAGGTGTACATCAGTAATGTGTTAGGCCAAGTTGACTAGAAAAACAAATCTAGTGACATTCATATCTGTGTAAGAAAGAAGTAATTATAGATCTATAAAACATTCAAGCCCAGTCCACGTCAAGTCTATAAGTCTCATATTGGTCTATGAGTCCCTCCTCAGACTCACAGATTCACAAGCAAAGATGCAGAATGCAGGAATGTTACAGGTTGGAGGGTGCAAAGTCATGTGGATTCAATGGCGGTGGAAGCATCAGTATCAGAGTGACCTGCAGGAAGATGAAGGCAGAGGAAGAACAGGATCCTAGGGTCCTCCTTATGAAAAGGCTACATCCATAAGGAGGCATCTTCAAGCTGTGACAGATTGAATATAACCCTACGACTTTTATAAGTCTTCAAGGTGACATGAAATTATGTAACTACCAGAGGTTGTATCCTCTCACCATACTTATTCAATCTATATGCTGAGCACATTGGCAGAGGAGCTAGCTTATATGAAGAAGAATGTGGCATCAAGATTGGAGGAAGGCGTATTAACAACCTGAGATATGCAGATGGCACAACCTTGCTTGCTGAAAGTGAGGAGGACGTGAAGCACTTGCTGATGAAGATCAAGGATTGCCGCCTTCAGTGTGGATTACAACTCAATGTAAATAAAACCAAAATTTTCACAACTTGACCAATAGGTGACATCACGATGCATGGAGAAATGATTGAAGTTGTCTAGGATTTTTGTCTTGCTTGGATCCATAGTTAACGCTCACAGAAGCAGCAGTCAAGAGATCAAAAATGAGTTACACTATGTAAATCTGGGGTACAAGACCTCTCTAGAATATTGAAAAGCAAGAATGTTACTTTGAAGACTAAGGTGTGCCTGACCCAAGCCATGGTATTTTCAATGGCCTCTTATGCATGTGAAATTTGGATACTGGATCAGGAAGATTGAAAAAGAATCAATGCATTTGAATCGTGTGCTGCAGAAGAATACTGAAAACCCGTGGACTGCTGAGAGGACAAACCAGTCTGTCTTGGAAGAAGTGCGGGCAGATGCTCCTTGGAGGCAAAGATGGCTTGCAGATGTTGTCCATGTTGTCAGGAGAGACCAGTCCCTGGAGCAGGACATCATGTTTGGTAGAGTAGAGGGACAGCAAAGGAAGGGAAGACCCTCAAGGAGATGGACTGACACTGGTGCAGCAAGCAGCTCAAGAATAGGAAGGCTCGTCAGGGTGGTGAGGGCAGTGTTTGGTTGTGCATAGTCATGAAGGTTTGAAACCAATTTTGAAATTCCCATTCTTTTCAATGCTGTACATAACATTTTATAATACATATAGTGGAACGCTTCCCCACAGTCAAAAAAGAAAACCCCAGGTATTCTTTGCTTTCAGCCAAGATTCATCTAATATCAGCAATGATATCAGTAGTTCTATATTCTCTCCTGAATCTGGCTTGAATTTCTGACAGTTCTCGGTTGCTGTATGGTTCCAGTGGTTTTCTGATTATCTTTAGCGACACATTACTTGTGTGTGATATTAATAATGCTCGGTAATGTCCACATTCTTGTGGATGACCTTTCTTTGAATCACTTGGGAAGATTAGGAGTCCAGTGCGCTATCCATTGTGCCACAGACCCCGCTGGCCTTTCTTTGAAATGGGTACTTGGACCCAAGGGTCTTCCAAGTTTCGTGGCATATAGGAGTAAGCACTTCCAGCATTTCAACCATCGGTTGAAACATTTCAGTTGGCATTCTGTCAATTCGTAGAGCCTTATTTTTCAGCAATGCGTTCAGCGTGGCTTTAACATCTTTCTTCAATACCTTTAGTTCTTGATCAAATGCTACCTCCTGAGGTGTTTGAACAATGAGCAGTCATTCTGCCTACAGTCACTCTGGGTATTTCCTCCATCTTTTGTTCATTTGTTTTGATGATTCCTGCTTTGTTCAATATTTTGATAGACTCCTTCAATGTTGAAACTCAAGATTAAATGTTTCTTTTGCTTATTTTGTTTGTTTGTTTGTTTGTTTGAGACATGCTGAGATCATTTTTCTATTTTGGTTTTCTAACTCCAAGACTTTGCATCCTTAGAGTATTTTGTCTTCTCAAGCTACTTTTGAAATGCTTTGTTGAATTATTTAACTTTATTTCATCTATTCACCATAGCTACTTTGTATTCAAGAGAAATTTCTGTCTCTTCAGACATTGATTTTTGTCTTTTATTTTTTTCCTGTCTTTTAATGATATTCTGTTTTGACCATATATTTGGTCCTTAATGCGATAACCTCTAGATTCAGGTTGTATAAACCTAAGTTCATATATTTTTTCAATATCTCCTCAATTTTTTTATTTTTTGTAAATCATTTTGTTGGGGGCTTGTACAACTCTGATCACAATCCATACATACATACATTGTGTCAAGCACATTTGTACGTTTGTTGCCATCATTCTCAAAACATTTTCTTTCTGCTTCCTCAATTTCATTTTAACTTTTTATTGTGAGTTAGTGAAGGTTTATAGATAAAGAATCAGTTCTACCTTCAAGAATTCATACATAGTTTGTTTTGTCATTCATTGTAAATTCCTTCTACGTAATATCATTTATCCTGAATTCCTGTCTTCATTCTTCCTTTCTTAACACTTCTAAACTTTGTTCTTGGGTAAATATTGTCCTTTTGATCTCAAAACGTTGCTTATTCTAGGTCTTCATGCCTCACAACATTATTGGTTCCTTTACAGACCTGTCTATTGTTTGCTGAAAGTTGAGCCATGGGATCAAGGCCATACTTTGAGTCTCATGGATTTGCTTTCATTTTTTCCATCTATTTCAACTTATATCCCAGAAATTAGTGTTTTGTTCTGTGATTACCATCTATTAGTGTTCTGACTGATGCTATTTGACTTCTCTATCATCTTATTATGATTTCATCTTAAATACTTTGTATGTGTTTTCAGACAAGACCAGCCCCTGGAAAAAGACATCATGGTTGGTAGAGGGGCAGTGAAAAAGAAAAGTCTTTCAACAAGATGGATGGACACAGTGGCTACAATAATGGGCTCAAGCACAGGAACAATTGCAGGGAGGGCCCAGGACCGGGCAGGGTTTCATTTGTTGTGCAAGGGTCACTATGGGAAGGAGCCAACTCGATGGCACCTAACAACAACAACAACAACATCTCTTTCTGCAAGTGAAGTTGATTTGACCCTTGAATGTTCTATCCTGTGAGGTTCACCTGTATAACCACTGTTATATTGTGAAAGGGGGTATTTGTAATGAAGAAATCATTGGTCTTGCACAAAGACCATATTTTCCAACTACTAATATTGCAATTTGTTTCTAATTTTTACATTCCAGTCACCAATGATTACCGATGCCTATTTAATAGCTTTATGACTAAAGAAGTTGGTAGAATTATTCAATTTCTTCATACCTGTCTTCAGTGATTGTCGAGTAAATTTGAACTCGCTGTATTAGCTGGAATTCTTGTAAGTGTGTGGATCTTACCCTGTCAGTGACAGTGAAGTACTTCAGGACAGATCTTGAAAGGTTCTTTTTGACAATGAATTCAACACTGGTCCTCTTCAATATGTCAATCTTGACATAGGCCATATGTTTGTCTGATTCATCTCTGCTCACTAAGGCCCAGAATGCTTATCTTCAGTGTTCCATTTCATTGATCATTTTTCCTAGATTCATACTTCATATATTCCATGTTCTGATTATTAAAGGATGTTTAACTGCTTCTTCTCATTTTGAATTGTGCCACATTGGCAAATGAAATCCCAAAATCATTACTCCAATCATGTCATTGGGCTGACTCTACATTGAGAACACAGCTCTTGCTTACTTGTAATTAGAGTGCCTTCTAACTGGAGGGGCTCCTTATCCAGTACTATGTCAGACAATGTTTGGCTGATATTCAGAAGACTTTCACAGGTTTCCAGGTCCAGGTCCTTCTTCCTAATCTGTCTGCTCTGGAAGCTCTACTGAAATATAACCACCAGGGATGACCATGCTGTTATTTGAAATACTACTGGTTTAGCTTTGATCACCCCAGCAATAAACAAGTCAACAAAATATGACAAACTGACAGATGAATGATGGATGTCATTATATAAGCATTTCTAAACATCATTTCCAAAAGGATCTCTCCTCAGCTTGAATTTCTTAAAATAGTTACCTTGTCACTCATTCTTTGAAGGCCTTGAAAAAACAGATTGCCTATTTTTAACAAAAAAAATTTCTGCCTTGTTTAAAAGCTCTTTTTAAGTACTTATGTCTAACAGTCATCACTTGTCTGTCAGCTTATCATACTATTGTGGCTTTTATCTTGATGTAAAGCCGGGAGCTCTGTCTGTCCCCAGTATTTAAAATACCAGCAGGGTCACCCAAGGGGGTCAGGTTTCACAGACTCCACAGAAGGAATAGGCTGTCTGCCTGGAAGGGATTAACCTCCAAAAACCTTCTGAATAGCAGTGGAACACTGTCAAAAATACTAAAATCTTTGGGAATAACAGCAGAACATTGTAAGATTTAGCGGTGGAAGTTGTGCCTCTCAAGTCAGAAGGCACTCAATATATGACTCTACCTTGTCCAGTAGAGTCAACATTAATGACATGGCCGGACTACAGCCTTAGGACCTTCATGTTGGATGGGGCACCACTCAAAATGGGGAGGAGCAGCTGCAACCATCTAGTGAGATTCAGGACGTGGGACATTCAAACTATGAATCTAGGAAAATTGGAAGGCATCAAAAATGAAACGGGATGCATAAAGATTAAGATCATGGCATTGGTGAGTTGTAATGGACTGGTATTTGTAATTGACCATATGAATCAAACAATGATGTGTTTTATTTTGTCAGAAATGTCAAACTGAAAAGGAATGACATCACATTCATAATTTTAAAAAAGACATTTTAGGACCTATTTTGAAGCACAATGCTGTCTGCAACAAGATAATATCTATATATATGAGGGGGTACCCCGGGGTACCCCTCCCCTCCCCGCCTAAAAAATAAAAACACGGAATTGCACTGGGTGAAGAGCTTCTGCAGTACTCATTTTTTCCACTAGATGGACATCATCGGGCAACTCACTCTGAATTAGTACACCCAGTGGTGTTGCCTGGAAAGGTTCTCTCTGGTCGCAGTGAATGTTTTCATAAAAGCAGTTTCACTGGAACCTCATTTTTTTTGTGATAGCCTATTTAAGAGAAGCGCATGCAGCTGTGAAAATTTGCTTCCTGCTTGGGAAAAATTCTGCAGAAACTATGTTGTTCAACACAGATTACAAGGACAGGACTATAGGAAAAACTCAAGAGTATCAGTAGTTTTCTCATTTCAAAAGAGGTGAAATGTCGATTAATGACAAATCTCGTTCTGGACATCCGTCAACTTCCCGAACAGATGAAAATGTTGACTTGCAGTGCATTTGGAGTTCATTCCACCAGGTCAGACTGTTAATCAAGCTTTCTCTTTAGAGGTTCTGAAAAAGAGTGTGTAACAGTGTGTGGCCAAAAAAGGCCTGATTTGTGGAAGAGGAGGTTTCACCACTACAACAATGCATTTGCTCATGCAGCCATGTCAGTGCACCAGTTTTTAGGGAGAAAAAAAAAATCATGTCTCTGGCCCCACACACCTTCTCACCTGACCTCGCTCTGTGCAACTTCTTTTTTTCTGTGAATGAAGAGGGCCATGAAAGGGCAGTGATCTGATGATGTAGAGGAGGTGAAAAAAAAAACGAGGGAGGGGCTGTCAGCCATCCAAACAGATGAGTTTGAAAAATCTCTCCAAGAATCGCAGACTTGACAAATATATTAAGCATAATGGAGAGCAACTTTGAAAGTGATAAAACTGTTTTGTAAAAAAAAGGAAAAATTAAATACAAGGCTTTGAAAAAATATTCTGGGTTTTGGGGCGGAGTACCCCCTCGTACACAAAGAAATCCAGTTAATGCAATCATTACTCAAATTCTGCATCAAACACTAAAGCTAGTGATGAAGAAATTGAATTCTACCAACTTCTTTATTCTAAAATTTATTAAAATGCAATCTAGATGCATCGGTAATTATTGGTGATTGGATAGCAAAACTTGGAAACAAAGAAGAAGGTATAGTAGTAGGAAAAAATGGTGTTAATGATAGAAATATGACAGAATTTTGCATGACCAATGACACATTTATTTAAAATGCCCTTTTTCAACAACATAAATGTTTATTATATGCATGAATGTCACCATATGGAACATACAGGGATTATATTAACTACGTCTATGAAAAGAGATGAAGGAAAAGTCCAGATCATCAGCCAAAACAAGGACAACAGTTGACTGAAACATACCACCAACTGCCCAAATGTTAGTTCAGGTTGAAACCAGAGAAAATGAAAACAAGGCTGAAAGAGCCAAAATACAACCCTGAGTATTTGACACCTGAATTTAGAGAATGTCTCAAGGATAGATTTGAATCCTTGAACGCTAACGACAGAAGACTTGATGAGCTGTGGGATAACATCAAAAACATTCTACATGAAAAAAGCAAAAGATAATTCAAAAGACAGGAAAAAAAAGAAAAGATCAAGATGGATGCCAGAAGAGACTAAGGAACTTGCTCTTCAACATAGAATGGCTAAAATAAATTGAATAAATGATGGCGTAAAGAGCAACATAAAATCTCAAAGGGTAAGAAAATGAAGTATTATAATGAAATGTGCAAAGGCTTAGAGTTAGAAAGCCAAGCATGAAGAACATCCTTAGCATCTCTCAAGTTGAAAGAACTTCAGACAAAATTCAACCCTCACGTTGCAATACTGAAGAATTCTATGGGCAAAATGTTAAAAGATGCATGAAGCATCAAAAAAAGATGGCAGGAACACACATCATCATTATACCAAAAAGGACTGGCCAACCATTTCAAGAAGCAGCATGTGATCAAGAGCCAGGGGTACCGAAGGAAGAAGTCCAAGCTGCACTGAGGCATGAATGAGAAGCGAGGCTGCATGTGTTAATGGAATACAAACTGAAATGCTTCCACACGTGATGAAGCACTCGCTTACCTAATCCAAGAAATGTGGGAGAAGAAATCCGTCTTCATACCCATGCCAAAGAAAGGTGGCCCAACCACTCAAAGAGCCAAACTCATTGATTTTTGACTCAGAGCAACCCAATAGGACAAAGCAGAATTGTCCGTGTAGGTTTCTGAGACTTTAAATCTTTAAGAGAGTAGAAAGTCTTTCTCCTTCAGAGAAACTGGTCATTTTGAACTGCTGACCTCAAGGGGAGCAACACAAAGTGTAGCCCACTCCACTTCCAGGCTCCTCGGAGACCAAACGGAATGTAGACATTCTCGAACAATAGCATTAATGTCACATAATGATTGTAGCAGCAGTACATTGTCAGGGACCTGCCAGAAATCCAAGCAGGTTTCAGAAGAGGACATAGAACAAGGACTATCATGGCTGATGTCACTTGGATGTTGGCTGAAAGCAGAGAACACTGAAAAGATGTCTACTTGTGTTGTATTCACGATGCCCAGGCATTCAACTGTGTGGATCAAGCAAACTGCGGATAGCTTGAGAAGAATGAGAATTCCAGAACATTTCACTGGGTTTGTGCAGAACTTGTACATGGATCATCAAAAGGTGGGTGTGAAAACAGAACAAGAGAATTCGGCATGGTTTAAAATCACCAGAGTAGGATGTCAGGTTGTATAGCCTCTCACTAAACTAATTCAATCTGTATGCTATTAAATAATCAGAGCAGCTGCATTGTATGAAGAATGCTGCATCAGGATTGGAGGAGGGCTTATTAATAACCCATGATATGCAAATAACAATGCCTAGCTTACAGGGAGGGAGGAGGACTTGAAGTACTTGCTCAAGAAGACAATTGCCATAAAATATAAAGAAAACCAAAATGCTCACAACTGAACCGATTGATAGCATCATGATAAAAGGAGAGAAGATTCAAGTTGTCAGGGATTTCATCTTGCTTGAATCAAATGTTAACAGAAGCAGCAACCAAGAAATCAAATGATTTATTCATTGGGCAAATATGGAAGTGTTGAAGAGGAAGGTTATCATTTTGAAGAGTAAGGTACATTTGACCAAGCCGTGGTATTTTCAATTGCCTCATATGTATGTAAAAGTTGGTTTGGACACTGAATAAAGGAGATCAAAGAAGGACTGATGTATTTATATGATGGTGCTGGTGAAGAACCTTGAAAATACTATGCCGCCAAAAGAACAAATAAAACCGTATTGGAAGAACTACAACCAGAATGGTCCTCAGAGGTGAGGATGACAAGATTTAGTCTCACATCCTTTGGACATGTTCTTAGGAGACAGCATTTCCTAAAGAAAGACATGAACTTGGTAAAGTAGAAGGATGGCTAAAATGAGGAAGAGCCGTGATGACGTGGACTGAGACCAGGGCTGCAACAATGGACTCAAACAGAACAATACTTGGGGGGACGGTGCAGGACCAGGCGGTGTTTTCTCCTGTGATACTCGGGGTCACCATGGGTTGGAACTAGTTGGCACCTAACAACAAAAACAACAGCATCTCCAGGAAACTAATCAACATGGTTTATGGGTTATCATATGCCTCATTTCACTACAAAGTATTTTAAAGATTGTAGTATATTTTGAACATCTTGGTTTAGCTAAATACATGGCATTCTATGGCACTTCTTTGCAGCAACAGATTAGTGGAGACGTTGCAGGGAATTTCACATGAGCTGTGAGAGAAAGGTGAAGCTCTGGTGGCATAGTGAGTTATGCATCGAGCTGCTAGGCACAAGGTTAGCGGTTCAAAGGCACTAGCCACTCCTCCACGGGCAAAGGATGAGGCTGTCTATTTCTGTAAAGATTTAAAGTCTCAGCAACCCAAAGGGACAGATTTTCTGTCTTCTAGAAGGTCACTTTGAGTCAGGGTTGACTCAGTGACTGTGGGTTTGGTTTTGAATAAATGTAAGACTTTAGCATTTACTTGAAGATCACATTCCACCCATGATGACTCGCGTTTTAAAATATATTTGCTGTATAAACTTTAGCTTTTCTATGACATCTTTCCTTTATCAGAAAACTGTTAGCTGTGTGTGTATCGTTTCATTATTGAAAACAAATCTGGGAAGTCCAGTGTGCCCAAAGACAGGATAAGCTGTGGCATATTAGAACCTCTCTCAGTTCACTCTAGTCAATTTGTTTTAAAATGTTTTCAAATCTCCAACAACAATTGCTCTGAATCGTCTATCAATGTTCATGACAATAAAATCATGAATATTGGTTCATTTCTGTCTTGTTTCATATATTATTTAAATCATATTTACCATAGCATGAAGAACAAATGTTTTTTTCTCTTTTTTTAACTTTAAAATAAGGAATCTAAAATGTGTCATGAAATTCAGCAACATTTTCTAGGTTATATTGTCTTGATTGTGTTATTTTTACTCTTTAAATGGTAAGCCTATTGTGATTTTATTTTCTCATAGTACATATTCATGTTCACACTTAATTGTATATTTGTAGTTCTGTATTTTTTCTCTTAAAGAGAGCCTCCAAAACTAACTGCTTCAGCGCCTCAACCTGACCTGTGCGAGCAGCAGCGTGGCCCCGCGTCGTTGTTCTCCTGCACTTTAATCACTATGCTACTCGAGCTATAATTTCTTCCCGGGATCTTTTTAAGTCACTTGTTCGCTCATAACACCAAATAATTAATAAATTCATGAAAATGCACATAATAGAAATGTATCACAATACACCGAAAGCAAAGGAAAAAGTTGGAGTACCACTGTTAAACTCTCAATATAATAGAATTTCAATATTGCCTCAGGATATCAGGAACCATATGTGACACAGATCATCAGACATAATCTGAAACAAATTTCCTGTATCAATTTATATATGAAAAATTAGAATATGTTAATTCCTCTTCTTTTAAAGTAAAATATATACTATATAGTGTTTATATATACTATATAAAGTGAAATCCTTAATAACTTCAATCTTTGTTTATCTCGACATTGCTTATACATACATACATATGTATATAGTCTTTGACATAAAATAGGAATAGAAAGTTCTGATCCGGTATTCCTTCTACATCCCTGGGAATACCCATCTCACTTGGCAGAGCACTGATTTAGTTGGTAGGGACTCATCTGAAGAAAACATAAACAGTCAAGATTTTTTAAAAAATATTACACAGTATTTGGGGAAAGAGTATTTAACAATGCCATGCAAGAAGTATTAAATTCCAGAGTGAGAAGGTACAAACATGTGTTAGACACCAATGCAAAGCTCTGAAAATGAGATCACTATGAAGGAAGAGTATTCCTGTTGAAATGGGGGTGGGAAAGCAAAAGTGAACGACCTCACAATGGGAACGTGTACACAATGCTCAGTGCCCTCTTTGCCCAGGTCTGAAGTTGTGGACCCAGGGCATGTGATGAACAGGGGCAGTTCTACTCCGCCCTGTGGGGGTGCTCTGCACCCCAGTGGACTAGATGGCAGGGATCTGGGCTGATTTTTTTTCATGCTGTGGATACATTATATACTAAATCACCAGGTTGCTTGTGTATCCCCTGGGAAAGTAGGTTAATAAAGTGCCACAGCCGCCCAAAGAAACATACTAGCAAAATGAGAGCAGCACACATAAACAAATGGGACTCCGCTGCCTAATCAAAATTCTAGGGAGTCAACAATGTTGCTGTTAGGTGCCATCCAATCTGTTCCAACCAATCGTGACCCTGTCCCCAACAGAAGGAAACACTGGCCACACCGCGACACCCTCCCAAGGGTCGCTCTGCGGGAATCCGTTGTTGCAGCCAGTGTGTCAACCGTTTTGTTTCTGAGTGTCCATTTACCAAGCATGACGACCTTCCCAGGCTCAAGTCTCTCGGGGTGGCATGTCTAAATTACTCAGACAGCCTCACCACCCTCGCTTCCTAGGAGCATTCTAGCTGTCCTTCTTCCACGACAGAGTTGTTTGTTTTTCTGGAAGTTCATGATATGTTGAATATTCTTGGCCAACATCATAGTTCAAAGACACAATTCATATTAAATCCTCCTGATTCGTGATTCAGCTTAAGAATATGTATGAGATGACTAAAAATACCATGGCTGGGGTCAGGCACACCTTAGCCTCAAAGTCAAAAAATGTTTCCATAAAACATTAAACAGGTGTTTTGCAACCTATTTTCCCAGGACAGTACATCATTTGGTTTCTTGACTGCTAATGTGTTGGGCTGTGATCCGCATGGTCAGCAGTTCTGAACCACCAGCACCTCTGCAGGAGAAAGACGGGGCTTTCTACTCCGGTAAACAGTTACAGTCTCAGAAACCCACAATGGGCAGGGTTGCTATAAGTCAGCACTGACGTGACAGCAGTAAGAGAGGGCAATAACTCCCTCAGCCATTGATCGTGGCTCAAAATAAAGTGAAATCCTTAACAACTTTAATCCTTCTCTGTTTATCTGGATATTGCTTATTGGTCCAATTGCAAGAATTTTTCTTGTTCTATGTGTTGAAATGTAATCCATACTGAAAGCTGTAGCCTTTGAGCTTCATCAATAAGTGCTTCAACTAGCTGAGAAGCAACAAAGCCACATGGAAGAAGCACACCAGCCTGTGTGACCACAAGGTGCCAAAGGGATCAGGTGTCAGGCATCAAAGAACAAAAAATCAAATTATTGTGAATGAGGGGGAGTGCAGATTGGGGACCCAAGACCTATCTGTAGGTAACTAGACATTCCCTTACAGAAGGGTAGCAGAGACGAAATGAGCCAGTCAGGGTGCAGTGTAGCAACAATGAAACATACAACTTTCCTCTAGTTCCTAAATTCTTCCTCCTTCCCCTCACCCACTACCATGATCCCAATTCTACCTTACAAATCCAGCTACACCAGAGAATATACACTGGTACAGATAGAAACTGGAGACAGGGAATCCAGCACAGAAAATCCCTTCAGGACCAGTGGTGAGAGTGGCAATACTGAGAGGGTGGAGGGAAGGTGAAGTAGAAAGCGGGGACCAAGTAAAAGTATCAACATATAACCTCCTCCCTGGGAGATGGACAACAGAAAAGTGGGTTAAGGGAGACAACAGACAGGGTAAGATATGACAAAATAATAATAATTTCTAAGTTAACAAGGGTTCATGAGTTAGTGGGGAGTGTGAAAGGAGGGGGAAAAATGAGGAGCTGATACCAAGGGTTCAAGTAGAAAGCAAATGTTTCGAGAATGATGATGGCTACAAATGTGCTTGACACTAAGGATGGATATATGGATTGTGATAAGAGTTGTACGAACTGGCAATAAAATGATTTTTAAAAAGAGAATTTCATTTACTTGACTCCATACATGGAAGGAACGGTAAAGAAATAAAATGACCTATTGTATTGGGTAAAAATGCTACAAAATACTTATCTAAAATGTTAATGAACAAAGATATCACTTTGAAGATTAAGGTGCACCTGACTCAAGCCATGGTACTAAAAAAAAAAAAAAAGAACCCATTGTCATGTAGTCAATTGCAAATCATATCAACTCTATAGGACAGTACAGAAGTTCCCTACAGGGTTAGCCTGGCTGCAAGAAGACTACATCTCTCCCCTGTGGAACAGTCAGCCTTTCAGTTAGAGGCTAAAAGCATAATGACTATGTCACCAAAGCTTCTTTCTATAGTTAGTTATTTTACATTTGTTAAATAGCTCTTTTTAGGTAGTACATATTTGGAGTTAAGTATTAAAGAAAATATTTCTAATAAAAGCTGTGTCCTGCCCTACAGCCTCTCAGCCTCACAACCCTTCTCACTAAAAGCATAATTTAAGTAATGTAATGATCACATCAAAAAATTTAGGGTGAAAAAGGTTCTTTATCACATAATAGCTTTATAATTGTGTCTTATGTTATGTCCAACCTACTTTCTCCTTGAGACAGTTCTCTGAAAAACCTTGTCTTTCATTCCTGGAAACCAGAAGGACTTTGAGAAAATTCTAGAATAAGAAAGTGGCTAGCATCTTCAGAAGAGGCCAGACAGTTACAGAACATTTGTTTGCCCCACAGAGTCTTACAGTGACTTCAGATTCCAAGAAGATAGATTTTACAGGAAGATTGAGATGATTCAAATTCTCACTCTTTTCATAACAGAAATCATTAAATACTTAAAAATTTTGGCAATAATTATTAATGCACTGTCAAAAAGTTTTTCCTCACATCTAACCCAGGTTATGAAATGAACATCGTTTTAGTGAATACCAGCTGGTGTCTATTTTCTTCTGTCCTTTGGTTTTCCTTGTTGTGTTCATTAGTTAAACTGAAAAGAAGCGAGGATTATTATAGGATATGGAAGACATACACAGAGGCTGGTTACAAAATTCTCAAGGTCATCCTATCATTGTGTGCTCACCTCCCTGATACGATCGCTGAAGACAAACGGGTGCATAAGCAAATGTGGTGAAGAAAGCTGATGGTGCCCGGCTATCAAAAGATACAGCATCTGAATGTATAAATTACCAAGGGCACATGAGGGAGGGGGAAGTGGGGAGGGAGGGAGGAAAAAAGAGGACCTGATGCAAAGGGCTTAAGTGGAGAGCAAATGCTTTGAGAATGATTGGGGCAGGGAATGTGAGGATGTGCTTTATACAATTGATGTATGTATATGTATGGATTGTGGTAAGAGTTGTATGAGCCCCTAATAAAATGTAAAAAAAGAAAAGAAGAGGGAAAAAAAGAAAATGATTAGGGCAAAGAATGTACAGATGTGCTTTATACAATTGATGTATGTATATGTATGGATTGTGGTAAGAGTTGTATGAGCCCCTAATAAAATGTTTTAAAAATATTGTCAGAGAAGAGAGAAGGATTTACCAAGAGCTGAGGATGATGTAACCATAAAATGATAGCTAAAATGTAACTATAAAATGATAGCTAAAATGTATAGGTATCTTTTTTAATATGATGAAAATGTATTAAAATTGATTATATGGGAAAAAAAAGATACAGCATCTGAGGTCTTAAAGGCTTGAAGTAAACAAGCGGCCATCTAGCTGAGATGCAACAAAGCCCACATGGAAGAAGCACACCAGCCTGTGCGATCATGAGGTGTCAAGGGATCGGGTGTCATGCATCAAAGAACAAAAAAATCAAATCATTGTGAATGAGGGGGAGTACGGAGTGAGGATCCAAAGCCCATCTGTAGGCAACTGGACATCCCCTTTTGGAAGGGGGATGAGCCAGTCAGGGTGCAGTGTAGCAACAATGAAACATACAACTTTCCTCTAGTTCCTAAATTCTTCCTCGTTCTCCCCCTCACCCACTATCATGATCCCAATTCTACCTTACAAATCTGGCTAGACCAGAGGATGTGCACCAGTACAGACAGCAACTGGAAACCCAGGGAATCCAGGGCAGATGATCCCTTGAGGATCACTGGTGAGAGTGGTGATATTGGGAGGGTAGAGGGAGAGTGAGGTGAAAAGGGGAACCGATTACAAGGATCTACATATAACCTCTTCCCTGGGGGATAGACAACAGAAAAGTGGGTGAAGGGAGACATTGGACAGTGTAAGACATGACAAAATAATAATGATTTATAAATTGTCAAGAGTTTATGAGGGAAGGGGTGGGGAGGAAGGAGAAGAAATGAGAGCTGATGCCAGGGGCTTAAATGGAGAGCAAATGTTTTGAGAATGATGAGGGCAATGAATGTACAAATGTGCTTGAAATAATTGATGTATGTATGGATTATGCTAAGAGTTGTGAGTCCCTAATAAAATTATTTTTTTAATTCCCACGATACAAGAAATTTGGCTATATGTGTTTTGACTCATGTGTTAAAGGTGAATATTGCTGAGCCAAGTTTATTATAAACTTTCAAGACAGATAAATAATGACAATAAAATAATAAATACAAAAAATAATCTTCTAACTGGACTTGGTTTTCAGCAAGTTGACAAACCACATACACTAAGAAGTACATTTTGCTCTCCTAAGTATGTATATCAAATAAAAGGCTTCTCTGGTCCATGTGTGGGATGTGGATTATATGCTTTTACAATGAAAAAGCATTAGCCATAGTGAGAAAACACTATCTTTAAAAATATTTTGGAGAGAATTTTAGTTCCCAGATATAGACAACTGGGTTAATATTTCATAGTTTACCTTAAATAATAATGCCTTTATTCTGAGTAAATGTACAGTTCATTCCATTTTAATTTGTTAGAAAACCTGTTTATAATAATAAAACAAAATAACAAAATGTAATTGTTAAAAGAAGCAATACTGCCTCCCTCCAAAACTTCCCAATTTTGGAAAAATCCACAAGATGAAAAGCAGATTCAAAACCAAAAGTGAAGAACATGTTCAGCGTATCTTAAACTGAAATAACTCAAGAATAAAAAAACTGAAGTCCCGAGTTGAAATCTTGAAAAATCCTATGGGCAAAATATGGAATTATGAAGGAAGCATTAAAAGAATATGGAAATAATACACAGTATCAAAAAGAACTTATTAACATTGCACCCTTTGAGGAGGTACCATACAAGAACAACGGTGCTGAAGGAAGGTGTTTAAGCTGCAACGAAAGCATTAGCTAAAAAGAAGGCTCCAGGAATTGATGGAATGCCAATGGGAATGTTTCCGGTTAGTGAAGCCCTGGAAACATCCACTCATCGATGCCAGGACAGTCGGGATATAACTACTTGGTCACCCAACTGGAAGAGATCCATATTTGCACCCAGTTCAAATAAAGGTGGCCCAACAGAATTATAGAACAATATCATTGGTAACACGTAATAAAACAATACGAAAGTGTGCTGAAGATCATCCAACACGGGTTGCAGCAGTACCCTGACAGGGAGCTGCCAACCTTGTGGTTGGATTTGAACCACCAACTGTTTGGCTGGAAGTTGAGTGCTTAAGCATTGGTGCCACACAGAGTGTTCTCTGTACCCACATTTTATATTTGCCTACTTTAACACGTCATATAAATGAAATCATACATGTATGATTCTTTTCTATCAAAAAAAAAAGAAAAGCAGATTACTCATTTATCATGAGGAAACAGGAGACCAAATTCTGTATCAACAAATTTCAAACCATTCCAATGATTCCCAGAATGTATCAGTTATTTCTACCTTGCAATGGTGGTCATCCTAATTACCAAGATGAATCTTTTGTATTTTTTTGGTATTTTTAAGTAGACACATGGGTTCAGAGTAATAGTGTCTATCAATTATTTTGTTTATAGTAAGATATCTTCCATAAAAGGAAGAGGCAAAACCAATGGCTTCTGGGAGGTAAATGGACATGTACTTCTAATAATATACGGAAATGCTTAACAGGCTCACATGTTCAGTAGCAGCACCATGTCTCTTCATTTGCCAGTCCAACTAATTCCCTTTTGTACACAGTGTGCCTGTTGACCTCATCCAGTCGATCTCATTGCATAAACTGGGAGCACTGTTACTCTATTGCAGCCGCCTGGGGATTTCGTTGGTGCTCCATTCGTGTACGAGTCCACGGCAGTTAGGATGTGGATGGAGGAGGAGAACGGCGTCCAATTGAAAGTGCAAGGGGAACCTGGGCAGAATATAATTTAATTATCAGACTTGGAATTTGTCCAGGACTCCACCTGCCATAAGGAAACTACCCTGGGAGCTTTAATGACCACAAGTGGTCAGGTTTCCAGGGTTACAGCTCATCCCAATTAATTGCCCAAGCACATCTTCCACAATACCATTAAGCGACAGGGCTGGGGAATCGCCTCTGCTAATTAAGAACTTGGGGCCTTGTGACAGGTTCCCAGTGGGCTTTTCAGGGCATGTGGGTAGGTGCGCATGGTCACGTAAACATATGCTTAATGAGAGATAGTTCCTTCATGGATTGTGAAAAACAGAGAGGGATTTCAGCTACGTCTTCTCTACAGCATAAGTCACACAAGGGTTGAAAAATGTTGGACGCTTGCTGAGCAATCTCTAGGGAGGAGCCACCCCCTGTACTGTCTCTTCATTCTGAAATATGTAGCTTGATTAATTGCTCCCCACAAGGAGGATTCACCCTTACGCTTACACGCGCCTGTCTTGTATGACTTCAGAACCTTCACGCAGCTGCCCTTCAGTGTGAAGCAAGGGATGGGGAGGTTGTGACGGTGCTCATTTTTTCATATTCTGACATGAAAATGCGGCTCTGCTTTCTTCAATTTCCTGCTGCTCGAAGGAAAAATGGATGCAGTCTGATAGAAAGGACCACTAAATAGTTTCCTCCGGTGAAAACTAAGGGGGCCTCTTCAAAGAGCCTGCTTCATGGCTGACAGACATCTGACCAACGGCATCTAAATCGCTTGTGAAGTTTATGAAAAAGAGATTCCCAGGTACCACGCCAGTTCTACCGAATGTGAGTGACCAGGTGTGGAGACGGCATATTTGAATGTTCTACAAGCCTTCAGACATCATTCTGTTCATTTGAGAGCGGCTCTGAATTCCTTTGGAGGCAAAATAATGGTAACGAAATAGCACTGCTCCTGTGGTTCTGAAAAGAAGGCTTTGTCCATATAGCACACTTACAGATAGAATAGCTTTCTCCCTTGTCTTTCTTTCTGGCCCATTGAATTGCTTTGGTTTTAGAGTCGATTCTCTTAGTTATCAAGTTTAATTTCTTTCTTCCTGGGAAGCACAGTATAAAATGACTCTGGGATCTTATTAAGAGGATGCTAATTAGCCTGACCATATTTATTTTCACACTCAGATCATATGAGTAATCGATGAGAGACAATGAACTTCAGACACCAGGGAAGTTAAAATGCCGGTGACGCAAACAGAGGC
This sequence comes from Tenrec ecaudatus, assembly GCF_050624435.1. NCBI lineage: Eukaryota > Metazoa > Chordata > Mammalia > Afrosoricida > Tenrecidae > Tenrec > Tenrec ecaudatus. The sequence continues at coordinate 153,482,488 of NC_134532.1, forward strand.
ATTAGAAAACGATTATTGGCCAATTTAAAACTAACTGAAGGATATTTTTTCCTGTTACTGTAGTTGATGTTCCACCATAATCATTTGTTTTTAATTAGGGGGAAAGGAGATGTTTGAAGACCTTGCAGAAATCTGGTACCATGACAGCCAGAGTGGAGTGGACACAGCGAAACCCTTACAAAGCAATTGAGATTTTATTCATCTGTAAAATGAGACGGTTGATCTTTCAGCTCCTTTATCACTCTAAAATGCCAGGAGCTCGTGAATGTTCATAATCCGTGACCAGGAATTTACAATGACACTGTAAAATTAGCAAGGTTGCCTTTACCCTTAGACCTGGGAGAGTTGGGTAGCTGTAACAAAGAAGACCAGGGATCTTTCTAGGCCAAATAGGCTGAGCCACTGTGTGTGCGTCCTCATTACTAAGGGGAATGTGAAATCACAGTCTCGGTGCTCAAACTGCACAAGACTGCCGGAAGCAAACCAGGACAGCTGGTCCCACAAAGGCTAGAGGCTGAGTTCATGACACCGAAATAAAAATTGGGTGCCTTGTCCATGAAATTACATTTTTGACCCACTGAAAGGGGCACGTAAAACTCTCTGGAGTGGAAGCCGGTTGCTTGGACCAGACATTTTACCTCCAATTACTGAACCAAAAAAAATAATCAGATGTGGTGAAGAAAACTGATGGTGTCCAGCTATCAAAAGATATAGCATCTAGGGTCCTAAAGGCTTGAAGATGAACAAGCAGCCATTTAGCTGAAAAGCAACAAAGCCGACATGGAAGAAGCACACCAGCCTGTGTGATCACGAGGAGTCTATGGGATCAGGTATCTAAGACCCAGAACAAAAAATTATATCAATGTGAATAAGAGGGAGGGCAGAGTGGAGACCCAAAGCCCATCTGTAGGCAATTGGACACCCGCTTACAGACGGGTCACAAGAAAGAGATGAGCCAGTCAGGGTGCAGTACAGCATCAATGAAGCATACAGCTTTCCTCTAGTTCTTTAATGCTTCCTCCATCCACTATCATGACCCCAATTCTACCTTACAAATCCCACTACAAGAGAATGTACATGGGTACAGATAAGAGCTGGAAATACAGGGAATTCAGGACAGATAAACCCCTCAGGACCGATGTTGAGAATAACAATACCAGGAGGGGAAGGTGGGTAGAGAAAGGGGAAACCAATCAGAATGATCTACTTATAATTCCCTCCCAGGGAAACAGACAGCAGAAAAGTGGTCAGTGTAATACATGAAAAAATAATGATTTATAAATTATCAGGGGGAAGGGGAGGGAGGGAGGGGGAAAGGGAACAGGAATGAGAAGCTGATATCAAGGGCTCTGTAGAAAGAAAATGTTTTGAAAATGATGATGGCAATATATGTTCAAATGTGCTTGACACAATTGATGGATGGATGGATTGTGATAAGAGCTGTACGAGCCCACAAAAAAATGATTTTTAAAAAATAAATAAATAAAACCAGGGAAAATGTGATCTAGGTTGTGTCCTTTAACCACACTTTTCAAGCGGTGTGCTGAACAGATCATCCGAGAAGCTGGCTGACAAGAAGAACTCGGCCGCAGGATTCGAGCAATGCTCATTAACAGCCTGCACTTTGAAAATGACACAACCTCGCTTCCTAAAGTAAAGAGGAACTAAAACGCTTGCTCATGAAGATCAAGAACCACAGCCGTCAGCAGTGATTTCCAGTCCATGTGAAGAAAACCAAAATCCCCACGATATAAAATATCATGATCTGCGGAGAAGAGTGAAGCTATCAAGAGTCCATGTTATTTCACAATCAATGCACGTGGACGCAACAGGCAAGAAGTCACATGAAGTACTGCTTGGGTAAATCTGCTACCACGGGGCCTCTCTAAAGAGCTCAAGAGCAAAGATGTCACTTTGAGAGCTAAGGTGCCCCTGACCCAAGCCTGGCATTTTCAGTCACCTCATATGCTTGTGAAACCTGATCGATTCCTTTCAAGTGATGCCTTTGATGAAGACTGTGGAAAGAACATGGACACCAAAAACAAACCAAATCCCTGTTTTAAAAGAAATATGGCCAGAATGGTCCTCATTAGTATTTTGTCATGTCTTACACTGTCCAGTGTCTCCCTTCAGCCACTTTTCTGTTGTCCGTCCCCTAGGGAGGGGGTTATATGTAGATCCTTGTGATCGGTTCCCCCTTTCTACCCCACCCTCCCTCCACTCTCCAGTGATCACCACTCTCACCACTGGTCCTGAGGGGTTTATCTGTCCTGGATTCCCTGTGTTTCCAGCTCTTGTCTGTACCAGTGTACATCCTCTGGTCTAGACAGATTTGTAAGGTAGAATTGGGATCATGTTGATGGGGGCGGGGAGGAAGCACTTAAGAATTTGAGGACAGTGTGTTTCATTGGTGCTACACTGTACCCTGACTGGCTTGTTTCCTTCTGTCAAGGGATGTCCAGTTGCCTACAGATGGGCTTTAGGTCCCCACTCTGCACTCCCCCTCATTCACAATTATTTGATTTTTTTTGTACTTTGATGCCTCATATCTGATCCCATTGATACCTTGTGATCACACAGGCTGGTGTGCTTCTTCCGTGTGGGTTTTGTTGCTTCCCAGCTAGATGGCCACTTGTTTATCTTCAAGCCTTTAAGAACCTAAACACTATATCTTTGACATCTAGGCACCATCAGCTTTCTTCACCACATTTGCTTATGCACCTGCTTTGTTTTCAGAGATCATATTGGGAAGGTGAGCACCATGGAATGAGGTACCTAATTTTACCACAAAAACTGCATTAAAAATGTGCTGACGAACTCGGCTTGTACACGAGTATATATGGCAGCTCATTTTTGTCCTTCCCTTGGCTGGCTTCTTAGTCACATGGAAGACCACTGACACGCTCTGTTTCAATGTGAGCAAACCAGCAAGCTCACGTGCACCGAAACTCCAAACGGTATTAGTGTCCTTTAGATCATGTAGTAGCTGTAAATACAAGGAAAATTTAGTGAAGTTCTCTTTCTTGGAAAGTTTTATTTTATACATTTTTATCACGGGTTTTTTTCATGTATTAAGATCAAAGTGGATGTCAGAAGAAACTCTGAAACTTGCTCTTAATTGTAGAGTAGCTAAGGTACATGGAAGAAATGATTAAGTCAAAAAGCTAAACAGAAAATTTCAAAGAGTATCTTGAGAAGACAAAAAAAAGTAATATAATGAAATGTCCAAAAACCTAGAGTTAGGAACCACACTCGGCATATCTTAAAATGAAAAAACTCTAGGGAATATTCAAACCTTGAGTTGTGCTATTGAGATAGTCTATGAGTAAAATATTGAATGATGCCGGAAGCATCCAAAGAAGATGGAAGGAGTACACAGAGTCACTGTGCCCAAAAGAACTAGTCAAGAGACCAACGTTACAGGAAGCAGCATGTGAGCAAGATCCAAGGGGGTGAAGGAAGGAATTCAAACTGCCCTGAATTCATTAGCTAAAAACAAGGCTCCAGGAATTAGTGGAATACCTATTGAAATGCTTCAACAAGCCGATGAACACTGGAAGCACTCACTCATCTATGCCAGGAAATTTGGAAGACATCTACTTGGCCAACTGAGTTGAAAAGATCTCTATGTGTACCCCCAAGGAATTTTGACCCTAAAAATGCTCAAATTATATGAGAATATCATTGGTATCATATGCAAGTGAGCTTTTCTGAAGATCATCCAACAGTAGTTGCAGCAGTACATTGACGGGGAGCTGACAGAGGTTCAGGCCGGATTCAGAAGAGGATAAGAAACAAGGGACATCATTGCTGATGGCAGATGGATCTTGGCTCAAAGCAGAAAAGACCAGCAGGATGTCTGCTTGTGTTTTATTGATTGTGCCAAGGCATTTGACTGTGTGGATCATACCAAACGCTGAACAGCCTTGAGAATAACGGGAATTTCAGAACACTTCATTGTGCTGACCCTGTACATGGATCAAGAGGCAGTTGTTTGAACAGGACAAGGGAACACTGCGTGGTTTAAAAGCAGCAAATGTGTGCACCAGGGTTGTATCTTCTCACCACATTTATTCCACTGTATGCTGAGCAAATGAGCAGAGAAGCTGGCTTATATCCAGAAAAATGTGGCCTCAGGATTAGAGGAAGGATTGTTAACCATCTGCGGTATGCAGATGACACCCTGCTTGCCGAAAGTTAACTTAAAGCACTCGCTGATGAAGATCAAGGATTGCAGCCTTCCATGTGAATTACAACTCAATGTAAACAAGATTAAGTTCCTTACAGCTGGACCAATAGGTAACATCATGATAAATGGAGAAAAGATTAAAGTCAAGGATTTCGTCTCGCTTGGATCCACAATCAATGCTCACGGAAGCAGCAGTCGAGAGCTCAAATGACACATTGCATTGGGTAAATCTGCTGCACAAGATCGCTTTAGCGTATCCAAAAGCAAGGTTATTACTTTGAGGGCTAAGTTGTGCCTGACCTAAGTCATGGTACTTTCATTGCCTTATATGCATGTGAATATCAGACATTGAATAAGGAAGCTCAAAGAATTGATGTGTTTGCATTATAGTGTCGGCAAAGGATATTGAAAGTACCATGGACTGCCAAAAGGACAAATTGATCTGTCTTGCAAGAAGTACGGCTTCTTAGAGGCAAAGACTTTGTCTCATGTCCTTTGGACATGTTGTCGAGAGAAACCAGTCCTTGGGGAAAGACATCTTTCTCAGTACAGCAGAGGGGCCGTGAAAACAAGAAGGCCCCCAAGGGCACGGAAGACACAGTGGCTGCAGCAATGGGCTCAGGCACAGGATACACTGTGAGGAGGGTGCGGGGCACGGCGCTGGCTCCTTCTGTTGTGCAGGGGGTTTCCCTGGGCTGCACCCGGCTCCAGGGGACCTGACAACAACAGCAAGGTTAATCTTTCCATAATGTATGCATCTCGATTACTGACCCTTTGTCATCCCTTACATTTGATGCACCAGACAAGTGCGTCAAACAGTTCACCCTCGTCTGGACCCGGAATGGCCACTATTCCTTTGATTCCGTGATAGCGCCATGTCCTTTTTCTCGTCTCTTCTCTGCTCTGTGATTGTCTCTGCAGCTCTTTCTCTGCCTCTCATCTGCATGGTGGTGTTTTTCAGGGTTCTGTTTTAGGTCTTCTCTCTTTGTACGATCTCCTGCGGTTGGATGCTGACCTAAAGGATGGCGCTTAAACCCATCTAGCAGCATGGCAGAGGAAAGGCCTGGTGATCTCTTCTTGCAGAAAGTAAACCTGCTGTCATCCAGTTGACTGGGCCCCATGGTGACCTGCGTGGTATGGCATAGATCTGTGCTAGCTCTCTGTAGAATTTCCTTGGCTATAATTCTTTTTTGTTTTAATCTTTTTATTGGGGCTCATAAGGCTCTTATCACAATCTGTACATACATCAAATGAGCAAAGCACCCTTATACATTCATTGCACTCGTCACTCTCATAATTCACCTTCCACTTGGGTTCCTGGAATCAGCTCGGTTTCGGCTGTAATTCTTACAAAGGCGGATGCCCAGGCCTTTCTTCCATGACATCGCTGGATGCAAAGCATCACCATAGAGATGACAGCCAAGAACACCCTACGGAGCAGGTCTACTCTCTAACACGTGGGGCCTCTAGGAGTCAAATTTTACCTGTGATGATGAGTTTGGTTTCAGGGAGTGTAACAGATTTTATGTTCACTTGCAGTTGTGTGACGTGTAGCGAGAGTCCCACCTGTCAATCATGTCACAGCCTGATGATGCCTCTGTGGGGCTGTGGTCTTTTCTATAACAAACACAGTAACGACTTTTCCTTCTTATCGCTGGTCCTTCATCTTCATCTTTGCTGGGACTCTTTCTGCCTCTAGAGCAGTGGTTCTCAACCTTCCTAATGCTGTGGCCCTTTAATACAGTTCCTCATGTGGTGGTGACCCCCAACCACAAAAGTATTTTCATTGCTACTTCATAACTGTAGTTTTGCTACTGTTATGAATCAGGGAACCCCTGGGAAAGGGATTGTTCAACCCCTAAAGTAGTGGCGACCCACAGGTTGAGAACCGCTGCTGCTCTAGGGGCTGACTCATGTAGGCTGTGGACCTTGAGGCCAACCTACGGGTTGTTGGCATCTGGCAATGTTCTCCCTGACCTTGGAGTCACAGAATGCTGCAACCACCAGTCTGTGATCTCCCTGCATCTGACCTCAATCTTCTGAATCACCGCCTTCCCGTACATGCATCGGAAGAAGATTCCAACTAACACCGGATCCGTGGTCTGAAGTTGAACTTAGCCAGGAGGCATTCTCAATATAAAATTACTTCTTAATTTAAAGTTCTTTCATATATATATAGATATATATATATTGTGTGTGCATGTGTCTGTGTATGTGTGTCTGTGTGTGTGTATGTTATTGATTTTGTTTCCCTAGACAACCCATTCTAACATAGGAAGAGTGTGGTTTTTTGTTTTGTTTTTTATCCCTTTCTCTATTCATACTATCTGGGTTATCCCAACTACTATATTCTTTTCATTTGCAAACTGCTTTCTCTTCACTACATCTACCATCCACACTAAACTCACTTAATCCTAATCAAACCCCAATCTTCTCCTCTTGTAGATAGGCCAATTCCTGGTCTGGTGACATATGTCGAGAATCATAGATACTTCCCACTGCCAATGAAGCTTTCCTCCACCCAAAGTTAAATCTCCATCAACCCCCCCTCCCCTCCCCCCTGCTGAAAATGCCGAGGTGTAGAAAGGAAAAAGACAGAAAACTTAAAAATGTCAGAACTTCAATTTCCCGGCTTCTTATGCACTGCCTTCTTTGTCTGGAATTTTCCTCTCTTTACTAAGAAACCCCTATTCATCCTTCAGATCCCAGTCTCTATCTCCCTCCCTTTCCTGACTTCCAGGTCATCTTAGGTTCCTCTTACCTGCAGGAATCTGTGAATTCCTTCATATTCCTAGTCTTCATGATTTATTATTATAATTGCCTGGCCCATTTTCTCTCTTTTCCACTAGACCATGAATTCATTGAGGGCAGAGGCTCTATCCATCTTATTCCCTAATGTATATGCAGCCTCAGCACAATGCCCATCAGATGCCAGCCACTCAATAGGCATTTGTGTAAGAGAGTTAGGGCAGTCAGTGAGAACCACACACCATCCAAACAGAATCTGTGCAGTTAATGAGCAGCAGATATAAAGATTCCCAAAGCCGGCCACTATTATTGAGTGACTGGAAAAAACGTCCCAAGTTTCCCAATCCTGGACCCATCTTTTCTGTTAAATAGCCAGGCCTCCTTTTCCTAGTGCCATCTATGTAACAAGCAGAGCACAGTCCATTCACTGGTTTATCTGTTCTGGGGCCTCTGAACATCTTGGCAGACCCGGACAAAGCCATCTGGCTTTAAGCATCCCTCCTGAAACTCCTGTCTGCTCGTCTGTGATCAAATGTTCTGCCCACTGATCTTTCGCAGGATGCAGGATTTTCCTTGCTGTTCCCTGGCTAGTGCATCTCTGCAAACAGTAGTGAAGAATGGATTCACACAGAGGTAGGGAAGAGATTCAAGTTTTCTAGATCCCAAAAGCACAATATGAAGAGTTTAGAACACCTTCTCGACACAGGTCCATAACGCTCTTCTGAATGGATTATCTTGATCAAGCTAAAAGCTCATGTTACACCATATGCAAAACGAACGCATAAGGTTTTACTGATGGACTAAATGGAAGCTAATCCATTTCTGTAAGTTAAAAAAAGAAAAAAAACAGCAAATTTGGTCGCCTAGCTTTTCACGCTGAAGGGATTTCTATGAAGCACAGTTCAGCTCAGACTCAGAGCATGGCCACGAACGCTGGGAAATTCAGAATGTGGCTCTGAGAACATCGCTGCGAACTCTTGGGGTGGGGATTGGCGTGGGGGCAAGGAAGACCTGGGAGAATAGGACTCTCACATACCTGGATACGACAGACTTTACAGCGCCAGAAGTCTAACTTCATCGAGCAATTGAATTGTATGAAATGTAAACCAAATCCTAATGAAAACACACACTGTAACTGGGGGTGGGGGGACAACGCCAATGTCTTATAACCCCCCCAAACATTTAACCACAACAAATGAAAAGTAATAGCAAAGGTCATCAACCACAGGAACCTATTAGTGTTTACCGGAGAAAACTTTAGCGGTTCCCTGACCAGGTATCTTTACATGTAAACTCACATCTCACTAACAAATGAGTATAACCTGCTAAGTCACTGCAACCTTAAGGCGGTAGAGCGGAAGGCATAGCTCATTGAAAGCACATTTTTCTTTATCACAATAAACATGAGTCCTATTTATAATGTGATGCTAACAATAGCCACATACTGCCTAGTGTCTGGAGAAAGAGCTGGGTGTGCCACACTCCCCTGCCCAGGCTTCCTAGGATCAAGGTGAGTACTTTTTCAGTCCATTTCCCTCTGATTTTTCCATCTAAACAGCAAGATGTGAGTCATGTGTGCTCAGGTCTAGGCAGGAGGAGACACCCTGAAAATTCAAAACGTGACGCCCCAATGGCCTCCCCACTCTAGTCTAAGCAAAGGGCCCCTTTGGCAAAGGGCCTCTCCATTGTCTGTAAAACAGAAGGGCTGGCCCAGAACAAGAAGCAATCTCTGAGACGGGGGAGGGGAAAGCGGGATAGTAATGCTGGGTAGGGCCTGCGGAGTGAAAACTTCCTGATGAAAAGATCTAGCGATGTGAACATGTAAGCATCTCAGAGAAAGTTTTGTTTGCAAGGTCAGAGTCTCCTCGTTTTCTTCCCACTTGAAATTCAGAAGGGAAATCTGAGTAGCAAAGGGTGTCTTGAGGGACGTGCGTTAGATCTGTTCCCCACAGACGGCACGATTGCCAGCCCTCGGGATTGAGAGATTGATTGTTTTTTTGTTAACAGTCTGGCGAAGAATTTGATGCCAAGCACCCACTGCTGGTTAAATCGTCGAGCCAGCCGGGATGAGGCTTTTTGTTCTCCTGCTTTGTGACTTCGCTTTTTGAACATACAATGTTGCCAACAGTTCCAAATGGTATCTCCAATTAGTTGCCGTTGGAAGATTAAAAACTATCGGATTTAGACCACATTGTAAGAGGACGCATAACTGGGCAGGCCTTCAGAGAGGTATCTCCCTCCAACGGTTCAAAAAGGAAATGTTTTCTAGAGCGGCACAAAAGAAGAAAATGCCTCTCATTCGCCTTCCTGCCCATATCCATCAACACCAAAAGCAACCATGTATCGAGCACCCACTAGTGTCACGTGGAGAACGCTGGGCGCTTCAGTTAGGAAAGCTAGACCCGTGCAGTGCACCATTCAGAACAAGGTCAGAACACTGGCTTACAGACACCAAAAGGCTTTCCTCTTCATAACTATTTATCATGGAAATCACCCCCGGCCCCTCCCCTTCATAAAGACAGCAAAGATGTGAAAATGCAAAGTTGTTTTTTTCCAAACATGACTTTCAGACTTACAATAGGTCAAGCATCAGTGCTCAGATTGACAGCCGGAGGAGGTGATCAGACAGGTGTGAGTATCTGTACAAAGAAAAACCAACAATTACTTGGTGAACCTCAAACAGCCTACCATGTCTCCGGCGATGGGGAGACCTCATGATACATAAAAAAAAATTTTTTAATCATATAATTGGGGGCTTGTAAAAGTCTTGTCACAATCCATACATCCATCCATTGTGTCAAGCACATTTGTAGCTGTGTTGCCGTCATTATTTTAAAAACATTTTCTTTCTACTTGAGCCCTTGGTATCAGCTCAATTTCCCCCTCCCTCATGAACCCTTGATAACTTATAAATTATTATTTTGCCATGTCTTACACTGACTGATGTCTCCCTTACCTCACTTTTCTGTTGCCCATCCCCCTGAGAGGGGGTTATATGTAGATCATTATATTGGGCTCCCCCTTTCTCCCTCCACCTTCCCCTACTCTCCTGGTATTGCTACTCTCAATATTGATCCTGAGGGGTTTGTCTGTCCTGAATTCTCTGTATTTCTAGCTCTTACCCGTACCCGTGTACATGATTTGGTCTAGCTGTATTTGTAAGATAGAATTGGGGTCATGATAGTAGGGGGAGGAAGCAATAAAGAACTAGAAGAAAGTTGTATGTTTCATCAGTGCCATACTGCACCTTGACTGGCTTGTATCTTCCTTGTGACCCTTCTGTAAGGGGATGTCCAATTGTCTACAGATGGCCTTTGGGTCTCCACTCTGCACTCCCCTTCATTCACAATGAAATGATTTTTTGTTCTGAATCTTTGATGCCTGATCCCTGATCCTATCAACACCTCGTGATCACACAGGCTGGTGTGCTTCTTCCATGTGGGCTTAGTTGCTTCTGAGCTGGATGGCCACTTGTTTACCTTCAACCTTTAAGACCCCAGATGCTCTATCTTTTGAGAGCTGGGCACCATCAGCTTTCTTCACCACATTTGCTTATGTACCCATATTGTCTTCAGCGATCATGCTGGGAAGCTGAGTATCATGGAATGTCAGGTTATTAGAACAACGTGTTCTTGCATTGAGAGAGAACTTGAGTGGAGGACCAATGTCTATCTGCTACCTTGATATTAAGCCTATAAATATATGCACATAGCTCTATGTCCCCAGCCTCATATATAAATATATTTACATATGTACATGCCTGTACTTACATCTCTATAAATGCCCTTTGCCTCCTAGTTCTTTCCTCTATTTCCTTTTACTTTCCTCTTGTCCCACTATCATGCTCAGTCTTCTTTTGGGTTTCAGTAATTCCTCTCAGTTATATTGCCCTTGATCAAGCCCTCCCAGACATCCTACACCCTCTTTGCCATCGATTTTGGATCACTTATTGTTCCCTTGTCCATGGGTTTGTTAACACTCACTTCTTTTTCCCCACCTCCTCCTCTCCCATGTCACCCTGGATCCCATTGTTTTCTCCTCTGGATTGTTTGTCCCCCTATCTTATCTAGATAGACCTGTAGAGACAATAATAAGCACAAAAACAAGACAGAGCAAAATAAAACATCAAAAGAAAAAAAAACAATAAAAAATCTACAGCATAAAAAAGAAAAGCCTATAAATAGTTCAAGGTCCATCTGTTGACCTTTATGAGTGTTTTCCCACTGAGTCTAATGGGGTGCCACAGCCTGGCCTCAAATTCTATCTTTGGTATTCCCCGGGGACTTCATTGCTTTGCTCCCCTCGCTGCTCTATTGCACGGGCCCTTAGCGTTTTGCCCGGTGTGTTGACTTCCTGATACTTGAACCCATCCGAGAATCGCTTGTTTTCTTCCCTTTTGCCTCTGTCTTTCCAGCTTCTATCCTTAGCATTCTATTTTCAGATGTGCACTGTTAGTGCTCATACTGCACAGTTAATGTGCCCACTCCATTCCTTAAAGTTAGCAAAACACAGGAAGTCAAAGGTTTCTTCTTAGAAAATATACAGCAAGTTTTGTCACAGCACATCTCTCTGCAAGAAATCTATCTACCCCTACTCTCTTATTGGGATTTGAAATGTGTGTAACACTATATAACTATTAAATGTTAAATGTCAAACGTGAGAACGTATATATAAGAAGAGTAGGGAAAATGGAAATGTAAAATCCATCAACCATGAGAATTTTAATTCTACAAGAAAAACTCATACTTACAATAGAAATTGTGACCAGATAATCATGCCTTAACAAACTGCCAGTTTCTGTTTTACATATTTCCATTATCACTTAGTGAAATGTGTCTTGATATTGACTTACTAAGAAGTTCTCTATAAAGTCTTCCAAAATTTAACAGTTATTAGGCAAATGCATTCAAGTATTTTCATACTATCTCAGTGTGGATATTTTGTTTGGGGGAAGGAAGTCTTCAAATAATGCATAAAATTTTGTAAATATATATATATATTTTAAGACTAGTATTAGAAACTGGATCCTAGCCAAACTCACACCAGATTCACTGCTGTCAAGCCAACTCCGATTCACACTGACCCTACAGGACTGAGTACAACTGCCCTGCGAGTTTCTAAGGTGGTGACTCTTGACTAGAGTAGAAAGCCTCATCCTTCTCCAAAGGAGTGGCTGGTGGTTTCAAACTGCTGACCTAGCAGCCCAAACGAGTACCCCACAACAATACCAGAATTCCTAGTCGTAACAAGTACATTATTCCCCAAACCTAATCTCTTTCATTTCTGTCCCCATGAGAAAGGCGATTCTCCGAATTTACATAGAATGAAGAAGATACTAATGCTGATAGACTGTGAGATGACCTCAATCCATCACTGGCTACGTGACAGGTTAGAATTTAACCAACACATCACCCTCAGTCCAAATACAGATTAGTGTGTTGCTGTTTGAAACTTTCTTTCTTTTCTCTTATCACAAAAATTTTTCTTTCGGTGCGGGTAGGGAGCTCAGCTCTTCGGTGGCAGGTCTGGGGAAGGGGCGGCAGGTGTCAAGTCGGGCCGCGAAGGTGGCAAGAAGAAGCCCCTGAAACAACCCCAGAAGCAGACCAAGGAGATGGACGAGGAAGAGAAGGCATTCGGGCAGAAACAGCAGGAAGAACAAAAGAAACTCGAGTTGTTAAAGGTGGAGGCCGTGGGGCAGGGCCCCTGGCCACAGGTGGAATGAAGAAATCTGGCCAAAAGTCAGCTGTTCTTGGTGACTGAGGCCACGGTGCCCCTTGATGCCGGCCCTGTGTAAACATCTGGATTCCCTGCTCAAACATGTGTTGCCCCTATAGTTAGAATGAAGTGTTGTCTTGGGGCCTGCTGTACATTTAAGAAGACACTTTTGTTAAAAAGAAGAAAAATCATACAATGTTTAGTTCCTCTCACTCAGCGATTTCTGTCTTAGCTGTGAGGTCAGAGTGAACCCAGTCCAGAACTTGCCAGAGCTGCTCTTCCGTCTTTGTGGTGCCCAGCATTCTGTACCATCAGGAATTAAAGCCACTCATTTGAAAAAATATTTATATTTCTTCAATGTCAACAGACTTCTGTGTGAATTTTCCTGTGTTCAACACCACTCTGTGGCCCAACACTTCCTCTTGTGGGTCTGGCATATTAACCACAGTCCCTGTTTTATCCTAGCACAGCCATCTGAAGCAGCCAATATATGAGCAACCTTTACTTTCAGAGTCTTGAGAAGAAAAAGCCACTTTAAGAAGATTCCCATTCTCCCTTAATCCTCAACATGTTTTTTCCTAGCAAAGGGCATACTCTGTGTCTTATAATAACATCTGCGAGAATCTGGCAGAATAATGCCTTCAAGAACCAGGAATATAAAACATGATTTATGAGAATGAAGATTGAGTAACTGAAATCCCTCAAGCTATGGAGTTCCCACCAAGCATGATAATTTCTCACCAGCATTGTCTACCGAAGTCTCTGTTTCCTATTAAAATATTCCGTCAAGAGTGAGTTTAAATAGAGATGGAGTAGGTACATAAAGGCCCTGCGTAAATTAAACATATTTGTGAGAAGATCATTTTAGATTAAATCTAATGTAGTTAAATTATTCATCTTCATAGACGATGAATATATCCAACATAATCCTCATATACTATTATTTATAATGCACTAAGAATGAGGAACCCACACACAGAAAGACAATGTTTTGAAAATGATGAAGGCAACCTATGTACAAATGTGCTTGATACAACTGATGGATGGATTGTTATCAGAGCTGTGAGAGCCCCCAAGAAATGCTTTATTTATAAAAGAAATAAAAGGAAATAAAGAGAGAAGAGCCCAGGTGGTGTCATGGGTTACATGCTGGTCGGCGGTGGGAAGACACCAACCACTCCACGGGAGGAAGATGAGGATTTCTACTCTTATAAAGAGGGCGGTGAATGCACAGATGTGCTTTACACAATCGATGGATGTATGGATTGTGATGGGAGTTGTATGAGCCCCTAATTACAGTCTTGTAAACTCACAGGGCACTTCTGCTCTGTTTTACAGGATTGCTAGGAGTTGTAACTGACTTGATGGCAGTCCGTGAATGAACATGTTAGAATATTAAACCATTTCCTGGAAGTAATGCGGAATAATGCACATAAAAATCCATCTCATTCCACAGAAAATTAAATTCTATATCTCTTGTATATACCCAAAAGAATTGAAAGCAGGTACTCAAAATGATGACTGTATATCAATGTTCATACACTGCCATTCACAGTGCCCATAATATGGAAACAACTGAGATCTCTATCAACAGATGAATGGATAAACAAAATGCATACACATACAATGGAATGTTATCTAGCCATTAAAAATGAAGTTTTGATACATCCTATAACGCATTATACTAAGTAAAAGAAGACAGGCAAAAAAGATGAGTGTTTTATTATTCCATTTCCATGACTCCTATGAGGTATCTAGAATAGGCAAATTCAAAGAGACGAAAAATAAAAGAGGTTACCAGGGATGTAGAGAGATGAAAATGGGAGTTATTTATTTTTAATGGGTAGAGAGTTTCTGTTAATTAAAACAAATTAATTGTGATAGTTACGCAACATTGTGAATGAACTCAAACCACGACATTGAATAGTTAAAATGGTTAAAATAATAAAGTGTGTTATTTATATAGCAAATGATAGTAGGGGGATGTTGAAGAGGCAAGGGTTTTTTAAAAAGAAGAAAAAATCCATCTCACTTTTGAAGAAGGAAATGGCTGGCCGGCAGGCTCTCCCAGCTAAGGTTTGAGGTGACAAGAAACTTTCAGCAGCTAACTCCCTCTGTAGGTCTCCCTCAAACCCCAGATTTAACCTGGCTGCCATGGAACCCATTCCAGTTCGTACCTGCCTCTAAGACAGGGTAGAGCTACCCCATAGGCCAAAGGAGAAGTGTCTGCAAGTGAATAACCACGATTTATAATAAAGACGAACATAATGCTTACCAGGTACTGGGCGATGTCCTCTAAGCTTTATATGAAGTGTTCTATTTCATCTTAAAAGCAACCCTAAGGATGTGAGGAATTTCAGGCTTAGAGAAGTAAAGCCAATTGCCCAAAGTCACACAGGTAGGGAAAGAGAGAAGAGAATGCAAACTCTAGCTATCCTATCCCAGAGGCCCCTGATGTCGCTAACCCCATGACAGCATCTTTCCCAGCATCACAGAAACCACCGGAGAATCTTCAAGTTGTCATCACAGAGCTTCTAGTCTTGTCCTCCTTTCTTGTCTGTAAGCTGTCATGTCTTTTAAGTCTCAATTTCTTTCTGCCAAGTGAGGTAAGAGCACTTCTAGAATTTAATCCAGTATTGAGGCATAATAATGAAGTTTTGCAGAGGAAATGAAATAATAGTTGAAATAGAGGGAAAGAAAGAAACTTGATTTGAAGAGGAATGAGGTGCTTATCTTTGTGTCCTTTCCAGGCCTTTGCAAACTTCCCACCCCCCAGCGCCTCCTCCCCACCCCCCAGCGCCTCCTCCCCACCCACCAGCGCCTCCTCCCCACCCACCAGCGCCTCCTCCCCACCCACCAGCGCCTCCTCCCCACCCACCAGCGCCTCCTCCCCACCCCCCACCTGCCCTTTCCGGGAAATTCTGCCATGTCCTTATTCTAAATAGTTGTCCTTTTGTTGCTGATCATGACATTCATTGGGCTGGCTGAGGTTGCCAGGAAATCTGTGAAATAATTTTCAACTAGTACATGGTTCATGAACACACACAAAAGAAAAATAAGAAACTTAAAGTAGCTATTTTGTCCATCAATTAAGAAACAGATGAGTGAGTTGTGACATAGTAATCTGTAGAGAATATGAATGGTTCATGTCTATTGCATCAACATAGAAAACATATGAACATTGTAAGCTTAATGAAAAAGGCGTGTTGAAATACAGTGATACTCCGTTATCCAATGGCTCCACGCTGTACCTTTCCACACCTTGAACAGCCAAGTGTGGAAACATTCTGCTCGGTGTTCATACCTTTGCTCTGTAGTTAACCGAAACCCAACTTGAAAACCCCTGTGGAGGCAGAGAGTGGGTCCCACATCTCATGTCACCATGGACACAAAGGAGTGACGCTTCCATCTAAGCACTGCTCTCAGACAACGTACACTGTAATGTGAGGGGGGTGTCAAAATATTCACCATTGTGCTGTTTTGTGTGTGCTTTATTACAGTAAAATACCTTAACTATGGCTCCAAAGAAATGTAGTTATACCAGCGGTAAAGCCACACGGAAAACCGAAAACCACAATAGAGTTAAAGAAAGAAATCATGGCAAAACTTGAAGTAGGTCAAGGCTAGTCAGATTTGGTGGCTGAATTCAACATGACCAAGTCAACCTTATCAACACTTTTGTGAAGAAAAAAAGATTAAAATGACTAATGGAGCCAAAGGTGTGACATCGTTAACTACAAAACAAGAAACCCAGATCATCAGAGAGGCTGAAAAATTACTGTGAACTTGGACAAACCAGAAACAGTTCGGTGGCGGTAGAGTATCTGAGCAGTGATCTGAGAGAAAGTTAAGGTCCGTAGTGATTTAAAGTCCTGGAAAAATGAATCGGTAAGTGTCATTTGGGGCCTCAGAACCAATTATTTGGTTGTGCATTAGTTCTTAGGGGAAAAATATGTTCAGTCTCAAACTTTTAGTGTTCAAAGACAAATTTGGAACAAATTGAGTTCAATGATCACTGTGCATATTTAATTTTTAAATGCCAAAATATTATTTATTGGCATGGACAAGATCGGGCGCGTTCAGGGTGGTATGGCCGTAGACTATTGGCATGCATATATTAAAGCTAAAATACACAGTTGCCATTGAGTTGCTTTGGAATCACGGTGATTGATTTGTTTCAGAGTAGAACTGTGCCCCAAAGGATTTTTGAAGCTATGACCATATCTGCACGATATTTATTTTTCAATCTGAAATAAAGATGGAAAATGTTAACATTTTATTAAATGCAGGTGGTCCCTACACAGTATTTGTTATATTAGTCTTTATCATTTTCTGATAGTTTAAAATACAAGTAGTTTATTATTTCAAGTACAGAACTGGGAAAAGTGGTAAGAAATAGAAAATGATTTATTTGGGGTGTGGGAGGGAGAAGAGTACTGGAGAATATATATATCTGGTGACACCGGGATTAGGCATGGGGCTGCCAACCTTAAGATCCACGATTCAAACTTCTCAGGAAAAAGCTGTGATTGTCTGCTCCCATAAAGATTTACAGTCTCGGAAACCACATGGGAGGTCATTTTGACTTGGAATCAACTTGATGGTAGGGTGTATATATATTATATCTATACTATTATATATTTTATACATATACTATCATAGATATCATTCTATCATATATATATATACTATCACACATATATATATATCATACATACCTTTTTCTAGAGGGAGAAAGATGGTGCTTTCTACCCCCAACAAGAGTTACAATCTCAGAAATTCAGGGGGCAGCTCTACCCTGCCCTATCAGGTTGCTATGCATAGGCATTGACTCAATGGCAGTGAGTGAGTTTCTTTTGCTCAGAAAAAGAAATTAGTCTAGGGGCAAGAGACTGGTGGGGTGTCCCTTGTGTAAACCACTGGAAACAATATCAACGTGGAGGTCTCTAAGCCGCGAGCTTAGGGACGGGAAGGATGCCAAGTGCAGAGTGTGGACGGGAAAGGGAGACAGTAATCAGATACAGTGTCCTATGCGGTAGGTGGGGAGGGGTTGGGGGATGTTTATTTGTAAATAAAGTGAATCTTGCATTGAAACTGGCTGCAGATGCAAAGTGCCCAGGCCGGGTTGGAGCTGAGACTCCAATACAATCAGAAAGGAGAAACCCGCTTCCTCTGTCCTTATTGCAGCCACCGTGTTCTTATTGGAAGGAATGGGATTAGCCAAGACAGGAGAGACCATGTTTCCCCATACTTGGGAAAAGAAGTCAATCCTAACCACAAGTAGACACATGCATATACAGCTCCAAATGTCTCATTAGTTAGAGAATCTCGACAAATAAAATAAACTGTAAGGAGAGACAAATTATCAAAGGGAACAAGGTATCTGGAACAACAAGTTCAGCCAAAGCACTAAAAGGTCGGAAGGCAATCAATATGGCAGACAATATAGCAGAACCCATGATGGCCCAGGCCTGGGTAAGGATTGTGCATTTGAGTTTATGGCTCACATCGCAGGCACTCCCACCACTTCCTCTTTCTCGTGCTCAACAACAAAATCGGACTGACGCTAGCAAGGGTCCACAAGGAGAGCGCTGCCCTTTGGACTGTCCCACTTCACCAGGCTCCGAGGCAGCTGCAACATCCTCCTGCCAAGCACTGTCGTTCCCGTGGGAGTCCTGGCTGTGGTGGGAGCAGTACCTTTCAACACAAAAGCAAGCACTGTGCTACTTAATTCAGGACGCTTTAGGGATAAGCAACCCTGCCCTAGAAACCCTTGTCTCAACTATAAGCTGGATCAGGAAGGTTTTTCCCCCTTCACTTTGCAAAAGCTTCATTGGTTGAGGTACAGGAGACATGCTGGCCAGGGCTGCCAGCCCCAATACGCCCAGGGATCGGGCTGCAGCGCACCAGGGCCTTTCCGGTACCTACAGGGCCTTTAGCACTGGTTGCATTTCAGTTTTCACCACTGAGACTGAGACGAGCCGCTCAGGGAGGTCAGAGGTGAGCTCTAACGCAGGCTCTGAAATGAGACCACGCCCCCGTAATGCTGTGCATTCCACAGCTTGCCCAGGGAACCTTCCTCCGGGCTCTGAGAGACGGCATCACAGGATGTTGAAATGCATGTACGCGTAAGCCATATATGGAGCTCAGGTGGTACAGTGGTTTACGCATTGGGCTGCTAGCTGCAAGGTCAGCAGTTCAGAACCATCAGCTGATCTGGGGGAAAAGATGCTGCTTTTGCCTCCTGTGCAAACGTTACCACAGTATCCTACCCTGTCCTGTAGGGTCACTGTGAGTCAGACTCAGCCCG
Organism: Tenrec ecaudatus; assembly: GCF_050624435.1. NCBI lineage: Eukaryota > Metazoa > Chordata > Mammalia > Afrosoricida > Tenrecidae > Tenrec > Tenrec ecaudatus. Next base: position 153,501,450 of record NC_134532.1, read on the forward strand.
AGGCAGTGCGTTTGATACATCACAGATTGCCCATAATTAACCTCTTCTTTTCTTCCTGACAACTTCGTTTGAGCTCTTTCCCCACCAGGAAGGTATGCTGCGCTGACGGCAATGGAGTATTGGTTCCAAGCCACTGAACATGTGCGAGATCGTCACAACCTGCAGCTGACTCCCAAATAAAAGAACTTTAGTCACGGAACAAAACGTCACAGAAAGTCACGACGAGACCAACTTGGATAATATTTAAACCGTAAGGATCCAGCAAACCATTCCCTGACCAAGAATGGTAATCCTGCCCCAATGCGTACTCGTGATTATGCCCCGGAAATCTACCACACAGTCATGTTCACGTCAATGTACTTCCTGGTGAGTACATATGAAACTGCAACTCCTACTTTTTTTTCCCCCCAGAGCTTGTGTAGGTGAGCCTAGTCTGGGTTTGCTCCTGGCTTGACCCATCAAAGGAAAACTTTCCCCTTTCACTTTCTTCCTATTTATCCCTTTGTTTTTTAAGTCGCTCATCACAAGAACTGGATTGGTCAGAAGGAGTAAAAAGAAAGTACGTCTTCTGGAATTTCCACAAATGCTTGGAGGAGGAACAAATCCATAAAGAATGAGAATGAGTGAGAGGGTTGAAATGTAAGCGGCCCCCTGCTCCTCGGCTCTGGGAGTGCTGACATGTTCCACTTACAATAACATGCTGCACTGAGAGCTGGCACATTTCTGAAAGAGTTGGTGCTTCAGAGGGAGAGAAAACTCATAATAAAATAAAACATAAGTTTGAACTACCTTATTCTTCCCAATACATTTGCAATCTTTTAGGATATTGGATCTTCCGAGAGGCTTTTTGGTTCCAAAAAGGACCTTCAAGGAAGGCAGAGATTGCAAATGATATTTGAATAGATTCTATTAAGAATATGCTATGACATCCATGATGCTCACCTTCCCGACACAATCACTGAACACAAGCAGGTGCATAAGCAAATGTGGTGAAGAAAGTTGATGGTGCCTGGCTATCAAAAGATATAGCGTCTGGGGTCTTAAAGGTTTGAAGATAAACAAGTGGCCATCTAGCTTAGAAGCAACAAAGCCCACATGGAAGAAGCACACCAGCCTGTATGTTCTAGAGGTGTCGATAGGATTAGGCATCAAAGAACAAAAAAATCCTATCATTGAGAATGAGGGGGAGTGTGGAGTGGAGACCCAAAGTCCATCTGTAGGCAACTGGACATCCCCTTAAAGAAGGGTTGCCAAGAGGAGACGAGTCAGTCAGGGTGCAGTGTAGCACCAATGAAACATACAACTGTCCTTTAGTTCTTAAATGCTTCCTCCTCACCCCGCCTATCATGATCCCAATTCTACCTTACAAATCTGGCTAGACCAGAGGATGTGCACTGGTACAGATAAGACTTGGAAACAGAGGGAATCCAGGACAGATAAACCCCTCAGGACCAATAATGAGAGTAGCGATACCAGATGGGGAAGGGGAAAGTGACAGGAGAAAGGGGAAACTGATCACAATGATCTACATATTACCCCCTCCCTAGGGGGACAGACAACAGAAAAGTGGGTGAAGGGAGGTTTTGGACAGTGTAAGACATGAAAAAATAATAATAATTTATAAAGTATCAAGGGTCCATGATGGAGGGGGAGGGAGGGAGTGGAAAAATGAGGAGCTGATACCAAGGGCTCAAATAGAAAGAAAATGTTTTGAGAATGATGATAGCAACAAATGTACAAATGTGCTGAACACATGGATGGATGCACGGATTGTGATAAGAGTTGTACAAGCCCCCAATAAAATGATTTAAAAAGAATATGCCATGATAGCAGTCTTCAGCTGTGAGCAAGGAAACAATATGTGATGTTTTGGCCTGTTTTAAATAAAACTCTGTGTATCAACTCTCAGCTTGTACCTGGAAGAGGAGAGGGTGAGCTCCTTCAAAGCTCGGGCAGTGGATGTGACGAAGTGGGGCTAGCAATACCCACAGGACTGCACTCCACTTGCAAACATGCTCGGAACACTAATAAACCCATTAGCACAATCAATTCCTAACTCATAAAAGTGTTTCCTTTGACAAAGTCATGAAGAACGAAAACAAGGAAAAAATGGGTAGTCTACTTATGTAGTGGTGCTATCACAGAAATGCTGGGAGTGAGTGGGCTTGACACCCAGAAATGTGATCCTCAAAGAGTAAGAGGCTCGAAGTCGGAGTTCGCTGGAGCGAGACCCTTACCTCTTCTGAGTTTGGGTTCCTGGATAATCTTCATGTGGCTTGACCTCTCCCTGTCACTCTCTCTGTTTAATCTCTGTCATATCTCAAAGGAGACTGACTCAAATATACCCTACACTCGCCAGCCCTCATGAATGCAGCAAAGACCACCCATTCCTAAAGGGGCGTCGAGGCTGAGGTTCTCTGCACTTACTTTGCGGGGCCATGATTCAATTCATACCACAGAAGCTGTTGGAGACAGCTGAGAGAACGCTGACACAGTGTAGAGAATTGTCCAGCCACAGAGATAGCCACCCAGGGTGGGTAGCCGGCCATCCTCTTCCACGTGCACTGCACTGAGCCGTGTCGGAGCCTGTGGAAAGTGCAGGCACTTACCCAGCGCTTCGCCCTTCTCAGGAGTCATGCTGTCGTCCCTGAGTGCGCCCCCTCTGGCTTATGGGGCCCCATCGGTGCCGGTGCCGCCGCCTTCTAGGAGAGCAGCCAGGCAGAGAGCACGCTGCCCCTGACCCTGCCTCCTGAAGAGAGCATAGAGAACACACATGTGCTGCCTCTACCTCCCCGGGTCGTGCACAGGTATAAGCAACACGCATCAAAACCAAGAATCACATGGGGACCGGGAGAGACGCATGCACGCACGCACTCTGCACCCCTGCTGTCAAGGTAACAACTACCTTTGATTCCAGGCAACAAGATCCTTCCGGACCTGCTGTCAGAGAAACTAAGGGATTAGGCAGGCTTCTCCCAGTGGGACGTCACAACCCTCCCAGGGCCAATCAATATATGAACCCCCCCCCCAACCGCAGACAGCCAGGGGGCCTGGCAGCAGATAGGCAGGGAGAACTGCCTATCAGCCTTTTTCTGTTTGGGAAACACATCCATCCCCACTGTTCTTAAACTTCACCCCTTCTTCCTGCTTCCAATGAAGATACAGACAGTACCCACTGGAGTGTGTCTCCAGGTAGGAACCGATAATGACTCTTGGCAGCCTGCCCTCTCTGCAACATGACCTCTAAACATATTCATTAGCACTTCCTTCTCTTTTTCTTTATCTTCATAATGAGCATTTTGAGGGTTAATCCCATTTTAAATGTACTAAATGCAATGTTTTGTGTGTGTGGGTGCGCGTATAGATAATGAGATGGTTTGCTCTGTGTGTGTGTGTGTGTGTGTGTGTGTGTGTGTGTGTGAACTCACGGCCATGGAATCGCTTCCAGCTCACAGCAACCTTATAGAAAGGGTAGAACCACACTTGTGGGTTTCCAAGACTGTAACACTTTACAGGAGTAAAAAACCTCATCTTTCTCCCACAGGGTGTATGGTGGTTTTGAACTACTGACCTAGTGGCCCAAGATGTGAACCCTGTGCCATCAGGGCTCGTATACTTGCAAGGAGACCTGGTATTGTGGTGGTTACCCTTTGGGCTGTAACCTGAAAGGCCAGCCCTTCTGCAGGAGAAAGACAGGGCTTTCTACTCCTGTAAAGAGTTACCGTCTCAGAAACCCACACAGGCCATTCCACCCTGCCCTATGGGGTCATTATGAGTCGACATTGAGGAAATTTTTATGAAAGCATGCACTCTGGTAGTACAGTGGGTTAAGTGTTGTGCAGCTAACCGCAAGACCAGAAGTTCAAATCCACCAACTGCTTTGTGGGAGAAAGATGATGTTCTGCTTCTGCAAAGATGTACAGTTTCAGAAACCAAAAAAAGGCAGTTTACTGAAGACCTGGTAGCATAGTATCGACCTCACAATTGTTAAGGTTGAGCCCATTGTTGTGGCCACTGTGTCGATTCACCTCACTGAGGGTCTCCTGCTCTTTCACTGCCCTTCCATGTTGTCCTTTCCCAAGGACTGATCTCTCTGGATAGCATGTCCAAAACATGGAAGATGAAGTCTCTCCATCCACCTTTCTGACTGTACCTCTTCCAAGACAGATGTTTGTTCTTTTTTCAGTCTGCTACTTTCAATATTCTTCACCAACACCATAAATCAAATTTATATATTAAGTAAATAGAAAATCATAGCAAGAAAATAACACACAATGATAGAAGTGGGTAAGTTTGTCAAATACCTTGACATAAGCAATAAAACACAAGTAAACATCTTTCTGGTATTCTGTGCTTTCAGTAAAGACCCATCTGACATCAGCAATGATACCCTTGTTCCATGTCCTCTTCTGAATCTGGCCTGAACCTCTGGCAGCTCCCTGTCAATGTACTGCTGCAACCGCTATTGGATAATATACAGCAAAATTTTACATGCATGTGATATTAATGTTATTGCTGTATAATCTGAGCATTCTGTGTCGTGGTAGAAGACAATATAAACCAAAATGCAAAGTATGTACGCTGAGACATTCAGGGCTAATTTTTATTAACCCATTTCCTACAGAATACAATACACAGATAGATATTACCATTTTTTACAACCAGCTTATAGTTATAATAAATTTTGTAAAAAAAAAAAAAAAAGTCTGTTGCTTTGAATGTAAAACATTTCCTGTGCCACAAGGTTAAGTACATACAGTGTTAACAGTAATGAAAAACAGCCTGTGCATTAAAAATGCCAAAGAGTATAGAAGATTATTTTACCCATTCAAACAATATCTAACAACCATCTGCTTCATTCCTGATACCATCCTAAGCAATGAGAATACAGTAGTGAGCAAAAACAAAGCCCCTGCCCTTTTGGAGCAAGACAGATGCTAAACAAGTCTCTAATCTAGCAAGAGGTGATAAAAGCAATAAACAAAAATAGTGCAGAGTAAGGCAGACAGAAGAGCCAACAGTTGCTGTTTGAAATTGGTTAGTCAGGGGAAAGCCACTGCCATTGAATCAATTCAACACTAGAGGGCATCTTGGAATGGCTCCCAGGGGGTATCTGAGACGGAATCTACAGGAGCAGACAGTCTCCTGTTTCTCCAGGAGAGCATCTGGTAGATTTGAACTACCAACCTTGAAGTTAGCAGCTCAATATTTAATCTACTTGGCCACCAGGCAGGGTTCCATTAGTTTAGTCCGGTGGCATTTGAGCAGAGACTTGAATAAAGTGCTGGACTGAAACATGAAGAGCTCTATGGGGTGAGCAACGTGGCACACTCATGTACAGTGAGTAAGGAGGAGAGTGGTAAGAAACGGAATTGAGAAGGAAGTGGAGGCAGATCATGAGATAGCTAATAGATGTAGTATATCCCAAAGTGGTTGATACTCTGGGAGGGGAGGGCTCGGTGCTGGGATGATTGGGAGGTAAGGTAGGGTGGGGGCACTGAAAAAAACATATACCTACACTTTAACCTGGATTATAGGCTATAGTACAATTTTTTTTCCTTTCCAGGGAACTGAGTTTGTTTGTTTGTTTTTCTGAAAAGGTGGTGGCAGTAGGCCAAATAAGTTTGAGCACCTATGTTATAGAGCACAGGAAGGTTTTCCACCTCGTCTCTGATTGAAATGAAAGACAAATGGGATTAAATTTCCTTTGCTCTGCCAAACAAGGTAATCATTTATTTTGCTAGGGAATCAGGTTGGGCTGATGGAAAGAAATGTATTCATAACAGGGAAGAGATTTGACGGCAGATTGGATAATCTGATGGACAACAGATTGCTTTGAATCCACGTCAAGATCACACGATGGGGCTCGTGCCATTTTTACTTGAAGGTATTATAATTAGCAGGATGACATTAGTGACTTCCCTCTGTCTAAATGCAGTAACCACCGATTTTCCCATCAGGTGAAATAGGAAGGCTAGATCTAAATTCAGCATAATCGAGGTACTAATAATAGCACGTATGTGAAGAGCCCCTTTGCGGTAGATATCCCCAAGTTTTTCTTCTCAGTCGAGCTCCACCAAACGTCCGTTTTCAGCCTCATCCCCATCCCGTGGCGAACAAATTTTGAGAGGCACCAACCTGGTACCCAAGCTGGAACTCCAAACAAGCAACTACCAAATGGCAGTCAAGAACACATGCCAGCAAGCAGCCACCTGGTCTTTTTAGGGGCTGTATTTTAGCACCCCCTGCGGAGCAACTCACTTTCCTACATCAAGAGCAGAGAATCAACCTTGCACACACTGTCACCACTTAATTTGATTATAGCTTCGAAACTTTCTCAGCTTTTCTCTTTGTCTCCTTCCCTCCTCTCCCTTCCTTCCATCCACCTGCCTTCCTCCTTTGTTTTAAAACAATCATAGCTATATTCTAACTGAGCTCCAATAGTTTCTATTGAAGATGCAATCTCGCTGCTTTTGTGAAAGATCTATAGCTGTTTTGTTTGTTTTTGTTTTGTTTTCATTTTAATGGTGACTAAGTTATAGAGAACATGTGGAATAAAATGAAACTTGGTCTATGGAGATTAAGTCTTCCTGAGAGTGAGGTACTTTTGTGGCTCTTCAAGACAGGTGAAAATGGAAGCCACTCTATTAATCTAACAGTCTCACCCCGCACCCACCCCAAAATAGGAACATCAATCTTCAGACCCACATAGAATTTCCAGGGTCCCCAAACAGCCAAAACAATCTTGGAAATGAACAAAACAGGAAAATTTAAGACTCCTGAGTTCTGAACTTCAGACAAAGCAATTGTGAAGTGCAGTTTAGCAGATTTCTATCATAGTGACCTCTGGAGTACATAGGAAAACTGCCCAGAGGCTTTTCTTGGCTTTTTCCAGGAACTTTCTCCCAGGCAGACACTAGGTTGGTGTCCAACCTTCCAGTTTGCAGCCTGGACCTGAACCATTTCACCACCGGATCACCTGAAAGGGCTGCTTCTGGACCTTTCGCTGCCTAGTGTCACAGCTGGTGGCTCAGTCAGGTTTCTGTGCCCGCAGGCCCGCTCACTTTCTCCTCTGGTTCTTGTGCCATGGCAACCTGAAGCGTCTCTCTATTATTGGTGTACCCCTCTTTCCTGGGTTTGGGAACGGTACTCCACTCTGGGCTCTCTTCCAGACCACAAGGAGTCACATAGCTAGAAGGCTCTAAGAAACTGATAAGAAATACCACATAGGGTGGGTTTCTATGTGAATCCAAGCAGTGACCCGATTGGAATCCAGCCTGTCCTCTTACCTGGAAAATGTCAATCAATCCTGATCTTATCATTAACTGGGTTAAGCCCGACAAAAGGAACAAAGCCTCAAGGTGTTCACAGTTTACCTAGAAAATACTAATAAACTCAGGAAAACCCCTTCCAAATTGTTCCTCCACCCTCCCCTGAAACAGAAGGCCAAAAACGTCCACAGAGAACCACTGCCTCACAGAGAGCTTTCTGGGAACTTGCAGGTTCAACCTCAGGCCTCAACCTTTGCCTCTTTCTCCTCTACCACTAGATGGGTGGTGATCTTCACAGGCCAATGGGGCCTTGAAAGTCCTCTTTCATTGGCCATCGCTAACAGGAATAAAAAGTAGCCAGTGATTAGAATATATTTTGGAATTATATTTGGTTCTGAGCAATTTATTTTCAAATTTACAATTAGATTTTAAATCAGCTATATCTACAGTTTGTTGAGAGACTATAATAGAATTCTGGTGAATTATGGTCTTAGAAAATTACAATCTTTTGAAAATTCTTTTAATGATTTCTGAAATAATATAATTATCTTTCTTTTTTGTATTTTTTTCCATTGGCTTTAATATATGTATCAAGGTAGATGACAAACATTCTGATAGGAATTTAAATTTTAAATTAAATTTTAATTAAATTTTTAATTTTTTAAATAAATAAATTTAAAATTTTTTAAATAAATACATTTTAAAAATCAATTTTAATTCTTTTTCATGCTTTCAGAACTTTTCTGATTTTTGTATACATGGAAACTTCACCACTCTCTGGGAAGTTGTTTCTCGTGATACTGGGCCTCTCAGTTAACCCTGAAAATACAACACTCTCCCACTATCAATTCTGACTCACCTTACTGCTCAACAGCAGTAATTTTTTTTGGTGGGAGGGTGAAGTACAAACTGAAGTCATAGACAAAGAGTAGTCAACATTAATGACCTTAGAGACAAACCCACTGAACTCTCTCCTGCAGAAAGGGGATAAGCAAGGTTACCGTCAGATAAACTATTATAAGAAGGAGGGTCCATGGTAGGAAGGAGCTGCATTAAATTTACCTATTTGGTCCCATCAGTAATTAGGGATTTTATAAACTCTAAGCCTGTGACAATATGAGACCAGAAAACAAGGAGAAGAAAGAACCTTGTAGCATCAGTGGTCATTATTCCTACCTTTATTAATTTACCCTTTATTGAAATAATATATATAACAAAAGTACATATTTTATTCCAACCTTGCTGAAATATCTCTATCTGGATCTATTTCATGAATCAAAAGCCCCTATTGTCTTTTTTTAGATAAAAAGTCTCACACTTCTGCAAAGGTCTTACAACTCTGTGTCCTCCAAGATGAGAAAGGTGTGTCCTTGCAGAAAGAGCGATGCACCTGGATCCAGCATAGCTTCTGTTGAAGTCATGGCTTTGCCCTTACTACGGCTATAAAATGGAGGTAAGACTGAGCTTCACAAGGATACTGTAAGAAGTAAAAGAATTATGTAGCCTGTAACAACTTATGCAAAGGCAAGGTATGAAAGTGGGAATATTATCTAGTGTAAACATCAGAAACTTTGGATCGAAAGATATCTGCTTCAAATCTCAGCATTATCACTGGCCAAACAAACCCATAGCCATTGAGTACATTCCAACTAAAGACAACACTACAGACTATTGCAAAACTGCCCCATAGGGTTTCTGAGACTGAACTTTTTATAGAAGCAGGTTGTTGGCGATTTTCTCCCAGAGAGTAGCTAGTAGGTCGTACCACTCAGTTAGCAGTAAAGAGCTTAATCATTGTACCCCTAGGCATTCTACTTAAATTATTTGATTCTCAATTGCCCGTTTGGATTGTTAGAAAAATTAAATGTCATCATTTGCAAATGTCCAATCACTTAACAAATAGCCAATAAAGGACAACTATTATATTGAAGGGTTTTATTTTTTTAGTTAACCATTAATTGATTTATTCAACAAACACTTGTTGAGTACTAGGCACTGTTCTTGAACTATTCTTGAAATTCAAGTGGGATACCGTCAAGGTGGCATTCCACCTTTGTGGACTTGTTTTCATTTATTCAGCTTCAACCTGAACTTACAAATGAGCAATGAATGGTCTGATCCACAGTCAGCATCTGGCCTGGTTTTAGCTGCTGCTGTTGAGCTTATCCATCATATTTTCCCATAGACGTAGTTCATTTGATTCCTGTGTATTTCATCTGGCAAGGCCCATGTGTATAGTCTCCATTTATGTTGTTTAAAGGGGTATGTGCAATGAATAAATTGGGATTGCAAAATTTAACACGTGATCATCAGCTTTGACTCTATCAACAAAGCCGTATTTTCCATCTACCAACAATCATTTTTCTAACCATTGCATTCCAATTGCCAATAATTATCATTGCGTCTTGACTGCATGTTTGATAAATTTCCAACTGTAGAAATTGGACAATTCTTCAAGTTCTTTATCACTGGATTTCAAGAAGAGTTCATAAATTTGAATAATAGTTGTATTGAACACAGATTTGTTATACTGAATACTAATAACAGAAGAGCAGACGAACTGTGGGAGGTCATAAAAAATCATTCATGAAGAAAGCAAATGGTCATTGAAAAGATAAGAAAGAAAGGATCGCAGTACATGTCAGAAGAGACGCTGAGACTTGCTCTTAACTGTGGGAAAGCTAAGGCAAATGAAAGAAATGATGAAGTCAAAGAGCTGAGTAGAACATTTCAAAGGGCAGCATGAAAAAGAGACAAAGCCAAATATTATAATAAAATGTGGACAGCCCCAGAGTTAGAAAACCAAAACGGAAGAAAAGCCCAGCATATCTTAAACTGAAAAAAAAAATTCAAGCCTTGGGTTGCAGTATTGGCATGGTTTATGTGCAAAATATCGAATTATGCAGGAAGTATCAAAAGAATATGGAAAGAATACACGGCCACTGTACCAAACAGAACTAGTAAATTGTCAACCATTTTAGGAGGCAGCATATGAGGAAGAATCAATGGTGCTGAAAAAAGAAGTTCAAGTGGGACTGAATGCATTAGTCAAAACTAAGGCTCCAGGAATTGAAGGAATACCAACTGAAATGCTTCAACAGGTTGAGGAAGCACTGGAAGCACTCACTTGTCTATGCCAGGAAATTTGGAACACAGATACTTTTCCAACTGACTGGAAGAGATCCATATTTGTACCCATTCCAAAGAAAGGTTACCCAACAAAATGTTCCAATGACAGAACAATACCGCTTATAGCACATGCAAGTAAAATATTGCTGAAGATCATACAACAACAGTTACAATCATGAACTGACAAGGAACTACCAGAGGTTCAGACTGGATTCTGAAGAGGACATGGAACAAGAAATATTATTGTGAATGTCAGGTGTCTCTTGGCTGAAAGCCGACAATTCCAAAAAGATGTTTACTTGTGTTTTATTGACTATGCGAATGCAATTGACTGTGTAGATCATAATGAATTATGGGCAGCCTAGAGAAGAATAGGAATTCCAAAACACTTCATGGTGCTCACCCAGACCCTGTACATGGATCACGAGCCATTTGTTTGAGTAGGACAAGGAATATTGCATGGCTTAAAATCGGGAAAGGTGTGAGTCAGGGTTGTATCCTCTCACCATCCTTGTTCAATGTGTATGCTGAGCAAATCATAAGAGAAGCTGGCTTATATGAATAAGAATGTGGCATCAGGATTGGAGGAAGGCTTATTTAAAAAACATGGTATGCAGATGACACAAGCTTGATTGCTGACAGTGAAGAGGATTTGAAGCAAATACTGATGAAGATCAAAGACTGCCATCTTTGATATGGATTACAACTCAATATAAAGAAGACCCAAATCCTTACAATTGAGCTTACTGGTGACATCATGATACACGGATAAAAGACTGAAGTTGCCAAAGATCTTGTTCTGCTTGGATCCACAACCAATGTTCAAGGAAGCAGCAATCGAGGCATCAAAAGACGTATTGCATTAGGTAAATCTGGGGCACAAGACCTCTTCAGAGTATTGAAGAGCTCAAGCCATGGTGTTCTCAATTGTCTCTTCTACCTGTGAAAGTTGGACCCTGATGAAGCAAGACTAAAGAAGAATGGACGCATTTGAGTTGTGGCGCGGGTGAAGGATACTGAAAGGACAAGGAAGCAAGCTTTGGGGACAGTGCGGCCTGAGCACTCCTTAGAGGCAAGGATGGGAGACTTCTTTTCATGTTCTTTGGTCATACTGCCAAGAGAGACCAGTCCCTGGAGAGAGACATCTTGCTTGGTGAAGTACAGGGGCAAGGACAGAGAGGAAGGCCCTCAGTGAGATGGATTGACTCAGAGGCTGCAACAATGGGCTCAAGCACAGGAACAATTGTGAGGAGAGTACAGGACCCTGCAGTGTTTCAGTCTGTTGTGCAGAGGAGAGCTATGGATTGGCACTGACTCAGTGGCACCTAACAACAACAACAACTGACACCTAACAATAAATATACTGTGAAAATGGCCTGATGAAGCAATGGGTTAAATGTTGGCTGTTAACTGAAAAGTAAGCAGTTAGAACCTAACAGTGTTCTGCAGGAGAAATACGAGGCTGTCTCACCCATAAAGGTTCAGAAACGTTTAAGAGCATTGGTGGCACTATCAGGAACGCATTGGACTGCTAACTGCAAGACTGCTGGTTCAACACCATCAGCCCCACCAAGGGGAAAAGATGGGCTGTAAGCTCCCATCAAGATGTACAGCCTCAGAAATCCTCTACAGGCACGATGAGTCTGGGTCTATTTGATAGCTAGGAGGTTTCTTTTTCATTTATGCACTGCGTGATCCCTAGGGACATCAACTGCGTTTGGGCTCATAGCTAGCCTATGTACAGAGCACGACACTTTCTGGACTTGTGCATCCTCACATATTTGAGCACATTGGAGCATCCACTATGTCAATCCACCTCACTGAGGGGCTTCTTTTGCACCTCGCTCTACTTGATCAAGCACGATATCCCTCTCGAGGGACGGGTCACTCCTGATAACATGTCCAAAGTCAATGTCTAATGAAGCTTCTGGCTGTGCTTACTTTTGGCCGTCCAGGGCACAGTCAGGATTGCGTTGTTCTCCAAAAGCACAACTCAGATGCGTCCGTGCCTTTTCAGTCTTCCTTGTGCAGATGAGGCGATTGAAAACCCCATGGCTTGGGCCAGGAGCCCTTCAGTCCTGAACGTGGAATCTTTGATTTTTAGCACTTTAAAGAGATCTTTTTAATAAATAAATAAAGAGAGGTCTTCGACAGCACATACACCTAAGGCATCAAAGCCTTTGATGACTTGACAGTGCTTCAACTGACACTGATTGTAGATCCAAGTAAAATGAATCCCTGACGCCGTCAATATTGCCTCTGTTTACCGTGATGTTCCTTATTGGTTCCTTATTGTGGAGATTTTCCCCCTGCTGGTTTGTTGTAATCTATACTGAAGCCTACAGCCCTTCATCCTTATCAGTAAGTGGTTCGAGTTCTCTGGGCTCTCAGCAAGCAAGGCTGTGCCATCTGTGTATCGCAGGGTGTTAAGAACTTTCCACCAATCCTGATATGATCATCTTCTTCATTCAGTCCAGCTTATTGAATTATGTGCTCAGATAGAGATTGAATAAGTATGCTGAAAGGATACAGCCCTGACACGTATCTTTCTTGACTTTATGATTTCTTTTTCTAGGATATATAGATATATAGAGGTTTGGGTAAAAGCTTACAGAGCTATTTAGTTATTCAACTAATTGTCTAGTTAGTGGAAACAATTTATACATATTTTGTTTCATCCCACTCATTGCCATTTTCTCAATGTAACAGCGCTCCTCCCAATTCCTCCCTTGGTTCTCTGCTTCCATTCCTCCAGCTTCTGCTTTCTGAGCTTTGGCTTTGGGTAAATTCTGCAGTCTCCTGTGGTTGATTACTCAGGTACGTTCCTCCTGAGTGTTACTATGGTGATGGGAAAGTTGGATGACTTTTCTATCCATGTCTCTGTAACTCTGAGCAGATGATGGGGTAAGACTATGTAAATAGGGTGTGTGAAACACTAATAGGGGGGTTGGTTGGTTTTAGTTGCCATTCACCTGTGTATAAGAGAACCATCACAGAAACAGGAAAAATCATTTTGGGACCATCAAGGAAGAAGAACCACCAGCAAAACACATTCGAGATCCCTCCCTGCCGGACCTGATGAAGCAACAGAGGCCATACTACACTGACAGCAGAGGCCACAGCAAAGAGGCCATGAAGCAGAACAGAGCAGAATCAGGACTATACGTCTGGGAAGCACAGCAGTGGGCAGGTTTCCTGGGCCATGGAAACAGAGGCCAAGGGACCACGTGGCCGAGAGCAAAGGACCAGAGAAAGAGACATGGATGTTGGTGGAGGGAACTCCCTGTTGTAGACAAAAGTCTTTGTTCTTAATGTTTTCTGATCCTGGCTTGTAGTAACCTATGAACTTCAGTAATGAGTGCCTGGAGTTGTATTTCTGTGAGTTCTGTGTGGCCATTACCACAGATTTTCAAACCCAGTGGAAAAGGCAAGTGTCTTGGGAGGAACGGTTGGTATCAGAATAGGGTAAAAGGATGAATGGTGGAGTCAAGTGCAATCTCTGCTTTGTGGCAATTGACCTTGGGCTGGTGTGGAGTCAAAGGTCATATGTGGCCACTGGCCTCTTTTCTCAGCTACTGTTCGGATTATGGACCTATCTGCTGGTTTAAAGCAAGGTGATCCCCAGGGATGGGTTTAGTTCCAGGTCTGAAGGATATCTAAGGTCCACAATTGTGGGCCCCTTTCCTAATTTTAAACCACGCAATGTCACTTTGTTAGGATCAAACAACTACCTCTTGGTCTATGCAAAGGTTCTTCATTCTCACAATGTAGTGTTCCGAAATTCCCATTCTTTATCATGTTTTCCATAATTTGTTATAATCCACACAGATGAATTATTTTGCATATCCAATAAAACAAAGATAAATTGCTTTCGGTGTTCTGTGCTTTCAGCCGATCCATCTGGCATCTGCAATAATATCCCTCCTTCATCTGAATCCAGCTTGAATTTCTGGTAGTTCCCTATGAATGTACTGCTGAAGTGTTTTTGAGTTATCTCCAGAAAATTCTACATGTGTATGACATTAATGATATTGCTCAATAATTGCTGCATTCTCTTGGATCAGCTTTCTTCAGAATGGGCCACAAATATGGACCTCAACCAATGGCTTGGCCAAATAACTATTTTCCAGTTTTCTTGGCATAAATGAATGAGCGCTTGGAGAGCTGCATTCATTTGTTGAAACCACTTAGTTGGTGTTTCATAAGTACCTGGAATCTTTTGATAGCTAATATCTTCAGTGCAGCTTGGACTTCTTCATTCAATAGCATTAGTTCTAAGCATATGTTACCCCTTGAAATAGTTGAATGTCAATCAGTTCTACAATTCACATATCATACTTTTCAATAGTTCAATTATATTCATAAGAATCGTGCACCCATTACTACAATCAATTCCAGGACACTTCTCCTTCCATGTATTCATTGTTTAGTAGCTCCCTATTGTCTGCCAGCCTCCCCGGTCATGTCTCCTTGAATCTATTAATCCAATTATTATCCCTATAAAGTTACCTAACTGGATTTCTTTTTTAAAAAACATTTTACTAGGGACTCATACAACTCTTATCATAATCCATACATACATCAATTGTGTAAAGCACATCTGTACATTCTTTGCCCTCATCATTTTCAAAGCATTTGTTCTCCACTTAAGTCCTTTGCATCAGGTCCTCTTTTTTCCCCCTCCTTCCCCACTACCCCCTCCCTCATGAGCCCTTGATAATTTATAAATTATTATTTTGTCATATCTTTCCCTGTCTGACGTCTCCCTTCACCCCCTTTTCTGTTGTCCATCCCCCAGGGAGGAGGTCACATGTAGATCCTTGTAATTGGTTCCCCATACCCCTGGTCCTGAAGGTATCATCCGCCCTGGATTTCCTGTGCCTCCAGCTCCTATCTGCACCAGTGTACATCCTCTGCTCTATCCAGACTTGCAAGGTAAAATTCAGATCATGATAGTTGCGGGGAGGAAGCATTTAGGAACTGGAGGAAAGCTGTATTCTTCATCGGTGCTACATCGCACCCTGACTGACTCATCTCCTCCCCTAGACCCCTCTGTGAGGGGTCTCCAGTGGCCAACAAATGGGCCTTGGGTCTCCACTCTGCACTTCCCCCTTCATTCACCTAACTGGGTTTCATATACAGAAAAATCACACAAAATCAAGAGAGAATACAAACAGCTCAACACCGATGGCACAATGAAACAACAACAAATCTCAATTTAAAACAAAGCAGAAAATAGTAAGCAAGTATACACTGGGCCAAGAGCGAGCCCAATGACAAGATGTCACTCTCTGACCTGCTGATAATTGCGGTCACCCACCCGCAAAGCTACCATGTCCTCTAACAAGGCCTTTCTCTCTCTGGCCATCAGCAGAAAGGATTCACATTCGTTTGGGTATATACCTCTGTGTACTTCTTCCATCTTCTTTATTACATCCTGTATCATTCAGTATTTGGCCCATAAGTTCTGTCAATATGTTAAGTTAAGGCTTGATTTTTTTCCCTCAGTTCTTTTAGCTTGACTTCTGGTTTTCTAACTCCTTGTATTTTCACATTTCATGATAAGGCTTGGCTTTGTTTTCTCAAGCCGCCCTTGGAAAGTTTCCATTCAGCTCTTTGCTTCTTCATTTCTTCCACTCACTTGTGCCATGTTCAATAGCAAATTCCATAAGACATCAACTAAGTCCACACAGAAGAAGCACACCAGCCTGTGTGACCCAAGCATTGTAAGTTATACAATTCAAATGTGAAGGAGGGAATGATATCAGAGTGTTAAATTGCATTTAATACTCGGTATTTAAACACCTGGCTTGCAGAAGGCTATGGATGACAGTGGAAGCCCTAAATGCATTTGGAGGCCCACACGGGGTGCGGCCTCTGGTGAACCCCAGGCTCTGACTAACCGTGTGATCAGAGAGTGCCTGGCACAGTCACTTAGGGCAGGTGGAGTTAGGCGAAATTGCGATCCCGTAGCTTTTGATCTCCATTGTAAATGTGTTCTTGTTTTTCACGTTTCCTGGTTTCTTTTCTATGAAGGTTTTTCTTTATTTGAGTGTGTGTGTGTGTGTGTGTGGTTGTATTTTTGGTATGTTTTTCTTGATATGAAATCCAAGGTAGATGAATCTAGAGAGACAATAACTGGATTAATCGTTTTTCAGGTCTAATCACAGTGAGCACAGGAAAGAAGAAAATGTTCTAAGATTCATTGTGGTGATGACTGCACAACTCTCTTTGATATGACTGAACTATCGAATCATATGATATGTGGATTATAGCTCAATAACCCCCCAAAACAAACTTACTCCCATCAAGTCCATGCCAACTCAAAGTAGCCCTGTAACTATTAGTCCCAAAAAGAGAGCAAATTCCAGAGCCTCTTCTGACACCAATTTTGAACTTCTTTTCTTTCCTTCCTGTCTTTTTTATGATGGCTAAGTTTCTTCATGTATGGTGTTTTTGATGTAATCCCACAATTTTTGTGGTCTCTAGTCATTTGTATTCAATATATCAAATCTCTTCTTGAGTTGGTCTCTAAACTCAGTTAGAAGATACTCAAGATCTTGTGATAAGAGTTGTCCGAGCCCCCAATAAAATGATTTTTAAAAACAAACAAAAAAAGATGTTATAAAATTGGTTGTGGTGAGGATTGTATAATTGTTTATTATGATTGAATTATTGAAATGTTGATATGTGAGTTTATACCAATAAAACTGTTTAAAAAAAGAAAATACTCAAGATCATAATTTGACTGTCCTGGACCTGTTTTAATTTTCCTCTGCTGTAATCTTTTTTACTTTAATAAATCATTGTATTGGGGGCTCTTACAACTCATATCAATCCATATATCAGTTATATCAAGCACATTTGTACACATGTTACCATCATCATTTCTAAAATACTTTCTTTCTACCTGAGCCCTTGCTATCAGCTCCTCTTTTTCCCCTCCCTCCCCCACACTCCCACCCTCATGAACCGCTGGTAATTTATAAATTATTTTTATTTTCATATTCTACACCATCTGCTGTCCCCCTCCCTTCACCCATGTTTCTGTTGTTCATTCCCCTGGATGGGCGGGTTGTACCTAGATCATTGCAATTGGTTCTCCCTTTCTCCCTCTTCTCCCCCCACCAGAATTCCCTATCCTCCTGCTATGGACCATCTCATTATTAGTCCTGAGGGGATTAATCTGTCCTGGATTCTGTGTGTGGAGAGCTCATACCAGTGGACATGCTCTTCTGCTATAATTTGAACTTTCATAAGAACAGATAATGGTAGATTCTGTAATTGGCCCCTGATAAACTATTCCACAAATTTTAGTTAATTTGATTCCTGTGTATCTAGCAAAACTCACAAGTATAGTCATTATTTATGGTGAAAAGTGGTGTTTGCAATAAATAAGTCATTGGTGTTGTAACATCTTATCACATGATCTCAAGTTATTGCTATCACCAAAGTCATGTTTTCAAATGGTTCATTCTTTGTAGTCTTTTAACTTTTGTGTTTCAATTGCTACTAAGACTGCAGAAGTTGATAAAAATTTTAATTGCTTCATCTTTGGCCTTAGTGCTTGCTATGTAAACTTAAATAAGAGGCATAGATGCTGGTTTTCCTTATAGGAAGAAAGATATTATATCACTGACAATGCTGGACTTTGGGACAGTTTTGAAATGTTTTTCGACGATGGATGTAGCATCATCCCTGTTCAATTTATTGTTCCCAGCACAGTAAACCATATGATTATCCAACTCAAAATGGCCAATAGCAATTCATTTGAATTCACTAATAGGATATTGATCAGTATGTGTTTCATTTCATTTTTGATGCCTTTCTGCTTTTGCAAAATTCATACTTCATTCATTCCACATTCCAATTAATAATGGATTTTTGAAGCTGTTTATTCTCATTTTGAGTTGGGCTACAAATGAAGGTTCCTTCTTCCTAGCCTCTCTTAGTTTGGAAGCTCTGCTAAAACATCACTACCGGATTTTTTTTTTCTACCAGATTTTATATACTAGCCACCACAATACGACAAACTGGCAGATGAGTGGTAGCCCAGAAAGATTGCAGACTAGGAAATCTTATATACAGTGGCTATGAATTAGTATTGACTCAACAGCACATGAAAACAAGGCACTGTGATGAGGTATAAGAGTGAAAGTAAGACATTTACAACTTCTGTTCTCGTGGCGTACTTATCCATGAGATAAATACATGGAAATACATGGATACAAACAAATAAATAAGCAATTGCAATATAATAGCTGAGAAACGACAAAGCCCACATGGAAGAAGCACACCAGCCTGTCCCAACACGATCACTGAAGACAAAGCAGCTACATAAGCAAATGTTATGAAGAAAGCTGATGATGCCCGGCTATCAAAAGAGTCTGGGATCTTAAAGGCTTGAAGATAAACAAGTGGCCATCTAGCTCAGAAGCAACAAAGCCCACATGGAAGAAATACATCAGCCTGTGAGACCATGAGGCATCAAAGGGATCAGGTATCAGGCATCAAAGAACAAAAAATCATATCATTGTGAATGACGGGGAGTGCAGAGTGGAAACTCAGGGCCCATCTATGGGAAATTGGACATCCCCTTGCAGAAGGGTTGCAGGGAGGAGATGAGCCAGTCAGGGTGCAGTGTAACAATGATGAAACATACAACATTTCTCTAGTTATTTAATGCTTCCTCCCAACCCCTACTATCATGATCCCAATTCTACCTTACAAATCTGGCTGGACCAGAGGATGTACACGGGTAGAGATGGGAACTGGAAACACAGGGAATCTAGGATAAATGAACCCTTCAGGACCAGTGGTGAGAGTGGCGATACTGGGAGGGTGGAGGGAAGGTGAGGGAGAAAAGAGGAACCAATTACAAGGATCTACATATAACCCCCTGCTTGAGGGATAGGCAGCAGAGAAGTGGGTGACGGGAGATGTCGGACAGTGTAAGATATGACAAAATAATAATAATTTATAAATTATCAAGGGTTCATAGGGGGAGCGGGCAGGGAGAGGGAAATGAGGAGATGATATCAAGGGCTCAAGTAGAAAGCAAATGTTTTGAAAATGATGAGGGAAACAAATGTACAAAAGTGCTGAAATATAGATGTATGTGAGGATTGTGATAGGAGTTGTATGAGCCTTCAATAAAATGATTTAATTGAAACATAACAGGGTAAGTATAGAATCATATGAGAACCCAAAGGAAGGCTACTTCATCGGGATTTCAGTCAATGTAGCAAAGGCTTCTGAGAGAAAATAACTGAAAGATGAGTGAAGGTTTCCAAGGAGTGGTAGGGAGAGCGAAGGAAGAGATTTCAAACAGAAACGTGCAAGGACTCCAGAAATGAAAGAACATGCTTATCAAAGAACACCTCAAAATATCTCTCAACACAGACCCTCTGATCTGGGATTAGAACATAAATAGACTCAGGTAGATCGTCTTTCTCTTATATGTTCACCTAACCGCTAAAGAAGAATAAAACAGGAGGCCTCATATTTCCCAATCTTATAATCTACTGAACAGCCAGGGCAGTCAAAACGACGACAGACACACAGACCAATGAAAGAGAATTGAGAACCCGAAAGTAAAGCGACCCAGCTATACACTTCTGAGAACTAAGATGGCGAGACTGCATCGCACGTATTTTGGATGTGTTATCAGAAGACACCAGCCTCTGGAGAAAGACATCGTGCTTGGTAAAGAGAAAGGTCATCGAAAAGGTCAGACTCGCAGCAAGGTGGACTGACACAACGGCTGGAACAATGGGCTGCAGCATACGAGTGCGAGTGTGGCACACGGCACCTCGCAACGACAGCAACAATGTGGACGGCGGGTCGTCAACCAGGGAGGAAACAGTCTCTTTACAAATGGTGTTGGGAAAACTGGATATCCACTTGCAAATAAATGAAATCGCATCCAAACCTTACACATAGAGAAAAACGAACTCAAGATGGATGAAAAATCTGAATGTTAAACTTAAAACTATAGAGATTATCAAAGAAAAAAATAGGGACAAACCTGAAAGATCTAATTTATTATATAACTACATGATCAAACATAACTAAAAATGCACAAAAAACAGAAGATATGCTATGACAGCTTCTCATACAGAATTCAAAAATAAACAGAAGAATCAAAGTGGCTCTTTTACATACCCTGCTGGTGTCACAATGTTCAATCACTGTTCAATCACCTTAGAAAGTTGGAACTAGAAATAGCATGTGATCCAGCAATCCCACAACGAGGTATGTATCTTAAAGAAATAAGAGCTATGACATGAATGGGCATATTCACATGCATGTCATTTTTCCCACATGCATGTTCGTTGTAGCATGATTCACAGTACCAAAAAAGATGGAAACAATCTAAGTAGTCATCATCAGATGGGCAAACAAATTATGCTACTCACATACAATGGAATACTACAGAACATTAAAGAATACACAAAATACCTCATAGCATGGATGAATCTGGAAGATATTATGCGAAGTCAAATAAATCAGTCACAAGAAGACAAATATTGTATGAGATCATTATTATAAGGGCTTACACACAAAAAAAGAATTATTTTTAATGTTACCAAGGAAGGGAAGGGAAGGAAGCCTAAGTTACTGACCAGAGAGCAAACAGGTAGTAGCCGGGTGCCGGGGAAGGCAATACACAAGAAGGGGTTGCACAGCGCAACAAAGGCAAGGCGAAGGAAGGCACTGAAAGCACAAGCCAAACACACTGCCAACCTGTTTCCAATCCATAGGGCCCTCCGGCCCCGAGGAGCACGGCCCCTTTGGGTTTCCAAGCTTGAAAGTCTTTATGAGAGCAAACTACCTCATCTTTCTTCCTTGGAGCAGCTGGTAGGTTCGAACTGCCAGCCTTGCAGTAAGCAATCAAAGCCAAGGAAGACGCTCTCAAAAACAAAACAACAAAACGCCTATCCTCGAGTGGATTCTGACTTGTAGTGACCATACACAGAGATCCCAAAGCTGTACATCTGTACGGAAGCAGGTAGCCTTAACTTGCTCCTGCAGAAGGAATGAAGGGCTTGAACCACCAACAGCACCCCGGGGTTCTAAGAGGCACACAAAAGGAAGACAACAAAGGTGGATATTATTGCATACATCAAAACAAGCTCACTGCCACCTAGTGGATTCTGACTCACATGTGAACCACAACCTCCACTACTCTGCAGCCAGAAAACTACCTGGTGCCTGCTACCACTACTGAGTCCTCTGATCAGGAGCAGAATAGAAGGTTGTGTACGGAGAGGGAGGGGAAAATACAGAACAAAATCCAAAATCAGAAAGACTTCTGACTGCTCTCATAGATACTTGGGGAACCCCTGCGACTGTGGCTCTTAGACACCTTTCAAAACAGAAGCTCCCCACCCCTGGAGAACAACTCGCAACCACAGAGGCCGACCTTGACTAATGGCACCAGGATGGAATGTGTTCCTGCGTCCAATCAGCCCTGGAAGATCACAAAATCTGTTTTGCCCAGAAACAAGTCTAGAAGGCAAGAAGGGGCAGGCAAAAAGGAGTCTACGTGAATCGGAGACCCCAAGAAGGCAGTGGAAACGTGCTGCTACGTTGAGGGGATTGGAACCACAGATGTGCATAAAGTGCATGCATTGTTTACTGGAAAATGAATTTGCAGTAAACTGTCACCCAAATTGCAATAAAAAGGAAAGAAGCCATCATGCCTTTTAAAGACTTTCATCTGACCAAATACTTAGCAAGGTCAAACAATTGAAGAAAATAGTTGTTTATCACGTTCCAAATAAAGCTTTCATCTTAACTGACTCGGTGGCAGTGAGTTTGGTTTTTGTTTTTATTCTACTATGAAGACCTGAAAAATTCCTGGGTATATGGCCCAAGAATTTGCACCGTATATGCTTATTCTAACCTAGTGACAATACAAGCATATAGCATTAGACTGAACAGAGCTTAATGGTCTAAAGGAAAATAAGACATAAGACAGATCATGGTACAATAGCTAGCAAAGGAAGTTCATGGTTAGACATTGTTTAGCGGCCTGGCCAAGATCTCAGTCTAGTCGACTATGGAGCTCCTGTTCAGACTCCACGGCTGGGACGCTCCGGTTCCCTGAAGGCAGAGTTCCTGGGTCTTTCTCCACCCCTGCCGCGTTCTCCTTCCATCGGCATTATTTTCTATTCTGGTTTTCTTTTCCAATTCATATGTCTCCATGCGCTCCAGTGTATCCACTCCCCTCTTCCATTCTTAACATCTATAACACGGTTTCCATTCTTTTTCCTAACTTGGCAAAACCGGTTGTTTTCATGACATATTGGAAGGATTATTGTATGTGGAATTAACTCCACCATGATGCAGTTAAGCATTTGACTGTTTTTCACATTATCTCATTTCATCTTCCAACAACAATGCGAGTGACTGCAAAAGTATCCCTGTTTTATGCATGGGAATTAAGGCACAAAGAGGTTGAATTAACGTGCTCAAGCTAGCCCAGTCAGGAAATCGTAAATCCAATTCTTCTGATGTGTTTCCTAATACACCATGCTACCTCTCACCTGAAAGTGTAAAAATCACAAAGATAACGATTTGACAGGACCCCCTTGGCATTTTCTACCCACTGTGACATCTCTGAGGGCCAGTGTTACATCCATAAAGGGAATGTGGTTATTTCTCTCACAAGGTTAGTGAAGGGTAAAGGATGTAAAGCCCTTTCAAATAATAAGGCACTTTCTCAATGCTTTCTGAACTCACTTTGCAAGCAAGGTGGACCTGTAAAAAAATTATCTTTGCATTTAAGTAGCTCTAAATGGGTTTGCTTTCACATAACACTGATTTCAAAATCACACTAATTAAATAGAGCTTTTCCTAGTAGACAAAATTAGAAGACTAAGCTCACAAGGAAAACTCTCAAACTCTTTTGGAAAAAAAAGCAAAACAATTAAGGTTAAAACAGCTATTAAAAACTGAATTTCATCTTAAATGTGCAGTTACATAAACCAATTAAGGTGGTTTGAAATAGGACTGGTTTTAAATGGATTTTCTAATAAACTTTGTTAGACTACTGTACACTTTTGAAAATACCAGAGACAAATGATTATAAAAGCAGCATTCACAGAGCACTTAGATTTATTAAATCTTCTAATAAGTTATGAAAAATAGTACAATTTAATAATAGTTCAAGGGAAAGTAGTATAGAAAGCAAGCAAAATAAAAATAATGTAAGCAAAGGAAAAAAATACATAGCCCACACAACATGACTTTTAATATAGTTTTTGGAAAATTACTATACTCAGTAACAGGAACTTTTCAGATCCCATTATAAGAGCTAAACATAAAATAGGTTAAATTCTATTATCTGCAAAAAGACCACATGCATGCTCGTTTACAACTGGTTGATAAATATAGCGGCATGTCTCTTTATTAAGAAAACAGAAAATTAGATTTATCCCACTTATTATATTTAAATTCAAAATTGGATTTATTCCATTCCCTTAAGCTTCAAATGCACCTAACGCAATACAGTCTTTTCAGGACTGTGTCTGTGTCTTCCCCTTTGGCTTTCAAGTATTTTTCATTTCTCTTTAAGGGATTTTATGCTAAACGGCCATAAGAATATATGGACATTTTTGTATTTGCAGGTGTACAAAAAGCATATGATTTCTAATTTTATATTTCCCTTGATAAGGGATGAAAATCAAATCAAAAGAGAGAATTCATCCCTTCCTTGTCACCTATTAAGGAAAAAGGTGTTTTTGCTTTGTGCTACACATACCTTTTACCCTTAAAGGAAACATTACTTTACTTACGGCTAATGTTCTTCAAGTTGCCTGTCGTGGTAGGTTTTTCTTTTTCAGCAAAGATGTCTGGAAAATCAAAGAGATTTATTTAGGTTTTCACCTTCTAAGCTTCTTCTCTCTTCTGAATGATGCAGGCTCAAGAGTTGCCAAATGAGATGGGTGAAGGCAGCCAAATAGGTCTTCCTCGCCAATCTAAAAATAGCAGGGGGTGGAGGGCAGATATACCATTTCTCCATTACTCTTTGTTTCTAACGAACCTAACAGCATCATAAAGATGGCTTGTATAAAATGAAAACGGTGAAAAAGTAATTACATTCTTTCTTATTCTAAGACCTAGGGTGCTGGTCAGTTCAGGAACTTTGTACATTTTGCGAAGAAAGACGCGAATGCTATGGTCTGCGTTTCTTACAGGAAGATTTGCACACCCAATGTCCATTTGCTTTGAGAAGAAAATAAACCACAACCTGCTGGAAACAAGAGTTGCCTTTGGTTTTATTTCTCTTGGCTGGACTTCTTGAATAATAACTACTAGCATTTGTGTGTTTCATAATTTACAAAATCCACTCGTTGATTTTATGTTATTTGGCACCGTGCAAGGCTGGGCCTTGGAACGTTCTATCATTACAATTTCAAAAGCGAACAAACGGAGGCTCTTCAAAGTGGAAGCTTGTTCAAATCCACCAGACACATAAGAAACAAATCTTCAACCTCTTTTCCACATTTGTCATACATGCACAGACTGTGGTCTCCCCGAAGTTTCCAATCTAAACTAGCATTTTAAAATTCCATATTTAAAGTTCCAGATATTGAATAGTGATTCTCAAGTTCTCTAAACTGTGATAAATTATAATCTCGCTGACATACAAATGTCAGCCTCACATGACAGGGGTAGAGTGAGGGAGCAAGTAATTTACAGTGTGAGTGCCCTTTACACAATTTCTGCAGGTTAAAACTGCATTATTGCTAGCTGCTTAGAAAGGGCAACTTTTTAAAAATATATATTATTAATTGAGAGTCAATACCTACATCATCCCATATCTCAATCACATCAAGCAGCAGTGTACAAATTCTACCACAATCAGTTTCCAAACAGTCTTTTCCTTTGGGGACTCCTTGAACATTGTGTCCCTTTTACTGCCCTCCCTACCCTACTGATTTACGATCCTCCAGTGACTCAGGGTGGTGTGCTTTTTCCATGTGGTCTTAGTTGACTCCTCACTTAGATGACCGCTTGTTTGGAGACAGGCCTTGAAGACCTCAGACGCTATTTGATCTTATACCCAGGCACCATCGAATTTCTTTGCGACATTTTGCTATAGCACCCATATCTTCTGTGTTCCCTTCCTGAGGGCAGATATCAAGGGTCATGACATATGAACTAATTGCTCCTAGGTTGGAGCTAGGATTTAGTGTGAACCCAAAACCCATTCCTTGATCTATGTTTTTGTTTGTATATTTTTTATCTTCCTTTGTCTCCCTTTCAAAACCTCCTTGCTAATTTATGGTAGAAAGTCTTATTGATCATCCCCCTAGGACATAATAATTTTCTGTTAATATTCTCTTTGATTAGCCCCTGGTAATAATTGTTTCAAAAGCCTTGTTGAGAGAGGGATATTGGGACAATGTAGGATAACTCCATATCACAGCACCTGAATTATCCACTTGTACAGAATCAATCCTTTCATGGCTGGATGCTATTTATACAAACAATAGGGATTAATGGTCAGAGAAATTTACAATAAGAATCACTGAGAATGTCCATCACGTGTTTCCCAGAATAATACATATCTTACACAGCATCTAGGGCATTGATTAAGCAAGACCATGTTTGTCCCCTACCAACAGTTCAACAATCTTGGTACAGCTGTTCTCCGCTTCCTTGGACACCATGGATTTTCCAACTCAGTTTACAAGTGCATCTGAAGCAGAGTCCAGTTCACTCAGTGGAGTTTCGGCATCGAACCTCACTGGTGCAGCCTCTGGAGCATGCTGTGAGCCTTGAAGATCGAGGATTCAGTGGGTCAGCATTCCATGCACAGGCCTGTGTCCCCAGGCTGCACCATGAAGCCCTGGGCAATGTGGTCCATTAAGTGCATACCACCAAAGACACTCCCCACCTAGAGTCCCCAAAAGAATTTTCAGTCACACCCTGACCCCGCTCTCCTTCCCACCACCACCACCCCCCCCCGCCCCCATCAGCTGGAGGTCAGTCCTCCCTCTTTTCCTACTAACAGACATGCATGTGTGTCCCCCAGACCTTCTGCCCCCTTTCCCCTCTCCTGCATTATTTTCCCATCAGTATCCCTCATCCCTCTGAGACATGTTTCTACCTGTCAGGCAGACCACATGATAGATTTACATGGTAACCACTCAGTACACAACATCCCCTGCCCCTTCCTTGACCATCTGATCCCAACTGGCGTGAGGTGTTCTCTGGCCAAGTGAACTTCAACTGACTTACCTCTAGTGGATGGCATGTGGTTCTGCAGCGTGGATGCCCACAAGCAAGTGTGAGCTTGTGCTCCTGCTGCTTGTTCCGACAGCACTGGCCTCACAGAGTATTTGTCCTTCTGTGATGGATAAACTTCACTCAGCATAACGTCTTCCAGATCCCGCCACGTCTGTAGTAGGTAACTTTAGAGAATGACAAAAAGGTCCTGATGACACATAGCCAAGACGAAACACTGACTGCTCCACTTGATGATAAAAGGCGACTTTAACAACAAGATAAGCAAACTAATCAAAAATGGGGAAAGAACTTAGATAATTGACCAAAGAGGAGTGTCTGACAAGCATGTGGGGGAAAAGTTCAACATCATTACCCATAGTCCATTGCCACAGATCTCATTCTGACTCATCGCCACCCTACAGCAGTGAGAACTCCCCTGAGTTTGATCCAGTGACGCCTGACAACAACAGCGGGATTCTCAGGCTGAAATCATCGGCAGCCGAGACGGCGACATCACCAGTGAGTTCAAAATGGCCACCTCATCTTCGCCTTACCTAGTATCCTGTCCTTCTCCAGGGACTGGCCCCTCCTGATGGCATGACCAAAGTACGTGTATATAAGATGACATCTTCTCATCCTCACCTACACAGCATCTGACTTTACTCCTTTCAAAACAGATCTGTCCATTCCGCTGGCGGGCAATTGTATGCTCAATATTCTTCACCAACAATCAATGCTACTTTGCTTCTCTGCTCTTTCTATTAATTGTTCAACTGTTGCATGCAGAAGGCAGGTGAAAGCATCATGGTTTGGGAAAGCTACAACTCCGTCCGCACAGGGACTTTTTGCTTTTTAACGTTTTAAAGAGGCCTTTTGATTTGCCCCACGTTTGACGTCTTCTTCCATGGGTATGATGTGATCCACGCGCAATGAAATCCTTGACAACTTCAATTCAGTCTCTAATCATTTTGCTAATCATGATGCTACTTAGTGCTTCATATGTGACAGCTCTTATTTCCTCTAATTTGAAGTGTAATGAATACTGAAGACTGGAGTTTCTGATTTTCATTAGTACCATATATACTCGAGTATAAGCTGAGGGTTTTCAGCACATTTTTGTTTTAAATCATTTTATTGGGCACTTGTACAACTCTATCACAATCCATATATACATCCATTGTAGCAAGCACATTTGTTGCCATCATCATTCTCAAAATCTTTTCTTTCTGTTTGAACCCTTGGTATCAGCTACTCATTTCCCCCCACCTTCCCTGCCCTCCCTCCCTCATGAATACTTGATAATTTATAAATTATTATTATTTTGTCATGTCTTACATTGTCCAACATCTCCCTTCATCCACTTTTCTGTTGTCCATCTCCCAGGGAGGAGGATATATGTAGATCCTTGTAATTGGTTCCCCCTCTCTACCCCACCTTCCCTCCACCCTCCAGGTATCACCACTCGCACCACTGGTAAGCATATTGCATGGGAACACTCTGTTCAGTACACCTTCCCTTTTGTTTTTATCACAAATTACATCTTCTCAGCATTCCCAATATAGATTTCATTTTGCTTTTGATTGTGTCACATATAGCAATTAGTTCCAAACTGAAAATACTGTAAAACTGGTTTTTATATTTACCCGTGATGTCGTCCTTTACAGGGGAGCTCTACTTCTTCAGACAGCGTGAACTTTGGACTCTCACTTCAGCCTGGAGGACAGCCGTTCTGCAGCTCTCTGGAAGAGAGGGTCTTCAGCAACAAGCTCTCTCCGCCTGTCTCTGGAAATGCCTTAATTTTACCCTCAATTGTGAAGGACGATTTAACCAGATTATAAATTCTTGGTGGTTTCTTCTTTCAGATGTCATCCCCACTTCCATGGTTCTGAGGAGAAGCTGGTTTCAAAGTATGGGGGCATGAGTCAGCACCACAAAGTTTGCCCGGTTCACTGCAATAGCAATAAAGTGAATTCTGACCATTTTTTAAAAATTGTTTCCATGGGAAATGGTAGCATATAGCTTCTTATTCAACTATCTTGTCCAATATCTTCTAATTAATTATATATTCTTAAAATATACAGAATAAAATAAAAAACTAATTAGACTAACTTGCCCTCCTTTTCTAATATTCAAATACCTACCTGGAGATGAAAATGGTTTTATAATACAAAAAAAAGAGACTACACTCACACCCACACCAGAAAAGTCTCTAAGGTATAACAATGTAAACAATGCTTAGAAATACAAAATTATTTTGTCACAAACATGAAATTTCTTCACTGGTAAGAAGAGGATAGCAATTTGTATCAAACTTTACAACTCACACTGGAAATAGCAAATTTAACTTGCCTAATACTTTTGTTCATATAAGGCTTTTTTTAAAAAAGGTAAGATTGGTTCATGGATGACTTTGTGGATAAGAATCAGACTTTGAGTTCTAAATAGAGGCATGTACATATGTAAATATATTTATATAGGATGGTGGGGAAATAGATCTATGTGCATACATTTATAGGTTTCATATTAAGGCAGCAGATGGACATTGGGCCTCCACAAAGCACTTACTCAATGCAAGAACACTTTATTCTATTAAATTGGCATTCCATGATGTGCACCTTCTCGACACGATCGCTTAAGACAAATGTGTGCACAAGCCAATGTGGTGAAGAAAGCTGATGGTGTCTGGCTATTAAAAGATTTATCATCTGGGGACTTAAAGGCTTGCAGATAAACAAGCAGCCATCTAGCTCAGAAGCATCAAAGCCCATGTGGAAGAGCACACCAGCCTGTGTGACCACAAGTTGTAGAAGGGTCCAGGTATCAGACATCAAAGAACAAAAAAATCATATCAGTGGGTGCCCACCTCGATATGATCACTGAAGACAAATATGTGCATAAACAAATATGATGAAGAAAGCAGATGGTGCCTGGCTATCAAAAGATATAGCGTCTGGGATCTTAAAGGCCTGAAGATAAACAAGCAGTCATCTAGCTCAGAAGCAACAAAACCCACATGGATCACCTGTGTGATCACGAGGTGTTGAAGGGATCAGGTATCGAGCATCAAAGAACAAAAAGTCATATTGTAAATGAGGGAGAATGCAGAGTGGAGACCCAAAGCCCATCTGTAGACAAATGGACACCCCCTAACTGAAGGGTCATGGGGAGATGAGCCAGTCAGGTTGCAGGGTAGCAACGATGAAACATACAACTTTCCTCTAGTTCTTAAATGCTTCCTCTCCCCAACCCCCGCAACCTTCCCCCACTATCATAATCCCAATTCTACCTTACAAATATTGGTACAGATAGGAACTGGAAACACAGGGAATCCAGGACAGATGACCCCTTCAGGACCAGTGGTGAGAGTGGTGATACATGGAGGGTGGAGGGAAGGTGGGGTAGAAAGGGGAACCGATTACAAGGATCTATCTATAACCTCCTCCCTGAGGGATGGACAACAGAAAGGTGGGTGAAGGAAGCCATCTGATAGTGTAAGATATGACAATATAATACTAATTTATAAATTATCAAGGGTTCATGAGGGAGCGGGGAGTTGGGACGGAGCGGGGGGAAATGAGGAGCTGATACCAAGGGCTCAAGTAGAAAACAAATGTTTTGAGAATGATGATGGCAACAAATGTGCAAATGTGTTTGACACAATGGATGGATGTATGGATTGTGATAAGAATTGTACGAGTCCCCAATAAAATGATTTTAAAAAAAGAATTGTGGATAAGAATTGAACTCAAAAAAAATTAAAAAAAAAAAAGAATTGAACTCATGGAGAGCACTATACTCAAGAACTATAAAATTGTAACAGCAAAAGACTGAAAATCAGGATTTCCATAAGAGATGTAAAGATGTGTTAGTCTGGGTAGACTAGAAACAAATTCATAGACACTCATGTGTATAAAAAAGAGCAACTGAATATTGTGAAAATGTTCCAGTCCAGTCCAGATCAAGTCCATAAGACCAAAATTAGCCCATATGTCCAATAAATCTATAAAGTCCTCTTCAGGCTCACAAAACACATGAAATGACGCCAAATGCAGGACATTCACAGGCCAGCGGGTGGAAAATCTTGTGGATCCAGTGGCTGTGTAAGCATCTCAGCATTTGGCTCCTCCAGCTCAGGGCACTGGTGTAGCTCCATGTGTCTTCTCATTTGGGATGTCTCTCAGGGAGTGAGCATGTGTCCCACCTCTAACAAGCTATTCATTTCCTTAGTGCCTCCAAATGAAGTCATCAAGCTGCAACCTGATTGACAAGCTAAACTCCACCCCTTCACTCATGTCTCAAATTGACCAGATTATGTAACCATCATAAACGATGAAGGCTGTGAGGGTCCCCAGTACAGAGTTCCCATGTCTCAACAGTGTGTCATTCACCCTTTGCCACCTAAGAAGTTTCTGTTTCTGGCTTTATTGTTTCTGGTTTATTGGCCAGTCCCAGCATGATAGATGATAGCACACTTTCTGAAGCTAATTTCAGGTGAGTCTTACTGGGTCTACTTGGCAGCACAAATCCTCAGGTATGGCCTGGAAGTTCCAGACCAATTCTTCTAAGCCACATTTCTTAGAAACTGAGGGCAAAGGGCACTTTGCTTTGGACAAAGCTAATTTCATTACCCCACAGCTGGTGAAATCTCAATAAAATCTGTAGTTTCTGGTGTACCAATGTCAATTTTGGGGTTGGTAAATGTGCTATGGTTAAGTAAAGTATTATCATTAAGGAAAACTAGCTAATGGAAACAAAAACGGTAATATTCTACAACTACTTTTGGATCTAAAATTAATTTTAGGTCATAAAGGGGGGAAGGGTCGCTAGGATGTCAAATGAAGAAAGCAACTGTTTACCATGACTGAGAAATCACTAAAGACATGGGTGTTATCCAGTCTGTCCTGACTCCATCGCTGAGGACAAAGTGGGTGCATAAGCAAAGGTGGTGAAGAAAGCTGATGATGACTAGCTATCAAAAGATAAAGCGTCTGGTGTCTTAAAGGTTTTAAGATAAACAGGCGGCCACCTACCTAAGAAACAACAAAGCCCACATGAGAGAAGCACACCAGCCTACCCCGACACCATCACTGGAGACAAATGGGTGCATAAGCAAATATGGTGAAAGCTGATGGTGCCTGACTATAAAAAGATATAGAATCTGGGGCTCTATTGGCTGGAAGATAAACAAGGGGCCATCTAACTGAGAAACAACAAAGCCCACATGGAAGAAGCACACCAGCCTGTGAGATCAAAAGTTGTCAAAGGAATCTGGTATCAGGCTCAAAGACCAAAAAATCATAGCATTGTGAATGAGGTTGGGAGTGCGTAGTAGGGACCCAGGGCCCATCTGCAGGCAATTGGACATCCCCTTGCAGAAGGGCTGCGGTGAGATGAGCTGGTCAGGGTGCAGTGTAGCAATGATGATTTTTGCTCTGGTACTTGAATGCTTCCCCCACCCAACTATCATGATCCCAATTCTACCTTACAAATCCAGCTGGACTGGAAGATGTACACTAGTACATGTAGAAACTTGACACATAGGGAATTCAGGACAGATGAACCCCTCAGGACCAGTGCCGGGAGGGTGGAGGGAAAGTGAGGGAGAAAGGGGGAACAGATTACAGGATCTACATATAACCTCCTCCCTGGGGGACGGACAGCAGAGAAGTGGGTGAAGGAAGACATCAGATGGTGTAAGATATGACAAAATAATAATTTATAAATTATCAAGGGTTCATGGGGAAGGAGGGAATGGGGCGGAGAAAAAATGAAGAGTTGATACCAAGGGCTCAAGTAGAAAGCAGATGTTTTGAGAATGATGATTGCAACATATGTACAAATGTGCTTGACACAATGGATGGATGTATGGATTGTGATGACAAGCCCCCAATAAAATAATTTTAAAATAAATAAAATAAAAAGAGAGGAGCTGATACCAAGGGCTCAAGTTGAAAGAAAACATTTTGAAAAGAATGATGGCAACATATGCACAAATGTTCTTAATACAATTGATGCATGGATTGTATGAGCTATAAGAGCCCCCAATAAAATTATATAAAAATAAATATTTTTTTAAAAAGATATGGGTGTTATTTTGAAGTGTGGCAAAGAAATTAGATGGTGCCCAGTTATCAGAAAGAACAGGGTCTGGAGTTTTAAAAGCTTGTCTTGAAACAAGCACCCATCTAAGTGAGGCATCACTAAGATCATATGGATAAAGCACACCAGCCTATGTGATGTGATTATAAAACCTATCTCCCCCTTTCCCCTTCTTTGTGTACATTAACATGTACCTCCTTGCATTTGGTCAGAGCCCCACCTGACTGCCTGTACCTCAACCCATATAGTGTGAGATAAGTGGCTTTTCTTCTGTCTACTGTGCTGCTTAGACTCACCTCAGGAGACTCCTGTTGTACTTGTCCTTTGTGACCGGTTAACTTTCCTTAGCATACTTTCCTCCAACTCTTCCCAATTAGACATGCGTCATGTGACCATCAGTGCTTTTTAGTGATGTATGGTACTCCATTGTGTGTGTGTGCCAGTTTTATTATTCCGTCTATCAATAGAAATTTAGGTTGTTTCCAATTCTTTGCAACTGTGCTGCAATAAACATTGAACCCAAATGACCAGTCTTGGTGTATTTCTTACCTCTTCTGGGTATATGTCCAGTAGAGGGATAGCTGGGTCATAACGTAGCTCAATTTCCATTTGCTTTAAACAGCGCCAGATAGCTTTCCAGAGGCTAGACTGTCTACACCACCCCAGCAGTGGAGGAGAGCTCTTATCTCACCACATTCTCTCCAACATTTGTTGCTCTTATTTTCTGATTTGGGTTTTCCTCAAGGGTGTTAGATGGTACCTCATGGTTCTAATTTGCATTTCCCTGATGGCTAATGATTGGAAGCATTTTCTCATGTTTATTGCCCATTTGGGTTTCCTCCCTAATGAAACTTCTTTTAAGGTCTTTGCCCACTGTCAGGGGGTTAACTGTTTTCCTTTTTGCAGGCTAGGAGGGTTTTGTAGACTTTTGTAATAAGCCCTTTGTCTTTTGTCTTATGGCTAAGTCCTCTCCCAGTCTGTGGGTTCTTGTTACTCTCTTCCTAAAGTCTTTCAATACACACAGGTGTTTTATCTTTAGTATATCCCCCTTGTCAGTTTCAGATTCATCTGTGTGTGGACCCTTCCTTCTTGCAGTTAGTCTATGTAGTTCCTGGGCCAAGCTTCTTAGGTTTGTCCCGAATCCTCTGTTGATGGTCCTGATAGTTTGGGCTTTTACTTCTAGGTCTCTGATCCACCTTGTTTGTTCTTATGATTCTCCACAATTGGGAGTGTGCATGTAGACCCCCACCATGGCTCACCAACCTTTGAAGGCAACGTAACTACATGGAGCAACACATGAAGAGTGGGCTACAGGGCTGGCCCGTAAGAACCAGACTGAGGCCCTCCCTGGAAGTATGTGAGACAGAGGACATTAAACCTACAGGGTTAGCATGCCATGCCCACACAGAAGCAAACCAAGAAAGAAAAAGAGAGGGACAGTCTAGACCCCATGTTGGCACACCAAGCCCGGAGGACAATGTCACTGTACAGAGCTGCTAAGGCACAGAGAGGTCTGTAGAGCTGACAACAGTTGAAGACCTGATGTCCCCTCACTGGAGCAACTGCACCAGAGGATAATACTGGGGACACACAGCAGGGAGTTAGTCCAGCCTGAACACCCCACAATGGAGGCAACCAAGAAGGGAATATAACAGATCAGTAATGGTTGCAAAGCAAAGCCACAAAGCCCAAGGGGCGAGGAGGGGCAGCTGCGAAATTCCCCCCAGACCTGTGGGAAGACAGACATAAAGGTCAGAAGACAGACTGAATTATGTGTTTTGGCTGTTTGATAATGTTTTTCTCTTCTTATTCAATCTTTTTTCTTTTTGGTCTGTTATTGTTGGTTTGCCTACTTATATAAGATAGGCATGAGAAACAAACTTGAGGAGAAAGCAACAATGGGACAGACAGTTAAGGGACTTGGGGCGGGGGGTGGGGGGGGGGAGTCAGGGGAATGGAGCGGTGAGCAAATAACACCGTAGACAGAATAACTAGAGAATTAAAATCAACAATGAGGAGGACGTGTCGGAGCAACAGCAATCTAGCTGAGAAAAATTACTCATAGGCAGAGGGCGAGGATTATGGTGGGGCAGGAAGAAAGTAAACGGAAACAGAAAAGATCTAGGAAGCAACGCTATGGATAGAGGTATAAAGATAGGTGTGTATATATCTAAATAGATTAATTCATAGAGTATTGACCTATGTACATATATTTATAGGGCAATACACTGAGGTAGTGGACAGACTTTGGGCCTCTGCTCATACCCTCTCAAAGCAAGAACACCTTCTTCTAACAACCTGGCATTGTGATGCTCACCCTCCTGGCATAATCGCTTGAAGACAAAATGGGTGCATAAGGAAATGTGGCAAAGAAAGCCAAACGGTGCATGGCTATCAAAATATATAGCATCTGGGGTCTTAAAGGCTTGAAGTTAAATAAGTGACCATCTAGCAGAGACTAAGCCCACATGGAAGAAGCACATTAGCTTGTGTGATCATGAAGTGTCGACAGGATCAAGTAACAGGCATCTGAAGACCCAAAACAAACAGGGGGGAAAATTGTTGAGAAAGAGGGGGATCAAGCAGAGACCCAAAACCCATCTGTAGACAAAGGGACATGTCCTCACAGAAGGGTCAAAGGAAGGGATGAGTCAACCAGGATGCAGTATAGAACTGATGAAACACACAATATTCCTCGGTTCTTTGAGGATACCTCACCCCGACTCTCATGACCACAGTGCTGCCTCTCACTTTGGACTACACCAGAGCATGTGCACAGGTACAGATAAGATATAAGAGCTCAGGACACACAGAATCCAGGAACAGGAATGGGAGTAGTGATGCCAGGAGGGTGAAGGGGAGGTGGGAAAGGAGGGAAGAGGGAAGCAATGGAAATGATCACACACAACTACCTCCCCACCCCCAGGGGGACAAACAACAGAAACCATGGAGGGAGATAGTGGTCAATGTAAGATATGAAAATAATAATTTATCAAGGGGTCATGAGGACAGTGGGGGAGATGGGGGAAAAGGAGTTAATACTAAGGGCTCAATAGAAAGCGCATGTTTAGAAAATAATAACATACATACAAATATGCTTGATATAATTGATGTATGGATTGTTATAAGAGCTGTAAGAGTCCCCAATAAGATGATCTTTTAATAAAAAATATATATATATAACCTAAATCCAAAGGACATCAGAGTTTAAATTATCAACACCTGGTTTGCAGGCTATGGATGCCAGTGGCAGCCCAAAATCCATGTGCTAGAGAAACACATGGGTTAAGTCTTCTCTGAATACTCTGACAACAGCTGACGGATCTGAATGCCTTATCAGACAGATAACATAACTGACAAACTCAGCTATGGCAGATGTGGTTAGGTTAAAATGTATTATCTGATCATTTGATCTCCCTTTTGACCCATTTTAAAGTTGTCAGTTTAAAATAAAAGTGAAAGGGAAATATATGTGGATTAAGCTTCTGGTGAGTCCCCTCTGACCACAGACCAAGGATGTAAATAACCTGTCATTCAGGGTGCACTGGAAAGTGGGTTATTGCAGATGCAGTTAAAATTTAACACCTTATCATTTTTTTGTTCCTTCAGATGCATTTTTAATTTGTTTGAGTTTTTAATATTTTCTTTTTGATTGAGAAACAATCACTTTTACTTTGTCGTTGTCACTTTTGTTTTGTTTTGCTTGTTTTTGGCATGTAAAACCCATGATGTTTGAACCTGGAGACAGTAACTGGATTAATGGGGTCTTCGGGGGATGACAGGGAGAATGGGGGAAATGGGAAATGAGAAGGAAATGTTCTGAAATTGGCTACAGTGATAATTATCTTTTCTCAATATAGCTGTACTATTATACAATGTGAATTATATACCAATAAAATGTTAAAAATGGCATTAAAATTTTAAAGGTTCCAGAGCCTTCCAACCAAGGCATGACTCATGAGGGTGGCCACCAGCAGCCTCATCTCCACCAAGGACATACCCAGGCAAGCCCTTAAGGAAGCCTGCCCCTCCCTGAGCTAGATAGGGGACCTTAATACACTTTCCAATCTACTCTGCTTGAGGGCAAGACTGTTCACATTCCTGGTTAATGGTCAAAAGGAATTCAACGGAGGCTTAATCCGCAAGGGGACTCTGCAATTGGATTTTGAGTTTCCATTACCCAAAGCCCCCTGCAAACCTGGTACGCCAAATTAAACTCTAATACAGTGTTTCTCAACCTGTGGGTCTCGAATGACCCCTTCACAGGGTCACCCAATTCCTACCAGTAGCAAAATTACAAATATGAAGTAACAACAAAAATAATGTTATGGTTGAGGGGTCACCACATGCGGAACTGTATTAAAGGGTGGCAGCATTAGGATGGTTGAGAACCACTGCTCTCATACAAGAACACACTGGGATTTCCTATTCTTTTAAACATGACTAAGTTCCATGTTGTCAACGTTAGATAAAAAGAGCTTTCCTGGGCAGTTGCCAAAGATGGCGGAGGGGCAGATCCTGGTGCTAGATGGCTGTGGCCGTCTGGCAGCCATTGCTGTGAAACAAGTGTTTTCTGGAACAGGTGATGGTCTTGTACAGCAAGAGCACTACTTCCGGTCCCTTCTACAGAAACGCATTCAAGTACATGACCTTTCTCTTCAAAAAGACCCTCATAGGGCACATACCATTTATGAACCCCACCACTTCTGGGGCCCCGGTCCATCTTTGACACTGTGGGCATGGTACACCAGACTAAGCGTGTCAGGGTTTTCACATGGGTCCTATCCACCTATAATGGGCAGAAAAAAGCGATAGAGCTTCCTGCTGCCCTCAAGGTTGTACCACTCAAGTCCACACATAAGTTTACCTACTGGAGCCACCAAGTTCATGAGATTGGCTGGATGTACCCGGTAGCAATCACCACCTTGGAGAAAAGAGGTCAAGATTACAGGAAGCAGCTCTCAAGGGTTTGACAACCCACAAGTACACAAAAGTCCTTAAGACTTGGACTTCCAGACTGAGCCCAGCAAAAATTTGAGTTCCTCCCTGGTCTGTCCTTTCGCTACAGATGCTCTGGACCACATATGCCCACATCAGGTATCCAGGTGCCACAGGCAACCTAGGAGTGTGCAACAGAGAGGCTTCAAGCTTACAGCCAGTCCTCCTGTCCAGAAACTCCTTTCTATTACATTTGCAGTTACTAACTTGTTTAAAGTTCATATAAACAGGTAGCACAAACAACCAATCACTATTATTGCAAGGATTTTTGCAAAAACTAAGCTTGAAAACGAACCAAAAGGAATCCCAAGTTGTGAACAGGGCAATTGCTAAAAGCATTCTGGATGGTTTCACACTATATTCTGCAGCTGCCAAGACATTAAAGGAGTGTATGTTGTTGAGGGTGCTCTTGGGTTTGTCAAAAGCATTTACAGAGTGGGAGGAGCTGTTACTAAGGAGTCACCAGTACTGCACCCGCTTCTTCCCGTTTTCTTAATTCAAATCTAATAGTAAACAAACAGATTTGCTGTGAATATTGAATGGATTGCCAAAAGAACAAACTGTCCTTAAAAGAAATACAATGGGAACATTCCTTAAAAGGAAGGGAGGTTAGAGCGAGATCAACTTGCTGACTTATCGGCAAAGACCAATCACTAAAATGAACGTCATGTTTGGTAGAAGGCCAACCTTAAAGTTCACGGATTGATTGGCGCAACAGGTACAATCATTCCAGCAATCATGAAGATGGCAAATTTCCTTTTCTTCCGTTCCACGGGTCACCGTGAGTCAGCACTGCTGCAACAGCGACTAACAAAACACTGTCCAGGTGTCACTCCACAGTACTTGAACTTTCAGACACGGTAGAGAGAAAAGTCTTGACAAGGAAAATATGTCTAGAGTACTTTATTGCCTTCTTACAAGAGTGAACTATTAAGTAGTACAACATATACTCAAAAGAAAGGTGATGAAAGATATACAGGTCAAAGACATAATGAAGAGCACTAGGCTCAATTACCTACCGCACCACCAGTTCAGCTTGATTCTGAGTCCTGACAAATACTCTTATTTTCTTTTCAATTTTCCAAATTAAGAGTCCTGGCCTGTCCTTGCACATTATTGTAAAAGGGCCAGTGAAAATCACTGAATTATAATTCTCTAAAATAGAATCAATGTAATTTATATAGACCACGACATTTTAAGTCTAAAAAGATGTCAATGAATGTACTTCCATTAGTTCATGTTGTTCATACTTATTAAGCAAATATTTTACTAAATAGGCAAATTTATTTAGAAAAAAAGATTTTTAAAATCTATGAAATATAATGAATCAGTTTAAAAATGTATGGCACATATAAATTTGAATCTAAGTCCACTCTTTAAAACCAGTGCATCTGTGCTGTATGAGGTAGCCCACCAAATCATCAACTTTGAGTAGGAAACTGAATATATAACATTACATTTTTAAGAAGGAAAATAGTTTCAAGTGTTCCCATTTTTAAAAGGAATTTTTCTAAAATGTCCTTTTGAAAGATTACAAACACAAGAAGAAAAAACACTCAATATCTTAAATAAACACTCCCATCAAGTCAATGTTGCCTCATAGTGACCCCTGTGGGTTTCCAAGAGTGTAACTGTCAAAAGCCCAGTCTTTCTCCAGAGGAGCGACTGGTGGTTTCGAACTGAGGACCATGAAGACTGCAGCCCAAGGCCAGGGCCCCTACAAGTTAATAGACTAGAAAACAAAAACTAAAACCCTTTTATTATAAACAGATGAATTAATGTAATTTTGCAAATTAGAACTACTCATTTAAGTATCTTAGAGATTAACTGTACCTGTTTACTTCACAATGGAAATATTCTACCCCACCTTCTTTGTATATTTATTTATATTTTTATATCCACAAATCCTCAAAACCAAATCCAGTCTTACTGAGTTGATTCTGACTCAGCGTAACCCTGAAAAGTTTTCCCGAGGTTGTGAATCTTTATGGGAGCGAATAGCTTCAACTTTCTCCCACGGAGTTTGAGTTACTGACTTGCAGTAAGCAGTCCGTGGATTAACCAACTCCACCACCAGGGTTCCTGTATATATAGGCACATATGTATTTCAACAAAAATTATAGTATTTTATGATAGACTACATAAAACAAAATAATTTTTATCAGCAACTTCCCTCAAATTGGTAGAAAATACTAAAGGCAAAAACTCCAACAAGATGCAAAGTCAACTATGAAGAGTTTATCACAGGGACTGCAAAGTAGAAGTGTATAATTTTGATCTAATCCTTAAAATGGCAGGCTGCCTAATTAACCCAGGCAATAGGGAACAGCAGGATGAAATGGGAAATATGAAATGGAGCTAAACAAACCGAACTACTAAAATAATATACCTTAGTCTCAGAGTTTCTCTTTTAACTCTTCACCAAGTCTAAGAGAGAGTACTCATTCCTAGGACAAGAACAGAGAACAAAATGAGTAGACTAATCCCTCCACTAATATCACCTATAACGTGGAAATAAGTTTACGGAAAGCTATGCTTCCAACCCCAAATCTTTCAATTAGACTAGTCATTTTCCATCCTTACAGGACAATTCAGGAAGAAAGCGTTTTAAATTCCTGTTTAGGAGAGTCCGAATTCATGGCGCTAGCTCTCAGGAATCTTAGCTCTATGAAAGAGCTCTTGACCCCCCTCGGCATCTTTGGGCCCAGACTTCCTTAGAGAACACCACATGCCTTGGCATCAATCTTCCCCTAGATCTCAAAGGTTCTCGGGGCCAGGACCCTGGGTCCAAAGGATGCACTCCACTACCTTTAACAGTGGAGAGGCCACTGTTTACTACTGGAGGCAGAGTAATCAGGCTCCTTTCAGACCATTAAGAAAACTCATCTTTATCATTTTATTTCTATAGAACCACTCGATACAAATGTCTTAGGCTCGGTCCTTTAGAGAAGCAAAATCGTGAGGTGTGCATATCTATGTATCTATATAATGGATCCGGTGGTTGTAGAAGCTGGCAAGTCCCCAATCCATAGGGTAGGCATCATGCTGGAAGCTTCTTCAGGCTCATGTGATTGCAGCAGAGTTTGGTGAATCAGGATCAGTAGGTCAGAAGGCAGGCTGCTGGCTCATAGAACTTCAAGACCCCAAACTAGAAGAGAAGTCAATTGCCTACTGGCTCAAGTTCCAAGAACAGGCCATCAGAAGATAAATCAGATGCAGGATCCAGAATATGGGAGTCTTTTCAGAGCATCCAATATGTACCACAAAAAAACTCTCCTGGCATCAGAGAAAGGGCATGACGCTAACCACACCTCTTGTATAACATGACTCATGAAATACTACACATTAATCCCGCCTTATTGACACACAGGTTTGGATGTACAACACATAAAATGAAAGATGATTATAAAATGGAGAACTACCACACAATATAAGAATGATGGTTTGTTGATCTGGACTGGGATGGGATGTTTTCTCAATATTCAATTGCTCTTGTATATAAGTCTCTTTCTTACACACACACACACACACACACACACACACACAGAATGATGGTCCCTTCAAACTAACACATCTTAGCCATTACATCATGTAAGAATTTAGGTTTATCTTCCCTAAAACCCCAGGCTTCAGAATGAAAGAAGTCTCTTCCATATTGAAGATGAAAAACCAAAGGCAGGGGAAAAGATTAAATGATTTCTGAGATATCACTACCAAACTGAGAAAAAAAGGCTCTTGTGTCATAGATACATCGAGAGCTCTCAATGTAGTGACGAAGTGTTAAACCTATTGTATGCTTACCTTCAAGATAAATTTAAGTTGGAAAGGAGACACTTGATCAAAAACATATTAAATTTCCCCATTCTTATGCTAAGGTGTTCTTAAATTTCACTTTTAAACTTATAATAGTATACTAATTTTCACAGACATACTACCGCTTGCTATGTAACATTAAAGTTTCCAGTTAAGTAACAAGCTATAACTTAGATAGGATTCATCCCCAAAAAAAGTCTTCCGTGCAGGAAAAATGGTTAAAAACTTGGGTTTTCTAATGAGATGTCCATTAATATGAAACTACAATGATACACAAGACTGAAGTATCTGGAAACATTTGGATGCCTAGTCTTCGGCAAGATCACAAAGTGCTCAAAAATTCTTTGACCTGAGGGGAGAAAAAAAATGTTAATGTAATTGCTTGACTAATTCAGGATATACAATATTGCCTTCACTTAGAAGTACAAAAATAAATAGCAAGATAACTCAATCACATTCCATAACATTTACTTTCAAAATATTTGAGGTACTAAAAATTAAATGACCTAAAATTATGATTACTAAATTTATACTTAAGATTAAAGAGCTCTATACCAGTTATGCTAATTTCATAATTAAAAAAATTTAAATACCATGACCACATTTAGAACTAGTAACTTTAATAACTGGCAATAGCTCAAGCAACTATGAAGATTCACACATGCAGTAAATTTGTAGTTTTCTGAAACCAAAATTTGAATCGCACATTCTACAAGGCTAATGTGTGAGAAGACACGTAAGCAGTGAATAAACTAAGTCATCTGACCCAAACCACAATGCAATAGGACTATTTTCTAATTCTAGACTAGACAATAATTCTCAAAAAGGCAATATTGTTTTGAAGTAAATACCTTAAACGAAAAAGCCAATTACTAGCATTATTAAATTGTCAGCTATACATTATTTTGTATTATGAAAAAGCCAACTATAGACTATAGTTGTCAGCTGTCCTGAGTGACCCCATGTCCAACAGGATTGGGCTATCATGTGATCTCTAAGGTTTTCATTGGCTTATCTCAGAGGCAGAGTGATATAGCTTTCTTGCGAGTCTAAGTCTAGAAGCGCCACTGAAACCTGTTCAGCATCACAGTAGTATGCACGTCTCCACGCAGAGAGGAATGATGGCTGTGCCTGAGGTGCAAATGCACCACTGGGAATCACAGAAGCAAGGATTCTCACACACAGGCAAGAATTCGAACATTGAACTAGCACTGCCCTGTGTACACTACGTAATTATCTATCAAGGTTGCCCTGTAAAATGTTATGAATGCTAAGTATCTACTACAGTAAGCAGACACATTTTGTGACAGTTCATATAAAATATCAAATATCTCTTAAAACAAAAGCAAAAGAATTGTTTTTTCTTTTTATTGCCTTATATTGTTAAATTATTAAGTATGGGGATAGAGTTATTTGTTATATCAATTTATTTTAAATGTTAGTCAAGAAATTCTTTCATAGTCAACGTGGCTACCATTAACTTAATAGAATATAATCAACTCCCAATTATCTGGGAAATATATTAATACTCATTAAAATAATTACTGATGAGCAGGCAATGGCCAAATGAAACTCACAACTACAAGTCCGTTAATCTCAACGCATCAGCTAATGTAGAAATGGATGTGATCTATAGCCTAAACTTTACTATACATGTTCAATCTAACTGAAAAGGAAATTTAATTGCACAAGTAGTTTATCATTAAAATACTTAAAGACTAGAGGTTTGAAGAAGGAAATAAAAAAGGTAAAAATGGGGGTGTGTGATAAAGAATATTTATTATTGTGATTACCCCTATTTTACCGAGAGTGAAACTAAAGCACAGAGCAGCTCCAAAATTTAGCTCACAATGCTATCTCTCAGGGGCTTGGTCATCTTCTCCAATAGAAAACACCTTTGTGACAAGTTAGCACACATCTTTAGACAAGACAAAGCAAACATTAGTATATAGTCTGCCTAACTATACCTTTTCAACCACATTTTCATGTTTGTCCTTAAAGTCTTCATTAACATCCAGTGTTAAGATCGGTACCTCTTGTAAATAATCAAAGTTGGTTCTGTTTAAAGAGAGAAAAAGAAAAGCACAATAATCAGAAAAGTAAAACAAAACAAAAAGAAGACCCTCAATCTTTTATCATTGGAAATCAAAATGATATCAATATTATATTAGTTAACCTGCAAGAATTTCATCTAATGACCCAAAGCCCATCTGTAGACATTTGGACATCCCCTTACAGAAAGGTCACAGGGAGGAGACGAGCCAGTCAGGGTGCAGCATAGCACCGATGAAACTTTCCTCTAGTCCTTTAATGCTTCCTGCCACCCACTATCATGACCCCATTTCTACCTTACAAATCCGTTTCCAGAGCATGTACAC
Source organism: Tenrec ecaudatus (assembly GCF_050624435.1). Taxonomy (NCBI): domain Eukaryota; kingdom Metazoa; phylum Chordata; class Mammalia; order Afrosoricida; family Tenrecidae; genus Tenrec; species Tenrec ecaudatus. The sequence goes on from NC_134532.1 coordinate 153,545,380, forward strand.
GGGTACAGATAAGAGCTGAAACACAGGGAATCCAGGACAGATAACTCCCTCAGGACCAATATTGAGAGCAGTGATACCAGAAGGGTAAGGAGAAGATGGGAGAAAAGAGGGAATCGATCACAATGATCAACATATAACCCACTCCCAGGAAGACAGACAACAGAAAAGTGGGTGAAGGGAAACACTGGTCAGTATAAGACATGAAAAAAAAAGAAATCTAAATTATCAAAGGTTCATTGGAGGGGATAAAAATGTGCTGATACCAAGGGCTCAAGTAGAAAGCAAATGTTTTGAGAATGATGATGGCAACAAATATACAAATGTGCTTGACACAATGGATGTATATGTGGATTGTGATAAGAGTTGTACAAGCCCCCAATAAAATGATTTTTTTAAAAGAATTGCATCTAGTACTCTCTTCTTACTCACTTATTTTTACTACCTGTAGCTAAATATATCTCAGGTGAAAAAGACATAGAGCTAGGAGCATTATGGTATGTTATTCTACTGAAAGGCACACCATCATGGGAAGAATATTTTTCATCTTAACCACAAGAAAACTAAAACCCCAAGGATTTATTTGAGGTTCTGCGGTTTTACAAACTTACATACTAATAAGTGAGAATGGTCTTGAACCAAGACCTGAAACACTATTAACAGCTACTGCTATTCTACCTCCAGTGCCATGTTATGGGAAGCAAATTTAAAACATATTTCCTATAAAAAAATCTGAAAGTACATAACAAAACTGAGTGGTAACGGTTATAAAATCTAAAGGAAAGATAATCTGATCAAAAGTAAAATAATAATAATAAAGAGTCAAAATCCATACCTAATTCTGGAAGATATACTAATAAATAAAATGGCTAAAAATGAAAAACTTCCCGTTGCTATTTGTATCTTCCAAATTTTAGATTAGAATTGGACAAATGAATGAAAAAAAGAAAAGTAAAATTAAGTCTTACTTCGGGACAGGAGGAAAGTCAAGGGAAATAGAGGAAAGAGCTGGGAGAAAAAGAGCATTTATGGAGGTCTAGATAAAGACATGTATATCTGCAAATATATTTATTTATGAGGATGAGGGAATAGATCTATGTGCATATATTTATAGGTTTAGTATTAAGGTAGTAGAAGGACATTGGACCTCCACTCAAGTACTCCCTCAATGCAAGAAAACTTTCTTCTATTAAATTGGCATTCTATGATGCTCACTTTCCCGACAAAACTGCTGAAGACAAATGGGTGCATAAGCAAATGTGGTGAAGAAAGCTAATGGTGGCCGGCTATCAAAATATATAGCATCTGGGGTCTTAAAGGCTTGAAGGTAAACAAGCGGCCATCTAGCACAGAAGCAACAAAGCCCACATGGAAGAAGCACACCAGCCTGTGTGATCTCGAAGTGTCGAAGGGATCGGGTATCAGGCATCATCAGAACAAAAAATCTTACCATAGTGAATGAGGGACGGAGTGCAGAGTGTAGACCCAAAGCCCATTTGTAGGCCACTGGAGATCCCCTTACATAAGCGTCCCGGGGAGGAGATGAGCCAGTCAGGGTGCGATGTAGCAACCATGAAAATTACAACTTTCCTCTAGTTCCTATAGCTTCTTCTCCCCCCACCCCCTATCATGATCCCAATTCTACCTTGCAAGTCTGGCTAGAACAGAGGATGTACACTAGTACACATAGGAACCAGAAACACAGGGAATCCAGGGCAGATGATCCCTTCAGGACCAGGGGTGTGAGTAGCGATACTGGGAGCGTAGAGGAAGAGTGGATTGGAAAGGAGGAACCGATTACAAGGATGTGCATGTGACCTCCTCCCTGTGGGATGGACAACAGAAAAGTGGGTGAAGGGAGATGTCGGACAGGGCAAGATTTGACAAAATAATAATTTATAAATTATCAAGGGTTCATGAGGGAGTGGGGAGCAGAGAGGGAGGGGAAAAATGAGGAGCTGCTACCAGGGGCTTAAGTGGAGAGCAAATGTTTTGAGAATGATGAGGGCAATGAATGTACAGATGTGCTTAGCACAATTGACGTATGTATGGATTGTGGTAAGAGTTGTATGAGCCCCTAATAAAACGATTAAAAAAGTAAAAAATAAGTCTTACTTCAGTGTCCTACTCATTAGCCAGCTTTCATGCTTATAGTGAAGCTTCTCTAAATATTCAAGAGGAATGCCTTGTTCTTCATTTCTTCCTCGTAAATAGATTCGATTCAAACATGTCTAAAATAAGCAAGAAGACAATTAAAGAAAAAAGACAAATAAAGGAGAATTATTCTTGCCTACTGCCATTAAAATAAAAATTTCATCCCTAATGTTTTTTGGAGTTCCTGGGTGGTACCAAGAAGTTGCATCCTCAAATCTACAGGTGTGCTTTAGGAGAAAGGCCTGACAATTTACTTTTGAAAAACCAATCACTGAAAACCATACGGTTCTACCCTGGGTTCATCAGGAGTTGGAACTGATTCAACCCCATCTGGTTTTGGTCTCAGTGTCCCTTTAGTTATTTTAGCCAAAATCTCTAATTCTTCTATAAAGTTAATTAATTCTGTCCTATCCATTCCTTTCATAGCATTTGATGTCTCTAAACTCAGCAGTTAGAAGAAGTACGGCAAGAATGCTCCTCAGAAGAGAGGCTGGCAAGACGTTATCGCATGTACCTTGAACATGTGATCAAGACGGACCAGTCTCTGGAGAAGGGTACCAGGATTGTTAGAGGGTCAGCAAAAGAGAAGACCTCAACAAGATTGAGGCAGTGGTACAACAACGAACTCAAGCTTAGCAATGATTGCAAAGATGGTGCACAAGCAGGTAGTGTTTCTGTTGTACGCAGGCTGTTGCGAGTCAGAGCGACTCACTGGCACAGAACAAAACTAAGCAGGACTTTCAAAAATGTCAATACACTTTAGCATCTATATACTTCAGAAAAAGGAATGAAATTCATTAAACATTAATTTACAACTTTGAAAAGGCAGATAAAAGGCACGCAGATCTATCAAAGGAATCCTACTCTGAGGTTTACTAAATTTGATTATAAAACCATGAAAGGTACTTTCTTAATGTGATGAAACCTCTGGATCAACAGACCAAAAAAATTTCTGCAATGTTAGAAACACCCATTATCTGTAATAGTCACTAAAGTAGCCAACAGTCACGTGTTGCTTCTGAGTACTGAATAATATATTGCCCGTGTGGAAACTAAGGAATAGAAATTTTAAATAATTTAAATAGCATTTAAAGCTCTAGATCTCTTTTCCTTAAAAATATATTTACCTGTACACTTCTAAAACAACTTGGAGTCGCAGATCCTCAGAAGCTCATAAGAAATGAGAACATGTAACCAAACGGATGTATATGACACTATGGCAGCATTCAAATTGTTTACAGAAAAATGTAAACCTTCTTTAACAATTAAAAAGCCCCTTAACAATTAGTCTCTAATCAAAAAATATATATGGAAAAATTACGCTTTCATTTTCTTTATATTTTTTCTATCCCTGCCTTATTTTTGAAATTAAAATGATAGCTTGTTCTAGTTTGCTAAAAGATGAACAAAATGTTTGCTAAAAGATGAACAAAATATGCACTGGAAGTATTAGAGTTGCTGTTAGGTGTAGTCAGAGTGCTCCTATGCGCAACAGAAAAAAACTCTGCCCGTACAGCCCTGTGCCGTTCTTGTCGCCCTTCCTGCTTGAGCCCGTTGTTGCGGCTGTGTCAAATCTAGAGGGCCTACTTCGCTTTCCCTGATCCTCCATCAAGGGTGATGCCCTTCCCAAGGGACGATCCCTTCTTAGTGAGACGTCCAAGGTATGTCCTGCCACATCTCTTTGGTTGTTCTTCCAGTGGTCCACAGCACACTAGTATCCTTCCCCAACATCACAATTCAAAGACATGAATTCTTTGGTCATCCTTACTTATTGTCCACCTTTTGCTTGATTTTAAGGTAACTGAAAATAACATGGTTTCAGCCAGGCACACATTAGGCTTCTAAATGACCTTTTTTTTAAAAATTTTTTTTTACATCTTTGCTTTTAACATTTTTTCTTTTCTTTTTAACCACTTTCAAGCTCTTTTGCAAGTTTGCCCAAAATAGTATGTCATTTGATTTCCCGACTGCTTCCACAGGTGTTGATTGTAGTTCCAAGACAAATAAATCCGACAACGTCAATCCTTTCCAGGCTATCATGTTGTCATCTATTAGTCCAGCTGTGAGGACTTTGCTGTCTTTCATTTTCTCCAGTAAGTGCTTCACGCACTCTTCCTTGTCAGCAAGTTGTGTCGGCTGCGCAGTTCAGCTTGTTCAGAAGCCTTCCTCCAACCCAGTGTCTCATTCTTCTTCACACAGCAACGCTTGTTGGGATTACTTATCCAGCAGATTTTGCTAAGTTATTGTGAACGGATACTACCCTGACACATGCCTTTCCTGGAAACTATGGTAGTTACATGATGTCACATCAACTTGAAGATATATAGAAATAAATGTAGGGGTGGTCTCCAGCCTGTGAATCAAGTCACAACCTGATGGTACCTCCTTATGGGCATGGCCTTATCATAAGGAGGGTCCTAGGAATCTACCCCCTCTCTGCCTTCACCATTCTGCTGAAGGACCCTAATTGCTGCCAGAACCCTGGAGATATTACCAGCGCCACTGGATCCACAAGACTTTGTAACCACCAACTTGTGGTCTTCCTGCATTTTGCATCACTGAGATAATCTGAAGGAGGTCTGAAGGACTAGTTTCAGACTTATGGGCTTGAGTGGGACTGGAATGGGATGTGTTCTCTCTGGATAATTACTTAACATAAAGCTTTCTTATACATTTATGTGCACCTCTGGATTTGTTTTTCTAGTCAACCTGGTCTAACACATAAACCACACAGACCCCCTGTGCTTTGTTCAAATGACTGTCTTTTGGTCTGGCTACAAGTATAGCATGTGCACGATTAAGTGGAATTCCCATTGTTTGCAATATTATCAATAATCTCCTATGACCTGCATGGTCTAACGCCTTTGAACAGTCAAAGCACAAGTAAAGATCTTTCTGATATTCTTTGCTCTTAGCCATGATCCTTCATTCCACATCCTCTTCTGAATCTAGGTTGAATTCTTGGCAGCTCCCTGTTGATACATGGCTGCATCCAATTTTTAATTATCTTCAGCAAAATCTTACTTACATGTGATACTAGTGAATGAAAAGTTTAAAACTGTCTGCTTTCTGCAGGGTCATCTTTCTTTGGGATAAGCACAAATATGGGTCTTTTCCATTAGTTAGCCAGAGTTCCTGGCAAAGACTATTGAATACTTCCAGCGCTGCATCAGTTTGTTAAAAACATTTTCATTGACATTATATCAATTCCTGGAATCTTGTTTTTGTCTAATACCTTCAGTGCCGCTTGGGTTTATTCCTGCAAGACCATCAGTTCTTGATTACATGCTACCTCTTGAGATGGTTGCAAGTTGACCAACTCTTCTCGGTAATGGTTGTGTATTCATTTCTTTCTCTTGTGGTGCTTCCTACACTATTCGGTATTTTGCCCATAGAGTTCTTCAACATTTCCCCTTGGGGACCGAACTTTCCATTCGTGTAATTTAGCTTGAGATATGTTAAGATTTCAGTTTTCTAATTCGAGATCTTTGTATACTTCATTTTGCTTTTCTCTGTATTCCTGGCCTGCCTTTAGAAAACCTCCTGTTCAGCTCTTTCACCTCAACATTTCACTTCACTAAAGATACTCTACATTGAAGAGCAAGTTACAGAATATTTTTTGATATCCATCTTATTCTTTTCTTTCTTTCCTGTTCTTAGCTTTCATCGTGTATGATGTCCATCATGTCATCCCACAACTCATCCCATCTTTGGTCATTAGCATTCAATGTGTCAAATCTGTTCTTGACAGTCTCTCCATTCAGGTGGGATGCACTCAAATATGCATTTGCAACTAAGATGTCATTAGTCTTGAAAAATTCTATTATGTAAGCTACTGCTTCATTTCTATCAGCAAGGCCATAATTTCCAACTATTAATCCTACTTGATAACTTTTCCATTCTAATCACCAATAATTATTGATATATCTTGATTACATGTTTGATCAATTTCAGATTGAAGCTGTTTGTAAAACTCTTCAGTTTTCTCATATTTGGCTTTGATGCTTGTTGCATACATTTAAATAAGTCCTGTTGTCTTCCTTGTAGGCACATAAGGATTACTAACACTGACAGCATCGCTCTTCAGGATAAGTCTTGGAATTCTCTATTTAACAACGAAGGCATAAATTATGGTATTTACATTCATCAGAGCCTATTTTTTGTCTTGGGGACAAAACAGGGAAAAACATTAAAAAAAGAGAGAGAATACAGAAACTAAAACCATACATTTCCTATTAATAAATAATAATAATAATAAGGTTTTAATAAGAACAGTTATGTTACAACCTATCATGAAAGGCACATTTTTAAGTGTGCTTACTTAACTGAGGGTCACTTTAAGTTGGCATTGACTCGATGACAGTGAGTTTGTGGGTTTTTTTAACTTACCTGAAACTGCTAGGAGGTCCTGTTAAGTACCTTCTTAGCTACAGCTACCACTACCCACCCATTGCAAGCCATGAACAACCAAAAACGAATCCCTTGAAAAATGGACTTCCATCAGGTAGGGGAAGATGGGGAGAAGGAGAGAAAGTGGGAACTGATTGCAGTGACAGATGTATAACTGTCCCACTCCCAGGGGACAAACAAAAACATGGGTGAAGGGAGACAGTGGATGGTGTAAGATATGAAAATAATAATTTATAATTTATCAAGGGTTTACAAGGGTGGGAGGGTTGGGGATGGAGGGACAAAGGAAGAGCTGATACCAAGGGCTCAAGTAGAAAGAAAATGTTTTGGAAATGATGGGAACATATGTACAAGTGCGCTTGATACGATTGATGTATGGGTTGTTATAAGAGCTGTAAGAGCCTCCAATAAAATGATTTATATAAAGAAAAAAAAAGACTTCCATCAACTTTACCATTTGTTTACGAATATTCACTGTGCTTTTATTATATGTCCATACCATATTCTAGGAATCAAAAATTCCACAATAATTGAATTAGCTAAAGTCTCACTTCTTGAATGTCTAGAATTGCTTGAGCAAGTTACTCTATTCTAGCTGTGATAGAGACAGCCAGAAAAATTTAGAAAGAAACAATGAACAAAATAAAACAGAAACAAGAGGACTTGCCAAATCTGAGCATCCAGTTTGTTGAGAAAACGGAAAGCGCCTATGTACAGTTATAACATGCAGTGGCTGCAATAATGGGCTCAAACTTAAGAACCATTGCACGCACAGGGCAGGACACAGGCAGTGTCTTGTTCTGTTGGACACAGGGTCGCTCTAAGTCAGAACATACTCAATATAACCAATCTATATAGATGTTTCTAATTTGGAGGTGAGGAGCTGGAGGGTATGGAGGAAAGTTAAACTAAATTGCTTTTCCTGTATACCACTCAAAATATTTACAATTGTACTGGAACAAACAAATCTTTATTGGGTCTCACCTCTGGAGTGGCTCGAAGATAAATGATTCCATCCAGTTCAAGGCTTTGGCCAAATTGGTTATTCATCCAGTCATGCCAGTCTTGATAAATGGTCCATTCTGTTTCATTCATGCAGTCAGATTCATACAAATTAGATGCAAATATATACCTGAAAGAAGTCCAATCTATATTTAAATTCTTTTTAGAAAATTATGTAGAAAAAAAGAGGGTTCAAAAGAGAAAATGAAAAGCATTCTCTTAAACCTGTGGCAGAAGTGTTCTGAACAGCAAGACATTAGTCTTCCCAACATACAAAATATTTTCGTGAATACTAGGTTCACAAAATGTTGTCTGAATGCCCTTGGAAGTTTCTGAGACCCTTTCAGGGGTTATGTGAAAGGCAAATTTTCTTTAAACAAAATAGCGTATCACAGCAGACAGAATGTAGAAGCAAATACAAGAATACAGCTTTTTTATTTAGCCAGATATTTAAAATTTTTATGAATGTATAATCTCACACTCCTAATTATTTGGCGTTGTTTTGGAAAATATCTTACTTTTTAATTCAAAACTACACTATTTGTATTAGAAGATAATGGTTTTATTAATTACAACTTTAAATTAATAGTTTAACATTTTTTCTTTGTTTCTAAAAATGTACATATCAATTCAATCCTAAGTTGTAGGCTTTTCTAAAACCATAAAGCATGCAACAAGTTCCAAGAATAAAATGTTTAAAAACCACTACTATGAGCTCACTTTGAAGGTCAACAAAACTCTGACATAAACAGGGCAGTTCTAAGGTCCCCCACAGATCTTCTAATCTTGTATCAGGTGAGTCGAGACTATACACCCAGACACTCTATCTTCAGAGCAGATGAAATTTTAAAAGGGACGGAGGGGGAACAAAACTTCTGTAAATTTGAAATAACAATCCTATTCCCTAGGGTCCCCATGAAATCTAGATATTGTTGGAAGTTGTGAGTTAAGCTGCTAACCCCAGCATCGGTGGTTCAAACCCAGCAACCTCAGCTGGGGAGTAAGATGAACCTGAGGCTTGGAAACGCTACATAGCAGAGGTGTCAAACTGGCAGCCTGTGGGCCGCATGCGGCCCCCGAGGTAATATTTTAAGGCCTGCGATGCTCTGAAATAAAATGAAAATAGAAAAACTTGTTACGAAGAAAATAGGGCTTAGGGGAGATCGAGGCAATACTGTACACACAGTGTACCGGCAGCGCTAGGTAACATTTTAAAGGGAAGTCATTGTGTGAGCAACTCTTTTTGTCCATGAAATAAAATTAACTGATAAACATCTATCTGCTTTAATGAAGATTGTTCTCAGTCTTTGAATCCAGATATTGGAAAACTAGTAGGAGGAAACCTTTTGGGTAAAAAAGAATAATGTTAGTTTTACAAATACATTAAATAAATGTTTAAATAAAAGCAATTATATAGTGTTTTAATTATCCTATCCATATTCCTGAATCCTCACTTCAAAATATAACACAATGTGTCAATGTGCTGTGGTCCATGCGAGTCTTGCCTCCTGCACCGAATGGCCCGCGTTTTAGTTGAGTTTGACCCCCTGCTATATAGGGTCACAAATGCCATATTGGAATCAACTGGAATGACTATGGGTTCTACAAGCTACCAAAAACCAAACCAAACTCACTGCCATCGAGGTGATATGGACTCCTAATGATTCCACAGGACAGAGTAGACGTGCCCCTGTGACTATCCAAGACTGTAACTGTTCATGAGAGAAGAAAGCCTTTCTCTCAAGGGGCAGCCGGTGCTTTCAAACTGCACACTTTATGAACCGCAGCTCAACTCTAATCACTGCACTGCCTGAACGCCTCTTCTACGAGTCAGAGCTTCCAACATTGTCATTATTTTCCATATCAATTTCCCACTTGCAGAGTAATTTGATTTCCAGGAAAGCTGAAGAGAAAAAAACACCAATTCTTAGTTAAAAAAAAAAAATCCAAATAGACAAGTACAAGCAATTCATAAATACCTGTCGCTATACACCGATCGCTCAAAAAACAATACAGGTTTCTCGGCATCTCTGAGCCTGCCACTGAGAGAGGCAAGTTGAGCTCGTACCCGACTGAGGCAGGCATATGACTGGAAGGTGAAAGACCAGCGTTCAGGTTTCTCGTACATCATCTGAAGAACATTGCCACCGCTTTTTTGAGATGTTGTCAATTCCTATTTTGAATTTGAAAGAAAGGAAAATTAATGACCACCCCCAACAAAAAGGAAGGGCTCAAAAATCGAAGGTGGATTTATTGACAAATGCACCATGGTCAGCAAAAGTAGGATGACTAAATCCGCTTCAATTACATTCTTTCACACTGTATATTTCAAGTAGGCTAAGGTCTGAAAGCTGGCACTTTCTTAGAAGAAGCCACAGACTGCTAACTATGGAAAAATAATTTGTTTGCCCCCAACAAGACTTTTAAAAACTTGAGTTCTCAATATACAAACCTAAATAACTTGATATATTATTCCTAGATTTCTACCTTCTTTTAAAAATTAAATTCCAAATAATACTCTGCCTGTATTTCCTTATGATAAAAATGAGCTAGAGCAAAGTCACACATGTCCCCGTCACATAGGACATAGGCTCTGCAGCTTATCTGCGCCCACCATTAACTCTCATAACTAGCATCTGAAACTGTCATCCCAATCTCCTAAAAAGACAAAGAGATTCTCCCAAATACTTTACAACTCAATAATCATATTCTTAAAACTTAGTTTCAGTGTTTAAAAAGACAAATGCAAGCTTAAAAATGAAATAGAAACTGCAATATTACATCTGAATTGCAAATAGCATAAAGAACTTATGAATTATTTTTCTATGAAATATATTCTCTAGCTCTGACCACTAAAAAGGTCTTTAAATAATGAAAACTCAGAAGCAATGAATGCATATCTATCACTCAGATTCTGATCTATCAATACCAGTTCCCTGTGAAAGGAAAAAGAATTCCAGAGCTGATCATAGGTCTACAAGAGGATTGTAAACGTGACTAGGAGTACCTTGCTGCAGGAAAACAAGGAACCTGTCAAAGTTAGTGGGGTGCATCAAGGGCAAGGAACCCAAAATGAAGGGATTTCCACTGGTCAGTAAGGAGACCATGTAAACATCAAAAACGATGGCTACAATACAAAATCAGTTAGCTTATAATCGTACACAAATTGAAATCACTTTAGCTATCTTAGGTCAGTTGGACACCAGTTAGGGCATGCAGGTGGCACTGTGGGTTAGGCTCTGGGCTGGTAATCTCAAGGTTAGTAGTTCAAAACTACTAGCTGCTCAGTGAGAGAAGACGAAGCCACCTGCTCTCGTTGGTTTTGGAAACCTTCCAGAGGATTGCTGACTCAAAATCAACTGGATAGCAGCAGGGTGGTTAGGCCACCATTAGTTATGCCGAAATGTTGTAGATAAAGAGAAAAAAAATCTTTTTAATCAAGCCTTTTATCCTGGTCTATTCTGTCTGAATGGTATTTCACAGTAATTAACTAGTTGATGAGGAAAAAGTCCTCTTTATAGACAAATTCCAGTTCATACATTCCAAAAACCCCAGAATAACATTACCAGTTTTTGCAATACCCAATGCAACATAGCACTGGTGGTGGGTGACCCACTGTGCATGATAGCATGGGCTTATTTGGTGCCTACTTATCATCTGTAGTGAACAACTTCACATTTTTATCACTTCAAAGAGTCTGTTTCTAGGTATGGCTAGCATCTGTTTCTTTCCCAACCCCATAGTACCTCCCTACAGATCAAAGCCTCTTTTCAAATAATTCTCGACAGGACAGAGTATGCAGGTAAACAAACACAGGTTAACAATGCTTACTGACCTACAGCAAATACACTCATATAAAGTTGTTTCCTAGAGAGTAAGTAAGCACAAGTCAGTCTCGACTTACCTTGCTTCCTGGGTAATCTCCCCCTGAATATTAAAAATAATTCCGGAATTCATTAAGGAAAAACTGATGGAATTTTTTGTAATGGACAGATTAGGCTAATAACACCTGAATTGACTAATTTGAACACTAAATGAAAGGGGAAGGGGAAGCTGGTTCAGTGGTGGAATTCTGGCCCTTCATTGGGGAAGCAGAGACTTTATTCCTCGTCAATGCACATCATATGCAGGCACCTTTATGCATACAGACACATGAGTCAGGGGGCCTCTGCTAAGAGGTTCACTGTCCCTGTGGGTTGCCAAGGCTGCAAATCTTTCCGGGAACAAAAAACTCATCTTTCTTCCATGGAGAGCTAGGAGGTTTGAACTGCTGACCTTGTGGTTAGCAAGCCAACTTGGCAATTAACAATAAAAGACAAGACATTATATTTCCCTCATCTAATACAAAAGAGCTCTAGTGGTGCTTAGGTAAACTTTGAACTTCTAACCATAGTCAGAACCCACTTGATGGCAATGGGTTTGGTTTTTTGATGTGGGGTCCATCAATTAAGCCTTAAAACAAACCCCCGGCCAATAAAGAAATAACACCCCCGACCAATCCTCTATTCTCAGATTTGGAGCCCCCGTTTTGGGCTGCTAACTCCAAAGGCAGCAATTCAAACCCACCAGACTCTCCATGAGGGAAAGAAGAGGCTTTCCGCTCCTGTATCCCTAGGGAGAGGGGTACTAACCATGGGAAACTTTTTGATGGTAGATTTATCCTCAGATCTAAAAATGTAAGCTTTTAGCATATATTTCTATTTTGAATTCAGGCTTGTATCTATTTCTTCCCATTTTTATTTCTCTCTATATTAAAATCTTGGCTAAAATACAAGTCAATGAATCCAAACTTGCTCTTTTTCTTACACATACATACATGCACACAACTCCAACAAATAAAAAATGTTGGTATAAAAATACAATTTGCTATTCCTTTTCTCTCTCATTGAATAAATCTACTTTTTTGCTCATTTGCAGCAGAGAATGGAAAAGTGCTAGGAAATTAAAACTTGCTGTGTTCAGGGTAAAAGCACAAAGAATTAGAACTAACTCAACAATGGGGTTAGAGTAGCAGCCCTGGGTTTACAGATAAGATTTGTCCCTGAGCCAATCTTAGTTGAATTTTTAGGTACGTCAGAAGAGATGCCGATGGTTATTTAGCCTTACTGTAACACAAGAAAAGGAGGCCTGGTGGTGAAACGGTTACACACTGAGCTAAATGCAAGGATAGCAGTCTGAAACCACTGGCTGCTTCAAGTGAGAAAGATGGCATTTTCTACTCCCACAAAGGGTTCCGGTTTCAGAAATCACAGGGGCTGTTCTACCCTGCCCTAAAGAACCACTGTGAGTCAGCATCAACTCAATGGCAGCGAGTTTGGTTTTTGGTTTAAGGCAAAAAGGGGCAGATTTAAAAGCTACAAGTGGTAGAAAAAGAATGTTTGGAAATTGATTGTGGTAGCAATTATATAGGACTGCTTGACGTGATTGAACTATGGAATATGATATATGTAATAACTCCCAATTAAAATTAAATTAATAAGTTTATAATTTAAAACAATTTTAAAAACCTAACAAAAAGCTACATGTGCAAATGAAGGTTTTTAGGTTCTAAGTAATCCTATGTACAGAATAAAATACCACCATTCATGTAACCAGGGCTCAGATGAAAACAGACTTAAAGTTGAGATTTGAAAGTTGTACTGGAAAAAGTTTTAAAACAAAAAGCCAAGAGATTATATAGCAACACCCCTCTAAACGAAAGTTTTATGAGTTTACTTAGATAAGGTTCATTTTCTCACCTCAAATTCATCTTGAGTACTTTGAACATTGCACCATCTGGCAACAGGTTCAGGGACCACGTCCCAATCCTCACAGACTTTTTTAAGGATATTCACAAATGTTGACTTCCCGGCACCTGTTAAGGGGAAATTTGTCAGAAATTGAAACAGCCAAAATCCGAATGTCTTTTACAAAATTATCGAAATCTTAACTCACACACAAATAAATACCATTCAATTTCTTGAATTTTTTCTTAATGTAAGCTACAAGGGTCCAATTCCACATTATTGTTTAGCAATTCTGTGGGTGAGAAGATTTTAAAACATGGGAAAATTTTAGGCAAGATGCTACAGCAGAAAACATTCTAGACTTAAACTCGCTTGCCTAAGCCAACCAGTGAACGAGAGAGCTTTGTAGGGATCTTACTGGCGTGTGATTTGGGACAAATTCTTTAATCCCGCTGAGCTATTCCTTCCTCCTGGAAGCCGCTGTGATGGTTAAATATCACAAACAAGTAAAGCCCCTAGATGAGTCAGGCTCTTGCATTTTCATATTTTCCTCTTCGCTGGCTACACTCAGTCTAGAAATAAGCTTCTCTCTTTTGAATAAATGGCCAAATCAATTTTCAAATTATCATGAAGGTGCATCTAATGACTAGAATTGTAGAATTTAAAATAGTATTGTTGAAAGGTCAGAGTCATGAAGATCCAACCGAACACAGTTCCATTCTGCAAGGGGACGTGTCACCATTGGTCAGAATCAACTCAACAGCGGTTTTTAAATCGGCACTACAGAAACTGTAAAAAAATTAGCAAACAGATTCCTTGCAAAGCACTTTATACAAGTAGTCACCAGGGTCTCTGCTTCATGTACATTCAATCCAATCCTAGAATCAAACAATATATACACTTCACCTTTCCCTGATCATTCATTAATTTCTCAGACATATACAGGGGAAAAAAGAAAACCAAGACATACTATAATTCAAATTCTAAATATTACCTAATAATTTAAATAGTAAGAGTATTCCTGACCTAACATACAACAGGGTGTGGCAATATTTCTAACGAAGACCGCGCCCTTTCTATCTGAAGTCACCAAATGTGGTCATATTAGACCTCTATCTCTGTAAGTGGCATACATATGTAGAAAAACATGAATAATCCTGGGATATTTATAAGCAAAACCTCCTCGTCCTTACAGAACCTAAGCCAAACCACAAATCCAAATCTCTGGTATTTTCAATGGCCTCATATGGATGTGAAATTTGGACACTGAATAAGGAAAACCAAAGAAGAATTGATGCATTTGAAGTATGGGGCTGGAGAAGAATATTGAAAATACCATGGACGGCCAAAAGAACAAACATGTGTCTTGGAGCAAAAATGCTCCTTAAAGGCAAGGATGAGGCTAGACTGCCCGCCTCATGTGCTTTGGACATGTTTGTCAGGAGAGATTAGTCCCTGGACAAGGGCATCCTGTTTGGTAAAGTTAAGAGGCAGCAAACAAGAGGAAGGTCCTGGGAAAGCTGGATTGACACAGTGGCTGAAACAACAGGTTCAAACGTAAGAACGTCTGTCAGGCTGGCTCCTGACTGAGGGGTGCATTCTGCTGTACACAGGGGTGCTAGGAGTTGGAGCCCCTTGACAGCACCTAACAGCAACATCGCTGCCGAGTTGACGCCAGCTCTGAGAGGCCCTACACACAGAGGACACTCACCAAGGATGTAAGTCTTTCCCGAAACAGACGGCCACATCTGTGTCGAGTGGACTGCCTGGTGATTTCAAGTGCTTGTAACCACTGTACCTCAAGGGCACCATAACTGGAATCAAGGACAGAAAGCCTATGACCTTATATGTATAAGGTAACAGGAAAGTTTAAAGATCACAACAGAGCAAGCAAAGTATGAATAAAAATAGAAAAATGAATAAAGTCAATTATGCCCTGAGGAAGGAAGAAAAACATTCAGACAAAATAGAATGACTCTTCGATTTGCTTATGGCAAAACCATGGTGACCTCAGATTTATGGATGCAGCTAATGAGCAAACAGAGTTATAAGGCATTTGGAAGAATAGAAGCAAACACTTAAATGATCACCAATCACTAAGCTAAATGGAAGAAGCAAAGATGAATATAGTGTTCAGAAACAGCACCCAAAGAAAAGATCCAAAAATCAGGCATCCTCTGGAGTGAGGACGTCCTTAAGGACCGAGCATCCACTTTCTTCTGATACAAACATAAATTTCCAAATACACTCCAGCCTGAGACAGCTGGAAGCTCTGTAAGACAGAAATCTCCCAGAGAAGGGAAATTCAAATAGAGACTCGGCTGCCAGTGGAGGTGAGGTGCTGCTGGGACCAGTGACTGCACCTTCTTACTAAGTTTACTGACCCTGACTTGCGATAACCTATCAACTTCCCTCATCCGTCCTCATGATTTCGAGCTTTGTCTCTCAGCTGTGTGACCATTGCAAGGAATTACTGAACCTCGGGCAGAAGCAGAGTGGGAGGAACAGCTGGTGTCAGTTAGGAAGAGTATGACTTCTTCTTTGGGGCAATAGGGAAGCCAGACAAAGTGAGACATTCTCCTCCCTCCACAGTTTTCAAGTTGGGATAGTGGAGGGAAGCAAACGAACCAAAAGAACAAGGAGTTTAAAGGGTCTCATAAAAACTCACTGCCATGGAGACGTGTCTATCTCATAGGGGCCCGGCAGGACAAAGTAGAACGGATCTTGTGGGTTTCTCAGGCTGTGAATCTTCATAGGAACAGAAAGCCTCAACTTTCGCCTGAGCGCCTGGTGGTTTCAAACGGCTCACCTTGCCACGGTTTAACTGCTCCATTGGTAACCCACCATGGCTCCAGCGCCCCCAGTCTTATAGAGCATGCTAATTATATCCTTAGCCATGTCAGGGGTCAACATGGGTCAGAAGGGAAAGTAAATGACTAAAAGGGGTGGGTATATTTCTTTCCTGATAATTTTATAATCAATCCAGTACAAGAGCAATAATAAAAAGCAACTGACAAAGCCTTAGTGTCAGGAAGCCAGTATTCCTGGAGAACATGCTCCGATATGCTCCGCCTAAATATCAATTGTTGTCACCAAGAAATGCAGGTCCAATGGAACCTGATCTTAGGATTTCTCCAAGAAAGCCAAGAAATCTAGATCAGTTTTTCCCTAAGCGGGTGATCCTGTGCTGTGGGCTCTGGAACCATCGCAGACATGGACACTTCATCCTGGAGTGTGGGCTTCAGCACAAAAGTGCAACTGCTAGGGTGTGCTGAGTCAACCTTTGTCTGACAAGGGAGCCGTGGGTCAAATAAGTTCCAGAACCAATGACCTAGATCAGGGGTTAGCAAACTTGTGAGATGGAAGAGCAAATCTTGTCTCTCACAACAATTTAAAAATTATTCAAGAGCCATAAATGCATTCTTACAAACAAATGAAATCATCATTAGTTGAAGAATATTCTTTAAAATTTTTCAGTTCGACAGCCAGTTTGCCAACCCCTGATCTAGATGTTTATGTGAAACCGTGATATTAAAACACTACCCGGTAGTTAAAAATATTTTCAAAGCAATCAGGGTCAGTACTGTGCAAATACAGGCCATCAGTTCACATTCCTGTTACAGTGTAGGTGACAGAGAAGTCAACGAAAAATTTAAACAGAAGAGAAAGATTACATTTGTAGTTAGAAAATCAGAAATAATTACCTTTAGGAAATTATTTTAAGTGCTCACAGGCTAAAGATGCTTGAGGGAAAGATTTCTGGAAATGCTTCCGTTAATAACTAGACTTGAGAGGGAAATCCCTTCACTGGGCACTGACCTTATGGGGTTTTTCATCCCAATTTCCTTTTGAGGTAGTTTTGTTCAACTACTTTTCTGTATTGATCTATGGCTTCCACCAACCAATAAATGACTTTGAAAACACCACACTAATACAGACCCACTTTGAAGTATTTACCCTCCTAAGAAAAAATGAGGGCCTTTTAAAAAATCCTATTAGGGGCTCATACAACTCTTATCACAATCCATACATACATCAATTGTGTAAAGCACATTTGTACACTCATTGTCTGCATCCTTCTCAAAACATCTGCTCTCCACCTAAGCCCCTGGTATTAGCTCATTTTTCCCCTCCCTCCCGGCTCCCCTCTACCCCTCCCTCATGAACCCTTGATAATTTATAAATTATTATTTTGTCGTATCTTGCACTGTCTGACGTCTCCCTTCACCCACTTTTCTGTTGTCCGTCACCCAGGGAGGGGGTCACATGTAGATCCTTGTAATTGGTTCCCCCTTTCCAACCCTCCCTCCCTCCACCCTCCCAGTAACACCACACACACCCCTGGTCCTAAAGGGATCATCCGCCCTGAATTCCCTGTATTTCCAGTTCCTATCTGTACCAGTATACATCCTCTGGTCTAGCCAGACTTGCAAGGTAGAATTGGGATCATGATGGGGGTGGGGGGAGGAAGCTATTGGAACTAGAGGAAAGTTGTATTTTTCATGGTTGCTACATTGCACCCTGACTGGCTCATCTCCTCCCCTGGACGCATCTGTAAAGGGATCTCCAGTGGCCTACAAATGGGCTTTGGGTCTACACTCCGCACACACACCCTCATTCACAATGATATAATTTTTTGTTCTGATGATGCCTGATCCCTTCAACACCTCGTGATCACACAGGCTGGTGTGCTTCTTCCATGTGGGCTTTGTTGCTTCTGAGCTAAATGGCCCCGTTTACCTTCAAGCCCTGTATCTTTTGATAGCCGGCACCATCACCTTTTTTTCACCACATTTGCTTAAGTACCCACTTTGTCTTCAGAGATTGTTTCAGGAAAGTGAGCATCATAAAATGCCAGTTTAATAGAACAAAGTATTCTTGCATTGAGGCAATACTTGAGTGGAGGGAGGGCCTTCTAATAGCTGAGTTTTCCTCTGGTGTTTTAATACTCCGAGCAATGAAACAAAGGGAAGGCATCTTTGGGGATATTTTGAATTTTCCATACCTTTAAATGCCACTAAAACATCTGTTTGCCTTACTTTTTTCAAGAAGCTACAAGTGCTCAAAGTGTGGTCAAATTAGTACGAATTTTAAAAAGAAACAAAAAACATTTGCTGCATGCATGAATGAAAATCTATCAAAACAGGAAGTGCCTGACAGTTTTTTTGTGGTATGACACTACAGTGAAGAATACAGTGCCCATGTACCTTGCAAAGTGACATTCATGGTATAAGGTCCCAAACCATTACTGATCTTTAAATCATAGCCCACTCAATGTTTACTTGGATGCTGGGTGGAAAGGGAGGAACCTGCTAATTCCTAATGTCCACAGATGCTGAACAAAGTGCAGTATGCATATTCATGCAATGGGGTGCTACTCAGCACACAGAAAGGCACACACTAACTGACAGACAGAAGCATCAGAATGATTATCAGAAACATTATGCTACATGCGAGAAGTCGAACAAACAAGTGGCAGCAGGCTTCCTTACGACATGTATAGGTTGCACAAGGGCAGATGACAAATAGAAAATACGGGGGGGGGGGGTGGAAAGAGGTCACAGCAGGAAAACAATAGATTGGTCAAAGCCATCCCTCAAATGCTAAGAGGGAGGGGAAATATTATTTAAAGTATACGGGCGGATGTGGGTAGCTTACCCCCATAGTTCAGTGCCCACAAGAGCCTGGAACCAATACCCCACACAAAGTAAGGGACAATGGATTCTATGACTCCATTTAGATGGCATGTTGAAAAAGACAAAACTGCACAGAGGAGTCCCTGAGTAGAGTAAACGGCTAAGCTGGCAATCAGGGACATAAATATCCCACCCCAGAGGTGCCTTGGAAGAAAGGCCTGGTGCCCTTGGCTTTGGAAATATTATGGAATGAGCAGTTCTACTAAGCAGCCATGAGGTGTCAGGAGTGGTAAACACCCAGTAACTTTGTTTGTTAGTCGAGATGAAAATCAGCAGTTGCCAAGAGAGAGGAATGTCCACGGACAATGGAGCAACTCAAGGCAGCCTTCTGAAATGAGGGTATCGTTCTCTCCTTTGTGGGTGGTGAGTACACAACCTTATAACACACTGAAGAATAAAGCTACTAAGACACAGAAATTAACTTTACACCTCAAGTAAGATAAAGAATTTAAATTACACCTCAAGAACCCTGACTTTAAAAAAAAAAACAACCCTGTGGTACATGACCAAAAACCCTCCCCTTTGCAGCGTTCTCGTGAGGCCTCGGTGGCAGCGCGGGTGATGTCGGGCTGCTAAGCACAAGGTCAGCGGTTTGAGACCAGGCTGATGAACTCAAGGTGGTGCGTACGGTTCGGCGTTTGGCAAGAGTTCCAGCCTCGGAAGCCCAAAGGGGAAGTTCTACCCTGCCGTCTCCGGGCGCTAGGAGTCGGAAGCGACCGGGAGCTTGGGCTTGGTTTGGGCGAATTCTGAACGCGGCGGGACAGCCCACGGGGCGCGAGCGAAGCGCGCGCGGGCGGGAAGGGGAGCGCGCCCGCCGTCCCACAGCCAGGCTGCGGCGAGCTGGGCCCGGAGATGCAGCAGCGAAAGCACCGCAAAGAGGCCGCTGCAGCGGCGGCGGCGGCGGCCATGACTTCCCCGCCTTGACCGCAGCACGTCCTGGGACTTCTTACCGATGTTCCCTTCGACGGCGATTTTCTTGATGTGGGTCCCTACAGAGACGGGCGCGGGCGACGGGCAGCTCCTCTTGGGCGGGGTGGCCATGCTGAGGTCTGGTTGCTACTTGGGCAGGAAGGGCTGCCTGTGGGCCGCAGATGCGAGGACGTGCGCTGCTGCGGACCTAGGCGAACCCGCAGGACGCCCGCGAACCGGTCTCCGGCGGCGCGATTTGATTTTTGGCGCCCGGAGGCACCGGCCGAAGGGGCAGGGCCTGTGCGTGGACGCCCTCCAAGCTGCGAAGCCACGCCCCCTCGCCGCCCCAGCCAGGCATCCCTCCTTTGGACCCCACTATCATGATTCCAATTCATCACCTTGGGCGGGGCCAGGCCCCAGTTTACGTAACCCCCCTCCTTCACGTCCTCCGGTCACGTGGGATTGAGGGCGGGGTCACGCACGTGATGGCCCGCCTCTTCCTGGAACTGCAAAAAGCGGAAGGCTAGGGACGTGGCCCGCCTTTGGGACGTGAAAGGGGCGGGGCTTTCCCGGGGCCGCCAATGGGACCTGAAAGGGGCGGAGCGGGGCTTTAAAGACCTGCTCTCCATTTGAATGGCGTTCCAGTGGAAATTTAGCTCCTGAGAAATGCACCACCTAGTAGAGAACTTAATTACCCGACTTTGGGATTGGACAGGAACACCACCAGGCTAAGTGCCCCTGGGCAGTGCAGCCTTCCGGAAATACCAAGCGAAGGAAATCCCATTAGCCCCAATTTACCAGTGAGGAAACTGACACCAAGAAGTTACTTGTTCAAAATCCCAGGCAGTAAGTACGAACACGATGAGAATTTAAATCTGACACCACCTTAAAAAACTTCTTGATCTCTCTAGCCATTTTATTTGGATGCTTGTCTATTGCTCTGTAGAAACTGTCCCACCAGTAGGCTTCAAACAAATGTGCAGTACAATGGAACTAAAAGATAATGGAGATTTTCCTTTAACTTTTTGAACCCCCTTCCTAAGATTCTGTTCACCGCGACGATGGCTATTATCTTTGCATGCCCAGCCCCTAGTACATGGTTAACAATGTTGGATTTGAGGGGACAGTTTGAAACCACCAGCCACTCTGTGCGAGAGATGATGCTTTCTACTCCCATCAAGATTTACAGTCTCCAAACCCACAAGGTAATCCTACCCTGTACTATAGTGTTGCTAAGAGTCAGCTTGACTCAGTGGCAGTGAGTTTCTGGTTTGTTACCCAAGTACTATGCTGTAAGACTCAGCTCAAACCAAAAAATCAAACTCACTGCCATCAGTCAGAGGAGACCTGGTAATCCTTTAGAACAGGGTAGAACTGCCCCGTACTGGGAAATCAGGTGAAGGCTGGGGCAGAGCATGTCTGTATTGGAGAAAGCCATCACACTTCTAATGATGGGTAAGATGAGTTGGGCACCCTGTCATTGAGTAAAATACTTATTATTATTCTAGAAACACCAGAGGAAGAATAGAATTGGTATTGGGTTCCTAACTGGACACTTTTGTTCTGATTTCTAACCAACACCTGGTGATCCACCTGTCCGGTGCATTGGGTGTTGGACTCTGTCAATGATGGGATTCAAATAATTGAACCACCAGTTCGCTGCTCTAATGATTGTCTTTGAAAGTATTTGAAAAAAGACATACCAAAAGGTAGTTTGTTTCTCACAGTTAATACTTAATAAAGGAGTTACACAAAACTATGTTATGTTATGAGTTTTTAAGTTTTAAATATTAATCAAATTTACCAAAAATATTAAATAATACCTGACCAAAGTCAACCAAATTGTTGTTTAAGACATTTCCATATTGCTTCTTGAATGGCATCCTCACTTGCAATATTCTTCTTCGCTTTTACCTGAGTATCATAAGCTGTGTGATTTGTCCTTAACCCTCTTTTCACTGTAGGAATTGGACCTCATTCCTATAGAGCAGCAGTTCTCAACCCATGGGTTGCAACCCCTTTGGGGGTAGAACAACCTTTTCACAGGGGTCTCCGGATTCATAACAGTACCAAAATTAGTTATGAAGTAACAACGAAAATAATTTTATGGCTGGGGATCACCACAACATGAGGAACTGTATGAAAGGGTCGGAGCATTACCAAGGTTGAGAACCACTGCTTGAGAGGTAGACCAATTCCACAGTAATCATCATGTTTGCACAGCAACTTCTCTGAAGATATTACCATATATACTCATGTATAAGTCAAGATTTGGTGCCTCGATTGATATTTGGGTCAGCTTATACTAGAGTATATATGGTATATTTATCTTTGAAAAACTCGTTTCTGCTTCTGCTGAAGTTATAGGAGTTGTTCTGACAATATTGTTAGCTCTATGAACACTTTTAAGAATTGCATAATTCACTCATGATATCTCGTGGAATATGGGGCATAATACACAAGCTGAAACGAATAACAGTATGTCACCCTCTGGTATTTTGGCACTTTTTACATTATATGTTTGTTTTCTGAAATAATAAATGCAAAGGAATAAAAATATAGTATTTCATCAAAGCATCATGAATTTTACTTCAGAGGACAGCACTGAAACTACAGGTCAGAGAGAGGGACATGTCTGATCAGAGCACACAGGAGCAAATGAAGGGGGAGGAAGATAGAATGGAGCACATCCTGACTCACCAGGCCTTGGCAACGATGTTCCCTTATCAGAGCAGGCAACGCATAGAGACGACCATAGAGCTGGCCCTACTAAGAGACAGGACATCCCTCACTGACCCATAGCCCTACAGGGGGCAACACTGGAGACACAGTGTGGGAATTGTGTCTGAACTGACCTCACCCCACAGAGGCAAGACACTAAGGGCGTACAACAGAACAGCAAAGGGAGCAGAACAAGGAAGTCCCAAGAGAATACCAAAAACAGATTTTGGGGCCAGGGCATGGCACCCCATCAGACTTGACCGAAAAATACTCCTAAAGGTCAATAAACAGACCTTGAACTATTTATAGGCTTTTCTTTTTTATGTCATCAGTTTTTATTGGTTTTGTTTTCTTTTGTTGCTTTGTTTTGCTGTCTTGTTTGGGGCATATTATTATCTCTGCAGGTCTATCTAGATAAGATAGGCAGGATAAACAATCTGGAGAAAACAACAGGACCTACAGTTGGGGGTGGGGTGGAGGCAAGGAGGTCTGGTAGGGCTTGATCAAAGATAATGTAACCAAGAGGAATTACTGAAACCCAAATGAAAGTTGAGCATGAGAGTGGGACAAGAGGAAAGTAAAAGGAAATAGAGGAAGGAACCAGGAGGCAAAGGGCATTTATAGAGGTCTAAATACAGGCATGTACTTCTGTAAATATATTTATATATGAAGATGGGGAAATAGATCTATGTGCATATATTTATAGGTTTAGTATTAAGGTAGCAGAAGGACATTGGACCTCCACTCAAGGACTCCCTGAATGCAAGAATACGTTCTTCTATTAAATTGGCATTCTATGATGCTCACCTTCCCGACACAATCGCTGAAGACAAAGCAGGCGCATAAGCAAATGTGGTGAAGAAAGCTGATGGTGCCCCCGGCTATCAAAAGATATAGCGTCTTGGGTCTTAAAGGCTTGAAGGTAAACAAGTGGTCATCTAGCTCAGAAGCAACAAAGCCCATATGGAGGAAGCACACCATAGGGATCGGGTATCAGGCATCATCAGAAAAATCATATCATTGTGAATGAGGGAGGTTGTGTGGAGACCCAAAGCCCACTTGTAGGCCAGTGGACATCCCCTTACAGAAGGGTCTCGGGGAGGATTCAAGCCAGTCAGGGTGTAGTATAGCACAGATAAAACTTACAACTTTCCTCAAGTTGTTTAATGCTTACTCCACCCCACTATCATGATCCCAATTCTACCTTACAAATCCAGCTAGACCAGAGGATGTACACTGGTACAGATAAGAGCTGGAAACACAGGGAATCCAGGACAGATAAACCCCTCAGGATCAATAATGAAGAGTAGGTATACCAGGAGGGTAAGTGGACGGGGGGTTGAAGGGGGAACAGATCATGATGATCTACATAAGCCCCTCCCTGGGGGCCGGACAACAGAAAAGTGGGTGAAAGGAGACTTCAGACAGTGTAAGACATGACACAATAATAATGACTTATAAATTATGAAGGATGTATGAGGGGGTAGGGCAGAGATGGAGGGGAAAAGATGAGGAGCTGATACCAAGGGCTCAAGAAGAAAGAAAATGTTTTGAGAACGATGATGGCAACAAATGTACAAATGCGTTTGGCACGATGGATGTGTGTATGGACTATGATAGTTGTATGAGCCCCCAATAAAATGATTTTTAAAAGAAAGAACTGCCATTTTCACAAACTCAACAAAAAATTAGGTATCGGTTCTGTCAAACTGATGCAAACTGGCTGAACCCCACCCCTGGACTCTGTTCTTTGAACCTTCAAGCCCGTCATAGACCACACAAGATAGGCTCACGTTGGAAACCCACTGGTCGAACTGGACTCTGCCTGGAACTCATTTGTAGTAGAACTAAGGAACAGCATACTCCCTTTCATTTATCCTTAATCTCCTCTGCTTTTCTTAGATTAAGGTATCTGTTTCATACGATCATCGTTACTAGATCCTTTCTTCTCTTTGTACTTTGTCTTTGTTTTATATGCTTTTCTGTATAGGAAAGCCAGGATGGGTGGCTTTAAAGACGGCAGTACAAATTACTGATTGGCACAAAAGCCTTAGTGGTGTAGGGATTACAAGTTGGGCTGTGATCCTTATGGTTGGCAGTTTGAAACCACTAGCAGCTCTTCAGAATAAAGATGGCTTTTTATTCCAGTAAACAAATTACAGTCTCAGAAACCCACAGGGGAGTGGCTATGAGTCAGCATTGACTCAATGGGCAAGGGAAGGGCAGGAAAATGTGGCATCAACACCAATGGGAACAAGGAAGAAAATGTTCCAAAGTTGATTGTGTTGATGACT
Source organism: Tenrec ecaudatus (assembly GCF_050624435.1). Classification (NCBI taxonomy): domain Eukaryota; kingdom Metazoa; phylum Chordata; class Mammalia; order Afrosoricida; family Tenrecidae; genus Tenrec; species Tenrec ecaudatus. The sequence goes on from NC_134532.1 coordinate 153,570,289, forward strand.
GCACAACCTTAATATGATTGAACTACTACTGAATTGCATGATGTGCTAATTTTAGCTCAATACAATTATTTTAAGTCATGCCGCTATAGGAGCCATCCAAGGACCATTTGAAGAGCGCAGAAGATCTCTGCCTGAAGTAGCAGAGGCCAAGGCCAGGGGCACCCCAGACTGGCACAGAGACCCAGAGGAGCAGCACCAGTCATCCTGCCTTGGCTTCTTGGGCCCAAGAGGCAGAGGTCAAGCATCCCGTGGCTGAGAGGCTGAGGACTGGAGAAAGACTTGGCTGCTGGTTGAGGAGCAGTGCTGCTGTGGACCAAGGACTGCATCCTTACTGTTTACTGATCCTGACTTCTGGTAACCAATTAAATTCCCGAATAAACCCCCTTAATTCTGAGTACTGACTGCGCATTGTGGGGCCATTGCGATGAACTAGCAAACCTAGCACAGATGTAGGGTGCTGTGGCAAGACCGGTTAGCGTGAGACTAGGAACCAAAGATGGAGAGTGGAGACATGTCTGACTCCTGCCTCTTGGCAATAGGGAAGCCAGAGAGCTCAACTCGGGCCCTCCAAGGGGATGACTGCAGGAGCCCTGGTGGTGCACTTGGTTACAAGTTGGGCTTTCATGTGTAAAGTCAGCAGTTTGAATCTGTCCACCGATCCTTGCAAGATGGTGCTATCTACTCTGGTAAAGATGTTCAGTCTTAGAACTTCTACATGGCGCAGTTGTTTTGTATCTATAAATCAGAATTGACACAGGGGCAGTGAGTAAACAAATGCCCAAAGGGCAGGCAACTCTACGAAGCCTCAACTCAAAAGCACTCATTTCCAGACCTGTGGGTCAAGAAACCCAGCTACCCCAATCATTCCGCAAACCAGCCTCCTGTCCAGAAGTCCCCCGCTTTACTTGCTCTGTGGGTGGGGAAGTCCACCTCTTGGTCTCTTGTTCTGGCTCCTGGTTCTGCTGCTGCTGCTACTCTGGCAGAGAAGCCATCTCCTGGATCAAGGGATCCAAATGAGGCCTCCACTCCTGACTCTTCTCTTACTGATAGTGAAACACCCCCACTCCTGCTTCGGAGATGGCACTTTCACACCCAACAGAATGGCAATCACTCACAGCTGAATCATAAAACCTCTTCCCTCATGTTCTCTTCCCTAATCCTTTCGGTAAAAGGTCCTTTAGAGGGAGTTACTGAAACTATGGCTATAAGAGCCACATTAAATAATTTAATTCACTGCACTGAGAAGCCCATGAAATGGTGATGATATTAACAAGTACTGAGAAAAAATAAGTCCTAATGAGTCTCTGAGACCTTCAAAGAGGCAGAAAGTGGAAATCAAGACATCTCATATGGATCTTTGGTTATAGGAGTAGAAACCCCCATGTGTGATTTCCACAGAAGAGGCACCCACACATCAAAGTGGCAACACAGTGAAATGGCTGAGTTTGAAGTACAGAGAACGAAGACTAGATCTCAGACCTGCTTTCTGGTTGGGGTGGGCCCATTTATGAAACCCCACACATTCTACTCTTTTGAGTCACACTGAGTGGAGGGCTGAGCCACATACCTGATGGCACCTCTCCCGGGGTTTGTGACAGTGGAAAGATCAGGATTATAGCATTTTGGTGGGGGTAATGTACTCCAAAGGAGTAATCTTGATGTCAGGGTTTTTTAGGAAGGTGTAAGGAACTGAAAACTGCACTGGTGAGAAAAACCTAGGAAAATTATACCAAGGAATTTTCTCCCCATCACAATGCACAGGATTACTCCACGACAACTTCATTAGGATGCTGCATCCTATCCACCCTACACAGCTGTAACCCCACCACCTCAGACTTGTTCCCACAAAATGCAGAGAGAACATTATTTGAGTCCTTTGAGAATGCTCAAACTGCCATTTTGACATGTATGGGGAAGGGCCAGCCCCCCACCAATCATAAATTCAAAAGGCACAATTGTATGATTAAGATATATATTATATTAAAGTCCCAGAGAGCATGAGATTGAAATAATGGAGTCAGACACATTTCTGGTAGCACACTCACTCAGCCCTGCTTGGTGGTCCACGTGGATAGAGAGGGAGGGGAAGGAGGACAAGGGGAAAGGGAAAAGGGGAGCAAGGACAGGACAGGAGGGCGGACCTACAAGAGATCAAGGGGGGAGCCCAAGAGCGATCTTTATTGCAAACCCAGGTCTATAAACCTCTAGGGGGAGTGCAAGTCCACTAATTAGAGGTAAAGACATTACGTCATAGGAAGGGGTTATACAGCAATGAGAGGGGGACAATCTAGGGATATACAGGCAATAGGAAGAGAAGGGATTTGGGGTATACACGTGACAAGAGCGGATCCTGGATTCAGGATGGCAACCTAACTTTGGATGTCACTGAACAGGTTTGACCTTTCTCTGGATCTCCATAGAAACCATTATCAGAAGGGTGTAAACCCCACCTACAGGAACCAAGCTAATGGTCACAGCCTTAACAGTAGGGAGCAGGCCCTTACCTTGGTGGGACCAGACAGTTGTCTGGCAATTGACTGTCTTCAGGAAGGATGTCTCTAAGCATCTGATCTCCCCACATATGCTGGCAAATAGCCTCTAATGTTTGACATGTCTTTGAGGGAGACAAAGCTGGGGAAAAGTCTCTTTATAATCCCACAGACATGGTGTAAATTGAGGAGTGCAAAAATTCTTTGGGCAAAGATTAGAAAGATGTAAACACTACCCTCATAAGTGTACAAATCTAGATGCAGAATACGCTGAGAAACAATAGTTTCCCATTCTTATTTTTTTGTTTGATAAAGGTTTCTATAATCTCATTTGAGTAATTAACAAGGCACTGGATTATATGAAAAATGTGGCATCAGGATTGGAGGAAGGCTTACTAACAACCTGCAATATGCAGATGACACAACCTTGCTTGCTGAAATTGAGATCTTGAAGCATTTGCTGATGATTAAGGACTGCAGCCTTCAGTATGGATTAAGATTCAATGTAAAGAAGACCTCACAACTGGACCAATAGGTAACATCGTGGTAAATGGAGAAAAGGTTGAGGGTCAAGGATTTTGTCTTGTTTGAATCCACAATCAATGTTCCTGGCTCATGAAAGCAGCTGTCGAGATCAAAAGGCACATTATATTGGAGTAATCTGCTGCACAAAACTGAAAAGCAAGGAGTTAAACTTAAGAGTCATCTTGGCTGTGCCTGAGGCATGTCATGGTACTTTCCATTGCCTCACATGCATGTGGATGTTGGAAGACTGAAGAATACTGGGTGCATTTCAATTATGGTGCTGACAAAGGAAATCGAAGGGACCGAGGGACTACCCAACGAACAAACACATCCGTCTTGGAAGCAGCACAGCCAGCATGCTTGCACATCACATCTGGTAGAGGGCGGCTAAAATGAGGAAGTGCCTTGACAACAGAAGGGCAGCTGTGATGATGGCACAGGTTGCTCTAGTATACACAGCAGGCTCGGTGAGGCGGAACCGACTTGACGGTACTAACAAGATGGCTTCATTTTGTTTGGACCCACAATCAAAACCTATGAAACCGCAGCCAAGAAGTCAAACAATTTATTTCAGATCTCATTAAAATGTTAAAGAGCAGAGATGTCACTGAATACTGAAGTGTGGCAGCTCATGGTGTTTTCAATTGCCTCATATACTTCTGCACGATGAATACTGAAGACCGACGGACTGATGCCTTTGTTTTACAATGTTGGCAAAAAATACTAAAAAATCCCATGCACTGCTAGAAGGAACAAATTCAGTGTTGGGGGAATTACAACCAGAATCCTCCTTAGAAGGGAAGATTTCAAGACTCTCACATACTTTGTACATGTCATCAGGAGGAGGCGAGCTCCTGAAGGACATCGTGCTTGATGGTGGGTGGGGGGGGGGAGGGTGGTCCATGAAAATGAAGACCCTTGATGAGATAAGACTGACACAATGGGCTCAACTATAACCGTTCCTGAGGATGAGGAGACAGCACAGGACTGGGCAGTGGTCCTTTGTACATGGAGTTGTTGACAGCTGACACCCAACATGCTTTCCTAGCAACACCTTCAGACAGGGAGGGATTGATAGTTTAATTTAATTGCGGCAAATGAATCTATCAAAATATCACTTCACTGGTTCTTTGCACACAGTAACTGCAGTGTGAGGTGTTTGAAAGCATGCAGGCATGGTCCGCACAATGTGGCTTGATGTCTTTACTCCTCTTGTCCCCAAATACCAATTAGTGACATTAGACAACTCTGGTGATTACTGCCAAAAGAGTTTCAACTGGGTAGTCTAAACACAAATACTTAACTACTACTCAAATACACACATTCCTTTTTAGAAGGTAGGTTGATTCAGCTGCAATCTCCAACATCGTTTAATACTCTTTAATGGTATATAACATAAAATATTAGGTAGTATCTTAGCTAGATGGAAAGGTCAACAATATTAGTTTACTAACTCTTCTCATGGTATTAATACATGTTAAAGCAGCAGACAATACCCAAAAAACCCACCAGCTTCAAAGGCAGATATACATGTGCTTAAATTTTAGTCCAGATCAGTCATGTGTTCCATTTCTGAGGTACAGTTTTCAAGTATGTAAAACAGTGGAGTACTCGCTTCCAGGGGTGTTGTGAACACAAGAGAAAATGACAGCGAGCCCATTTTAAATGCTCAACATACTTCATGTACTTTCCATGCTTCTCCAGAAATGTGTTCGGTGCAAACAGGGCAAAAAAAAAACAGTAATACAAAGCAAGAGTTCGTGGCCAAACATATCAATTTATTATTTTTTTATAAACATCATTCAGTTTGATCTTTAAAAAAAAACCCTAAAATTTAAATATTTCCCATACCATCACATACAAGTCTGTATACATTATTTACATCTCTCAAATGAAACATATTACAGATTTTTTCTGACATTCAGAATCCCCTCTTAAAGTAAACTTTAAACAATAACTATAATTTGAGTAATCTTGGCACAGCTACGTTAAAATGTAGCATCTCGCGTTGTTTCCTTTTCCCTGCTTTAATATCAAGAGAATTGTCTATGTCCATGAATGCAGGATGGCCACCCATGGGCCTTCTTTTCCGTACTTGCACCATATGCTTTGCTGTTAAGCTTGGATTATGTGGTATTGGCAGTCTTCTCCTGTTTTTGTCATCAGAAATTATTCCTATTCATTCTAAGTGTTCTCCTATTTATTGTATTTTCTCTCATCCTAGATTTGATGGCACTGTTGCCAATGGTAATTTTTAAGTAACAAATGTAGAGGAAAAGCTCAAACAAAAATAAGTGTTCTCTAGAGGCGTGATTAGTGCCCCCATCACCCCATTTATGCGTGTACAAAAATAACAAGTTCACTTTAGTGACTGTAAAAATTATTGCCCCTAAAAATAGTCATCTCTGAAGAACAATATATGGAAAAGGTGTTCTGAAAATAAAAAGCACTATTTTACAACCTAAACAATTAAATATTTCAAAACCCAAGAAAACTGGAGAAGTGTGCAAAACTGGAAGAAACACCCACCTGGAAGAATATTAAAATATATGAAATTAAATATTAACAAAAGAGATTACTAACAAACTCAGCTTCAGTGACCCACTTGAAAGAAAGCCACCAATCAAAACAAATATAACAAAAACTGCATCTCCCAATGAAATCTCTATTACTGACAGGACCCTTACACGGTTAGGATTGCCTAGCTCCCATACAGCCCGGCTCCACATAGGTTTTACAGTGGACCCTGGAACGCAGGTTTGAACCATGCCCATGTATACAAACACTTTCTTCTCTTTTTCTGCCTGCTATTTCATGAGCTCCAGTGTTGCCAGTATTACACAAGTATCCACTTAGAGTGCCATGTGACACACACTCAGACCCATGTTGCTCAAAGATTGGCTGTACTTTAGAATCATTCACCTTGAGACTGAAAGAATCAACCTGTTTTGTTTTCAAAGTGGTGGTGGTGGTGATGGTGGAGTGGGGAGGAGGGGAACAGGAATGAGAAAGTCAACAGCTGAAAGAAGACATTTTACCTCCAGGGAGGAGGTGAGGATTTTACGATGTTTGAAAACTATCCTCCAAAAAAAAGGCCAGTGATTTTACGATGTTTGAAAACTATTGCCCAAAGTGTTTCCATTACAGAGTGCTTTATGGAGAAAAAGAAACTCCTATCATGCTGTGAAGCTGAAAGTGCTAAGTATTTTCATCTGTATTTTTTCTCTTTTGTCAAAACTTGCTAAGTATCAGGACAGTTATCAGTTTTATGCCGTAAAACCTGTAAAAGTAGGAACCTGCTAAAACCCAATCTAGTTTTGTTACAACCAGTCAGAGAAGGAAAGCACAAATATTTCCCACTAAAACTAGCAATAGAAACATGACAGAGTCCATCAAAGGCCAGAAAACAAGGCGGTTGTGCGGAGTTGCAACTCTGCTGGGTTTACTGTGATTTCCCTCTCCACCCGCTGCCGCAAACCTCACTTGTTCCTCCCTTTTCTTTCCCTCTTCTGATCCATCTTCCGCAAGGCTTGCAGAATGACTTTTCTAAAATTCAAATCTGTAATATCACACTTCAGATGAAAATTGTTACTGACTTCTCTGCTAAGCTTTTGAGGAAAAGCCTTAAAAATCCAAATCATCTGCAGTCAGAATTTTTGTTATATCTTATGGTCTTAAATATCATTAAACTGACACGTGAACAGCAGTGATTCTGCTGGTAAATATTAACATTATGCCAAAACACAGACCATTATTTCATTAGTGGTCCTTAAAGTACAGATCTCGCATAGTGTTTTTAAGAACTGACATATCCTTAATACCCTAGAGTTAAGTTTCAAAGTAAAATAAGTTTTCTTGTTGGTATGCCATCACATTTTCACATTACAAATATATTCTGGTCCCACATCTTCTCAAAAGACATTTAAAAAATGTAAAATTCCACAGGAAATACAGATAAGGGAGGTAAAGAATGTTGTTTCTTTAAGCTGTTAACTTAAATAATAAATCTATTTTTCCACAGTATGTCCTCTGTCAAAATGATCCTATAGTAGTCAAGATAGAATTCAAATGTTTTTAGGCAAAGGATTAAAAAGAGAAAAGTTCCTAGAGAAAGTCCTTGATTTTTAAAATTATATTCAACTGTAAGATAATAAAACTTAATTTAAAATATAACCAATACATCCAAATGATATGCCCACTTTAACACAGTGACAGGAACCTATTCCCAGACTCAACGATGCTACTAATGCTTAAACCATTTTTTCCTTCAAATTCAGAATCTAAGGAGCATGCTATTGAACTGTTCTCATGATTTCGTTTTTGTAAAACAGACACGTCAGAGCTGCCCTGGTGAATAAAGTCAACTTAAAATGCCGCAAATAAAATTATGAGATTAGCTTTGTTGCATAGTCACAAGCTAACATTCTCAAGGCGTTACACTTTTTCAGAAATAAGCAGTGTCCTGAAAAGAACAGATGGGAAGATCAACTCTCATGTGGATGTTTAAGGTATGATGTATTTATTTCAAAAGAAAGTCCTACAGCTTGATTATATCTTCGTTTCAATGAGGGCGCTTCAAAAATTCATGAAGAGAAACAAAAAGTTAATTAAAAATTTTCATGAATTTCTATCATTTGGTGGTTATCAGAACCTCTCTCAGAGAGGGACCAGAGGAGGGTATAAAAGAAATGCGTCACATTGCTATTTTCCCATAAGCATAGAAAATGCTAGTACGTAATAAAATGTGGTTGGGTGATTATATGTAAAGTATTTTCATCCACATCATTTCTATTTTCTGCATAAAAGAAACTGTCGTGCTTTCTCTTTTCTGATACGACAAGCATCACTCAGAGATTTGAGATGTACAGTCAATGTACCTTCTACCTAATACATTTTATTCTGACCATTTAGAATTTACACAGGACAAATACAAGGAAAAGTTGTAGAGATAGCCATCTAAAATATTTCTGTTTAAGGTAAATTGACCTTCAAAATATATGCCAGCTCACACTCATTTCCTGTTTTAGGGTAATTGAATGACTTTGGGGGGAAAACTGACCAAGTCAGCAAATTAAAGCCAGCAGCACCATCTACTGCTAACCAAGAGATTTTCACTCTTCCTCTTTTTAATTTCTCTCTACCACCAGTAGTACTCCATCATTTAAAGTAATTCTGACATTTGTTTCATATCAACATGTAATCAAAGCATTATTTCAAGTGACAGAAAAATTGTGTTAACTTACTACTTATTTTTAAAAGATGCTTTTATCAGAGGATGAGAAAACTCAATATCTATTTTATATACCTTTATGAAGAACAGTGGGAAAATAATTATCTTGATTCCTTATAACCTAAACAAGGAGATCTGAGGAGTAGCCAATAGATTATTTTTAAGTAATATCTGCTGCAAAATCAAACTTTGATCTTTTATTTTATAGAGAGCATCCTAGTAAATTTGTTGGGAAACATCCAAATCAAAGCAAATGTGATTGATCATATGTTCTGAGTGTGTTTTTCCCTTGACATAGCTGTGTAATACCATGTACACCGTCAGGCCCCTCCTATACTCTGGCTACCATACATACACACATACCATAACTCTGATTAAATGAGCACTTGGAAGTAGGCACCTGAGATTCTGGCACAGTGATAACAGACACCTGTCTACAAATATTGGGAAAGGACGTCCTACTCCTAAATATTAATTTATGGAAATATTTCCCTATTTTTACACTTTAATATAAGGCTTACAAGAGCAAGAACAATTTTCCATGATTCTCTCTGTACTCAGCTATTGCAATCCCTATGTTATTAGGTTATATGAAGTCAAATGCAGTGTGGAAAACAATTTGAATAATGTGCTTCATTTTCTTATGTAGCTAGAACTAAAAATCATTTAACTCCTTTCAACTTATAGTGGTCAACATTATCTATATGAAGCTTAAGAGATTTGTTTTAAAGAACCCAGCTAGCTCTCACTGTAATTTAGAAATCATCATTACCAATGAAAGCTCACTACATCTGCCGTGTCAAGAGTTCTCCTGATCCTTTCTACTAGTGGTTCTTAATGATGGCTAGAAATGAAATGAAGAAAGCAATTCCTAGTGATAATTTTAATGGTGTTAAATCATATCACTGCTATTTAATTTCAAAGCAACCATTTCTAGTCTACCAAAAAATCTAATTGAAAGACACATATTTTATAAGAAATGAAAAAATTAAAATCAAACCATTTTTGAAGATTAAATAAAAGTGAAATGCTAATATTTTATTTTTAAAACTAAATGTCTGAATTTGTTACTGGAGATAATTCACTAGAAAGGCAGGCAAATACAATTCAAAAATTAATAAATACTGAATTAGCTTATGGTGATTTCATATCACTGCAAAGGAAAAGATTTCCTTTCACAATGAGATGATAAGAAGTCAAATGCTTCAAACTGGACCTATAAGAAACAAATAATGTAATTTATCATTTTAAAATGATAGGCGAACACCAGCTCCATTCACTGAATGGATATACTGAAAAGTGATCAGTGTCCCCCAATTGTCTGAAGTTCCATTTTTAATGGTTAGGTTGGGTGGTGCAAATGGTTAAGTACTCAACAACTAGTCCAAAAGTTGGCAGTTCAAATCGACCCAGAGGCACCTTGGAAGACCAGCTCGGTGATCTGCTTCTGAGAGGTCACGGCCTTGAAAATCCTATGGAGCAGTTCTACTCTGCACACACAGGGGTGCCATCAGTTAGAATCAACTCAACAGCAATCAACTAAAAATTAAAAATCTATTTTAACTTCTCATAGAAGTTCATTCCTAAAAGGAAGTCTTCAAGACCTCCTTAATGAGCATTAGCTACAATCTTCATGCCATTCTAATCAAGGGGTCTTAAAAAAGGACTTTCGTGAATATGAACCCCTCCTATTTAATCCCACCTTTTACCCCTCTCCCCACACAAACTAACCCTCTCCATCAAACACACACTCGTCTCCTCAGAAGGAATTTGTCGACTTATGGCTCATTTGGCAATTACTAAGAAACCTCACAGTTCAGCATCACCTCTGAAGATGGCAATCCTATAGATAACCTGAATTTTTTACACCTACAGTACAGTTAACATGTAGAGGAGTGGAAATGCAATACAATACTGCACCCCAACATCCTCAATTTTCAATATCACAGATATCAAGAGATGGAAAAAGACCTGCTTGTAGAACTCTAAGCATCTGTAGAACAGAATATATTACCATCACTATAAAAAATAAATAGGAAATACTAATATTTTTATGTTCTACATGCACACCTTTAGAAATTATGTTTCTTCAATGTAGTAAAAGCTAGAGATCACCAATTTAGGCAAACTATGGCTTTTATCATAGATACTTTAAAACATGCATCAGTAAGTGCCCTGGGCATGCTCATATTGTTTTGAGCCCTGTTCAATTCTGTGTCTGTGCACCTCAGAAGTGAGCCTGCCAAGGCACTTAAAAACATCAATCTTTTGAGAACTTCATAAATGGGTCACAACTTACACAACACAGAACCCCATCCATCAGCAGTTCCATCTTTAAGTATTTTCTTTCAACACACATTATCAGAGAAAACTCCTCAGGTAAACAAAAGGTATCACACCCCTCAGAAAAAATGTACCTTTATCAGTGGTTCCTGGTTGCCTCTAGCGATAGAATATGATTTCATTAATTCAGAATAAAGAAAAAAGAACCCGAACAAGCCCTTTAAATTTAACACAAAAAGAGCCCAGATTAAAAAAAACAACAAAACCCCAATATATTCCACACAGCTCCATTCGAGGAACAATTTGCACAGCTCAGCATCCTTTTATCTGTCCTTTGAGGTGAGTTTTTCAATCAGTTCTTGGAGTGGTGCAAGCTCCCTTCTATCAATAAGGTTGAATTCCTATGCATGACAGATGAAGAAAAAAATAGCAAGACATTATTTACATCTTGTTCCACAGCAGATATCTATTAACACTTGTAAGTTCATTACCTTATGAATTAAATAAACATAGATTTGATTTTTTACTTGTTTCTCTGTAAGAGAATCACTTAGCTACTCCTGTTGTTTTTTTCACCTGTAGTACTCGTATAGATCTCTCCACTTTAGAAAGTTGTGAGAACTAAAGGTGATATTGTATGTAAACCAATTCACATAATGTCTGGCACAAGGAAAACACTCAAACAGCAGTTGCTGCTGTGACTGATCTCACCACTAGGCTATTTGAAAAGGAACAATCTGGGGATCACTTAAAGTCAACTAAGCAGTGACCAAAACTGGGGGAAAAAAACCAAAAAACCAACCAGGCAGACTTCAGCATTACTTAAGCGCCTGATTATTAGCAAACATATATGAAATTATGAAGTATGAGAGTAATAGGTGACCACTAGGGAGAAAGGTAGGGATTTCTACACCCATTAAGAGTTACTGTCAGCAGGAAATCCAGGACAGATGACTCCTTCAGGACCAGTGGTGAGAGTGGCGATGCCTGGAGGGTGGAGGGAATGTGGGGTAGAAAGGGGGAACTGATTACAAGAATCTACGTATAGTCTCCTCCCTGGGGGATGGACAGCAGAAAAGTGGGCAGGGGGAGACGTTGGACAGTGTAACATATGACAAAATAATAACAATTTATGAATTATGAAGGGTTCATGAGGTAGGGGGAGTGTGGAGGGAGGGGGAAACAGAGCAGCTGATATTAAGAGCTCAAGTGGAAGGCAAGTGTTTTGAGAATGATGGCAACAAATGTACAGATGCGCTTGACACAATGGATGTATTATGGATTGTGTTAAGAATTGTACGAGCCACTGGTACATATGAGGGCTGGAGGCACAGGGAATCCAGGGTGGATGATACCTTCAGGACCAAGGGTGTGAGGGGCGATGCTGGGAGAGTGGAGGGTGAGTGGGTTGGAAAAGGGGAACTGATTACAAGGATCCACATGTGACCTCCTCCCTGGGAGAGGGACGGCAGAGAAGGGGGGGAAGGGAGACTCCGGATAGGGCAAGATATGACAAAATAACGATGTATAAATTACCAAGGGCACATGAGGGAGGGGGTAGTGGGGAGGGAGGGAAAAAAAAAAGAGGACCTGATGCAAAGGGCTTAAGTGGAGAGCAAATGCCTTGAGAATGATTGGGGCAGGGAATGTATGGATGTGCTTTATACAATTGATGTATGTATATGTATGGATTGTGATAAGAGTTGTATGAGTCCCTAATAGAATGTAAAAAAAGAAAAGAGGAGAGAAAAAAAAGAAAATGATTAGGGCAGAGAATGTACAGATGTGCTTTATACAATTGATGTATGTATATGTATGGACTGTGATAAGAGTTGTATGAGCCCCTAATAAATTGTTTAAAAAAAGAATTGTACGAGCCCCCAATAAAATGATTTTTTTTAAAAAGAGTTATTATCAGAAACCCACAGGGACAGTTTGGGGATAGGGATGATCACATATTTAAATTAAGATCCTCTAAGGTCCCTGAGTAGCACAAACATTTGTACTTGACTGCTAACCTAAATATTGGGGGCTCAAAGTCACCCGGCTATCCTGTTGAAGACAAGGCCTGGTAATCTACCATAAAGATTACAACTAAGTGGTTCTACCCTATAACTCATGGGGTCATCGTGAGTTGGAATCAACTCAGTGGCAACAACAAAAGCTCAAGCAAGAAAGCCTTGATTTAATTTATACTCCCTCAGAACTTTCATTCTAAAGTTCAATTTTAAATAGATTTCCCCTACACTATAAATTGCAAGACTCTTTTTTTTTTTTTTTTAAGATCACTAAGTTAACGATCTAAACTGTAAACCTCCGCCTAAAGTGGAAGGGAGGGAGGGCACTAAGGAAGGGAGAGGGGAAGGGAGAAAGGAAGTGCACACATGTAGGATCATCATGGGGGTGGGAGAACCCTGGTGGTGCAGTGGCTGCTAACCTCAAGGTCGATGGATCAAACCCATGGGAAAAAGAGGAGGCTGTCTGTTCCAACAAACATTTATAAATTCAGGAGCTTTTGCACTCTTTCCAATAGGGTCACTCTGCCCTATTGGTGTAGTGGTTACCCACTGGGCTGTGCACTAGTCCCAGGAGAAAGACTGGCCCTTCAACTCCTAGTTTGGATTGGAGAACAGGGGTCACTTTGAGTCAGAAACATCTCCACTTCATTGAATGTTTTTGGTTTGAGTCGTAATGGACTTGGGTGAGTATGTATTTATCTTTCGATATTCTGCCCTGGGAAAGTATGTGTTTCTTATGTGTGATAATCCGCCACGGTCGAGAAATTCTTAGTTGCCACTCCTTTTCAAGTGTTACCATCGAGTACTTGGGATTTACTACCTTTCCTAAAACCTACTGCCACTCAGTCAAGTTTGACTTATAATGACCCTATATAGAATTTCTGAGACCGTAACCCTTTAAAGGAGCATATATCTTCCTCTTTCTCTCAAGAGCAGCTGGTTGGTTTAAACTCTGACCTTGCAGTTAGTACCCCAATGCCTAGCCCCCAGGACTATCCACCTCTGCAGCAACAGCAGCAGCAGAAAAGGCACAGCAACTACCCCCTGCATTGAGTTGATTCTGACTCACAACAACCCTACAGCAGTTTCTGAAGGTGTCATCCTCATGGGAGCAGCTGGCCCTTTCTCTGGCGGAGTGACAGGTGGATCTTACAAAGTCATCACTCACTGCCATCTAATCAATGCCGACTCACAGCAACCCTACAGGGCAGGGAAGAGCTGCCCCATGGCTTTCTGAGAAGGAAACTTTTAACACAAGTAGAAAGCTCCCTCTTTCTCCAGCTATAGAGTCAAAAACACCAATATAGAATATCATGATTAAGCATTTAAATTATACATTGAGCCATTAAGTTATTAAAATATATATTCTCCTAACCTAACAAACACACTTTCATCATGACCGGGAAAGCAGATTCAAATTTAGAATTCTGTGGAGTTTGTACTGAAAAGCACCAACATAAGGAGAGTCAGCTCCAGGTCTCTGACCTTCAGCACACGCACCTTCCTACTCTTTCCATCTCCAGCTCCATCCCACACCTCAAGGGGACATCCACATGTCCACATGTTCCCACAAAAACTGTCACTTATCTGTCCTTCAGGCCCTTACTAGGAGATGTGCAGCTGTGACCTACACTTGAGAGAAGGGAAAATCTGTGCAGATCCTGATTTCTGGACTTAGGGCCATGTGCACAATGAATTCTGGGATCACAGGTACCCAAGAGTGCACCAGAAGGGGTCTGGGTAGATATACCTTAGGGCTGTTGTTGGGTGCATGGAGTCCATTCCAACCCATAGCAGCCCTGGGAACAACAGCACAAAGCACCACCTGGTCCTGCACCATCCTCACAACCGTTCCTATGCTTGAGCCCGTTGATGCAGCCACTGTGTCAATCCATCTCATTGAGGGCCTTCCTAATTTTCATTGTCCCTCTACTTTACCAAGCATGATGTCCTTCCCCAGGGACTGACCCAGGGCAGGATCCCCTAAATTGTGGTGTTTTAGACAGAGGGCCCTCTTGCCTAATGAAAGAACAAGCTGTATAATGAATGCACCTACTTTTAAAGAGCTCCGTGTTCTGAGACATAAATAGGAGCAGATGTTATGCTATATATATCAAGCCTCTACTAAGAAAATATACTCTACAGTGGGCTCATAAAGGTAAAACTAACAGCCAGATAGGAAAATATCCTCTCTATAACCACCAAAACCTGACTGTAGCAATCATATGTTCTTAGATCACAGCATGTATGCAAACATTAAGACTACTTTTGCCTCTGTAAGTGCCTCTACATGGGACAGCCTAGTAAACTAACTGTTGGAGGAACAGTTTTGACAATTCTAAACATATCTCCAGAAGCCCACAAGAGATTCAAGCCTTAGACTTCTTCTCCCTCTTTACCCCTCTCCTCTTTACCACCATTAAAAAATTAAAAGCTAGTTAGCTCATTCATTCCCAACTCTTTTTAATCTCTGCTTGCTGCTTCTCTAATATTATAGGCACTCTTAGTCTCTAAGTTCAATTCAATGATGACTAAACCAAACAGGTGAAATTAATAGTTCAACTAGGAAACCGTATCAAAGACTAATGGATTCTAGAATAAAGTACTCCTTTGGACACTTGTTTCCTTATGTGGCAGTTACACAACCTCCTGTCAACTTGTGAAGGGGTGGAGTCTAGCCTGTCAATCAGGTCATAGCCAATAATGACTCCATATGGGAATGGCCGTCTCCTGAGGATTCTGGGAACTCCTGTTTTCAACCCTGGAGGCAAGACACACAGACTCTCTACTATACATTCATGTTGACAAGCCACATGGAGCTATGCTAATGGAGTCAGAACCCTGGAGTTGGAGGAGCCAAATGGAGACCCAAGCCAGCGCTGAAATGCTTCCACTGTCACTGGATCCACAAGACTTTCCACCCACTGGCCTGTGATCTTCCAGCATTTGGCTTCATTGCCATGTGTTCTGTGAGTCTGGGGAGGAATTTATAGACTGGTATCTGACATTTGGGCTAATACTGGACTTAATTGACTTGATCTGGACTGGGCTAGGATGTTTTCTTAATATACAATTACTCTTTTATATAAAGTTCACTATTACACACGAGTGTCTCTGAATTTGTTTCTCTAGTTAACCCAGACTAACACACCGTGACACATAATGGGTAGCATCTACCTGAAAAAAATTCTAGAATGAGATTTTTAAAAGAAGGCATAAGAGTGTGATATTCAAAGTCCATTTTGAGATAGAGTGAGTTAAAAAAGGCCAAAACTATGCTATTATGCTATGTTATACTAATTACTGTATTTTAGGAGGGGGATAAGAGGAGTTAGAAGAGAGTTACAAATTAAACTCCACGTCACTAGTCAGGTTCCTTATTCAGTCCTTCCATTATGGCCTGTGAACTGAAATAAATCCAGAGTAAGACCTCTCAGGTCCATTTTAGAATTACATGTCACATTCTTGGAGATACATGCAATTAGAACAAAAGGATAAGTCTTTCTCATGGTTAATTTAGAAGAGTATGCAAACTAGATAGAATTATGGCAAATTCTACCCCCACAGTGACCTGATCTAAATGCAATCGATTCTTATGAGGTACCCTTGCTCAACATATGCTATTATGAAGTGATCAAAGACGATATGAACGCAAAGTGTTGTAAGGAAATCAGATGGGGGCCGGCAATCAGAAGGAATAAGTATCTATGCCAAGGGCTCAAGTAGAAAGATAGTGTTTTGAGAATGATGGTGGCAACAAATGTACAAATGTGTTTGACACAATGGATGGATGAATGGATTGGGATGAGTTGTATGAGCCCCCAATAAAATGATTTAAAAAGAAAAGAAAAAAAAAAGAACAAGTATCTATGATCTTAAAGGACTGTCTTAAAACAAGCAGTCATTGAAGTAAGGTGTTGGCCAAGTCTGCACAGAAGAAAACACACCAGTTCACATGGTTCCAGGATTGTACATAATAAAATCTAAATTCAGAGGCAGCTATGGATGACAGTAAGTGCTGAAAATCCATTCAGAGAGTCCCCTCGCACCTTAAGTCTCCAGTGAAATCCCTGGGACCACGGACCAGCGGTGTGACTACTCTGGCCTGCACACAGTGCATTGGAAAATGAGTTATTGCAGATCCACTTAGGTTAACATTTAAAATGTTTTTGTTTTCCCTTTTGACCAATTTTTCATTTGTTCTGGTTCCAATTATCTTCTGCTTTCTTTTGGATTAAGGTTTTTCTGGGGGTTTTTTTTGTCATTGTTGGGTTTTTAAGGTATGATTTTTAGAATATGAAACCCAGTATAGGAAAATCTACAGACACAGTAACTATATTAATCGTTCCTTAGAATTATGGCAGGAGAGTTTGGGGAGTAATGAATGGGTACAAGAACGGAGAAATATTTCTAAAATTGATGGTGGTAGTGATTGCACAACTCTATTTAACATATTTAAACCACTGAATTGTGTAGCACATTAATTATATGTCCAAACAATTGTTAAAAACAAAATCTGTAGGCAAATGCTTACATTAAGCACTGAAGACCTCTTAATCCACTCACCTGGACAAAAAAAATAAAGTGCTTGAAAGATGTATTGAGATGCGCTTCCTCCTGAAGTTGGATCACAGGTTCAAAATGCTGATGATATATGTGAGCATATACCCTAAACAGGCGTTTGAGTATAGTTTTTGCCACAGACATGAAATTCTTTGGAAATGGGACACCTAAAAAACAGATTAAAAAAAACCTTTATTAATAAAAAGATGGCAATAAAATAATATGCATTTGCCACAAATGGCAACATAAATTACAAATACAAGGATGTAAAATGAAGTATATATGAAATCACACCTCTATATGCCCAATATACCTTTCAGAAGTTCTCAATGAATCATGAACCAAAGTTTCAATGGAATAAAAACTAGTCTTCATGAAAGCCTTTTAAGCTTCTTAGAAGTACAACCAGAATGCTTCTTAGAAGTAAAGATGCCTAGACTTTACTCACATACTTTAGACATGTCATCGGGAGGGACAAGTTCCCAAGGAAGGATATCATGCTTGGTAAAGAGGATAGGCTAAAATGAAGAGTCTCAATCTCAAGATAGATGACACAGTGGCTGCAAAAATAGGTTGAAACAGTCATGAAGATGGTGCAGCGATTTGTTCCACCGTACAGCACGTCACTGAGTAAGCAATGGTTTGACAGCACAGAACAATAACTTTCTTCAAATATAAAACACCGCTTTCCTAAAAATCCAAACTCATGGCCATTTAATTAATTCCACCTCACAGCAACCCTAAAGGACAGGAGACTGTCTCTGTGTTTCTGAGAATTATTAAAAGCTTTATGGGGTCCCACAGCCTCAAATTTCTCCCAAGGAGTGGCTGGTGTGCTTGAGCCACTGGCTTTGTGGTTAGCATACTAATGCTAACCCACTATGTTGCCAGAGCTTCTGAACTTAAAAAAAAAAAAAAAAAAGTTGTGGTTAGCAGCTGAGTGCTTTAACCACTGCACCCAGCTAAAACTATATATAACTCAACTTCAGACCCTCAGGTTTCCTAACATCAAGTGGAATGCAAATATTTGCTAAGCACAGATAGTACGTTAATCATATTGTTTTATTTAAGATTGTTGTAATGGATTTTTATATTTATATGATGAAATTATTCTGTTACTACTCCAGATCTACATTTTCCCTAAAATTAACTGCTGTCTCCACTCAAATGAGTGCAGTTTTTTCCATTAGCGCACATTTATAGCACTGAAAAATTAGAAAACTAGAAAATTAAAACTTTAACCTCTTTGGTTAAGAGGGATAACTTGACCCAAATTAGCTAAAGCACGAGTTAAATACTGACATTTTTATTTTCTTTGTCCTCAGGTCAATCCACGAAATGGAGATTCCCTGTGTAAGGTAAGCCAAGCCAAGCTATATACCAGTTTTAGGAGCTGGTTTTAAAAGTAGGCCAGCAGGCCTTTCTACTGAGGCATGGCTGGGGGACTTGGAAATGCCCAACCTTTTGTTTTATTTGTATGAAATCACTTTATTGGGGGCTCTTACAACAATCCATACATCAATTGTATCAAGCACATTTGTACATATGTTGCCATCATCATTTCCAAAACATTTTTCTATTTGAGCCCTTGGTATTATCTCCTCTTTTCACCCTCCGTCCCCCACCCTCGTGAACTCTTGATAATTTATAAATTATTTTTATTTTCATATCTTACACCATCCACTGTCTCACTTCACCCACGTTTTTATAGTTCATCCCCCGGTTGGGGGAATATACGTCGATCACTGCTATCGGTTCCCCCTTGTCCTCCCACTTCATGGTATTGCTACTTCCATTATTGTTCCTGAGGGGTTCATCTGTCCTGGATTCCATTTGTCAAGAGCTCTTATCTGTGCCAATGTACATGCTCTGGTCTGGTTGAATTTGTAAAGTAGAACTGGGGTCATAAGAGTATGGAGGGGAGGCAGCATTAAAGACCTAGAAGAACATTGTGTGTTCCATGGGTGCTATACTGCACCCTGTCTGACTCGTCCCGTCCCTGTGACCCTTCTGTGAGGAGATGCCCATTTGTCTATAGATGGGTTTTGGGTCTCCATTCTTAGCCCCTTAGTTCACATTGAAATGGTTGTTTGGTCTTGCCTAACCATTTAGTAGAAGGTTTTGGTTAGTAGTTGAGAATATTAATCATTTGTATCATCTAGCGACTCCAATTAGTCTTACTGGGTTCAGAGTCACCAGACAGCCTGCCCTCATGTTAAAAACAAAGGAAAGCCCAAAATGAAGAGACATTCTACAGCATAAAAAATGTCAATGCTGTGAGAGACCACGTAAGACTGAAGCATCCATATTCAGATGCGAGAGGGCCAAAGACACTTCAAGTGAATTAAAATGAAAACCAAAGATTTCCTTTTGCTTTAAAAAATGTAAGGATGTGAAAAATTAAGAGAGTATGTGCAGAATTGTGTATATGAGAGAGGAAAGATCAAGCAAATGTGGTAAAATATTTTCAAGGTAACAATCTAGACCAGTGGTTCTCAACCTTCCTAATGCCGGGACCCTTTAATATAGTTCCTCCTCATGTTGTGGTGACCCCCAACCATAAAATTATTTTTGTTACTACTTCATAAATGTAATTTTGCTACTGTTACGAATCGGGTGACCCCTGTGAAAGGGTTGTTCAACGCCCCCAAAGGGTCACGACCCACAAGTTCAGAACCATTGATCTAGATGATTGGTATAAAGAAATTCTTGGATAATCATTACAAATTTAATGTAAGCCTGAAATTGAGTTAAATTTATTTTTTAAAGTTTTAAATGTACAAATTATGGAAGATAAAGAAAGGCGTGGGCACTCATCCAAAATCACTATGAAGTTTATGTCATTCAGTCCTAAAAAAAATAGTTCTTTTATAACCAAGGCCCCAAGATGATTAAAACATTCAATAAATCTGCTTAAATGGCCATAATACAACAATTACATATATTGCTGAATCCTCCATCACACCCTTCTTTCAAACACTACACATATTAAAAAATAGTCGCACGTTTTTTTAATCATTAAATGAACAAAATTTTAATATCTCCAAAGAAAGTAACAGAAAACAGAGTTGTAAGAAATAGAACAAGATAAGAACACATGAACTCTCTACAGGAAAACAATTTTCTCTTGAAAGATGTACTCTTAAAGCCAATGTAAGGGGACCGATCCCTCAAATCTTCTTTTTTCCCAAATGGCATAATTTCAGAATCTGTAAGATTCACTTAATGGGTCACAAATTCAAACTCTGTTTACTACCAATGAAATTTAAGATTGGGTACAAACTCAATAATCCTTCTCATTGAATAAGGAAGAGAATGTAGCAGATGCGATCAACTGTATACTAGTATCCACTATATCCTTTTGTTACTATCCTGCATATACCGATGATCTTCTTGTTTAAATTATAGAGAAGTTTACTTTAATGTTCATAATGAAACTTGTATGAAAACGATAGGACACTAAAAATATACACAATTAAAATTCCTTGTTAAGTATGATAATCTGGTATGGATCCTGGTACAGTGTAGTGAAGTAAAATTTCTTTTTTGAAGTAAAATTTCTTAATATAGTTTTTCTCACCTGTCTTTGTAACTCCTACCAAATGATTAGGTGGGTGGATGCAATAGAGGGTGTGTGTGAACACTAACAGAATGGATTGGTCAGTTTTAGTTGGCACTTCCCTGGCCATAAGAATGAGCCATCTCAGAAACAAGGAATCCCAAGGACCGTGAAGGAAGAACCACCACCAACGGGGCACATTTGAGATCTCTGTCTAAAGCAGTGGAGGCCGACACTGGAAGCACTAGAGGATGTGACACAGAGACAATAGGGCAGAGCAAAGGAGTCAGGTCAAGATCACAGGTAGAAGAAAGGAAACCATGAAACAGAACAGAGGAGTAATGCCAAGACTATGAGACAGACAGCAGGCTGGTTTCCTGGCTCATAGAGGCTGAGGCCAAGGGACCACATGGCTGAGAAGCTGAGACCAGAAAGGGAGACTTAAATATTCTCCATTACCAAGTTTGAAGACATTATGCTAAGTAAAATAAGTTAATCACAAAAGGACAAATATTGTAGGATATCACTTATATACAAGGACATGAAAGTATAAATGTATACAGAGAGAGGTTTATAAGTAGTTACAGGGGTCAGGAGGAGAAGGAAAGAGAGACCAAGTTTCTGTTAATGGTGATGGGCATTTTACACCGATTAAGAGTAACGGTGTTCACAAGTTGTACAACTGCAAAAAGTTGAGTTGGCAAATGCTTTGTGAGGTTGGGATGTAGTTAATTGCTTACTATGGCCCTTCTATCCATGTGTTTGTAACTCCTACTAAATGACTGGAGGAGACCCTGCACACAGCGTGCGGAACACTTACAGAGGGAACCAACTGGTCAGCTTCATCATTACTCTGGGTATGAGAGAACCACTTTAGAAGCAGGAACGCAAGCCTGTGAGACCATCAAGAAAGAAAAGCCACCAAAAGAGGGCATGCAAGAGCCTTGTCTAAAGTGGCAAAGGTAGCACAGTCAGTTGAGACCAGAGATCACAGCTCTTAGACCCTAAGGCAGATCAGAGTTGCTATGCTGAGACTCAGGTACAGCAAGGGGATTTCCCGCCCACAGAATTAGTACACATGATTGACTGCCTTGTGGCAAGAGATTGGCTTGCACAGTGAGGTGCCCATTAAGCATTTACATATGTGGAAGGAGCACTTGCTGAAGCAGACCAGAGGTCGAAGGACCAACTGGGTGCAAGGCCAAGGACCAGAGAGACATGCCCACCAGCATGGCTGAGAAGAGGCACTGTGGGCATCTCCTTCTCCCTGAAGTAACCAGAGGGGTTACAGAGTAATGAGATGTAGCCTCCATACCTTTTTCTATATAGAACTCCTGAAAGGACTTAAACAGTAAGGTTTTATATTTATTCTTCTTCATTTGATAGTCACAATTTCCTTTAATATTTAAAAGAATCAAGTATCAAATATCAATCAAAGAATATTACTCTGATACTAATAATACAACCAGTGATATTTTAATTGGAAACATCAGAAATCTAACAAAATTATTATCTTAAATCAGGAGATCATTATTTTCTAATAAATCTACCTTTCAAGATGTACTTAAAATGCTGTATTAAGTAGATAAGGCCTGGTGGTGCCATGGAGTTGAGGTAAGCATTGGACTACAAAACACAAAGTTGGCCGTGCAAACCCGCCGGCTGCTCCTCAGGAGAAATATAAGGATATCTGCTCCAGAGGCTCCACACAGGGTAATGATGAGTCACAATTATGGATCAGTTGTGGAGTATGTTAAATGCAGGGACTACCATTTCCCAAAGGATATTTGCTTACTTTACCTCTGGAAAAAGGAACTTCTGGAACTACATGACACACAAAGACTCCACTTGAAGTAGAAAGGTGGACTCAAGGGGGAACAATGCTAGACACATATAAAATTAGATAAAGCACAGTGAATCTCAATTATACCGATTTTTGATGGAAATAATGTCTCATCATCCAACTGGTCCTGAACCCAAGTCATCAAGTAATCAATATACTTTGGTGCAGAGCACTTAATAGGCTTCTTGATGTTTGTCCCATCTGCCCAGTGATACTCATACCTGCAATGGAGAGACACAAATTACACAGATTAGTACTCATCTACATGATATATATTTTTCTATTGCACTTTTATATGTATATGAGGGTTTAAACAGACATATTTTTTAAGTAATGTTCTCTTCCAATAGAGATGCATTTTGAAATGCCAATGGGTTATTTTAAATTTATCATGATCCAGACTAAGCAGACACCCGCATATTCAGAGTTTTGATTTTTGGTGTTTCAATGCTCTCCTCACATGTCTTAATTTTCGTACTTAGCTTTCTACCATGTAACATTTAGAATCATAAAGTACCACAAAAGTTCCTTTTGGTACGATGATGATCATAATTGAACTTTATGATTGTTTTAGGGTTTTTTCCCCCCTTGAAAAATATTTAACTTGGGGCTTTAAATGTTAAGTATACAGAAGAGGAAGATTCAAAGTAAGATGAATGAAGAGAGTGGCTCAAGATTTAAGCGCATTAACCAAGAACTCACAAATCACCTATCAGCCTGTCAGGTGTGGTAAGTCACTTGCGTGTTGCTGTGATGCTAGAGACTGTGCTCCTGGCCAATGTCAAAGGCCAGCAGGGTCAATCAAAGTGTACGGGTTCCAGCAGAACTTACAGAACAAGGACAAACTAAGGAAAACGCTGATCACGTCTGAAAAATTCGTCACTTATGAATAATAGTGGAAGACAATCAAATATAGCAGCAAAAGATGAACCCCTCAGGTTTGAAGACACTAAAAATATGATTGGGAAAGAGTTGCCTTCTCAAAGTACAGTCAACATTAATGACATGGAAGAGCCAAGCTGTTGGGACCTTCATTAGCTGATAGGCCTGACTCCAAATGAGAATAGCTCAAATAACCATTAGTAAGTGAACATGAATATATGAATTATGAATGTCGGAAAGTTGGAAGTAGTTAAAAATAAAATGGTATGGATAAAGAACTGAAATTACCTAGTTTGGGGCACGTTGAATCAGATATATTTTACTACGCTGGGAATGACAAACTGAAGAGGAGTGGTTTTGCATTCATCTTCAAAAACATTTCAAGGTCTCTAATGAAGTACAACACTATCTAGCGGTAATGGGGTAATATCTGTTTATACATCTACAAGGAAATCCGGCTACTAAACTGCACAAATTTAAACAACTACTAGAGTCAGTGATGAAGAATGTGAAGAATTCTACTACCTTCTTCAATCAGATTAATCAACTATGCAATCATGATGTTGTTGGAAAATGCCATTGAGTCGGCTCCAACTCATAGTGACCTTATATACAACAGAATGAAACACGACCTGCTCCATAATAATCACAATTATTCTGTATGACCATAGTTGCAGCCACTCAGTCAATCCATCTCGAGGGACTTCCACTATTTCGCTGTTCCTGTACTATACCAAGCATGATGTCCTTCTCCAGGGACTGGTCTCTTCAGATAACATGACTAAAGTACTTGTGTGTTAGTTAAATAATCTGGTGGCAACTTGTTAAATGGGTTATAGGGGTGGAGTCTAGCTTCTCAATCATGTCGAAGCTTGATGGCCTGATTTGGAGGCTTGACAGAGAAAAATAACTCACTGAAGGCTAAACGCATGGTCTCCCTGTGAGACATTCCTGTTGACAAGACACATGGAGCTGTGCTAGAGCCCTGTAGGTGGAGGAGCCACGTGGAGACCCCTGCCAACACCGAGATGCTTCCACTGCTACTGGATCCACAAGAATTTCCACCCACTGACCTGTCATCTTCTTGTATTTGGAGTCACTACATGGGTTGATTGAGTCTGAAGAGGAGTTGATAGATTAATATTAGACATATGGGTTAATATTAGACTTATGGACTTGATCTGAACTGGGCTGTGATGTTTTCTCAATATAAAACTACTCTTTGATATATAAAGCTCTCTCTTACACATGTGAGTGTCTCTGGATTTGTTTCCCTAGTCTACCTAGACTAACACAACTTGAGACACAGAAGTCTCGTCATTCTTGCCTCAAAGGAACATTCTGGCTGTACTTCTTCCAAGGCAGATTTGTTTGTTCTGCTAGTCCATGGCACCTTTAATAGTCTTCACCAGCATCATAATTCAAAAGCATAGATTCTTTCTTGGTCTTCTTTCCCAAGTACATGAGGCAACCGAAAATACCATGGTGTTTAAAAAAAAAAAAGGCATGGGTGAGGCATACCTTGTTCTCAAAGTAACATCCTTGCTTTTCAACCTTAAAGAAGTCTAATGTAGTAGAGATTATCTCTTGACTGATGCTTCCATGGGAACTGATTGTGGATACAAGTGAGCCAAAACCCTTAACAACTTCAAACTTTTCCAAATTTATCAAGATGTTACCTATTGGTTCAGTTGTGAAAATTTTGGTGTTCTTTACACTGGATTGTAATCCATATTGAAGGCAGCAATCCTTGATCATCAGCAAGTGTTTAAAGCCCTCCTCACTTTCAGCAAACAAAAATTGTCATCTGCATATCTCAGGTTGTGAATAAACCTTCCTCCAACTCTGAGGTCACATTCTTCTCCATATGATCCGGCTTATTTTATTATTTGCTCAGTACACAGACTGAATACATATGGTGAGAGGATACCACTTGGATTCACACTTCTCCTGATTTTGCACTATGCAGTATTCCCTTGTTCTGTTTACACAATTGCCTTTTGATCCATGTACAAGTTTCACACGAGCAAAATGAAGTGTTTTGGAATTCCCACTCTTCTCAAGGCTACCCATAATTTGCCTTGATCCACAGAGTTCAATGTCTTCACAGTCAATATAAAGAAGTAAACAACTTTCTGGTTATTCTCTGATTTCAGCCAAGATGTATCAATAATGAAACACAAAACAATATAATGATATCCACCCCTCTTCTCAATCCGGCCTGAGCCTCTCTGGCAGTCCTCGCCAAACCGCTGCTAAAACTGCTGCTCAAGGATGCGCAACAAAATTTTGCTTGTATGGGATGTTAATGATAGTACTCTTGATAAGCCTGTCAGGGTGCAGTATAGCACCAATGAAACACACAACTTTCCTCTAGTTCTTTGGTGCTTTCTTCACCCCACTATCATGACCTCAATTCTACCTTAAAAATCAGATTAGACCAGAGCATACACACTGCTGCAGGTTAAGAGCCGACAACACAGGGAACCCAGGATAGATAAACCCCTCAGGGCCAACAAGAGAGTAAAGATACCAGGAGGATTAAGGGAGGGTAGGGGCAGAAAGGGGGAATCGATCACAAAGATCCTCCCTGGGGGACAGACAACCGAAAAGTGGGTGAAGGGAGGGAGACATCGGACAGTGTAAGACATGATAAAATAATAATAATTTATAAATTATCAAGTGTTCATGAAGGGGGAGGGGGGATGGGGAGGAAAGAGGGGAAAATGAGAAGCTGATACCAAGGACTTAAGTGGAGAGCAAATGTTTTGAGAATGATGAGGGCAACGAATGCACAAATGTGCTTTACACAATGGATGGATGTATGGATTGTGATGAGCTGTGTGAGCCCCAATAAAATGATTAAAAAAAAGAAAGACAAGCACAACTGAGTCAGAGAGAGAAGCTAAGTGGTAGAAGTAACTTTAGAGGAAACTGAAAAACTAAATGCCTGTTCAGTTTAGGTTTATATACTTTGATGTCTCTGCTGTATTCTTAATCCTTAAGAGTCAGATTCCATGTGTGTTATGAATGTGAGCTTGTAGGTGTGTGTGCTCATACATGTAGGTGACTCTTTAAATTAGAGTCATCATACTATCCTTATGAGTTCATTTATGATCTATCTTTATAATCTATTGTATTAGTAAATGAGAACATGAAAAATGCTTTTAATTTTTGTATTCCTTTTTACATAGTGTAATCTACTATGTAGGTGAATATTAAACAATTTTTTAACTAGCAGCTATTGTTAGATGTCATCGAGTTGGTTCCAACACACGGGGACACTATGCACAACAGAACGAAGCACTGCCTGGTTTGGTGCTGTTCTCACAATCAGTGTTGCAGCCACTGTGTCAATCCAGGTCCTTGGCCTTCTTCCTCTTATCGCGGACCTCCAATACCATCGATTCGTGATCACATGTTATTACATCTTGAAATGGTTGAATACTGACCAATTCTTCTTGGTATGGTAATCAATATACTTATAAAGAGAGGGTAATGAAGCAAATATGGTAAAATGTTAACAATTGGGACTCTGGGATTTTCTCCATACAAGTCTGGTAACTTTTCTGTACCCTTAAAAAAAAAATTTTTTTAATTTTCAAAGAAGTTGGCTCAAAAAGCTAGGAATTAATTCCAATGATATTCAAAATCATTTAAATCTTTTTTACAGTATCCAGGAAAGTGAAAAGCACATTGAGTATCTTTAATGATGACAGACTACCGTTCATTTTAATAAGACCTAATCCTTAGAAAAGAAAAACTTTAATTGGAGTCATTCTGAGGACTAAGATAGGCAATACTAACTAGGTAATACTACGAAATAATAAAAAGGAGCCCTGGTGGCGCTGTCAAGTTAAGCCTTGGACTGCTAACTTACAAGGTTAGTGGTTCAAACCCACCAGTGGCTCCATGGTAGAAAGTTCAGGTTAACTGGCCATGTAAAAGATTATACCCTCTGAAACATTATATGGGGTCACTACGAGTTGGAATCAACTCAAGGGCAATAGTAGTATGGATGAAGAAATAAATCTCTCTTCTTTTAGTTAGTGATCTGGTTGTGACATGACAACTTAAAAGTTACTCCAAAAAGTCTGATCAATGAAAGTATTGGTAGAATAAATGATAAACTATATAAGATGATTACTTAGTACTAGTAATGCTTGGGCAGTTTGTATTTTGTTCTGATACTCTTACATAAAAACATCCTTTTAAAAATATCTCTCTACATTATCCCTTATAAACATTAACTTATACGCTTATAATAAGGAAAATAATAGTGCTGCAATAAAAAGAGCACAGACATTAAAATCAAATAGGATTGGAATTCTACTCCAGTATTGCCTGTTTCTAATAGTAAGACGTTGGACAAATTAACCTTTCTATAGCTCAGTTTCTTTTCCTGTAAAATGAGAATTGCAAAAGATCTAATGTCTGTAAAGGTCTTGCACTTAACAAGGGCTAAATAAATGCTAGCTGTTTTTGTTATTATGAGTAACAGTAATAATAATAGCTAATGATGTTTAATATTTAGGAGCTCCAATGGATTTTTAAATGGGTTAAATAATGCAGCTATAAAAAGTATTTGTGTGTAACAAAGAAATATAATCATTATAAAGATAAAATGTTAAAAACAAAAAGAGCACATCTATTATGAGGAAATCAGAAAGACTTTACAGACTTCAAAAAGAAGGCAGAATCTGACCTGAACCCTGAAGTACAAATACGTTTTTAAGTATTAGCAGATGATGGGAGACGGAGAGGAGGAAAATGTGCAAATTTTAAGAGTATGAGGTAATGTATCCTCTGGATACACCAGAGGAGTTACATAAGCAAACAGAAAAAAGCCAAACTGAGGACAACACAGCCAAGGCCCTGAAGCTCGGTTAAGGAATTTGGCCTTGATGTATTCACCACTGGTAAATCACCAAAAGTTGCTGATAAAGAGATTTCATGGCTGGAAATGTTCTTATCTAAAACCCATGGCACAGTGAAAATGAGATTTAATCATTAACCATGTCTTACTTTGGGCCAGCTGACATCACTGGGCAACTCTCCTCTGTACAGAAATCTGTAATGGTTCCATAGAGCATATTAATCTGATTGAAGAAATCCACAGCTGCAAAGAAGATAGAAGTTATTAATAAAACAGAATGGCTAAAATAAAAACTAAGTTTTATTCAAGTATAATCTTTAGGTTATAGGAATCCTTTCCTCAAAGAGGAACAGTGATAAACACACTGAAGAGTCAGAATCGGAATCAGCAGCACCAATATAGACTACCTTGAACTGGCACTTCAGAAAAGAGACTTCCAGACTGTCAAAACACATGAAACACGCTCTACTTCATTAGCAATCGTGGAACTGTACATTAAAGTGATAGTGGAATGTCATTCAATAGTCACCCAAGTGGTTAAAATTTGCCTGAAGATTCAAATGGCCAAGACTCAAAATAAGGTAGACGCATAACATTATTAAGACTTAAAAGTTACAATAAATAAAAAAGGGTGGTCTTAGCAGACTGTTAGTCTAGGTAGACTAGAGAAACTAATTCATAGAGACTCATGTATATAAGAGAAGTTTTATATAAAGGGTAATTATTGTACATTAAGAAAGCATCCCAACCCAGTCCAGTTCAAGCCCGTAAATCCGCTACTAGCCCAAATGTCTGATACCAATCTACAAAGTCCTCTTCAGAATCACAAAACACATGCAATGACCCTGAATGCAGGATTACAGGCCAATGGGTAGAAAGTCTTTGGATCTAGTGGTATTGTAAGCATCTCAGCGCTAGAGCAGGGGTCTCCACATGGCTTCTTCAGTTCCCTGGGCACTGGGTCTATCAGCATAGTACCATGTGTCTTGTCAGTAGAGTTTCCAAGAAAATGAGGCAAGAGAATTTCTCCTGCCTCCAAGGAAGAAATACAGCAATTCCCAGAATTCTCAGAAGGCCATGCCCACAAAGAGGCTTCATTAGCTATGATCCGATTGACAGACTAGACCCCACCCGTTCACTCTTAATCCTCTCAAGTCCCAAATTGACACCAGATTATGTAACTACCACATAGATCAATGAAACACACTAAATTAGATGTAAGCAAAGATAAAACACTTGATTTATATAAGTTTTTCATCTCTATTTGTTTCTGGGAGCAAGACATCACTGTAGGACAATGGGCAAGTCTTCTCAATAGACAGCAGTGGTCAAGTGGTTATCTCTATTTCATAAAAAAAGCAAACACTTGACTTTACTCATACCATACACAAAAAATCTATTACATACTCTACAGCTACATGTGAAGTTATTTCTAATAAACAGCACAGAAAGACATTTTCATGATCTATGACATGAATATGCACAGTAGCATTTGCTTTAAGTTCAGGGTCCCAAAATGTTTTTGTTTTGTTTTGTTTTTAAGGGAAAGCAGCTCTAGACTTACTGTAGCAAAGGTTGCCCTACAAAAAATTCCTTGAGAAACCTAGCCTATCCACCTTACAGTCCTAACCTTGCCCCTTCAGACTTTTTATTTCTTAAACTCAAAGAGCATTTAAACGGAATATGACTTGGGTCCTTCACGAATATGTCTTGGGTCCTTAACTGCTGTTCTGACCTGTTAAAACTAAAGAGCACAGAATTCTAAGGGAGGGATAGAGAGATGGAAACACCACCTTCAGGAGACAGGTCTCCACCTCGGCACCGCCTCGCTGTCCCCCCCTGCCAAAAAAAAAAAGACCCATTGTTTTTGCTATCTAGAAAGACCAAAGCCAAGTGTGTATGATCTCAGCTACTCGTGAAGCCTTGATGAAAACCCCACATAAGAGAATATAGTCTATACACAGAGTGGATTACAACAGGAGTCAATCGAGCAGACCAGTATTGGGTGAACAGCAAAAGTATAAAAAAGCATTTTAAAAGTAGGCTCTTTGATCAACTGTGCTATATTCAAGGCATTTAAAATTCACTGCAACTATAACTCTTAAAAAGGAGAAGAAATAAAAGCATTTCCTGCTGGAAGTAGTTGGCAAATGGGTCACTAACAATTCAACTGAATGCAGCACATCTGGCAGTTCTGATATCGCTAGAAGAGCTACATACACAGGTTCACCTTGGAGGCTTTCATGAAAATTAAAAAACCCTGTTATAGAAAAAATAGTACCTAGTGGAAAAATAAAACCCTACTGGGCATGTGGAGTATGTTCTTCCAAAGAATAGCACAGCGAAACTCAGTATCAGTATGTTTGCAAAACCTATTGTATAATATCACTGCACATAAGTAAATGCTATACAGTATACCATGCCTCAAGTTATTAAATATATGTACTACCTTTCACTTGGATGCATGATGTGTAAATATATTAAGGTTTAGTTATGTTTTCATTTTGTAGTCACTTGTGAAAAAATAGCCAGTTGCACAGCATGATGTTGGCTTGACATAACTTGTCAGCAAAGGATTAAAAACATATGTAAATTCAAAACTTTACATACTGTGAAGTAAAATATACTATTTTGATAGCTCTTCTGTCCATGTCTTTGCAACTCCCACTAATGACTGAGTGGGACCATACAAACAGTGGGCAAAACACTCATAGTGTGGATTGGTCGGTTCTGACATTCCACTGTGTGTATTAAGAACAAGTCATCTCAGAAGCAGTTAGAGCAATTTTGTGACCATCTGCTTTCTTTTCGAATGGGGTTTTTCTGTTCTGTCATTCTTGTTGGTTTTTGTTTGCTTCCTGTGTTTTGTATGACTTTCTGTATATGAAATCCAGATAAATAAATCTAGAGAGACCTAGGGGCATGGCAGGGGAGGCTGGTGGGAAATGGGGGCCTAACAGCAAGTACAAGAAGAAAATGCTGACTTTGGTGATGAATATACAACTCTTCTGAATATGATTAACTGATTAAATTGCTTGACAGGTGAATGATTTTGAAATAAAGATGAGCCACCAGTGGGGCAGATTTGAGATCCCTGCCGAAAGCGGTGGAGGCGCCAAGAAGGCACACTGCTGAGATCATGAGACTGTGAAGCCCGTGGAACAAAGCAGATGCTAAGGGACCATGTGACTTAGGGGCTGAGGGCCAGAGAAAGACATGGCCGCTGGCTGAGACAAGGAGCTGCTTGAATAAAAGTCACTTATCCTTACTCTTTTCTGATCCTGATTTGTGACAAACTGTTAACGTCCCTAATAAAATCCTCATAATTGTGAGTACTGTCTGGGAGTTCCGTGTGGCCACTGGGAGGGACTGTCAAGCCCAGCAGAAAGGTGGAGGAGAGGAGGAATCGCTGCCATCATAGTAGGGTGAAGGAACAATTGGGTGTGGCAGAACGTCTTGTCTCGTGGGATCAGCTTGGGGAGGTATGGAGGGGAATTTCCTTCTTCCTCATGCTGGCAGAGGAAGTCAGATGTGGTCTCCCTGCCATTTCTTCAGCCATTTATCATTTAAAAATTCTCTTCCTTAATACTTTTTACCTAGGTACCTACTGTGTCTGATATTAATGTAACTATATCAGATTTTTGGGGGGGTCTCAATTATTTTGTTTTTTAAATTTTAATCCCCAGTGTCAGCATATTTAGAGTATGTCTCTTGGAAGCAGCATTTAGATTTACTTTTTCTGTTTAGGAACAAGTCAAGGACACCCACCATTACTTCTAGTCAACAAATTATTGGATAGAGTCTTAGCCAATTTTTCTTCTCAATTAGCTCGGTCATTTTATATTATTATTTTAGTCACAGCAAGCATTACCCTAAAACAGAACAAGTAAACTCAAGTCCACAGGCCAATTCTAGCATACTGTCTACATTTGTGAACAAAGTTTTCTTAGAACATAACCATATTCATTCAGTTATATATTGTTTATAATTGCTTTTGCTGTACAATAGCAGAGCTAGATAGTTGTGATAAAGTACATGTCGTCTATGAAACACAAATTATTTATTATTACGTTCTATACAGAAATTACCAGCCTTGCCCTTAATTAAAGTCAAACAATAACTAAAATACTTGTATTTCTTCCCAGATAATCTATGGCCCTCAGATATGTAAGAAACTATGCTAGCCTCTAGGAATATAATGGGAAGCAAAACTAACAATCCCATGTCCTCGGTGACTTTACAGGATGACAGAGAACAAGCACCATATACACTCAAGTATAAGCTGACCCGAATATCAGCCAAGGCATGTACTTTTACCACAAAAACTGCATTAAAAAACGTGCTGGGAAAAACTCAGCTTATATTCGAGTATCTACGGTATGTCTCTCTTTTTTTCACAAACACTCTTTTAAGTTTTCCCAAAGGGTAGTATAAGTTGTTGTGAATGTGTGGGGTAAAGAACTTAACCACAACACAAAGATTCTGCTCTTTGTCCTGGGTCCCTAACGGACAGTCTCTAAAACCTTGGAAGTGCCCCAAGGATGAAGTGTTTTTTACCCATACAGGCTCCAAAAGCAGAGGGTATACCAGGGAGTTCACTCAGGTGTAGCAGGCTGGCCCTACCAGAAAGGCCTACTTCCTGATAGCACCTTACTTCAGGGGTGGGGCATGATTTGATCAATCACGTCTATCTAATGCAGCTCCAATAAAGGTTTAGACATAGAAGCTCCATGAGATTCCTGACTGACAAAAGACATTTGTTTATGAAAACAATTTATCAAGGGTTTACAAGGGTGGGAGGGTGGCAAGGGGAGGGAAAAGAAGAGGAGCTGATACCAAGGACTCAGTGGAAAGACAATGTTTTAAAAGGATGACGGCAACATATGTACAAATGTGCTTGATACAACTGATGGATGGATTGTTATAAGAGCTGTAAGAGCCTTCAAGAAAATGATTTATTTTTTTTAAAAAGATACCTATTCTCAGAAGTATGATACACTCTTTTTAGGATACAGTAGCTTCATACTAAAGACCCTTCCAGACCCCACTCTTACGCCCTCTTCTTGATGTTGGTCCCGATTTATATTGTTTTAATAAAATTATAATTGTTAAATATAGGGCTTTCCTGAGTTCTGTGCGTTCTTTTAAACATCGTCCAACCTGAGGGAGTAAGGAACTTCACGTATCAAAAGCGAGGAGGGATCTTGGGAGCCTCTAGGCTTATAGATGTTATATTGAGGGCAGAGACAAAAACAAAACAAAACAACACTCTGCCATCAGGTTAATGTTAAATCATAGGGACTGGGTAGAATTGTCTAAAGGGGTTTCTGAGACTATATCTCTTTATGGAAGTAGATAGCCTTATCTTTCTCCTACAGAGGAGCTGGTGGCTTCGAACTGCTGACCTTGTGCTTAGCAGCTCAAGGTGTAACTACTATGCCACCAGGGCTCCTCTGAGGGGAGAGGGAGCCTCTAACTTTGTGGTTAGGCATTCAGAAGCAAGGAGCTGAGGTATGCTGGGGCCTCCAGAGCCTAAGGCTGGTGTTGTGCCTGTAGGTATACTGAGAACCCCCCACTAAAGCAAAAATAAACAAAAGAGCAGCTCAGAAATGAAGGCATCGGGAGGATTGTGACCTGTACCCTCAGATCTGGCCCACCCCTGATGACGTGAGCCAGAAGTACTTAATGCATCTGCAGTAGAACAGTACCTAATAGAAGGACTGACTGCAACTGAGCTTTACAGGAAGCAAAAATAGCTTCCCTCTGGGCCCTTTATGATATAAAACAGAAAGAATAAAATTAACTCAAGGGAACCCCAAGGAGTGTTCCAAGCACTGAAATCTCTGTAGCTAGATGATAATACCCTTCTGCCTACACTCTTCTGGATAAAAACAGATCTTTAAAATTTTTAAGTATAAATAGGGAGTAATTTTTCATAGGGTGACTTTAAAAGAGTTCTGCCCTATTCCTTCCTAAATAAGCAATTCTAAGTAAACTTTTTATCTTGTTAATTACCCACAGGCAACACTATGCTGGTTTAATGCAGACTTTCTAGGACTGCATGAAAAATGAAATTACTTTTAAAGGAGTCAAAGTTAATTGCTGATGAAAGTGGAACAGCATGAGTAGAACAGCAACTAAATTAATCCTAAAAGTTTTCCTCTGCCCTCTCACTTCTCAAGCCTTTCTAAGCAATGACTTTGTAATAACAATTCTCAAGCTGTCTCCACGTGACACAGTGGGAAACCTATGACTTTTGAATAATCAGATCTTAATTCCCAATCCTACGCTTCCTACTCTAGTTACCTAAAATTCCCCGAACTTATGATTGGCTTTATTAAGGACTGGAAATAAAACAGAAAAGGACATTTCTTAAGTGCCTGCGATAAAGTGGGCATTTAGTAAGTCTTAGTTCCCATCTCCCAAACAACATATGGCCTCAGGACTCTGTGCCATATAAATTATTTACAAACCATCCACTCTGCTTTTTCCCAGAACTCTGAAGCGTCTTTCTGTCTTCACTAAGCACAATGTTCAAATCCAGGCTATCTATATTCTGGCTGTGGAAACAGTTGCTGAATAGCTAAAAGATTTCCCATTTTCCACCATTTCTCTTCATCTGGCAAATGTACTGAAGCCAAAGGCCATTAAGATGCCAATCCTATCAACAAATTCTCTTCCCTGTTTTATGTAACCAAAATGTTTCTCATTACATCAAGTGTCATCTGGGACTACTGCCATAAAAAAAAGAGCACTTCAGAGGATAGCACTATCAAATGCTATAATTTCAAGGCAGAATTCTACGTTCTAAGGAGATGCTATAATGTTCTAATCCAAAGCAATCTTTGGAATAGGAATATGGCATGCTTGTGAACTTTCAGAGTTCTCAAAATCCTTGGAGCTTCAGTAGTACAGACAATTCTCACAAATGAGACTGAAAGGAAATGGGACAGAACATGGTCATCTCCTTTTATACGTGAAAGTTTGAAGTGCATGTAGTTCAAAAGCTCTACACTGTGGTTCCTTAGGTTTTTAAGATTACCAGATCCAAAAAGTGGTCCTGAAAGGCACAGGCATGCAAGAACAACAAAACAAAGGCTATTCATACACACTGGAAATTTATTCTACTCAGTCTTTGAGTGCTACCCTAACCAAACCCACTGCCATCAAGTACACTGCAACTCTACAGGGCAGAGCAGAAACACTCTAGGGTTCCAGAGACTACAAATTGTTCTCCCATGGTTTTGAACCACCAATCTTTAGGTAAGCAGATCAATGGTTAACCCCACAGAACCACCTTTTAAGTAAAATGGATCTCACTACATAAAGCAAAGAAATCACTTCCTTTCATTGGTAACCTAAACTCTATGGAGTCAAAGAAGATACCCACATTAATAGTAAATATTCTTTTATAAATGCTGTCACATTATAGTTTTAAAACATCAATCAAAAAAATTAAAACAAACATATTAATCCTCCTACCTTCCCAAAAGTTATCAGCAGGTGCTAGCATAATTTACAAAATCCATGATATGCTTAAATGGATAATAAGATGCTACCAATTACAAGAAAAATATGGTTTCACTTTCCCTCAATCAAAACATAGACATTTACCCTGGGGACGCAGGTCAAGTGCCATAGAGCACTGGGACATTGAATCCTGGATCTTCAAGGTGCACAGCATGCTCCGAAGACCGTTCCAGAGGGATTCATTCCGGAAACCCCACTAGGTGAGCTAGACTCTACCTCAAACACACCTGTAATCTGAGGATTTAAGACTGAAATTACAGTGTGTGAAGGAGCAAAAGAGAGCCATACCAAGAGCACTGAACTATCGGTAGGAGGGTATTTTAATGCATCACTTGCTGTATCTTATTCCAGCAGACTTGTGATGGACATTGTCGGTGAATATTATTTTAAGTTTAGCCCAACAACCAACTCCCATTATTTGTGTAAATAGCATCGAGTCATGAAAGGATTTATTCGGTTCTAGTGAATAATTCAGGTATTGCATTCTGTAGTCAGCCTACACTTATTCCTTCTCCCTCTCTCACAGTGTTTTAAATGTTAGTTATCTATGCTTTTCATTGTTTTACACCCCAACTTACTGAGCTGAGTTAATTTCAACTTCTAGCACCCTGTAGGACAGAGCAGAAATTATTCCTAGGGTTTCTGAGGCTACAATCGTTATGGAAGGCTTCTTCATTTTACAGTTGAAAAAACTAAGCCTAAAGTGATTCATTTTTTTAAACAGTTTTATTTGCATTCACTCTTGTATCATACAAGTCAATAATTTAAATACATTTTAAAGGGTATATATTCATTTTAAAAATATTTCATGTTCTAATTTTTTTACTTCCATTTACCTAATTTTCCTCCTCTCAATCTTTGTTTCTGCTTTAAAATAGACATTGACCCATATATATGGTGTACGTGTATACATGAACATGTGATTTATTTAGATTTTTAAAGTGACAGAATACTCCAGGGTGAGACTCTTCACTCCTGGGCTAAACTGTGGTTACACACTGGGCTGGTAACTGCAAGGTCAGCAGTTTGAAACGACCAGCGGCTCCAAAGGAGAAAGCTCAAGCTTTCTCCTGCTGTAAAAAGTTAGCATCCCGTGAGCCCACAGGGGCAATTCTACCACGTCCTAGAGCTGCTATCAATTTCTGGTTTAAACCAACTGTCCATAGCCGAGCAGCTAGTGAGTTCAAACCACCAACTCTTCTCAGTTAGCTCTCTTTATTAAAACCCACCGTGCCACCAGTCCTCCACTGAATAAATTCATAACATTACATATTCATATATAAAATAACTGGCTAAAATTGGGTTGAAACATCATTATATTGTGATATTTGTGATTATACTATGATATTGCTAACTCAATCCTAAACAGCAACAGTGAGGTCTTTGATCTACTTAAGAACCGACTGAAATGAATTGGCCACTTACTATTGACTGCAACCCACTCATTTAGATCTTCCCCCTCAGGAAGCATGACAGCCATCCGGAGGTTGCCGCTGCCAAGTGTGGCTTCTGCATGTTTTAAAAGTTCGTATTGGTGAGATCCCTCTGGAATGTTCTTCTTTGGCTTAAAAGTTTTAGATGAGCGACTACCACTGTGAATAAGAGAGAGAAAGGTGTTTCAATATTTAATTCATGACCTTTAATAGTCTAATATATTGAGATAAATAAAACAGAAGTAATGGTGAATATCCTCAAATAAACAACAAATATACCCCCACCCCCCATTAGCATCAGACCTAAGCTGTATAAATTGAATGCTAGCAAAATAACTGGGGCAGTACGGTGCTCAATACCTAAAATTTTCTCTACATTCAACACCTAAAACCCTTCTCTGCATTCGCTACTACATAGGTGAAAAATGTTTTTAGCAACCTATAACTAATGGCTTTGCACATTAATGATTCATGACTACAGATTATAATATATAAAAACAAAAATACTTCCATGATGATTTTTAATTATTTTCTATCCTTTTTACCTATCATGTCTTTTATACTAATAAAAATAAAATACAATTTACTTCTTATAGGAAGCATAAGAAAACACACATATAAACCCAACCGCAAGAAATTACATGTTATTTTTCCCACTTATAAGCAACACCAACAAGCTTAATCCTGAAATTCTTGGTTAAGTACATAAGTAGTCACACATCACTATGGTTGCTTTGCACAGACTTCTGAACATTTTTATGTATTTGAACTACAAATACACACATCACTGAAGTGAGGCTTACAACTGTTTGAACAGCTCCCTAAGCAATGACTTTTTCAACTGTGCTGCCGTTATTATCAAATTGCATTATTATTACAGACGTTTCTTCTAAGTACTTCCTTTCTTTTCTTATGAAAAAAAGGTGTGAGTGATTATCCATTGGGCTGCTAACAAGATTAGTAGTTCAAAGCCACCACCTGCACCAGGGAGAAAGACTAAGCTTTCTCCGTATGCCACAAAGAGCTGGTCCTGGAAACGCCCCTGGGCAGCTCTTCCCTGCCCTATCCAGGGGCAAAGGCCAGGGAAGACTGCATGGCACGGAGGGTTTTGCTGGTTTGGGTTAAACAGGAACTCTTCATAAAGTTTCATGAAGGCCTGCAAAAGCAGAGACCTACTGTCGGGAAGTGGGGGTGTGGTGAGAGGGACGCTAAGTGATGTTTTTTCTGAAAGAGGATGGCAAGCCAAATGACATTTGAGAACTGTCCCCGCTTCACGAAAAGAATTACCCAGCACCCCCTGGCAATTACGTGTTTGTACTACAGCCCAAAAAGTACAGGTGTCTGCTTTTGCAAACCCTGTGGATTATTCCAACACCTCCCAGGGGGGCAGCAGTATCAACCACTGTGGTCTACATGAGGAGGAACCTTGGTGGCAGAGTAGTTAAGTGCCGAGTTTCAATCCACAAGGTCAACAATTTGAAACCACCTGCCTCTCTGAGGGAGAAATACACGGCTTTCTACTCCCATAAGCAGTGAGTCTCTGAAACTCAAAGGGGCTGTTCTACCCTATCATACAGGGTCAGTATCGATTAGAGCAGCAGCTCTCAACCTGAGGGTCGAACAACCCTTTCACAGGGGTTGCCTGGTTCATAACAGTAGCAAAATTACAGTGATGAGACAGCAAGGAAAATCATTTTATGGTTGGAGGTCACCACAGCAAGAGAAACTACATTAAAGGGGTCACAGCATTAGGAAGGTTGAGAACCACTGGACTAGAGGACAGGGAGCTTGGGTTTTTTATTTTCTTGTTTTTGTCTCCAGGAACGACTGCCCCCTACACCTTGCAGCCAGAAGGACTAGATGCCTAGCTACCACTACTGAATACTGTAATCCAGAAGTCATGAAAAAAAATGGGAGAAAATATGGACTAGAATTTCACATTCTTTATTTTAAAATCATTTTATTGGGGGTTTATACAGCTTTTATCAGGATACATACATACATAGATTGTGTCACGCACATTTGTACATATGTTGCTATCACATTTTCAAAACATTTTCTTTCTACTAAGAATTCAGGCTCACTGGACACCTATTAAATCTAGAGGTATCACTGAGACTATTGGCCTGAACTGCTCTTTAAATCATGAATTAGAACTCTCTTCCTAAGTCACCTTTAAATAGTTTAGCCCTTAAAGCAAAAGTTGTCACCATCTATTATTACTTTAAAAAATTATATATTAAAGACTAAAAGGCAACACCTATTTTAAAGCACAGATGAAAAGGTTCAGGGGAAGAAAGATTAAGTAAATCAAACAACTAAAGCATGAAATCTTCTTTAAAAAATGAACCTAAGCCTTAGGGTTTTCGAACTATAAAATGAGAATACTAACAGTATTTCCTCATAACATTATCAGGAAAGTGCAGTCCCTGGAGGACCTCATGTTAGGTAAAGTAGGGAAAAGAACAACCCACTGCCAAGTCAATGCCAACTCATGGCAACCGCAGGGACAGCGTACAACTGTCTCATGGATTTCAGAGATTGAAATGCTTTACAGAAACAAGAGAGACTGGCACTGTGGCTTCAAACTACAGGCAGCAACAATGACTTTTCACAGAACATCCTGTGAGGATGGCATAGGAGAGGGAGGGTTTCACTATGTGGTACACAG
The DNA here is from genome assembly GCF_050624435.1 of Tenrec ecaudatus. Lineage (NCBI taxonomy): Eukaryota > Metazoa > Chordata > Mammalia > Afrosoricida > Tenrecidae > Tenrec > Tenrec ecaudatus. The sequence goes on from NC_134532.1 coordinate 153,610,191, forward strand.
GCCATGAAGAACCTGAACAGGCACTAAGAGCAATCAATAGCTGTAGCATCTCTCTTAGCTGAAGTGAGAAGAAATAAACAATTTTATAGGAAGTACTTAACAGTACCTGCCATTCACTCAGAGGCTTATCAGCAAATCTTTGGCATCATTGTAACTCCACTTGGTTGAAGAATTAGAGAATGAATGTCATGGGAAGTTTCCCAGAGGTCATGGTACTTGCTGAAGGTCTTTTTAAAAAAAAGGTTTAGAGTCTTGGAACCCCCAAAAAGGGTTTCTCTGAGTTGGAATCGACTTAATGGCTGTTATGTTTTGGTTTGGTTTGGTTTTTGTTTAGGGCCACTCACAGAATTAGTCAGAACTAGGACCAGGACAGAAAGTGGAAGATGGATTTGAGATGACCATATGCTCTTTTCTTGGACTCTTCCTAAAAGTTACTAGTAGAGCAAATTATATTATACAAATGCACAAATAATAATCAGGAAAATTGAATCACAATTATATTTTCCTCTGATACTTATTATTTCATGATCAATAAGCACATTATACTTAACACATCAGGGGAAATGAATCTGTATTTATTTATTATAAAGAGATCATTCAATCTACTTACTATTTAATCTTACATATTTAGATACCTTAGTCTCTATGAACATAGTTATCCAGAAGAGGGCCCTCAACACCACCTACACAGAACTTGGAAATCCACAATTCCTTAACTTCTACTCACTTTCATGCTTTGAATATTAAATATCAAAGCAAGGGAAAGAACTAACTCATAATCATAAAAAAGATCAGTAGCTGTCAGGGTCCAGGGAAGGGAAAAGTGAACGAGTAGAGAAACAGAACAGGGACACTTAATTAATGAAATGTTCTTTATCTTGATTTCTGGTAATGATTATGCAGATTTATAGATTAGTAAACACTCAGCAAACTATACTTCTAAAATTGGTGAATCAGAATGACTCTGTGGCACCACCACCAACAAGCCTGATTAGATAAAATGAGGTGGGGTAGAAAAATAAAGCTGGGGTGGGGGGGGGGGCGCAAAGAATGAAACCCAGTAACAGCACGAACAGCATTTTCTGTATTATCAAAGAACACAGCTGGGATTTTCAAAATTAAAAAGCAGTTGCTCCCATTACTGTGATAAAAGGGAAGGTAGGATAGTTAGCAGCATGTACAAGCTCCAGGGTAAGCGTGGCACTTCAACAGCCACCACGGGGGAGCAAGAACAGGGAAGAGAATCCATCTCTGCTGAGCCTTTATTTTCCTATCAACAGTCTTACCAGGAAAAAAGTGGCAGTTTCACCATAAACAGTCACCCTGAATACTGGAAAACTGAATACTGTTTTTCCCCCTTTGTTGTTTTGTTTCCCCTTGCAGATACAGAGTAATACGGACCAAACAAACTGACACACTCTAACAATTGCCAGTGCTAAGAAGAAAAACTTAAGTGTACTGTGTTGCTAAACACAGTGATCACACAATGAAAATAAACATGGACTCTAGGATAGCAAATACCCAAAGCTACTCAAGTTCTAAGTTGGACTGGGGAATATAAGCAAGGCTGAAGGAATGAAGGCCAATAAGGAGATTCACAGAGATCCAAAAAAAGAGCAAGGAGCCTGGTTAACTCACTCAGCTGCCAAAAGGCTGGTAGTTTGAATCTACGAGGCACTCCATTAAGGAAAAGATCCGGCAATCTGCTCACTAAGATTGACAGTCTCGCTAGAGGAAACCCCAGGAGGCGGTTCTGCTGTTTTAAGATCACTACGAATTGGAATTCACTTAAGGGCACACAACAGTAGGCATTAGAATAGACGGCTGCATTTTGACCCTGGAAAACATAATAGCTCCATCTTATTCAGTACTCTAACCACACATCTAGTTAAAGGTATATGTAGGAAACAGGAATAACTAGTTCATTATGAGTATCTTCTTCATCTGTAAAATGGGAATACTAATATCTACCTTACTGGGTGTGGCAGTCACCTAATCTGGTGTCAATTAAGGATTAAGAGTGTAGGGATGGAGTCTAGGCTGCCAATCTGGAAGATAGCCGATGAGACTTCTACTGTGTGGGCATGGCCTGAGAATTCTGGGAAATCTGGTACTTCTTCCTTGGAGGCAGAAGATACCTCTTTCTCTCTCTGCTAATCCCTGGGAGACATTGCAGAAGACAAGCCACATGGCTGCAACCAGACCTCGGAAGCCAGAGAAGCCACAGAGAGACCCCTGCCAGCGCTGAGATGTTTCCAATGACACTGGATCCAAAGACTTTCTACCCACTGGCCTGTTATCTTCTGTATTCAGCTTCACTGCATATGTTTTGTGAGTCTGAAGAGGACTTTATAGATTGATATCAGAAATATGGGCTAATATCAGACTTATGGACTTGATCTGGATTGGGCTGGGATGTGTTCTCAATCTTCAGATGCTCTTGTATATAAATCTCTTTCTTATACATATGTGTCCATGGATTTGTTTCTCTAGTCTACCCAGACTAACACACTGGATTATTGAACTATGAGGTGAAAATCTCACTAACATTAGTTCTTTTTCCTCCACTTCTATGAATCCACCAAGAGGTACTTGGGAAAAAAGGCCAGAGGATCTACTTTTACCAAGTATAGTTGTACACTGAAATGAAAGGAGTTGCCATTAGTCAGAATCAATTGCATGACAGTGGGCTTGCTTTGCTGCTGTTCATTTGAGAGTGGGAAAGAGTGAGTGAGTGAGTGGCGTATGTGTTTGCCTCCTCCTTTAGATATCAACCTGCTTTTTATCAGTAGCTCATCTAATAGATCTAACTCGAATACCTATTGATTGATAGCTCTAATCACTTCTGGTAAAAAAAATGCCTACATCAGGAGGGTAATGATAATTATAAAATCAATATGAGCATAACTGGGAACAGACTTTGGAGACTACCAAAGGCAGGACAAAGAAGGGAAGAGAAAGTAAGAAACTAGACAGGGAGGGATGTGCCCTTGGTGTAACGGAGGCAGTAACTCATAAGAGACAGAAAAGTGATGAAGGGTACACTTGGGAAAGTGTTGATTAGTCATTTAAACCATTGACCACAGAGTCGGTGTTCTGAAATGTAACCCCCACCGCCACCTGTTACAATTTTAAAAATTGACATCTCTGCACTCTCATTTTAATTCTCTCATAATGTATACGCTATAATTTGATTTATTCTATAAGTGGCAAAACTGAAGCTTAAAATGCTTGTCACTTTAAAAGTGTGTCACTTTGTCTACATAGCATACAATTCGATAGTTGAACCAAACTCAAGAATATCTAATATGAAAGACTTTAACTTGAGCAAGAGACATAACAATAGAACGATACTATTTTCTAACTAAGGAACTTTGGTGGCACAGTGGGTTACACATTCGGCTGCTAACCACAAGGTCAGCAATTTGAAACTACCAGTCACTATACAACAGAAAGATGAGGCTTTCAAGTCCCATAAAGATTTAGTCTTAGAAACCCACAAGGGCAGTTCTATAGGATCACTGTTAGTCAGAATCAACTTAATAACAGTGCGATATCTAACCCCAACAACAAACTTTCATATTTAATCATTTTAGATCCTTTACAGTCCAGCCTTACTTAAACCTTGGCTAAAAAATGGGTCAGTGAAAGCAAGCCATCTCAGCAATTCTAAGAAAGCTTACTCTTCCTATTGATGAGAAAGATCACTTTTATATTTTTAATAACTAAGTAGGTTGTGATTTCCTCACAGGGTTTAAAGTAATTTAACCATACTCTGAAAACCAAAATGCACTTCCTTGTAATACAAGGACGCTGATTACTTACAACTTTTTTTCAAAGTAAAGGAAAAGAATTTCCCTTGCCATTTAATACAAAACCACAGCCCATTAGGAGGGTGTGCAGTAAAAGATCAAGTCATCAGCCTTGGCAGTAATGGAGCAATCTTTACGTCAGACACAGATCTCGGGTTAACTAAGAAAAAGATTGGCCCTCAACTACTGCAACACACCATTTAACTACAAATATGGGCTTGTAACACAATATTTGTTCCATATAATCTGTGATGAAGCAGTTTTGTGATCTAAATGTTAAAAATTAAGTTTTTTATAATAAAGCCAACTTGACTAGAAAAAAATACCAAAACAAAGTCAGGTAGTCCACTGCTTTTTATCTTATGTAATTTTAACTGAACATTGTTTCCACTGGTTAATTTCTACTCCACCCTGAGATTCAGTTCAGTAATCATTTTTCCCCGAAGCTTCCTTGAAATCCCAAACTAGAAAAAGGGTTTGTTCCTTCTCGGTGCGTACACAGGAACCTACCACATGCCTTGGTTTTGTAATGCACCACAAATCTCCCAAAAAGAAGGAAGTTTGAAGTCTACTACACATCTACGGGATCTAGCATAGAGTCTGGGTCAGAACAAACCTCATTAAATGTCTATTGAGCTAAACTGATAAAGAGGTGTACAGGCTCAAAATTCAATAGTGCAGCAATATTTGTTGAGTAATTTCTATTTTGAGCTTATACAAATAGGTCCAACTACAGTATCGTCAATAACAGTACATGAAGACGAGTCAAAAGTTCATGGAAAAATTCCATTATCTTTTCAATCTATTTTTCAGCTATCTTTTGGAAACTCCTTTATCCTATAAAGCATTAGTTTCACAGGGGCAGTTCTGCCCTGTCCTCTAAGGTCATTATGAGTCAGCATAGACTCAATAGCCATGAGACTGGTTATGTTGCCAGTACATGGTGATCTTAGGTCTAGTAGAACCAAACACTGCCTAACCGTGTACTATCTTCATGAAAGTAAGCATGTAGTGTCTGCTGCTCTGGTTATTGTGCCAACCCATCTTACTGGAGCACTCTCTTCTTTCCATGGACCCTCTAATTTATCAAGTATGCCTTTTCCAGCAATTGGTCTTCCTGGTTGATACGTCCATAGTAAGTAAAGCTGAGGATAACTACTCAATTCTAAGGAGTTTTCTGATTGGTTTGTTTTCAAATAGATTCGTTCATTCTTTTGGCAATAAAACAACAACAATAACAAAGCACCACAGAGTTGATCACAACTCCTAGAGAGAAACCCTACAGAAGTGAGTAGACCTGCTCCCTAGGGTTTTCAAAGCAAGGGTTATGGGAGCTGAAAGTCTTGAACCTCCGATTTTGAAGTTAGCAGCCCAATGTGTTAACCCATGATGCCACCAAGGCTCCGTATTCTTTTAAATAGCCCAAGGTAATTCAGTGTTCTTCACCAATGCCACAATTTGAACTTATCGATTCTTCTCTTTTCCTTTTCACTACCAATGTTTGCATGCCTGAAAGACCATGACTTGGATTAAATGTACCTTAGTAATCAAAGTGATTCTTAATACATACACATAATATAAACATTATTTTCCAAACTAATGAAACTGAACGAATAGAATTTGTTCAACACAGAATTACAACACAGGACTACAAAACTAGATTCACCGAGACAATAAGAATGTTTAAACTTTTAGGGCCCTCAATTTCAGGGCACACACGAAAGCCCTGGGGGGAAACAAATCATAATGTGTTTCCATGGTCATGTTTTCATAAAAATTACAAAAGTAAGATGGTTGCAGCCAGATAACATTCTGTCTCTGAATAATATAAAACTCTGGGGCTTTTGCTAGGGGAAGCCCAGTTGGAGATACATTTCGTGTAGGGTCAGTAGGCTATCTGTAGTTTACAAGGACCATATATATTTAGATGACTGTCAGTCATTCAAGTGAAGAGTAACTTCCAGGAACATTCCCATCACTCACTATACCCAACTACCTGGTGTCATTCACACTGAATGGCAGTACTAGAGTCCTCTAGCGATGGTGAACCCCCATCGGATATTGACACAAAAGATACAGGAACGCTGTCCTTCAAATGTGGAAGAAACTTAGCAGTTTCTCTAGGCTTCACAATATTAAAAGAGTACATGACGGTATTAATTATATGAACCTAACGTTTTTCTAAACTATGAATATAAAATACACATTTTGGTTAGCCAAAGCAAAATCAAAAACCCACTGCTTCAAGTTAATTCCAACTCAGAGTTACCCTACAGGATAGTGTAGAACTGTCCCCTTGGGGTTTCTGAGGCTGTAAATCTTGACAGGAGCAGGCAGTCTCATCTTTTCCCTGAGTTTCTAAACTATACTTCTAGATCAAGAAGTAAATTTTCTATTATCCATTTTTAAAAAGAAGCAAGCCTACTTCTTTACTAAATTGCTGACACTTACAGAAGTGGCCACAGTAAGCATAACACTAAACACAAAAACACCTCTTAGAACTATCAGGTGGTTAACTAATAGGAATGCTGCCATGCGCTAGCTTATGGTAAGTTTGTAAGTTTTATTTAATTTGTAATTTGTTAATATTTTCCCTCACAGTCACTTTCTTACCTACACTGCATTCATTTTGTACTTATTTATCCAGAATGATACAGGCTTTAGGCTCTCAAAGTCTGGAGTAGTCAGCAGGCACTGGAAGGGTCACTAAAGGTAGTGATAGAGGGAAAGTAAGTTCTAGCTTAGTATAACTGATTTCCAAAATTATTCACACATAGGCCTTGTCAGGTACCTTCTTATAGCAACTGCCCTTAGCTCCTAAAATGTTAACCCCTTACTCCTCCCCTCATTGCACTATTCACTATATAGTCTTCAAGGATAGTATTCAGCAAACTACTAGAATAGGATGCTCATTTATCTGTCTGCCCTATTGCCATGTGTTACTTATTTTGAGTATTTTTATCCAGAAACAATTTAATATCATTAACAAATAATCTATATTTTAAGCTAATACTCTTAGAACCATTTTCTTAAAAGTATATAAAGCTATTCTCTTCTGTGTTATATCAGATGTTTATATTCATCCCATTATTGTGGGATGAATCATGGAACAATAAATAAATCTCTTTAATGAACCAAAAGGTGAGGTACTAGGTGTCATCCCAATGCTTTGATTACCTTAAGGATCGCCAAGTCCACACAGAAGCACTGTCCAATGGGGGGAAACTACCTGCATGAGATAGCAGACTCTGTTCCTACTTCATAAAAGCTGAGCTACGCACTTAAGCTAGTAGAATCTCAAGAGCTATGTGACACAAGGCACAAGTGTGTACTTTTGACATATATTCAAAGGCCCATATGGAATGAATGTCCTTTTGTTTCACTTTGGAAAAAATTTCTGGGGTAATGGAAACACTCTGAGACTTGAATGGGATGTGGGTTACAGGAAGGTATACATCTGTTAAAATTAATCAAACTACTCATACTAAATGGCACTTTAAAAATAACTAGTGCCCAAAAATGATCTTTAAACCTTAAACTGAAACTATTTTATAAACAAGAAAACACAAAAACACAAACAACGAAGGAGAAAACAGACAAACCACTGTCTTCCAGCAGATTCCGATTCAAAGTAACCCTACGGGCAGAGTAGAACTGCTCCTAGGGATTCCGAGACGGCGAATCTTTGCAGGAGCAGCCAGCCTCCTCTTTCTTGCACAAAGTGATTAGTAGATTTGAACAGGCAACCTGGAAGTTCAGCAGCTCCACACTTAATCCACAGTGCCACCAGAGATCTTTCATGATATTACAATAATTTGGAAAAGGGTATCATGAAGAAAGGTGGCCCAAATGTAACCAAAGTCACTGAATAAAACATGTCACCAAATTGTTCATGTAGGAATTATTGAAGGAGTTTGTTTTTTATCATTTTATTGGGGGCTCTTACAGCTCTTATCACAATCCATACATACATACATTCATTGTGTCAAGAACTTTTGTACATATATTGCCATCCTCATTTTCAAAACATTTTCTTTCAACTTGAAGCCCTTGGTATCAGTTCATTTTTTCCCTCCCTCCTCCCTCATGAACCCTTGATAAATTATAAATTATTATTATTATTATTTTCATATCTTACATCATCATCCACTATCTCCCTTCACTCACTTTTCTGTTGTTCATCCCTGAGGGGTGGGGGGATTAATATGTCAACCATTGTGATCAGTTCCCCCTTTCTCCCTCTACCTTCCCCTGAACCCCTGGTATCACTACTCTCATTATTGGTTCTGAGGGGTTTATCTGTCCTGGATTCCCTTTGTTGCAAGCTCTTATCTGTACCAGTGTACGTGCTTTGGTCTAGCTGGATTTGTAAGGTAGGTCATGATAGTGAGGGCCAGGAAGCATTAAAGATCTAGAGGGAAGTTTTATGTTTTGTCAACACTATGCTGCATCCTGACTGGCTCATCTCCTCCTTGTGGCCCCACTTGTCTACAAATGGGCTTTGGGTCTCTACTCCGCCCACCCCCACATTCACATGGATATGATTTTTGGTTCTGGGTCTTGGATGTCTGAAGCCTGATCCCACTGACACCTTGTGATCACATGAGCTGGTGTGTTTTATTTATGGGGGTTTGTTTATCTTCAAGCCTTTATCTTTAAGACCCCAGACACCAAATCAGCTTTCTTCACCACATTTCCTTATGCACCCATTTTGTCTTCAGCGATGATGCCAGGGAAGGTGAGCATCACAGAATGCCGGGTTATTAGAACAAAGTGTTCTTACATTGAGGGAGTACTTGAGTAGAGGGCCAATGTCCATCTGCTGCCTTAATACGTAACATATAAATGTATTATGCACACAGATCTATTTCCCTATCGTTATATATAAGTATATTTACATAAGTACATGCCTGTTTTTAGACCTCTATAAATATGTTGCCTCCTAGTTCTTTCTTCTTGTCCCACTATCATGTTTGGCCTTCATTTGGGTTTCAGTAATTCCTCTTGGCAACATTGCCACCAGGCATCCTACGCCCTCCTCGCCCTCAATTTTAGATCACTTGTTGTTCCCTTGTCCCTGAGTTTGTTGACACCTCTGAAAGGGTATGCTTTATTGTGCATATTTCCACCCCCCTTTTTTTTTAACAGCGCCACATGGGTTTATTTGTACAACAAACAGCTCAAGAAGACACCAGCGCCATGCAGGCAGCAGTGCAGGGCTCACACCAGTCCCTCTCGCCCTCACAGAGAACTCTACTTTGTGGGAGCCTGGGGGCCTTTGGTAGCTTGAGCTGGGGCAGGGGCGCCTTTGGGAGCTTTTGCTGGAGTCGTGGCCTTGGCTGGAGCATCAGCCTTGCTTTGTGCCTTGGCCTTGGGCCGGCAGAGCCTCAGACCCTTGGCAATACGTGCCCGAGCCCGCTTGCCAAGCTTGGGGTGGGCAATGTAGGCCAGTCGGCTGAGCTTGCGGTTGACGCCCATTGGGATCTTGGCCTTGACCTCTGTGGGCTTCACAAGATCCTTGATGGCCTCATCACGAGCAGCCGCAGCCTTGGCGTTGTTGGCCTGCATTTTCTTCAGGCCCTTCTTGTTGTGCTTCTTGGCGAAGCGCATGTTCCTCAGGAACTTGGGGTCCACCCCCTTAAGAGATTCGTATCGTTGTGACCGGGGTTTTTTGATGCCGTTTCTGTGCCATTTCCGGGATTGGTTGTGCGTGGTGTGGTTCTTGGATTTGGCCATGTCTGCACCGACGCCAGCAGCTCCCGGAACGCCAGGAACCGGAAGAGCGCCACCCCATTTTTTAAATGACTCCAACTACATATAACTCCAACCCACTGCCTTTCAAAGTTGATTTTAACTCATAATGACCGTGTATATATAGGTTCCATGTTATAAATTTTTACATGAACAGAAAGTCGGATCTTGAGCCTTCAGAGAGGTTCATGGGTTCAAACTACTAACCCTGTGGTTAGTAACCTAACATGTGCCCCATTACACCATCAGTGCAGAATTTCACTGCTTATAAATCATACTCCAGAAAAAGGAAAAGTTTAAAGTTAACCCCTTGAGCCTACTTTGTCAGTAATAAGAATTCAACAATGAATGTACAGAAACAAACAAACAAACAAATCACTAAGTAGCAATAAAAAAGCACTGTTGCTGGTGGCTCCAACTCAGGGCAACCTGCTGTACGACCTCATGAGACATTATCCTATGCCGTCCTCACAACTGTTAGTGGTCTTAAGCCTATTCCTACAGTTAGAGATATTAGTGATATGAAATCAAATTTCAAAACAATGAGGTACGGAGCAAAGTCTAACTAGAAGGCAAGGAAAAGGAACTTGTTTCTCATCACAAGTATTATAGAATTATTGGACTCTAAATTAGAGTATGTACACAACAATGACAAAATGAAAATTTTCATTAAAAAAAGAAACTAATTTTTGAAAACATTTGAGTTATTAAAAATAGCAACATAACAGTTTTTATAAAGAAGCATCTTTAAAATTAAGAGTATTGTACACTGTGTGTGTGTACATATGACTCAGTATTTTTACAGCACATGAGAATGCCAAAACCACCTAGGTGGGGATTTCTCATCCTAATACTTAAGAGCTAGTGGCAGTGGCTGCTACTGCTATAATGTGTCGACACTCTGTTATATAAATCATTCCAAAAAATTCACCTGCCATGCAGGACGGCTCTGAAAATGAAATGATATGTATAGAAATACAGAGCACTGGGTGCACAGCAAAGGCTCACCAGTTAAACATAGCTGTACCATCTGCTTATCCCTGGAAGCTAGAGGTTCCACACACATAAGACAAGTTATGCTTACATACCCTGCCTTTTTTTTTAAAACAAATCATTTTATTGCGGGCTCTTACAGTTCTTATAACAATCCATTCATCATCTTCTTTTTTTTTCTTTTTTTACATTTTATTAGGGACTCACACAACTCTTATCACAATCCATACATATACATACATCAATTGTATAAAGCACATCCATACATTCCCCGCCATACTCTGCATTTTTAATAATGCCAAAACACAATGAAATAAAACTGTCACAAAATATATCTAAAACTATAACTTTATACTTAAAATTATAAAATTATCTTCAAGTTTTTTGTTGTTGATTGCTGTCAACTTGAAAGACAGGACAGAATAGAACTGCCAGGGTTTCCTAGCCTATACTCTTCAGAGGAACAGATTTACAGGTTTTTTTCTTCTGCAGAGTAACTGGTAAATTCAAACTCCTTGGTGTTACCAAGATTCTTTATAATCGAGACTAATCTCATTAAAAGTCATTTCCAGGGGCCTTGGAAAATCCAAAGATCCTAGAGTTTCAATTGGTTCATCAAAAAAACAACAGACTGGACTGGCTACTATAATCTCTTCCAGCTCTAAAATCACGCAATGTAAACTACTTATACAAAGGTATGAGCGCATTTTAAAATTTCACAAGTCACCGTGAATATTCTCAAGCACCAGTAGGAAGAGAGATGGCACATTATAAAAAAAAATCTGTTCTTTTAAAGGTAAGAAAAGGAGGCATAAAAATATAATAACTGCCCAAGTAACACCAGTTCTGCACTACCACGACCTCAAGTCCAAGTCCGACCCTTCTCATTTGTCTTGCAGGGCTCTACATAGGTTCCAGGCATCCTCTTGGATGTGACAGTTGCAGATAATTAAGAAACAATAAGTCAAATATGGGTTAAATATTGTTTGGTGAAAATCACCCTTAACAGACCATAATACATGGTGATCTTGGAGAAAAACAGTATTTTTTCAAATGAGTTATTAATATTGTAAAATGTCATTCTATTACTATAAAACACACCAATGATTTTTTAAATAGTTTTGTTGGCATGTAATTCATATATCATACAATCAATCATACAAAAAAAAAGGTTGTGTAATCATCACCACAATCAATTTCAGGACACTTTCTACTTTCTCATCTCATTGTTGTTAACGTCCCATTTCCTCTCAGCCTAGCCCTATCATGCCCCTAAACCAGTGGTTCTCAACCTTCCTAATACCTTGACCATTTACTACAGTTCCTCATGTTGTGGTGACCCCCAACCATTAAATTATTTTCGTTGCTACTTCACAACTAATTTTGCTACTGTTATGAATCTGGCAACCCCTGTGAAAGGGTCATTTGACCCTCCAAGGGGTCGCGACCCCAGGTTGAGAACCACTGCTTAAACCAAACAAACCAAGCTCACTACCATCTAGCCAATTCTGACTCATTTGGGCCCTGTAGGACAGGGTAGAATCGCTGTGAAGCATCTCCCCAGACTGTAACTAATTCTTTAGGAGCATAGAAGGCTTGATGTTCTCCCTTTTATTTCAGAGCATTGTGGACCACAAAAAATACCACTTTGACACCTCTGCCTTAGGTAATTACTATTTCAATTACTGTCTTTGTAAATTTTCTTCTTCTGGATTTCAGAGACAGAAAGTCATAGAAACCAACCACACACACAAAACAAAAACCCGCAATATGACAAATCAAAACAGAGGGAAAACATCAGTTGAAAAGAAAGAAGAAAATATTTAAACACTGAAACAATTTCTAAATGGGTAATCAAATGGTACGGTGTTACATTTTAACCTAATTTAACATAATGTAATTTAATGCTAGCCCAGGCTTTTATATTCTCTGGGGACATGCAAGCCCCCTAATTACAGGTGAAGACATAGTCACAGGAAGGGATTGTGCTATAGGTAATACAGTAATGGGAGGGGATGACCTAGGGGTATCCACGCAATAGTAAGAGGAGCGATTGGGAGTATACATGTGGCAAGATGGGCGGATCCAAGATTTAGGATGGCAACTTAACTTTGGATGTCACAGAGCCAGTTTGGCCTGTTCCCTGGCTCAACTGATAGAGACCATTATTGGTAGGGTGGAAAGGCCTCAGGGAGAAATAATTTATTGTCCCCAGCAGCAGGGAGCTAGACCTACCCTATAGTCTGGTGACTAACTGCCCTCGGGGAGGATGTCTGTAAGAGTCTGACCTCCCCCCACAGATAATGACAGTGTTTGCATAGGACGCTGGTTTATGAAAAGCTTCCATGTATGCATATCACATTCAGTTCTCACACTGACGCATTGGAATAGGCATTCCCCCTCACATCTCTGCTGTCAAGGAAAGGCGACCAAGCAATCAAGTGTCTTGCTCAAGATCACAAGGCTACAGACAGATCAAGACCCAAACCCATGGTTCCTCATCATTAGCTACTGTTCTCCCCACAACCTTCAGAGTCAGCAAAACCCAAAATGTATTGGAAATGAAGTAGGAAGATTAGAGATAAAGGGGATTGTCTCTACCAAATGACTAAACTAGACGAAAATTAGCTGGCCATGACACAATAAAAGGGTTTGAAAGAAATTGAGCAGACATTAGACACCTATGGTGTCAACCCAAAATTTGGGATGCTCAGACCAGTCACCTAGACCTAGGTGAAGGCAAACCTGGGCACACACATTACATCACACGCGCACCTAAACTCAGCCACTAAGAATGGCCAATACCCTCAGCCTCGCAGCACCTCAACCCCAAGCAGGGACCCAAGGGGATAAATAGCCCAGCCTGAGGGCAGGCAGCTCAAGGGCAGTACCTCCCCTCCTCCCCCCACACCCCACCATGCGGGTGCCCCCTCAGACTCACACTCTCTTTTTCCGGTTCAGAACTCCACTTTTAGTTCTGTAAACTCCACTTTCCGGGCATTTTCGGGTGGTTTTTCAGCTCCCTGAAGCGGTCGTTTTCAGTCACGAACTCTTGCGAATCCCTGCTCGGCCTCACGTGCTTTGCAGAGAGCACATGTGCTGAGACTGTGCGACCCCAAACTTCCCTTTCCCTCGTTCAAGGTACTTGGATTTAAGAAAGTGCTTCTTCCATGTGAATTCTTTCAGCATTGAGAGGCAAGAAGCGAGGAAAACCATCCCAGAAACTAACAAAAATATCTGCCAAGCAATGTACTAACATACTAGGAAAGAAGATGGGAAACAACTCCTGGTGAAATGTATACACCAGAAGGAGGGAAAAGCTCAAACAATAAATATGGATGACTAAATAATTACAAGTGTGAAAAATGCTGCAGAGACAACAAGGGCACCTAACCCCCTGTGGGCTTCAGAGAACAGCTCAGGGGTAGAGATAACGTTACACTCAATCCCAAAGATTTTTCTTCTTTACCTTATTTCAAATCACTAAACTCCATTTACTTTGTCTAAAGTATCTCACGATTAAGTGAGTTTTCAAACCACCCGGGGATCTTATTAAAAACAATTCTAATTCCAGAATCAAGACCTGAAATCTTGCATTCCTAACAAGCTCTAAGGTGAATGCCAAAGCATTAAGAATCTAAAGCAGACTTCATTAGGGTTATAGGTATGTGGAAACACTACTCGTCATTCCTGGAACGTGTCCCAGGACTAGCACCACAGCAGTTTCCCCTCAATGGTGTTTCAATTTTTAATGCTTAGTGACACTAAAAAAAAACTGCATCGACAACTATAGTTATCATTCAACAATACATTCCTCCCAACTTACAAATGCTGTATGTATGTCTTCCCACTTGAGCAAACATTAAAATCAATTCAGCTCAGTTGAGCCATTATTTTAACACCCAAGTGTAAAGCCATTTAAAATTATACTTCTGGTACAATTAGAAATACAATATGTTAAATGAATTCAGTCTTTGATAGCTTGCTATTTCCAAAATTTAAAACTGACAGGGTTGGGGGGGGGACTGATTAAAAGGCTGAGCATTCTGGCAGTGAAGAACCCTTTGGGGATCTTCAACAATAAATTAGAAAAACAAGTACCAGTCCTGCGTTAATCAAAGCTGTGCTCAGGGTGAGAGACCAGCTTGAATGAATTGCTGTTCACTGCCTGAAAGGATAATTTCTAAGAGCTGAGAAGAAGAGAACCGGCTGAATATGTGGCAGAGTATGGAGAAGACAAAATGAAACAAGCTGCATCTGAACAAACACTTTAAGGAAGGGCAGTTTTAAACAAAGGGCTAGGTTTCAGTAGTGAAATCTAACGCTGTAAGACACTCGCAAACAAATGATTCCCCAACAGCAGAAGGGACGTACATGCTGCTGCTAATCCACCTAGAACATGATTCAAAATCCTGAGATTGCAGAATTTTTAAAACCCACAGTCACAGAGTCAATTCCCACTCACAGCAACCCTGCAAAGGTATTCCAAGGATGTAAATCTTTACTGGAAGATATAGCTGCTGTTTTCTCCCCAGCAGTAGCTAGTGGCCTTGAAACACAGATACTGTGACTAGCAGACCAATGCTTACTCAAAAATACCACCAGGGCTCCACTGAGATATCAGAATAATTCCTATAAGATAGCACCTCTCCATTGTTTCTACTTATCCTATGTTTAAGCGGAATACTAAAAAGTATTTAAATTACATTATTATTTATTTCCTCAAATGAACACTTAAGGTAAAAATATTTCTTTTAATATTGAGTGCCAATATCCAAGATTATAACTACTGAGCCATTCTTATCAAATTCAACTTGAGACCAAAAGAAGAATTTAGACAGACGGCACAAGTAACAATTATAGATGGGGCTGCAATCCACATGGTCGGCAGTTCAAAATTCACCAGCAGATCTTCCTTAGAAAGACTGGGCTTTCTATTCCCGTAAACAGTTACAATCTCAGAAATCCAGAAGATGGCTATGAGTCGATGGCAGTGAGTAAAAAAACAGTAATAGGTTATTTAAATTTCCAAGACAAATAATAATAAACCGGCTTGGTTATAAGGTAAACTATTTTGCAAATAATTGTTAACCTTCAGCATCCTACTTTTATAACTTTAGAAAAACAAAGTAGCACTGATAAATACACACCCATATACATGACATATACACACATAATGAACATGTCTCACAGGGACATAAATACAATCTATTGAATTAGACTTTTATATTCAGTATTTCTAATCCTCCCAACATCTCTGGAATATTGGTTCTAACACAGATTCATGGGGTAGGGGGATTTAAAACTTAATGGCCTATAAAAGCCAGTCACATACCACACACAATGATGGAGATGCAGACACTCACGCTTGAAAGGACTGCAGCAGTGGGGCCCACCCATGCTCCAAGTAGAGGAGTAGGGTCGTAATGATGGCTGGACAACAATCCCAAGGAGGGTGACCAGCAAGACCAAGACAGTAAGTGACTGAGCAAAAACAAGTATAAAGAGGATGACAGTCGCCAGCTTTCTGAGTGACAAAAAAAGGGGGAAAATATGGAAAGGAACAAAACATGAAGAACCTTGTGCTACAGACATTCAGGTATTGGTGCAAACTTGTTCAGTAGATAGCAGATTAAGTACAGAAAAGCAATATGTAGAAGTAACAAACCTGTATGGGTGTGTGTTTTTTAGCACTGCCCACTGAGAGAGACCGTGGTTCAAGCACTTGGACCTTCAGCAGGCCCAGACCACAGCCCCACTGTGGGAGAAAAAGTAGCTGTCTGCTTCTGTAGAGACGCACAGCCTTGAAAGGCCAATGGGCAGGCAGTTCCACCTTGACCTGTAGAGTTGCTGAGTGGGAACTGACAAGATGTGAATGCATTCTGATTGCTTGGTTTTGTCCACTAGGATAATAATATATCTCTAGTCATGAAGGAATGTATTACCCAGATTTTGGTTTCTAAATACCCATCAAATAGAACCAAAGTCTTTTGGAGAAATGACTCACTTTAGAGCTGGGGGTGGGGTGTAGAAAATGAACCTGCAGTTATCTTGTGTTGACAGAAAGCAAGGAAGTTCCCAAAGAGAAAAAATAAGCAAGTCAAACAGATATAAAGGCCAGGTTGAGTAAGGTTCCCATTAGCCAGAACTGGGACAATTTGAGTACCAAAGTAAATAATGCTAGCAAAGGATTATAACCCATTAAGTAAAATAGGGATCTGTGTTTATATTGATATTTGAAAAATAAACAAATGGAAAAAAGAATAAATTGTCCCATATACTGAAAATGCCAACCAATAACCATAGAAGTTAAAAGAGAATCGAAATTAGTGTGGTAATCTTCATAGTCACAGTTCAGTAAAGAATCATCAATGGATGTGCAAAATAGAACACCAGGATAGTTACACAGTCCGAAAACATCTCATGAAATTTTACAAAGGAATAAAAAGATTTAAATGGTTTTAGTGGGAAAACTTGGTAGACATCTTCTATCAAAGTAGCAAATTTACCACCACCAATATGGACAAATAAGCACTGTGTCACTTGATAAGGTTGCAAGTTAAGAAAAATGTTGATTACTTCTGTGGTAGTTCTTCCCCATACACTTAAGCCGGGCTAACCACAAGGAAATATTAAAACAACAAAACTCATTGCCATAGAGTTGATGCCAACTCACAGCGAGACTTTAGGACAGGGTAAAACTGCCCCTGTGAATTTCCAAGACTGTAAGATGTCTTTCTCCCACAGAGCAGTTGGTGATTTCCAAATGCTGGTGTTGCAGTGAGCACCTCAACACATAACCGCTGCGCCACCAGGGCTCCTAAGGAAACATTGGATATATTCATATTGAATGGCATTCTACAAAATGAGCTTAAATGCTCAAAGATGTAACGGTCATGAAAGTCAAGGAAAGACCGAGAAGCTGTACCACGTAACTGAATGTAATGCATGATTCATGAGTGGACCCTTGAGCTAAGGATGGTATGAATGGTGCAACTGGGAAACTCAATGTACGTAGGAATTCTTGTTATTCTGTAACTTTTCCATATGGTTGAAATTGCTTCAAAATAAAATTTATAAACTACTTTTGTAAATGAAAAGACCTTTTTAAAAAGGTGGTAGGTGTGGGGAAAATAAAAAATATCACAGCTACATTTTTAATTAGACTTCTCATAAATAATGGCCTTAGTTAACAATACAAAACAAAAATATAAATTGAAATATATATAAATTGAGTGGGGAAGGGGAGTATTTAGGACAGTTAAAGTTCTTTATGCTGCTACAACATGGATGGAACTTGAAGACACTGTGGTGAATGAAATAAGTCAATTGCAAAATAATACAAACGGTACAATCCCACTTATACAGAAAGTCAAGAACAGGCAAATGTATAGAGACTAAGTTTATCAGTGTTGGTAACCAAGGGCAGAGGAGTCCCTGGTGGAGTAGTGGGTTGGACTGCCAATTGCAAGGTCAGCAGTTTGAAACCACCAACCATTTCACAGTAAAAAGATGAAACTTTTTAATCCCATAAAGAGCTAGTCTCAGAAACCCACAAGGATTACTTCTAATCTGTCCTGTGGGATGGCTCTGAGTCTAAACTGACTAGATGGCATTGAATTTGGAGTTCAGTTAACCAAGGAGAGAAGGTGGGGAGTGAGAATGGGATAATTATAGCATATAAAGTACTAGGTTTCAATTCTCAGTGATAAAAAAATCACATTAAGGGTAAAGATTGTATGACTGAACAATGTAATGATGTCCATAAACTGTACACTTTTAAAAAGTTTAAGTGCAAATGTTGCGTAATAGATGGCATTTACAACAAGTGCAAACAGAAAGAAAAAAGTACTTGCTATACAGCAAAAACCTCATAGGATGTGGTTTCTTGGCTTGGAGTTTCATAGGACATCCAGTTCATTCGTCTAATATCACCTAGAAGTGCTTCTGTTCTACCTTCTAGCTCACAGGGCAGTACCTAGTGTTTTAAGTCTCCAAGCAGCCATTCAAGACAACAATTAGTCTACATATGCTTGGAATAGCAAGGAAAAATAATAATCTAACACTGGAGGAGAAAACAGAATGCATGACTAACTGCCTTAAAAACAATTGTCTCCTTTGTATGAGACCAAAACAACTGGACTGTGCCCAGCTATTATTGAATGTTTTAACTGAAGATTATAGAGAACACTCCTGATCAAAAGGAAGTCTAATGAATCCAGTCTTTCTGAATCAACTTCCAAATATTTCTTAACTTTTTATTCTAAACTGGGTGAAAGGTTTACAGAATCAACCCATTTTCAATTCAACAATTCACACACATCTTGTTTCATGTCATCGATTGTGATCCCCACAATGTAGTATCACTTATTCCACCTTCTTGAGATCATATTTCCATTCTTCCTTCTGAACTTCGTTCTTGGGTAAATGCTGTCCTGTTGATCTCAAATGATTGCTTATTCTAAGGGGTATCTAGCCTACTAGTGTTATTGCTGACCTTGCAGACCTATCTGTTGTTTGGCTAAAAATAGAGCAAGTTTAGCTAAAATTAGTTGAGTTCAGTTCCAGATCTGAAGGGTGTCTAAATGCCACAGTCTCAGGGTTCCCAACAAATCTCTAACCAACTAGTAAGTCTAGTCTTTTTCAAGACTTAAAATTTTGAACCATATTTTTTAGCTAATCTTTAAAATGTGAACCTTAAACCAAAAATGTCCCCCGAAGTGTTCTTTAAAGCTAACAATAGTTAGGTTTTCTTAATAAAGAACGTCAGCCTGGGGCTCTTTTAAGATCTCTATGGGATCAAACTGACAACTGGATGAGTAGATAGGAAACGTGAGTGGGCAGTGAGGTTTTAGTAATGGGAAAGGGACAACTCAGACAAGCTAGAGAATGGCTGCACAGCTCCAAAAATGTAGTCAATCTCACTGAATTGTACATGTAAAATGACGGAGTTTGTATCATCTTTTTTTGCGGTGCACATTCTCAACAAACACTCAATAATTGTTAAAGAAAATTCTGTAGTAAAACAAAGGATGACAGCACATAGTTTTATATTCCTAAATGGTGCTATTTGTTCATCTTTAAGAAAGTAACACATAGCTTATTTTATCTCAGCATCTCCTAAATAACTCTACATTTGAAGAAAAGTACAACTTGCTCGTTCACATATCAGAAACCCCAAAAGTATAAAAAGTTTGTAACCACACCTAGAGGAAAAACTATCAATAATGATTAAAAAATAACTACATGGCAATTATTTTTATGCTTACTAATGTAAAACGGAGAAAAATGAGGCTTTCTACTCCCATCATGAGTTAGAATGCTAAAAAAAAGACTTAGTCTCAGAAACCCACAGGTGTAGTGCTAGCCTGTCCTATAGGGTCACTGAAGGTCCAAATGGACTCAATGGGCAGGGTGTTGGATTTGTATAAAACAAATCGAGCCCCTGGTGGCACTGTCAGGGAAGTGATAGACTGTAACCACATGGTGAGTGGTTCAAATCCATTTACCAATTCCAGGAAAAAAATGATCCTATCTGCTCCTCTAAAGATTTACAGCCCCAGAAACCCTGGCACAGGGTCAGTATGAGTGGAATCAACTAGGTGGCAGTATAGTTGGAGTTTGTGTGAGCTTGTCTGGTATGCAGAACAAAAGCAAACTAAGATAGGGTGAGGTGGGGGAGGGAAAAAAGAGGAGCAGATACCAAGGGCTCAATAGAAAGCAAACGTCTAGAAAAGAATGAAGGCAACATATGGACAAACACGCCTGATCCAATCGATGTGTGGATTGTGACAAGAGTTGTGAGAGTCCCCAATAATGATCTTTTCATTAATTAAAAAAACTAAGACAAACCAAATATCTTTTAACTCCTAAAACCACAGTTCTGAAAAAAAAAATGGTCACACTTACTGCTGTTATTAGATGGCATAGTCAGTTCCAGATTTATAGAATTCTCACGAAGGACAGACAACCCCAATTCCAACTTGTCCTTGAATGTTATGTAAATTTGCCCTCCGTTTGAAAGGACTGGACCAACCCTACTTGCAACAAGTTTTTTTCTCACAGTCATGGTCAGTTGCTGCATCTGCAGCTTTTAAATCATTGGAAAGGTTTTGAATCTTCTCTTCCACTAAACCTACTGTTATCAAGTCAATGCAACTCATAGCAACCCTGTCAGACTACAACTGCTGCTTAGGATGTCCAGAACGATGACGCTATCGGAGCAGAAGCCACATCTTTCTCCAGCAGAATGCTAGTGAGTTTGAACCAATGACCTGCTAGTTAGCAGCCCAGAACTTCACTCATTGAACCACCTGGGCTCCTTCTTGAACTAAAGATTAATTAAGAACCATATGCACCGAGTCCAACTTAAAACTCCTTACAGTCAGTTTGTAATCTGGGGGCTGCTTGTAGAACAATAAACTGTCCATTCCTTTGTCCACCCTGTGATCACCTGCGGATGGAACTGTTGTGAGCTTAGGTTTTCACTGGCGGAGTTTTAGAAGTACATTGCCAGGCTCTTCTTTTTAGGTCCACCTTACTGTCTGGTAAAAGCCCCCACTGAAGCATGTTTAGCATCATGGCAACACGTAAGCCTCCACTGACCGAAAGCTGGTGGCTGTGCAAGAGATGCACTGGCCAACAATCAAACTTAGGTCACCCTACCAAGGTTAACTGGCATAATCCTGCTCACAAAGACAGTGGCCTACATCTTATTAAGTAGTGACTAAAGTCTTGAAATCTTGGGAGCAGCTAAGCTGCAATTATCAGTCTCTCTTACTGGAAAGAGGGCTGAAAATTTAAAAACATGTCAAAATAGTCAAATGGACCATGCAAATTTCAGTCTCCATCATCCTGAGAACAGAAGGACTAGATGGTGCCTAGTCATCACTACCGAAAGCTTGGAAAAGATCACATTAGAAGGTCTTGGATAGAGTGGGAGAAAATGTGAAACAGAATTCAAAATCATAAAAGATAACAGACTTATTGATCAGATAGAAGCTGGTGGAATTCCCAAGACCTAAGTCACTCAGGTCTGGAAGTGAGGTCCCACTGTGTTAGAATAATTTAAGATCAAAAGAGCAGCAGTTACCCCCAGGATAAAGTATAGAGAATTAGGAAAGAAGGAAGAATGGATATAAGATGCACAGAGTAGAAGTTGGATAAATACACTGGCAATATTTGGGGGATTGCAATGTATAAGCTGAAACTAAATGTCTAAGAATTATTTAATGTAAAACTGATATGCACTGTAAACCTTCACCTAAATCACAGTAAGTTTAAAAAAAGAAAAGGAAAAACCTGGGCCACTCACAGAAGGCAAGAATTTTCTCACTGAAACACCAATGCTTATTTCTAATCTCTCACACACAAAAATTCATAATATATTAAGTAGGTTGTAGACAGTAATGGGATTCAGCTGGTTCCCACTGGTTTAGCAGAACCAATATTTAATTTTTTGTTGAGTTCAGTGAACTGGTTGTTAAAATGGCACTTGTAATCAGCGTTCTCTATAAGGTAGGGGGCTGGGCAATGCGCCAATGTGGAAATCACAAATTTACATTCCTTAGTCTTTTTTAACTTTTATCTGCACAACAGTGTATTTTAAGCACCCATAGTGATGTTCATTCTGTCCATCAGTATAAAAAATTAGAATGAACTATGCTTGCAATATTTATTTATTCATTCCATAAAACTCATTATACTTTTGATGAAATATTTTCATTCCCTTGCATTTGTTCCTTCTATAAACAAAAGAAAAAGTTCCAAATAACCAGAGCGTGACACTGCCATTTGTCTCAGAGCTTTCTGTTATCCCCCAAATTCCCACAGATAGTGAATGAATTATGCAATTCCTCAAAGAGTTGAAAATATTGTCAGAATAATTGCTGTGAGCGCAGAGAAGTCACCTGTTATTAACATATTACACAGAGTGACTATTGTCTAATTAGTAGATATCCTATTCCTACAGTGAAAAGGTGGTTAAGGATAAATCACACAGACCATAATGCTTGGAGATGAAAGGGAAGAATATTGCAAGTGAGGGTGCCAATCAAGAAGCAATGTGGAAATAACAGTTCTGCTGTTTGACTGTAAGGTATTACTTAATATCTTTTCATTGATATTTTAAAACTCCTATGACCTAATACAGTTTTGTATACCTCTTTTATTGTTCTTAAGTATTAACTGTATGAAATAATAAAGTAAATGATAAACTACCTTTTTTTAAATAAACTACCTTTCAGCATATCTCTTTTATATACTTAAACCAGTTGTTAAATTATTTGAATCTTACCACTGGTTGTAGAAGTATAACATAATACAAGTACTTGAGACAACAGTTATTCAAAATTATGCCGGGGAAGTTATTTATTGACATAAAACACTCAAACATGAATAATATGGTCTATGTACAGAAGGGATTCATTAGTATATTTTAGAATACACACAAACAAAAATCCAACAGAAAAAATCAGCATTATATACCAAAATACTGATAATAGTTTTCTCTTAAGGCATGATTACATGAGCGGGTGTTTTTCTTTTTGTTTTCTTAAGCATAGCCTGATTTCTCTCCAGTTGACTGTAGAGCCCTAGAATCCCTTTCAACTCAAGGCAACCCTATGTGTACAGAGTCGAACTGCACTTCGTAGAGTTTTCCATGGCTGTGACTTTTTGGAAAAGACACCAGGTCTTTTCTCTGAGATCCCTCTGGGTGGGTTTAAACAGTGAAACTACGTTAGCTCTTAAATACTAAAACCACCCAAGGAATTCTCTAACATAGCAATTCTCAACCTATGGGCCATGACCCCCTGGGGGTGTCAAACAGCTCTTTCACAGGGGTCATCCGATTCATAACAGTAGCAAAATGACAGTTCTGAAGTAGCAACGAAAATAATGTTATGGTTGGGGGTCACCACAACATGAACTGTATAAAAGGGTCGCGGCATTAGGAAGGTTGAGAACCACTGCTCTAACATTTAAAAAAAAAAAAAAAAAGGATGTTAACACTAATTTTTAAATGTTACTTAAATTTAAATTTTTAAAATTTTCTTTGTCATCATTATTTTCTTGGTAAACCTTAGAAAACTGTCTAAGCAATATGGCATACCAGTATTTGGTAATAAAAGACTTTCCTTTAAAATGTGGTCTACTTGAATATCCCGTTCTTACAGTTTTATCAAGCCTGATATATAACAGCTCTGGATCTAGATTGCCAGCATTAAATCCCAAAGAGCCCTCGCAGCATAGTGTGTTACAAGGTCATCAGTTTAAAACTACCTGCTGTCTTGTGAGAACAAGATAGGCTTTCTACTCCTGTAAAGAGTGACAGTCTCAGAAACCCACATGGGCCACTCTACCCTGTCTGATAGGGTCACTAGGAGTTGGAACTGACTCGGTGGCAGTAAGAGTGAGAGACACCACTTATAGGCTACATGATACTGAGGCTTCTATTTAGCCTGTTAGGAGCCCTGGTGGCACAGTGGTTACAAGTCGGTCTGCCAACAGCAAGGTCAGCAGGTTGAAACCACCAGCCACTCCTCAGGAAAAAGAAGGGGCTTTCCACTTAGGTAATCAATTAGTCTTAGAAATTCACAGGGGCAGTTCTACTGTGTCCTACAAGGTTTCTACGAGTCCCCATCGACGTGGTGGCAGTTAATTAGTTTATATAGTTATCGATTAAATGTGTGTCTCCCCAAAATATGTTAGAATCCTAAGGTATGTATCTATGGATGTAATCTTGTTTGGAAATAGCATTTCTGTGCTGTGTTAACTATATCACACCTTAGTAAAACCCAATGCCATCAGAGGAACTCTGACTCATAGCAGCCCTACATAAAGCTGTGAAGCAGATAAGCCTCATCTTTCTACACGGCGCAGCTGGTGGGTTTGAACCACTGACTCTGCAGTTAGCAATCCAAAGGCTACCTGAAAGCATCATCAGGGTAAGGTAGGTCCTAAATCTAATCTAAAGCTACCTTTGTTTTGAGTGGTAAAAGGAACAGTAGACACAGCAACAAACACAGTGGCAAACATGTCATGTGGACATTGCCAAGGATCCAAAGAACACCCAGGGCTGGGGGCAAAAAAGGAACCCACACTGTAGAGACAGATGTGGACCTTTAGCCCCAGACTTGTGAGGAAATAAACTTCTGTTCTCTAAAGCCACCCCCTTGTGGAAGTTCTGTTATAGCAGCATTAGGTCATTAAGATACTCTCTGTACGACCTATAAAATGAGGGTCCTATTAGCTACTGAAATTAGTTACTGACGAAAAGCATTTAGTGCCTAATACATTCTAAGCTCTCGGCAAAACTCTAGGCATTCAACTCACAGTCCTTGTGTCAGTTCTGACTCATAGAGACCCTTAAGGACAGGACAGAACTGTCCCTGTCTTTTAAGGAGTAGAAAGCCTTGTCTTTCTCCCTAGAAGCTGGTGGTTTTGAATTGCTAACCTTGTGGTTAGCACCTCAACAAGCAACCCACTGCACCACCAAGCCCCTCTCCCCTAAAACGTCAGGAGAAGTACAATACTAAGCCAAAAGACCTGAATTCTAATTCTGGACAGACTGGTAATTAGGCAACAACCTGGAGCTAGTGATTATGCCTCTTCTGCAATAAGCGGCAAGTTGGCTATGTTAATGAGAGATCCCATCGCTCTATGATTCCAGTTTCTGACAAGAACCTAATGATGCACAATTAAGAGGCAATTTCATGCCTCCGAATGTTTATGACTGGAGTTCTGCCCTTTTAGAGACCTCATGCTCACCTTCCATTAAATACCACCCACTCTGATGAAACCTTACTGCAGCCAAACAGAACCAAATGTTTCTTAGACTTTGGAACCCATGTGACTATACGGCATCAATGACAGATGTTTATTCATATACTAAGGAGCCCTAGTGGCACTGTGGGATAAATGCTGGGCTGCTAAGTGGACGGTTCAAACCCACCAAACACTTTTGAGGGAGAAAGAGGAGACTTTCTGCAGATTTACAGGCTCAGAAACAGCAAGCAGCAGTTCGACTGTGCTTTATAGGATTGCTATGAGTTGGAATTGACTCAATGGTAGTGGGTTTGATATTCATATACTTTCTTC
The DNA here is from genome assembly GCF_050624435.1 of Tenrec ecaudatus. Classification (NCBI taxonomy): domain Eukaryota; kingdom Metazoa; phylum Chordata; class Mammalia; order Afrosoricida; family Tenrecidae; genus Tenrec; species Tenrec ecaudatus. The sequence continues at coordinate 153,635,846 of NC_134532.1, forward strand.
ATCAAACATTATGAGGCTAGAAATGGTGTTTTATCTAACATCCCCAGAGTCTCACATTTTCAAAAATGCATGACACACAGCAAGTACTAATAAAGTGTTGAGAGATTTAAGTCTACAAAATTAAGTTCAAATTTTCTGTTATCTTCCCTCCGGGAATTTAGCTTAATTTGAAAGTACACAGCAGTCCCTTGCTAGCAGAACCACAGCTTTGTCCCAGCTAGAGCAGCATACGTGGTGCCAACTTACTCTGAACACTTGTACAAAGCTACACAAAGGTATGACTGCTCCAGGGTATCGGGGAACCTCTGGGGCTCCCCAGGCCACCTCCACTCCCTACCCAAGACCTCCTCAGCCCAGCTCTTTCTGTCCCATGGCTTGTGTCCTTCAATAAGAGAGTTGCTGATTGGTACCAACTTAGTACGCAGAGCTGCTAATTAAATGTTGGAGGTCTAAGTCGACCTTTAGAGGTTGCTTACAAGAAAATCTGGTCATCTACTTCCCCAAAAAATCAGCCAGTCAAAAGCCCACAGAGTTCTACTGACACACATGGGGTTGTCATGCATCAAATTGACTCCACTATCAATCCTCTCACCATGCTAGGGTGTGCGTCCCTGCATGGCCAAGGATGCTTCCTGTAAAACATGATACTATGTGATTCAGATGCTGTGTGAACATCAGATTTAGTAAATATGTGATACACATATATCAGAGTAAGCCCCCACACAAGCTGTCCTGGTGTTCCACAGGCACCCTGAGCCTGGGAGCTGCAAGCTTGCACCTGCAACGGCTGTCTCTGGGCACATAGCATTCTCTGAGACAGCGGGAGAGAAGCCCAGTCTCTCCTTGAGAGCCAGAGCCAAGCAAACTATGTAGGCCCTGCTCCTGACACCATTCCAAGCAAGTCCTTCTTCCCTAGCCATGGACCATACCCATACAACTTCAAACAGTTGTTGGAAAATGTAATTAAAAGATAATGAAGGTTTCCACGAAGTTTTTGAAGCCCCTCGCATACCATTTACTGATGGCTTATGGTTTATGGTTGCTTACTAAATAAAACCTAAGCGTCACCAAGGCAGGAATTTTTGTCTATTTTACTCATTAATGACAGGGAGCATTAATGATACTCAATACATAGATCCCCATGTGTAGTAAGCTACACACTCAGCTGCTAACCATAAGGTCAGAGGTCAGCACCTACCAGCCATGGTGAGGTAGAAATATGGGCTTTCTCCCCAAAGATTTAACGTCTTGGAAAGCCAAGGGGCAGCTCTACATTGTCCTGTAGGATCGTTCTGAATCAGAATCAATTCAATGACAGTGAGTTGAGTGCCTAAACCAGTACTGGCAAAATGAATAATTTTTGTAACTTCTTCCCTTCTATCTTACAAGCCTTCAGGAGTAATCATCTTCTGAACCCCATCTCCCACTGTCCCCTATTTCCTCTGCTCCAACCACTTCCAAAATCTAGGGAGAAATATTTTAATTAATATTTTAATAAAATTTTGAGAACTAAGCTGTAATCCTTCCTTTCTCTGCTCACTTTGTAATACAGAAAACAGTATTCAGGAAATTATACCAGATAACAAAGAGAAGAAATAACCCAAACTTTCCTGTATCATGTCCAACAGGAATGTAACTAATAATGTCTGATCAATTTGGGGGGTTGTCCGGCATATAGGCTAAGTATGTTAGGAATATTCTAAAAGCTCTATGGGAGCTGACTGTGAAACTGTGCCCTAAAGAGTGCAAACCCTATACAGTACTACATATACACCCATTAGGCAAGATTTGAAAGTTGCTAATAAGGTCACCACCATGAGTCATAATTGAACCGATGACAGAGGTTGGTTAATATGCTTCAGGAAATAGGAGAACTTAACAGCATTTCTGGATTTTTTTTTCCCCTTCAGGGAACAGAAGTTTATTTTCATTTTCTCAAAGTCATGGAAGTGAAAAATCCAAACCAGGGCTTTGGCTGTGTGGATTCCTTCTAGGAACTTCTCCCTTGGTTTCTTAAGTTTACCGGCATTCCTTGGCTTTCTTGCATGTACATGGTTCTTTTCCCGATGTCCGTCTCCCCTCTCTCTGTAGGTCTCTGTATCTATTCTGGTATTTTTCAGTTTCCTTAATTAATTATTTTATTGTAAGTGCTTACAGATATATCCTAACATTCCACAGTTATAGAAACTCAAGCAGTATTGTACAATTGCTACTACAATGTTTCAAAACATTTTCTTGCTTCCTGAATTCCTTGATATCAACTCCCCTTTAACCCCTCCTGCCCCTACCGTACTGAATCTATTAAACACTACCAAAAACTCCAAGCTCACTACCATCAAGTCAGAGCCAAGTCAGAGCATGGGCAGAGTAGAACAGAAACTGTGAGTTTCTGAGACTAACTCTTCACTAGAGTAGAAAGACCCAAAAGAGAAAGACCCGTCTTCCTCCGAAAGAGCAGCTGGTGGTTTTGAACTGCTGACTTTGCAGTTAATAGCCCACGATACCACAGGAGCTCCTATTAAACCTTGAAAAACCGGCTCTTATTGTACTGGTATTCATAAAATAGTATAAGGGCCTTCTCCACACCCCCGTTTCGGCCAAATATAGTTCCTTCCCTCGTTGCACCAATTTAGTTTCTGAATTCCAAGAGACCCAACCCAACCGCATCAACAGCCACCACAATCCTCTACATCACTATTTCCAGAACAGCCTTTACACTCTTGAAAGCATCAAACGTCAGCATTATAGGATTGTACTCACGCTTCAAGTACAGATGCCTGTATGTTAATTCACATTAAAACTGGAAATAAAGACTTCTTTAAAGTTACACAGCCTTCTCATTTCATGATTTCAATTTGGCAAACTCAGAGTCCACTTCTAAGATTAGCCTAACAAAAGGGTTTCACAAACTCAAACACTTTAGGCAAGTTGATTACCAACCAGGTCCCATGCTTACAAAAAATACTAGCAAGTCCTGGTGGTCTGCCTCCTTATGATGGCTCAATTTTGCTTGAATGCCATGAAAAGAACTTACATTCTAGATGTGTGAAAATTAAAGTGTTCAGACAGATACCAATTTGATAACTAAGTATTAAAGGATGTGGAAGGGGGAAGACAGAACAGAAAGCAGTCTTCAAAGGTCATTTTTCTCATGAGGGCAGGGGGAAAACAGAACAGAAACCTGTCGTTAAACGCATTTTTCCTCCACAATTCTGAAAGAAAATACCTCGACTTTTTAATGTACTTTTTCTAACCATGGACTAAATTTCGGGGGAAACTCGAGGAAGCCGAGGAAAGCGGAATCATCAGGGTGTAAGCTCCCATTTTAGGGTGACTGGAGGGAGGGTCCTTTGCCTCCTTATTCATAACTAACTCCATCTGGCCATCCCATCTCCCCACCCTTCCCCTCTGGAATAAATGATAAGTAAGTGAAAGAATGACATGCAATAAATGTGCTAAAATTGGCATTTACAAATGACTTTGCAAAACAACTCCCCTGTGAACCTAATCAGCCCAGTGCCCGCTACTCAGACCCTTATTTGGTAGTTGTCTAAAGAGATAAAAGTCCATACTTTTCAGGGAAACCACAAAGAGAGAAAGGAGTCTCTCGGGAAAGTTAAAGCCTGCTGCAGACCCTTGTCCTCCAGAACCAAGCTGCCGCCTTTCAGCATTACCTCCCGGAGTAATTTACGCCGCCTAGGACCCAAGAACCAAACCCAACCCATTAGCAGTGAGTCCATTCTGACTCAGAATGACCCTCCAGGGCGGAGTCGAGCTGCCCCCCGGGTTTTCCGAGGCTGCAATGAGTCTAGGAGCAGATAGATGATGTGTTCCAGCAGCAGCGCCTGCGGTTCGCGGTTGAGCACTTGACCGCTCGGAAGGGCTACGGGGCAGAGCCGGGCTCGTGAAAGCCCGGCGCTTTGTCACCTGGGCTAGGGTACCAGCGCAATAAATAAGTCAATCGATCCATCGATAACGAGCAAGCAGGAGGCGGGCAAGCGGCCCGGCACGCGGTAGGAGCGAGTCCCGCGGCAGAGTGGGAGGTAACCATCAAAAGCGTACACACCGTCCACCCCGGCTACGAACGACTAAGGAAGGTCGGGGCGAAACCGGGGGGGTGCCGGCAGCGGGGTGTGTCAGGACCTCGGGGTGCAGGGAGAAGGTCCGCAGGTTCCCGGCGACGAGGCCCGGCCGAGCGCGGGCGGCGGCGGGGTCGCGCTCGAACAAAGCCGGGGCGCGGAGCCTGGCTACTTACAACAAGAAGCTCATGTCGGCGGCGGCGGCGAGGCCTCCGGTCGGCGGCGGCCAGGAGCGAGGGCGGTCGGGCAGCTGAGGGAGAAGGAGGAGGGGCGCGCGGGCTCTTCCGCGGCGGCAACTCGTCCGCCCGGGCCAGTTCCAATGGCAGGCCGAGGGGGCGGAAGTGGGGAGCGCGGGCTGGAATCTCGCCGCGGGAGGAGAAGGGACCGGGGCGGAGAGAACGTGGGCGGCCGGCTCCTCCGAGGACGCACCGCGACTGCCGCGCCGCGCGCCCAGCCCTCCTGGCGCCGCGCGCGCCCCGCCCCTCGCCCCCGGCCGCCCGCGACTTGCCAGCTCTCGCGAGAGCGGCGTGCGCGCAACCCTCCCCTCCCCGCGCGGCCCGGGACCTCACCTCGGCTCACCTTCAGCCAGGGCGCCCGGGACCCTGGCCTTCCTGTCCTGCGGCGGAGGGTCGTGGCCGCGTGCTCGGGACTGCTCGGCTGGGTCTCAGCGCTCCGGGAGGAAATGGGCTCCCAGCCTGGGTGTCAGCTTACGGCAGGGAGGGATGGACGGGGACCGGATGTCACCCGCCCTGAGTGCCCAACAAAGGGTGAGGAAAGGTTATGGAATCTCTTTGCCGGCTCCTATTAAAACAGGACGGAGGTTCATCCGCTTGGAATGGCTTGGGTGTGGTTCGGTCAAAAGAGTGGCTAAAACCAAACCAAACTCCCTGCCGTCCCGTAGAGTCAATTCTGGCTCATAGCGACGCTGTAGGACAGGTTGAAGTGCCCCTGTGGACTTCCAAGGCTGTCACTCTTTTATGTTTCCCCAATAGTTTTATTGGCATATAATTCACATATCATACAATTCAGTAGGTCAATTAAATCAAGAAGAGTTGTATCATTGCAAGACTAACTCTTTACTGGAGTTGAAAGCCTTGTCTTCGTCCCACAAGAGTGATTAGGGACAGCATTTTCAGCATCTTGATCATTTTGAGGATATATTTCAAAACCCCCAATTAGGTGCAGGTCAAAGACTATCACTGTCTGAACAGACAAGTTAGACTGTCATCAGCATCTGAGAACACTGGGCAGAAACAAGGAAGAGAGCGAGGTCATGGGTAAGCAGTGGCAACAGTGATTACGTATCTGTGGGCAAAGTCAATTATAACCACTGGGCACTCATACCCCAAACATTTTAGAGTCCAGAAAAGATTCAGCCCTCTACCCCTAAAGGAGGGTCTTTTATTCTAATATAGTGCAAGGCAAATCTTTATATAGTTAAGAATAGCCTACAGCATTATCAGTTGCTGGGAAAAGATGGGTACCCGTTTGTTGTACCTGAAAAATGCCTATGTTCTTTATTCGTAACATTCATCAAATCTATGAGTAGGGTATTCCAAGAAATAGAACAAAAATGTATGTTAAGTGTTAACCCGTCTTTGGATAATCATACCCATGAGCATAGTAGATTTCATGGATATGCAAGTATGAAATTTACTTGATTAATTACTGGATCTCATGCACAACCACTACCACCACCATCCCCATCTGTCCGTGGAGGTTCACATGTTCATATGATACAATGGACTCGGAAGAAAGGCATGATAGTCTATTCTGAAAATCTATGGATCACAGCTGACCATGCATTTGCCTAAGAATAAAGCAGTGTATTCTGTTATGTCAGAGCTGAATCCAGGGTGGCTAACGACATACACTATTAGTTTCTCGGTTGGTAAAACGAGCCATAAGAGGACCTGATGCCAGGGGCTTAAGTGGAGAGCAAATGTTTTGAGAATAATGAGGGCAATGAATGTACAAGTGTGCTTTACACAATTGATGTATGTATGGATTGTGATAAGAGTTGTATGAGCCCCTAATAAAATGATTAAAAAATAAAGACTTACTATGCAGTGCATGGTTGAGTTAACAGTCTACTGTTTCTGAATTACAACACACACAAAAAGCCATAAAAAATAAAAGAAAGACACTACTGAGATTGTGACACGTAATAAGCGATGGAAATTACTCAAAAAATTTGAGACTAACTTAAAGACACAAAGGAAAAGAAGGTCCGAGTAGAAAGATTTATCTTAATATAATAAACATAGTAGATTTATGAAATAAAAGCACCGTGTTAAGATCTCGATAACATACTAGCCAACCATAGAATTCTTTGTGGGCCTTTTTAAAGTAATATTTGCAATACCTGATTAGGATATTAGGCTGTTTGGGGGAAGGCAAATCAATTCATCTGTTGGAGCCCTGACATCACTCCATTAAAATAAGAGTGTCAGATTATTAAATGATCTGGAAGATATCTGCCAGTTCTAAAATCCGGTCATTCCAGAGGCATTCTTCAAATAATTGGCACACAATGCTCAACTCCTCCATGTTTCGGTAGGCTAGCTGAAGTGACTCGATTTAGGTGAGTCCTATGACGCTGATTCATGTGAAAGATCTGCAGAGGAGGGGAATGCCTGCTAGGAGAGTTGCCTGAATTTAGCAGTTAACAAAACTTAAATATATCAGTCCTAGAGATTGGAGAGGTGACTCTTAAAAATATAGAACATAATTCCAGAAAGTTAGACATTTAAATCTAAAATCGCCTAAAATCATTCCACTTTTTAAAAAAATGAAAATTCAGAATCAGAGTATATTCAGATATAACTCGAATTCTAATCTCCCTGCTAATTGACCTTTTATACTACTCTCTAAAACAATAAGTAACTCTCCAAATAGCCAAGGTAGTGGGAGACTATGTCCACTATCCTACCATAACAATAGTAATAATAATAATCAACCTTAGATACTGAACAGGTGTGGGAAGGAGAATGGGATTATACCTAAAATATATATAGGTTTGAGAGAGGCTATTTCTACATACCAACTGTAAGACAGAATGTGGTCGCTCGTTAGGATTGCTAATGCAGGATCAGACAGACTTGGCCTCTCTCCCTTGGAGCAGCCAGTGGGTTTGAAGTTGAGGTTGTGGTTAGCAACCCAATGCATAACACACCGCACCCTCGGTCTCCTTTTAGTCCCTCATAGGTATTTATATGTGCTCCCAAAATATCTATGAACATAGCATAGGCATGGGAGGCAAGATTATGAAAACTTCTTAGCCAGAACCAAACATCTTGAGGGAATGAATGGCTGGGATTGGGAGCTCAGGACTATAGTCTTAGGGGACATCAAGTCAATTGAAACCACATAGTCCACAAAGAAGATGTTCTACGGTTATGTCTGGAGTTTCTAACGCTTTTCAGCAGCCAGTATTGGCCTTAGGTGCCATATTGGTCTTTCCCCATCAGGAGCAAAGAAAAGTGAAGAGAGTCAACAATACATGAGAATAATTTGTTCAAAGAAGACTCAGCCTCCACTCAGCGATCAGAAGAAGCGGAGGGTGCCCAGCTACCACTACCAAGCACTCTCCAAAGGAGCACAGTAGAAGGATATGAATAGAGTGGGAGAAAAGTATAGACCCAAACTCGTGAAAGCAACCAGGCCTTCTGGTCAGATGGAAACTGGTGGAACCCCCAAGGCCATGGTCCTTAATGACCCTTTACCCCTGAAATGCAATTCTCCCTAGTGGTTCAATTTTCAGCCAATGTACAGGGGCTTTAAGAAGAGCAAGAGCACCAGGGAGATGTGCACTCCTTGGAACAATCAACCATTTCAGATCAAAAGGGAGAATTGGGAGGGAGAGGGTAAAGAGGAAATGATATAAAGGGGTTCAGGAAGGAAGGAAATACTTTGATTGTAATAGCAATTATACAGCTTGGTGTTCTTGAACTATGGAAACAGTATATCTGTAAGCGCTCCCTATGGTTCTGGAAAACAAAACAAAAGGGCAGAATTTACCCCAGGACAAAGTTCAGAAGTCAGGAAGGGTCAGAAAATGAGGGAGAACGGAAACAGAAGGCATAGTAGAGGTGTTAACATGATAATATATTGTAGGGGTAACAATGACATGAAACAAAATGAGCATGAATTGTTGAATAAAAAAGTGATTTGCTTTGTAAACTTTCCACCAATTCTCAATAAAAAATTTAAAATTTATTCCCCTGATTAAAATCTTGCAGGTCTTCATTTATGAAGATTATTAAAATTTGTATTCTATCAATGTTTCAATTAATTAGAATTAAAATATAGTGTGAATAGAATAGAATATGAACAGTCATGTCCCTTCAAATATCTCCTAGTACTCATTGGAATTAGTTTCATCAGGATAAGCAAATTTATGTAAACAACTTAAGAAATTATACATTGTGGTGAAAACTATAGAACAGGAAAAGGTGCTAGAGAAGCAGTGCTCCTTGGAAGCGAGGATGGCCAGGCTTTCTCCCGTGTACTCTGGACATGGTATTCAGAGAGACAGTCCTTGGAGAAGGACATCAGGCTTGATAAATGCAAGGGGCAGAGAAAAAGAGGAAGATTCTCAATGCTCTTAGTGGTATGGACTGACAAAAGGACTGCAACCATGGATTCAAACATAACAATTTGGAGGAGGTGCAGATTCAGACAGCATTTCATTTTGCTGTACATAGGGACGCTGGAGTTTGGAACTGACTTGACAGTGGCTAACAATTATATGACAGAGTAATAGCAGGGAGAAGAAAAACCAAAAAACTCGTTGCCATTGAGTTGATTTCAACTCCTAGTGATCGCATGAGACAGGGTAGAACTGCCGTGTGGGTTTCTGAGACTGCCTCTCAGGGGAGTGGAAAGTAACAGAATAGACTATGCCTACAGGAAGAGACCATGGACTAGTCACTGGGTGTTTACACAGTCCTCCCCAGTCACTGGGGTCCTCGCAGTGGAGTCCTTACATGCCGGGCTGCCATCCCCAAGGTCGGCCTTCAAAACCATGGCCGCTTTGCAGGAGAAAAACAGGGCTTTCTACTCCCACAAAAAATCAGTTCTGGGAAATTCCAGTCTGCTCCCTCAGACAGCTGGTGGTTTTGAACTACAGAGCCTGCAGTTAACAGCCCAGTGTGTAACTATTACCCCCAGGTAGAAGAGGACCTAGTTTAGACTGGGTAGTTACAAAAGGCCTCTCCAGGGAGACCGTTTTTGCTGAGACCAGAGGAAGAGGAGGAGCCAGTCTTGAAGGAACTTGGAGGAGAATATTTTCTGTTAGAGGGCAGGCCTAAGTAAGACATTCTGATTGTTTTCTAAGCACCATAGAGTCTTAGAAGATTTTCAACAGAAAAGTAAAATAACAAGAGAAAATATAATAATCTGAATAACATTGTTTTTAATCTTGGAAAATGTCAAACATACAGAGGGGCAGAGTTTAGCATAATGAATCTATTACACCTCTTCATCAGTTGTTAGCTCACTTCTCATGGAAAATAGGCTGCACGGGATCAATCTGTCAGAAAAGAAGCCAATGGGAAGACTTGCAGTAGTCCAGTTGTTCAGAGATTATGTAATAATGGATTGATAACCTAGGGGTAAACCCAACAGCACTAGTGAGTGGCTGAATAATTGATTGGGGGGATGGAGGGAAGGAAGGAATCCTAGATTTTGGCTTGGGAAACTGGTTAATCCTGCTATTTGTTGAGCTACGGAAGATGAAAGTCCCTGTTTCAGAGTGAAATGAAAAGTTCCATTTTAGACACATTAACTCTGAGATGTTTTTATTTTTTTAAAGATCATTTTATCAGGGGCTCTAATAACTATTATAGTACATCAATTGTATCAAGCATATATGTACATATGTTGCCATCATTATTTTCTAAACATTTACTTTCTATTTGAGCCTTTGGTATCAGCTCTGTTTTATCTCCTTCCTCCTCCCTTCCCACCTTCATGACCCCTTGATAAATTATAAATTATTATTTTTATATCTTAAACCAACCACTGTCTCCCTTCCTCCATAGTTCCTGTTGTTTGTTCCCCTCAGGCGTGGAGGTGGGTGATTGTGTCGATCCTTGCAATCAGATCCCCCTTCTTCCCCACCTTTCTTCCACTTTACCCTACATTCTTGGTATTACTACTCCAATTTCTGTTCCTGAGATTCCCATTTATCTGACCTGAATTCCATATGCCATGAGCTCTTATCTGTATCAGTATACATCCTGCAGTAAAAGCCTGGACGGGGGTCATGACGGGGGGTGGTGGTGAGAAATCCTCAAAGAACCAAAGGAATATGGTGTTTCATTGGTGCTCTACGCACCCTGGTTGACTCACCCTTCCTGTGATCCTTCTGTGAGAGGATGTCCCATTGTCTACAGATGGATTGGGGGTCTCTACTCTGAGCCCCCTCATTCTCAACAATATGATTTTGTCTTGTTTGGGGTCTTCTAGTGTCTCTTACCTGATTACATTGTCACCTCATGATTGCACAGGCTGGTGTGCTTCTTCCATGTGGGCTTGTTGCTTCTCTGCCAGATGGCCACTTGTTTAACTTCAAGTCTTTAAGAGCTCAAATGCTATATCTTTTGATAGCTGGGCATCCTTAGCTTTCCTCACCACATTTGCTTATGCACCCATTTTGTCTTCAGTGATTATGCCAGGAGGGTGAGTGCGGTAGTTACATACTCTGGTGTCAATTTGAGGATTCAGAGTGAAGAAGTGGAGTCTAGCCTGTCACTCAGGTAGTAGCTTGATGACCTCATTTGGAGGCACTAAGGAGATAAATATCTCACTGGAGGTGGGACACATGCTCACTCCCTGCGAGACATCCCTGTGGAGAAGACACATGGAGAGAGGCTGATGAAGGCAGACGTCTGGAGCTGGAGAAGCCACCTAGAGAGCCTGTCCAGTGATGAGCTGCTTACACCACCACTGGATCCACAAGACTTCCCACCCACTGGTCTGTGATCTTCCTGCATTTCAGCACTATTGCATGTGTTTTGTGAGTCTGAAGGGGACTTTATAGACTAATATCAGACTTATGGACTTGATCTGGACTGGGCTGGAATGTTTTCTCAATACTCAACTGCTCTTGAATATAAAACTGTCTTTTATACATATATGAGTGTCCATGGATTTGCTTCTCTAGTCTATCCAGACTAACACAGTGAACATCACAGAATGCCAAGTTGTTAGAACAAAGTGTTATTGCATTGAGAAAGGGCTTGAGCAGAGGCTCCAAGACTGTCTACTTCCTCAGTGTATTACCATATAAATATACATAGGCCAATACCTCTGTTTTTATGAATTAATATATTTATGTATGTACACACCTATGTTTCTACCTGTATCCATAGCTTTGCTTCCTAGATCTTTCCTGTTTCCTTTTACCTTCCTCCTTCTCCACCATCACGCTCACCTCTTCTTCCGCCTCTTAGTAATTCCTCTCAGCTAGATTGCTGTTGCTCAAACACCTCCAGTATCTCGATGTCCTCCTTGTTGTTGATTTTAATGCCCTAGTTTTCCCCCTGTCTATGGTGTTGTTTGATCACTGCTCCCTTCCCCTGCCTCCTCTTTCCCCCAAGTCCCTCCAGAGCTGTCCGTTGCTTTCTCCTCAGGCTTGCTTCCCATGCCTATCTTATATAGGTAGGCAATGAAACAATAATGGAGACAAAATGAAAAGAAAGCAAAAGAGTGAATAAAAAGAGAAGAGAAAGGAAAGGGAGAAAAAAGAAAGAGAAAGGAAAAAATAACGGGCAAAAAAAATCCCCTAAAAAGCATACATAATTCTTGATCTGTCTGCTGACCTTTAGAACTATCTCCCCACCAGTCCTGGAAGATTCCAGGAATTTCCCCTCCTAGCCTGAAGTCTATGTTGGGGGCTCCCCAGTATTTCTTTTGAGATGTCTTTTAAACTTTAAAGTAGAGGTGTCTGGTAGAATTTTGACTACTGTGTGAATTCCGGGGAGAGACCTGAACTAGAGGTATGAATGTACAAGTCTGTAACAAGTAATTAGCATTTGAACCCAAGGGATTGGCTTATAAATAAGAATTTACATGTCAGATAGGTGCAGACCTAATGAACATGTTACCTGACTAGCCGTCGCAGAGTGTTACTGCAGTGCAGTGAATCACTTGACCTGCTCTTGTAGCCAGTGTCCTTGTAACTCCCATCAAATGAATGGGTCACACTCACTGCAATCAAGTCAATGCTGACTCATAGGACAGGGTAGAACTGCCCCTGTGTGTTTCTAAGACTGTCATTTTTGTGGGAGTAGACAGCCCCGTCCCTCTCCTTCAAAGCAGCCAGTGGTTCCCAATGCTGACCTTGTGGGTTTCAGCCCAATCTGGACCCACTACACTGCTAGGAGCCCAGGACCTGGTAAGACTGAAAACATGAGGTGTTTGGAGTCCATGGGGGTGAGGGCTGGGGCTGGATAGCTTACAAACAGTGTAAATAATGGGTAAGCCCCCTTGTGGCAAGAAACTATGCAAATAATATATGTAGCACCCTAGCAAGGGACTGGCCAATTTTGTCATCCTCTTAGACTGAAAATGAGTCATCCCTGAGACAGAAAGGGGGAGCTTACTATCATGGAAAAAGAAGATCCAGAGGAAACAAGCCTCTGAAGAACTCCCCCTATCTAAAATTCAGGGATGGGAGGAAAGTGACCACTAAACTGATTGTGGTAGCAATTATATAATTCTACTTGACATGATTGAAATATGTAATGATTTGATATATGTACTAAATCAAAATTAATAAAAAGAAAAGAAAACCAACATAAAAAAAGAAGATGATGATGATCCAGGAGTGAAGTGGATCTCTGGATCTGAGATCTCTGTGCTGAACCCGGACCCCTCTCCTTGATCCAGGACATAAAAAGTGTGCCATCCGAGGAGATGAGAAGCAGAGGTCATGGCGGCAGCAGAGCAGTCTGTCCAGCCCTGGCCCACCGAGCAAGAAAGCTGAGTGCTCTCAAGGAGGCTTCCTGGCAGACAGGGTTGTCTTGGGCACCTAACAGGGAAGCTAGGTTTGCCAAATCATGAAGCTAGAGGCTGAGCACATTGGGGCCAAGACTTACTGGTGGGGTTCCGTGATGTTAGAACCCACTGCCAAAGAGTGGATCTCATCTCATGCAGACCCTCGAGACTAAATCTTTATAGGAACAGACAGAATCACCTTTCTCCTATGAAACTATTGATGAGCTTGAACTCCTAATCTATGATAAGCAGCCTAACATCTAACCCATGTCATTACCGGGGTGCCTGGGTACTTCTCTCTCTCTCTCTCTCTCTCTCTCTCTCTCTCTCTCTCTCTCTCTCTCTCTCTCTCTCTCTCTCTCTCTCTCTCACACACACACACACACGGAAGTGTTGCTACAAAATCATAATAACTTTCATTAAACAAACATATCAAAGTGTGATGCTGTTGTTTCTTGACATGGCCAGCATCTAGGCCTGCACACGTTTGAGACTGGTGTTTCCAGCTCTCTCAGTATTGCAGCACCATAGAGACAGGGAGTTGGCAGAAGTTCACAGCGAACTCCAAAAAGGACAGGGAACAAGGACCATCACTGATGATGTCAGCTGGATCTTAGCTAAAAGCAGAGAATACCAGAAAGCTGTTTAGTTGTGTTTTATTGATTATGCAAAAGCATTTGACTGTGTGGATCATAACGGACAATGGATAACATTGAGAGGAATGGTGTGAAAACGGCTTGGAGGCCATAGCTGACCCCTCTGGTTACACAGGGAAGAAGAAGGCTCCATCGCTACACCAGCCCAAAGTCAAGTGCCACAAGGCAGAGGCTGGACATGCCCCACGCTTCTGTTACCCTGTCTCACACCAACTGTTCCTCCAACTTCTCTGCCCAGTTCAAGCACTCACAGGTAACACTCACAATTAGAGGAATGGGTTAGGGAAGCCAGGATCAGAAAACATTAAGGATATAGCCTTTTGTCCACAGCAGTGCCTTTCCTCCGCCAGCAACCTGCTCCCATCCCCCATCCTCAGCCTCTCAGTCACATGGTCATTTGGCATCTGGTCTTCATGGGCCAGGAAGCCAGCCCACGGTTCTGTTTCACAGTCTCCGTCTCCATGCTGCGCTTCCACTCTGCCCCAGCTCCGGGGGTGCCTCTGGCCTCAGACTTAGTCTACCACTTTAGGCAAGAAGGGACCTTGAACATGCTCTGCTACTGGTTCTTCTTCCTTGATGGTCCTGGGAATTCTCTCTGTTTCTGTTTCTGAAATAACTCTCTTATAGCCAAGGGAACAGCAGCTAACCTAACCAGCCCCTCTATTAGTGTTTCACACAGCCTATTTGCATAGTTCCACCCAAACATTGGGTTACAAAGACATGGATAGAAAATCCATATTTAGGAATTTCATTTCACCACACATGGCAATTCCAGAGCACTTCATTGTTCTGGACAGTGCAGAACGTGTACGCACACCAAGGAGCAGCTGTTTAAACAGAACAGGGGAATCGCACAGTTTAAAGTCAGGGACGTGTGTGTGTGTGTGTGTATGAGGGTGTATCCTTTCAGCATACTTAAGCAATCTGTGTGCACAGTGAGTAACCCGAGAAACTGGACTAGATGAAGAAGAATGAAGCATCAGATTTCAAGGACGGGCAGGCTTATTAACAACCTGTATTATGCAGATGATACAATCTTGCTTGTTGAAAGACTGAAGACTTGAAACATTTACTGATGAAGGTCAAAGCTTTCAGAATGGATTGCAACTCCATACAAACAAAAAAGAAAACAACCTTCACAAATGGACCAATAGACAACATGATTGAAACAGGGCATGGGAACAAAGGTGGAGATTTGGACAAGACAGGCACAGATCCTGACGATCTCTTCTTACACAACAGCAAGAAGATATCAGAGCAGCCATGTTGCCTGGAAAGGCTTTTCTTCCTCCCAAGAGACTTGCAATAAAATTCTCTATGCAGAAAACCCATTTTGTGCCTCACAAAGTAAATCTTTATCTTGGGCAGGCACGCCTCTAAGTAACATCGAGATTAACAAAGAAAAGAGTGACACTGTTAAGGATTTTGTTAGCCACACAGAACCTGACAAAGGAATAAAAGAACAATAATGGAAGGAAGCCTACTGCAAAGGGAGGTGGCGGCATGTGTCCCCAATGCCTCCCCAGTACAAAGCAAGGTGAAGGGCAGATAAGATATTTCCCTATCAATAGAAGTGTTAGACCTGGTTGACTGGAGAAACAAATCCAGTGACACTCATATATGTATAAGAGAGAGCTTTATATCAAAGAGCAATTGTCTATTAAGAAAACATCCCAGCCTGGACCAGATTAAGTCCGTAAGTCTATTAGCCCATATGTCTGATACTAGTAGATAAATTCCTCTTTAGATTCATGCAGCATATGCAATGATGCCAAATGCAGGACGATCACAGACTAGTGGGTGGAAAGTCATGGATCCAGTGGCAGTGGAAGCATCTCAGTGCTGGCGTGGGTCTCCACGTGGCTCCTCCAGCCCCAGGGCTCTGGTTCCATCAGTGTGGCTCCATGCATGGCTCATTGACGAGAAGGTTAAACAGAGAGAGAGTGTGTGCTCCCCCACCTCCCACCCCCTATTCAGGAGGAAGAGAGCAAGTTACCAGAATCCTCATGAGAAGGCCAACCCACAAGGAAGCATCATCAGGCTGTGATCTGATTGACAGGAAAAACTCAATCCTTCATTCCATTTATCAAGTTGACATGAAATTATATAACTACCATAACAATGAATGAGGAAGACCACACAAGAATTGATGCATTTGAATTATTGCAAGTACATAGACTGCCAGAAGAACACACAAATATGCATTGCTTCCAAATAATCTCCCCCTAATGAGAGTAAGGAGGTATATTGCTAAGAGAACGTGGCTGCTACAGCTCACTGGTTGCAGAGACATGTTTAGACACGCTGTGCTCGGGGTAAAGCTGTGCACATATGAACTGGAACCCTGGGAGAAATACCTTTCTTTACATGTATGTGTATATGTGTGTGCATTCTCCCTCTCTCTCAAGATAAGATTTGTACCACCTTAAAAGAGCTCACAGCAATGAGTCCCTAATAAAACAATTAAAAATAAAAGTGCTCACAACACAGGGAACCCAGGACAGATAAACCCCCACAGGACCAATAATGAGAGTAGTGATACCAGGAGGGTAAGGGAAAGGTGGGGGGAGAAAGGGGGAACCGATACATATAACCCCTTCCCAGGGGAACAGACAACAGAAATGTGGGTCGGTGTAGGACATGAAAAAAAAAGTATAAATAATCAAGGATTCATGAGGGAGGGAGGGTGAGGGAGGCGGAAAAATGAGCTGATACCAAGGGTTCAAGTAAAAAGAAAATGGTTTGATAATGATGATGGCAACATATATATAAATGTGTTTGACACAATGGGTGTATATTGTGTATGTATGATGTATGGATTGTGATAATAGCTGTAAGAGCACCCAATAAAATGATTAAAAGGAAGAAAATGTTCTTACACTGATTGTGGCAATAATTGTACACAATTATCTTGATGTGATTGAACTATTGGATTATATGATATGTGAATTATATGCCAATGCAATTGTTAAAAAATATTAATTAGATGAAATAGGTGCCCTTTTCATGCTGAAAAACTAGTACTATTATCACAGAATCATGTACCTATATACTCGAGTACAAGTCGACCCGAATATCAGCCGAGGCACCTAATTTTACCACAAAAACTGCATTAAAAATGTGCTGAAAAATGAAACATACAACTTTCCTCTAGTTCCTAAATCCTTCACCCCTCCCCCCACTATCATGATCCCAATTCTACATTACAGATCTGGCTAGACCAGAGGATGTATACTGGTACAGATAGGAACTGGAAACACAGGGAATTCAGAGCAGATGATCCCCTCAGGACCAGTGGTGAGGATGGCGACACTGGGAGGGTGGAGGGAAGGTGGGGTAGAAAGGGGGAGCTAATAATAAGGATCTACATATAACCTCCTCCCTGGGGGATGGACAATGGAAAAGGGGGTGAAGGGAGACGTCGGACAGGGCAAGATATGACAAAATAATAATTTATAAATTATCAAGGGTTCATAAGGGAGGGGGGAGCAGAGAGGGAGGGGAAAAATGAGGAGCTGATGCCAGGTGGAGAGCAAATATTTTGAGAATGATGAAGGCAATGCATGTACAGATGTGCTTTGCACAATTGACGTATGTATGGATTGTGATAAGAGTTGTATGAGCCCCTAATAAAACGATTTAAAAAAAAGTCTTGACCTCCTTCCCAACACAATTGCTGAAGAAAAATGTGGGCATAAGCAAATGTGGTGAAGAAAGCTGTCGGTGCCCAGCTATCAAAAGATATAGTGCCTGGGGTCTTAAAGGTTTGAAGATAAACAGCGGCCATCTAGCTGAGAAACATCAAAGCTCACATGGAAGAAGCACACCAGCTTGGCTGACCATGAGGTGTAGAAGGGACCAGTTATTGACATCAAAGACCTAAAAATCACATCAGTGGGTGCCCACCTTCCTGATACAATCACTGAAGACAAACGTGTGCATAAGTAAATGTGGTGAAGAAAGCTAATGGTGCCCGGCTATCAAAAGATATAGCGTCTGGGGTCTTAAAGGCTCGAAGATAAATAAGCGGCCATCTAGCTCAGAAGCAACAAAGCCCACATGGAAGAAACACACCAGTCTGTGTGATCACGAGCTATTGAAGGGATCAGGTATCAAGCATCAAGAAACAAAAAATCATATCATTGAAAATGTGGGTGAGTGCAGAGTAGAGACTCAAAGCCCAATGGTAGCTAACCGGACACCCCTTACTGAAGGCTTGTGGGGAGGAGATGAACCAGTCAGGGTGCAGGGAAGCAATGATGAAACATATAACTTTCCTCTAGTTCTTAAATGTTTTCTGCCCCCCACCCCCGTCCACTATCATTATCCCAATTCTACCTGAGAAATCTGACTAGACCAGAGGATGTGCACAGGTACAGAGAGCAACTGGAAACACAGGAAATCCAGGACAGATGACTCTTTCAGGACCAGTGGTAAGCGTGGCGATGCCTGGAGGGTGGAGAGAATGTGGGGTAGAAAGGGGGAACTGATTACAAGAATCTACGTATAGCCTCCTCCCTGAGGGAGGGACAGCAGAGAAGAGGGCGGGGGGAGACATCGGACAGTGTAATAAATGACAAAATAATAATAATTTATGAATGATGAAGGGTTCATGAGGTAGGGGGCAGTGGGGAGGGAGGGGGAAAATAAGCAGCAGATATTAAGGGCTCAAGTAGAAGGCAAATGTTTTGGGAATGATGATGGCAACAAATATACATGTTCTTGACACAATGGATGTATGTATGGATTGTGATTAGAATTGTATGAGCCCCCAATAAAATGATTAAATGTTTTAAAAGTGCTGAAAAACCTCAGCTTATACATGAGTATATACGGTAATAGTAACCATCCGATATACAGACCAAAATATATAGGTATGGATCTCTTCCAATTCACCATACATTCTATGAACACAATGTTATGTGTTAATAGCATATTAAAGCCTGATGGGAGTCCTCTTCTGGTAAAAAAACCTAAAAGATAGTTCTTACTACTTCCCTTGTCCCTCAGGTAACTACTTCCAAGGTGCTCATTAAGATGTCAGCTTCCCTGCTTGAAAGTTAAAGGGGGTAAATAAAGGGAAATGGCCCCAAATAGAAGAATTTCGGATTTAAAACTGAAGTAGGAATGGCTGAATTATTATTTAAACTATCAACATTTCTGCAACCCTTATTAGACTGATGAGTCTGAACACTGATCATTAGGGATGTCGTGCTTGGTAAAGTGGAGAGGCAGTGAAAAGAGGCAGGTTCCCAAGGAGATGAATGGACACGCTAACTGCAAACAGCACCAACTGTGAGGACGGAGCGGGCGGGGCAAACCTGAGATTAGTTACCAATTTATAGGAACTACAAGGAACAGAACAACGTGTGAGAGAACATGTTAAATGACACCATGTGGATTCAATTCGCTATGGTTTAATTCCTCCCAGCTATGAGCAAACTCGGCAAGACCTGATTTCTTCAACAATTGAATTGTAAAGGACAAAGGAACTGGAATTAAAACCTGGCGAGTAACAGACATAGGAGACATGTCAACCAATTGCAGCGTGGGCACCTTGTTTACATCCTGATGCAAGCAAGCAGTCTGAAAACAAGATTATGTCATGCGTGACAGCTGCAAGTGTGAACACTAGATATTTGATAACATTAAGTATTTATTGCTAATTGTCTCACTGTTTTGTTTTTAAGAGAGTAGGTGTGGCGATTTGGAAGATCAGCAGTTTGAAACTACCAGTTCCTCTTTAGGAACCCTTTTAGAAAACCATAGGGGGCAGTTCTACCTTGTCCTATAGGGTCACCATGAGTCAGAATCAACTCACTCGCAGTGAATTTGGATTTTTGGTTTTATATCGTTGAAAATATGTACTGACATATTTGCAGTTGAAGTAATCATGCCCAAAACTTGCTTTCAAATAACATGGGAGAGAGGAGTGAGAGTGAAATGAAACATGATTGGTCAGGAGTTAACTGTTAAACTGACGTGATGAGTGCGGAGGGTGGGTGGCAGCCAGAATACTGTCCTGTGTTCTTCAGTTCTGGTTTGAAATCGCCCATAATATAAAGAAAGGCAAGTATCTTTGAGCCAATTCCTCGGAGAAGCGCTATAACTGAGGGGTCGAAGCGAGCAGGCATGCAAGCTGAGGCTTGGGACTTGCTCTCCTTTTCCTCACATTAGGCAACTTGTTTTGTGGTGGTGGTTGTGAAGGTAACAACATTTGCCAAGACAAGACTTTTCATGTGTACAATGTAGTGGCAGTAATTACATTAATCCTCTTGGGCAGCTGTCACCAATATCGATGGTTTAGTATCTTTTATCTGCCCCATATATGCTTTTGCTCATAAAACTAAAACCAGATGCTTTCGATGCTAGAACAGAGGAATGAGAGTTCGAACCCTCTGACTCCATTAGTACTTCTTCAACAGCTATTCTCTTCTGATTGAGGACTATGATCCGACTCTGAAAGAACAGATTCTCAAACAAAGGTAAGTAAATACTAGAAAGGCTATACCCTAGCAACAAATCCTTAGCGACCTGATGAAATGCATTCTGCTGTGTGGGAGTATTTTGATGGCATAATATTTAAATTGGCACGCTAATTATTTCATCTAATTACTTCAGTTATATAAGATTATTTTTGTAGCTATCATCTATTGAGTGGGACAGCCGCTACTAAACGTTTCGTGTATTTGACATTTATGTTTCCTTATTATTTTCATATATTTTATCTCTATTTTTTCCTTACACTGCCCCATGAAGTTGATATCAGCTATTATTTTTCCCACTTTAGACATAAAGAATTGATGCCAGGAGATTAGTAACTTGTTACTAACTTGTTAAGGATCGCATAGCTAGTAAATATCATCTGAATTTAGCAAAATCCATTTTTCCTTCCAAGATGGCCTAAAAATTAATTGGGCATGCTACACAACCTCACTTAAATTTAACCAGTTAGCCAACCTGATCCTGATCAATGCTCGGTAGGTTTGAATTCACTTTCTCCATTCAGGACAAACCAAGCTGCAGTCACAAAAGCTTCAAGGATATATTTGAGGTCCTATAAAGGTGTGGAAGCATGAAAGGCTGGTTCCTGAAGCTTGACATCTCTTAGTGCATTCATCTCAGTTCACCAAAACCCATAAAAATAAAAAAGAGAGAAAAATTTAAAAATTAAAAAAAAATTTTTAAGAGAGAAAGTTTCTTATTTATGTTTCACATGGAAGCATGATTCTTCCATTGACCTCCAACCCTAACTCTACTACTTTCTATTCAAGCTGCTTGTTCTTTTGAAGGTGAGATTTGTGCAATAGAATGACTAGATTTTGAGGAATGGCAAGGTTCAAATCCCTTGATATAACAGATATTTACTGGGTGTCTGTGGACTTCGATAAGCGAAAGATAAACACAATGGTCATCATGAATCATACTGGTTTTTAATAAAGACCAAACCCAAACCAAACTCATTGTCATCAAGTCAATGCCGACTCACAGTGACCCACTCTGGGTTTCTAAGACTAATCGTTCACAGCAGTTGAAAGCCCAATCTTTCTCCTGAGGAGCTGCTGGTGGATTTGAACTGCTGACCATGTGGATTGCATCCCAATGCATAACCATGACATAAATAAAAGTAAAAATGTAAGTAACATAAATATGTGGGAAAAGGACGAGGTGTCTGGTGTCTTCAGACTTCACAGGAGAAAATGGAAGTCAAACTCATCAACGTTAGCTGAACCCTCTGAGTCCAATGGGGTGAAGATCAGACACGCTTCCACCTTTTAACCTTCCTGACCAGTTCTAATACCAACCATCCCTCCAACATTCGCTGTTTCTCAGCTGGGTTTGAAATTTCACTGCAAAGCCCACAGACAGAGCTCACAGACCACACTCACAATTTTGAGGTTGATTAGGAAAGTTAACAGAACAATTCAGTGTCCGATATGCTTAGGATACAATTCTTCCAGCTAGGGTAGCCTTTTCTTAGCATTGCTTTGAGGCATGCCTCACTCTGGCCCTCAGCCTCTTAGTCAATTGGCTCCCTGGCCTCTGTCATGCTCAGACAAGGTTACAAAGCACTTTTGGTGCTGCTGATAAATGCCCAAAGGGCACTCCATTTGGCCATAAGCCTCAGCCCAAAGGTGTTTAGCTCTAGTTCCACAGGTCACCAAACCTGGCCTCCCAAGCAAGTACCTGGAGGCACCCCACTCTGAAAGTCAGCCTCGTCTCCAAAGGCATTCAACTTCAATCTGCATCGGGCGAGAAACCCACCATGCTGTCTTGTGCGCTCTTGCTCTTAGTTCTATTGCTGCCAATTCTCTGCCACTTCTCAGCTGTCACATCTTTCTGTCCTTGGATTGAGGGGGGTTCAACACACAAGGATCTCAGGGTTCAAAAGACTCTCGGCTCTTCTTTCTTTGTGGTAATAGATTCCCCCTTCTTGCTTCTTAGATGGCTCATTTTAAGCCTAGCAAAATTGACCAATCTCATTACATTTCCAAGATTTTATGATCACAATTGACCTTGTCAACAATCACTCACAACAGAATCATGTAGTCCTATCAATATCTTCCCCCACCCTCTCTTACACGTACCTAACAGGAAAATGTCATTCGGTGGGAGTTACAAAGACAGTGGGCAGAAGAGCCATACTAAGAACTTCACTGCTTCAGAAAATGTCATGAAGGAGAGCCCCGTGCTGTCACACGAGCATGTATTATGAGGATGTGTCCTCCTTTGGAGGGCCAGAGCAAGATTAGATTCTGCGTATTCAAAAGTGAACAAAGCCCCGTTGCTGTCAGTGCACTCTGACACACAGCAACCAGGAGGCGTCAAGAGTAGAGCCGTGCTCCATGGCGTTCAGGGATGCTTTTCCAGAAGCACAGCTTCCATTTTCTTTCAGGATGCTGCCAAGTGGATTTGAACCTCCAACCTTCAAGTTAGCAGCCAAGTGCACTAAATGTCTGCACCACTCAGGAACCCAGAAGTCAAGGTGCTGGTGTTGGTCATGGATTAGTTGCATCCATTTGGCTCCAGCTCCTGGTTACCATACATGTAGCAGAATAAAACATTGTTTGGTCCTATACTATCTTCATGACATTTGATATGTTTTTCCCTTGTATTTAAATTTTTGTTGCATTTATTGAACGCATTATGTGAGCCACTCATTACTGTTGACCCACTTATGATGCTTTGTAGCACCACAGAAAATAAAGGATTTTTTTTAATTGAGGAGAAAGGGGAATCAATCTTTTAGAAATCTTCTTGGTCCACAAAACAAACATCATATAAGATTTCTTACATGGGCTTGTACTTGCTCAATAAATGTTGAATTGAATGTCCTCATTTATTCAATTGACCACTGCCCACAGTGAGTTGTCATTACCACTAAAGTTACCCCATGAAGTCATTCTTCCCAGTAAGCTGCATGGAGAGAAGGGGAGAGGGTCCTTTTAAGTCTATTCAAAGCAATTCTTCCACCATCGATAGGACATTGCCAAGGTTGCAAAGCCTAAAATTAACTCTGCCAGCTGTGTTTTGGTTTGCCGCATATAGCACACGGGCTCAGGGGGCTCCATCTGCTAGGCTGGCTGGCTGCTTCAATCTGCCGTGCTCTTACAAACTCGTTTGCCTGCAGTGCATGTTGTGCCCACGATGTGGTAGCTAAGCAGCTTGAAGTATATGCGGACTAAGCAAACAAGTCCAACAAGTCTCTCCTCGAGCCTCTGAAGGGCCTAGCAACCAAGTGGGAGATAGGACAAAACCCCTGCTGGGTTTGTCAGGTGAACAGCTTAACTTTGAACCTTACTGACACTTCCCAGTGAGCAGGCTGCTGATGTGCTGTCAAGGATGAAGAAGTGATCATGTCATTTCAAGGAGCCTATGTTTCCAGCTGCCACCACCCCCAATTGCCACTCGGCCCTGTAGTGTGGAAGACCGTATATAGACACAGAGACTATCCTAACTGGGTGCAACTTAAAAATATCCCAGGAATCAGCAGCTGTTACTTTCACGCACTGAAATTCACAGCTGACTTAATTAAAGTGTCTGCTCTCACGAGCTGCAGCCCTTTGGGTGGTACCCTAAGCACTTACGCTGCTGCTTCTCCCTGCCCCATTCCCATCTGCTGAGCCACATAAAGCAGAATGGATACATCAAAGGGATTGATTAGGAGCAGTCCAGAACTGGCATCAATTTAAATAATGTAGTGTGGAAGTCAGATCTTTAAATTTGGACTTGACTCCCTGCTGCACAGTCACTGGGTTCCAGGCACCATCAGGGACATTACATGGCCCCTCGTCTTGGCCATTTGCTCCCCCTTGCCTCTGACTATGACCACACCCTCTTCTTGGCATCTCCCTAATATTTTTCATAGTTGTCATAGTCACCGCCATAATAACCTCTGCAGACCCACAATCCTCTGATAGCCAGACCCGTGAGACACTGCTTTACATGACAAAATCCCCCAGCCCCGCACCAGGAAGCGGGTCCCAGAGAGCCAGGCCATTTGTTTTCCCTCAGGCGAACTATGCCAACGCTCCCAAAAGGCTATTGCCCTGAGATCACTATGGTATCAGCGTAACCAGGAGACATCCAGGGAACAGAACACCAATGTAGTCAAACTCAGCTTGAGATTGGCCCAGGTATTTCCAAATCCCTTATTAATAAGTCACACAAGGGGGTACCTCCCTCATCTCCCTCCCCCCCAAAAGGGGAATTTCCCCCCAAAGCTGTGTATTTAAATTTTTAAAAAACCTATCACCTTCAAAGTACTCTCCACTACACCTAATACCTGTGTCAAATCTGCGATCTGACAGAAGATCTACCTACAGCGATGTCTTTGGGTCGCTTTAGTGCTGTCCCATGTGCATGTAACCGTCGGACATCGGATATGAAAGACCGGAGAAGCATCGATCACTTGAACGGAGGGGCTGGAGGAGCATACTGACGTACCAGGGGCTGTTAAAACGACACGCAGATGTGTCTTCTAAGGCGTCCTGACAGAGTTGCTCTTTAGAAGCAAGGATGGCAAGACTTCTTCCATATATTAGACACCTCCACCATGACGCTTGGGAGAGAGGCAGTGAGAAAGAGGACGCCCTTTTTGCGGACTGACACAGGGGCCGCAACAAGTGGCTCAGCGCAGGAACGATGGCGAGGCTGGCGCAGGGCTGTACGGTGGCTCCCTCTGTTGTGCACGGGGTCCCTGTGGACTGGAACAGACGCCGGCACCCAGCCACATCTGCCATGCACGTTCCACACAGCCTTACTGAGCACCAACTGTGTGTCAGGAACTTACCTAAGCCCCGGGAAGATAGAAGCGGACAGAACATACAAAGTCGTGACCTCCAGAAGCTGACGTTCTAGTAGGAAAGAGATAATTTGGATGTAAGTCTATGAATTCCACTCTCTGGGTGAATTTGTTTTTTAATTATCCCAAAGTATGGCGTGGAGATGTCAAACCTTGTTAAATAAATATTTTTTATAGTAACTGGAATCTGGTAAATAAACTCTGAAAGCACAGCATAAAGACAAAAGACACCCCGACACTAAGCAGACACTAGTTTAATGTTCATTTTCACTAATTTGAACAGAATCACAAATCGAATCCTGTAGCAGCTACTAAAAAAAAAGAAGAGTAAAGTACAGTAGTAAGCCATAAGCCCACTGGCTGTCCAAACGGCAGATCTAAAATTGAAGCAGGTATATATACATTTGTGCTTAAGGAAAAGAAATCGACCCCACTGCTCTGGAACTAGGAACAAAGCCTTCCTCCGTTTCCCCCTTGATCATCTTCCTCCTTCTGGCAACCCACAGGGACTTGGGTCATCTATCAGAGTGACTGACTATCCCAGGGCATCATGCTTGCAATCTCCATCAACCTAGCCTGCATCATCAGCAACCCTCTCCAGACTGCACAGTGTGACTGGAAAGGCAGGTTCCTCCCAGGAGGCTACGTGGCTATTGTGGACAGGACTGAAAGCAGCTCTGTTCCCTGCGATACCCCAGGTCCTCTGTGACTGCCAACCCGCCATGACTCCAAAAGACCTTGAATGGTCATGAAAAGATAAGCAGATCTAAGCTAGCACTCAAAGAAACCACAGCATCTTCAGGTGGAGCGAAAACAAATCATTATTTTCTGCTATGTCGTTTTTTTACCAATCTTATAAGATTACATCTCATCTAATCCTCATGATAACACAATAAATCAGATTTTATTGCTCTATGTTATGGATGAGGAAATTAAATCACATCCACTACAGCTCTGATAGGAAAGAGTGGATCCAGAATTTGAACCGTGGTCTTTCAACTCCAGGAAAAAGGAAACCATCCCAGGGCTTTACATGATTGAAGTTGATGCACAAGCCCAGCACGATATGAATTAAGTCGCATGTTAGAAAAGGATTCCTTTAAAATTAATTTTCGCTCTGATTAGATCAAGAAGCAAGCCTTGGTAGAAAGTTTTAGGGCAGTGTGTCTTTAAAACCCAAACCAAGGTGATTACGTTTGATTCCAGCTCGTGGTGCCTCCAGGTGCCACGCAGTAGAGCTAGTCACCTGTTGCTCGGGTTTCCTTGGCTATCATCTGAACACAGCACACTGCCCGCTTTCCTGGCTTGGAGCCGCTGCACGAGCATGCGCTGGAGGCCGTGTTAGTCCAGCACGAATCGTTTGTACCACCCAGACACCAAGGATGTCTATAACATCTTTCTTTAAAAAAATCATTTTACTGGGGGTTCATAACAGCTCTTATCGCAATCCATCCATTGTGCCAAGCACATTTGTACATTTGTTGCCATCATCATTTTCAAAACATTTTCTTTCTACTTGAGTCCTTGGTATCAGCTCCTCATTTTTCCCCTCCCTACCCCACCCTCCATCCTTCATGAACCCTTGATAATCTATAAATCTCTCATGAACCCTTGATAATCAAAATAACCCTTGATTATTTTGTCGTGTCTTACACTGACCGATGTCTCCCTTCACCCACTTTTCTGTTGTCCTATCCGAGGGAGGGAGTTATATGTAGATCATTCTGATCAGTTCTCCCTTTCTCCCCCCCCCCCCACCTTCCCCTTACCCTCCTGGTATCGCTACTCTCATTATTGGTCCTGAGGGGTTTACCTGTCCTGAATTCCTGAATTTCCTGGATTCCTGGATCCCCCCCTCCCCAGCTCTTATCTGTACCTGTATGCATACTCTGGTCTAGTGACATTTGTAAGGTAGAATTGGGATCATAATAGTGTTGGGGAGGAAGCATTAAATAACATACAACTCTCCTCGGTGCTATACTGTACCCTGACTCGCTGGTCTCTTCCTGGTGACCCTTGTGTAAGGGGATGTCCAATTGTCTACAGAAGGACTTTGGTTCTCCACTCCACACACCCCCTCATTCACATTGATATGATTTTTTTGTTCTTGGTCTTTGATGCCTGAAACCTGATCCCATCGACACCTTATGAACAAACAGGCTGATGTGCTTCTTCCATGTGGACTTGGTTGCTTCTCAGCTAGATGGCCAATTATTTATCTTTAAGCCTTTAAGACCCCAAACACTATATTTAATAGCCGGGCACCATCACAGCCTTCTTCACCACATTTGCTTATGCACCCATTTTGTCTTCAGCAATCATGTCGGGAAGCTGAGCATCATGGAATGCCAGGTTATCAGAACACAGTATTCTAGCATTGAGGGAGTACGCAATGTCCGTCTGCTACCTTAATACTTAGCATGTAGATATATGTACATAGATCTATTTCCCTATCATTATATTTATGTACATGTCTGGTTTTCAACCTCTATAAATGCCCTTTGCCTCCTAGTTCTTTCCTCTATTTCGTTTAACTTTCCTCTTGTCCCAGTATCATGTTCAACCTTCATTCGGGTTTCAGTAATTTCTCTCGGTTACATTCACCAAGCCCTACCAGGCATCCTACACCCTCCTCACCATCAATTTTTAGATCACTTGTTGTTCCCTTGTCCCTGGGTTTGTTAACACCCACTTCCCATGCATCCCCTGCATCCCCTCTCCCATGCTTCCCCAGAACCATTAGTCCTGTTGTTTTCTGCTCTGGATTGTTTATTCCACCTATCTTATCTAGGTAGGGATGTCTCTAACATCTAACACTTAACTCTCACAGAGAACATAGACTTAAGACCTAGATTCAGCAGGCAACAATATCTAGCTAGAACTTAATAGCATCTTGCCCTCATTGTATATATTTTTGTGTGTTCTTTTCTACATTAGGTGTGTGATACTGGTTTCTAATTGTAGAAGTGATATAAAATAAAACTTAAAAGTTAAAAATGCACTCAATTATGACAGCACCTACATGCTTAAATATGCAGTAATAACTGAAAATTAAAATACACTACCACTTCCAATGAAGAACAGAAGACAGAAGATGAAGGCTCGGAGAATTAGAAAGAAACTCCACAAAGGCACAAGAGGATTAAGCAATGTAATCTGCCAACTTGATATCATAGGCATATGTGATACTCAAATCTCAGTAATATAATGTGTTAGTCTGGGTTGACTAGAGAAACAAATTTGTAGCCACTCATATGTGTAAACTTTATGTCAAAGAGTAATTGTATA
Organism: Tenrec ecaudatus; assembly: GCF_050624435.1. Taxonomy (NCBI): domain Eukaryota; kingdom Metazoa; phylum Chordata; class Mammalia; order Afrosoricida; family Tenrecidae; genus Tenrec; species Tenrec ecaudatus. Next base: position 153,664,177 of record NC_134532.1, read on the forward strand.
TTAAGAAAACATCCCAGCCTAATACAGATCAAGTCCATAAGTCTGATATTAGCCCATAAATCCAAATTAGCCCATAAATTCCTCTTTAGACTCACACAGCATATGAACTGATGCCAAATGCAGGAAGATCACAGGCCAGTGGGTGGTATGTCTTGTGGACCCAGTGGCAGTGGAGGCATCTCAATGCTGATGTGGGTCTCCTCCAGCTCCCTGAGTATCTCAACAGCAGGAAAGGGAAGGCAGAGAGAATGGGTCTGGCCTCCAGTGAGCTGTTTATCACTCTGTGGCACTTCCAAATGAGGTCATCAATCTGTGACCTGCTTGACAGGCCAGGTTCCACCCCTTCGCTCAAGTTGACAGGAGATTATATATCTGCCACACCAAATAACAGCATAGTTAGCATTCTTTTCAGTACAATGGGGACATTTTCCATAATAGACCATGTGTGACGCCCCAAAGCAAGCCTCCGTAGTTTACCAACATAATATTATAACACACCTTCTCAGGTCACAATGCTAAAACTCAGAGATCAAAAGTAAGAAGATCAAGGGGGGAAATAAATACATGAAAGTTGAATAACACCCTGCTGAAAAACTACTAGATAATAAAAGAAATTAGAAATGAACATTTAAAAGTCATTGAATCAACTTAGAATGAAAGCACAGCATATCAAAACTTTTGGGAAACAACAAAAGCAGTAGTCTAAGAGCAAGTTACAACTATAAATGTACATATCAAAAAAAGAAGAAGAACCAAAATCAACACATAAAAACCAGTATCAGCAAAAAAATTAGAGCAGAAATCAATGAACCAAAACCCCCGCAAAGAATCAATAAGACTAGAAGTTGATTCTTTGAAAAAATAATAAAACTGACAAATGTTCAAAGGAAAAAAAGAGGAGCATATGCAAACAACATGAAAAGAATTAAACAGCTAAAATAAAATGACAGATCAAGGTACTACAAACAGTATGCCAACAAATTTGAAAACCTAGACAAAGTGACACATTTCTAGGAACACACTACCTTACCTAACTAATAGGACCGAAGTAGAAAATTTTAGCAGATCCATGACAAAATAAGAACATATAAAATACACATAACTCCAGAATCTACACAAATGCACATACTAGATTTTGATAAATTGGATAAAATTTTAAATGTCAGTCATGAAACATTAACAAATAATTTAAATCAATCATTCTGGGAGGATATTTAAAACATATTACAGATGTAGTACATATTTCTTTGTTGACTAAAGAGCTCTGATAATTCAATAAGAAAAAGACAAAAAACCCTTTGAAATAGGAGAAGCTTATTAATATGGAAATATTTTAGACATCACTTAAAGTAAAAGAATTGCAAAATAAAATTAAGATAACATGTCTTCCCCTAGCCAATAGTCGAAGGTGAAAACTTTAAAAATAAACTGCAGAACTGAGCATGTAGAGAAAGAGAAGCTTATAGACTGTTGGCAGAAAGGTGAATTAATATTTGCTCCTGAAAGGACAATTTGGAACTACATATCAAAATGTAACTCCATTCATGTGGCAGATGGCTGGGCTGTGGCGGCTTGCATGTGGCTATCATGCTGGAGGCTATGATGTTAGTGTTTCAAACGCCTATGGTGAACAGGCTTCGACAGAGCTTCCAGACCAAGAATAGACTGCAAACCAGGGAATGGGGAATCCTTTTCTGAGGTATTGGCCACTGAAAATCTTATGAATAGCAAGATCCTGTCTGATATAGTGCTGGAAATAAGTCCTTTAAGGTAGACTTACTCACTGCCATTGTGTCAGGGCTGACTCATAACAACTCTATAGGATAGGATAGAAATGGCCCTGTCGTGTTTGAGACTGTCACTCTTCACCGGAGTAGAACCCTCAATCATTCTTCCTTGGGGAGGTTAGTGGTTTCAAACTAGCCCAACACTTAATCACTACACCACCAGGACTTCTCTTCAAGGTATAAGGCACCAAAATATGCCTAAAGAAGAGTCACTTCATCAAAGAAGCATAGGCCTTACTTAGGTGGAGAAAGCACACCGCGGTGGGGACTTTTACCTGCTGATGACTTAAAATGAGAAGAACCAGCTGCAGATATTCATTAGTACAAAACACTGATCTAGGAAAATTGGAAGTTGTGAAAATTGAAACAGAAGAGGAGGAAGGGGGAACTGATTGCAGTGATTGACACATAAGCCCGTCCCACCCCCTGCCCCAAGGGGGATGAACAACAGAAACGTGGCTGAAGGGAGACAGCAATCGGTATAAGACATGAAAGCAATAATTGTTTATAATTTATCAAGGGATCACCAGGGTGGTAGGGGGAGAAGGGAGGGGATCAAAGAGAAGCTGATACCAAGGGCTCAAATTTAAATAAAATGTTTAGACAATGGTGATGGCAACATATGTACAAATATACTTGATACAACTGATATATGGAATGTTATAAGAGATAATAAGAGCCCCCAATAAAATGATTTTTTAATTGAAATAGAATGCACAAAGATTAAGAATGTAGGTACTAGTGAACTGAATTGGACAATCATGGTTTACTGTGTCAGGAATGACAAATCAAAAACATGGTGTCATCCTTTTTGTCAAAAAGAACATGTCAAGATCTATCTTGACATATAATGCTGTCTGTGATAGGCCATGTTACCCCTCTATGGAAGACCAGTCATTGCAGCTTCTATTCAGATACACAGATCAACCACTAAATGCAGTAATGGAGGATATGAATACTTCTACCAACATTTTCAAACCGAAATTGATCAAGCATGCAATCAAGATGCATTGGCCCCTCCCTAGAAGCATGTGCTGCAGAGAACAACACTAAACCTCCAGGTTGGGGAGCGGGGCTGGCCTGCTACACCCACATGGCAGCAAACCGAGCAGGAAAAAGAGAGAGGGACGGTCTAGACCCCACATCGACACACCAAGCCCGGAGAACGAGGTCCCTGCACAGAGTTGCTAAGGCACAGAGACGATTGTAGGGCCGACAACATCTCAAGACATGTTGTCCACTTACTGGAGCACACTGAGACAGAGGACAATACTGGGGACTCACGGCGGGGAGTTAGTCCTGTCTGAACAACCCCCCCACCCACCGAGGGTGAATCACCAGAGTGGTTACCCAGAGGGTGAACCAAGAATAGAACACAACAGATCAGCAATGTGAGCAAAGCAAAACCACAAAGTCTCTAAAGAGCCCCCAAAGTAAACTTCAGATTAGGAGGGGCAGCTCCTGGAATTTCCCCAGGTACCCAGTGGGGAGATAGTCATAAAGATCAGTGGACAAATCTGGAATTATGTATGTTTTTTTCTCTTTTCTTTTTGTTTAGTCTGCTATTGTGGGTTTGCCTACTTATATAAGATAGGTGTGGGAAACAAGCTCAAGGAGAAAGCAACAGAACTGAAGGTCCCGGAGGGACTAAGGAGGGAGAGCAAGGAGGAGGAAGGGAGTGCGGAGCAAGCAATGCAGTAGACAGGGGAACAACTAGGGAATTAAAATTAACAATGAGGAGGCCGTAGAGATCCTGGGAGTGTTGGAGCAACAGCACTCTAGCTGAGAGGAATTACTAAGAGGTGGAAGTAGGGCTAGAGTGATGATGAGGCAGGAGGAAGGTAAAAGGAAATAGAACATTCCAGTCTGACCACCCCCACCATGGGGCCAACCAAGAAGGGAACATAGCAGATCAGCAATGGGAGCAAAGCCACAAAACCCCCGAGGAGCCCCAAAATAGACTTCAGGCTAGAAGGGGCAGTTCCTGAGTGTCCCTCACCCCAGCCCCCCAGGACTGGTGGGGAGATTAGTCATAAAGGTCAGTGGATAGTTCTGGCATTATGTATGCTTTTTTTGGGTTTTGCTAGTTTTTGTTTTGTTTTTATTCAATCTTTTGTTTCATCTCTGTTATTGTTGTTTTGCCTACCTATATAAGATAGGCATGCGAAGCAAACCTTGGAAGAAAGCAATAGGACCAATGGTTGACTGTCCCAAAGCGTCTTGGGTGGAGAAGGAAGTGGGGGAAGGAAGTGATGAGCAAACAACAACATAGACAGGGGAACAAATAAGGAGTTAAAATCAACTACAAGCAACAGCAATCTAGCTGAGAGGAATTACTAAGGCAGATGAAGGACAAATGTGATGGTGGGGCAGGAGGAAGGTAAAAGGAAACAGGAAAGATCTCGGAAGAAAAGCCATGGATACAGGTAGAAACATAGGTGTGCACTCATGTAAATATATTAATTAATAAAACAGAAGTATTGGCCTATGCACATATATTTATATGGAAGTGGATGGAGTTTGGGCCTCTGCTCAAGCTCTTCCTCAAAATAAGAACACTTTGTTCTAACAACCTGGCATTCTGTGATGCTCACCCTCCCGACACAATGGCTGAAGACAAAATGGGCATAAGCAAATGTGATGAAGAAAGCTGATGGTGTCCGGCTATCAAAAGATATAGCATCTGAAGTCTTAAAGGCTTGAAGTTAAACAAGTGGCCATCTAGCAGAGAAGCAACAAGCCCACATGGAAGAAGCACACCAGCCTGTGTGATCATGAGGTGACTGTGGAATCAGGTAACAGGTACTAGAAGACCCAACCAAAACAAAATCATGTTGTTGAGAATGAGGGGCCTCAGAGAAGAGACCCAAAACCCATCTGTAGACAATGGGGCATCCCCGTAAAGAAGCGTTACAAGGAAAGGATGAGTCAATTAGGGCACAGTATAGCACCAATGAAACACACCATATTCCTCTGGTTCTTTGAGGCTTTCTTGCCCCCTGCTACCATGAGCCCCAACCAGCCTTTCACTGCGCGCTAGACTGGAGCATGTATACTCTTACACATAAGAGCTCATGACACATCAAATCCAGGCCAGGTAAACCCCTCAGGAACAGAAATGGGTATAGCGATTCCAGGAGGGTAGAGGGAAGGTGGAGCAAGAAGGGGAGGAAGAGGGAACTGATCACAATCGCATGATTGGGATGAAGAACAAACATGGGTGAAGGGATATAGCGGTTGGTGTAACATATGAAAACAATCATAATTGGTCATTTATCAAGGGGTCATGAGGGAGGGTCGGAGGGAACAAAAAGGAGCTGATACCAAAGGCTCAATAGAAAGTAAATATTTAGGAAATGATGTTTAGAAAATGATGATGGCAACATATGGTAAAATATGCTTGATACAATTGGTGTATGGAATGTTGTAAGAGCTGTAAGAGCCCCCAATAAAATGACTAAAAAATAAAAGCTGACAGATAATCTGCTCTATATACCATGACCTAATTCACAAAAAATTCATTTAAAAAGGCAACTCTATCCTACCCATTTAGCAGCCAAAATGATCAAACACATGTAAACATGTGAGTTCTTTTTTTGACATGTAAGTTCTTAATTATGAAAGAAAATAACAAAAATCATTGTTCCCAAGGAAGGAATATAGCTATTTTTCACATTCTGCCACTCTCTTCCCTTTTTTAAAAAGTTAACTCATTTCACAGCCAACATCCAGTAAACTTAAAAAAATTGAACTTGTCAGTGTTCAATTCAATACAAATTCAAGACAAAATCCTGTATTGAATTAGTAGATATTTGTCTCTTTCTGGGGTACTATTATCTAACTCCCCCTTTCGATTTAGGGGCATCTGCCATTGTGTACGGTTTGGGTAGGAGTCGGCGTCCCGTCTTTTACTATAGAAACTGAAGGAGGAAGAAATCCGATTCAGGGCACTGACTTGGGCGGTTGTTAAAGTGGGGTGCGGGGGTATTTAGATCTATTCCCACAGAGGCACCCCACGTGGTTGGAGGTGCCAGCCCAGCCACTCTGTGCTGACTCAAAGAAGGCTGTTATATTTCGCGCTCTTTGACCCCAAGGAGGGGCTCTTTGCTTTTGTTTCCAAGTCTTACCCTCAGCCTCCTGCTGATTTTGTGAGTCACACAAACTGTCCAAGTAATGTATATACGTATCTATCAGGGTCACTGTGAGTCAGAACTGACTTGATGGCAGTGGGCTTGGGCGTGTGTGTGTGTGTGTGTGTGTGTGTGTGTGTGTATTTCCTCTCCCCTCTATTTCTTGTAAAATCCAGTGACATTAGCTACATTTTCCGAGTTGTATAACCCCTCTCCCTCTCTTTTCCTCCCTCAGATTTCCATCTAGTCTGTCAGGCTGTGGGTGTCGCCTTGATCTTACATAGATAGTTCTTTTAAAAGCACAGTGCTCAAGGCACATCTAATTTACTACTTAAGTATTTTAAAGAAGACTTTGGAATATTTTTGGGTTATGTTTTTAAGATTATAGCAGGACAGTAGCTTCAAGGGTTCATCCAGCCTCTGTGATGAACTAATATTGTTCTGAATTATCCCATTACAGTAATATCGCTCCTACATCTGTGGTTGATGCCAGTATTTATTATGTTGTATTTGAGGTTTCTGAAATTAAATTGAGAATTTTTTCTGTATTAAACAGAGAATGCTTTTTAAGATCATTTTATTGGGAGCTCTTATAATAATCTATACATCAATTGTATCAAGTATATTTATACATATGTTGCCATCATTATTTTCTAAGCATTTCCATTCTATTTGAGCCTTTAGTATCAGCTCCTCTTTTTCCCCTCCTTACACCTCTCTCATCCTCGTGGTCCCTGGATATATTATAAATTATTATTATTTTCATATCTTACATGGATAAACTGAGAATTTTTTAGGATATAAAACCAATAAAGCCTGGTTCATCACAGAGTATATTGAATCATTTTAGTAAATATTAATTGACTAAACAAATGACGTTGGTTAAATGCAGTTGATAATTCAAGTTCAAACTGTACCCACACCAATTTTAAAATTTTCTATTTCCTGTGACCCTCAAACTAGGTCCATGCCTTGGAGCGATTGAGCCCAATTAATAATCATTCCAAGTGGTACAGTGAAAGCAAAATATATTTATTACAAAGCCAGGTTCACAGAGCATCCAACATCAACAAAGGTTATTTGCCAAGTGAAAAGTCTATGGAAACATTAACAAATAATATTTATACCTTTTCCTAATAATATCAGTAATATACTACATGCTAGTGGGCTATCATTTTCAAGGCACGCTGCATACCACAAGAATGTCACAGGCACATGGTAAGCACACGAAAACAACTTTACAATTAACCATCTTGACATTCACTGTCCAGAAGACTCCTTATCAGACCTGATCCAATGACCAGGGAAACTGGAGGATCCAGTCAGCCAAACAGTGTGGATGGCAATTAACATTCCAAACTGCTGACTACTAAACTCTAGGGAAACCTCTGAAGCACACATTTGAAAGCCAGGCAACATAGGAAACATTAAGCAAAACGGATTACATTTCTGGAACCATAACAACCAAAATCCCAAATTCACTGCGATTAAGTCCATGGCAGCTCGCAGCATCTCTACAGGGTTGCCGAGGCTGTACATCGTGATGGAAACACATAGTTTCACGGGTTTTCGGTGGGTTTGAACCACTGATCTTTGGCCAGCAGTCGACAGCTTACCCAACAGCGCCGCCAACGGTCCAAAGGACGACATGTCGTTGTTGGGAGCCATCCACACAACAGAAGGAAACGCTGCACCACTTCACACTCGTACTTCAGCCCATTGTCCGCAGCCACTGGGTCAATCCATCTCCTCGGGGTTTTCTTCACTACCCTTCTACCTCAACAAGCATGACGTCCTTTTGGCCCTTTGGGAAACTGATGCGGCTTTCCACTCCCGTGAAGAGTTACGGGCTGGAAGATCGCAGGGGCCATTCTACACTGTTCTCCACGGTCACTGACTGCAGTGTAACAATGATCATGCCAAAGACATCCAGCTAGCATGCTGCACAAGTGGAACATGTGCGTAAGAAGCCCTTTGATTAAAAAAAATCCCTTTGATGGTAAATACTTCATTCTTTAAAAATTATCTTCTTGTTACTGATCGAATTAACATCCTCCCTTGGGCTTAGGGCTGAAACTCCCTAGTGTGGAAAGAAGTAGATGACTTCTATCCCAGGGTTATGGAATTGGGGGTCTTTGGACTTTGGTTCGGATCTTTTGCTTTGAGGGTGCCCAGTGAATGGTGCCTCGGGACTCCCATGCATTTTCCATTTGAATGCTCCTCTTGCTTTCTTATGAAGTGTATTAGTCTGATAGGTATAATTCTGCCTCTGGGAATGTACTTTCTTGAAAGTTTTGCCCTATCATTAACCACCATTGTTCATGCAAATTGTGTCCAGTCACGTAAGCATTTAATCTGTAAATCAAAATTCACGTATTGGCATCTGAAAAGATGGCCTATCTATGTATAATTTTTCTTTTACATATTTGTGCCCCTAAATTTGTCCCTCTTCTTTCATTAATGATCATTATAATTTTAAGTTTTACATTTAGGTCTTTCTTTGATCCATCTTGGACTCATCTTTGTATATGGTGCGGATATGAATTGTTTCGTTTCTGCAGATGGATATTCAGTTTTGTCAGTACAATTTGTTGGTGTCAGCCCTTTGTCAGAGAGGGATGTGTGCTTGGGAAATGTTAAGGGTGGGTTTGAGGTATGTTTGGGGCAGATTTTGGACATCTTACCGCTATGGTATGGGTGTGCTATGGGTGCCACTGGTGTTAATAGAGGTGCATGTTTGAGGGTAGTTACGGTGCGCTATGGGTGTGATTACAGTGTGCCTGGGGTGTGCTGGGGAGTGTCAGAGGTGTGATTGGGAGGCTTCTCTTTGGGGATTGTAGTGTCTAGGAGGATCGAGGGGCCGACTGATTTTGACAGGGAACTGCCAAGTGGGGAAGTGCTTGGGGTTGTAATATGCATGGATTCCCTCCTTTCTTCTCCTTGGAAAATACATTAAATATACTCGGTATTCAAAGCATTCCTTCACAAATTAACAAATTCTAAAATTCTCACCTGTGCCAATATCAAATGATGATAGGTAAAATCTGAAGATACTGTGGCAAATAGGCTAGCAATTTATTGGAGTAGAGCAGGAATCTCACCCAAATGAATATAATTAATGAAGCTCTCCAAGGACAATTCCCGAGGATAACTAAAGTTGCCCACTCCCCAGAACGCTCTCCCTTGTTCACAAATTATACCAATGACAGAAAGTCATCGAGTCACCAGTGTCTTTCCTTAAAACCAAGAAAATAAAAAATGACAAGTGGCAAAAGTATGTTACACAAATTAAAATTTTTATTAGATATAGGAATAAACTTTCTTCATTAGTAGAGAAACAAAATTGGAAATATTTGAATTGCTAGATGCCCAGTGTTAATTACTATGGGAAAGAGAGGCTATTATAAACATCCTAATTTCACCTTCAAAATGGAGATACATGAAATTAAATTATGTACTTTCATTAAAAAATGTTTTATTGGCATATAATTCACAAATCCTACAATTCCATAGCTCAACCATATTAAGAACAGTTGTACAATCATCACCACAGTCAATTTTGGAGCATTGTCCTTCCTGGTACTCAGTGTGATTAGCCCCGCCTTTTCTCCCTGACATAGCCCCAATGAACCACTAATCCAGTTACTGTCGCTGTAGATTTACCTGGCCTGGGTATCAAATACAGGAAAACATTTTTGAAAGAAAAAGAAAACTAACAACAATTGCAAAGCAAAACAGATGAAACCCTCAATTGAAAGAAAACAGAAAATCCTGAAACCCGGAACAGATTAAAGATGTGTCAAAGGCGCTCAAATGCGAGTGTTACATTGCAGTCACCCTCACCGCAGGATTGTGCGCGTGGGAATATTGTTGTTGCCTTTAACTCTTGGACCATCATTTTTATTTGTATTTGTGCTGACTTCCTCCATATTATATGTTGCCTTCTCCTTCACCCGAGCTGTCCCACGTCTGCCCTCCAGCCTGCGGCCGCGCAGGGCCCCAGGGAAACCCACCATGAGTCCTACCGGAGACCAGTTGGTTTCAACGCAAGGGCAGTGGGCGCTGGGTTTGGTACCCTCTGGATAGTGGCTTAGGTAACCACCAAAGACTATATATGTGTAAAAACCTTTCCTTGACGTTTTAAAATAGTGATTTTATAAAATACTTGTCCTTTTGTGACTAATTTCACTCGGCATAATGTCCTTGAGGTTCATTCGTGTTATGTGTTTCACAGACGCAGCGTTACCTTTTAAATACTGCATAATAGTTCACTGTATTGTTTGTATCAGTTCATCTATTCTTCCATCGATGGACACGTGAGTCGTTGTCTTCCCTTTGTGATTGTGACTCATGTCATGGAGCCGATTCAGACTCGCAGAGACCCTGTAGAACAGAGTAGAACCACACCTTTGGATTTCCAGAGTCTTTAGGGGAGCAGAAAGCGTCTTCTTCTCCCACAGATGGGCATGGCTCAGTGTACATGTATTTATTCAAGTCGCAGCTCTTATTTCTCGGGGATCGTGAATGCATCGGATGGCATCTCTACTTCCAGCGTTTGGACGACGGGCAACACGACTTTCACAGTAGGAGCCCCCTTTTACAGTCTCGCCGGAGTTTTTCAAGATGGGAAATTATTGTCAAATAATACATCTGATTACAAAAGTAACCTCTCTCTTGGCTCTTTGCCCTCAAATATTCTGACAAGTTAAGTCCTGTAGTCGTTTCATCTTAATGGTCGGTATTTTAAATAGGGTGTTGATATTGATATGGTAGGAAAATATTGACATTGTGGGAACTTTTCTTAATCTCATAAAATGTTTGACTGTAGACATTTATTAAACTAAGGAAAATAAAAATATATATTTAGGATCATCATTGGGTTATGGGTATGTTAACATGATTTTAATTTGAAAATGACATCAACTCCGGAGAGTATTGCTAAAACATTCACGAAATGGCTTTTCTTTGAAGCCAGGAAAGTAGACAGGACAACGAATTCTAGTTTCAGAATAAAAATTACAAATTTAAAATAATGTGACTTTTCATTTACCTACTTAAGGTAGGTAATGGACACAGCCATTAATAAACACCATCTGTGCTGGTTCTCTGTTGAAGGAAACCTGGAGGAACCGGCCGAACTCCCTCTTCGGGCACCTGTTGGGTGAGCATGGGGCGTTGTCCGCCTGCGCTCGCGGCGCCGGTTTGGTCCCTAAACTGCCCCAGCTCCTTCCCGGGAAGGAAAGCGTCTGCGCGCTGCCCCACGCGGTTCCCGCCCTCCGGGGCCAGTGGACAGAACCGGCAGCTCGCGCGCCCTCTGGCGTCCTTTCGACGAATCGCGGGCATTCGCTGGCAAGCCTCAGGCTCAGGAAAGCAGGAACTCAACATTCGAAAGTCCCCTGAGAAGCAGAACAATGTGGAGGAAGGACACAGGTGCAGAGTGGAGCCGCTGGGCATCATCGTTTCACCTCGATTCTGCTCTCCAGGTCCCCACAGCCACCTCCCAGGAGGGCCAGTGTAGTCACTGGCTGAGCTGAGCCTCCAGAAAAATGACCAAGGTCCCTGCAGGGTGCCCGGACCAGCCGCAGGCCTCCAGGGATGCCGGAGGTCAAGGACTCCTTGCGGGGCGGCAGTGAGTTCCTGTGTTCACCGTGACTGCTAGATGTTCATATACAACTCACCCTCAAGCACAGGCTCGTGCGGACCTGTTCCCCGCTTCTCGGATGGGGCTCTGGAACGTTTCCAAGTCTTTCTCTGGAGGCCGGGACAGGTCTGTGCTGACCAGAGGGTCTCACAGAGAGTGTCCACTTATATCTCTGAGCTGCAGAGAAATGTTCTAAGTCCGTTCTGTACCTGGTAACTACCTACACCACTAGGGGAACCTTCCGTAGTGTGTTGAGGACCACTTGGGAATGACAAGAAATGATAGTCTCCTAACATGTTGCGTGGATAAAGCTGGGGAGCCACACAGGAAGTGGTTCTTTTCCTTCAGGAAGAAATGATTGCTCCCCTCCACCGTGTGACTCGCTGCAATGTGAGTAGGTACAGTATGTGGTGAGGCCAGGTTACAGAGATGGGTTGGAGACCAGAAGTCCTGGTTTCCTGATTTTTCATCCTAAAATTTTACCTTGTAATCATAGTATTAGGAAATATAGTCCCCAGATTATCTCCTGACTCTCCTTATAAACCTTGAAACATTACTCTAGAGAATGCAGCATTCAATCTGCAGGAGATCTTATTGAGTTTATAATGATGCTCAAATGCTCTCTAGGCTAATGAGCTCCAAAGTTTCAGTTAGAACGCAGGAAATAACTTCACCTCTGGTCACTGTTCTTCACACGTGGGTGACTCTAAGTGCCCAAATCGAACATGCTCAGGAGAAAGATTTTGGTCATTTCCCCCGCAAGTTTGTTCTGTGATTTTCCATATCTGGTGAACAAGTTCTTCCTGTAGCCTGAATTCTAGAAATCACCTTTAATGCTCCTTTCACCTTATCCCATACATCTGGTTCACCAGAAATTCTTGGCAACTCAGAGTCCAAAGAATGCAAAAGTACCCCCCTTTCCCATGACCTTTCCCACTCCCACCACGGTTCCTCCTCCTGACCCCTTCAGAGGCATCCGGCCATGCGCTGCTCCTGCTGGGCTCAAATGGTCAATTCATGGGACATACGTTCTTTCTTACCTGAAGACCAGTGAACAAGAGGCATTTGCTTGTTTAGATGCCTCTTCCCATCACTCCCCAGGCTGTTGTACTACGATGGCTTGTGTGGTATGGTGATGCTGTAAGCTAAGCCACTGGTATTGCAAACACAGCAACGTATTATAGTGAAACGTGCAGAAAACTGAAGTGAGAAATCCAAAGTGAAGTTCGTGCTCAGCATTCCTCAAGCTGAAAGAACTGAAGAAAAAAGCTCAAGCCTTGAGTTATAACATTTAAGGATTTGTGGGCAAATATTGAAGGACACCAAGTCAAAAACAATGCTTCGATATCCACTCATTTCAGGAGAGAGCATGTTCACAAACCAGTGGCATGAACGCTGAGGACATCAGTAAACAACAACCAGGCTCCAGGAATGAGCATAATATTCATGCAAGTGGTTCCATTGGCAGTTCTTGAAATACACTCAAAACATACCCTCATCTCCAGGCCCCAACTTTCACTCTCATCCACTCCCAGGTCCAGCTCTAAGGCCAAATCCTAACAACCTGGCCCTAACCCCAAACCCGTAGCCAATATACCTTCACATCTAAACCCAGCTCACACCTCTGACCCCAGGCCCCCTTTTCTTATGCCCTTAATCCCAGCCCCATGAACACACCATTACCCCAATCCCCAACTTCTAGCCCCCACAGCCCAAACCCTAATAATGCTAACCCTAATCCCTCATCTTCACACCCCTCCAAAACCCCAAGCCCTTTATAGTGCCCCCAAGTCCAAACTCCAAGTCCCAACTCCAAACCCCACCCATTTCCAAACCCCAGGCTCCAGATTCCAGTCGCTGAACCCTATGCCCTACTCCAAACCTTGGAACCTGAGCCCCAGAACACAGACCATGCTCCTGGCTGCCAGCCATGACCTCTTAACTCCCCAATCCAACTCCCTGGCTCCTAAATCTTAACTCCTAATGCCAGCTCTTAAACCTACAAGCCCCCACACCCTTAGGTCGGTGGTTCTCAACCTGTGGGTCATGACCCCTTTGGGGTCGAACGACTCTCAGGGGTTTCCCAATTCATAACAGTAGCAAAATTACAGTTATAAAGTAGCAACAAAAACAATGTTATGGTTGGGCGTCACCACCACATGAGGAACTGTATTAAAGGGTCGCAGCATTAGGAAGGTTGAGAACCACTGCCTTAGACCTAACTCCCATAAACCCCAAGCCTTAGTTTAGAACCTCCAGGTGCTAATCTTCCAGAACTTCTAGGACTGGCAGACAGGAAAAAGAAGGCAACATTCACACAAGTTGTTGAAACAAGCTTATTGAACATTTCTATTGGGCCCAGGTATGCAGGTGCACAGTGCCACACAAATACTTAAATAAACCACACACACACACACACACAGGTTGATTTAGATGGGCCATGTAGTCGGTAGCTACAGCATCTCTGTCCTCGCTTAAGCAGCAATAATTACTTGCTCAGGAGACCCTGGCAGTCTGCCTGCCCATGCTCTGCTGGGAGCATGCCCAACCCAAAGGCCAGGGCCAAAACTGCCACACATGTCAGAGGGATACAACCAAACCCGGTGGAGTCTGCTCCTCATGCTGGAGAGATCCGACACAGAGAAGGCCGTCTCGCCCCATCAAGAAGGAGTATGACAATAAGTACCCCCCACGGGCACTGCAGCATGGGCAGAAGCCTTGGTAGGAATGGGACACAGGACACCAAGCACTTCACCTGCTTCCACCTGGGCAGCGTGGCCACCCTTCTGACAAATCTAGCTAAAGCGTGGATTGACCCATCCCAAACCGCGGACTGCTGCTCCCATTCCAAATACCAGCTTGCTAAGGGAGCACCTCCATCGCCGAACCTTCGTTGAGTTTGTATGCGGTCTTCTCTGTCCTTTTTTTTTTGTGGTCATAAAGCAGTTAGCAAAAGGGCTTACATTTATATTTATTTCCTATGCCATGGTTTTTCTTTCCTCACAATGCATTCCTTTCAGGGAGGGAAAAACAAAACACAAGCCTGTTGCAGATGTGTGTATGCTAACAATTTGTTCAAATCTGGGGTTGAAGGTGGCCCATGGCCTTCATGAGGTGGCATGGTTGGTTAGTGGGGTTAGCCTAGTTAGTACTTAGGTCTTACCCATGCGTACAGAAGTACAGGTTGAGAAGGATAGCAGAGAAGCCTGGATTACATGTAACTCCTAATCTGCCCAATACTAAAGTGCTGATTTTGTTAAAAACAAACAAAATGCACGTATCCAGGGCTGGGGAATCATCCCACACAGTGGACCCCATAAAGAGCCTCCTTGGCCATCAGTCAGCTGATCAAACATCCCCTGGTCTCACTGTACCTGTGTTAGGCAGGGTTCTCTAGAGAGATAAAACCAGATTGCTGATAATTTTATATATATATAATTGTTCTGTGCCTCAATTATATATATATAATTGTTCTGTGCCTCAATTATAAATATATATTTATAAAGATAGATATATAACACAAGAAATGAACTGTTAAATTATAAAGCAGTACAAATGACTCAGTGCAACTCACTCCTGAGAGAGAGTTGTGAGACACTAGCAGTCCTACAAGTCTTTAGAGCCTCCAGGTAGTCCTCTGTAGAGAGAGAGAGCTAGGCTATCCCAGCACAGGCAGCAAACAGCAAGGCAGGACACCAACGGTCAGTCCTCAGCTCCAGAGATGTAAATTTTAATCATGTGGTCTTCAAGGGACCTCAACTTACAGCAACACAGTCCATAGGCTAGACATCCCACAGGTAGTGTGCCCTTTAAATTGAGGCACAGAACAAGCAAGGCAGCTGCACACTGGTCCAATGATTAAAGAGCGAGAGACGAAGGCGAGGCTCACCGAGCCATTTATCTTTCCCCCCTTCAATTAATCCCACTTGTGTTTATCGGCCAGGCTGGCACAATAAACTATCTCAATCCACCCCTTACCAACCTGACAACTGTACACAATTCTTTAGCCATATATACTTATATAATTTCCAGACATTCATGAAATCACACTTATACTTATCATCAGTCATCTATCATACATATAAATGAAAACACACTGAGTCCAATTGTATCTGATATATCATACCCAAACAAAGGAAAGATATGCAATAAGCACATAAAAAGAAAATACATGGACAATTACAACCTCGCTTAGGCAATTGATCATGTTGTAATTGATAGGTAGAACTACCTTCTACTGCTACTCATTCTGTATTACCTTTGCCCTCAGCAAGCACCTCAGCTGGCTGTGGTTTGTGGCCTGGCGGGGTGACCCAGACCTTCATTCCTGAGGGGTCTGGGTCATTATAAGTCCTGTCAGGATTGGGTTGTCACAGGGCATGGTAGCACTAAGAGTCGGCCTATGGGAATCTCCTGGATTCCAGACATATTCTTCTTTACCTCCATTAGGTAGTACCAGTCCAATTTCTCCTTGGTAATCAGGATCAATCACACCACTTAGTACAGTGACACTCTTCCTGACCTGTTGATCCAAAGGCATGAGATGTCCAAAGGGCCCAGGGGGCATTCTCAGCTGCCAGTTCAGTGGAATCCGTGCTGTGTTTCCAGGTGGGAGAGTTCCTTTCTTCGGGACCAGGACCTCCAGGCCTGAGGAACACAGGGTTGCTGGGACAGGAAGCAAAAATGCTGCAAGGGGATCACTAGGAGTAATAGTGAGTGGTGCCACTCCAGCTTCCACCCCTCGGTTCCTGGACCCATGAATTCTGGCTATTGGAGACACAGCACCATATATTGGCCACTGGTTTAGAGCGTATACAGCTTCCTGGAGAACATTGCCCCAGCCCCGCAAGTTGTTGCCACCTAGTTGGCGCCGTAATTGTGTGTTTAGGAGCCCATTCCATCGTTCTATCAAGCCGGCAGCTTCAGGATGATGAGGAACATGATACGACCAGTGGATTCCATGGGAATGGGCCCATTGCCACACTGCATTTGCTGTGAAGCGAGTTCCTTGATCTGAAGCAATGCTATGTGGGATGCCATGCCGGTGGATGAGGCATTCTGTAAGTCCATGAATGGTAGTTTTGGCAGAAGCATCACGTGCAGGGAAGGCAAATCCATATCCAGAGTAGGTGTCTATTCCAGTAAGAACAAAACGCTGTCCCCTCCATGATGGAAGTGGTCCTATGTAATCAACCTGCCACCAAGTTGCTGGTTGATCACCCCGAGGAATGGTCCCATATCTTGGACTTAATGTTGGTTTCTGTTGCTGGCAAATGGGGCACTCAGCAGTGGCAGTGGCCAAGTCAGCCTTGGTGAGTGGAAGTCCTTGTTGCTGTGCCCATGCATAAGCTCCATCCGTGCCACCACGTCCACTTTGTTCATGTGCCCATTGGGCGATAACAGGGGTGGCAGAGGAAAGAGGAGGACCAGTCTCCACAGCGCGTGTCATCTTATCCACTTGATTGTTAAAGTCCTCCTCTTCAGAGGTAATCCTTTGGTGAGCGTTCACGTGAGATACAATCAACTTTACTTTCTTGGCCCATTCAGAGAGGTCTATCCACATACCTCTTCCCCACACCTCCTTGTCACCAATTTTCCAATCATGGTCCTTCCAATTCCCTGACCATCCAGCCAAGCCATTAGCCACAGCCCATGAATCAGTATACAGTTTCACATCTGGCCATTTTTCCTTATATGCAAACTGAGTAGCCAGGTGCACTGCTTGAAGTTCTGCCCATTCAGAAGATTTCCCTTCACCACTGTCCTTTAGGGAGACCCCAGAAAGGGGCTGTAGTGCTGCTGCTGTCCACTTACGAGTGGCACCTGCATATCGTGCAGAGCCATCCGTAAACCAAGCATGACTCTTTTGATCTTCAGTTAAAGTATGGTAAGGAACTCCCCAGGAGGCCATAGGTGCAGACTGGGAGAAAGAAGGTAATGTGACAGGAGTGGAGACTGTGGGCATTTGGGCCACTTCTTCATGTAGCTTACTTGTTCCTTCAGGTCCTGCTTTGGCCCGATCTCATATATACCACTTCCATTTAACAATGGGATGTTGTTGCACACGTCCAACTTTATGATTTCGTGGATCAGACAATACCCAGTTCATGATAGGTAGTTCAGGCCTCATGGTGACTTGGTGGCCCATGGTGAGGCGTTCAGTCTCCACCAAGGCCCAGTAACAGGCCAACAGCTGTTTTACAGAGGGGGAGTAGTTGTTTGCAGAGGATGGCAGGACTTTCTCCAAAATCCCAATGGTCTACGCTGTGATTCACCAATAGGGGTCTGTCAGTTACTAAGTATGTCTATTCCAATGATGCATTCTGGAACTGGGAAAATAACCACAGGATGGGTCCGGGGGCCCACTGGACCCACAGTGAGGCGTACCTGAGCTAAAACTCCATTGATAACTTGATCTCCATAAGCCCCCACTCTAAGTGGTGGGTCTTTGAAACACTGGGTCTCCTGGAATTAGTGTCAGTTCTGAGCCGGTGTCTAGTAATCCCCGAAAAGTTTGATTATTCCCTTTCCCCCAATGCACAGTCACTCTTGTGAAAGGCCACAGGTCCCTTTGGGGAAGGCTAGAAGAAAGACTAACAGTATAGACCTTCAGTGATGTAGCAGGATCCTCCTTACAAGTGACCCGGCCTCCCCTTCATTCAAGGGGTTATGGGGCTGTAAACTGGCTCAGGTCTGGGAATTGATTGAGCAATCATGACTATCCTGCTCTTCATCTGCTCTACCATTCTTTCGCCTGCATAGAACACGGACCCCAGTGGGGTGGAGTGCTGTGGATTAGGGGTAAGGGCCTGTCTGACAGGGGAAGGCTCTGGAACCTCTTAGGCAAAGCCCAGGGTTAGTTCCTGGCCTCTGTTTCCAGCCCTTGCCTTGCAGCTCCCAGTACAACGAAACCCTTACGATGCCAATCTTGTCTCATCTACTGTGCGGCTGCTTATTGCTTTTGGTGCGAAGTTTTATGTTGAGTTGTGATTCATATTGAAAACTGTATGTACTTTTAAAATTTCATCCGTAAGTGCTTCCGGTCTTATCTTTTGGCAAGCCAGGTTGCGCCATCTGCCTATATCAGATTTTCAGTCTTCCTTCGATACTGATGCCCTTTCTCTCATATAGTCCACTTTCCACACTATTTGCTCAGTATGTAGACCTGAACATTTTTGCTTCAAGGATATAACTCTGTCCACACCTTTCCTAATCCCCCCTCTAATTTTAAACTATGCAGTATCCCCTAGTTATGTTCAAATGACTGCCTCCTGATTTTTATAAAGGTTCTGTGTGTGCACAATGAAGTGCTTTGGAATTTGAATTCATGCAATGTTATCCATAGTTTATGATCCACACAGTCAAATGCCTTTGCATATTATGTAAAACACAAGTAAACATCTTTCCAATATTCCCGGCCGTCAGCCGAGATCCATTTGACATCAGAAATGACATCCCTACTTCCGTGCCCTCTTCTAAATCCTCTTCTGAATTTCTGGAGCTACCTGTAAATGTTCTGCTACAACCAATCTAAAATTATCTTCAGCAAAATTTTACTTCCATGCAATATTAATGATATTGTTTGACGGTTTCTGTATTGTTGGGTCACCTTTCCTTGGAAAGGGCACAACTACAGCTTCCTGCTAGCCACTTGGCCAGGAAAAGCAAGCTCCTTGGCATTGATGAGTGACTGGAGCGCTGCATCAGTCTTGCAACATTTCCATCGGTGTTCAGTCATTGCCTGGAGCCTTGCTTTTCACTGACGCCTTCAGTGCCCTTTGGACTTCTTCCGTTCATACCATTGGAGCTTGCTCGTGTGCTGCCTCTTGGAATGGCTCAATGTTGAGCAATTGTTGTTGATACAGTGACTGGGTATGCCTTTCATCCCCCTTTGATGCTCTTGCACCCATCCACGCTTTGCGCTAGGGTCCCTCGGTGCTGAGATACGAAGCTTGATGTCTTCCATTTCTTTTAGCTTGAGCTGTGCTGAGCCTGTTCTCCCCTCTCGTGCTCCTAACTCCAGGTTTTCACACATTCATTAAAATGCTTTACTTTGGGGTCCTGAGCTGCACCTTGAAATTTTCTGTTCAGCTCTTTACTTCATCATTTCTCCCATTTGCTTTAGCAGCTCTATAGACTAGATGATGCCCAGCTATCAGATGGAATAGTGTCTGGCGTCTTGTCTTCAAACAAGCAGCCATCAAAATGAAGTATCAAGTAAGTCCACAAAGCACACGAGCCTGTGTGATCCAATGATTGGAAATAATAAAATCCGAATCTGAAGGAAGGAATGGTATAAAAACTTAGATGGTGAACACCTGGTTTGCCGAAGGCAGTGGATGACGGTGGAAGCCCAAAACCTCTTAGCAAGGGTTACACATGGATTAAGCAGCTTCCAAGGAGTCCCCACTGACCCTGGACCAGGGGTGGGAGTAGCCTCGTTGTCATGCAGAGTGCACTAGAAAGTGGGTCGTTGCAGCCGCGGTCAGGTTAAAATTTAACACGTTATCATGGGATCTCCCTTTCCATGGATTTTAAATTTGTTCTATTTTTAAATATTTCTGCTTCCTATTTGATTGATGTTTTTCTGTTTTTGTTATTGTTGTTAGGTTTTTTGTTTTATTTTAAGTGTTTTTCTTTTATATCTATATAGTACTTTTATTGACATCTTACTCATTCTAATATATCCCTTCCCTTCCCATATAGTTCTGTTGTTCAAGCCTGTCGGGGGGGCCTATGCAATCATCAATGCTATGAGCACCCCTCCACACCCTCCCCCCTTTCACTTCCCGGACCCACAGGGAACCCTTACTCCTGTCACTGACTCTGAGGGGTTGTCTACCTTGGCTACCATATACCAAGTGATCTTAAGTATGCAAATGAACATACACAAATCTAACATGATTAATGAGGTACATGGCATAAAGACCTTAATAGTAATGGGGCACATATTAAAGAACTAGAGGACAGTTGTGGTTCATCACCTTGGATCTATCCTCCGTTCTCTGAGGCCCTTCTGAGAGGGACTGCCCAATTGTCTTGCTGGTTGAGTTTGGGTCTCCACTATGTCCACTCTCCTTTGTATCAGTTTTGTTATATGTTTTTTGAACTTCTGATACCCCTTTCCATCAATACCTCCTGATTACACAGGCTGGTGTGCTTCTTCGATGTGGGCTTTGTTGCTTCCCTGCTAGATGGCTGCTTGGTTTAACTACAAGCCTTTAAGTCACTAGATGTGATTCCTTTGATAGCTGGACACCATTAGATTTCTTCACCACATTTACTTATGCACTCATTTTGTCTTCAGTGAGAGTGTCAGGAAGGTGGGTATCATACAATACCACATTAGAACAAGCCATTCTTGTACTGAGGTAAGATTTAAGTAGAGGCCCAAAGTCATCTCCTTCCTTGTTGTATATATATAAAATAAATACACATATATTCATGTATATATAGTTAAATATTTCCTCCCTCCTACACCACTATTATGTTTGTCTTTCGTTAACCTCTCAGTAATTTCTCTCCAATACGATTTGATTAATCACACATAACCAGAAAAGTTACACACTCCTTGTAATTATTTTTTTTACAACATGATTCCACTGTACCCGTCCTTGGCTCCCTGCTCACCCCCAACCCCCACTCCCCCGCTCTCATGCCCCATGGAACTGTCAGTCCAGTCACTGTCTCTGTAAGATTGCCTATCTGGCATATCTTTTATAATAATAAAATAAACGAAAAAAATAACAATATAGAGGGCATATGAGGGAGGGGGGATGGGGAGGGAGGGGGGGAAAAAAAAGAGGACCTGATGCAAGGAGCTTAAGTGGAGAGCAAATGCCTTGAGAATGATTGGGGCAGGGAATGTATGGATGTGCTTTATACAATTGATGTATGTATATGTATGGATTGTGGTAAGAGTTGTTTGAGTCCCTAATAAAATGTAAAAGAAGAAAAGAGAAAAAAATGATTAGGGCAAAGACTGTACAGATGTGCTTTATACAATTGATGTATGTATATGTATGAACTGTGAAAAGAATTGTATCAGCCCCAATAAATTGTTAAAATAAAAAAAAAGAAATTCAATGCTAGTGATAATGAATAAATAAATGAATTAATGATGAAAAATAACAATATAGATGCAGATAGTCACCAGTCTAACAGGGATCATGACATAGAGCGACATTCATGTCTGAAAGGCAAGCATCCTTAAGTCCACATCGCTATTCCCACAGTCAGGGATGCCTCTCCACCCTCCCCCCAATTATTCCTTAGACTTTCTAGGGTGGTCCCCTTGTGAGTAACTCACAACCGTTTACTCAGATGAGATGCCAAGCGCTGCCTGCCTCCACCTGCACCCCCAGCCCAGGGACTTCGTGGCTTCCCTCCCATCACTGGTCTAGTGCACTTCCCTCTTGGTTTGCCCATGTGGACGGTCAGACCGGCCGCTCTCCCCAAACTATATGTGTAGAGCTGTCCTCTGCAATCCTGTCATATGAAGTCTAGGACAGGTAAACCTATAGAGGCAGCAATGGGGTTAACGGTTCCTTGGTGGTATGAGAGGGGAAGTTGGGGGAGGGAGTGGGGAGCTAACAGAGAGCACAAGAAGAAAGTGTTCTGATATTAATTGTGGTGATGACTGTCCAGTTATTCTTGAAAAGATTGAACTATTGAATTATATGACTTGGGAATTATATGTCAAGAAAACGGTTTTGTTTTTTTTTTAAGAGCAAGTTTCAGAACGTCGTCTTCTGACATCTTTTCTTGGTCTTTTTCTGTTTAATGACCCATTGCTTTCTTCGTGTATGTTATTCTTAATGTCATCTGACAACTCATTTGATATTTGGTTATTAGTGTTCAGTTTGTCAAATTTGTACTTGAGGTGGTCTCAAATTCTTTCTTTTTAATCATTTTTGGGGGGCTCATACAGCTCTTATCATAATCCATCCATCCATCCATTGTGTCAAGCACATTTGTACATATGTTGTCATCATCATTTTCAAAGCATTTTCTTTCTATTTGAGCCCTTGGTATCAGCTCCTCATGTTTTTCCCTCCCTCCCCCGCCTTCCCTCCCCCATGTCTCTAAATTCTGATGAGATAGATTCAAGGTCATATTTTGCTTCTCATGGACTTATTTCAGTTTTCTTCAGCTTGAACTGAACTTGCACAGGAGTGATTGGTCCCTTGTCCCACTCAGCCTCCTCGCCTTGTTTGGCTGATGATATTGAGCTGTCTTTCTGTAGATGGAGTCAATTTGATTTGGGCCTTCAAACTCTGAATCTCAAAAATTACTTATCTATAAAACTGTTACTCCCAACACCGATTTTACCTATATCACGGGATCACTGGGAGAATCAAATATGTGAGCAAGCTTTATAAACTTTCTTTTGAAGATTTTTTTGGTATATTTACTAAATTGTTTAATCCATCCAGCTAACCCAGTCAGGTATCAGTCCCGTTATAGAGATGAGAAAGCTGAGGCTCAGGAAGGTTACCTGACTTGTACGAACGGACAGAGCTCTGATGCAAACCAAGGACTTGGCTTTAGAGTTCTGCAAACATGCACGCTGCCTGACTGAGAAGAGAGACAATGCAGACACTTTAAAGCTGGCACTTAAAAGGTTGTGATTTAGTACCCTGGACAATTCAGAGACATTAGGTAATGTGATGCCCTTCATTTCATATGTAACCTTTCTTTGTTTTTTTGTAAATTTTATTTTTAATCATTTTATCAGGGGCTCATACAATTCTTATCACAATCCATACATACATCAATTGTACAAAGCACATTTGTACATCCATTGCTCTCATCATTCTCAAAACATCCGCTCTCCACCCAAGTCCCTGGCATCCGCTCCTTATGTTTCCCCTCCCGCCCCACTCCCCACTCCTTCATGAACCCTTGATAAGTTACAAATTATTATTTTGTCATATCTTGCACTGTCTGACATCTCCCTTCACTCACTTTTCTGTTGTCCATCCCCCAGGGAAGAGGTCACATGTAAATCCTTATAATGGGTTCCCCTTTTCAACCACTCTCCCTCCACCCTCCCAATATCACCACTCACACCCCTGGTCCTGAAGGGATCATCTGCCCTGGATTCCCTGTGTTTTCAGTTGTTATCTGTAACCAGTGGACATCCTATGGTCTAGCCAGATTTGTAAGGTAGAATTGGGATCATGATAGTGGGGTGGGTGGAAGAAACATTTAGGAACTAGAGGAAAGCTGTATGTTTCATCATTGCTACATTGCACCCTGACTGGCTTGTCTCCTCCCTGAGACCCTTCTGTAAGGGATGTCCAGTGGCCTACAAATGGGCTTTGGGTCTCCACTCTGTACTCCCCCCTCATTCACAATGATATGATTTTTTGTTCTGATGATGCCTGATACCTGATCCCTTTGATACCTCGTGATGGCACAGGATGGTGAGCTTCTTCCATGTGGGCTTTGTTGCTTCTGAGCTAGATGGCCGCTTGTTTACCTTCAAGCCTTTAAGACCCCAGATGCTGTACCTTTTGATAGCCAGGCACCATTAGCTTTCTTCACCACATTTGCTTATGTGCCTGCTTTGTCTTCAGCGATTGTGTCGGGAAGATGAGCATCATAGAATGCCAATTTAATAGAACAAAGTATTCTTGCAATGAGTGAGTACTTGAGTAGAGGCCCAGTGTTCGTCTGCTACCTTAATACTAAACCTATAAATATGTGTACATAGATCTATTTCCCCATCTTCATATATAAATATATTTACATATGTACATACCTTTATTTAGACCTCTATAAATGCCCTTTGCCTCTTAGCTCTTTCCTCTATTTCCTTTGACTTTCCTCTGATCCCATTATTATGCTCAGTCTTCATTTGGGTTTCAGTAATTCCTCTTGGTTACAGTACCCGTGATTATGCCCTACTAGGCCTCCTACACCCTCCTCACCACTGATTTGGATCACTTGTTGTTCTCTTGTCCCTGGGTTTGTTAACACCACTACCTTTCCCCCCACATCCCCTCTCTCATGGCACGATCAGTCCCATTGTTTTCGCTTCCAGATTGCTCATCCAGCCTATCTTATTTAGACAGACCTGCAGAAATAATAACATGCACGAAAACAAGAGAGAGCAAAACCAAGCAACAAAACAAAACAACAAACAAATGACCAAAAAACCTAAAACAAAACACAACAAGAAAGAAAAGCTTGTAGTTAGTTCAAGGACTGTTTGTTGCCTTTAGGAGTGTTTTCCAGTCCAGTCTGTTGGGTTATCAAGCCCTGCCCCCAAAGTTCTTTTGGAGATTTTAAGAGTTAGAGGCCATCTTATGAAAAAAAATGAGATTGCCCTCTACACAGAAAGGGGACATTGATTTTGAGTGTTTATGGGGGTAGCTTTTGCCTTTTATTTTTTTCAAAGGTAGGTTTGTAGTTAATAAGCCCTAAATTACACACTGGGTTACTAACAGCAAGGTCAGCATTTTGAAACCACCAGCCATTCCTAGCGAGACAGATGTAGCTTTCTGGAAAGACATACAACCTTGGAAACCCACAGGACAGGTATATCAGGTCCTACAGGGTTGTTATGAGACAGAATTGACCTGATGGCAGTGAGTTTAGTTTTGTTGTTTGAAATTCAGCTGTATAATAGAATCATCCAAGAATCTACCCAAAACTGACTGAGAAAAAAAGAAAAGTGGGTGAAGGGAGACATTGGACAGTGTAAGATATGACAAAATAATAATTTATAAATTATTAAGAGTTCATGAGGGAGGGAGTGGAAATGAGGAGCTGATACCAAGGGCTCAAGTAGAAAGCCAATGTTTTGAGAATGATGAGGGCAACAAGTGTACAAATGTGCTTGAGACAATGGATGCATGGATGGATTGTGATGAGTTGCATGAGCGCCCAATAAAATGATTTATATATAACACATATTCATATATATACATATAAAATGATTTTAAAAATACTACTGGTAGTCTTGGAAACAGTATTTATAACCAACTGCAGAGCTTTCTTATGCAACCAACCGAGCATCTCTGTGGACCACTGAGACACCTTGCTTTCTTGCTGCATCCTTCTTCTGCACCTAAAACTGCTCATTCCTTTGCTAGTGCTTCACTTCTTCCCAGGGTCCCAGATGTCAGGATGAAATCTGAGTCATCATTAACACCCTAGTGTAACTTAGTTTAATACACTGTCGCTTCAGAAATGCTAATGATGGGATTTGAGACTCAAGATCACTGATCACTCACTGGGGTGTGGGTGGTTGAGGGAGGAGATGCTTTGCTTCCTGGTCCCACTAATGACATCATTTAAGTAATAGCTTCCTTTACTACCAACCCATAAACTCAGCCCTGCAAATAAATTTTGCATCTCTATATAGAGGTGAACTCCAGGAAGAGAGAACAAATGAAGTCAATGAAAAACTATAAGCATAATAAACATATATGCACCTAATGAGAGACCTGTGAAATTCGTGAATCAAACACTCCAAAAGATGAAAAAAGAGATCACAGACTCAACAATTATAGTTGGTGACTTTAATACACCACTCTCTGATAAAGACAGATCATTAGGAAAGAAACTCAACAGGGAGGCTACTGATCTGAAAAACTATAACAAAACCTGGAATCTTCGTTTGCAAATTCTACTGAACAAGATTCTATATTTTCTTTTGTCTTCATTTTAATTAGACAAAATTTGAGAAGACTTTCTGAGGGAAAAGATTGTTGATCTCTCAAAAGTTAATAAACAGGGGTTGGATTAGTACTTAATAGGAATGTATATAGGGGATTAAACACTGGAATGGAAGTTTCAAATAACTATTTTAAAGATCAGTTTATTGGGGGCTTTTATAACTCACAACAAACCATACATCAGTTGTTTCAAGCATATTTGTACACATGTTGCCATCATTCTTTTCTAAACATTTACTTTCTATTTGACCCCGTGGTTTCAGCTCCTTTTTTTCTCCCCCACTGCCTTGCGGTCCTTGATAAATTACAAATTATTATTTTCATATCCTGTACCGAACCCTGTCTCCCTTACCCCACAGTTTGTGTTGTTAGTCCCCCTGGAGGAGGTGGTGGTGGTGATGTGTCCATCATAGCCATCAGTTCCCCCTTCCTCCCTCCTCTCCCCACTTTCCCCCTACCATCCTGGAATCACTACTCCCATTCCTGTTTCCAAATAACTTTTAATATTTCTTCTGTCCCAAAGATCTTACCATGCACGAACATAGAAAATTATTTTTAATCAGGCATCTCCCCTGATTGTGCCCAACAAAGGGAGCCCGGGTGGCACAGTGATGAAGCAAATTGCTAACCCAAAGCTGGCAATGTGTACTGCCTCTGCCCCCTGGAGAAAGATGGCCGTCAGCAGGCATGCATCTCAGAGATTACCGCCTTGGAAACCCTAAGTGGCGGTTCCACTCTGTCCTGCAGGGTTGGTTTGAATTGAGCGCACGGCAATTTTGGTATAGATCAGTAGGACTAAGGACCTCTATTTTTGAACCATGTATGCTGGCTGCTTTAGTTTGGTCTATTCTACCTGGAAGTCCCTGTGAAGGGCCAACGTGATTTACAGAGCAACTTTTCGAGATGGTTGTGCTTCCATTGACAGATCAAATAGCGTTCGACATTATTGTCACGGTCCAGATCCTCCACTCTCTCCAAGGAATCACTGTACCAACAACCGAACTCTCTCTAGAATCTTTCCCACCTACAAATCCTCCTCCGAACTTCTGCCGCAGCTGACTTTCTACATCTGTGATGTCACCTTGCTACTATAACAGTATTCCGGCATTGCTTCAGTCCAGCAGTAATTGCAATGTGTTGCGGTTGATGGTCTTCATATCCATCTTCCTTACTCGGTTGTAGAAACCTTGAAAATATGTTTCTTACCATGTTGCACAAAGAATACATAAAGTGCATGCAAGTGATTCAGAATAGATGAATCCTAATTCCGTGGCCTTAGTAATGCACAACATCAAGTGGGACTATCTCAAAGGGTCAGATCTATCATGTGAATTCTGAATGGAGAAGAGAGCCACACCTCACAGAGATGCACACATTACTGTAGGAAGTGGCATGGAAGGACAGTGGAGTGGATGGAAGGTGCAGTTTCTTTCTTGCATTTTTCTAGCACAGTCCTTATGATAGCCAAGACTCTATGCCACATTCTTTCTTGAAGGTAAAGAGCTTCTCATAGAATACCACTGACCTCTTTCCTCTGAAATTTTGAGCATTAATTTGAAATTACAATAGCAGGTAAATAATTGATTTTGGATAAAATAAATATAATAATAGAATCATATATTAGATCATACTAGAATTCTATATTAGGTGAGTTATTTCCCATGCTATACGATAAGTCAGTGGTTCTCAACCTTCCTAATGCCGTGATTCTTTCATACAGTTCCTCATGTTGTGGTGACCCCCAACCATAAAATTATTTTCATTGCTTCTTCATAACTGTAATTTTGCTACTGTTATGAATCAGGCAAACTGTGAAAGGGTCATTTGACCCCCAAAGGGGTCGCAACGCACAGATTGAGAACTGCTGCTGTAAATGATATTAGTATTATACTTGCTTAATATACCTTTTTACAAATTAAGTGTTGAATGTGTCCTTCTACTGACTTCCAGTAAGCATTATAAATGGAATTTAAAATATATTCAAGTAAAAAAATATATGAAGATTATTAGAAAATGTTTTCATATTTACTGGAAAATATCCCTACTCAATGTATAGGATGCTACTGGTTTTCTTTTTCTTTTCTTGCTTCTTGGCTAAGCAGAGCATTACTCCTAAATCTGCACATATAAACGTACATACACATACACAAAAAAGAATCTACAGAAGTGAATTCATCAAACACATCAAATACTGATAGGAAAAGCATGTTATAGATGCATTTTGTGATACAGAGACTAGTTTTAAACCTGCTGGAGAAAACAGATTAACTACAGTGCCCGAGATGATAACGATTCAGAACTTCTAAGACCTGGTGATCATTCTCGTTTCTCTGAAGTCTCGCACACTGGTATAGTATATGCGGTGGATTTAAAAATTTGGTGGACAAATTCCATTTTCTTTGACTTCATTTGTCCGGGAAGTTTGTGAAGGCCCTGTGCATTTCTGTTGTAGCCTCAGATGCATGCTTGAATAGGCCGGACAGTGGAACCTGCAGGGTAGTGCTTTCTTCTTCTATAGAAACACATTTATTATGTTTCAAAATTTCTTTTTCTGGGGAGGAAATTGCCTTAAATCCCTTTCAGATGAAGCTATATTATAAACAAACAAATAGTGAGGTAAATACAGCACTTCATTTTAACAAAACGTGAAATCCTCCTCATTTGCTTCTTTGTATGTGCCGGCTGGAGTGCAGGGTGGACACACGTGACGGCTAACTGGAAGATCTCGGTGGTGACCCAGTTCTGAAAACTCAGCCCCTGGTACCGATGGAGCGCGCTCTGCTCTGATAGACATGCCATCCCCAGGCGTGGGGACGGAAACGACAGCAGCTGGCTGGTTTTTCTGTTAATGTGCCACGCATCTTACAATTCTCTGGGCTGGTAGTTAATATTAACTCCACTTGTACAATTCAGGAAAACAAAGGGCAGAGAGATTAAGTAACTTGACCAAGGTCACACAGGTAAGCACGGATTTTATCAGCGCCTGACTGTCTGAAGTGTTTTTCCTCAGCTATATTTCTAAAGAGGGGAAATGTTCTATCAAAAACGTGTACTCTAACTTAATCCCTCTCCTACCTTCCTCCCACCCCTCTAGTCTCGTGGGCTTCTTGAGCTGAAGTTTGTCTATTATTCCTCCTTTCCCTTTTGCTCTTGATTTAGAAACCCACTGGCCCCAGCATCGTCTTTCGGAGCAGGCGGAGAACGGGTCAGAATCGCAGAGACAGCGGCATTACCGAATGAAGAGGGATGCACGAGGCACACGGCAGCTCTGAAAGGATCTGCCAGGCACGAGCCACCATACCTATTTCCGAAAACTGGGGACAGAAGACAGGGGTAGAGCCGAAGCATATTCACGTGTCAAACTTTGCAGTTTGATATTTTTATTACCATATTCCTGTACTGTTTGTTTCAAAGAAATGATGATCCAAAATGATGACTTCTAATAAAGGTTTGTGCCTACTTGGTGCCCTACGTTTGTGCCAGTGCTGCTCTGGGCCTTGATGGCATCCTACCGCTCGCACTCCTAGGAAAAGCTCCCGGATGTGACCTGACTACTTCTTAGAAGCTGACCTCAAATTAGTGGCTATGAGGTGGCCTGTAGTCTACAAGGTCAGCAGTTCTAAACCACTAGCCACTCCTTGGGAAATAGTTGAGGCTTTTTATTCGCGTAGAGAGTTACAGTTTTGCAAACCCATAGGGACAGTTTGACCGTCCTGTTGGGTTGCCGTGAGTGAGAAGGGACTGGATAGCAGCAAGTTTAATTTGGGCAAGAGGATGCCATAGCTCACCTTTCCACTTTAACATCCTCAGTGTGAGCCTCACGTAATAATACCAACTTCACATTGTAGAGAACTCAGAGCTTTGGGACTGCCTTATCTACCCAAAGTAAACCAATTCCTTATCATAGACTATGTATTCTGAGACCTCTACACTCAGAATTCTCAGGCAGCAAACTCAGGAATGCAGTTCACATTTCCATTCTTGTTCATTTTTTTAAAATTAGCATTGGGGATTGGTGTGGGGAGATTCTTTTAATGTAAGCCTTTTCTTTTTTTTTTTAACCTTTTCTTTTTATTGATATTACTGTTTCTTGACAGACCGTTTCCTTTACATAGCCTACTACTCTCTTTCCTAGCTAATGTTAACAGTCAAAGCAGCTTTGGTGCTCAGAGGTTTATTGGTCATGCATCCGCTGTAAATAGATGCATTGTATTCCTTCCTGGAGGGCTTTCCAAAAGTAATCTACAATCCAATCTAAGCCCCCCACCCCACAAAATAAGTGGTTAGCATGGTCTTGTTAATAACAAATATAGGCAGCTGACAAAGCTAATCTAAGAAAAACGATCACCTTGTAGCCCCACACAACTTTGAGCTCAGGCTCTTGAAGAATCCGTGTCTGTTGCCAGATAAAAGCAAGAGGCAGTGATGCGGTGATAAACTGCATTTCCTTGTCTCTTCTTGGGAGCAACTGGCAGCCCAATTCCTGATGCTCCCTTGTATCTGCTCAAGCTACTGACCCTCTCCCTTTGATCTTGCATGAAGAATAGGTTACACAAATGGGCACCAGTTAGTGCTTTATGGGACCTTCACTTGAGTTCCTTTTCCTTTTGCCACCCAATGCTTTTTGACATCCAGGGTTCATGATGTTGAGTTTCTTTCAAGTGCAAAGAAAGCTGTGGGGCAGGACCCTTTGAGAGAAACGCAGCCTCATTGCATATCAGAAGAAAAAAGTAAGTTCGCCTCTAAAGCCCAGGGGCAGAGGCAATAAAAGGAATTTATTTATTGGTAATTAGAACTGTTATCCCCTTACAGCTTTCTCTCAGCTCATCATAATGTGCTCTTTAGAGGCGGAGAGCTTCTTTTGTGTGTCCCTGGAATCTAGTGTTTCTTTCTACCAATGGGAATGACTAGCTCTATCTCAGAAAGGGTTGTCAGAGAATTAGGCTCTAATTCTAACAGTGCTCATCTGCTTAGAGTAGTAAATGATCACACCAGCACAACATGCTTCCGTTGTATTGGTCCTAGAAAAAGTGAGGCTAACTTCCATTGAAGGAGTTACCCCCTATGTAATCTCGGTCACCAATCTTAGATGGGGAGCCAGGTGGGGTAGTGATTACCCTTTGGGCTGTGATCCTCTAGTTGAGTACCAGCAGAGCTCCTCAGGAGAAAGACTGAACATTCTACTCCCATGTGCAGTTACAGCCGTGGAAGCTCACAGGGAGGCCACTAGGAGTCAGCATGGACTTAGTGGCAGTGAGTGTGAGGGTTTTTTTTTTAACTTAAATTTGGAAGCTTATCCTCTTTCACTGTCCCAGGAACTCCACACATCAATGATGCCTATTTCTTCATGGCTTACCCAGTTAGTCTGTATCACGGAATCACTCCCACTATCATTTTAACAAGCTCAGTCTCACACAACTTAATGACAAGAAAATAAAAACCACTCTGATCTTATACATCTGTTCCTCACTTGATCAGCCATCTCGTTGACTATCTAATCATCTGATGTTTGGCATTCTCCACAATAGAAGAATCTCGCAGATTATCACACATGTGTCAACAATGAGCTCCCACCTGGGAGACAACTGGAGGGCTGGCGGTGATGGCTAAGGTTAGGTACCACCTTGGCCCACCAAGATTCTCTGTAGTTTGTTTGGCAGTTATCAGGTTCCATTTGTTACCTGATGTGGCCATTTCCATGTTTTCCAGCACACCAATTTTACATAACATTGTCCTTTGACTGCTTTATCCCTTTAAAAAAATCTATAAAATCAAACTCTTTTAGTACTTCACTCCTGCCTTCTTCCGGCCTCTGCTGTGTTCTTCTAAACAAACACTGACGTCCCACATCACTAAATCGAAATCACGTCTTCTGTTCTCACCTCCCTTGATGAGCAGTATTGATCGAAGATAGGATGGGGCAGTGTTGAGCGCTTCCTCCTTCCCGGAAAACGGTGGCTTCTCTTAATATCCCTCTTAACACCTGCTGTTCCTTTCCTCTCGCCCTCTAGGTTCCTTGCCTTTCACCAACACGCGGTTGCTGCGGAGTTGTTTTGGATCCACAGAGACGACATGTGTCAGAATGGAATCAGGTTTCATTGGGTTTATTGTGGCTCATTTTCTTGAAGTTGGCTGCCAGGCTTGTCTATTGAGGTGCACGTAGGTGGCTGGAGCTGTTAGGTTTCTGGGATGGTTGACCTTGGTTCTTGCTTCTCCACGCTGAGAGAATTCACACGGCAGAAGCAATCCAAGTAACTTATGAAGGAAGGGGAAGTTTCAGGTAATACAGTCTCATAGCACACGCTCTCTCTGGAAAGCAGGCAAGCTGCATAGCAGGGGCCGGGGGAAAGTTCGAGGTGGAAAATGGCCACTTTGGAGAAGCACAAAGAAACACGTGGAAAATGGCAGGAAAGTGGAGTCCACAGAACCAAAAGAGGGGGTGTCAGAGCCAAAAAAAGGAAGAGAGTTGGAGCCCTGAGGGCACTTGAGCACCCCCCACACACAGGAGAGAGCACCCCACACATCTGAAAGGGCGTGCCTACAAGAACCACCTGTCCGCTGGCCATGCTATTTATCCACTCCTGTCCCCACGTGTGTGTGGGCTGGGGGGTGGGGACGAGCACAGTTGAGGGTATTGGCTTTTCTTAGTGGCTGAATTCAGGTGCACATGTGATGTAATGTCGCTGATGCCAAGCGTGTATCCAGATTGACCTTCACCTGTGTCTAGGGGTTCTTGGTTTGAGCATCCCCAGCTTTGGTTTGTCCCCATGCATGTCTAATATGTGTGCCTTCTTTCCAACACCTTTACTGTGGCATGTCCAGCTAATTTTTGTTTAGCGTAGGCATTTGGTGGAGACAACCCCTTCATCCCTAATCTTTCTGCCTTCCAGAACTGCTAACCTTTGAGTTAGCAGCCAAGGGTATTAAACGCACCACCCAGGATTCCCATTTTCCTCTGTGCTGTAAATGTTATACTTCAAGGTTAATTTCAAGGTCTTCCTTTCTCTCCTGGAAAATGTTATCTGGCATTTCCAATTACACTTTGGGCTGCAACAACAAGATCAGCAATTCAAGACCACCTGATGCTTTTTGGAACAAAGATAGGGCCCTCTACTCTCTTAAACAGCTACATTCTCAAAAACCCACAGGGGCAGTTCTACCCTGTTCTATACGGTTACTGTGAGTCAAAAATGACTTGATGGAACCAATTTTTTTCTTCTCAGTTTTCATTTGTATTTCCAAAACCCAAATAATGATTTAGCCCAGACTTCTTTGAAATAAGGCAAAGTGAATATAACACAAAAATAGGAGTTTTTACTTTCAATACCTCTATAATGAGGACTCTTCTCAGGGATGGAAAGCCCTCTTCATTCATCTCTCTCAATTCCAGAGAGCGACAAACGGTAAGGGAAACACCTGTCCCTCCGCTCTTCCAAGTAAATCTCCAGTCCTTCTATATCAGTGATTATCATCATGCATCCACTCCTCCTGTGCTTCACAACTGGGAGACCAAACAGGAAACAAACAGAAACAAACCAAAATTGCACTGAGGCACACACACACCTTTAATGTGTGCTGGATGAATATGTGCTCAGTTTGTTCCTTTCCCCCTTATGAAAGCTTTCCATCTGAATGCATACATTGTAACTGCTGATGAAACCATGAGGTTTCTTTTTCTCCCCTAGGCACTCACGGTCTGCACCACCCACACCGACACATCCTGCTGCTATAGGAATAAGGGCAGAATAAATTTAGGTAGAATTTCCCACCATAGCTACAAGTTATAGTGATGAGCTGTTATGAAAGGTTAGCCATTACTTAGGATCAATCACATTTTCCTTCCTGAAAGGGTTTTTTTTTAAATCCCTAGGATTCATAAATCTTCCAAGTGATAAAGTCCACTGTTCTTTGATAGTCTAAGTATATAGTCAAGCTAGTAAGATATTGTTTGTTGCTTTTTGGGTGGGAAGAGGATTTTCAGAGAAATATAGAATTACTCTTTGCTTAATGTTGCAACGTCTAACATTTCAATTAGCAGTGTGTTTGCACCATCCAGACTTGTCACATTGACAAGTCAAATTTTAAACTGGACAATCTATCACATACAAGTTACTATCAGTTTAAAAACTGAAAGGGTGACTAATATGGTCCTTGGGGTTTGTTTTAAAACATTCCAGTAGAGAAAAAAAAGGGAGCATGTGTGTGTGTTGGGGCCAGGGTGGGGGGAAAAGGTGGGGAAACACATTTTAAAAACCAGAAAATGTTAATTGCATAAGTTCTAAAAGTTCATTATACACCAGTATTTCTGAAATTTCCCTTAAGTATAAAGTTAAAAATATATATTAGTAGCTTGCATTATTTTTACTCTCCAAATGGCTATTTTTGCAAACCTCTTCATGTCCACTTGTGAGTAGTTTTATTACAGAAGGCCTTATCATTATTGAGGGGCCCTGGTGGTGGAGTGGTTACGTGTTGGGAAGTGATCCTAAAATCCTAAGTTTGAAACCACCAGCTACCCTGTGGGAGAAAGAACAGGCTGTCTACTCCCGTTAGTAGTTACAATCTTGAAAACCCACAAGCGCTATGAGTCAGCATGGATTCAGACTTGATGACGGTGAGTTTTTTTTTTGAGATATAGTATTAGCACAATTACCTATAAAATTCATTTTAAAACGACATGGGCTTTTTGCACATTTGTCATGCTTAGCAAAAAATACAAAATAAAAATCCCAAACCCATTGCCTAGGGGTAGATTTCACCAACAGCATCCTTATAGGTCGACAATCAAGACGAAATTCTTTCTTCTAGCAGATGCATTCGAACTGCCAACATCTTGGTTGGTACCGAAGCACATTTACTGCACCCCTAGGGCTCCTCCTCCCTGTCTTACGAGGGGATTCAATGTTTTCTTGTGATCAGGTCTCACGATTCCTTCCAGAAACGGCGCTTCGCATTAAAGGTTTCAGAAGAGAGGTGGGGCGCTGTGCCAGGCGTCGCCCGCTCCACATTCAGGGCCACAG
The DNA here is from genome assembly GCF_050624435.1 of Tenrec ecaudatus. Taxonomy (NCBI): domain Eukaryota; kingdom Metazoa; phylum Chordata; class Mammalia; order Afrosoricida; family Tenrecidae; genus Tenrec; species Tenrec ecaudatus. The sequence continues at coordinate 153,699,442 of NC_134532.1, forward strand.
CTCTCATTCCGGGCGGCGAGGGCGGTCACAGCAGCTCCGCGGTCCCGCCCCGAGGGTGGTGCCCGGGCGGAGCAGCGCCTCTCCCCTCCGCCTCCCGCGACTCTCGGCTGCCCGGTGCCCGCGGCGCATGTGCCGGGCGCCCCTCCCCCGCCCTGGAGCCCGCTTCCCCTCGGCTCGCGCGGCAGCCGCCGCCGCCTGCAGGCCCCGCGCCGCCTCCGGAGTCCATGGCCGGCACGCGCTGGGTGCTCGGGGCGCTGCTCCGCGGCTGCGGCTGTAACTGCAGCAGCTGCCGGCGCACAGGTGCCGCCTGCCTGCCCTTCTACTCGGCCGCGGGCGCCTTTCCTTCGGGCGTCTCCGGTCGCCGCCGCTTGCTGCTGCTGCTCGGCGCGGCCGCGGCCGCTGCCTCCCAGACGCGGGGCGTCCGTGCTGGGCCTGCGCCCGCCGGGAGGCTGGCGGGCCTTCCGCCCGCGGCCGCCTCCTCCGCCGCCGCCGCGGCCGCCGCCTCCTACCCGGCCCTGCGCGCCCCTCTGCTGCCGCAGTCGCTGGCGGCGGCCGCGGGCCCGGCGCGGGGCTACAGCCAGGTGAGTGGGCGCCGCGCGCGTGCGCCTCGCGGGCGCGCCCGGGGCTCCGCGCCGCGCGCGCGCCCGCCCCCCGGCCGCCCCGGCCTCCCATTGGGCCCCGGAACGGGGGACGCTCTCCGCGGCCGCGGCTCTTCTCCTTGTTTTGTTCTCCTCTGAGTCTCCGGTCGGTTGGGCAGTGTAAGTGTGGCTGGGGGTGAATGTTGAGGCCTGGTTTCCCGACGGGCCCATGGTAGGTCTTGGGGGGGCTGCGGACGCCCGCACCCCGATTCTTGGGTCGCGCAGTTGGGAGGCGGGACCCCGCGGAGGGAGGGGAGTTGGCGCGCGGCCCGAGCTGTAGGCCGGGGCGGCCGTCCGCCGCGAGATGCAGGCCCGCGGGCCAGGTGGCGCGTGCCCCGCACGCCGCGCTGCCCGGGGACCCCAGAGGCAGGAGGGCCGCCCCAGGTTGCTGAAGGTCACCTCTGCGCCACCACGTCCCCAGACAGGACCGTGGGTCGCGGTCGCCAGGGAGAACAGTCTGGACATGGCTCGCCCAGGGGTGGGGGTGGGGGTGGGGAGGGCGACCGAAGGGGACGTCTGGAGCCGAAGATGCTGTTGGGAGATTCAGGAATGAATCGACAGTGTTTTCTCACCTTGCAAAAAATTTAAGTCAGTCAGTGTGTATATAAACTGAGATGGATTAAAAAAACATGTATATACACATATATTGCCTTACAGGACGCTTTCTTTTCTACAATTTAAATAGCATCTGCGAAGTGTCTGCACTTTTTGGCTTTTCAATCCCCTGATACCTTGCATCCTTTTTGTCTTAATTCAATGTCTTCCGTTTGAACTTTGGGAAAGCTAATCAGCATGTGTCTGCGTTAAATGACGTAAATCTTGGCCAGTACTTTTTTTCTAAAAGCTTGTGATGCTTATGGAATTCTGGGGAAATGGGGAAAGTTGCTTTCTACAAAATTACATAAATATCTCTAATAAACCTTTTGAGCTGGCTTTTTAGCACTTTCTCCCCTCCCTCTGAAATTCGCTATAAATGTATCATTTGTTGAGCATCTGCTATATAAGAGACTTATTACTGACTGTCTCCTTAACCTAACTGTACAGGACAGTAGACAATGTAGCATTTCTGTCTTAAGCTCCATTAAGGGCAAGTGTTAATGACCTGAATTGTTTTCCCAGGTTGATGAGAAAACTTGTTGGATTCTTATTCAATCCAGTTTTTCCTTGGTTTTGTAGATAGAGTTCCAGAAGTATGGGTCCGGTCCCTCTTGTTCTCTGGTCTGATAGAGCCAGCTGCCTTTCCAAGGCATCCTGTTGGTTGGTTCTCTTACTCTACTCTGCCTAGGGAACACACCTTTAGTTTAGCATTCAAGGCCTCTGCTACATGGAACCAAGTTCTTTTTGCCAGCTCATCTTCTTTGGCTCTGAACTGGACCCTGCAGTTTAGCCAACTGGGGTTATTGCTATTGTCAAATGAGGCTTTGCATAGCTTCCTTCCCTCATCCCTGGAGTTCAAATGCCCTCTTGTTATGTATTTTATGTATCTTTGTACTGTCTTAACTATAGCATTACTATTAGATGAACTCAAACTTTATGTGAAGTCCATTTCCTACCAAGCTTTCTGGTGTACCTTCCTGTTTTAGTATATCCAATCCAGGCCCAAGCAGGATAATTTATGTTAGTGGTTTGCACTTCTTTTACTACCCGTTGGCACTGTGGAAGAAAGACTTGGTGATCAGTTTCCATAAAGGTACAGCCAGGAAAACCTGTTTTGGGTCACAATGAATCAGAATCTTCTTACCTGGCCTTCAGGGTTTTTTGCTTAATAGCCTCTAGTGAGTTAGTTTATAGAAATAAACATTGGTTAGGTTGTTAAATTAACACATTGACATTTCTTCACTTATCTCGGAAGGAGTCCAAAACTACCTACCTGGAAGACCTACCACCCCTCTCTGAGTATGAGCTGACTCCATCCAAGATAGCTGAGGAAGTGGATGATGTTTATCTTATTCGAGCTCAAGGATTGCCCTGGTCATGCACTTTGGAAGACGTGCTTAACTTTTTCTCAGGTATATTTTATGTATGCTTTAAATATGGTTTTTTTTAATAAGTTGTTAGGAGAGTAAAAGCCCCACAAAATGCAATTCAAGCTATTCCAGTGATGCTGATTTGATTGTTGGGGAATTGTCTCATGACTTGTTACATATTCATAGCAAGTGATGTCACGGGTCATACCATATGTGATACATAAAACTTAAAAATGTGAGCAACAAATGTATTTAATGTTAAAATTTCATGATAGGACATCAGGTTTTTTTAAAACTTTAATATGTACATATGAAAAAGATGAACCTGGCTAGCGGACATGTGGGGTTAAGATGAACACTTTATGTGATACATACGTTTAGAATATAAGATTACGTTTAGAATATAAGATCACCAAGTAACAGGAGAAAGGCGAGGCTTCCTACTCTGGTTAAGATTTCTAGTCAGAATGGACTAAATGGCATTGAGCTTTGAGGGTCCAGTATAAAATTCCTTTGATAACATATATGGAAGGTTTACTAATATATGATTAATTTTTATATCTGACGCATATTTAAATTTTCCTCTTAAATATTTAAAAATAATTTCATTGAATGTATTAAATACCTTAATGTGAATGTTATTGTACATACAGGCCAAGCATTTTATAAAGCCATATATATCTTCAATTATAAAAGATGTCTTCCTTTGGTAATGAAAGGGAGAAATTTAAATTATGGTAGCAAAATTATTCTCTTGAGATATTTACAGTACTTACCGGTGTGATTTTTTTAAACAAAAGAGGACATCTGTGCATAAACCTAACCAGATCTTCATTTCTTGAGTGATTTCTAACTGATTAGAAACTTTAGAATGGACACAATATATTGTGTGATGGGCCTGTTTTGTGGTTTGCTATTTAAAGGTCTGGAGATCATAATGTTACATCTTCTTATCTTTTCCAATTGAGACGCTCCAGAGACTGCATTTGGATGGATTAGTGATTGGGCTTTGTGTGAAAAATAAAACAGGCAGTTTGGTTCCTTTCCTGTTGGATAATTGCTTTCTTGGTGACTTGAGTCACTGATCTGAAAGTTGGACTTCAGTTCTTAATTGATTTTCCACCTATATTTAGACTGCAGGATCCGCAATGGTGAGAATGGAATACATTTCCTCTTGAATAGAGATGGGAAACGAAGGGGCGATGCCTTAATTGAAATGGAGTCAGAGCAGGATGTGCAGAAAGCCTTAGAGAAGCACCGCATGTACATGGGCCAGCGGTATGTGGAAGGTACGTGAAGCTAGATTTTGGCTTTTCGGGATCATTGCATTAGCACGCCATGCTTTTCCAGGCTGCTTTCTTTCACTTGCATATTGCTTAATTAGGGTGTTTTATTGGTAGAATTTTTGCATGTGCTGTGCTTTTTCATTGCAGTATATGAGATAAACAACGAAGATGTGGATGCCTTAATGAAGAACCTACAGGTCAGATCTTCCCCTCTGGCAAACGATGGCGTGGTTCGCTTGCGAGGACTCCCCTACAGCTGCAATGAGAAAGACATCGTAGACTTCTTCGCAGGTGCTTTTCTGTTTTAACATGCATGGAAACTGTCTCCCCCGTTATCGCCTCTTCCTGTGCCTTAGGTGTACCTTCCCTAGGTAACAGCATACAGTTATGTTCTTGAGCGGTCAGCTCTTCATTCATTATATAATGTTAATAGATTATCTTAAATGTTAATAGATTATCTAAAAGTTTTGCTTTATCAGGCAGATCCTTGGAGGTGGTCAAAATTGTCCTTATAATGGCATATCTGTCTATGGCAGTAATTAATGCAAAGAAAGTAACCAATATACACCATTAATTATGATCTTAGTCTAAATGCTATTGTCCTCTAATATATGATTAATGACCAAAAAGGGGAAAGTTGTGTGTTTAAAGGGGGTAATTGCACCTTATGCTACTGGAAATATAAGTGTGTGGTATTGTGCATGCTGATGGCTACATGATGGTTCTTTTAGTGTGGATCTAGCCAGCTTTGTCTTGGGCAGAGTAGTATGAACATTTTTTTATTATTATTGAGTGAATGTGTTAATATGAGGATAAAAATTCCTACTGACAGCACTCATTTGTAATCCTCTTTTGGTGTCCTAGGGCTGAACATAGTAGACATTACTTTTGTCATGGACTACAGAGGGAGAAGGAAAACGGGGGAAGCCTATGTGCAGTTTGAAGAACCAGAAATGGCCAACCAAGCCCTATTGAAACACAGGGAAGAAATTGGCAATAGGTGAGTGACGCAGATGACGATGACTGAAGTGTCCCATAACAGGTCATTTTGATAAATGTACGATTATTTACTCCTGTAAACGTTCCAAACACGGGATATTAGGATTAGGATAGTGACTGAGTCCACAGCTTAGATGAGCAAATATTAACGAGATATTAACATATTTATATTTCCTTTATTAGTTTTCTCACTGTGTATATTTAAAGAAAAGTTATTCTCACATAATCACATTTAACAGAATTTCATAGAATTTAATACCATTCTGTAAGTGCATTCTTTTACGTTTTCATGCCATTGACTTTTACATAAATCTAATCAGTGGCACTACATAGTGTCTCTGTATTTGTCATATTGCTTCCTCGTCTGTTACCTTTATTGTTTCTTGGAACAGAAGTTAGAGCTAAGGTTCTAAATTGGTTCAGGTTAACCTTTTGATAGAGTTACTCTATACAGCTTATCACATCCAGGGCTCTGAAACGATTTAGACTGGTTCCGTCATGGCCAGTGAAGCAAAGTCAGAACATACCTGGATTTTAAACTCTGGTTGAAGGGAAAGGGCAGTGAGAACGGGTAAGATAGGGGTTGAAGGCCTGGAACGGGCGACTGAGAAGAGATACACTGAACCCTGACGCCAGAGCTAGGTTATGGGCAAACCTGGAAAGTGACACACATTCAGAGCATAAGCATGGTTTTCCTGACAGTGCCAGTCACGAGATTTGGTTGATGTGCAACATGCTGCTCTTTTCTAGCGGGAGATTAAGTGTCTAGTGGGGTGTTACTGACCATATGTAATTTTTTGCCATTTCAGCTGTTCTCACCCCAAAGTTTACAAATGTATGTTCGTTCTAGTTTCACCTCACTTCCCTGACTAAGCTGGATATAAGCCCTGATGCAGCACATCAGTGTGCATGGAATGATGGTTGGGCTCGTTTTAATTTGGATTTTGGGGGTATAGTCAAAAGCCCTGATGTTGTAGTGGCTGTGTGTTGGGCTGCGACTCGAAGTGTTGTCAAAATCGCCAGCAGCTCCACAGGAGAAAGACTGGGAACGGAAACACACAGTGGGTCACAGTGAGTCAGCATTGCCACACTGGCAGTGAGTGAGAGTCAAAGTGGTGTTACATTTTAATGGACTGTTTTACTGCCAAGTGGCGTTTCCCCAGCATTTTTCCCCCCTGACACCTCTCGTATACCTGTGCCCACGTGAGGGTGGCTTACCTTGCATCCCCAGCTTTTTTTAAAAGGAAATATGATTGCATGTTTCTGGATCTATTTCTAAAACTGGTTCAAAGGTTTTCACTGAATTTTGTTATATTTTGGACTACACGGGTGGTGTGTTTTTATATGGGGACATTAGGATAGTATACAGACATCTTTAATAATTGAAGAAGTGATTCCCTTCTAGTCTGTGCATGTCTGACATACAAGTGATTTTTCCAGCTTTAATTCAGTAACCTAGTTTGGAAAAGCAGTGAATGTTACTGAAACTGGGGCTTATAAATATAAATGGGATTTAATAAGTAGTCCCCTGGCCACTAGGATTTTGAGTTAGAATTAAACCTTTAGTTTTTGAATTCTCATTAAACACTTTGTGAAATTTTGAGAAAGTTAACTTTTCAAACACTGCCTTTACCATCTTTATAGGCGTTACTAGTTTCCACAAAATGGCACTACAAAGCTTCCAGAATTTAACCAACAGTAAAAAGAAAAACCCCTTCTGGCCAGGTTAATTCTGTTTTACAGTTAAAGTTGTCTTCATGAAGACAAACCGGGCGGAGCATATTAAATGCGTATGAGTTGAATTATTATTTTTTAAATCATTTTATTAGGGGCTCTTATCACAATCCATAGATACATCAATTGTGTAAAGCACATTTGTACATTCATTGCCCTCATCATTCTCAAAACATTTGCTCTCTACTTAAGCCCCTGGTATCAGCTCCTTACTTTTTCCTCTCCCTCCCTGCTCCCCCTCCCTCATGAACCCTTGATAATTTATAAATTATTATTTTGTCTTATCTTGCTCTGCCCGATGTCTCCCTTTACCCACTTTTCTATTGTCCGTCCCGCAGGGAGGAGGCTATATGTAGATCCTTATAATCGATTCCTCCTTTCCACCCGCTCTCCTGGTATTGCCACTCTCGCCACTGATCCTGAAGGGATCATCCGCCCTGGATTCCCCGTGTTTCCAGTTCCTATCTGTACCATTGTACATCTCTGGTCTAGCCAAATTTGTAAGGTAGAATTGGGATCATGATAGTGGGGGTGGGGGGCGGGCGGTTGGAAGCATTTAGGAACCAGAGGAAAGTTGTATGTTTCATCGTTACTACAATGCACCCTGACTGGCTCTTCTCCCCGTGACCTTCTATAAGGGGATGTTCAATTGCCTACAGGTGGGCTTTGGGTCCCCACTCTGCAGTCCCCCTCATTCACAATGATAGGATTTTTTGTTCTGATGATGCCTGATACCTGATCCCTTCGACATGCCCTACCAGGCCTCCTATACCCTCCTCACCGCCAGTTTGGATCACTTGTTCCCTTGTCCCTGGATTTGTTAATACAGTATTACTTTCTTAAGGCAGAAAGGGAATTAAATCAGTGACTCAAACAAACAAAACACCCCAAACCCACTTGCCATGAGTTCATACAGCTCCTTAGAGACTGTTAGCTGTCTTGTCTACAGAAACACATAGAGTGGCACTCACCTATCTAAGAGAGAGCTTTACATCAAGAAGTAATTACCTATCAGGAAGGCATCACAGCCCAGACCAACTCAAGTCTCTAATCCCTTCGTGTGTAGCCATCAGTGTACAGTGATATCAAGTCTCTAATCCCTTCGTGTGTAGCCATCAGTGTACACGGATGGAAGCTGCCGGAAGAGCACAGGCCAGTGCGTGCAGAGTCTTGTCGATCCAAAGTCTCTGGAAACATGCAAGGCTTCCGTAGGAAGGTGAAGGGGCAGGGGAGAGGGAGGTTTCCAGCCCATCCCCTTATAAGAAGACCACATCCCCAAGTAGTATCATCTGGCCATGGCCTGGTTGACAGTGGATTATACCCCTATACATCTTCAAATTGACATAAAATCCACCAACTATCACAGAGACCATATAGGACAGCTCAGAACTACCCCGATGGGTTCCCGAGACTGTAAAACTTTATGGGAGTAGAATGCATCATCTTTGTTGGAACGACTGGTTTCGAACCGCTAACCTTTCAGCTCGCAACTAGTAATGCGCTACACCACCAGATCTCTTAAATCAGATTAATATTCCCATACTTTCTAGGCTAATATTTACATCAATCCTATATTTCCTTACCGACTGCTAACGATGGACATCTGTGTTTTTTAAGCTTATAGCGTACACACTCAAGTTTGTTTTAAATGGGCTTGCGGTTATTCTTGCCATGTAAGCCTTTTCACGCTTCCTTCGATATAGGTATATAGAGATATTTCCAAGCAGAAGGAACGAAGTTCGTACACACGTTGGATCTCATAAAGGAAAGAAAATGACATCTTCTCCTACTGCTAAGTATATAACTGAGCCAGAAATGGTCTTTGAAGAGCATGAACTAAATGAGGATCTTCAGCCCATGGCAGCGTTTGAAAGTGAGAAGGAAATAGGTGAGGACCTCTCCGTCAGGAGTTGCCCTCATGGAACCCCGTAGGGCAGGTCTACCCTGTCCATCGGGTCCAACTCCGTGGCAGTGAGTTTGGTTTGGTACCTCTGGAGACTCATTGAGTCTGTTTGTAGTCTTTGGTCTTGTTACAATACTTTTTAATGGCCACTTTGTATGAAATTATAAGGTTGTAGGGAAAGGAGGGAATTAAGCTGCAAAGAAAGGATTCCTTTGTGTTTTGTGTTGTGAGTGCCATATGGCAGTCCCATGTAATTGCACCCAGTGTCATATGGTGGTGCAAGCGGTGAAGCACTCGGCCACCGATTGCGAAGTTGGCTGTTCAGACTCACTCGCAGGTGTCTTGGAAGCAAGGACTAAAGACGGGTTTCAGGGCCACCGTTCAACCCCATGAAATGCAGTTGTGCTCACCGGAGTCTGCCTTGAGTCTCAGTGAGTTGAGGGCGACTGGCTTGTGTATGTGAGTTTCAGTGTCGTGTGTGCTCAGAAGGACACAATTGTTTATTTAGACTTCTCGATGTAATCATTTTTGTAGATTGTGATTTTGAATAGGAAGCTAGAATATATACCAAAGTACGGACTTTTGTTTGTTTATTTCTGAATTTAATTCTGTGATTGCTAACCCCAAAACAACATTTCATGTCATTGAAATTTGATAAATCCTGTTGTAATTAATGTCTTGGTATTACCCTGTCATCATCATTTAACTTCTCTGTTTCTGGACAAAGATAGGTTCTTAATTTGGCAATGGGTTGAGGTACCATTGGATTTTTAGCACAGTTAGGATTTTATAGCTGTCAGGTAATACGGGTTGCCTTAGTGTTTAAGGGAGATAGATGGCTTTTATAATAAGGTGGTTCCAGCTGTCCATCTTTAAGTGGTTTGGGGAGTTCATTAACTGGAAGACGTTTTGAATCATTTTGACTCTGTACTGGTTCAGGAGGGTTTGAGGATTTTGACATGAGCACTATGTACCCGAGTAAAGCCTGTGAGCCACAGGAGGAGCCGTGCTGCTCTAGTGTGTAGTGGGTATGTGTCAGGCTGCTAACTGCTGCGAAGCCAGCAGGATTTCCCCTCCCGTAAACAGTGACACACTCGGGATACCCAGGGGTCGTTTCCCCCTGTTTTATGGGGAGTCAGTGGCGGTGAATTTGAGTGCTTCATAACCTATGAAGTTCTTTTGTTTTTATTGTGCTTTGTGTTTATCCTTTCAGAATTACCTAAGGAGATGTCCGAAAAGCTTCCAGAGGCTGTCGATTTTGGAGCTACACCGTCCATACATTTTGTTCACATGAGAGGATTGCCTTTCCAAGCAAATGCCCAGGACATTATAAATGTGTGTAGCAGTAAGACATTCTCGAATCTCCTTAGGTTTCAGTAGACGTTGTAAAGTTGAAGAGGCTCCGCTTAAGTGGAGAAGATGGAGAAGCAAACACACACCGTGGGCATAGCTGACTAGAACGACGGCTTCTACGCGGTTCTGAAAACGGGTTTCACTTTTTCTAGTTTAGTTTTGGATTTTTATTACAATTTAAGGTCAAGGATGGATAGGATTTTATAGCTGTCAAAGAATATGTGTGGGCTTGGTGTTCAAAGTCAGGAAGTGGGCTTTTAGAATCAGGTCCATCTATTGCTGTTATGTAGGAAACAGACTTGGTTCAGTAACTGTCGCAGAACAGGCAGACCATAGCCAGGAATCTAGTTCTCCTAAAGGCCGAGAAGTTTCATTAGACCGTGTATCAGGATTGTTTGCTTTTAAGAAAATGAATTGTAAGTAGATTGTCTTTTCATAATAGATGTTGCATGAAGTAAACAAAACAGCAAAGTCCTTAGTTAACTTTATGAACTTGAAAGCTTCTCCCGCCCCCTCAGAGTTCAAACTCCTCTCTTTATTTATTTACTTAAAAGATCATTTTACAGGGGTCTTACAGCTCTCATAACAATCCCTGCATCCATTGTATTGAGCATATTTGTACATACATTATCATCATCACTTTCTAAACATTCACTTTCTATTTGAGCCCTTGATATCTAGGTTCTTTAGTTAACAGGACTTCACAGTTGTGCTTGTTTTTCAAAAAAGCTTAAGCTTTTATCCAGTTAAACGTTGAACCGTCATTTAAAGCATTGCATCTTGTTTATTTGGTTTGATAAGGTAACAACTCAGCACAGTATCTCTCTATGTGGTACTAATATGAAACATGAAGTATGTATTTAAAAATGCAAAAAACATTATTAAGTGTGGCTGGTGGACAATCTTTAGAGTTATGGGGGAATGTGGGTGGGAGCAATATTGAAATTGGCCCCTGGTTTCAAAGAAGCGCGAGGCACATTTGTCTAGTGATTATGTATGCAGCTTTTAGATTGTTGTGAACAGGTTGGCTCCATTATGTCCCTTTTGGCTTGGTTCTTTGTTTCAGTTTTTTGCTCCACTGAAGCCTGTTAGAATCACCATGGAATACAGCTCCAGCGGGAAGGCCACTGGGGAAGCTGATGTGCACTTCGACAGCCACGAGGATGCGGTTGCTGCCATGCTCAAGGACCGGTCCCATGTCCGTAAGTGCTGGCCACCGTGTGGTTGTCCTCTTTGATGATTGCCTTCCCTTGCAGGTGCGTTCACCTGCCTTGGGGTTTCCTAGGCTAGGAAGATTATACTCTTAATCATACTGAATTAAATGGAAAGAGAGTACAATGCTATGTTATAAAATATTGTAAATGCTATGTTATAATGAAAAGCGATTCTTGTAAAGTATCCTGCATCTTTGTCTCTGAAGTTATTCTTTTTTTTAGTTCGGGAAAGTAACGGAACAAAAGTTATGAGTTGAACTGTGGGAAAATTGTCTCCAGTACTTTTTCTGACTTCCGTATTTTTTAAAGCTAATTTTTTGTTTGTCATCTTTAGAGCATAGGTACATTGAACTGTTCCTGAATTCATGTCCACAAGGAAAATAAGACTTCCAGGAACTTCAAATAAGGTGAATTTAAGAAGTACAAATGTGTGAATTATGTCTTCCTGATCAATTAATCCTGAACTAAAGAATTGGTAGTGTCGTAGAAGCCACTTTATGTAAATGTACAGATCAAACTAATCTTGGTGGAAACACCCCGAGGTCAGGAAGGGAAGCTCACCTGGACCGTAGTCCTGGAGTGTGAGCGCCACACCGTCGTGTTGGTGTCACTACCAGTGCTCAGCATGCTGTGCGCCTCCCGTCATTTTAAGATACACAGGATATTTGTTTTCCTGGAATCGTAATTAAAAATTATGGATTGTCTCAGGAGTACGTAGTTTCAAAATGTTAACTGAAAATTTTCCCAAAGATGCCACTTTACCATCACTTTTCTTGACTAAATGTTAAATCGTATTTCCCCCAATAAAATATTTAAATGTATTTAACTATGATCATTTCCTACCTGTAATGGTACGGCTCTCTGAGACACTTAACTAGTGATTTCTTCTTTGAAAACATGGTGGTATTCCATTACTACAGTCAGGTTGTCAGTTATTTCTGCATAAGAGAAGTTTGTAATAAGTTCTATAGTCCTATGATATTAAATAGTTATGTCAGCTAAAGTCTATTTAAAATCTGTTCCGTGCTCAACTCTGAAAATACCGTATATCCTCGTGTATAAGCCGAGTTTTTTAGTACTTAAAAAAAAATCATTTTATTAGGGACTCGTACAACTCTTAACACAATCCATACATATATCTATCATGTCAAGCACATCTGTACTTTTGTTGCCATCATCATTCTTAAAACATTTTCTTTCTACTTGAGCCCTTGGTATCAGCTCCTCATTTCCCCCCCTCCCTTCCTGCTCCCCACTCCCTCATGAACCCTTGATAATTTATAAATTATTATTTTGTCATGTCTTGCACTGTTGTCTGTCCCCCAGGGAGGGGTTTATATGGAGATCCTTGTGATTGGTTTCCCCTTTCAACCCCACCTTCCCCTCCTGGTATCGCCACTCTTACCACTGGTCCTGAGGTTTCCAGTTTCCTGGATTCCCTGTGTTTCCAGTTCCTATCTGTACTAGTGTACTTCCTCTGGTTTAGCCGGATTGGTAAGGTAGAACTGGGATCGTGATAATGGGGGTTGAAGAAGCATTTAAGAGCTAGAGGAAAGTTGTATGTTTCATCATTGCTATGGTGCACCCTGACTGGTTCGTCTCCTCCCCGCGACCCTTCTGTAAGGGGAGGTCCAGTTGCCCACAGATGGGCTTTGGGTCCCCACTCTGCACTCCCCCCATTCACAGTGATAGCGTTTTTGGTTCTTTGATGCCTGATACCTGATCCCAAAGACACTTCTTGATCACACAGGCTGGTGTTTCAATACATTTTAAAACTTTTTTTACATTTTATTAGGGGCTCATACAACTCTTACCACAATCCATACATATGCATACATCAATTGTATAAAGCACATCTGCACATTCTTTGCCCTAATCATTTTCAAAGCATTTGCTCTCCACTTAAGCCCTTTGCATCAGGTCCTCTTTTTTTTTTCCCCTCCCTCCCCGCTCCCCCCTCCCTCATGAGCCCTTGATAATTCATAGATTGTTATTTTGTCATATCTTGCCCTATCCGGAGTCTCCTTTCCCTCCCCTTCTCTGCCATCTGTCTCCCAGGGAGGAGGTCACATGTGGATCCTTGTAATCGGGTCCCCCTTTCCAACCCACTCACCCTCTACTCTCCCAGTATCACCCCTCACATACCTGGCCCTGAAGGTATCATCCACCCTGGATTCCCTGTGCCTCCAGATCCCATATACACCAGTGTACAACCTCTGCCCTATCCAGTCCTGCAAGGTAGAATTCGGATCATGGTAGTTGGGGGGAGGAAGCATCCAGGATCTGGGGGAAAGCTGTGTTCTTCATTGGTACTACATCACACCCTAACTGACCCATCTCCTCTCCTAAACCCCTTTAGGAGGGGATCTCCAGTGGCCGACAAATGGGCTTTGGGTCTCCACTCTGCACTTCCCCCTTCATGCACTGTTGTGTGTGTGTGTGTGTGTGTGTGTGTGTGTGTATACACACACATACTTTTTTTTTTGCATGATGCCTTATACCTGGTCCCTTTGGCACCTTGTGATCATACAGGCTGCTGTGCTTCTTCCATGTGGACTTTGTTGCTTCTGAGCTAGATGGCCGCTTGTTTACCTTTAAGCCTTTAAGACCCCAGAAACTATCTCTTTGGATAGGCGGGCACCATCAGCTTTCTTCGCCACATTTGCTTATGCGCCTGTTTGTCTTTGGCGATCGTATCATGGAGGTGTGCAGCCAATGGTACGATTTTTGGTTCGTTGATGCCTGATAACTGATTCCTTCGGGACCACGTGATCACACAGGCTGGTATGTTATTCCATGTGGTCTTTGTTGCTTCTTAGCTAGATGGTCGCTTGTTTATCTTCAAGCCTTTAAAACCCCAGACACTATCTCTTTTGATAGCCGGGCACCATCAGCTTTCTTCACCACATTTACTTGTTCACCCACTTTGGCTTCAGCAGTTGTGTCGGGAGGGTGAGCATCATAGAGTGCCAATTTAATAAAAGAAAGTATTCATGCATTGAGGGAGTGCTTGAGTAGAGGCCCAAGGTCCTTCCGCCACCTTAATACTAAACCAATAAATATAGACACATAGATCTATTTCCCCATCATATATGTATTTGCATGTACATGTCTTTGTCTAGACCTCTATAAATGCCCTTTGACTCCTAACTCTTTCCTCCGTCTCCCTTGACTTTCCTCCTGCCCCACTACCATGCTCTGTCCGCACAGGGGTTACAGCTATACCTCTTCTTTATGTAACCTTACCCTTGATCATTCCCTACCAGGCCTGCCACTCCCCCCTCTCTACCATTTTGGGTCCCATGTTGTTCCCTTGTATCTGTGTTTGTTAACACCACTTCCTTACCCCCCCCACCCCAAGTCCCCCTGGAACTGTCGGTCCCGTTGTTTTTCCTCCAGATAGTTCATCTAGCCTGTCTTATTTAGACAGACCTGTGGAGACACTACAATACACGAAAACAAGACAGAGGAAAACAAAGCAACAGTGTACAACCAGACAACAAAACAACAAACCACTGACAAAATACAGAACAAAACACATCAAGAAAGAAAAGCAGGTGCCTCGGCTGATACGCGGCTCGGCTTATACCCTAGCATATATGGTATCTTCCTACAAGGGTATAAACATTCATATGTTAATTTCCTTCACTTTAGTTGATTTGTCAGCTACTTTGCGTTAAGTCGTAAAGAAAAAAATCAAAGCTACTTTTACATGTTTTGAGAATCTATGTAGTCATTTTTCTACTTGGAGTAAATATACGTTTATTATTTTGTTTTATTTCCAGGGTGAAGCAAGAAGCATTTCATTTGCACATCTTTCTTGGACATGGGATACAAAGTTCCAGTTTATTAGCAGCAATTGCTAGAGAAAGGATTTGGGGTTTATTGCTTCTACGAAAAATAGTGGACTGTTTAAAAAAAGAAAAAGAATCAGTTTAGGATTATGAAATAATTGTTAATTTAAATATTTGTTTGAAGTATTCAGGGTCTGATTTAAAAATGTCTAGTCTTGTGTAATTTTTGTTTCATAGGGGATATTACCCATTTTAAAGACTACATATTTTTATTCAGCTCTGCGCTTTAAAACCCTTCTATTTAAAAAGTACTTTTTTCAAAATTGTGTTCTTTGCCTATAAATTGAGAGCTTTGATGTAAAGCTCTTGGCTTGAAGGGTTTTGTGATACTGCTGATTGATTTTAGCCAAACACCAAAGCAAGGAATGGTCTCAGACCTTTGGACTAGTGTGGTTTGTTAGTGGGGAGTAATTTTAATTTAAATTAGGTGATTCCCTAGGAGTTAGATAAATGAGTTCTAAAATATCACTTGATAAGTAAAAATGACAACTTGGCAGAGGTTTATGGCATTTAACACTGGGATCTATTTACTTCAGGAAATTTTAGTCTTTGATATCTACTCCGCACCCCCTCCCCCTTTTCTTATTTTAAATTTTGGTTAAACCCTAGGATGTGTTGGTTTCAAACTGTGAAGTGATATGTCATAACAGTCCAGACTGCTGAAGACATTTGTGGTTATACTTGACTTTAAACCAGCTCTTAAGTAGGACAGAAAATCGAAATTGCATTTGCTTTTTTTAATGGGGTAGCACATCCCATATTTTAGAACAGGTAGGGATGCCTTGCTTAAATTAAAATAGCATTCAGTGTATAATTAATTGTGTGAGGGGTTTATGGATAAAGCTGTACTTCTGTCACACTGTGACAGTACCTTCTGCTTTAATATTAAACAGCTTGTTATTTACATACTGGATCAAAATGGCTGGCTTCAAAATGTAGTCTTTCCTAAGCTACCTATGTGCACCTGTGTAGGAGAATTCAAGTCCTGTGTACTCTCTTTGCCTTGTTCTTGCTCTCGGGGCAACGATTACTCCGTCGTTACCAGGAGATGCAGTTCTAGTTCCTAAAAATGATTAAATCTAGATTTTTGAGAGATGACATCTGGAAGAGAGATTGTCTTCTTTCATTTATTACATAACTATCTTTGATTACCAGCTAAGATTTGAAATCACTGTACTGTAAGTAGTCAATAAATGAAGGCCTGTTTTAGGCTGAAGAGTTACTTAAGTGTATTTATTATTGGAGTGTGTGTGAGTTAACTGAATATATTTTTATGACATCAAATTCTGGTATATTACATAAATGGCTAATTATCAGTGGTAGGGTTTTTTTGTGTGTTTTAATCACCTAACTGTAAGAACACAATTTAATCAACCAGCTTACTATCTTTTTTCGACGATAATGTGTTCATAAATGGTTAAGTGTACCTACTTCTCCATAGTTGTACAAGTGTGATCTATTAAAGTATGATTTATTCTCGCTTCCTTAAGTAGTGGACATTTGATTGGCTGTGGAGAAAATATTGACAGTCCAATAGGAATGGGATTGGTGCGGAGTTGATTCATTGTACTTACTTCAAATTCCTTTCTCCAGGAAAAGTGACCTAAAGCATGAGATGTTCAGCTTGAAGGGGTCCCTCCAGCCGTGCCAGCGGCTGCGTTAGTGTCAGAGGGGGCAGGTCCTGGGAAGTTGTATTACGAGCTCATATGCATGTACAGTACACGTATATGTGCTACATGTACATATGCAATCAAGATGCCATTCAAAATGTTGGCTACTCAGTGAAGGGTTTTTGACAAGGCAAGTATTACTGAAGGAGAGAGGTCCAAAGGCACGTGAAGCAGTAAAATGGTAAGCTTTTGATTCTGTCACATCAGAAGACATACATCCTTAATTGACGCACATGGGTCATACATCACCATTTGCTATTGAAGAAAGTGACTTTCTTCTGTTGAGTCCTTTATGTCTCTAGCTTTGTCATAAAGCTATCAAAATAATGGGGAGACTAGGATAGATATCCATGGTACACATATCGTTCTTTGGTCTAACTATTTCTCAAGAAACTACTGGGGAGAAGGTTGATCGTTCATGTAGATACCAAAGGAAATTGCTGAAGATTGTAAGCTGACCTAATGTAGTCACGCAGCGGACCGGGAAGCCAGAGGGTGTCCCTCAGTCTGAGTCACCGTGGCTTTAGCCAGATAGGGAAAAGTGGAGCGAGGGAGCAGATGCAGGGTGATTGGCTCTTAAGTGCTTCACTCCTTCTTTGTGGAGATGAAGAAGGGTAAGAAAACTGTGTGGTTGTCACTTTTCTGGGGTGACTGCTGGTTACTAAATAGTTGTAGTAGAATCCTCTGTGCTTAGAGCGCCTTGGATTTTGACTTGGAGGCTTGTTTTACTCTGATCTCTCATATGTGAAGGGATTCATATTCAACAAGTAGGTCTTAGAGAGTAAAAATGTATCTCCACCAATAAAGCAGAGGCAGGCCCTAGTTCCAGAGGTTTTGGAAAAATCAAATCCCCTAATGTAGAAATTCATTTTCTGCCTGAAAGAGGCAGATTAAGATGTAATCCCTGAAGTCCGCTGCAACACATAGGGCTTAGTTTGATTCTTTGGGAGAACCTTAAATTTGTTTATATTTTACTTTTGAAGGAAAGAATTTCAAAGTGGTATAATTAAGTCTCCTTCCCACCTTTTACTTCAGCTACTCAGTTTCTCGTCTCAGGTGACAATGTCAGTTTTTAATATATTTAGTATATATATAAGAAAATAAAATGTCATTTTTAATATAAATTGAAGCATATGGTACATGCTGCTGTTTCTTTTCCACTTAATATATTTTGAATATCATTCCATATCAGTATAAAAAACTTTTCCTCAAGTCTTTTTAATAAATATGGACTTTCGATGTATGTAATTTAGCCTTTCCCTTACAGAATTATATGTAAATTGGTTCCAATCTTTTGCTATTTTAGTGCTGAAATGAATCGCCTGGTATAAACATGTACACATGAGGGGTCTTCAGAAAGTTCATGCCAAAATGGATTGAAAATGGAATTTTCCACCAAGTTTTTGATGTCCCCTTACATATCATTTTATATATATGTAAATTTTTCTGTAGTATATTCCCTAAGGTGGTTAGTGTGTGCATTTACTATCTAAAATTAAGTTTGTACTCCAAATTGTTAGGTAGCTGTCCATTGTTAGCCCCATCAACTTCTATGCCGATGTGGTAAGCTTTTTGAGTTTGCGTTTTAAGGTATTTTCCTATGCGGTAGCATTATTACATGTTTAAAAGCTTTTGGACTTCCTCTTCTGTGGACTCCATAGCCTTTTCCTTTAAAAAAAAACCCTGCTAAATTACAGAGTACAAAAATAGAAAAGTATCCCATATAGCCATGAACAATTCAGAGAGAGTATTTTTATTTGTAAATATTTCAGTATATATTTCTTTAAGAAAAAACACTTAAAATATAACTTAAAATATTGATTTACCTAAAAAATGTACCCAATATCTATTTGTCATTATTTTAAAGTTTATTTGAATCAGGGTCTAGATAATGGTCCAGACATTTCAAATGGTTGCTTCTGCTGCATTCTCTTGTAACCTTTTAATAGAGACATATTCAAGCAGACAGGAAAGATGAATCACACACACTCTTATGCCTATTGTCTAATTTCTATAATGTTTTGTTGTGTTTCCTTTTATATCCACCTGTTTGTCTTTTTTTAAACTGCATTTCTAAGTTGTAGGCATCTATACTGTACCTTTTCAGCATATCACTAAGTAGAGGGGTTTTTTTCCCTCATGGGTGAAACATACAGTGAGGTGAAATAAAGTGTACCTGCGATGACATTTTTATGTTCAACTGTGTAGCTCAAAACCTTAGCAGTCTAGAATAGTTCTGTTTTGTCAGAAAATGGTTTCGCCTGGTCTTGCAATTCCCTTGATGCTTCTGCAGGCCACCACTGCTGGAATTGAGTTCACCGTAGATTAGTTTGGCCTACTGGAGAATTAATTTCACATAAATGGAACCATGTAATATGCCCTCTTAGGTAAGGTTTCTTTCAGCATGTTTTTGTATCTCCACTGTTTGTCCCTTTCATTACTGAGTCATAGTGGCTGTGCGCCAGGATTTAACTGTTCACCTGTTAATGGACAATGGGCTGTTTCTAGTTTGGGGCTATTTTGAATAAAGCTAATGAACATCTGTGTGAGCCTCTTGGACATGCATCATGTTTCCTTTGGTCAAGTATGTAAGAGTAAAACATCCTGAGAGACAGACTTTGAACCAATTTAAATTTGTTCAGAAAGGGCTGATGCAACAAAGTTGAAACAGACCCATCAGCCGTTTGAAGTAGGACGATGACCAGGATGGGAAAGTGGCCGAAGGAAGCCCTGGGACGGGCAGCTCAGCCCTGACGTGGGAGGGGCCTGTTGCCAGCCCCGGAGTGACACATGAGTCTCACCCCTGCATCTTTGAGCGGGGCACTGCTCTTTCTGATTGTGTCGCTCAAGAGATGTAATGGTTATGCACATATCCTGTGAGCTAGGTTACTGTCGAGCAAGATGCAGCCCTGTAGCTTTTCCTATAGCGGTTATTCCAGGATTTTACAAATTTAAGCCCGTTTTGCGTACACTTTGTTGATGGCTATGAATGGACTGAAGAGAGGCACTTTGGAGCCCTGGTGCTTATTGGTTTCTACTGGTAATTACCTGTTCCCTCTGATCGTATTTTGCAGCCCCACCAACAATGTGAGAGGTCCAGTATGCCCGCATTCCCACCAGCATGTGGTGGTGTCGGCCTTTAATTTCGGTTATTTAAATGTAGTTCCATGTGTAATGGCTGGCGAAGGAAAAGGAGGAAGGCCCTCAACCATACCAGCAGTGCCACAGTGGCAGCCACGCGGGCTCAAGGAGCAAGTGAGGATGGCGCAGGACCAGACAGTGCTTTGTTAAGATGTGCATAGGGCTGCGGTGGGTCACAACCGATTTGATAGCACCGAACGATGGGTATTGGTATCCCATAAGTCTAACGTGAGTTTATCTGACAATAATGTTGGTTACTTTGTACTAAGGCTTATTAATCATTCAAATATATTCCTTGGTGGAGGGTGTTTCTTTGACACAATAGGTTTCTATTCCCCCTGGTTTTTGTTGGAGTAATAAGACTTTAGGGTTCCCACTGTCTGAATTTTGATTGCCCGTTCTAGTTTGCTGCAACCCCTGTATCCCGACTGAGCTGTGAAATTTCTCTCCTTGTTTAGCATCTCTTTTTGTTTAGTGTGGCAGAAATTATTTTTGTGCTACTGATTTCAGAGCCACCTTTTATGGCTTCTGGGTTTGTGTCAGACTTAGGACTGGACGGTGAAATTACTTTGAAAGCCCCTGTTGAAAAGGTTGCAAGTCCACAGGCTGCATGTAGACTGGAATATGGACAGAGCCGTTGCTTGCTCATTAAAAGTAACGACACGAATGAAATGAGCTCCTTACATGGTCTTTTGCCGTGGATTTTTGGAAAAACAGCTTCGAGGCCTTTTTCATTTCAGCCTGGAATATTACTAACCTTTGGCCGTTTTAAGGATTGACTTGCACAAGGTGAACAGCTGAAGAACTTGGCTTTCTTCGTTTTGTCTGGAGCTGGGCTGTGGCATGTCCTGTGATTGCTGTGTACCTTGGCCGATGGCCCATGCAAAGGGTGTGATTTGTAACCTACTAGGCAAGAGGAGTATTCTGAGAGGATTGAGAAGTTTGGGGCCCTTGCTGGGAAGGGCCATGCCTTCAAGCTGACTGGGAGTTGTGTAAGCAGCCAACCTCAGAGAAGCAGGAAGCCAAAAAGCCTCAAAGAGCTGGAACAGAGTCGGGGTTTCAACGCTGAAGAGCCTTCCATGACACATGGCAGGGCCGAGAGGAGCCTGTTCAGTGGACCAAGAGACCTATACGGCTGAGGAGCTGCCCTATCCTGCCGAAGGGAGTTTGCTTACGTGATTCCCGATCCTGAGTTGTACCCACACCCTTAATAAACCACTTAAATGCTCATATGTTCTGTGACTCGCAATGGATTATGGGACTCAGAAATAGTACCGTGGGAGGGAGTCCTAGTCAGAATGGGTGCGAAGGTATAAGGTACATCTCACATCTTGGGTTCTGCCTTGAACTCATTGATTTGCACCATCTCCCCCTGAAGTTAGGGTGAGATGCTGCTAGTAACACTCCTGCCTGGGTTTACAATCACCAAGATAAATAAGCTTCAGCTGACCCATAGACTAGATGTCACAAGGTCATCCCCAGAAAAAGCTACGATGCTTTCTCCCTGCCACAGCACGCCACCACTGTGGAATACTGATCCAAGATCTATAAAGAGGCTGAACTTTCAGTTTCTGACAAACTATGATCCCAGCAGCTTCTAGTCCCATCAAGACAGCGAATGGAATTCAAATGGCAGTGTGGTGGCAGCTCACGATGTCTCCGTGAGTCACAATGGACACCAGCAACTATTAATTGGTAATTAACTCCAATTTGACATGCACAGCTATGCTTACAATGAGTTCTGTTTTCAAAGAACATTTCAAGATGATGTTCTTTGAATATAGTTAGTGTTTTGTAGGTATATCAATTGTCGGGATAATAGAACTCCGGACCTCGATGCTAATCGGTTCTAGGAGTATCACGATGCGATGCAGTGGAGTTCTGAATCAATTGTTCCCATAAGAACTAAAAACAGATTAATCCATTCTCGGCCATTAAGTTTGTACCCTAAACTTGCCTTTTTACATAAAACATGCAGAATTTTCAAAGTAAATAAGCTCAGAGTTAATCTTATTTAAATAAGAAACACTAAAAAAGTGAACTACACTGGCCCATACCTTGAGAGTGAGGAGGATCTAGATCTGTGAACACGGATGTGGAGAGGAGGGATGGAGAGTCATTGGAAGGGGAACCCCCGTCCATAAGATCAACTGGCAGCTGCTTTTCAGGAGTTTTTTCCCTTCTTTGCCTTTTTTTCACTAGGACTTGGCTGGCTTTCTCTAAAAAAATTTTTTTTTAAAATCTGTCTAATGTGGTCTGCTGTTGGCGTTTCCTGAACTTTTCTAAAAGGGTTTGCTAAATTATCACCAATATTGATAACATGGTTGACTAGTTCCTTAAGATGATTCTTTTCAAAAACCTCTTTCTTAGGACCCATGATTTTTATCTAAAAACAGTGCAAAAAAACTAAGAAAATTATAGCAAAAACACTTGGAACACAGCTTCAACATATTTAAACGCATACTAGTAATGCCAGCTAACGCCAAGTGACTGAAACACGAACTGCTTTTATTTACGAAAATCACGTGCCCCGGGATGGATTCCGATGTTTTGTTTGAGCTCTGATGCAAAATTTCCCCAACATTTCACATCAAAATCCGACTATGTCGAACACTTACGGGGGATCGAGTACTGTACTTGGTTTTTGATTTGGTAAACTGACATCCTTGCAAAGAGTTTTATGCAAAAATAATGTAAGTTAAGGAGTTGTTTTCAGAAATGTTGATACAATAATCTCTCATTCCCAAGCCAGCTAACGTCAGAATTATTAAGATTTGACCTGGGAGAATGATTGTTACTTTAAATATTAATTTGAAATAAATATTAAGCTAGAAATCAAAACAGTTATTTGTTATACTTCCAAAATACGATATTTTAAGACCTACATTTACTATTGAGCAAAGCTAGAATAAGGCTATAATTGGCAATGGCTTTTCAATTATTAGCATATATTCTATAGAATGATTAAATTCCCTTTCATCATGTTTTTATAATTTTGTTCTAAAAGATGAGCGACTGGCCTTCTTGTACACAGCATCTGCTTACATACTCCTGGAAAAATCTCCAGATTTTATCTGGAAATAAATCATGCAAACTGATTTACATGAGTCAGGTTCTATTAGTTCTACAGTTTTATGTATAAAGTTTTAAAATCGGCATACAAACTTTATATGAGAATTGGTTTGAATTTACAGGAAACTTGTAAAGACAGTATAGCATTTCAACATGTCTCAGTTTCCCTGTTGTTGACGTCATACGTTACTGCAGTACAATTGTCACAAAAAATGGAAATATGACTATTAACTTCTACCTATTACTCAAATTGATTTCTTAGTTACATCTCCTTAAATGACTTCAGCTTTGAGAAAGATTGGGGCAGGGAATGTGCGGATGTGCTTTATACAAATGATGTATGTATATGTATGGATTGTGATAAGAGTTGTATGAGCCCCTAATAAAATGTAAAAAAAGAAAAGGGAAAAAAAAGAAAAGAAAATGATTAGGGCAAAGAATGTACAGATGTGCTTATACAATTGATGTATGTATATGTATGGATTATGATAAGAATTGTATGAGCCCCTAATAAAATGTTTAAAAATAAATGACTTCAGCTGTTGCTTTTGATGATCTGATTCTAAGGCTGGTTTTTTATAATCTTGCAGAAGTATTCTTTTTTTTGGTTTTGTTTTCAGAAGTATTCTTTAAGTATTTTGTAAGCCATCTGTGTTAGTCCGTGTAGAGAAACAAATTCATAGACATGCATATGTGTATAAGAAAGAGCTTTATATAAAGGGTAATTGTACATCAAGAAAACATCCCAGCCCAGTCCAGATCAAGTCCATATGTCCAAGATTAGCCCATATGTCCGATACCAATCTGTAAAGTCCTCTTCAGACTCAAGAAACACATGCACTGATGCCGAATGCAAGAAGATCACAGGCCAGTAGGTGGAAAGTCTTGTGGATCCAGTGATGGTGGGAGCATCTCAATGCTGGTGTGGGTCCTCACATGGTTCCTCCAGTTCCTAGGCACTAGCATAGTTCCATGTGTCTTGTCAGCTGCAATGTCTCCCAGGGAGTGAGCAGAGAGAGTTTGTGTCCTGCCTCCAAGGAGGAATACAGGAGTTCCCAGAATCCTCAGGCCATGCCCACACAGAGGTCTCATTGGGTCTGACCTGAGTGACAGGCTAGAGTTCACCCCTTCACTCTTAATCCTCTCAAATTGACAAACTATTATATAACTACAACACCACTCTTCATCATGGGCTTTCTGATGACGATGGGTTATGAGGAGGAAGACCATGAGGGTAAAGTGCCATTCTCATAAATCATTACATGCTATCAACATAACTTATCATTGATGATGTCAGCATTTATCACCTGCAAATAAGGAAACTTAATTCCCTCCTCATATTCAACTACTATGAACCAAACTACTATGCTTAACCCACAGTGAAGAAGTGAGGCGTTCTCTCTTTACTTAGCGTTATTAACCCATTGTGATAGTCAATTCCAACCCACAGTGACTATAGGACAGGGTAGAACTGGCCCTGTGGGTTTCCAACACAGTAACTCTTTATGGGAATAGACAGTTTCATCTTTCTCCTGTGAAGCAGCTAATGTTTCAAACTACTGACTTTGAAGTTAGCAGTCCAACTGATAACCACTATACCAACAGAACACCTTGTACTTGTTAGGTGCTGACAAGTCAGTTCCAACTCAGTAGCCCAATGTACGACAGTCTGATCAGAGCAGAGCACACAGGAGCAAATGAAGAGGGAAGAAGAGAGTGGAACACATTCTGGCCCACCAAGCCCCTAGGACAATATTCCTGCTCAGAGCAGCCAGTGCACAGGGGGGACCATAGGGCCAGCCCCACCATGAGACACAGACGCGACATCCCTCACTCACCCATAGCACCACAGGGGACAACACTGGAGACACTGCAAGAATTGTGCCCAATCTGACCTCATCAGACTGGGGCAAAACACTAAGGGCGTGCAACAGAGCATCAAGGGGAGCAAAGCAATGAAGTCCCTGGGGAATATAAAAAATAGACTTTGGTGCCATCAGACTCGATTGGAAAACACTCCTAAAGGTCAACAAACAGAACTGGAACTATTTAGAGGTTTTTCTTTGTTGTTGTTGCTTTGTTTTCTTTTATTGTTTTGCTTTGTCTTGTGTGTGTGTGCGTGCTTATTATTGTCTCTGCATGTCTATCTAGATATGGTAGGCAGGATAAACATTCCAGAGGAGAATACACTGGGACCGATGGTTCCGAGGGTGGGGGGGTGGGGTTATGGGGAGGACATGAAGAGAGGGGGAGGCAGGAGAAAGGAAGTGGGTGTTAACAAACCCAGGGACAAGGGAACAAGAAGTGACCTAAAATCAATAGCGAGGTAGGTGTCGGAGGCCTGGTAGGGCTTGATCAAGGACAATGTAACTAAGAGGAATTACTGAAACCCAAATGAAGTCTGAACATGATAGTGGGACAAGAGGAAAGTAAAAGGAAAGAGAGGAAAGAACTAGGAGGCAAAGGGCATTTATAGAGGTCTAAATACAGGAATGTACATATGTAAATATATGTATATATAATGATAGGGAAATAGATCTATGTACATATATTAAGTATTAAGGTGGACATTGGGCATCTACTCAAGTACTCCCTCAATGCAAGAAGGCTTCATTCTAATATACCAGCATTCTGTGATACTCACCTTTCTGACATGATCGTGGAGACAAAATGGGTGCAAAAGCAAATGTGAAGAAAGCAGAAGGTGCCTGGCTATCAAAAGATATACTGTCTGGGGGTCTACAAGGCTTGAAGATAAACAAGTGGCCATCTAGCTGAGAAGCAACAAAACCCACATGGAAGAAGCACACCAGCCAGTATGATCATGAGATGTCAATGGGATCAGGTATTAGGCATCAAAGACTCAGAATAAAAAATCATATCAGTGTGAATGAGGGAGAGCGTGGTGACCTAAAGCCCATCTGTAGACGATTGGATATCCCCTTACAGAAGGGTGACAAGGAAGAGACGAGTCAGTCAGGGTGCAGTATAGCACCGATGAAACATATAACTTTCCTGTTTTTTTAATGCTTCCTTCCCCTCATTATTGTGACCTCAATTCTAACAAATCCGGCTAGACCAGAGCGTATACACTGGTATAGACAAGAACTGGAAACACAGGGAATCCAGGACAGATAAACCCCTCAGGACCAATAATGGGAGTAGTGATACCGGTATGGGGAAGGTGGGGGGAGAAAGGGGAAATGGATCACAACGATCTGACAACAGAAAAGTGGGTGAAGGGAGACAGTGGTTGGTGTAAGACATGAAAAAAAATTTAAATAAATTATCAAGGGTTCATGAGGAAGGGAGGGTGGGGGAGGGGGAAATGAGGAGCTGATACCAAGGGCTCAGGTAGGAAGCATATGTTTTGAGAATGATGATGGCAACATATGTACAAATGCGCTCGACACAGTGGATGTACATAGGGATTGTGGTAAGGGCTCTAAGAGCCCCAATAAAATGATTAACAACAAAACTTCCCTGCCCTGTGGGATCCTCTTTTAACTGTGGCTGTGTTGTGAGTCCTGCACTACAACCAATCAATCCATCTTACTGATGGTCTTCCTCTTTTTCACTCTCTACCAGCATACAGTCTTCCGGGAATTTTGTTAACATGTCCAAAGAATACGAGATGAAGTCTCACAATTATTGCTTTCAAGGACCAATCTGGCTGGATTCCTCCAAGATGTATTTATTCATTCTTCCCAAAGGCATCACTCTTTGGTCCGTTTGATGCATGGTGCAGCTTCAGGCGATTGGGTGAGGCACCCCTCAGACCTCAAAGTGACACATGCTTTTAAATAGTTTCAAGAGGTCTTCTTTTCAGCAGGTTTGTCCAAGGCAATGCCATTTGACATTTGGCTGCTGTTTCTATGGAAACATAAAGGTCTGGTGGCTAGAGGGCTTTGTATTGAGCAGCTAACTACAAAGTCAGCAGTTCAAACCATCCTCTAGCTGCTCTGTGGGGAAAAGGTAAGCTGGCTACTTTCATAAAGATTTAAAGTTTCAGAAACCCAAAGGAGAGTTGCTCTACAGGGTCACTATGAGTCAAAGTGGACTCGCTGGCAGTGATTAAAAAAAAAATAGCCTCCACGAGTGTCCCCAAGTTAGGTATTTTTGACAACGTCCAGTGTCACTGATTGTGCTATTGCTTACTGCTCTCGTGGGGATTTCGCGTGAAGGTCTGAGACTCGTCCTAAGTGCTTCAGGTCCTCTTCACTGTCAGCAAGCAAGGCTGTCATCTGCATAGCTTAGGCTCTGAAGTTTGATGCCAATTCTGATGTCCGCTTTCTTGGATTATTTGCTTACGGATCCAACTCTGACTTAGATCCGCTTTTAAACCACACTGTGTCCCTTTATTCTGCTTCCTGGTCTATGTATAGGTTCTGCATAAGCAATGTTATATAAAGAAGTGAAATCTCCCATATTGAGTTCCCAATAGTGTACGGAGTAGCTAGATAAATTATTGGCGATTCTAGTATGTGAGGATTTTACTTGTTATCAAAACACCTATATCAACATGACTCTTGGATATTTAATACTTGAGGTTGATATGCTTGGGGCATAAGGTATATTTGAAGTATAAGACTCACTTGGAGTACATCTTGCACTGCATTGTTTCTCAGCTCGCTCCACCTTAGGAATGCCTTCATTTGCCTCCTCAATGCCTTTGATAAAACAAGCCTTTTGTTCTTCCAGCTCTGTGGTCGAGGAGGCCCTGGTCGCTAGTGGTGACTAGTAGGGCTGTAAACCGCCACATCAGCAGTTTGAAACCACCAGTTGCTTCGAAGGAGAAAGACAAAGCTTTCTACTCCTCTAAAGCAGCATCATAGGCAGCTCTTCTCTCCTATGGAGTCACCCTGAGTCGGAATCGACTTCATAAGTTTTTTTGGGTTTTTTTTTTTTGGTCACTGTGAGCCATCCTAGACTGAGACAGCCAGTTTGCCAAGGAATTTTGGTTTCTGTAATTGGAGAATGATTATTGAAACCCCAGTCTCAGTATGGGAATATAATTTCTTCTAGATTCTCTCAGTGGACAGTTATGTATGTACTAACCCATATAGCCTATAAATGTGTCTTTATCCACTCAGAAAGTACAATTTCAAACAAAATAAATATGTCAATATGCCAAGGTGTTGCAGCAGTACAGAGATAGAGGCTCCCAGTTCTGGCTGGATTCAGAGGGGACATCGAACAAGGGTTATCATGCTTGTGTCGGATGGACGTTGGCTGAAAGCAGAGAATACTAGAAAGCTGTGTTTAAAAGGCATTAGGCGGTGTGGAGCATAACAAAACCACAGGCAACCTTGAAACCGGTTAACGCCAGAACACGTCATTGTGCTGCCGAGTCTGTAAACGC
Source organism: Tenrec ecaudatus (assembly GCF_050624435.1). Taxonomy (NCBI): domain Eukaryota; kingdom Metazoa; phylum Chordata; class Mammalia; order Afrosoricida; family Tenrecidae; genus Tenrec; species Tenrec ecaudatus. Next base: position 153,727,635 of record NC_134532.1, read on the forward strand.
ATCAAGAGGCAGTTGTGAGACTGAACAATGGAGGGAATCCAGCAAGGCTGAAAACCAAAGCTGTGCCCCAGGACTGCATCCTCTCACCATACTTACCATCGCATGCTGGGCAGATAAATAGCCCAAAGCTGGCTCATATGAAGAATATGGTCTCAGGATTGGAGGAAGACACCACCTTGTTTGCGGAAAGTGAGGCCTTGGGGCACTGGCTGATGAAGAGCAAGGACGGCAACCTTCAGTATGGATTACAACTCAATGTGAAGAAAGCAGAAGCCTCACAGCACGTACCATCACGGAGGAGAGGCTGTAGTTGTCCCGGATTTCACCTTGCTTGAATCCACTCTCATTGCGCAGGGAAGCACCAGTCAAGAGATCAAAGGACACATGACATTGGGTAAATCTGCTGCACAAGACCCCTTTAAAGTGTTGGAAAAACAAGGATAAATCCTTGATAATTTATAAATTTTCATATCTTGTACTGTCCAACGTCTCTCTTCACCCACTTTTCTGTTATCCATCCCACAGGGAGGAGGCTTTATGTAGATCCTTGTAATTGGTTCCCCCTTTCCACCCCACCCTCCTGGTTTTTCTGTTTTGTCTATTCATTTTTTTTGTTTGTTTTACATGATTTTCTGTACATCAAATTCAGGACAGGTATAGATCTATGGAGAGCTAAGAACAACGAGTATGAAAAGAAATGTTCTGAAATTGATTGTGGTTACCACTTAAGAAATCTTAATATGAATGATTAAATTGTTTGATATGTGAAGTATATACAATAAACTATTTAAAACACCAATGGCACAATAATTTTTGCTCTATTAGATTTAGGTTCCGTTTTGTCCATTTTTATCCTCATTATCTGTAACTCCCAGAACAGTGCAAGTACATGCAGGTGGACCAAGAATAAATAAGCATAACAGATATTTAAAAGGGAAAAAGACAACAAACAAGGCTAGAATTATTAGATTTTATTTGTCTCTAGGACTCTTAAGCCCTCAGTTTCACCAAGTAACAGACCATACTTCTGGAAGAGCAGCTCTTGCCCCGGTTATAATCTTTTCAAGGGAGACAGGAGTTACCAAACACCTCAATTTCAGGAGGTTTTTAGCCCAGAATTTACAGGCCAGTCACAGAATCATGACAGCTTCTTAGATTTATGATCACAAACACAATCTAGACACATACAATAAAATAAAAATAATTTAATCCATTTCTTTCCTTTGCTTTATCCTAAGAGGTTTGTTACTCAGCAAAGTTTGATTATTGTCCTTTCCAGGACACCTCTCTTGCAGCTTTAGCTCAGAACATAAGGGAATCCTTGTATTTGAGAGGGGGGAATCTGATCCCATTGTCCTCAGATAAGGACAAATTAATTTTTTCTTACTCTATACCAGATATAGCTTTGTTCTCATCAATTCTTCCTATTTCCAAAAGTCAAACCCTATCTTGAAAACTCCTTTGAACTCTGGGCGAAGGGATGGACCGAGGACGAGTTGGCTTGCTTTGGGGGGAAGATTCAGAAGAGGGCTGCTATTAACCACCTGCTCCCACATATTTACTTTGGAAGTAATTACAAATAAAAACCTTAAATTCCTTTTGTGCTAATAAAACATTTTAAGGACAACACCAGAAACCTCTGGTCTGAAATAATATATTACAATATCATTTCAAGTACATTGAGAATTTATATTATTCTTATCTCTGTACCCCCCCCCCCCCTGAGTTTGGGTTCACAGTTTGGAAGAGATCATTTAAAGAGGTAGTTAATGGGAGTTGAAGAGGAAACAATATTTATATCTAGCAGCACTTCGGGAAATATGTAATATCTATCATTTTGATCTCAGTTAACATTAATCGTTCCCCTCTGAATATATAAATGTAACAGGGAGATGATCAATTTCCTTTTTCTTCTTAACTGCATAGACCTCTCTCGTTCCTTTCTATTACATCTCCCCAAGTACTAGCACTAGTTGTACAATGAACAGCCCTTCCAATGATATGCTACACAGAAAACCCTTCCAAGTTGGGTTATTTACATTTAAAAGAGAAAGGCTCAACTGAGAAATTTTTATTCATAGTCATTAGAAAAAACAAGCAAATCTTCCAGCATCCCCAACTGCTGCTCTTTCTCCCTGGAGCTGATGCATTAAAATAATTCCTCTCTACCTTGACTCCAAGGATTGGCCTCTAGGGAGTCATGATATCTTGTATGATATTTACGCAGACGCCAGGCCTGCATGAAAGTCCTGGTCCAGGTAGGTCTGGCTCCTGTCTTATGACGGGCTGGTGGAATATTGCTTCATCAGACGCCTGTGGCAGGGATTGCACACTCGCTCGGGTTGGATACTTGAAGGGAGAGGCAGTTCATGAGTCGAACAGGCTTCGCAGAAGGTTCTTTTGCAGTTCTTACACTCATTCTACAAGGAGAAGAGGAAGAAAGGTGGGGACGAGCAGAGGAGCCAGGGAGAGAGAGGCATGAGCTACAGGCGTGAAAACATGGTAAACGCTCAATGTCTCATCAAGGATGGCCTGTTTGCTATGTACCAGATAGCGTCCAACCAGACAGATTTAGAGGAAGAAAAGCAGCCAGAATTGAGAACAGACATTCCACGACTTATTTGCCTATGGAATTCATTGCATATTCTGTTTTCCTGTACTTACTAGGGGAAAACACACACACACACACACACACACACACACACACACACACACTGCCATTGAGGAGATTCTGACAGCCTCCTCTTCCTCCTGCGAAGGGACGGGTGGGTTTAAATGTTCTATCTTATGGGTTGCAGCCCAATGCTTGGTCCACGGTGCCACCAAGGCTAGATTCATTTTTAATTTGAACTAATTCTAAATATGAGGCAGTGGTAGTTCAAGGGCAGAATTTCTGCCTTCCGTGTTGGCGATTGCTGGCTCAGCGTCTTAAGTGCAGCCACCATTGTCAGTGGAGGCTTTGGTATTGTTTTCATGCTGAATAGGTTTCAGCAGGTGCTTCCAGACCAAGACAGACTAGAAAGAAAAGCCTGGTAATCTTACTTGCAAAATCTCAGCCGGTGAACATATTCTGGGTCACAATGGCCCTATGCCATAGTGCACGGGGTCTCCGTGGTGGGCAATGGATGGCAGTCAACAGTAACAGGGCTACAAGGAGTTTTCAAGTGTCTGCACCTACTCTGACCTAGCAGTGGCTAGCCCACGATGAGAACATCTGCTGTGTATGAACTGCAAGCACAAGTCCTAATATGCTCACTGTGTTCCTGTCTTGCTCCTCTATGAGCCTGTGCCCTGTAGCAGGAGCACTCGGCTTCCTTTATGCTGATACTAAGGAAAGCGGCCGTTTGAGTCTTTAGAATCTTCAGGAGTGCTGGGAGAGCATCATGGCAGGGTGACTGGCGGGCCAGAACCACAGAACACATTGCCACGAGTCGATTCCAGCTCAGTGATCCTGTGGGCAGAGGAGCACTGCTCCTTTGTATTCCTACGACAGGAGCTTGTTATGGGCGGAGGAAGCCTCTTTCTCCAGGGGATCAGCTGGCGGGTTCAACTGCTGCCCACCATATTATTAACAGCTTTCAATTTCGTAAAGTTGTGCTTGTTAAAATCCAGCCTGCTCACAAATTGTAGTTGGAACTGTAGTGTGGAATTGGGGCACATCTCCTGTTTTCCTAGGCAGGTATTCTCCTATCCTCAGTGGTCTGTTAAGCATCCACTATATAATCCTTAGCGTGAGGATGGCTAGCTTGTGTCTCACTTACATGGACATGTTGCAGGCAGCCAATCCCTAGAGAAGGACATCACGCTTGGTAACGCAGGAAGTCAGCAATCAAAAAGGAAATCCCCAGTGAGAGGGGCTCACATAGTGGCGGAACAATGGGCTCAAACACAGCACCAGCCGGGAGGATGGCATAGCACCGGGCAGCGCTTCGCTCTGTTGTACACAGAGTCACTATGAGTCGGGACTGTGTCCCGGCACCCAACAACAAATTGAGCGGGCTTCAAAAAGCCCATGGGGAAGTTTCATTATCCCTTATCCTACTTTTCCAGGAGCTTTGTGAAGCCCCCTCGTTTATGATGAGGATGCACCTAGATGCTGAAGGGGACTTTGGTAAGCATCTCACAGGTCCAGTTACCAAAGGAAAGTATTCTTTCCAAAGGCCTGCTTCCATTTCTGCTTGCTTCTCAGATAACAGACTGGGAAGGCACCCATGTCAACATTCGTGGGGCAAATAAGCGGTCTAGCGGGGACAGCTTCCTTTTCTTCCAGAGGTGAGTTCCCCCAGGAACTAAAAAAAGCACCTCCTTCCCCAAACCTGTCTTCTGTGTTGTAAGCTGGACGGGGGCACCGGAAGAAGCCTCCACATTGAAGACAAAGTCAGGTTGGAATCCTGGCTTTCCCACTTACTGCTTGTGTAGCATGGGAATGTACTTCATTTCTCAGAGCCTACACACTGATGACATACATGACACAAAGGTCATGAACTTTCTAAAAACAGGGACTTGGCCTATTTCCTTCATGACTGTGCCACCAGCACAGAGAACCCCTCTCTCTGCTTGTCTCCCTGCTCTGCCCTGGGAAGACCGTGAGCTACACCGGGGAAGTCTGTTGTCCCCGAAAGGGACAGGGTAATACTGGACCTCTCTGTGAAGAAGCTGCTCAAGTCTCACCACAGTTACCTTTTTCACGCTGCCACCATCTTCCTGGCAGAGATGACACACCTGCGGCTTTTCAGACAGGAGAGGTGCATCCTAAACCACACAGGCAGCCAGTTAGTTCCCCGTGGCCCCAGAAACATGAGTACTTTCAGAGTACGCATATAAGCTACATGCTTAACAACAGCACACCCGGTTACCTAGATAGGAAAGAAAGGAATTACACATAATCCCAGCACCTTGGTGCAACTTATGATCCTATCATGATTGTTCCACCGTTCTTTTAATTTTTATAGTAAAATAAAATGCAACTTTTATTTACAAAAAGAAAGCGAAAGCATACAGAAATAGCAAGTGGAAAGTTTAAACTGTAATAAAAAGAGAAATGGTGCTCTCCCTCCGGTTTCACTTTCCACTCTATGGGGGACGGACAGCACAAGACTCCACTTGATAGCCTACCAAGCAAGCACATTGCGCGGGGCTCAGACAGAGGAGCGAACAGCATCTTTCTCACGGGACTGGCAGACACTATATGCTACTTGCAAAGCCGGTTTTACCATTTACTTTTTTACTTCCCAGTCATCAGAAAGCTTTTTTGGCTTTTTCACCTTCTCCAGTTGCTGTCCGGGGAAAGCAAGGCAAAGGGGGCAAAGAGAGCTCTGTGAGGTCCCACGTGAGGAGTGGGGACAGCTGTTTCCTTGGGAAGTTGTTCAGAGGTGAGAGCTGTAGGCTCGTTAGCACCCTGGTGAAAGGGCAGTAAGCAAAGACCTGGCTTTCGCCCACCTCCCCCCACTCCCCACCTTCGCCCTGTTTACTGGCTATGCAAGATCCAGCCAACTTCACACTCTGTACAAGGTGTTTGGAACAGTAGGTTTGTTTACCTTTGGATCCCCGTAGTGAGACTGCAGCCTAAAACAGAGAAGTAGAAACAGTGACAAGCAGTTCAGTTACTGCATTTCCATGATTCCATCTCGATTCATAGAGGCCTTAGAGGGCAGAGGGGACCTGCGCCTATGGGCTTCTGAGACTGCATGGAGTAGACAGTCTCATCTTTCTCCCCTCTGATGGCTGGTGGATCTGAACTGCTGACTTGCAGTTAGCAGCTCAACGCACACCTCTACCAGCACTCCTTTGCTTTTATGAGCCTGACATTCGTAGCTATTTTTACTAACCAAAAGAAATCTGAGGAGGATTTTGGCTTTTATGAAACGTGGCAACAGTGGAACTCGTGTTCAACATCTGCAGGCACCCCGAGCAGCGATATGGCTGGACTCTCCCTGCTCTTCCCTGGAGACGGCCGCCGGCATCTCAGACATCAGGCCGCCGTGCTGGGAACCAAGGCCTTGAATTCTGGCTCGGGTTCAGCCCCTTGCTGAGTTTGCCTTTCTACCCAGCTGTGGACGGAATCAGACGGTGCGTTTGAACAAGATCCCCAGGGGACTCCTGTGCACGCATCGACTTGGGTGTCAGTGTGCATTCTGACTCAGTATGGTCTGGGGTGAAAATGCAAATTCCCAGCTGGGAGGAGAACCAGAGGAATTGCTTTGAAACCCTGCTGTTATTTTAGGTTTTTGTGTTATCTGGTGTGATTTAGGAGGCTATATTTTGGGGTCTGGGAAGGTGCAAAAAGTTTCCCATAGAAATTAACCATAATTTCTTCTTCACTTCATTTTGGTCTTTGAAAGGTCTCATTGGGACGCCCTACTTTCTGGGAAGTGGGGGACCCTGATCCTGCACAATCAGCCTGCACACACGTGAGACGGTGTGAGTTTTCTTCTCCAGCAGTGAATCCCTCATTCTTAAGGCGTCAAATCCTGGGCAGGGGCAGGTGTTAAAAATGTTTACTGTCCAGTTTTCTCAAAACCTCGCTTTCCTAAACATTATTAACCTCCTTTAGTTTTCTTTTTTTTTTAACCTCCTTTATTTTTCAATGCAGCAGCACCATGCAACATTTGCTGCCTGCTAAAACAACTGACACGGTGAACTTCCCCAAAGCAGACTTTATGCAAATAGGAATAAGGAACCGAGTGAAGTGGAGAGAGAGCTTGAGAGAGAAGAGACGGGACAGGAGAGGAGGTACTTGATGGGCGGCTGCTTTTCACAGGCACGGAGGTGAAATCAAGGCAGACGCAAGGACACTGAAGAAAGGGTTCTGTACACTTAAGAACTGTGGGGTCTGTCTTTTGGAATACCAATTTTATTAGAGCTTAACTTCTGAGAACTTGGTTTGCAGAAGGCTCTGGCTGACAGTGACAGCCCCAAATCCATTTGCAGTCTCTACACTGTAGATTAAGTCTCCACTGAATTCCTTCGGATCTTTCCCAGGATGCAGATAACACTGCCCTCAGGCAGAGGGCTTTGACAATAGAAGCCCCTCCACCCCCCCTCCAGCCAGCCAAGGGAGGGCCAGTCTCTTTTAGGGGCTTTGCCTTGGTGTGACCTAGATGGACATCACTACACTGGGGAAGTAGAGGGGATCACGTGGTTATGAGTCATGTCCTATCAGTCATGCCCTGACAGTTTTGGTTGAAAGGCCCTGGACCAATCTTGTAAGCAATTCTATCTAACATAATTACACATCCTAATCATGGTCCCGTTCCTGCTTCTGAGTCCCACCTTTAACTGTGATACATTGATCTGCCGCCAAATATGAATTTGAGATGGTTTCCTTTGCTCCATGCCTTATTCAACAAGCATCCTGACTGAGAATCCTTGGATGCCATTATGACCTTGGACTAATGACCTCCCTTATCTGAATGAGGTCATTGTCCATTTTAAGACTTAATCAAATTTCTCTGAAATCCTACTTGAGATTGCGGTCCCTTTTGCAAGCTACAATCCAATCTAGTAAAGAATAATAATAATATCTTAAGTGATAATCTGAGCTTGGATATGGATCAGGGAAGAATTGGAATGACAGAGGGATTACGCCTTCTGTAGAAGGGATCAATAAGTTTGGCGTGATCTGTGTTAACTGCTTTGTTATTTAGTCACACTCCCTTCAAATGCCCTTTTTCCTGGCATCGTGCTAACGTCACAGCAGTCAGTGTCTGGTCTGTGTCAGGGCTAAGCAACCTCGAACGCCCCGTTCCCCACCCACGGCAGAGAGCTCCAGAGCTCCGTTATACTGGACCTGTGGCTTCCTTCAAGGGGCGTTTCCCGGTGAGCATTTTCCTGAGCTTTGTGCTTCCCATCCTGCAAAAAGAACAGCCCGATTTACTACTTACTCGGAATGTTAAACAATGGTGATGTTGCACGCAGTTTCTGCTGTGTGGTATGTTTGGGTATACAGCTAAGGAGCTTTTATAAAAATCACAGATCTAACTTTCTTTCTTTATTTTTTTAAATAAATCATTTCATTGGGGGCTCGTACAAGTCTTAGCACAATCCAAACCTCCATCCATTGTGTCAAGCACATTTGTACATTCGTTGCCCTCACCATTCTCACAACATTTGCTTTCTACTTGAGCCCTTGGTACCAGCTCCTCCTCTCCCCCCACCCTCCCTCCCCATCATGCCCTACCATGAGCCCTTGGTAATTTATAAATTTATAAATTATTATCATTCTGTCTGACATAGAGATCTAACTTTCAAGGCTGTTTCTTCATTCTCTACACCAAGTAGTTACTTTTTTTTAATAAATTACTCTAACAGACAAAGCATTTTTGGAGTAGATCATTTTAATTCCTGAGATTAAGCAAAATTTAGAATTAGCCCCATTTAATTGCAGATAAAGGGCTCAAGATGTTAGTTACTTCCTAGAAGAAATAATTCCACTCCCTTAGGTAAAATTCTGAAAAGGTGATCAAAGTGTACACGGCCGAGGTCACGCCCAGCAGACTGTGTGACCCCGCGGACAATCTGTCAATGAGATGTCCCATTGGCACACCAACTGCTATAGCCTACAAACGCAGGGTGTTCTCTGCACGTAAGACTCTAATCCCCTAAACCCTGTCTTGCTGGATACATTTTCTGTGGTTGCCGCCTGCCCAGCTGCTTCTAAGGGTGGAATGTGTGTCCTCCAATGTCCTCTCAAGGGTCATGAAAGGGAGGTTTGTCAATGCACTATGAGGGGCTTCAAAGTGTTCATGGAAAAAAAATGGAATAAAAAGAGAATGTGAACATTCTGCTGTGGAGGAACTAAGGATTGGGAGGGATTATTATATCCCAGAATTAAATATTTCAGTCAGCACGAGCCTAAGAAACACACTCCCCGACCCCCCCCCCCAAGGATACCACAGGTAATCCTCCTTAACAAATCAAAAGGGATAAAAGGGCCAGGAAAATCATGGCTCTTAAAATTCCCCTTTCCCAATGGAATCAAGCTAGAGAGAGAAGGCAGGGCCAACTCAGACCCCAGCCTGCCTCCCAGGAGTGCTCTCCATTTCGGGGCTGCGGCTCTAGAACTGAAGGCCAAGGCAATGGGGGATGTGCCCCACAGAAGCACACTGGGGGGGTCTGTGTCTGAAAATGAAGTCAGAGGAAATGAGCAAGGGGACAACAAGTGTTACCATTTGAGGCTCTGTCTTCTGGGGACCCTTTCCTGGAAGGTTTCTACTTTGTAACCTTCTTTCCTGTTTTAGTTCCAACTCAAGCTGGTTCCTGGAGTAGATGGAAGAGTTAAAGGGTGAAAATTCGTATTTTCTAGACTCATATTCTCTAAAGAATGCCAATTCCTTTTCTTAAAGTTTAAGTATTTTTTTAAAAAATTTTTTCTTTTTTTTTGCCCCTCCCCCCCACACCTGTTTAAGTATTTTTTTATACTTGATTAATAAGTTACCAGATATACAGAAATCCAAAATTAAAAGCATTAAAATACAATATAATTAAACATTAAAGTACAATAAGATAAGCCCAATAGCTTAATGCTAAAATATACAAAACATGCTAAATCTTTCTTGAATGATTAAGAATCACTCTAGGGTCTCATAGTGCTTAAGAGTTGCCACTTAAAGGCAGAAGATTTTATATTCCTATATCAACTATTAATAGAGTTGCTTTCAACTAAATGCCAGGTTACTGTAACTGAAAGGCAGTATTTACAAATTTTCAGCAAGATAGATTTTAAAAGTACTAACCCTATAGCCCCATTTTGTGTACATTAGCTGGTCTCTCTTTCCAGTTATGCATTCAACCCCGGCTATCAACACAAAGGCCTGTTTGTTTGAAGTCAGTAGTTTCAGCATGAAAGTGAATCTCATTTGAGATATAATCCTCAAACTAGAGCATCCCTTTATTAGCTTAACTGTGTGAATACTGAGAAATCTAACCACTCTAAACCTTAATTTAGAGAGTCTTGGTGGCATAGTGGGCTAAGAGTCATGCTGCTAACCTCAAGATTAGCAGTTTGAAACCACCAGCCCCTCTGTGGAGCAAGATGAGGGTTTCTACTCTCTCTGCTCTGTCTTATAGATGGGCTCGCTATGGGTCAGAATGGACTCGGACAGGGAGTGCAGTGAAACCAGAGTTTCATGTGAAGGTGGGGACAATAGTATCACCCAGTAATACAGCTGAGGTGAGGGCGTTAGGAGAGGATGCATGAGAGATGCTCCGCAAACATCTGGCGCACAGCACAAAGCCACTGATTGGTGACTGATGAGATCTGGGGCATGTGGGTACACGGGAGGTTTCTGAATTCTAACTCCAGAAAAGGGTCACTGCTAATCTCTGAGATGGCTGCCGGCCCTGGGACTCTCCCCGACTTTGTCTAGCGGCCGGCATCACCCAGGACCACCACCCTGCCAGCGGAGCTGCCCAATCTTCACCGCTGCCTGGTGAGCGTGTCCAGCTCCAGCTGCAGACTGTTGATCTTGTCTCCGAAGTCCTGCTTGAAGAGCCGGGTGTCCAACTCAGCAGACTGGCGGCCTCGCTCAGCCTGGCGCAATCTGGATGTGAGCCACATGAACTTGTGATAAAAAACAAAAGCCATGGTGGGGAGGAAGACCAAGCTCACAACATAAAGTAAAACAACCCAAGGAAGGAGGTTAGGAGAGACAGACAGAAAAATCCTGGAAGACTACGGGGCAGAAATGATGAAGGGGTGGGGTGGAGCAGGACGAGGAGGAAACATTCAAAGGATAAGCAAGATGAAGGTGAACCAGGCAGAAGAACAGCTGATTTTCCAATTTTTTTATTACTGTTATTCTAGCACTACAGTTTACAGCCATTAGATGATAAACAAGAAAACATCACGTTTTAGAAAGTCCACATCCAAAGCCAACCTCAAGGACACAGCAATTAAGTTAAATCCACTTTATTTTTGGCTTGTTATTTCCTAACAGGCTTGAGACTTTCCATTTCTGTCCTCCACTCATGAACTAGAACTTGCAAATGGGCAGCTGCCTTCTCACATGCGGAATCAGAACATTTCTCTGATCCTTTCCCTACACCACAGGTAGTAACTCGTCGGGCACGATACATTAATCCTCACCCGAGGCTCTGGGTTATCAGATACGGGAAACCTGGGCCAGGTTGGCCGTGCGGAGCGTGACTAGGTGGACAGACTAGGTGGAGCTGGGCCTGTACAGGATTCCTGAGCACGGGCCCTGGACGAGTCTGAGGGGCGGCTTCCCGCATCTCCTACGGCGTTGCCCCCCTAAGGCTGCTCTAGAGAGTGGGACAGCTGCGCTGTCTTTAACTGGACGTGGAGGCATGCGATGCGCAGACTTTCATTTCTGAAGTTGCATTTTGGTGTTTGAGCATTCTATCCAAATGCTCACAGAAAGGCAGCTCATTAGCTGATGTAGTATGAATGCAAGAAGAGGTACAATTGCATCGGTGCAAAGTTATCAGAACTAAAAAAACAAACAAACCAACTCAAGAGCCTACGATCTCCCATACACTCGGTCTGCACATTATGTTCTCTGCCTTGACTTGGGTTCGAGCTGTGCGAGGCCGGTAAGAAAGCACACACGAACCCACCTTGCTCTTGTTCTGTTCTGCCAAGCAGGTGACAGGTGAAGCCAAGGGGTTACCTTCGCCCCATCGAAGCAGCGGAAATGCTGCAAGTCACACCAGAACGAGAGAAAAAGCAAGTGTTTTGCCAAGACGTTTTAAAGGGCACGAAGGCTGTGGCAACCCAGCCGGCCCCCCAGTGAAGTTGTTAAAAATAATCAAAGTATGTGAAGGGTTTATTTACAACCTAAAGCTTAGAAAGGGTTAGATTTAGAGTCACTTAGAAAAAGAAGCCCTGCTAATATTGCTTGTAGGTATCTAAGGGAAATCTTGACTTTTTAGACTAATTAATAATAAAGGTACAAGTTTACCATTTATCTATTTTGAAATGCATTTCTAATAATCAGATTATGATTTGTTCCCCAGAAATGAAAAAAGACAGTAACAGAAACTCTTAAATAAAAGTTGCCGGCAAGGCTGACAGGCAGGAAGCCATTACCCATGTCTCGGCCCTGCTCTCTTTAACGCAATAGGAAGAACAAAATAGATTTTGAAATGGATAGTCTTTATGTAAAGGAGTGTTTTTATTCATTTTTGTACTCTCTGAGCTATCTGAACAGAAAGAAGTACAGAAAAATAAAAAGAGCAGAGGCAGAAGATGGAAATAGTAAGGTTTACACATGTGCCACATTATTATGCGATCATAAGTTACCTAGGCACTAACTTTGCGTACTTTAAATAAATGTAAAGCTGTGGGGTTATTATTGTCGTTGTGTTGCTTTTTCCTCAAGTCACTAAGAAAAAAAGTTGCAAGCAATCTTGGCTACTGAGAATAAAAGTGTCGGGGCATGAAGTGCTAAATCCTAGGCTTGGGAATCAACCTATGTAACAAAGGAAAGAGGTAATGCCTAAGACACACAGACCTACTTTAGAAGAGTCCACGTTCACAGGGTATTCACCTCGAGCTCAGTACCTTGCACTGGTTGAACCGGTGGACTGATAAGAGTCATGAACTACGAGCGCACCTAGAATTTGATATTGTCAGGACTGAGTTGTAAGGGCCTCAAGAAATCTACTCAGGACTGCAATTCTTCAGGTGTTTTTCTGTCTTTCTTTCTTTTCTCTCCCATGATTGATTGATTGGTCAGCTGAGAAATAATTTCACATTGTCTATATGGCATTTAGTCAGGGTGCTCAGATCAAATTTTCTAATTCTGGGGAGACAAATGAAAAAAGAAAGAAAACCAATGAAACAAACAAAACCCAATCTACATATCCAACTGGTGGGTTAAAGTCCAGCAAGTTCCAAGTCAACTTTCAGTGACATTTTCTAGAACCAGAGCTTAAACATAATTAATTTTCAGGTTTCTTCCTTTTATAATTAAGTCGTGATAGTGGACTTGCAATGCCCAACTGAAAAAAGCCTAGTGATGTTTGGGGATCAGTTTATTTGCTGCACTATTTAAGGTTTTTGCCTGTTTCACCAAATCCTTTTCACTAAATTAATAAAATCAAAACAAAAAAGGAGTGATAGAGGGGTGAGAAAATGGACAAAAAAGAAAGACAAAAATAGCAAGACACCAAGTCAGCTACATAATACTCAATGAAATAAGTAATTGCTTTAGTTCTGTTTGCTTTAAATGCCAATTAAAAAAAATCACCGAAAACGAACTTGATACATGGCAAAAGCACAATTTCCAACTGACTTGTTAAATCATAAACGCAGTATCTATGAGCAAGTACATTATTTTCTTACATAAGTCTCCTTCCTAGGTAGAGTCATACTTTTTCATTTATTATCCAAACCAGAGATACATGCTTATTAGTTTGTAATCAGCATCCATATGTATAAGAATAATCTCAATAAAATACATTATTCATTCATTGATGTAGTCACCACATGCTTTGTATGCTCCTGCCACCATGACAGGGCCAATGCGGGGACCTCAACTCATACTCCAGTACCCTCAAGGGCCCTGGACTCGCCCGGAGAAGGCTGTGAGATGAGGAGGAGAAGGGCTGAGTGGGGGCATTAAGACAGCAAGGACTCAACGCTGGGAAAGAGGAGTCGGTGAACGCTTGGAGGAGGTGGTGTCCGAGTCTGAGTGTGAGAAATGTACGTACACAGTTCACGAGTGGGGAATAGAAGGGGGTTTCTAATCAGTGGAATTATTAGGAAAGTCCTGAATGGGGAAAGTAGGGGAAAAATGTCCAGGTACCAATGAAAGTAGTTTAATTCTGCTCAAATGCAAACAAACGAACAAAGAAACAAACGGTGACCAGTGGGTATTAAAGGTGGCAATACAGGCTGGCATAAGATGCCAGGTTTCTCTCAGTCTTGGAAGTCTCCGTCTTTTCCTCGACAGCTGAGTCACCAGGAAGAAAAAGGTGGGTTTAGGAAAGCGGAAAAGCAAGAAAACCAACAGAGTAGCGTGGGAGAGGATTTGCTTTGGACATAGTGAATTGTGACAAGTATCTGGCCGACGGTCAGGACAAGGGAAACGCAGATGCAAGAGTTCTGGGTGAGAGGTGACAGTGCAAATCACCTAAGGCCTCCAGAGAAAGTAGACACCCCAGGGAGCTGAAAGCACAGAAAGGAAAGGGTGGAGCAGGGAGAAAAGATCCACAGCAGATCCTGGGCCCCCATATCCCACCTAGTACCACAGCCGTTAGACTGCAGCAATGGGCAGGAGCCTCAGACTCACAGACACAAATCTCCAGGTTCCTGCAAAGTCCATTCTTGTTTTAAATATCCTTCCTCCAACATTCCAAGTTTCAGAAATAGGGTTAAGTAAAAGAGTTAAAGTTCTTTACAAAACAGTCATGAAAAGCCGGCATTTCTTTAAAAATTTTCAGTGACATCATAGAAAAACATTTCAAATTTAACTTATTTTCTTCTTTCTACCAGCATGTGTTCAAGCAGCAAATAATTTTGGCCCATTTTACCAAATGCATGTCACATTCTTTTCACCCCGACTCCTCATTAGAGAAACAGCACGTTTGTACCTTTGCTCCAGCTGCTTAATGGTCGCAGCCATCTGGTTAGTCTTCTCTTCCAAGCGACTGTTTAATTCACTTTTCTGCTTTACTCCTAAGTCTGAACTCTGTTATAGGAAAGAATACAATGATCTATACAAAATTCTGAAATACATCACCTAGATCTTTTGAACTTAGCATTAAGTGAGAAACAGAAATGCTTGTGTATGTGTGTCAGTTGACTCCCAAATGGAGAAAAACCAAAACACCATTTGTTTAAAATTAATTTTAGGTACATGCAGCCTTATAAAAATCAACACCAAAGGCTCATTAGTTTATTTTATTTCAGTATAAAATGTAATGATGTATATTTGGGGTTTTCACAAATTTGTAGAAATATAGAATGAAAAGATAATAGATCTTTCCCAAGAATTTTTTGAAGCTCCCTTAAAGCTGTCTGCTATCAAGATTTACAATCTGGAACCCTACCTAGCTAGGGTCAATGGCAATGGGTTGGGTTCGGTTTTGTAGGATTCAGCTGGCGTGTGAGGCAGGAAAGGAGAAATTCTCTGATAAAAAAGCCTCTCTTCCCCCATTATAACTTGAAAAATGGTTACAGCTTTCCAGAAGAGTTATGCAGGACCCGATGATAGTCTGGTTTCTCAAATGGCTTTTTAGCCATAAATTCCTCTTGCATTTATTTAAAGTGTGCTTCTTCAGGAGCCCCCACTGCCCTCCAACCCTACCCCAATGTTAGAGCCAGCAAGTCTGCTCCTCACAGTTGCCCTACCTGCAGCTTAAAGGCAAGTTCATGCTTGAGAGCTCTGAGATCGTCCAGCTGCTGCCGCAGAGACACCAGGGCGTCCTGCTTCTCACAGACATCCTTCTCCAGCATCTTCATGGCCATCTCCATCTCCTGTCGCATCCCGATCTGAATCTCAAGTTCTTTTTCAACGTCCTGCCCCCACAGGCAAACAAACGGCTTACTCTCTTTCCTGAACCAAGTACAAACTGTAACAATTCACAGTAAAGAGTGGAACAAACACTCTTCACTGAATATGCTAGTGAAGCGCTATCGGCAAGCATTAGTTTGCAGAAACATTAACAAGAAAAGCAGTCAACAGACTTCCAATAGCATTTGCACCTTTAGAAAACAAATCTCATAAACGTGCTGGGCCAAAGACAGCACTATCAAATACGTCTAAAATATGCACGTACTTGAGGCATCTCATCAGAGCTTATTAATGTAAGGGATGTTATGTGCTATTATAGAAATACCTAAACAAAGTACGATAATAGTCAACCAGCTCTCTTAAATTTGGATGCAGGTAATATATGCAAGACCTTAAGAAACTCTGAAAGTGCTTTGGGTTACTAGACTAACATCTCAATTACTGGCCATGGTTAACATAGTTAAATGAAATTTTTATGTTTACTGAGTGCAGAACTCCTTTAGTTTTTCTTTAAGACTTTCTGAATAAGGAGGTTTTCTGCTTTATGAAAACCTGTTCTTTATTGATAAGGATATTCTGTGCTCCAGCAACATGCTTTGGATAATTATGTGTGGCTGGACAAACAAAGACCTGAGATTTTTCGGTGCCTACTTGGTGCCCACAGCACACCTAGGACCTGCCTACTGCTTGGATTCTTTCTTAAAAAACATTTACTTTATTCTAATAGATGGATGTAGAACATTTTATAGAAGAGATTTTATCATGCGCTACTCGAGACACTTCTTTGTACATGGCTATCATGACAGAAATCATGCTGCGTATTAAAATGTGCCATGTATCATTTCTCAGACCGCCTACGTGAAGTATTTCTGATCTAATTTACAAATGTATCGAAGGCACAATTTTCAGGGTTGTTAAAATGGTGCCTTTTCAAAAACCGGAGATTCTGTTCCATACACTGTTAATTTTTATAATAAATTAAGTCCCCCCTTATTTTCAGGCTTGTCCCTACTCTGAGATGGTCTGTTTGTCATAGCACCCGAACTGCAGGAAGGGTGGGTACACTAAGCCACTGTGCTCTTGGCTTCTCGGTGGCCGTGGCTTTTCAGAAGTACACCACCTTTCTACTGAGGGGCTTTAGGTCGCCACAACGGCCTATTTTTAGGTTAGGAGCTGAGTGCTAAACTGTTTGTACTACCATACACCAGTACTCAACTCACTGCCACTGAGTCACGGCGGACTCACAGTGATCACACGGGACAGAGCCGAGCGGCCTCTGCGAGTTTCCGAGACTCTAACTCTTTCTCGCGCGGAGGGGTTGGATGTTTTGAACTGCTGGCCTTTCAGATTGCCGCCGAACTTGCAAGCTCTACCCGCCCAGGGTTCCTCTATCCGGGGACGAGGCTAGCAGGAGTAACGCACACAGCTGTGTAGATCAAACCTCTCCTCGGAGGAGCTGTACTCAATTACTAAGAGAGCCCTTCTGGCCCCAATCCCTTTTGTGATGGCCTCTCGATCCTGGCCTCATGGCTGTGCCAGGAGAGCTCAGTCCCTGGAGGAGGAAATGCCTGGGCGAAGGAGAAGGGCAGTGGAAGCGAGGATGGTCCTCACCATGGACCAACACAGTGGCTGGGCACTGACGAGGGGGTGCAGCAGCGGACAGAGCTTCATTCTGTCGTGCGCACACCGGCTCCCTACGGGTCAGGATTGACTCAGTGGCACCTAACAACCATAACGCGATTATGGTAATCCCATTTTGATGGGAGTTCTATGTTAGCAGATGAAGGTGGTGCCCACGGCCGGATCGCATCTGATCTTGGAGGACAAAGGTGGGACGTAGCTTCATCCCTCATCACTGCAGGGTCTAACGCAAGTGTGCCCTGGGCGTAAGATCTGCTGCCAGAGGAACCGTCCCTTCACCAAGGCCTTCCCTTTGTGACCTCGGTTCCCAACTGAGAGTTGATAGAAGACCTGTTTTGACTTTCAGACATATTTTGCTTCTGGTCTGATCCCTGCATTTGGCTCGCCTCTGCCTGACCTTCAGGTTTGTGACTTAACAGCCCTCGCAACCATGTGAGCCATTTCTGTGATGCTGTGGGCGTCTCTGCGATGCTGCAGTGGACAGCACCTTCAGGGTGTGAGTGAATGCCCTGGGGGAGTGGGGAGCAGAGCACTACAGCATCTTGGACAAAGTGGGCATTTAGAACATCTTTAATCTCCACCTCCTAGAACTAGCCTGGAAAGAATTATTACACAAGAAATCATTACACATAGGAATATCATTCTTCAGTATAAATTCATATATACCTTCTAAAAATACCATAACACTCATCCTGGATGATACATTTTTCTATTTATGTCTAAGAACAAGAATAAATCTAGAGTAAACAGCTTAAAAAAATCCCAGCGTTCAGTTCTTTAGCACTAAAGAAAAGCAGCCGTTCCTTACAAGGGTACATATCAGAATCTTTGCAGGGGAGGGCAGATGCACAGTGAAAAAGTAGACTGTATATACCTAATGTTCCAAAACACAAAGTATAAAGCAAAACAATAAAGACTGGCAGAATCTTACTGGCTGTTTAGAATACTCAGAAAATACATAGAGAAAAGCAATATCGAAAATATGAGTTAAAAAGAGTGAGAAGCAGTTCTACAGGGCCATCAAAATCTGGAGGAGGGGAAGAAGGATGGATTACTAACTAGAAGTACAAGGTACTAACCTGGGTTAAGGGGAAGGCAAATAAATAAACAAATAAACTGAAAAAGTATGAGAGGGAGAAAGAAACAGATTAAAATACCACCAAGTCTACAACATGTAAACACACACACGCGCACACACACAATGTTTAGAGCAGTACAGATATTCCTGGTCGTGGTCTGTAAGACAAACCCTGCAAACGCGCTGTTCCCTTGTAATGGGTTCCTGAACCATTTAGAACGGAGCAAAGATTACCAGTCGTAATTGTGTTTCCTCCTTTAAGTGCTTCCTTGCGTCACTCAGGGCTTGCCCTTCTGAAGTTTTGTCTTGCTTAGGACCCTTGAAAAGATCCACAAAAGAACACACGTTTAAGAATTCTGTGTTAGTTGACAGTCCTGCTATAGTAAGGAAACATGACCGTGCCTAAGTAGGTACGATAATAAAAGAAGACCAAGAAATTAAAGACGTCTCGTAAATGTAAATATATTCTTTAGTTGAATAAGGAATTTCTTGCCACTTTGTTTAAAATCCTAAGAGAAAAGACCAAATTGGGAGCTAGAAGTTTTAAAGATCAGCCTCTAAAAAGAGGATGCATTCACTGTAGAAAGTGAATGAGGTCAAAGGGTCAAGTGGTACTCTATTCCTCCTCCAGAGCCCTCACACCTGGCCTGGCCCAGAGGGATGTGCGCTCAAAGGATGGAGCCAGAAACCTGAGCCGCCACAGTAGTCTTCCCAAGGCAACTATGGAAGGTGCTGAGCAGTGCTTTCGTCTCCTTCACAGCCTGGTGACGACTCTTACTGCACCGCAGCGCTAGCAATGGCTGCTATCTAGTAGACCTAGGCCAAGGGGTTGAAACGTATTAAGAGAGAAGGGCGTAGGGATGGTTATCTTTCTGGAGAAACAACGCTGCATTAGCAAGAAGTGAGGCATCAGTGAGCGCCTACAAGGCAGAAACGCAATCTAAAAACGCCCACAGCATGCTGGGGCTATCCTACCAGCAGTTCTCAACCTGTGGGTCGCGACCCCTTTGGGGGGTCGAATAACCCTTTCATAGGTGTCGCCCAATTCATAACAATAGCTAAATTACAGTTATGAAGTGAAAACAAAAGTAATTTTATAGTTGGGGGTGGTGAGGTCACCACAACATGAAAGGGCCGCAGCATTCGGAAGGCTGAGCACTGCTCTAAACAGAGATGCCAGAAGCACGATCGATTTCAGAAGCAGCTCCATGGTCATTTCACACAGGGTTACTGGTGCTGACAATGCTGAACTTCAGTCATGAAGGGCAACAATACACCTTCCAATTAAGGGTTGAAATTGTGTAATATGTATGAAATCACAAAAAGTTTATTGTTCAAGAAAATGTTTTGTGCTTTAAGGGGTTGAATTATTCTTAGAAACTATATGGCACCTTCCAGTAGTATCAGATAAATGTCATTTTTTTACAAAGCAAAAGCTTACATGGTCTAAAAATGATGGCATATTTAATATAACGAGCATGACATTGAAGTTCAGTGCACATCCTTAGTGCATAAAATCAAGTACGTGGATAGTGCTAACATTTTGATATGCTCTCTATGAATACTTTGTAAATACCGTGATATTAACCTTCCGATTGGATTCCAACATGTAGGAGCTTTCCTCTTTCACGCGTTCCATTTCTTCTTGCAAGGTAATAATCCTGTTGTTTGCAACTGCAAGCTATTAATCACACAAAAATATTGAAGTCCTTTTATTAAGGGGTTAATAAATATACAGTATAAAATAAGTGTAAAATAATTTATGACCTGCAAGATAATTTCAGGTTTGGATATTCTTAAAAGGAAAGAAAGCTATCGATAAACCCCATAGAAATGTTTTTACAAAGGAAAAGAAAAACTTTTACAGAGAAATTTTGGAAAATCTTTTAAGAATAGGTTAGATAAAAAACGAAACATAAACATAATGATGATCTCAACAGATGCTTCCCCCCCACCCCCCCAAAGCAGCTGATGTACCCAAACGAGATGTAGTAAATTAATCTGGCCCTTCTCGCCATGCTGTATTATAACTCTGGACTCTGTCTGTGGCTCTCGTGTTACTTCCGAAGAAGTTCTCTGTTACACTCATGGAGAGGATGAAGGTGGGATCAAGTCCAGACTTAGTAGAAGGTATGAACCAAGTCATGTCATTTGACCTTGGAGGCTGCTGGCTGTGAGTTGAAGTATAAATTGTTATACCATTAACCTTTTATTTGTAAGTAAGAAAAGTTGGTGTTATGACCAGCAGCGAGACCTATCTTTTATGGGTTACATTGTATACCTGGTAGTGCTATCACTGTGCATATAAGAGCCATCATATAGAAGTACTGCATGGGGGAAGCTGTTTTGTTTGTCTGCTATGTCCCATTCTCTGATCTGAACTTCATAGTCTTATGGGATCATAGATAAATATGAAGTTCGATGTCACATGGCTGTAAATAACTGTGTAGCCATATGCCTCGAAAAGTCTGGTCCTTCTATTCCAACATTTCCTAGGAATAATTGGCTCTAATAGTATCTATTATTGTATTAAAATGGAAATTCTGAAAGCAGGTCAAAGAAAATTTCCAAAGCACTCACCTCTTCTGTCAGTTTTGTATTAGATTTTTCTAGTGCATCTACCTTTGCCTGAAGATTGTTTACAGTAGCACTGTTAAGAGTAGGGAAAAAAATCTTCATTTATAACAGAGCAATATCCTCAGTACTCCATTTTAAACACTCATTATATTTATCATTTCTCTTATGTCCCCAGCTCCTGAAAGACGTGTGAGCTCTAGAGACAGCTGACAAGAAGCTGTGTCTATCTTATTAGCTGCTGCATCTTTGGCAATGAAGTGTATATTCAGTAATTATTTATCCAGAGAAATGAAACTACTACAGGTTAAGATTTAATTATATAAAATAATAATAGCTTAAATGATTTCTTGCTACACACCATTCATCTAAAAAATCCTGTGTTATGGCTCTCCAATTACAGATAAATTGAGACATAAAAAGGTTAAATAATAGTGTCATGTTCATATTTCATTGTTAATTATAACCATCTTTTTGTCTACTTAACATTTCTTTTTGTTTTAATCATTTTATTAGGAACTCATACAACTCTTATCACAATCCATAGATACATCAATTGTGTAAAGCACATTTGTACATTCATTGTCCTCATCATTCTCAAAACATTTGCTCTCCAATTAAGCCCTTGGCATCAGGTTCTCATTTTTCCCCTCCTTCCCCGCTCCCCTCTCCCTCATGAGCCCTCGATAATTTAGAAATTATTTTGTCATATCTTGCCCTGTCCAAAGTCTCCCTTCACCCACTTTTCTGTTGTCTGTCCCCCAGGGAGGAGGTCACATGTAGATCCTTGTAATCGGTTCCCTCTTTCCAACCCACTCACCCTTTATCCTCCCAGTATTGCCACTCATACAGCTGGTCCTGAAGGGATCATCCTCCCTGGATTCCCTGTGCCTCCAGCTCCTATCTACGTTTACTTAACCCTTGGTCCTCAGAGAAAAATGCACTGACTTTGTACTTTTCTAGCTGAAATCAGGATACGAAGGCTTTATATTGATTTACATATGCATATTATTCACTCCATCTACTGCTATCAAGTCAACGCCAACTCATAGAAACCCTATGCAGGATTTCTGAGACTGTAAATCTTCACAGGAGCAGACAGCCTCATATTTCTCCCATGGAATGGCTCGTGGGTTGAACCACAGACCTTGTAGTTAACAGCCCATTGCCTACTCACAGTGCCACCATGGCTCCATAATATATTATAGGTCTTAGTTTAAAATTACTTTCACAAGAGAACTACAAACAAAATGATGAATAGTGGACAAATTAACTTTTTTTCTGAATTAACCAGCAGTAGCTTATTTACACAAGAGTTAAGACCATCCAAAGTACCCGTGCCTGTCAGCTACTTATGGACAGCTCTCCTTCAGAGAAAGAAAAGTGATTCATGTCTGGACAGTCTTGATAGTGTGCATTTTGGAAATTCTTTGCAGTCATGGTGAAGACAGTAGACTAACATTATCAATTCAATTTATAATAAGAAATGCATGGAACCAGAGCGAGATGCTTATCAAAAGTTATTAAGGTGCTAAATGTTTTGTCCAGGGTCAGTCCTGAAATTTGTGGCTGAACCTTTAGAACCAAGAAGGCCTGGCAACTGTTTATGTCACCTATTTTTAATAATTAAGTGAATTATTAACTTGGTCGCCAACATTATAATTGCATGTTAATCTTACAGTGCCTTCACCAGAGGAGACCAGAACAGTTAAACGCCCTTTATCTACTCTGTGCAGAGTGCAGCCCGGGCCATGCAGGAGTGCTAGGTCTGCCGGTTGAATATTGCCTGAATGTATCCTCACTGCCTGTTGTTTTAAGCTTTCGCTCATCCCCAACCAAAGCCCCAGTAATGTTATTTAATCATTCTTTACTTTAGATGTCTATTGAGTTCTTCTACATAGTTCTTCTGGTCCAGAATTGCAGTAATTTGACCATCTCTAGGAAAAAGAAAACATAGTTAATATTAGAAACGTAAAAATCCCCTCTGCCTATTTTCATAAAACAGAAAACACAGTGTCACAGGTAACACTAAACCAGAAGGCAGACTTGATGCATAAGCCTCTAAGACTTGAAGGCTTAGAGAATGTTTACAAACTTACATGTCTTATAACGTCACATAGAAATAACAATTACAATATAATAAAGGCACTTAAAAGGTAAGCAGTGTCTTCTTGCTTTAGAATAAGGTGTCTCAAGAAGTTCATAAAAATATTCTATTATGTTTTAATTCCATTTCCCACAAACATTATGTATAGAATAGGTTCTCAAACTTATTTGGCCTACCACTCCTTCCTTTTCAGAAAAAACGTACTCAGTACCTCCCTGGCGATTGGAAACTTTGGTACAATAGCCTCCTGGAAGCCCTGGTGGCACTGTGGTTACACTTTGGCCTGCTAACTGCAAGGTCAGCTGTCTGAAACCACCAAATACTCCTTGGGAGAAAACTGGGCTTTCCACTCTCAGAAACTCAGGCAGTTTGACTCTGTGCATTAGGGTTGTTGGACGTTGGCCTTGACCCCATGGCAGAGTCTGGTCTGATTTGGGATCATTCCAGTGTCCCCCAGGGCTTACTTTGGGTAACAATGATTTACAGCCACCACTTTCCACTGGTCATTGGAACTCTAGCCTAATATAGTTGTTCTCAAATGGTATATGCTTGTTTTTAAGTGAAAATGGCATTTCAAAGTGAATAGCAAAGAAGTCTTCAAAAGGCTCAAGTGTTTTTTATTACTTAAGAAAATAAATGGTGGAAAATAGATTTACTTTTAGAACCAGAACCAGATGATCTATAACACATAAATGTTCACTAGCCAGACATTTAAAAAACGAAAGACAAAAATCCAGGCCACTTACCCAAACAAGTACCAAAAAAGAAAGAAGACCAAATTATACCATTTCTAGTTCAATGACCAAATGTTAAAAACAGCAAACCAATTATGCTTTCAACTGCTAAGTTTACAATGGATATATTGCATTTGTCGTCTCTAAGCGCTCTTATTTATGGTTCTGAAGCTTTTAATTTGAATGTGAAGATTTTCATTTTAGGCTCAGTAGTCAGATACTTTTGGCAAAACTTAAATGTTTATCAACAGAATCTTTGAACCAGTTAAAGCAGTATCAATATCCCTGAAGACATCAGAGGAAGCTACTTTTCTTTGTACGTACCCTTCGCTCCCCTTGCTGCCGTTCCCATCCTTGAGGTACATCGAAAAATCTATAACTCCAACCTACACAGAGAATTTCACAATTGAAGAGAAAATTAGACATTTTCCCAGGCATTGCATACGTATCTATTTTTAGGCACTCAAAACAGTACTATACTAGTGAAAGTTCTACACATTTGTGATTTAAAATCCTTTTACTTTTAGCATAATCAAGAATTAACAAAGGTTTTAAGGGATACAGTTGGGGGGTGGGTAATGGGGAGCTGATGTCAAAGAGTTCATGAAGAGAATGTTTTGCAACCGATTGTGGTAGCAATTGTACAATATTACTTGATGTGACTGAACTATGGAATGGTATGATATCTGTATTAGCTCCCAATTAACAACAACTCAAAGAATGAACAAAGATTAGGAATAAATTCAAACCAAAAATTAAAAGTCAATAGGAATAGAGCACAGCTAAGGCAAACGATCAACAGAATTTTTTTTAATTACTCTTATTGGGGGCTCTTACAGCTCTTATCACAATCCATACATTCATCCAGTGTGTCAAGCACATTTGCACATATGCCGCCATCATTATTTTCAAAGCATTTTCTTCCCACTTGAGCCCTTGATATCAGCTCCCTATTTTAGAATCTAAATACAGAGAAGACCTTAAGTTCCTTTCTCTTTGGCTTCTTGCATGTTTTCCGCTTAGTGATTAAATGCACTTTTATGAATAACTTTCAGAAATTAAACTACAAAAACAATACAGATCAAAACACCGCATTTCACTTTCATAGAGTAAAATGTAGCAGAAACTTATTGCAGTATTTCATACAGAAAGGGTGAGAAATACTCACAAGAGAAACAGGAGCTTTTTTTATTGGGCAACCAGTCTATGTTGGGCCCTGTTCTAAAAGTATTACATGCACTTACTTGTCATTCTGAAAACCCACTCAGCTAGAAAAGAGGGGGTTTATTCTCAACTAGTAGACAGTACTGACTTTTAGTATTTAGCACAATACGTAGTATATAAGCATATTCAAGTATCTCAGGCTTTGCATATATCTTAGCCTATGCATTTTACAGGGATCATAGAAAAGACAGGAGTTTAAAATATATACATACACTGTAAGCCAAGTTGAACAAAAAACAACCAAAATTTTCATATTCATGTCAAAATGATAAGAAATCCTATTTAATAGTCACAATCTACCACCTGGCCCCCAACTGGGTTGTCAGGGCCATATCAATGCAAATTCTGATAATAACAGCATTTCGAGTGGCACGCTGGGTAACTATCTTTCCCATACCTGAGAGTCCAAATCTTCTCCTTTCATACAGAAATTGGCATCAATGACATTCAGACCCACCAAGAGACCAGCAATTATGGCTCCTTCTTCTTCCATCATGAGGGCATTGGGTTCATAGAATTCGCTGAAAGACAAATCCTCTATAGTAGTAGTAATGCCTTAGTCATCCACTAATGTAAACAAGAGACACGCAGGAAAACACCTGCCTCCTTGTTGAATATGACTGTCATCTTTGATAATAGTGGAAATGTTAAAAAAAAGAATGGCTTGGATAAATACTTTAGCTATTAATACAAGAACAGATTTTTCTACACAATGGATAGTCTGGATAAAAGATATCAGAATGGTATTTCTGTTCATGTTTTCACATATTTATAGTGTTATGTGCCCTAGAATTTTGTAATCTTTTATATCTTTTGAATATGTTCTTTGTTAGTTTTTAAAAATTTGCCGTTTTTCCTAATTTGTTTAATTCTAAAATTCTATTTAATACCATATTTTATTAATACAGTCAACTAACTTTGGCAGTATGAAGTGTTAATTTAAATACATTCACATTTGACTAATTAGAAAAGCTGTCTAAAAGGCTGAATGTAATTTTATAATGTTAAAGTATTATTTTCTTTTATTATTTAATAAAATGATGTTAAATTATAGGAAGAAAAAAGCCGGTAAGTAAAAAGAAGCACAGAGGAACACTGCAATTCCACCTGCAGCAGTCCACGACACCTTGGAGATCCCTTCATGCCTGGCGAAAGCACTTCCTGCACAGCCCCCTTTTCAGTGGAGGTTTGCAAGTTGCTATGATGCTGAGCAGGTTTCAATGGCGTTCCCAGCTACAGATGGATTGAACAGTCATAGAACTCGTCTGCTGCTTCCGTGAGCACTGATTGTGGATCCAAACAAAGCAAAACCCTTGACAACTTCAACCTTTTCTCCGCTTATTGTGATTTTACTTATTGGTCCAGTGGTCAGGATTTGGGTCTTCCTTACACGGAGTTGTCATCCATACAGCAGGCTGCCATCCTCCTCATCGAGGGCTTCAAGTCCGCCTCACTTTCAGCAAGCACAGTGGCGTCATCTGCATATCACATGCTGCTAACAAGCCTTCCTCTAATCCTGATGTCACACTTTTTTTCAAATAACCCAGCTTCTCTGATAATTTGCTCAGCATACAAACTGAACACAAGTAGGGTGAAAGGCTACAACCCTGTCACACACCTTTTCTGATTGAAACCATGCAGTATTCCTTTGTTCTGTTTGATCGACGTACAAGTTCCTCAGGGGCACAATGAAGCGTTCTTATCAAGGTCATCCACAGTTTATTATGGTCCACACAGTCAAGTGCCTTTGCAGAGTCAATGATGCACAAGTACACATCTTTCTGGTCTTCTCTGCTTTAAGACAAGATCCATCTGACATCAGCAATGAAATCCCTGTTCCATGTCCTCTTCTGAAACCAGCCTGAACCTCTGGCAGCTACTTCTCAATGTACTGCTGCAACTGTTGTTGGATAATCTTTTTTTGTGTGGTATGTATGTATGTACTTATTTATTTATTTTTAAATCATTTTATTTGGGGCTCTTATAATCTTATCACAATCCATACATACATCCAGTGTGTCAAGCACATTTGTACATATTTGCTATCATCATTTTCTAAACATTTACTTTCTACCTGAGCCCTTGGTATCAGCTTTTTCCCCCTCCCTCATGAACCTTTGATAATTTATAAATTATTATTTTTTCATGTCTTGCACCAACTGCTATCTCACTTCATCCACCTTTCTGTTGTTCGTCCTTTCTCCTCCTTCCCTCTAGCCTCCTGGTATGGCTACTCTCATTGTTTGTCCTGAAGGGTTTTTCTGTCCTGGACTCCCTATGTTGCAGGCTCTTATCTGTATTAGTGTACGTGCGTTGGTCTAGGCAGATTTGTAAGGTAGAATTGGGGTCATGATAATGGTGGTGGGGTAGGGGGTGGGGTGGGAGAGGAAGTATTAAAGAACTAGAGGAAAGTTGTGTTTCGTCGGTGCTACACTGCACCCTCACTGACTCGTCTCTTCCTTGTGACCCTTCTGTAAGGGGATGTCCAATTGTCTACAGATGGGCTTTAGGTTTCCACTCTGCCCTCCCTCATTTACATCGATATGATTTTTTGTTCTGGGTCTTGATGCCTGATACATGAATCCCATCAATACTTCATGATTACACAGGCTGGTGTGCTTCGTCCATGTGGGCTTTGTTGCTTCTCAGCTAGATGGCTGCTTGTTTATCTTCAAGCCTAAGACCTCAGATGCTATATCTTTTGATAGCTGGGCACCATCAGCTTTCTTCACCACCTTTGCTGTGCACACATTTTGTCTTCAACGATCGTGTAGGGAAGGTGAGCATCACAGAATGTTGGGTTATTAGAACAAAGTGCTATGTTGAGGGAGTACTTGAGTAGAGGCCCAATGTCTGTCTGCTTCCTTAATACTTATATATATATATATTCCCCTATCATTATACATAAATGTATTTAAATATGTACATGCCTGTATGTAGATCTCTATAAATGTCCTTTGCCTCCGAGTTCTTTCCTCTGTTTCATTGGATAATTTTAAGCAAAAGTTTACTGGCATGTAATATCAATGGTATTGTTCTATAGTTTGAGCATTCTGTTGAGTCACCTTTCTTTGGAATGGGTACAAATATGGATCTCTTACAGTCAGTTGGCCAAGAAACAGTCTTCCAAATTTCCTGGCATAGATGAGTGAGTGCTTCCAGTGATTCCTCGGCTTGCTGAAACATTTAAATGGGTATCCCACCAATCCCTGGAGCCTTGTTTTTGGTTAATACATTCAGTGCAGTTTGGACTTCTTCCTTCAGCATCGCTGGTTCTTCCTGATGTGCTGCCTCCTGAAATGGTAGGATGATGACCAGCAATTTTTGTTACAGTGACTCTGTGTATTCTTTCTGTCGCTTCTGATCTTCTTTCATTATTCAATATTTTGCCTATAAAATCTTTCGATATTACAACTCAAGGCTTGAATTTTTCTTGAGTTCTTTCAGTTTCAGATAGGCTGTGCATGTTCTTCCCTTATGGTTTTCGAATTCCAGGTCCTTGCACAATTTGTTACATTATTTGACTTTGTCTTCACAAGCTGCCATTTCACATTTTCTATTCAGTTCCTTCACTTCCTTCTTTCTTCCATTTGCTTTAGCGACTCCAAGATTAAGAGTCATTTCTGAAACCCATTTCGATCTTTTCTTCTTTTCCCGTCTTGTTAATGGTCTCTCGCTTCTTCATCAATGATGGTCTTGATGTGCTCTCATAGCTCATCGGGTCTTTTGGCAAAATGGCCTGTGTCAGTCAGTCCTTGGTCTGCTTTTAGCTACTGGTACTGAGTTTCTCCATCTTGTCCTCCAGCAGACATAGTCAAATTTGATGTCTATGTATTCCATATGGGGAAGCCCATGTCTATAGGTGCCTTTTGTGTTGTTTAAAAAGTTATTTGCTTTGAACTAGTCATTGGTTTTGCAAAATTCTATCATGCAATCTCCAGATTTGTTTCTATCACCAAGTCCCCGTTTTGTAAAACTACTGTAGCTTTGAAGCATTATCTATGCAGGTTAGCCAGTATAAATAAAGTTGCAGAAATACACTTGCTTCATAACATTCCACTAATATACTATAAACTTACTTAACCATTCCCTTTCTGGTGGCCAGTTAAACTCATTTTGGGTTTTTCTACACTACATACTCACAGAACAGGTGTAACAGTTATAAAATGACTTAGAAGTAAACATGCAAAAGAGAAACAAAGTATTTGAAAATTTCCAGATAAAAATTCTTCAAGGCACACAGATGACTAAACTGCTGAAAGATGCACCCAAATTACTAATACTCAAAAAGTTCGGTAACTTAAACTATTCATTTCTAACCTATTTGATATCATCCTGGGCAGAGAACTTCAAACTATTTGTTTTCCACAAAGCCAACTGGAATTGTTCCAGGCCAATCCCAATTTTCGATAACAATAAAATCTGATTTTTGTTTCTCTTCTTTTTATACTTTAAGGTACAATATCAGGAAATGCTAAAATAGTACAAACATAAGCACATGAAAGAGCTACAAATTTATCATATCTCTATAAATAGTATGGTTATTTGGCAGCCTCTGAAGTCTCTGAGCAGATAGAACGGTGAAGGGTCTATTCTCCCAGAAGCTTCGTCATAAAAAGTTGTCTAAGTATCTGCTTATAAGATGAGCAAGACGGCATCCTAACTTTACATATTTCATACACTGCACTAACACAATGTCAGACCAGGAGCTCTCTGAAGGCACAGTCTACCATTTCCATTTCTTAAACTTGCTAGTTAACATAAATGCAGAAAAAATGCAAATTCGTACCTGAGAAGTTCCTTCTTATTGATCAAAGCTTTCATGTATTCTGAGAGTTTCTTTTGCATTAATGCCAAACGAAGCCAGGCTCTTCCTCTACCTATTGGTGTTCTATAAAAACACAGAAACCAAACAACTAAGCACAGAGCAGGGCCTGAGTGACCACAGGGTGGACTCCCTGTGTAACACGCGTATGGAGGGCTCCCCCCACCTTTCCCACCACCCTCCTCTGTGAGGAATTGCATAAGGGCTGGTGAGAATGCAGAGGCGTGTTTGGGACAAGGCTCCTGCAAAGAATCAGTTGCTGAATGAGAGTATAATCTGACAACAAGTTCTCTTGAAGACACAATTGAAAATGGTCCACAGAAGTGTCCAGACACTAATGCAGACACAGTCGATCTGATTAAAATTAAAGTATGCTACGTTGGGAAGGATCACTGCCACATTTTTGACTCCAAGGCAAATTCTAGGTGGTAATTCCTGAGTATATTTGGTAACACTCAGTCTGGTGCTCAACACCACGTGGAATACATCCCTTGTTCTGAGTCAAGTCCAGCAAGCCACCTCCCTAGAGCTAACTTCTTGAGACTCGCTAATTCTCCCTAGGGGCTTAAAACAAACAAATGACAAAGAAGAAAGAAGTATTTCTTATTTCAACAAGACAACCTCTCTTAGGTTAACAATTAATTATACCTCACAGGCATACTGTTCTGAATATTTTATATTTCCAATTCTCTCACAATAGTACTATTCGTAATAACATTGTACGTTTTGGACTATCATGTCACAAATTATAGCAATAATTGTTGTCTTGGGGTCATTCTTCAAGACCCCTACTCTGTTGCTTTTCCTAAGAAACAGAGTGAAACTCAGACTTACTTGAGTCCTGGAAGATCTTTCACGCTTGCTGTTATCTCTGCCGCTTCTGGAACAAGCTTTTCTACCAGTTCTAGAGGACCCCAGAAGGATTTATTCTGCCCAAGAAATGTTTTCTTGGCTAAAACAAAAACAAAGCAGTAGTTTAATATTTCTTACAACATAAATATTCTCTCAATCTATGCTCATTAACTCCCTCTGTCTATTCAATGACCTTCCCAGGGAACTAATCCTAGATATTATATAATTCTAAAACCATTCATGCTTTCAAAAGAGATAACAACTGTTAAAATTAGAAAAGCCACGTCCTGCCCTCAGAAGGCTCATGGTTGTGCGGAACACCTACTAGAGAAGGGAAACGAGGAGACCTGGATCCTAGTTCTTGCTCTGTTCCAACTCACTGTGTGACCTTGAGCAAGTCACATCCGCATCCGCAGCTTGTTTCCAATTGTGAAATGACCTGTATTGGACCAGACTACATTTCGTGGTCTTTTCAGCTGTGACACTAAGTGATCTGTTCTTTAGCTTCTAGAGGAGCGACCACACTTTTGTCTGTGCTAAGACAAACTGCAGAATACCCAAGGCAGGTGGCAAAGTAATTAAACAAACAAGAACAACTTGTTCCTGATTTTTTATTACTTATCTCTTTATTTCTGATAAATACTTGAGACGTACATGGCTTTAAAAATTGACCATGTAAATAATTGTCATCAATGTGCCTCATGTTATTTAAAAATATGCTTATAATGAATACAAACTTTATAGTTGTGTTTGACAAGAGTCACTTTATAAAATAATGAACAGCTTCTTGCTGGGCGCTGTTGACTGGTAGTGACCCTCTGCCCAAGATAAAGAAGCGTACTTATGCTTCCTGCCACGTGCCATCCTCAGAAGTGTTGCTGTTTACACCTGTTCTTGTAGCCACTGGGCCAATCCATCCCACTGAGGGTCTTTCTCTTTTGGGCTGACCCTGTTTCACCAAATATGATGTCCTTCTCCAATGACCTTTAGATACCATGTCTAATGTAGGTAGGTCAAATACTGCCATTCTTGCTTCGAAGGAGCATCCCGATTATAGTTCTTGCAATGCAGATTTATTACTTGTTCTGGTTCCCTGTCCTATTCAACTCTTCTCCAACACCAACATTCAAATACATCATTTCTCCTGCTGTTTTCCTTATTCACTATCCAAACTTTATCATGTATACTGAAAATATCAATACTTGGGTTAGTCACAATTTAGTCCTCAAGGGATATCTTTATTTTTTTTAAACGCTTCAAAGAGGTCTTTTGCAGCAGATTTGCCCAGAAAAATATGTCACTTGATTTCCTTACTGCTGCTTCCATGGGCACTGATTGTGGATTTCATTTGATTGAAAACAACGTCAATGTTTTCTCCATGTATTACGCTGCTTCCTAGTCTCGTGATGAGGGGCCTTGTTTTTGTTATGTTGAGGATAGTTCATACTGGAGTCTGTGGTCTTCGATCTCCCCAGTAAGTGCTTTAAGGACCCTTCACTTTCAGCAACAGAGGCTGTGTCATCTGAACTATTATAGGTTGTTAATTATTTTGCCTTCAGTCCTGATGCCATGTTCTTCCTATAGTTCAGCTTCTCAAATTATTTGCTCTGCATACAGACTGACTAAAGATGGTAAAAGCATACAACTCTGATGCCCGGTGCTCCTCTGTTAAACCATGCAACATCCCCTTTTTTCAAATGCCCGCCTCTTGGTACAAACAGTTCTGTAGCAATGCAGCGAAGTTAGCTGCAATTCCCATTCTTTGAAACATTACCCATAATTTATTATGATCCACGCAGTGGAATGCCTTTCCCCAGGTAACGGTTGGCAGCCCAACATGTAACCACTAAGTCATCAGGGCTCCTTACCCCAGGTAATGGGACACAGGTAAACATGGTCTGTTATTCTCTGCTTTCCGCCAAGAACAGTTTGATGTCAGCAGTGAAAACCCTCATTCCATGTCTTCTTTGAATCCAGCTCCCATGTCTGGTGGTTCCCTTTTCATGTGCTGCTGCCACTTTTTAAAATCATCCTCCACAGGTTTTTACTTTGGGGCGCTATCAGTGAGACTGCATCCTGCTGAATAACCTTTGTTGGTAATGGCCTCTTGCAGGAGGAGCTGCGAAGTGTCTCTTCTAGTAGCCTGGCCAGGTGCTTGTCTTTGCAATTTCTTTTCTTAAATGTAAATCATTTTATTTGGGGCTCTTAAAGATAACAATCCATAAATCAATTATATCAGGAAAACTTGTACATGTGTTCTCATTATTTTCAAAACATCATTCTACTTGAGCCCTTAGTATCAGCTCCTCTTTTTTCCCTCCCTCACACCCTAGTGAATCCTTGATAAAAATATATTATTTTTTCATAATTTCCACCATCTGCTATATCCATTCACCCACATTTCTGTTGGTTTTTTTCCTGAGTGGGGGGGGGAGGTGTGGAGGGTTGTTATACATCCATCATTGTTACTGGTTTCCCCTCTGTCCCCTTCTCCCTTCCCTCATGGTGTCACTCTTCCCATTACTGTTTCTGAGGGTTTATCTGTCCTGGCTTCTGCATGTCAAAAGCTCTTATCTGTACCAATGTAAAGTCTCTGGTCTAGCAAGATTTGTGAGGTAGAACTGGGGTCATGATAGTGGGGAAACATTCAAATACAAGAGGAACATTGTATGTTTCATTGGTGCTAAACTGCACTCTGGCTGAATTGTCCTTTCTACGGACTCCTCTGTGATGAAGGGATGTCCAATTGTCTACAGATGGGCTTTTGGTCTCCACTCCAACCCCTCTCCTTCACATTGATATGATTGTTTATTTTGGGTATTCTGATGTCTGATACCTGATCCCGGCGACACCGTGTGATCACACAGGCTGGTGTGCCTCTTCCAGGTGGACTTTGTTGCTTCCCTGCTAGATGGCTGCTTGTTTAACTCCAAACCTTTAAGACCCCAGGTGCTATATCTTGTAATAGATTTAGTCTTCAGTGATTGTGTTGGGAAGGTTATTAGAACACAGTGCCAGGTTATTAGAACAAAGTGTTCTTATGTTGAGGGTAGACTTAAGTAGAGGCCCAAAGTCTGTCTGCTTCCTGAACACTTTAACATATAAATATAGGTAGATAGACCAATACCCCTATCCTTATATATTAATATATTTACATGTGTATATACTTCTATTTATACCTCTTTATATAGCTTTTGCTTCCTAGTTCTTTGCTCTATTTCCTTTTACTTTCCTCCTGCCCCACTATCATGTTTACCCTTCATCCGGCTCTCAGTAATTCCTTTTGGTTACATTACAATTGATCAAACCCCACCAGACATTCTACACCCTCCTCACCATTGATTTTAGATTCCTTGTTGTTCCCTTGTCCCTGAGTTTGTTGGCCTTCCACTCCCTTTCCCCCGTCTCCTCCTCTCCCATGCCCCCCTTGCTGTTCTGTTGTGCTCCCTTTGCAGTTTGCCCCACTGTTGGGGGCTTAGACTGGACACACTTCCTGCACTGTGTCTCCTGTGTTGTTCCCCATAGAGCTTTGGGCCAGTGAAGGGATGTCATGTTTCGTGTTTGGGCTGGCCCTCAGGTCCTCTCTGTGTATTGGCTGCTCCGAGCAGGGATATGGTCCGTGAGGTGTGAAGGCCAGGATGAGGTTCTCCTATCTGTCTCTGTATTTCTCTCTTTGCCTTTTAGTTTGCTCCTGTGTGGTCAGGACAGACCAGCCATTCTCCTCACCCTGTATCTTCAGTGCTGTAGTACATTCTTCTAGGGAGGGGGTGAACGTAGCTCAGGTTGGGGCCAGCCCCACAGTCCTCTATGTTAATGCGCTGTTCATGGCAGTATGTTGCTGTCGGGGCTTGGCGCATCATCAATTCCTGATCAACAGTAACTTCCTGAAATGCATGAACACTGAAAAATTCTTTTTTGGTACAGTGACTTTATGTGGTCTATCTTCTTTTGATATTTCCTGAATCGTTCAATATTTTTCCCATAGGATATTTTGTCTTCAGCTCTTTTAGCTTGTGAAACACTGAGTATGTTGTTCCCTCTTGATGTTCTACTTTCAAAACCAGTAGGTGTTCAAAGGCTACTTATGACGTACAATGGCGCTGTCATGTCAGACTGCAACCCATCTGTAAGCTGGGCGCTACATATCTTTTTACGCCTGAATAACAAAAGCAGCACAATAAAGAAGTGTATTGTAGACAGCCCTCCCTAAACTCAGTACACTCGGGACCCTTTCACCACACTTACTCAATCTGTATGTTGAACAAATCACCAGGGAAGCTGGCTTATATGAAGAAGAATTGGCATCAGGATCAGAGGAAGGCTTATCAAGAATCTGCACTATGTAGATGACACAATCCTGCTTGCTCAAAGAGAGGACTTGAAACTGTTGCTGATTGCAGACCATCAGGACTGCAGCCATCAGTATGGAGTATGACTCAAGGCGAAAAAAAGACCCAAATCCTCACAATACTTATCATCATGCTAAATGGGCAAAGGTTGACGATGCCTTGCTTGGATTCACAATCAGTGCTCACGGAAGCCGCAGTCAAGGTGCCTGACGTGCAGGGACAGGTGGACATAGTAAGGAAGGCTCAATGAACGGCAGCGTCTGCGGCTGGCCGTCTGCGGAGCACGACGCACCCAGGGGTGTGTGCCAGGAGCAGCACTGCCAGAAGGCTTCCCCGAGAGGCCAGGACGGCGGGGCCTCCCCTGACATACTTCAGCCATAGCGTGAGCAGAGCCCAGGCCCCGGAGGAGTGCGTCATGCTTGGTAAGGTGGGGGCAGTGAAAGCGGGGAAGGCCCTCAAGGTGCTGGGCTGACACCGCGGCTGCAGCAATGGGCTCAGGCACAGGGACAACTGTGAGGCTGGCGCGGGACATGGCAGGGTTGTGTTCTGCCGTGCAGAGTAGGGTCACTGTGGCTCCGAGCCAACTAGACGGCACCTAACAACAACACTGCGACTCAGTCAAAGTGACATTTATATGGATCCATTCAGTGATAGCTTCTGTAGGTGTCTATCGAACACTTACTCGTTTAACAAGCATTCCCACCAGGTGTTGCAATCACAGCCGTAAAGAACAATGAGGGAATTGTCCAGGCCCCGTGGAGGTACCCTTCCCCTGGAAACAGTTAATTCCGTGCTCTCATGGCTGGGCTCCCAGAGCAGGCTTTCTTCTCGAAGCACATGCCGCTAGGATGCAGCAGCAGGGACACTTGCATGTGGGGCCGCTGGCCTACCTTTCAGGCCGTGCTTCAAGCAGTGCTCCATCACCACGAAGAACTGCTGGAGCGGTGCGTAGTCGGAGTCCAGAGTCCTCCCCAGGTTGAGAGCTGATTCGATCAAGCCCTTGATACTCAGCTTGGCCATATTCATCAGGTTCATGCGCTCATTAGCCATGAGGTAATTTGGATCTGCAGCCAAATGAGGAAGGGGTAGAGTCAGGCTACTGGAATGAGTCCATTTTCTAATTCAGCGCAACCTCCCCGTGCTGGCGTTGCACTCAGCTGTGAAACAACGAGGGACAGTATTGCTGTCTTTTTGCTCCACTTTGTTCCTGTAACCAGGAACACGGTTCATCATGCACTGTCCACAACAGCCCCCCACCGAGAGCTACGTGAATAAACACCAGGTGGCATCTACAAACAATTGAATCCTACTCAGCCAATAAAAGGGGGGCCTTAAGACATGCTTCAACATGAACCTGGAAAATACGATGTCATGAGAAGTATAACAAGCCAGTCACGTGATCCCACTTACATAAACTCTCTCTCTGGAGTAGCCAAAGGTATGGTGAGCTAAGCGGATTAGAGGTTTCCAGGGGTGGGAGGGACAGGCAAGGGGGGGGGTTATTCCTGGGGGGTAATGAATTCCTGCTAAGGGTGACTGGACATTTTGGAAGCATTATAAAGAGTTGTTAATGTCACCCAACTGTACCAGGGAGCTTTAGAAAGTTCGTGAAAATAAACAAACCAAAAAGGAACTAAAACGGCATGGAAATTTCCCATAAACGTTTTCAAGCCCCTTTGTATTTGTGGAAAATGCTAAAGGGCAAGTGTTTTGTTAGATACCAGGGGGTTTCTGAAAGCTCATGGAAAAGTGAAATAAAAAAGCGATGCAATTTCTCCATGAACTTTTTGAAGCCACTTCTTGTCTTGTTACTAGCAGCACACAGAGGAACACACCGACCGGTGCGCACTGGCACGAATCTCGGCAGCAGCACCGCGCCAGCCACCCTGCTGCTTGCTGTGTGCGTTCCCCCGCAGACACGCAGTTCAAAAAAAGAGAAAGGCAGCAGCAGTTTGCCTCAAGCGTGTCTTGATGAGGCAAGGAAGATGATTTCATCAATTCACAATCCTCAAGCACATGTCTTTCATATTCTTCCCACGCCCTCCCACCACCCTGCCTAGTTTACGGGGCACCACAGTGGTCTGCCTGCTTGCACTCGTGCCCTGTCCCCACGGTCTACAGAGTGCTGTCTGCAGGGTTATCAAGCAGCACAGGAACAACAAAAACAAACCCATTAGGCCTACCACCCCCTTTTCAAAAAAGCCCTCCGTGCTGTGGCCCCACCGGTAAGTGCGCGCAGTACTCGCTTTTGCCGCCCTGTCACCACTTTTTCAGGGGCCCCCAAGGGGTCATACCGCCCACTTTGGGAAACACTGATCTCAGCAAACTTTTAACCCTAATTTAAACAGATTATTAGAGGACTAGAAGTTAATCAACTCACACATTTTAAAGATTTACAGCGTTTGTGGTTTTTACCAACCCAGACAGATAAGCCTTTGAGGGAAGGCCAAGTACAAGGACAGAACCCACCGGGAGGAGGCACTCACTACTTTCACTCAATGCTTACTCTGCGTACCACTGCTTACAACTGCGACCTCCATCTTTCCCTACATCACAGCAAGAGAGCGTGATGGGATTATCGCCCTTTTACCAGGAAGGAGACAGCCGTGGGAATAAAGTCGTGTGTCCATGGATACTGACTGCAGTGGAGTTCACTCCAGAGCCAGAGTCCAGCTCGTGTTTGTTCATCCAAATCCTTACCCTTGACCACTATTATAAATGTGCAAACGAACCAACGACTCCAAATAATGTTTTTCTCTCCCTCTGGTGAACACTCTTCCATGATTTTCTTATTATCATGACTCTCTTATCTAAGTATTGTCCTTTCCTTTTCCAGTAATGAGATAGTTAAAGTTTAATGTGCCAACCTGACCGATAAACACACATGAGGTTAATTGAGGGGCAGACAGATAAATGGCTCAGTGAGCCTCGTCTTTCTAGTTCTCAGGTCTCTTGCTTTCTGATGGTCGGACCAGAGTGCAGCTGCCTTAGCCAGGTCACTGCTTCAACTGACAAGGCTCACTTCCTGCAAGACATCCCTGAGAAGAAGCCACATATAGAACTACCCCGATGCAGCCCTGGGTGCTGGAGCAGCCGTGTGGAGACCCGTCAGCGCTGTGATGCTTACATGCTCACTGATTCAGCTTTCCTCCTGCAGTCGGCATAATTGTGTGTGTTTTGTGAGATGGAGGACTTTGTAGATTGGTTTCGGACATATGGGCTAATGTTGGACTGAGTTAGGATGCTTTCTTAATATACACTTACCCTTTATATAAAACGCTCTCTTATATACATATGAGTTTCTGTGGATTTGTTTTTCTAGTCTACCCAGACTCACACAAGTAATAAAACAGGTACATAAAAGCAGTCCAAAGCTAAACAGCTCACAAGTGGGAGAATTTGGACCTGAGGCTAACACGAAACTTAATAAGCTTTCCCCCATGTCATGTGCCTTCTTCCAAAGTATCAAATTTCTAGTAATAAAAAAAAAATCTGTGTAACAGTTCAATTCCTCTTAACAGAGAAAAACTCACAAAAAGCAACAACTTTAAATTGTTGTCAAGCTGATTTCAATTCATTGACAGTCTGTGCATGTCCGAGTAAGAACTGTGTTCTACCACGTTTACAACAGCTGATTTTTCAGAAGTGGATAGTCAGGTTCCTTTCTTCCAAGGTGCCTGTGCAGATTCAAACCTCAAGTCAAACACATTAATTGTTTGTTCCACCCACGGGTATTGAGAGGAGACCTGTTAGCATAGGGGGTTATGATTTGAACTGCAAGGTCAGCAGCTTGAAACCACCAGCAGCTCTCTGGGGGAAAACTGAGGCTTTCTACTCCCAATAAGATTTATAGTCGTGAAAACGGGCATTTCTACTCTGTCCTATAGGCTTACTAGGAGTGGGGATCAACTTGATGCAGTGAGTTTGAGTTTGCTTTTTTGAGGGATCTATTAATAAAACTAAGCTTCCATAATACAAACAAGCCACTTAAAAAGAGATTATTGTATGTAGATTATGACAAGTAATTTTATTTACATTTATTTTCACAGTTAACTGGACAGTCAAATGGTTAAATTGTACGCTAATTGCCATTAGGTTTAAGATTTTAAAAATTTACAATGACAGCTATACAAATCCTGTTTGGTTGTAGTTTTCTGAAGTCATATTCTTATAAAAGTATTTCATATGAAAGTCACATTGGTATAGTTACCAGTAATTCTTACGCACGGATTTGTTTTGAGGCCCATTCTTCAAACAGGGCTTTC
Organism: Tenrec ecaudatus; assembly: GCF_050624435.1. Taxonomy (NCBI): domain Eukaryota; kingdom Metazoa; phylum Chordata; class Mammalia; order Afrosoricida; family Tenrecidae; genus Tenrec; species Tenrec ecaudatus. Next base: position 153,766,763 of record NC_134532.1, read on the forward strand.
TTTGCTCACGACAGATGAGTTTGTCAAGGACAAAATATGCGAACAAGGAGATCCTGAAATAAAAAACCACCCCTGAAATACAGCTGTGAAGAACATTTTTATCGGATCTTGACTGCCAACATGATTACCAACTTTCATGCACATTCGTGTTTTTTACTGCCCTTAGTCACAAGGGGAAGGGGATAGGACAGGGATGGGAGGCCATGGATGAGAATGTTTGGAGAGCTACTGGGCTCCCAGTTAATGGACTTCCAATAAGTGGCAATAAGCTGCAGTGGGAGTTGGATGAATAGGTGCACTGTCTTAAGACGGTATACCATGTATTCAAGAAGTTAGTAACAGAATTAAACAATGCTGGGAGCTACCTTTACAACCCCATTCCAATCCAGTTAAAACTAGTCACGTCTCCTTGCCCAGAGGAACGAAGATGGAAGGAAATGGAAGACACATAGAAACAAGTAGTTCAGTGGACTAGTGGACCGCACGAACATCAGTGTCCATGGCCCTGCGACCAGAAGCAAGTAGGACAAGGTGCTGGGCTACCACGATCAGCTCTGAAGGGCATAAAAAAGGCCAGGCTTATTCGTCAGATGGAGTAGGGGGAGCCCTGAAACTCTGGGCCTTCGGATCTGGAAATGAACGTACCCCATGGCTTAATTTTCAGCCAAACAATAGACAAGTCTATAGGGAAACAATAACATTCAGGCGATCAGTATAATTTAGACTAAATGAACCATTTGAGATCAAAAGGGCAGACTTTATCCAAGACAAAAGCCCCACAGGGTTTGAAGAGGAGGAGGAAGGGCAACAGGGCAGACACCAGGAGGGAGTGGGGCACAGAATGCTGCCCTGTGGGGTTACAATCTCCGAGATGAAACGGAAAGTGCAAGAACTGCAGAATGGAAAACTCATCTGCTCTGCAACCTTCACTTAATTCACAATAAAATGTTTTGTATTTTTAAGACCAATCATGGAGGAGAATAAATTTGGAGTATATAACATCATGCTTAAGAGACATTTTTCCAAACAGGAAGTTGGATTTTTAATAATCCTTTCACAGAGTCTCAGCTATGTGTAAGAAGTTTTCAGTTGAGGTCTGGGGTGGATGGACTATAGTAGAAACCGCAAGGCCAGCGATCGGAAAGTACCAGCTGTCCCACAGGAGACAGCCCAGGCTTTCTATCGCTGTAGAGGGTTGTAGTCTTGGGCACCCACAAGGGCTGGTCTAGCCAGTCCTACAGGGCAGTTAGGAATCGGAATCGACTTGATGACAGTACGTCTGAGTTATAGGAATTAAATCCCTGATAGCGTAGACTTGATCACGTATGGCGCTATCAACTCTTTGAACTGAATCATATTGGAGGGGCTTCAAAGTTTGTGGGAGAATGGACCTACAGGATGATGCAATCGTTCCACACACTTTTGGAAGCACCTCTCATTCCGAGTACAAACATTGAGCTTTTCATTCTATCTCTTCAAGACTGCTAATTCCCCATGTGGGGTTACTTCGATAAACTTTAGACACATGTGACTCTCTTAGCTAACAGTTATAGCAAAGGATGGGGACTAAGACTGACAATGAGTCATGCTGCTCTGTAAACCAATCATCTGACCAAACCTCACTGTATTTTTCCAAAGTGGAATGACTAACGTTCATACAGCATTATCTTGAACTGCTTCCTGAGGCAAAAACAAGGCCCATTATTTTTGTATTATGGCACATGGCTCCTAATTTTTTTGAAAGTAAAAATAATCTGTGCAACATACATAGTATTTACTCTTCAGAATGCCCTAAATTTTCAACAGATCAGGCTTTTATCCTAGGTGGTCGCCAACAGCTATAAACCAAAGTTTATTAGTGGTTGCTGGGGTGGGAGGAAGTGGGGAAAAGGAACAGCTATTTACAAAGTACTGAGCTTCTGTTTTGGTACTGAAAAATACGTCAATGGATGTTTGATGATGATTACACAGGATTAATGTAATTGGTATCACTCAGTTGTACATGTGAGAAAAATGCCAACTTGGGTAGGGGGCCCTACTGGCACCCTGGGTTATTTATGAAGCTGCTCAGCGCAGGCCACTATTTTGAACGCACTGGCTCCTCTGTGGGAGAAAAATGAGGCTTTCCTCTCTCGTAAGATTTACAGCTTAGAACGAAGAGCCTTCCTGGCACTGTAGCTAAGTGCTGGACTTTCAACTGGAGAGTCGGCAGTAGGAGTCGGGGTTGCCTTGAAGGCAGTGAGTTCGAGCTGCTACCCTGGACAAACATGAGGCGAGCTGCTTCCAGACAAGATTTATAGCGTCCAGAACCCTAGAGAAGGTTTCGATAAGTTGGAGTCAGCCAGATGGCAGTGGGCTAATATGTTTTTCGGAGACCTGGTGTCGCTGTGAAGGCAAACACTAGACGGCCAACCACGAGGCTGGCAGTGCCAACCAACCAGACACTCGAGGGGAAGGTGAGGTCGCGAGGAGTTAGAAGCAGCTCGTTGGCAGTGGTTTGGTTTTTATGTATTCTTACAACTATAAATAAAACAAACCAAAAAACAGTGTCACACAGAGATTTTCAATGGTACGTAATGGGAGACTAAGAATAACAAAATTAATAGCAACATATTAAAAAAATAAAAAGCTTACTTTATGTTGGAATGACTCACGATGGCTCCCAGGGCAAAAAATTAGCCATGAAACAAGTTGTCATTTCGGATCACTGCCCGACACTTAATCACTATGCCACAGGGCTCTATGAAATGAGTTCTCTTTGATCGAAGGAACTTACTGTAAGAACTAACTTTGTAACTAGTATGACCACGCTTTTGTTCAAGTGTATCATGAACATTTACTTAAACCTCATTTACAACCAAAATAATCAGTCTTAGAAACCTTGGGTTTTCTCAATCAATAATGCTATGCACCACCTATTTGGGCCAGTTACCTTATTATGTGACCCTAGGCAAGAAATCTCACCTCTTTGGAACCTCAATGTCCTTATCAGGAAAGTGAGACACAGACACCGCACTCATTCACTGCTTCTTTTCCTGGCTCCCTCCTCCGAAGTGACACACACCCAGGGACCTGACAGTGACTCACTGCAGCCTGATTCCCAAGGGAGACGCACAACAAAAGCCCGGAAACTGGCTTAGAAACCCCCACAAAGGATTCTGTTAACAAACTACTCGATGGGCAGTCCTGGCCCATCAGCAGTGGCATCAACACGACGTCTTCGGAAACCGGACATCTTAGGCTATGCAGGTCCTGCTGCAGCGAGGTCTCCAGACAGTCTGTGCGTGCGTTGGAGCTTTAGACCCACTGAGCCGCAGACCCTTCAAGGTGTAGTGTAATCACAGTCTGCTTCCCCCACGACACCGAGTAAATACGCAAATTGACAGAAAGCCCGCCAGTCCATCTCAGGCTAAGTTTCTCTTTCATGCCGTTTCCTACTGACAGCTGTGGCTGAGAAGTTCAACAGGCAAGGTGACCAAAATTGTTCCCAGAACTTGACACTCACACACAGGATTCTCATCGGCGGAAGACGCAAAATGCACAAACCTCCCTATAGCCATGAAAACGGGGTCCTAATCATCCTGTTCCGTTGATTAAAAGGAGCCAGACAGCGTCTCGGAGGGCATCGATGCACACTGTTCTTTTGTTTCTGTCCTCTGTTCACTCCTCCGTTCCTTAACCTATCGCCACATCAGACGAAGGTCCCACAATTAAACGGCTCTTGCTACTGACGGCAAGCTGGACTACATTTACTTTGGCAGGACTCTGACAGGAAAACATGTACTCTCAAGGGGAGAAAGAAGCCTTCTCCTAATTCGGTTTTGTTGCAGCAGTCTACTTCAGTCTGTCAGACTACGCTTGGCCTCTGAACCTGGTGAGAAACCCACTGCCACACTTGGCGCCTCCCTTTGGAAAGCTCAGCTTGACCACGGAACTAAAATATACCCCTGTGGTGTTCACCGACTTGTTCCATGTAAAATGACGCTGTTCCCCACACGAATGTGCGACGACCTCTGCCATGCCTCATAAACGTTTGTCAAGGAACATTCCAGTGCTCTTCACATGGCTGTCATTCCTCTTGGTTGCCTCCAGAGTGATCTCATTACAATACCCCTTCAAGCATGATACTCAAATGTATGCAACAACACACTTAAATTACCCGCATTGCACTGCTCAGTCTTATTAAATACCCAACAGGAGAATCTCAGATTGTGGCAGTTACACAACCTCCTGTCAACTTGAGTGAAGGGGAGGAGTCTCGCCGGTCAATCAGGTCATAGCCAATGATGCCTTTGTGTGCGTAAGGCCTTCCCCTGAGGATTCTGGGAACTTCTGTCTTCCTCCCTGGGGACAGTACACACATTCTCTCTGCTTCACATTCCTCTTGATAAGCCACATGGAGAGCCCTGTGAGTGCTGAGATGCTTCCACCACCACTGAATCCACAAGACTTTCCACCCACTGGCCTGTGATCTTCCTGCATTCTGCATCATTGCATGTATTGTGGGAGTCTAAAGAGGAATTTATAGACTGGTATTGGACATATGAGATAATATCCAACTTATAGGCTTGATCTGGACTGTGCTGGGATGTTTTCTTATAATATAATTACTCTTTGATATAAAGTTCTCTGTTACACACACGAATGTCCCTGGATTTGTTTCTCTAGTCAACCTGGACTAACGCATTGATTATCTAGAAGAAATCGACAGAATTATAGGCAGAAACTGACAAAATTAAAGGCAGAAAGTGAAATTTCAACAATAATTGGAGACTTCAATGCCCCAGCTTTAGAATAACTGGCAGAAAATCAATAAGGAAATACAAGGCAGGAACAATAGCACAATCCTTAGACACTAAAATTGCTCTACCCAGCAACAGCAGAATTAACATGTTTCTCCAATGAAAATGAAATATACTCCGGGCTAAACTACATATTGTACTATCAAACAAATCTGATATAAATTACACAAAGTATGCTTTCTGTTCTTAATACTGAAATGCGGTCTCAGTAACAGAAGAAAAATTATGAGAGTCACAACTAAGTGGATATTTAAAAACACACTGCAGAATAATCAGTAAGTCTAAAATGAAATCACAAAGGAAATACGATTGAGGCGACTGAAACAAAACCACCGATACTGCAACTTCTCGAGTGCAGTGAAAGCACTGCTTAGGAAGGACCCAGAGTGGCACTCCTATTGAAAACAGCCGCAGGGAGCGGGAGGGAGGGGTGACAAACAAAAACACAAAATATCGTCCTCAAATAAGAAGAGTGTATTTGGAAAAACAAAATAAACCCAAAGCAAGCAGAAGAAAAAAAGAGAGCAAAAATAAATAAATATAGGGAATAAAGAATTGAGAAAAATTGCTTTCTTAAAGATCAAGAAAATTGATAAAATATTTTGTTATACCAACAGAAAAAGGTAACAAGATTCAAAAGATTAAAATCAAGGATTAAAGAGGAACGATTACTGTGGCAAAGTAAAATTTTCTTTCTTTTTTTTAAAAGTGAAATTTCTTAATAAGGTTCTTATAGCCATGTCTTTAAAACTGCCATCAAAACACTGGTTGGGATGATGAACATAGGGTATGTGAAACGTTAATAAAGGGGATCTGTTAGTTTTATCTGCTGTTCTTCTGGGTCAAAGTGCGCCATCTCAGAACCAGGAATAGAGAGAAATGGAGTTAGTTTTGATACACGAGTGAAATCTGAAAGCATCATGCCAAAGAAAATAAGCCCTGACAAAAGATCACATGATGTTATTGCCATGAAACGCCAGAACAGGCTATAGAGACAGGAAGTAGAACAGATGTTATCAGTCTAAGACAGAGAGTAAAATTTCAATTCTATTAATGTAGGCTATTTCAACCCTCAGAGAGATGGGTAATAATCTGAGTGACTGAAAATTCGCTGATCCTGTTTCAAAGTATTATAAATAAAAGCTAGCAGTTCAAATCTGCAACCACTTGAAGTCTTCTGTTTTACAAAGCAATTGCTCAGGAGACAGGAAGCCAGGATCAACATTTGTATTTATAAAAGCCGACTGTTGTTGCATATCTACAACAGCTGTCACCTATCTATAACAGCTGTCACCTATCTATAATAGCTGTCGCCTATCTAGAACAGCTGCAGCATATCTACAACAGCTGTCACCTATCTATAACAGCTGTCACCTATCTATAATAGCTGTCACCTATCTATAACAGCTGTCACCTATCTACAACAGCTGTCACCTATCTACAACAGCTGTCGCCTATCTATAACAGCTGCAGCATATCTACAACAGCTGTCACCTATCTATAGCAGCTGTCACCTATCTACAACAGCTGTCACCTATCTACAACAGCTGCAGCATATCTACAACAGCTGTCACCTATCTATAACAGCTGTCACCTATCTATAACAGCTGTCGCCTATCTATAACAGCTGCAGCATATCTAGAACAGCTGTCACCTATCTATAACAGCTGTCGCCTATCTACAACAGCTGCAGAGTATCTATAACGGCTGTAGTATATCTACAACAGCTGTCGCCTATCTACAACAGCTGCAGCATATCTACAACGGCTGTCACCTATCTATAATAGCTGTCGCCTATCTATAACAGCTGTCGCCTATCTATAACAGCTGTCACCTATCTATAACAGCTGTCGCCTATCTACAACAGCTGCAGCGTATCTATAACAGCTGCAGCGTATCTATAACAGCTGCAGCATGTCTATAACCGCTGTCACCTACCTACAACAGCTGTCGCCTATCTATAACCGCTGTAGCGTATCTACAATGGCTGGAGCATATCTATGACTGCTGCTGCATATCTATATCTGCCGTCACATATCTATAGTTGTTGTCCCATATCAATATCTGCTGTCACATGTCCATAACGGCTGTGGCATATCTATAACAGCTGTAGTATATAACAACTATAGCATATGTATAACAGCTGCAGCACACCTGTAACGGCTGTGGTATATCTACAATGGCTGTGGTATATCTAAAAAGGCTGAGGTATATCTACAATGGCTGTGGCATATCTGTAATGGCTGTGGCATATCTATAACGGCTGTGGTATATCTATAACGACTGTGGTATATCTAAAAAGGCTGAGGTATATCTACAACGTCTGTGGCATATCTGTAATGGCTGTGGCATATCTATAACGGCTGAGGTATATCTACAAAGGCTGTGGTATATCTATAATGGCTGTGGTATATCTATAATGGCTGTGGTATATCTATAACGGCTGAGGTATGTCTATAACGGCTGTGGTATATCTACAAAGGCTGAGGTATATCTACAACGGCTGAGGTATATCTACAACGGCTGTGGCATATCTGTAATGGCTGTGGCATATCTATAACGGCTGAGGTATATCTACAAAGGCTGTGGTATATCTATAACGGCTGTGGTATATCTATAATGGCTGTGGTATATCTACAAAGGCTGAGGTATATCTATAACGGCTGAGGTATATCTATAACGGCTGTGGCATATCTGTAACAGCTGTGGCATATCGACAACGGCTGTAGCATATTTATACCAGCTGTAGCACATCTATAACAGCTGATGAGTATTGGAACAACTGAAACAGTGCAGGTCCTGACAGTCTCCTGAAAAGACCGGAGACTACGTATCATCAAGTCTGTCGGAGCCTGAGTGACCATGAAGACATCCTTAAGGAGATAGATAACATTGACTCTTAGGTAGCATTGTTTATGTCATATTCTAGGCAGCAATGAAATGTAAGTTGTAAACCTATGAATGTTTTAAACTCAGAATGTACCAAACTCACTGCCATCGAATTGATGCTGACTCATAGCGACTCTATAGGACAAGGTAGAACTGCCCCTGTGAGTTTCCAAAACTGTAACTGTTTATGGGAGTAGAAAGCCGTGTGTTTCTTCTGAAGAGGGGCTGGTGATTCGAACTGCTGACCTTGCAGTTAGTAGCTCAATGTGTAAACCTTTATGGCACCTGTTTTTTAAAAAAAAGGGTGGTGATGATACTCATGGGGAGATTATTGTTTATATCTCCACAGAGGGACCAGACTTCAACCCAGTGCTCCAAGATGTGAATGCAACATACTGGCATGTGTCAGGGAACCAACAGAGAGGTCTGAGGGGCAGGACTCAACCCCAACTACATGGACCATTCCCCCGCTCCCCACTAACTGAAGAATTTACTTCAGAGGATAGCACTGAAGCTACAGCTCAGGAAGAAGGACATGTCTGATCAGAGCACACAAGAGCCAATGAAGAGGGAACAAATGAAGGGGGAGGAAGAGAGAGTGGAGCACATCCTGGCCTACCATGCCTTCAAGACGATATCCCTGCTCAGAGCAGCCAATGCACAGAGAGGACCAAAGGGCCAGCTCTACTATGAGACAGGACATCCCTCATTGACTCACAGCCCTACGGAGGATAACGATGGAGACACAGTGCGGGAATTGCGCCCAATCTGACCCCACTACACTGTGGCAAAACACTAAGGGTGTGCAACAGAACAGCAAGGGGAGAAAAGCAAGGAAGTTCTGAAGGAATGCCAAAAACAGACTTTGGGGCCATGGCGTAGCACCCCATCAGATTCAACTGAAAAACACTCCTAGAGGTCAATGAACAGACCTTGAACTATTTACAGAGTTTTCTTTTGGTCATGGGTATGCTGTTGTTTTATTTTGTTTTGTTCTGTCTTGTTTTTGTGTGCATATTATTATCTCTGCAGGTCTATCTAGATAAGACAGGTGGGATAAACAAACCAGAGGAGAAAACAACAGGGCAGACAGTTCTGGGGGGATATGGGAGAAGGGGAGGAGGCGGAAAGGAAGTGGTGTTAATAAATCCAGGGACAAGGGAACAACAAGTGATCCAAAATCAATGGTGAGGAGGGTATAAGAGTTCTGGTAGGGCTTGATAAAGGGCAATGTAACCGAGAGGAATTACTGAAACCAAAATGAAGGCTGAGCATGATAGTGGGACAAGAGGAAAGTAAAAGGAAATAGAGGAAAGAACTAGGAGACAAAGGCCATTTATAGAGGTCTATATTCAAGCATGTATATAGGTAGATATATTTATAATATGATGGGGAAATAGATCTATGTGCATATATATATATATATATATATATATATATATATATATATATATATATATATATATATATATAGGTTTAGAGTTAAAGTAGCAGATGGACATTGGGCCTCCACTCAAGTACTCCCTCAATGCAAGAATACTTTGTTCTATTAAACTGGCATTCCATGATGCTCACCTTCCTGACAGGACCTCTGAACACAAAGAGGGTACATAAGCAAATGTGGTGAAGAAAGTTGATGGTGCCCAGCTATCAAAAGATATAGCATCTGGGGTCTTAAAGGTTTGAAGATAAACAAGCAGCCATCTAGCTCAGAAGCAACAAAGCCCAAGTGGAAGAAGCACACCAGCTGTGTGATCACGAGGTATCGAAGGGATCAGGTATTAAAGAACAAAAAAAAAATCATATCATTGTGAATGAGGGGGAGTGTGGAGTGGGGACCCAAAGCCCATCTGTAGGCAACTGGACATTTCCTTATGGAAGGGTCATGGGGAGGAGATGAGCCATTCAGGGTATAATACAGCAATGATGAAACACAACTGTCCTCTAGTTCTTTAATGCTTCCCCACCCACCCCCACCCCCAACTATCACGATCCCACTTCTACCTTACAAATCTGGCTAGACCAAAGGATGTACACTGGTACAGATAAGAACTGGTAACACAGGGAATCCAGGGCAGATAAACCCCTCAGGACCAATAATGAGAGTAGCGATAGCAAGAGGATAAGGGGAAGGTGGCGTACCAGGATCTTCATATAACCAGCTCCCTGGGGGATGGACAACAGAAAAGTGGGTGAAGGGAGACATCGGACATTGTAAGACATGACAAAATAATAATCATTTATAAATTATCAAGGGTTCGTGAAGAGGGGGTGGTGGGGAGGGAGGGGAAAAATGAGGAGCTGATACCAAGGGTTCAAGTAGAACGAAAATGTTTTGAAAATGATGATGGCAAGAAATCTATAAATGTGCTTGACACAATGGATGGATGTATAGATTGTGATGCGAGCTGTACGAGCCCCAATAAGATGATGTTAAAAAGAAGAAAAAAAAGGTAGGGATGTTGTTGACCATGACAACATTTGCAACTCTAAGAGTCAGCATTCTAAGAAATAAATTTCTTCTTTCTCTTTGGTTTGGTTTTGTGCTATGAAGCCCTCATGGTGAAGTGGTCCCACGGTGTGCTACAATCCACAAAGCAGGCAGTTCGAAACCCCAGCTGCTCTGAAGGAGAAAGACCGGTCTCTACTCCTGTCAATAGGTGCAGTCTCGGAAACCCGCAGGGGCGGGGTTGTAAGCCTGTCAGCATGACTCGAAGGCAGTGAGGCTAGTTTTGGTTTGTGGTCTACAGGTGCCCGGGTGGTGTTGTGAGTCAGGCATTGGAGTTCTAACCAGAGCTGGCCATGGGAAGCTACCAGCTACTCTGCAGCAGCAATACGGGGCTGGTCCTCTCACAAACACGCACGTTCTTGGAGACTCTTAAGGAGCAGTGTGCTCTGTTCTACAGGGCCACCGGAGTCCGAACACACTTAAGAGCAGTGAGTGGTATGTGATTTCATGGTTTAAGGGCTGCAAATCAAATAGATAACACTACTGTATATACTTGAGTATAAGCTGAGGCACCTAATTTTACCACAAAAAACGGAGGGGCTTTTTCGCTTAAAAAATGTGCTGACATGACGAAACATACAACTGTCCTCTAGTTCTTGAATGCTTCCTCCCCCCGCTATCATGACCCCAAATCTACCTCAGAAATCCAGCTAGACCAGAGACCTGTACGCTGGTACAGATAAGAGCTGGAAACACAGGGAACCCAGGACAGATGAACCTCTCAGGACCAGTGGTGATAGTGGCGATACCAGGAGGCTAAGGGGAGGGGAGGGTAGAAAGGGGGAACAGATCACAAGGATCTACATATAAGCTCCTCCCTGGGGGGCGGACAGCACAGAAATGGGTGAAGGCGAAGTCAGACGGTCGGTGTAAGATATGACAAATAATAATAATTTATAAATTATCAAGGGTTTGTGAGGGAGGGAGGGCAGGGAGGGAGGGGGGAAATGAGGAGCTGATATCAAGGGCTCAAATAGAAAATGTTTTGAGAATGATGATGGCAACAAATGTACAAACGTGCTTGACACAATAGATGTATGGATTGTGATAAGAGTTGTACGAGTCCCCAATAAAATGATTTTTTAAAAATGTGCTGAAAAAAACTCAGCTTATACTCAAGTATATATGGTAATTTATGGGTTTTTTTGAAGTGTATGTAATCATTTATATGAAAAGCAGAGTCAAACAAGGGGTAAGAAGTTCACTTGCATATAGGAAGTAAGACAAAACCTAGGATCCTAATTTGAATCTTTATTCAACAAACCGTGCTGACAAGAAGCGACTGCCGGCCATCATCAGAGGAAGGCTGCCCTGGTTCCTTCCGTCTACCCCTGCCAGTGAGACACGTTCTCATAGGGACCCTCTGGGGCAGAGGAGGACTGACCGCCCCATAGGATCCCCAAGGGGGCACATCTTTAATGACTCCGACTTGACTTGACGACCTCCTCTCTCCTCTGGATGGCCTGGTGGGTCCGCATCCGAGGTTTCCGTTAGCAGCGAGTGCTTTGGCCCCTCCATCCTCCAGGGCTCTTTCCCACATCTCCGAGGGCAGCACCTTACCAGAAAGGAGGCAATGCACATGACGGAGCTTTCACGATCATGGGATGCTACGAACGGGAGCAACATTCCTCACCACAACATGATATTCCTGGGAGCTGCAGCTTTTTGGAGTGCTGTGAAAATCACAGAACTCCATCTACTTTTTTCATGAGGATAAAAAACATCCCCACCTCCCCAGCGAATCAGAAAATAGCCACAGGAAGAAAAATGGATGGAATGTCCCATTTAACGCATAGTTTAAACATTCTAAAAGAACAACGTAAACCTACATTAATGCTACTTTATCAGTAAACACAGGTACAAAGATTACACAAAGAACCTAATTACAAAGAAACCTAAGACTGTATAAAGTACTTGCATTAAAAAAATTCAGACAAATGTGCTTAATCCAGTTACTGCCTTGGGAAGTGAATCCTAAAGTGGACACTCCCTCTTATTGAAAGCAATCAACAAGCAGTTAGAAAATTGAGAAGACAAAAAAAAAGCTGAAAGATGTTGGTGTGGCACGCACCTTCTGTATCATCACGCATTTGCTCCACCAAATCTGTCAAATCCTCCCAAGAGTCTTTGCAAACGGCAAAAAGAAAGGAAAAGAAAGATAAAATGTCATGCAAGCCAACAAAGAAAAGGTCTATTAAAAACAGGTTTCAAAAGAAGTAACAGAAAGGGGGGCACTTAGAACATAGAACTCTTTGCGCGTAGTCCCTGATTATTTACCCAAGGAGGAACTGGGCACCAAGCGGAGATGTCTCAACACTGCAGTTAGTAATTTCATGATTTCAAACAAAAGGGAACTAAGATGCATACCTAGAGGGAAAAAGGGTTTTTTCCCTCCTACTGAAAACCAAAATTAGGCTGCATGTATGCTAAGCATACTACATTAATCTTAGTTGAGATTTATTTTGATCATTTCAGTGAAGCTGACAACCATGTATGGGATATTTAGAATCAAGGCAAATATCATGATACATACTAGTGACATTTCATGAAATCATAAAATACACAAACACCTTTCCTGTCCCTCCTGCTCTGCCGATTCTCCTTCCCAGAAATTAAAAATAAAGGAAAAGATACTTCTTCAAAGATAAGGCAGATCAGCTAAAATTCAATAAAGTCAAGTGTTCATTCATTGGGATTTACTGAACTATAACTGATTACAGAAAGTACTACAGGTATAGTACTGCCTCTTATTGTAAATTCAATGTTCTGGCATGCTGAATTTTACACGTGAGGCAAAAGGTCAGGAGAGAGTGTAAAATTTATGAACAATAGAGACTCCTATTTCCATCTCTTAAAGATACAAATACAAACCTAACCTGTAATAGATTTTGAGAACGCATGGAAAGGTTAAAAAAAAAAGGCTCATCCTCAAGTAACTCAAGGTATAATTTTACACAACTGTACAGTTCACACTTAATTTCACAAAGCTAAGTGATGTTCTGGGGAAGAAAGATGAGACTTTCTACGCTCATAAAGTTACAGTCTTTGAAACACACCGGGGCAGTTCGACCCTGTCCTACGAGGTCTTGATGAGTCGGAAGGGACTCAGTACCAGCGAGTTTTAAAGCATGTTTTGATGTGATGGTCACCTGTGTAGACTGCTACTGGATACAGGAGGCTCTCAAAAAATGACTAACAAAACACGGACGAGGGCGAGGAACACTGCCCGGCACATGCTTCTTTCTAGAAAAATATGTAGCAGAGGCTATAATAGGATCTGAAGTGATTAATAACTCGTACTCATCATCTAGGGAAAGAATTTGTCTTCTGTCCTAGTCCCACTCATTTATTAAGCTATCTGATGTGGCGCCATGATTTACAGCTGGCTGTTCGGTGCACACCAATCAAATGGTGTTGTGAGATGCCCTCGAGTTGGCTCAGACCCATAGCAGCCCTACACACAACAGAACGCAATTCACAAAGAAATTCAAATACATAAAGTTGAATATAGAACACAAGGAAGCGTATACGGATTCAGTCAGCAGTGTTATGTATGTTTTGAAAACTGGATGGACATCCATTTTTTCTGCTTAGCTCAGACCTGAGGACGAGGAACCAAAACCTGCCCCGTTGCTGCCAAGTCTCTTCAGCACCTAGTGATCCCACAGGACAGAGTAGAACTGCCCCGTGGGGGTCTCAGACCATGACCGTCACATGGCAGACGGCCACATCTTCTCCCAGAGGCGCTCTTGATGGGTTTAAACTGCAGACCTTTCTGTTGGCAGCCAGGTGTTAACCCACTGAGCCAGCAGGGCTGCAGGACGAAGGGCAGCAAAAGGAGAGCAGGCCCTCTTTAACATTACCCAGAATTCAAAATTCTAGAAATTAGCAGTTAAAAGACTATGCACAAGAGGGCATGCAACACGGAAATCCGGATTCGATCCCTAACTCCTATAAAAATCCCACACAAATTGCTTTATAAACAGAGGTAGGAGACTGTGGGGGTTGAGCTTGCAGACCTAGGCATCAGAGAATGCAGGCTCCCATCCAGTGCCACCCTTTACTAGCTGTGCGACCATGGCCCAATTATGGCATTTCTTTTGCTCGAATTCATCCCCTACAAGAGGGGGCTAAGCACAGCACCTACCGTATAGCACTGTTGTGAAGAAGAGAGGCGGGAAGGCGGGTCCAGAGTGTATTATCTGAATTTTTCCCGAAGAAATGCTTTTTAAAATTCAGAATAAAAAATAAGTAACATGGTACACATATAAATATTATGTATTCCCTAGTAGGGTCTGAGACAGCACCCCATAATCCAGCACACTAATCTTCCTGTAGGGAAATAATGAATATTCAGATTAAATGGGATGTGTGTATGTAAACAAGTTAAGGAATAAATAACTTCAAGTCTGTTTAGGTTAGGTTTTACCAACGAGTTCAGGGAAATTTATGAAAAATGTTGAGTTTTCAGGTCTTTTCTAAATTTTTTCATTGTAGACCTATATATATGAAGTATCTCACACGGGAAAGTACAATGTAAGGGTGAAAAGAAAAAGTCAAAACACAAACTCACTGCCATTGTGTCTGTTATGATTGATGGTGACCTTAAAGGACAGGGGAGAACTGTCTCTATGGGTTTTCAGGACCATTACTCTTTATGGGGGTAGAAAGCCCTGTCTTTCTCTTGCAGTGCAGCTGGTGGATTCAAACTGCTGACCTTGTGGTTAGCAACCCAATGCAAAGTCACTATAGCACCAGGGTTCCTGATCTTGGGGTCGGCCACTGTTACTTTACAGTAAACTATTGCTCAAATGTATCCTACGCAGATCTGTTTACAGTGCCACTTGGTTATAACAGTCACCGAGTTGCACACATCATGTAGGATGACACATCTCATGGCTTGTGCTCTTCAACAGCGTAAGGCACTTCTACAGACTTGTTATGTGAACTTCAGAAAGCCAAGGGGATGCTTTATTTTCTTTGACTAGAAAATATTTAGTAAAAAATAAACTAAAGGCTTCCTTTATTAAAGAGTAAAATGTAAAAATCTTCCAAGATTGGCAGAGAAGAGCCCTGGAAGGTGTGGGTACAAGGCACGGATGCTCTTTATAACTCCCATCTAGAGCACTTTTCGGCCCGACCAGACACAGTGGACGGCAGTGAGCTTGGTGCTTGAAGTTAGTTACACAGGTCACAGTGATGAATTTAACAGACTGCTCCTCCCACCAACGACAAAAGCTATGCTTTTTAATTAAAGTTTTTCTCTATTTCCCTCAACATGACTAAAATTTTGTTGTAATAAAGAATGGGCACCACAGCACTGTTTTATAACCCCAAAGAGCGATTTGTAAAAGCGGTTTTTAAATGTGCCTTCGGCACTCAAAGGGCAGTTCTACCCAGTTCTATTGGGGTCACTATTAGTATCTCTTGATAGCGCTGAGTTTGAGTCCTTGTTTTCTGAAGTAATGTCACAGTCTTTTAGAAGAAAAGGTCTTGTTATATCTATTTTACCAAAATAAGATTAAGTAAAGAAAGAAAGTATCATACATTAGTCGAAGAGGTGGAAGGTGGCAGGAACAAGTCTTGCCTCTTTCCCAGCACACTAACAGTGCCTGGCCCATAAAGTGTTTTGTCTGGACTAACATATTTGTTGCAGAGCATATTAAAAACAAAAATATCAGAAAAACTACATTAAGGTATCAATACTTGAGCCATTTCATAAATACCGAGTACCATTGATGATCAAGCAATGAAGTATGCAAAGATGAAGTATTCATACCTAATTCCTCTGAGGAAACGTAGTACCTACGACACACAATAACAAAAGAAATGGTGATACAAGACAGATACATAGTTTCTAGTCCTAAATCTGGTGAGCAGCTAGATGAGTCTGGGCTATGAGGAAAGCCAAGGCCTGATGGGAAGTGAGGGATGAGAAAAAGAGCTCCCCAATCAGTGCTCTTCTGATCTCCCGCCTGAATGTCTGCCCTGACCGAATTAAGACCGCCGACCCATCTCAGCTACGAAGCTGCTCCCACTCATGATTCTCCTGGTGGCGCTTTGGGGCACAGTTCAAAGGCCCTTTTGGATTTTCAAGGCTGTAAATCTTTAAGGGAGCAGAAAGCCTCATTTTTCATCAATGGTAGGTTTGAACTACTGACCTTGAGGTTGGCCGACTACATTACTGCCATCGAGTCACTGCCAACACATAGTGACCTAACAGGACAGGGTAGAACTGCCCCTGTGGGTTTCCAGACAAACTCTTTCCGGGAACAGAGAGCCTCATCTCTCTCCCCGGCAGCCCATGCACACTCTGCTTTACGGCTCAAGGAGAAAAAGGAATGAACAAAGAAACCAAGGAAAGAAACAAGGAACAAATCCCAGAAGTCGTTTTCTTCCGAAAGCAAACGCTAGCAATCTTAGAAAAGTCGGAAATTTCTCATTGCATAGTGAAGAGTCATATGAGCCTGGATGAGCTCGACCATGGCGGTGAGTTTGTTTCGAGAGCTTTAAAAAAGTAGGTAAAACATTATTACCACGCAGTTTCCAACCACTTAACCAAGTGTTTAACAAAACCACAAATGTATCCTTCAGAAAGTTTAGATTTTAACACAGTGTGAAAAAGGCAATCACACACAGAGGCAAAAGACAAAATCTACTTGAAAAAAAATGAGCAGTGAGCATGAAAGTTCATGATAAGAGGCAATTAAAACATTTTTTATTATTGTTTTTTTTAATAAAGCCATTTGGTGACATGTACCTAATTTTAAACATATTAATATTTTCCCCAGATCTGACTTCTAGAAGTGACAATTGGAAATGTGTTCAAGTTAAAAATGAAACAAGGGTTCAAAACTGCCAGCAAAATTTAGAAACGCTTTCCATGTCTATGATAAAGGAATGGTTAAATTAAAAAAGGAAGATCCAATAAACTAAAATCTCTAAAAGCGATGATACAGATTTCGATTTACTATTGTGGAAAGAGACTGCAGATTAAAAAAGGTAGGTCACAGAGCACAGACTCAGTACGGTCTTACTGGTTTAAAAATGTGAACTCTGTTCTGAGCCAAGGAGGCTGGATTAACACCCACCCCCAGCACCAAATACTGGTGCGCTGAGATAATCTTTAACCTTAAACCAAAAATATTTTGAGGGTCTTCTTAAAGCCAAATGATACTTTAGCTAGTCAGGAATGTCCCTGTCTTGAACATTCTGCTCTTTCACCAAGATCCATGTGGGATCAAACCAAGGACTGCAAGAGCTGAGAGTAGGCAGGCACGCCATGGTTAGGGGGTTTGTATTAACCATGGAGGGGCAAGGACAAGATGGGTGAGAACGTTGCATGACTGGGAAGCGGTGACAGAGGGCCCTGAACCGTACATGCAGAAACTGTGGAATTGGTGGGGGGTTTCATGTGCATATTCTTGGCAACAAAATTTTTTAAATGTGAACTCCGTGTACATTAAAAAAAAAAAAGGAAAAACCTGGAAAGATAGTTTCTCAGTCTTAGCTGTGGTTAGATGTAGGTGCTAGAACTTAGGTGAATATTACTTGGCTATGTTATCCTTTTCTGTACTCTATGACTCGTCGTAAACTAGAAAAATAAAGCCGTTTCAATTTAAAATTCATTATGTATAACAATACTAAAGATAGTTCCCGGAAAGAATTATTTTCACCATCTAAAGTATCTTATTTGCGGATGATTTAATTATGATGAGAAAAAATTTACTTAGGGGCTTTTTGATAAAGAGTTCTAAAGCTCACCAAATCCTTTTGTTTGCTCCCTGGAAAAGTTCAAATATTAAATATTGCCCAGGAATAGATGCTAGTGTGTACTTTCCATAAACGCACTGCACAGAAATCACGGTGACTGGCGGAGGTGCGAGGAACTGGGCTGGGATCATTCTCCATCGTACCTTCCACCCCACCCCCCCACCACCCCCAGCAAAGCCACCGGCGGAAAGAACCTAGAGGAGGAACCAGCGAGATGAGGCTGCCAAGGAACAGCAGGGAAGCGAGAGCAGTGGTTCTTGCCCAGCCAGGCGGCCACAGGCTTGGGAATGCGACGAGCTGAATGCTAGTCTGAGGATTGCCCATCTGCTCTGGTGCCGCTCCCGCTAGAAAGTGACTAGTATTACAGTGATCTCTGCAAGACAAGTGCCTTTTTAGGCCTAACACGCAGATCAGCCAGAGTAGCTCATGGGGACTTCACTGGGAAGTCACAAGGTCAAAGTCAAAGCAAAAGCGCCAGCCCAGGGCAGGTCCAGAACACATTCACTGAGAGATCCAAGGAGATTATCATTAACGAGCTACCCTCCTATCGACACCCCCCCCCCCCCACACACACACGCACGGATCGGAGGGGAAAGGAGTCGGGAAGAAACCAAGAAGAGACCAGAGCCAGAAAGGAGAACGCTGGATTCAGGCAGAGAACGCATTGCAACCAGTCTCAGAGGCGTAAGACTGCAGTTTTGTGGTTTAAGATTAGAGTATAAACGAGAGAAAAATCTGTCAATGCTTCTCCTTCAAATTAAGGATTATGTAAAATCTTGGGGCGGGGGCACTAGGTGGATAAGACTTACTTTAAAGGTGGCCAGTCAGGTTATTTCCAGTGCAGAGAAACAAGAAGGGACGGTTTTGTCCAAAGGGCTCTGCTCGGTAAGCTTCCGAGATGGTATTAAAAGCTACAATCTTGTCACTGTGAGAAGCTCACAAAGACGGCCTTGTGCGCATGGAATCGCAACTCCGAGAACCTGGCAGTATAAAGCCTCAGTCTAGCTGGCTGGTGGGAAATTCCAGTACCTCCACCAAGAACAAGCAGCCATAACATGGTTCTGCGAGAAAGAGAATCCTCCTGATCAAGGTTTCATTTTCTGGACTCTTTGGAACTGAAGAGATCAACTGCTGGACCGAATGCTGCCGAGTGCACACCTGTGAAACCAGCCTGCACGCCACGTGGTATTCTAACAGCCGCAGAAACAATGCAGGGGCAAGCCACAGGTCTGTAGCCTGGGAAAACTCACAATGTCTAAAAGAAACGTTGGCAATCCGAGGACAGACCCCATCTGAAGCAGAAGCCCCCTTTCCAGAGATGACGACTGTGTGTTGTTAGGGACCATCCAGTCGGCTCTGAGTCACGGAGACCCTTCGGCAACAGAAAGGAAGACCGCCTGGTTCGGTGCCATACTCACGCCCGTTCTTATGTGTCAGCCCACATTTGCAGCCACTGTGCCAATCTACCTTGTTGAGAGCCTTCCTCTTGTTCACTCTCTCTACCAAGCATGATGTCCTTGATCTCTCCTGATAAGATATCCAAATGACATGAGACAAAGTCTCACCACACTGGCTTCTAAGGAGCAGTCTGTCTGTACTTCTTCCAAGAGAAATTTGTTTGCTTTTCTTCACCAGTACCATAATTCAATAACATCAATTCTTTTTCAGTCTTCCTTATTCATTGCCCAACTTACACTTGCACATAAGATAATGGAAAATACCATGGCTTGGCTCTGGCACACCTTAGTCTTCAAAGTGATTGCCTTGATCTTAAACACTTTTAAGACACGTTGCAAAGATTTAGCCAATGCAGTGTGTCCTCTGATTTCTTGACTGGCTACTTCCATGAGTACCTAAGGTGTGTGCTTGTGAGTACTTATGGTGTGTACTTATTGAGTCAGATGGATGGATGATTGAACATCTTTAGTTTTCATAAAGTTTTTCCCTTTAAAAATTGCAATCTTGTGCTCGCTTCGGCAGCACTTATACTAAAGTTGGAAAGCTACAGAGAAGATTAGCATGGCCCCTGAGCAAGGATGACACGCAAATTCATGAAGCATTCCATATTTTTTAAAAAACTGCAATCTTAGGGAAGGAGAGAAAAAAGAAGAGGTGATACCAAGGGCTCAAACAGAAAGTAAATGTTTAGAAAATGATGGCAACAAATGTACAAATATGCTTGATACAACTGATGTATAGAATGTTATAAGAGCTATAAGAACCCCCAGTAAGGGGCCGGCAACAATTTCAACTACTAAATGGACACCTGCCCCTCCCCCAAGAAGAATTTCTTTCAAGAGACAGAATTGAATCTGCACCTCCGGGAGAGGGAATGCTGAAAGTGGACTTTGGGGCCAGGGCGTGGTGCCCCAACAGACTGGACTGGAAAACGCTCCTAAGGGCCAGCAAACGAGCCCTGAACTAACTACAAGCTTTTCTCTTGTGAACTGTTTTATTCTGTTCTTTGTCAGTGGTTTGTTTTTGTTGTTTTGTTGTCTGGTTGTATACTGTTGCTTTGTTTTCCTCTGTCTAGTTTTCGTGCATGTTAGTGACTCCACAGGTCTGTCTGAATAGGACAGGCTGGATGAACTATCTGGAGGAAAAACAATGGGACCGACAGTTCTGGGGGGACTTGGGGTGGGGGGGTAGGGGGGGTAAGGAAGTGGTGTTAACAAACCCAGGGACAAGGGAAAAACATGGGACCCCAAATGGTAGAGAAGGGGCAGTGGCAGGCCTGGTGGGAAACGATCAAGGGTAAGGTTGCTTAGAGAAGAGGTATACTCTAGCCCAGGTGGCGATGAAGCATGGTAGTAGGGCAGGAGGAAAGTCAAGGGAGATGGAGGAAAGAGCTAGGAGTCAAAGGGCATTCATGGAGGTCTAGACAAAGACATGTACATGCAAATATATATAGGAGGTTGGGGAAATAGATCTTTGTGTCGATATTTATAGGTCAAGTATTAAGGTGGCGGAAGGACCTTGGGCCTCTACTCAAACACTCCCTCTATGCATGAATACCTTCTTTTATTAAATTGGAACTCTATGATGCTCACCCTCCCGACACAACGGCTGGAGCCAAAGTGGGTGAACAAGTAAATGTGGTGAAGAAAGCTGATGGTGCCCGGCTATCAAAAGAGATAGTGACTGGGGTCTTAAAGGCTTGAAGATAAACAAGCGGCCATCTAGCTCAGAAGCAACAAAGTCCACATGGAAGAACACACCAGCCTGTGTGATCGAGTGGTCCCAAAGGGATCAGTTACCAGGCATCAAAGAACAAAAAATCATATCATAGACTACACACCTCCATGATAGGATCGCTGAAGACAAATGGGTGCACAAGCAAATGTGGTGAAGAAAGCTGATGGTGCCCGGCTATCAAAAGAGATAGTGTCTGGGGTCTTAAAGGCTTGAAGGTGAACAAGCGGCCATCTCGCTCAGAAACAAATAAGCCCACATGGAAGAAGCACACCGGCCAGTGCGATCACGAGGTGCCCAAGGGACCAGATATAAGGCATCATGCAAAAAAAAAAAAAAGATATAAGTGTGTGTATGTATGTGTATATGTATATATGTATGTGTATATATATATTATATTAAATGAAGGGGGAAGTGCAGAGTGGAGACCCAAGGCCCAAGTGTCGGCCAATGGAGATCCCCTCATAGAGGGGCTTAGGAGAGGAGATGGGTTAACTAGGGTGTGAGGTAGTATCGATGAAGAACACAGCTTTCCCCCAGATCCTGGATGCTTCCTCCCCCCAACTACCATGATCCGAATTCTACCTTGCAGGGCTGGATAGGACAGAGGCTGTACACTGGTACATATGAGGGTTGGAGGTACAGGGAATCCAGGGTGGATGATACCTTCAGGACCAAGGGTGTGAGGGACGATGCTGGGAGAGTGGAGGGTGAGTGGGTTGGAAAGGGGGAACTGATTACAAGGATCCACATGTGACCTCTTCCCTGGGAGAGGGACAGCAGAGAAGGGGGGAAGGGAGACCCCGAATAGGGCAAGATATGACAAAATAACGAGGTATAAATTACCAAGGGCACATGAGGGAGGGGGGAAAGGGGAGGGAGGAGGGGAAAAAAAAGAGGACCTGATGCAAGGGGCTTAAGTGGAGAGCAAATGCCTTGAGAATGATTGGGGCAGGGAATGTATGGATGTGCTTTATACAATTGATGTATGTATATGTATGGATTGTGGTAAGAGTTGTTGGAGTCCCTAATAAAATGTAAAAGAAGAAAAGAGAAAAAAAATGATTAGGGCAAAGACTGTACAGATGTGCTTTATACAATTGATGTATGTATATGTATGAACTGTGAAAAGAATTGTATCAGCCCCAATAAATTGTTAAAATTAAATAAATAAATAAATAAATAAAATAAAAGATTAAAAAAAAAAAAAGAACCCCCAGTAAGGGGCCGGCAACAATTTCAACTACTAAATGGACACCTGCCCCTCCCCCAAGAAGAATTTCTTTCAAGAGACAGAATTGAATCTGCACCTCCGGGAGAGGGACACATATGATCGGAGCACACTGGAGCAGATGAAGGGGGAGGAGGAGAGAGTGGAGCACATCCTGGCCCACCAGGCCTTGAGGACGATGACCCCTATTAGAGCATCCAGTTCACAGAGAGAACCACATGGCCAGGCCCACTATGAGACATGACACACCTCACTGACCCATAGCTCTGCAGAGAACAACACTGGAGACACAGTGAGTGAATTGCACCTGATCGGATCCTGCCACACGAAGGGGATGCAACAGAACAGCAAGGGAATGAAGTGGTGAGGTCCCCAGGGAATGCTGAAGGACGACTTTGGGGCCAGGGTGTGGTGCCCCAACAGACTGGACTGGAAAACACTCTTAAAGGCCAACAAACAATCCTTAAACTAACTACAAGCTTTTCTTTCTTGTTTTGTTTTGTCATTGGTTTGTTGTTGTTTTATTGTATATTGTTGCTTAGTTTTGCTTTTAAAAAATTATTATTTTTTGCTCTGTCTTGTTTTTGTGCATGTCATTATCTCTGCAGGTCTGTCTAAATAAGATAGACTGGATGAACAATCTGGAGGAGAAAACAACTGGACTGACAGTTCGGGGGGGGGGGGGTTGCATGGGAGAGGGGGAAAGGAAGTGGTGTTAACAAGGGACAAGGGAATAACAAGTGATCCAAATTGGTGGTGAGGAGGGTGTGGGAGGCCTGGTAGGGCATGATCAAGGGTAATGTAACAAAGAGGAATTGCTGAAACCCTGGTGGGGACTGAGCATGATAGTGGGACAGGAGGAAAGACAGGGAAATAGAGGAAAGAGCTTGGTGGCAAAGGGCATTTACAGAGGTCTAGATAAAGACATGTATATATGCAAACATATTTACATCTGAGGATGGGGAAATAGATCTATGTGCATATATTTATAGGGTTAGTGTTAAGGTAGCAGAAGGACATTGGGCCTCCACTCAAGTACTCCCTCAATGCAAGAATACTTTCTTCTATTAAATTGACATTCTATGATGCTCACCTTCCCGACACAATCGCTAAAGACAAAGCGGGTGAATAAGCAAATGTGGTGAAGAAAGCTGATGGTGCCCGGCTATCAAAAGAGATAGTGTCTGGGGTCTTAAAGGCTTGAGGGTAAACAAGCGACCATCTAGCTCAGAAGCAACAAAGCCCACATGGAAGAAGCACACCAGCCTGTGAGATCATGAGGTGTCAAAGGGATCAGGTCTCAGTCATCAAAGAATAAAATGAGGGAGGGAGTGCGGAGACCCAAAACCCATTTAGAGACCCAAAACCCATTTAGAGACCCAAAGCCCATTTGTAGGCCACTGAAGATCCCCTTGCAGAGGGGTCTCGGGGAGGAGACAAGCCAGACAGGGTGCGACGTAGTAACAACGAAAAATACAACTTTCCTCTAGTTCCCAAATGCTTCCCACCCCCACTCCCCCATCATGATTCCAATTCTACCTTGAAAGTCTGGCTAGACCAGAGGATGTACACGGGTACAGATAGGAACCAGAAGCACAGGGAATCCAGGGCGGATGATCCCTTCAGGACCAGTGATGTGAGTGGCAATACTGGGAACGTAGAGGGAGGGTGGGTTGGAAAGGGGGAACTGATTACAAGGATCTACATGTGACCTCCTCCCTGGGGGACAGACAACTGAAAAGTGGGTGAAGGGAGATGTCGGATAGGGCAAGATATGATAAAATAATAATTTATAAATTATCAAGGGTTCATGAGGGAAGGGGGGCAGGGGGAGAGAGTAAAAAATGAGGAGCTGATGCCAGGGCCTTTAGTGGAGAGCAAATGTTTTGAGAATGATGAGGGCAATGAATGTACAAATGTGCTTTGCACAATTGATGTATGTATGGATTGTGATAAGAGTTGTATGAACCCCTAATAAAACGATTTTTTTAAAAGAACTCCCCAAAATGATTTTTACAAATAGCATTCTTTTTATAGTACTATTAGACACAATTTGAAGGTATAGAGAAATATGAAGAATATAATAAAAATCTATATTTTCATTTAGATATAACTCGTATAGCTTTGGAACATTTCTTTTATTTGTGCACATTATAAATAAACTCATAACCAAAATGTATGGAGGAGGGCTTCAGAAAGTTCAGGAAAATATGGAATTGAAGGGTAGTACAATTTTTCCATGAACTTCACATATGTGAGTTGGGTGCCAGCTTTTGAGACTTATATTCTAAACATCATCCTATGGTATGAAAATGTCAATAACATAATGTTTAATGGTTGCTGTCCTGGCACTGTCAGATAAATACATACGATAAATAAATACATAGGCCCTTCTCAGAAGAAAGACGGAGCCACCTACTCCCAGGAGCGCGCACAGCCTTGGCAGCCCTCTAGAGCTGCTCTGCGTCAGAATGTGCTCCAGGACAGTGGGTTTGGCTTTTTGGTGCAGACGGCCTACAGACAACTTGTTGAACAATTTCCCTGTTAGGCTATTTAAATTGCTGTCGAGTTTTTGCTCCTATAAATCATAATATGGTGACAAATGTGCCCGTGTAAACTTTTCTGCTCATGTCCTTGATTGCTTTCTTAGGGTAAATAATCATTGGAAGTTATTCAAGACTCTAAATGCACAAAGCAAAAGCAAAGCTGTGATCATTTACAAGGGACATGGTTACTCATTAAACTGCGGTCTGAACCCCAGCGGTTTGAAACCACCGGCTGATGATCCAAGGGAGAAAGATAGAGCTTTCGAGTCCCATTGAGTTAGTCTTGGGAACCCCAGGGTGACTCTGCCCTACGCTATAGAATCTCCTGAGTTGCAAGCAACTGGGTGGCAGTGAGCTGGGGTTTTGGATTAGAAATTATTTCCACTCTTACTAGTAGAGCAATCAGCACAAAATCTGACTCACAGATAGATTTAAAAATAAAATCAGCTAGTCCATATGAAAAAGCTCAATGAAATTACTGTTTTCCAAATAAGATACAATTATTCTAGAAAATGAGATTGGTAATAACAATAAAAGAAGATATTAAAAACAAACAGAAACTAGGAATCAAACTGCATTTCGTTCGAAATATCAAAAAAGGCATTCCTATAGTTTTCCTTGATAAACTAGTTTTAGGGATTAGGGGGCATCATTGCATTCACCGACTTTGTGGGGCATAGACCATAAGCAGTACACAGTACTCAGAGGCCCTCTGAAGGACACAGACGAAGAGACACGCTCCCAAGAACTTCCTATAGACTTTGTCAAGTGACGTATCAAACAAACAACTAATAATTTAAACAAGCGACACACACATTACGCAATGAAGAGAGTCAGGCTCTTTGTTTCCTGGTGTAATGTCAGTGTAAAAAATCTCAAGAGGGCACGGTAAACCAAAAGAATAATCAGGGGTTGGGTGAAGTACGAATCAACGGCAGGGCAGAGATGAGGGAGGGGGAGTCTGAAGACAACGTGGGATAGATAGAGCCACTTAAATGAGCTTCTTCATGAGGACGCAAGGCTAAAGAGCCTGGGATCTGCTGCTGCTGCCTCGAGCAATCCCAATTACGAACATGCTGCTACCACCAAAGGTTTCCCACATCATTTACAGTCACAACACAGAGGGACTGTCTGTTGGGGACAGGTTAATTTCAGCTGTGTACTATGCTTGATGTTTGGCTGTGCCTGTACATTTATTGAAGCATTTTCACATACTTCCTAAAAATGACAACAGAAGGGAACAGAAGAGAATACATAAAGAGAGTCGATCATGTCATTGCTGGCAATCAACGTTTTGGCCTTATTTCTGTGCTTGCTGGGATTCCTTCACTAGAAGCAAGCCATTCGTTGGACGGCACCTGACGAGAAACCGCCGCCACCTGCGCTCAACATAGAAGGTGGTCGCAACAGGGAGGGTGCTGGTACTGAACAAAAGTCACCTTTCGTGAAGACTCGTCGGGCAGCGTCTGAAGAACTAACCAGGGCAGGGCAGACATGGGTTTGGAGAAAAGCTGAAAAAAGCAGGTACTGTGACCAGTCTTAGCACTTGTGGGCATAAAAATGAAAGCTAAAGTGGAGACATTGTTTGGGAATGGAGAATATAAATACCTCCTTATACTCCACACACATGTAGGCTATAAACACATAGGAGCGCTGCTTAGGTATGACATAAAACTGTAAGAACCAGATGCCTTAAATCTGGTTCACCACATATACTCGCGTATAAGCGAGCCTGAATATCCACTGAGCCACCTAATTTTACCACAAAAAATGCATTAAAATGTGCTGAATGCCGGACAGGGAAAGATATGACAAAATAATTTATAAATTATCAAGGGCTCATGAGGGACGGGGGAGCGGGGAGGGAGTGGAAAAAATGAGGACCTGATGCCAGGAACTTAAGTGGAGAGCAAATGTTTCGAGAATGATGAGGGCAATGAATGTACAGATGTGCTTTACACAACTGATGTATGTATGGATTGTGATAAGAGTTGTATGAGCCCCTAATAAAATGACTAAAAATAGAGGAGCTGATACCAAGGGCTCAAAAAGAAAGTAAATGTTTAGAAAATGATTATGGCAACACA
Source organism: Tenrec ecaudatus (assembly GCF_050624435.1). Lineage (NCBI taxonomy): Eukaryota > Metazoa > Chordata > Mammalia > Afrosoricida > Tenrecidae > Tenrec > Tenrec ecaudatus. The sequence continues at coordinate 153,793,792 of NC_134532.1, forward strand.
TATACAAATATGCTTGATACAACTGATGTATGGAGCTGTAAGAGCTCCCAATAAAATGATCTTTTTACCTCCCCCCAAAAAATGTGCTGACAAACTCGGCTTGTACTTGAGTATATAGGTATGCAATTTTGCACGTGAGCATGTCACACACACACACACACGTGTACACAGGTGCTTTATGAAATGCAGAAAGGTCGATGATAGTTCAGGGAAGCGACACTTCTGATATCAGACACACATTTATGAAAACAATCAAAAACTTGCTTTTTCATTAACTTTAGTTAAGCGGTTTCACTAAGAATTTTTGAGCATTATGTGTCTATAATAAGAAACATATACAAGCACATCATCAAAAGTCTAGGAAATGGCCACTCATAAAGGACGCTTCAAGAAGTTTGTAGAAAAATAGAGAAGGTAATAGAATTTTCCTATGAACTCTCTGAAGGCCCCTCTTAAAGGCAAACACGAATTCAAGCCACAGATTTCCACATTTATGTTATTCAATATCATGAGAAGTAGTTGTTTTTGCTTTTCTAATAAAGCTCACTAATTACATGGTTTAGGATAGGTCTGTTTTATGAAACTACAGAAATGCACAAAGTTGAACTTAACCACTATGTAAAGGACTTAACAGTTAAAACGCTTCAGATTCTTAGTGTTAAAAAGTAAACACTCTGTAAAGCTAGAAGAAGGCGGGGAAGCAAACACGGTTATTTCATCACTACTTCTGTTTTGTCTCTAATAGAACATTAGTATCTATTAATATTTGTAACAAAGATGTAAAAATTTACTGTACGGGAAACCCCAAAACATCGCCCCCCTCCATAGAGTCGATTCCAGCTTACAGCATCGAGGGCTTCAAGACCATCAGCCTCTGCAGGGGCACACAGCTTCTTCCTACCCCGGGAGTGGCTGCTATGTTTGAACCATGGAGCTTGCTGTTAGGAGTCAAACGTGTATCTTACAGTGCCACCAGGAGGCTGCAAATACAAAGTGTCTTCAGAAGTTCTTTCTGAAGCCTCTTTGTACATGGTGAAAATTTTCCAGTCCTGTCCTCTCGGGTCTTTGCTTGTGCTGTTTCCCCACACTTTTCGGCCTCTAGTTTATGCCTAGACAACACTTGTACATTTCTTAGGTCTGGGCTTAAACTCTTATTACTGTCACTGCACATCTTCCCCCAAGTCCCCTAACACAATTTCCTGCTCCTCCATGCTCTCTCACAACACTTTGTACTTCTCCTGTAACCAGTGCACACGGAGCCTTGGGGGTATAGTGGGTTTTACATGTTGGGCTAGGAATAAAAAGGTCAGCAGTTCAAACCCACCAGTTACTTTGCAGGTGATAGATGAGGCTGTCCGCTCCTCTAAAGAAATATGGTCTCAGAAACCCTACGGAGCAGTTCTACTCTGTAAATGGGAATTTACTCGGTGGCAGTAGGTTTGGCTTGGGTTTTGGTTTAATCAGTGCATTCCAACAGGATTGCCACTGTACTTGTGTGAAATATCCCTCCCTGTAATTGTCAATAAACTCAGATCACTCAGAAGGCCAGGCATGTTCACTGCGTTGTCACCACAGGACCTAAAGTAGTGCTGGGAAGAAAGCAGGCTACTTCAGTTTGTTGAATTAAGGGGGAGGGTCTGACATTTGAAAGATAAAGAACTAAACTCACTGCTGCTGAGTTGATTCTGACGGGAGCTTTAGCAGAAAACAAGAAATGTTTTCATTAACATGCAGCTTGACAAAAAGGATTAAAAATATCATTTTATTAAGGGCTGGTACAACTCTTACCACATCCGTACATCCATCCATTGTGTCAAGCACATTTGTACATTTGTTGCCCTCATCATTCTCAAAACATTCTTTCTACTTTAGCCCTTGGTATCAGCTCATTTTTCACCTCCCACGCTCCCTTCCTCATGAACTCTTGATAATTAATAAATTATTATTATTTTGTCAGGTCTTACACTGTCTGGCATCTCCCTTCACCCACTTTTCTGTTGTCTGTCCCCCAGGGAGGTTATATGTAGATTCCTGTGATCGGTTCCCCCTTTCTACTCCACCTTCCCTCCACCCTCCCGGTATCGCCACTCTCACCACTGGTCTTAGACTCCCTATGTTTCCAGTTACCATCTGTACCAGTGTACATACTCTGGTCTAGCCAGATTTGTATAACAGAATTGAAATTATGATAATGGGGGAGAAGCATTAAAGAAATAGAGGAGAGTTGTATGTTTCATTGTTGCTACAACACACCCTGACTGGCTCATCTCCTCCCCGGGGACTATTCTGTAAGGGGATGTCCAGTTGCCTACAAATGGGCTTTGGATTTCTACTCTGCACTCCCCCTCATTCACAATATGATTTTTTTGTTGTTGTTGTTCTTTGATGCCTGATACTTGATCCCATGGAGATACCTCATGATCACACAGGCTGGTGTGCTTCTTCCATGTGGGCTTTGTTGCTTCTGAGCTAGATGACTGCTCTTTTACCTTCAGGCCTTTAAGACCCCAGAGGCTATATCTTTTGATAGCCGGGCACCATCAGCTTTCTTCACTACATTTGCTTACCCACTCACTTTGTCTTCAGCGATCCTGTCAGGAAGGTGAGCATCATGGAATGCCAGTTTAATAGAACAAAGTGTTCTTGCATTGAGGGAGTACCTGAGTGGAGCCCCAATGTCAATCTGCTGCCTTAATATTAAACCTATAAATATATGCACATAGACCTATTTCCCCATCATATATAAATATATCTACCTATGTACATGCCTGTGTTTAGACCTCTCTGAATGCTCTTTGCCTCCTAGTTCTTTCCTCTATTTCCTTTTACTTTCCTCTTGTCCCACTATCATGTTCAGCCTTCATTTGGGTTTCAGTAATTCCTCTTGGTTACATTGCCCTTGATCAAGCCCTACCAGGCCTCCTACACCCTCCTTACTACCGGTTTTGGATCACTTGTTATTCTAACAAAAAGGATTTTTTGCCTTTGAGGGAAAGGAAAGCTTTCAGGCTGCTGCACCAGTGTGAAGTATTAAGGACAATCCACTTCCTATGCACTGGGGCATGGAATTCCAAGCAAGGTGTGCTTCCAGTGGCCACATGTCCCAAAGGATAGTGTGGGTGCTGATGTAGGGGGTGGGGTGGGGAGTGCACAGATACCAAATTTTAGGTGTAGTTCTTAGGCGCTTGTGGAGCCCACGTTTCCAGAATCAGACTGTAACAGATTCATGCTATGAAGTCTCTTGGTTTTGATGAACAGTCATTTGGCTTTGCCTGCCAGCATGCTCACAGGGAATTGCAACTTCAGCATACGCCGCCGTTCCGAGACAGGATGCAGTCGTAGTGGTGAGCTGTGATTGTTAATGAGCAAAAGCACACCCGTGAATGTCAATAGGAATCTTCCCTGCATCAGACATTCCCATGGTCACTGAATCACAAAGACATTCCATTTCACCTTCAAAGGTGCTTTCCTTGCTGATTACATCTCTATTCAATAGACTATTCCCTATGAAATGAGAACACCTCACCTAAACCAGCACCCACACTATCCGTGGGAAATGGTGCTACCTTAAGCACTACCTTGCTCTGAATTCTACGTCCCAGTACTTAAGATGTGGGACTGGCTTTTGGCAACCAAGTAATGCACACTCGCTGTACAGTACCCACTGACAACCTTTGTTCTACTTCTCTACCTTGACAGGAAACACACTGAAGGCAAAAGCTATTTATCTCTTAGTGTCTAGGAGTGAATTTCATATTAAAGGATGGCCAACAAATATTCTTCTCCAAACTCATAGATCAAAATGCTGCCTTGTATATAAAGAATTGCAATTACTATACCCATGGATGCTTCATAGGAGCTACCTCTTCACAGTAAAAGAAAACGAAACAGAAAAAAAAAAACCCCAAACCCAATGCCATCGAGTTGATTCCAACTTTTAACGACCTGCCCTACAGGGTCTCCAAAGCTGTACATCTTTACAGAAGCAGAACACTACAAATTTCTCTCATGGAATGGCTGGTGGTCTAGAACTTCCAACCTGTTGGTTATCTCTTTACATTCAAAAAGTCCAAACTCACTGCCATCAAGTTAATTGTGACCCATAGCAACCCTCTAGGACAGGGTAGAAATGCTCATTAGTTTCTGAGACGGTAACTCTTAATGGAGTAGAAAGTTTTATCTTTCTTCTGTGGAGCATATGGTGGTTTCAAACTGCTGACCTTGTGGTTAGCAGCCCAACGTATGACCACTAAGCCACCAGGACTCCTCTTTACACAGTACATTATAAATGCCAGCTAATCTAACTGAATACCAAGCAATGTAACCAACTACCGGAGAGAAACTGCAGAGTGGTACAACGGCAGCATGTGTGACTTCTGCACCATCACATGTAATTCTCTACTCACACATTGCCATGAAGGCAATCCCAACTCACAGTGACCCTGTAGGCAGAACAGACATGCTCCATGGTATTTCTGAGAGGATAAACCTTTATGGGAGCAGGTAGCCTCAATTTTCTCCCTTTGAGTGAGCTGGTGAGTTGGAACCGCTAGTCTTGTGGTTTGCAGCATTGCTAGCGAACAGTACAAGCAGGGCTGCAGTTCCCTCAGGTTCCTCATAGTTCTCTATGGTAGCACTAACGTCAAAGATGTGAGCAAAGGTTCTTCTCTCACTGTGGCTGTCCAACATGTCATTTGTTCACAAAATAAGTCTGTTTCTTAGTTTTATTTGAGAAGGCAACTTTTTAAGTAACCGCCCCCTCCCACCAATCCCCCTCCCAAAACAATGTCAAAAATAGTATTTGCCCTTTGGTGACCAAGTAGATTATTTTTGTAACCAACTGATCACCTGTGTATCATCTTTCAATGTCAGATTCCCCACATCTTTGTCAACTGAATTTTATTTTAACCATTTATCTTCGGGTTTATAAATGTTCAAGAAAAGACAATACTGAAACTTGAATACTTGGATACTAATATTCACCTGTGTAGAACATTGGTAAAAAACAAAATGGCAATTTAAGAAGGTTTACATTTTGAGAATGATGATGGCAACAAATGTACAAAAGTGCTTGACGCAATGGATGTATGTATGAATTGTGGTAAGAGTTGTATGAGCCCTCAATAAAATGACTTTAAAAAAGGGTTTCATATCAAAATAGGAATGTAAAATTAAGATGCTAATATATTTAAGAATGTGACATCAACTATTATAGCTTAAAGTGCTGCTCTATGAATAACTATGAGCACAAACAACTACCTTTAGGTAAATTATAAGGAGCCCTGGTTGTGCAGTGGGCCAAGCAGGGAGCTGCTAACTGCATGGCGGTGACGACTCAGACTCACTAACAGCTCCCCAGGGAAAGGTGAGGCTGTGCACGCCCATAAAGCCTCTGTCTGGCAAACCCCCAGGAGCGGCTCTCCTCTGTCCCACAGGGCTGCTGGGAGCTGGAATCGACTCAGGGGCAGCTGGTTTTCGGTTTTGATTTTAAAAATATATATTGCAGAGAAACATGTGAATCTGGTTCCACAAAGATATCCAGCCTCAGGGATTCCTTGGGGGCAGTTCCATTACCATCTCTGGGGTTGTTATGGGTAGGAATCTACCTGATGGCAATGGTCTGCACTTACATAAACCCATTTACATGAACTCTCTTTTAACTGCTGCCTCCTAGCCTAGATGAAGCTGTCCATTTTAAAGATGAGGACGACTTGGGCATAGATAAGTCCATTTTCCAGTCACATAGCTGAGGGGTAAGGTAAGGGATGAACTCCAAATCCATGATATGAAATAGCCGTATTTAAGCCACTATCCTAGATCAGCTCTAAATGAATGTCCACCCACCAGCTGGGAGCACCAATAGCCAAATCAATTCCAAACCGCAAGCTGTGAGACAAGCTGCCGGGGAACTGATTACAAGAAACTGCGTATAACCTCCTCCCCGGGGACAGACAACAGAGAAGGGGGTGAGGGAGACATCGCACAGTGTAAGATATGACAAAATAATAATAATGTATGAATTATGAAGGGTTCATGAAGGAGGGGGGAGAGAGGAGGAAAATGAGGAGTTGATATCAAGGGCTCAAGCAGAAGGCAAGTGTTTTGAGAATGATGATGGCAACAAACGTACAAATGTGCTTGACACAATGGATGGATGTATGGATTGTACCGAGAAAACTGGTCCCCCCACCTAATTTTAAACAGACTTTTACGGCCATCTGGAGTTTATGCTACGTTGCACTTACAATTTCCCAGCACCCTGCAATGAACACCCTTTCATAAGCAGAAAAAGAAATCCTAAAGATTCAGCAGAGAACCATTTTAATAAGCACTTGAGAGAAATTAATTACTTTGAGGTGTTAAACTTGCCTGTCATTCAAGACATGTAAATATTCTAAAAATTATAGAGGCGAGTAGGGATATGGGGGGGAGACTAAATATGGGACATTTAGTAGAAGAACAAGCAAGCTTGGATAATAAAACCTATTTTAAAAATCTGTGCACAAAATACGTAGTAGAGCTAATCCAGTAGAACCTGTGAAAGCCAGATAGCATGTAAGGTATGATTGAAAACGTAGAGACTGTCCCCTAAAAGGAGTGGCAGAAAACTGTCAAAGCAGGATCCTTGCAAGACCTGGAAAACAAAGCAGTCCTGTTGAGTCCCCGTGCCCACAGGCTGTCCTGTCGGTGTAAAACAGTCCTCTGGAACCCAACATTGCTGCTAGCATTAGGCTAATTCTGACTTAATGATGAGACAAACCTGGAAAGGATCAGAACTTCATTCTTTAAAAAGTCTCTTAAAGTGGAAAAACTTTTGTATTAAGATACAACTCACAACACGTGAACACAGGACTTAAAAAGATCATAAATGAAGCCTCAGCGGTGGAATCATTGCTGAAATTATTATAATGCTGCTTAAGGGTCTAACTGAGGTGCTTTGCTCCACTCTTGTGAAAAGCAAAAGGGGGCGCTTTTGACTTTTATTGTTCTTTCACCTTAAAATTCCACTATGTCCTCACAAACAAAATATATGCAAAATGGACTCAGAGAATCGGAGAGGTCACTTCTTACACAAGGAAAATGAAAAATAAATTGTGCATAAATGAAGTGGTTCTTATTGTGGTGCTATGATTTTTAAAAAGGGAGCTGAGTTTACAAATCTGAATGCGCATGTAAATTTTACTAGCTGACCCTTCTAACGAAATAGGAGGATTCCAATTTTTAACAGAAGTGGGTTTACAGACTATACCCTGGGTATATAATCTGGAAAAGAATAAATCTGATTTATACTTCTGTTGGGGATATGTGGAAGGCTAATTTGATAAAAGTGATATTGCCTAGTTAAATATAGTTAAGCCATCTTGTTAGCATCAGGGACTTGGCCCCTCAAATCTACTCTTCTTTCTGTATTTCTTGGTGAGTGGAACTCAGGGTTGGAATCCAAGAACCCAGGAGTCAACCGAGGTACCTCCCCACCTTCACCTTCCATCTCCGTCACCTTCCATCTTCACCACCACCTCCACCTCCACCGCTGCCACCACCTCCACCTCCGCCACCACCTCCACCACCACCATCACCACCTCCAATGCCGCCGCCACCGCCACCACCTCCACCTCCGCCACCACCTCCACTACCACCAACATCACCACCTCCACCGCCGCCACCACCACCACCTCCACCTCCACCACCACCACCTTCTACCGCCACCACATGGTTGCACCTGGTACAGTCTACTTCTCTGGTAACTGTTAACGTTCATTCTTCCTTCATTCAAACTACCTTTGTTTGAAATCATCTCTCACTAGAACCATCTAAATAGGTAAAAGGTTCCTGAAGGGCTCATCTCCTTCTTAATCATCCTCCACGCTTCACATTGTGTGACCATTCCACAATATAAAAATCTATGTTCATGTTATTCCCAGATGATGTCTAGATTTGGCAAGATGTCGCAGGAAACTTTCCTCAATTTAGGGCCTCCCTGCCTTCCTTCCTAACCTCAGAGCCAGTTGTGCCAACCACAATGATGCTGTGCTTCTTCTAGGAGCTTGCTGCTCTTTGTGCACTGTTTGAAATGCCATTCTCATTCCTTCCTGAGGCTCACTGAGCTCTCTCTCACTGAGCCAACGAACTCTTTCCTGGCCACTCTCCTCTACTGCAGAATGTTAGGCTCTTGTCTTTTTTTTTTTTGGGGGGGGGGGGAATCTACCGATAAGAAAAGGTATATGTTTGTTAGTCTAAGAAAATGGTGTCCGGTGGTGTGTTACATGTTGGACTGCTAACTGCAAGGTTGGCAGTTCAATGCCATCATCTGCTCCTTGTAGGAAAGATGAGGCTTTCTGTTCCCATAAAAATGTATAGCTTGGGAAACCCACAGGGGCATTTCTAGTCTGTTCTACAGAGTCATGATGAGTCAGAATTGACTCAGTGGCAGTGAGTGAGTCTTAGGAAAAAGTGTGTGTGTGTGTGTGTGTGTGTGTGTGTGTGTGTGTGTTGGAAGATCACTCCACTGACCATCAACAAGCATTGAAACCACGAGGTGAATGCTTTTAATCCTATGTAAGCGTGATGCTAGGTAGAAACTCCAAGGCTAAGTCTATATTGTGGGTTGCAAAGGGCAGAGCAGAAACTTTGTTTTCAGAAAACAGACTTGGAAACCACACCGTTTCACTACTGCTGGGAACACATCCTGTTAGTCTGTACCATTTTAAGTAGGTAAATACTTTGGCCCATGTTCTCCTGTGGGAATCCACACCCCACTGCAGGGTTTGTGTGGTCAGATTTCTCTATTTTCCTCCATGTCCTCCTATAGTTGATTAACATAGTCTTAAGAACTTCCTATTTGTTTTCTTAAAGCAAAGGCTGGGAGCTCACGTTAGAAATCCACTAAGAATTCAAACAGCCCTGCTACATATGCTCTGGCTTACCCATAGGAATCTTGCTCAAACTCAAATGGGTATTGATAAAAAATAAAGTTCACTACCCTTGAGTCGATTTCAACTCACAGTAACATCCAGGACAGGGCAGAACTGCCCCTGGGGGCTTTGGAAACTGCAACTCTTTGCAGGAAGAGCACCGAAAGTGCTGGTGGTTTTGAACTGCTGACCTCTTTGTTAGCAGCTCATCATGTAACCATTGCGCCACAAGGTTTTGTTTATAATTATTTTTTCGATTTATAAACTGGATTTTATAATTATGAGTATTTCATGTTGCATGACTTTCAAAGTGGATTTTCTAAAAAGTAAAATAACAGAGCCAAACATTTGCTAACCACTTCTTGGTAGCCTTCCAAAAAAGCATTTTTCTTCCCTGAAGCTTCTGAAAGCTTTGGAGGCTCCTGTACACAGTACTGATATGGTACAGAATTGTAGCTGATGTCCTATGATCTTTTGGCACTTTGAAATTTATGGTGAACAAAGCTGTCCGACTGACAAACCAATTGTCACAAGGTTCAAGAGGTCTTAAAAACTACTTTCAACACCTTAAGACACACCCTACCCTACCCCACCAAAAAAAAAAATACCCAAACTAATGCTTTGGGTTCTGTGGTGGTAACCTTCTCTAAAACTTTCTGAAGGTTAAGTCTGACTGGGAAAATAAGATCCTTAATAGACACAGAAGGTGAAATCTGAGTCATGATAAGACTGCAGCACAAGGTCCCGGACAAGAACACACTCTCCCCGAGCAGTCAGCTGAGGCCTGTCTGACAGCTTTGCCAGAACATCCGCCAGATGCTTATAAAGACTTGCTTCTCACACTGGGCGGTTCCGTCCTCTTTACTTTATGGGTAGAGAATGCATACCAGTTACTACCATATTGTATATTTAAAAATAAACCATATTTCAGATATGACTCAAACTCTCTTCCTATAGTACTGAATGAATGTAATTTAACCTGCAGAAGCTTAAAATTTCTCTCAATTAAAAAAAAAAAGGTTTCTAGGAAAAAGTCCTACCACCAGGCCTCAATGGCACTAATAGTGAAAAATTTCAAATAGCTCCTCAGAGTCACCACAAACAACCTCTAAAAAGCAGTTGGCAAGGGTAGGGGTTACAGCAGTTGGGTCAAACCCTCTCAAGACAGTATACTTATGTGAGATGCCATGTTCATTAAATAAGTACTTATGTAAAACTGCTTTCTCATTTAACCTAATTCTCCCTTAAAGAAAATAATCGTGCTTCACCATATATTTCCTATAGGTTGTAACCTATTTAACATTATCCTTGATTACAGGATACACTTCAGGCTTTTCTACTCAGTAACACAATCCTAGAATTATAGGTACCCTGTCTTTTAATGAAAAGCTCAGAAGCACTACAATTTGTATACTTTAACATATGAATACACTTGGAGCTTTAGCATTAGTGATTAGGATCAGGTGTGATAAGGGACCCCCACCATTCGTCTTAGAAGCTTAAAGACAAAGAGGCTCAACAAACACTGCCTCCTTTGAATGGCCAGCTCAGGGGACAGGGATTCCACGTCCCCAGCCCCAGGAAGTGAGAGGGAGCTGGCTGGCAGTTAGAGATGCAGGGTTTTTCCAGAGCACTGGCTACTCTGCAGGTTCTTCCTATCTCCCCTCCCCGACCCTCCCCACCTCCATAACAATGGGTACTCGGAAAGGTTCACGTGAGTGAGGAGCTGAGCATACCTGCCTGGGCAGGTTCTGGGTCAGGTGTGAGTGAGATGTCATCCAGCTCTCGCAGGCACAGCCATTCGCCGTCCATGGACACTCGGAATTTGCAAAGGTAGATGGTCTCCATGGCGGCCTGTGTGATCTTGTCCGTGGTGGGGGTGGGCATATCGGTCGGAGGCGTCAGAGCAGACATGATGACTCAGCTGGGACCACAACCCACACACCACACACAAACACACACCCCAAACAAATAAATAAAACCTCCTCACCAAACAAACCAAAAAACCCCAGCCTAAAGCTCTGAAACAAAGCTTTTAGGAAAAGGGAGGAGGGAGGTTTGAACCAAACAAACAAACAAAAATATCTTCCGGTTTAGGAAGCAACTGGATAAGATAAACAATTCTATACTCTTCCCTTCGATGCAGGTCCTACCACATAGCAAAATCAAACGATGCTCGTCTTCTCCCAGCTTCCTTGCCTGTTCCTTCTCTTCCCTCCCCTCCTCTCCAGCAGAGATGCAGGCTTCAAATCCTGCACAGCCGATGCTGCCTGAGCTGGCTTCAGAAAACTGGCTTCTGCATGAACAAGTGAAAGATCCTCTTTCTTTGTGCAGGAAAAAAAAGAAAAGGAAACCTATTTTGGTCAATTTAGATTTAAAAAATTCCTTAACTGTAGAAATCACTTCCAGGATCTGCTCAGATAAGCCAGGATGCTGAGTTCTAATAGGATTGGTTGTGCGCAGTAAGCAGGGTGTTGACCAAAATGGCTGACTAATGAACTGAGCTGAAAATTCAGGCTCATGTGACCAGCAGCTCTGAGCGTAAGGCAAGCAATTCCCAGGATGCTTTATAGATGCTGCTGATGCAGGGAGAGCAATTAGGCTGTGCTTGCTCTCCTCCCGCACAACCCACTTCCAGACCGTGCTAGTCAAACTGTGATCAGACATAACACAATGCACCTATCCTCATCAATTCCCCTCACTTTGGGATAGAAGAACTGAGTAACAGAAAGAAAATTAATATTGGAATAATAGCAAAGATGATAAAAGTGGTTTTTAAGAAGAGCCATGCAGATTTTCAATTTAAATAGTTTACTCTTAGGTATTTGTAATTTCCTTCTTCACGGTTCAAAGACCTTTTAACAGTGGGCAGAAGTGAAAGAAAAATCTTGATGTTAAAAAAATAAAATCTTTCCTAATTTATCACTTCCCCTTTGTTTTAATAGTTTTATTGTAGTCACCAAGTTTCTGCATTAAGCATGTACTATGTTTCCATTTGAAAAAAGCACAAACACCAAGTTATATTTTTAAGTTTCTCCCCAGCCTGGCATATCCTGAGAACATATCATGTTCTTTTACACAACACAACACATTATCAATATCATCCAATGAGACATTTAGATTTTGGAAGCTAAAGAGCAGGTATCTACTTTCCAAGTTACATAATGAAGTGTTAAGGAATATGTTTTGGTTTTTAAAAAAAATGTTATAGACAATTGAAGACAAGAGTTTTTTAAAGGCCTTGGTTTTAAGTATGTATAACTTCAAGACATCTATTCCAAGACTGTTGATCCCATTCTAGAGATTTCTTATTAGAAGGATATCTTGATTTATCCGCAAAATTAAAAGAAAAAATTCCTTGGAATTTTCATTATGAACAGTTCAAAAGTTCCCTCACCCTATTTTAAGATTTGGTTCAAAGCAAAATGCCAAGAACCAGATTGGGTCGTAGGTAAGCAGACATTTTCATATGGTTACAGGGAGAGTTTGCTGGTACAATGTAAGAATGCATACATACAAGGAACTTCAAAAACTGTGTGGTACATTTCCATTGCCTTTTAATTCTATTTTCCCACCAATTCTTTGAAGCCCCTTTGCATATACTTATTTATAATCATTGGGGAAGTCAGCAAACTACTAAGGAAAACAAAATACACTAAGGTTATGTATTTTTTATCTCAATGTCTCCCAGCATTAGCTTTCATTTGGAACCAAAGCTATTCATTCATTCACTCACTCACTCATTCAATTCATCACACCTTTACTGAGAACTTTCCGAGTGTGAGCTAGTGATCCAAAGCATTAGGTTGCACAGAGAGTAAGCTAAGCTCACACTTTCAGAGAGGCAGAGTTTACATACTTAAATAATGAACAAGCATTTTACACCTAATTACAGTTCAATTTCTTTCTAATCTTACATACTTCCATTTTACACACTGAAATTTAAAAGGAAAAGTTTATAATAAACAGCCATTCCAAACTAATTGCTCTTGAGTTGATATCGACAGAACAGAACCAAACCATTACATTTTCAAGGCTGTATTCTTTGTCATATCTTTCTCTTACAGAGCAGTTTGGTAGGCGCAAATAGCCCACCCTTGGGTTATTAGCCAAATACTTAACCACTACGCCACCAAAGCTCCTTAAACTGGAAAACAAACAAAACCAAAACCAAAACCCAACTCACTGTCATGGAATTAGTGCTGACTCATAGTGAATCCTAGGGGGTTCCCAAGACTACAACTATTTCTGGGACTAGAAAGCCCAGTCCTTCCTCTGAGTGGCAGGTGGTTTCAAACTGCCAACCATGTGGATCACAACCCAATGCATAACCTTAAGCAATTATTTAAAACCTTTAAACAGAACTTAACACTGCACAGTTCCTGGAACCATAAACCTAAACCACCCAGGTTATTTGTGATATAAAGAGTGGAGGTCAGTGACATATTCTTACAACATACAACAATGAATTCATGAATAAATATGAATGCTCAGCAACTGCCTTGTCACAAACCACGCCACTCTTCCCACCAACCAATACGCATTTATGGACGCAGACACACCAGATCCGGAAGGTGGTGCAGGACGCGGCAACAATGCAAAGCTTCCTCTGTTAATCACAGGTGGTTGTGAGAGCTGACTTCATGACAACAAGATCACAGACTAGGCGATCTGGACTGAGGACAACTTACCAGCACAACAGGAACATCTATGCCAATAAGCCAGGAAACACTCGTTCCAAAGGTCAAACCCAGTGCCTTTCTCTGCAGGTACACAACATGGGGAGGAACTATCAAAACAGCTAAAGTTTTTGCAAGGACAGGAAAAACAGCACAGGCACACACAAACATGCCTGCACTGGTTACCCTGGAGTTTACCATAACGATCAGTCTGAGGAGCTGCTAGCAATCATCTCAGAAATAAGAACTAAGGGTGGGTAAGAAAACCAGTAATTCCACTATCTAGTAACACTGTTCTGCAGGTGAAAATAAGAGCCCTGATCTTGTACCAGGTCACCCAGTGGTCAGCAGATGAAAGCCACCAGTTTCTCTTGGGAGAAAGATGAAGTTTTCTACTAGACTAAAGAATTAGTCTCAGAAATCCACAGGGGCAGTTCTACCCTGTCCTATAGGGTCATTATGAGTGGGAATTGATTCGATGGCACTGACTTTTTTTCTTTTGAGATCCCAACTGCTCCTTGGGAGAAAGATGAGGCAGTTTGCTTCCATAAGAATTCACACACACACACAAAAAGAATTTACAGACAAAATGGGTGCATAAGCAAATGTGTTGAAGAAAGCTGATGGTGCCCGGCCTCAAAATAGATATAGTGTCTGGGGCCTTAAAGGCTTGAAGTTAAACAAGTGGCCATCTAGCATAAAAGTAACAAGCCCACATGGAAGAAACACACCAGCCTGTGGGATCATGATGTGTTGACGGAATCAGGTAGAGGGCACCAGAAGGACCCTCCCCCACCAGAGCAAAAAAGCAAACAAACCCAAAACCAAAACTCAACATATTGTTGAGAATGAGAGGAGCCAAGGAAGATACCCCAAACCCATCTGTAGACAATAGGACATCACCTCACAGAAGGGTCAAACGGAGGGGATGAGTCAACCAGGGCACAGTATGGTACCAATGAAACACACAATATTCCTCTGGTTCTTTGAGGCTTCTTCAGTCCGCATTATCATGACCCCAGTCCTACCTTTCAGTTCTGGCTAGATTGGAGCATGTACACTGGTACAGCTAAGAGCTCACGAGACATGGAATCCAGGTCATATAAAACCCTCAGGAACATAAATGGGAATAATGATACTGGGAGAGTAGGGGGAGGGGGTGAGGAAGAAAGGGGAACCGATCGATCACAATGATCGACACATAATCCCCTCCACTCCAGGGGGGTGAACAACAGAAATGTGGATGAAGGGAGTCAATGGTTGGTGTAATGTATGAAAACAATAATAATTTATAATTTATCAAAGGATCATGAGGGTGGAGGGAGAAGGAGGAGGAAAAAAGAGGAGCTGATACCAATGGCTCAAAGAGAAAGCAAATGTTCAGAAAATGATGATGGCAACATATGTACAAATATGCTTTGATTGATGTATGGAATGTTATAAGAGTTGTAAGAGCCCCCAATAAAATGATAGGAATTAAAAAGAAAGGAATTTACAGTCTCAGGAATCTACTTTGTCCTCTGGGGTCTCTGGAGAGAGAACTGAAAACTCCAACAAGCTTTACAGAGTACTCTTCATACTTAGTCAGTTATATGTATTATGAACACGTGATCTGTACAGAAGTAGGAGATAGTGAAGGAGGCCATCACTCTCTAGTATGACTCATCATAGAACTCCATTAAATAGCAAGCTTCCATGTACTTTATTATTAAAGTACTTCAATGTCCTTTAATTATTTAAAAAACACAATCAAAACTCATGAAACCACTGCCCAAATGAAGGACTAGACCAACAATTTAAATTTGTGCGATCCTTCTGTCTTCTCAACCCGACTCTCCTAAGATAGCCACTTCGGAATTCTGTGTAAATCATTATGCTAGTTTGAATCTATTTTATTACACATATATGGATGCCTAAACAATATACTTCGTTTCAGTTGGCTGCATACTTGATTCACTATTTTGTTCTCTAAGATTAGAATGTTTGACAGGCTCCCTACCATTTTTGTAGATATTAAATAAGGCTGAGAAGGAACAGTGAAATGCCTGTAACTGGGAAGCTGAGTGAGCCTTTTCCTGGAAACACACACCACCGGGAGGAGTACAGGCACACGCTCCCTTTTCATCTCTTACAGTGAACCAGCACAGGAACAGAAGACGTGGCTACTTTCTTATTAGTAGAACCGCTTTCATGGCTCAGTGGAAGTAGGCAATGATCTACAAATAGAAAGCCACAAACAACTTAGCAGATGACCTTGGGAAATTTACTCTCCTCTGCAATAAAATGCAACTAAACAATTAGCTTTGCCAAGGTCCGTGAGGAGAACCTTGCCTGCTTCGCACAGCACTAGCCAGCTGCTCCACATAGTGCCCATCCCATTGGTCAATGTCACTCCCGGCGAGACGTTGCACACCTGTAAAAAGCTGAACTGGCAAAGTTGTATGCCATGTTGCCAACAGCAACGACGACTACGACGTAGCTCCCAAGGCTGCTTATGTACAATCAAGCACCTCAGGGGGTCTGGTCCCTTGGAAGTTAGGGTTAGACTTTCATGGGACATTCCAGTTACTGGCCTAATAACATGGCCAGTGGTTCTACCTACCTTCTAGTTTGTTGCATTGACCTTGGGGTCTTAAAAGCTTGCAAGCAGTCATCCAGGCACGACAGTTGGTTGGTTTCTAGTCACTTGGAACAGTGGATGGAGACTCGGCGCAGGCGGAGGGTATGGAAAGCGTCAAGAACTGCATGCAAACCTGCCTCCGTAGTCAAGAGATCAGAACTGGATGGTGCTTGCACTCATAATTTCTTTTAGAAGCATTAACACCAGACTAGTCCAAGGAGTTGGGGATTGATGATGTCCCAAACACCCACTCTTCCATGATCCTTCTGAGCGCCACTCCTTCACTCCCCATGCCTCCCTTGAGTATACTCTCCCATGGTTCTAGGTTCCTCAAACTGCTGCCACATCCCACTGAAACTCACTAAGTTTGAGGAAACATCTCACACAGTGGTGGGTGCTGTTCAGTCCAAAATGCAAAAGGTCAGGCAGGGGTAAGCCACTCTAGGCTCTTGGGGGTAATAAGATCACTCCTCCTGTTTCTCAGAGAGCACCTCATTTTATACATAGCAGGAAGGCATTGCAGGGAATCTGTTAGGCAGAGGCAGAAACCAGAGGTTGTCCCTCTACATGCCAAAGCCTCCTTCTCCCCTTTACTGTAAAGGTGACCAGATTTTAATATTGGTAAAGCAGGACGACAGAAGTCAGTACACTTGGGTGGGCCCCAATAAAGGCCAGGTGGGCTTACTTGAACCAATGGGGTCAACCATTACCATCGACCACGCCCCCTAGCAGCGGGCCTGAAAAAGTCAGAATCCGAAGCCCACCGCCCTCTTTCCCAGCGGCTCCTCGGCTGTGCTGCAGGTTTCCACGCGTGGCTGTGTAGTGTCCTGAGGGTGCCTGTGTAAGACCTGGACCTCCTTCGATCCTTTATAAAAACTCACTTGGACCCAGCAATCCCCTTACTGGGCAAATACCCAGAAGAGGCAAGAAACCAACCAAGGCCAAACATCTGTGCTCCAATGTTCATTGAGGCACAGTTCACAACTGCAAGGAGTTGGAAGCAACCCAAATTTCCATCAACTGACGATTGGATTAAAAAACTGGTATATACATACAATGGTGTACTACGCATCGCTAAAAAGCAATGATGAATGTATGAAGCACATCGCTGCATGGGAAGAACTGGAGGAAATCAAGCTAAGTCAAGTAAGT
Source organism: Tenrec ecaudatus (assembly GCF_050624435.1). Classification (NCBI taxonomy): domain Eukaryota; kingdom Metazoa; phylum Chordata; class Mammalia; order Afrosoricida; family Tenrecidae; genus Tenrec; species Tenrec ecaudatus. The sequence goes on from NC_134532.1 coordinate 153,811,155, forward strand.
CAGGCACAAAAGGACAAGTACAACATGAGTCCACTGAGGTAAGCATTTTAAAAAAATGCAAAAGGGACATAGGGGAAAAACTACTGTATACAAACATTCCTGGGGTGAGGACCGTGTAGTATGGTAGCGACCAGATCAAATGCAGGGATGCACATGGTAGACAACTGGGGAGGAGATGGGGAAAGGGGGAAAAATGATGAATATTAGGAAGAAAAAGGGAGCGGGGGCAAGGGGCGCTAACCCACCCAAAGAGAGGGTATTGTTTATATCTCCACAGGGAAAGAGGGACCAGACTTCAACCCAGTGCCTCAAGGTGTGAATGCAACATTCCAGCATGGAGTAGGGAACCAGTGGAGAGGTCTGGGGGGCTGGCCCCAGTACCAAATACTAAGTGGACAACTGCCCCTCCCCCAAGAAGAATTTATTTCAAAGGATGGCATTGCATCTGCAACTCCAAGAGAGGGGCATATCTGATCGGAGCACACAGGAGCAGATAAAGAGGGAAGAGGAGAGAGTGGAGTACATCCTGGCCCACCAGGCCGTGAGGACGATGACCCCAATTAGAGCAGCCAGTCCACAGAGAGGACCACATGGCCAGCCCCACTAAGAGACATGATGCCCCTCACTGACCCATGGCCCTGCGGGGGACAGAACTGGAGACACAGTGTGGGTATGGTGCCTGACCTGATCCCACCACATTGAGACAAAGTACTGGGGGAGTGCAGCGGAACAGCAAGGGAATGGAGCGGTAAGGTCCACAGGGAATGCTGAAAGTGGACTTTGGGGCCAGGGCATGGTACCCCAACAGATTGGTCTGGAAAACACTCCTAAAGGCCAGCAAATGATCCTTGAACTAACTACAAGCTTTTCTTTCTTGTGTTTTGTTTTGTCCTTTGTCAGTTATTTGTTGTATATTGTTGCTTGGTTTTGCTCTGTCTTGTTTTTGTGTATGTTATTATCTCCGCAGGTCTGTCTAAATAAGATAGGCTGGATGAACAATCTGGAGGAGAAAACAATGGAACCAACAGTTCTGGGGGGACATGGGATAGGGGGAGGTGGGGGGAAAGGAAGTGGTGTTAACAAACCCAGGGACAAGGGAACAACTAGTGATCCAAATTGGTGGTGAGGTGGGTGTAGAAGGCCTGGTAGGTAATGATCAAGGGTAATATAATTTAGAGGTATTGCTGAAACCCAGGTGGGGACTGTGCATAATAGTGGGACAAGAGGAAAGTCAAGGGAAATAGAGGAAAGAGCTGGCAGGCAAAGGGCATTTATAGAGGTCCAAATAAAGACATGTACATATGCAGACGTATTTATATCTGAGGATGGGGAAATAGATCTATGTGCATATATTTATAGGTTTAGTATTAAGGTAGCAGAAGGACATTGGACCTCCACTCAAGGATTCCCTGAATGCAAGAATACGTTCTTCTATTAAATTGGCATTCTATGATGCTCATCTTCCTGACACAACCGCTGAAGACAAAGTGGGTGAATAAGCAAATGTGGTGAAGAAAGCTGATGGTGCCTGGCTATCAAAAGATATAGCGTCTGGGGTCTTAAAAGCCTGAGGGTAAACAAGCGGCCATCTAGCTCAGAAGCAACAGAGCCCACATGGAAGAAGCACACCAGCTTGTGCGATCACGAGGTGTCAAAGGGGTCAGGTAAAAGGCATCATCAGAACAAAAAAATCTTACCATAGTGAATGAAGTGGGGAATGCAGAGTGGGGACCCAAAGCCCATTTGTCGGCCACTGGAGATCCCCTTGCAGAGGAGTCTAGGCGAGGAGATGAGCCAGTCAGGTGTGATGTAGCAACGATGAAAAATACAAGTTTCCTCTAGTTCCTAAATGCTTTCCCTGCCCCCTCCCCCCCTACTATCATGATCTGAATTCTACCTTGCAAGTCTGGCTAGACCAGAGGATGTACACTGGTGCACAGAAGAACCAGAAGCACAGGGAATCCAGGGCGGGTGATCCCTTCAGGACCAGTGGTGTGAGTGGAAATACTGGGAACGTAGAGGGAGGGTGGGTTGGAAAGAGGGAACCGATTGCAAGGATCTACATGTGACCTCCTCCCTGGGGGATGGACAACAGAAAAGGGGGTGAAGAGAGAAGCTAGACAGGGAAAGATATGACAAAATAATAATATATAAATTATCAAGGGCTCATGAGGGAGGGGTTAGTGGGGAGAGAAGGGTAAAAATGAGGAGCTGATGCCAGGGCCTTAAGTGGAGAGCAAATGTTTTGAGAATGATGAGGGCAATGAATGTACAGATGTGCTTTACACAATTGATGTATGTATGGATTGTGATAAGAGTTGTATGAGTCCCTAATAAAATGTAAAAAAAAAAAGTATTGTATGAGCCCCTAATGAAACAATTTTAAAAACTCACTTGGATCACAAACCAGGCTTCAGCATTAATTCTTTTTCTTGTGAATCCAAAAATGGAGGTATTTCCACCCAAGAAACCTAACATATTTATTCACAATTACTGGCTGGAGAATCCTATTAGTACACTGGTTCTCAACCTTCCTAATGCCATGACTCTAATACAATTCCTCATGTTGTGGTGACTCCCAACCATAAAATTCTTATCTTTTTTTAAGCATTGTTTTATTGGGGGATCGTATAACTCTTATCACAATCTGTACATCCATCCATTGTGTCAAGCACATTTGTACATTTATTGCCATCACCATTCTCAAAGCATTTCCTTTCTATTTGAGCCTTTGGTATCAGCTACTCATTTCCCCCTCCCTTCCCTGTCCTCCTTCACTCACAAACCCTTGATAATTTATAAATTTTTTTTTCATGTTTTACTCTGTCTGATATCTCCCTTCAGCCACTTTTCTGTTGTCCTTCCCCCAGGGACATAAGATTATTTTCATTCCTACTTCATAACTGTAATTTTGCTACTGTTATGAATCATAATGTAAACATCTGATATGCAGGATGTATTAGGTGACCCCTGTAAAAGGGTTGTTTGATCCTCAAAGGGGTCACGACCCACAGGTTGAGAACCACTGTATTATTATTTCTTGTCCCTCCCTACCTTCTTACTAGACTCATTCAGGGAATGGTGGGTGGTGGGAATTACATTGAACAGCAATAGTGTAATCAAATTAACATATGGCCCCATACCTTTTAAATTATACCCAAATATAATTATCTAATCTCCATCCCTGAAATTGCATTTTATTTATGGACATAGGACTTGGAGCCTCTGGGAAGACGTTTCCAGTAGGTATTGGTTTCCTTAATCAGTCAAGCTTTCCCCCCAGTCCATTCCAGAAGCAGCTTTTCTTCTCACTGCTGTAGCACATCATTCCCTACGTCTATTACAAGAACTGTAACCAAAGGCCAGTCAAACACCTTTCTGTGGTCAGTGGGCATTCTGGAACACTTCATTGTGTTCATTCAGAACTTGTACACAGATCAAGTGGCAGCTGTGTAAATAGAACAAGGGGACACTACATGGTTGAAAATGAAGAAAAGTGTGTGTCAGGGTTGTATCCCCTCACCATACTTGTTCAATCTACATGCTGAGCAAATAACCAGAGAAGCTGTGTTATATGAAGAAGAGTGCGGTATCAGGATTGGAGGAAGGCTTAACAACCTGCAGTATGCAGATGACACAACCTTGCTGGCTAAAAGTGAGGAGCACTCAAAGCACTAATTAATGAAAGTCAAGTATTATAGCTTTTAGTATGGATTACAACTCAATATAAGGAAAAACCAAAATCCTCACAATTGGACTAATAGGTAATATCATGATAAGTGGAGAAAAGGTTAAAGTTATCAAGTATTTTTGTCTACTTGGATCTACAATCAATGCTCATGGAAATCATGCAATCAAAAGACACATTGCATTAGGTAAATCAGCTGCACAAGGCCTCTTTAGAGCAGTGAAGAGGAAGGATGTTACTTTGAGGGCTAAGATGGGCCTGACCCAAGCCATGGTATTCCCCATTGCCTAATATGCATGTGTAAGTTGGACAATGAATAGGCAAGATTGCATAAGAACAGATGCATTTGAATTGTGCTGGAGAAGAATTTGAAAGTGTTACGGACTGCTAAAAGGACAAAGCAATGTGTATCGGTAGAAGTAAGGTCAAAGTGCTCCTCAGAACCAGGACGGTAAGACTTAGTCTTACAGACTTTGGACATGTTGTCAACACTAGTGCCTGGAGAAGGACATCACATTTGGTAAAGTGGAGGGGAGTGAGAACGAGGCAGACCCTCCAAGAGAAGGATTGGCGCAGTGGCTCAGGCACAGGAACAAGTGTGCGGGTGGCGCAGGGCTGAGCAGTGCTTCATTCTGTTGTGCACAGGGCCGGTGTGGGCCGACGTGGGTCGACGTGGGCCGACGTGGGTCGACGTGGGCCGACGTGGGCCGGTGTGGGTCGACGTGGGTCGATGTGGGCCGGAGCGGGCCGATGTGGGTCGGAGCGGGCCGGTGTGGGCCGAGGGGGGCTGCTGTGGGTTGGAGCGGGCCGATGTGGGCCGACGTGGGTGGGAGCCGGCTCAATAGCACTGAAGAACAACAACAATGAAGGTCCGATCTTAATCTCATCCTATTGCTTATCCAACAATGCCATCCCAAATGGCACTGAGCCACAGGCATGTGGAGTCCAGAATGATAAAATATCACACAAAAGAGTATGGCTGGAAGACCCTATCAATGGACTGTAATTCAATGCTAGGCGAAACCTGAACTGAAAGATTTGGCTCAAAGATTCCCCAAAATAATGTTGGTTAAAGGCAGAAAATGAAAACAAAATTTTAAAATCCTCAAGGACTCGAGACTTTCTGGAGCTATGAAGGCTGGACGACCTCCTAAAACTACTGCCCTGAGAGAATCCTCAAACTTTACACCAAAAATATTCCCGGAAGTCTTCTTAAAAGCAGCAACAGTTTAGCCTAACTAGTAAATAGTTCTTCCTGGGAATTATGCTCTTCTAAGATCTATATGAGATCAAGGTGACATTAGTAGCTTGAAAGATTAGATAGAAACTTTAAGGGATGGGTGTGAATTAAAGTCAATTAGGGGTAGATCAACTCAGAAAAGGAGAGTGAGACTAGTTCATAACTTGAAGAATATAATCACTGTCACTGAATTGTACATGTAGAAACTTAGTTTGTCTATAGTTTTCAACCTATATTCCTAACATTCTGAAAAACATCAAGAATTAAAAAATACTAAGTAACTAGCGAATATCAGACTCTTAATAGATATTTGTTGGCTTAGGTAATTAGCTAAAGCATCATCTGTGGATGACATTCAAAACATCTTGTTACTAGGGTTCCGGTTTACAGTGGCTTTCCCGAGCACAGCACCTTTAACCACACTTCTGCAACCAGTGCCCGGCTACAGACAGTTCTCTCACGCATACACTTGCCTAAGTCTCCTTAGGGCACCTTCCCCAAGAGATCCCATCAAAGCTCCCACAGGCATGGGCTGGGTTTAATAAATTCAAGATGGAGAGCTCAGTTCAAAAGGTATGGCACTGTTTGGAGACTTTAAAAGGGCAATCTCCATAATTTTCTCGACAGACACAGGCTATCAGAGGGACTTACTAGAAAGAACTTGAAGACACACCTTCCCAACACAATCCCTGAAGACAAATGGGTGCATAAGCAAATGTGGTGAAGAAAGCTGATGGTGCCCGGTTATCAAAAGATATAGCATCTGGGGTCTTAAAGGCTTGAAGGTAAACAAGCGGCCATCTAGCTCCGAAGCAACAAAGCTCACATGGAAGAAGCACACCAGCCTGTATGACCACGAGGTGTCGAAGGGATGAGGTATCAGGCATCAAAGAATAAAAAACTGTATCATTGTGAAAGAGGGGGAGTGCAGAGTGGGGACCCAGAGCCCATCTGTAGGCAACTGGACATCCGTTTATGGAAGGGTCACGGGGAGGAGAAGAGCCAGTCAGGGTGCAATGTAGCAACAATGATACATATAACTTTCCTCTAGTTCTTAAATGCTTCCTCCTCCCCCACCCTGATTATAATGATCCCAATTCTACCTTACAATCTGGCTAGACCAGAGGATGTACACTGGTACAGATAGGAACTGGAAGCACAGGGAATCTAGGACGGATGATCCCTACAGGACCAGTGGTGAGAGTGGTGATACCAGGAGGGTGGAAGGAGGGTGGGATGGAAAGGGAAACCAATTATAAGGATCTACATATAACTTCTTCCCTGGGGGACGGACAACAGAAATGTGGATGAAGGGAGACCTCGAACAGTGTAAGATATGACAAAATAATTTATAAATTATCCAGGGTTCATGAGGGAGCAGGGAGCAAAAAAAATAAAAAAACTTGAAGATAAGTGAAAATGGAATTGTGAGAAAAATTCCAGGAAAGTTGTGACCAGGAATTTTTTTCCATCATGACTGTGCACCTGCCCATTTTCCAAGGGTAGCAAGGACTGCCCTAAGAGAGTTTCATTGGGAAACCTTACCCCATCTACCTTATAACCCTGGTTTTACTCCCTAAAGCTTTTTGTAAAACAATCTTCTAAAGGGTCGCTATTTTACTCCTATGAAAATGTCCACTTTCAGTTTTATGTGGTATAAGTGAATAAGCAAATATTTTTTCAGGGGGGAGGGGGAATGGGGTACTGATAGCAATGATGACTGTATAACCCCATTCGAGAGGAACAGATAACAGAATTGCAGGTGAATGGATACATTAGATGGTGTAAGACATGGCAAAAAGTATGTATATAATAATAAGTATTCTTGTGGGGGGGGGCGTAAAGAAGAGTTGATATCAAAGAGTTCAAGAAACAAAGAAAATGTTTTGAAAATGATGGTGAAAGCAATTGTACACCTATGCTTGATCTAACTGAATTATGCATTACTATAATATCTCCCAATAAAATGATTTTTAAAAAGTTCTTCAGGGAAATGCTAGAGAGATGAAGCAAATAGCGCAGAGAGAAGACATGTAGAGCAACAGCAGCTTTGCGGTTTGCAATTTTTGTATAATAAAGGTTTCTACGACTTTTATGAACTCAGACAAATTCCTGCCACTGAGTTGATGCCGACTTGATGCGACTCAATGGACCTGGTAAAACTGCCCCTGTGAGTTTCCAAGACTAATCCTGGACAGTGGGTGGCTTCAAATTGCTGATCTTGTGTAACCATTACGCCACTAGGGCTCCTCTATGATATGATAGGAATTTAAAAAATTACCACTGTATATTCTAGCAACATTCCACCCTTTAGTTTTATTTCAATCTCCAAGTTCTCTAAAGTCAATCAAAAGTTATGTCCAAATAAATACATCATTCTTTCACAAGAGTTCTTCATGTGTGTATAGCAGATTTGCCCACTTAAGATGTATAAGGAGGTTCCTTTGTGATAGATACTATACAATTAAGAACCAACGACAGGCAAGAAATACGGATATTTTAAAAGTTCACAAGTAGAGACACAGTGTGGGAATTGCGCCCGATCTGATCCCGCCACACTGAGGGCAAACACTAAGGGGGTGCAACAGAACAGCAAGGGAATGGAGCGGCGAGGTCCCCAGGGAATGCTGAAGGCAGACTTTGGGGCCAGGGCGTGGTGCCCCAACAGACTGGACTGGAAAACACGTCTAAAGGCCAACAAACAATCCCTTTCTTTCTTGTTGTGTTTTGTTTTTTTTGGTCATGGGTTTGTTGTTGTTTGATTGTATATTGTTGCTTGGTTTTGCTCTGTCTTGTTTTTGTGCATGTTATTATCTCCGAAGGTCTAAATAAGAAAGGGTGGATGAACAATCTGGAGGAGAAAACAATGAGACCAACAGTTCCGGGGGGACATGGGAGAGGAGGAGGTGGGGGTAAGAAAGTGGTGTTAACAAACCCAGGGACAAGGGAACAACAAGTGACACAAACAGGTGGGTGGTGAGGAGGATGTGGGAGGTCTGGTAGGGCATGATCAAGGGTAATGTAACAAAGAGGAATTGCTGAAATCCAGGTGGGCACTGAGCATGATAGTGGGACAGGAGCTAAGTGCAAGAAAATAGAGGAAAGAGCTGTGAGGCAAAGGGCATGTATAGAGGTTTAGATAAAAGCATGTACATATGCAAATATATTTATATCTGAGGATGGGGAAATAGATCTATGTGCCTATATTTATACATTTAGTATTAAGGTAGCAGAAGGGCATTGAGCCTCCACTCAAGTACTCCCTCAGTGCCTCAATGCAACAATACGTTCTTCTATTAAATTGGCATTCTATGATGCTCACCTTGCTGACAAAACCACTGAAGACAAAACGGATGAATAAGCAAATGTGAAGAAAGCTGATGGTGCCCGGCTATCAAAAGATATAGCATCTGGAGTTTTAAAGACTTTAAGGTAAACAAGGTGTTATCTAGCTCAGAAGCAACAAAGCCCACATGGAAGAAGCACACCAGCCTGTGTGATCACGAGGTGCTGAAAGAATCAGTTATCAGGCATCAAAGAACAAAAAAAATCTTACCATAGTGAATGAGGGGGATAGTGCGGAGTGGAGACCCAAAGCACATTTATAGGCCACTGGACATCCCCTTACAGAAGGGTCTCAGGGAGGAGATAAACCAGTCAGGGTGCGATGTAGCAACGATGAAAAATACAACTTTCCTCTAGTTCCTAAATGCTTCCTCCCCCTTCCACCCCCACTGTCATGATCCCAATTCTACCTTGCAAGTCTGGCTAGACCGGAGAATGTACACTGGTACAGATAGGAACTAGAAACACAGGGAATCCAGGGCGGATGATACCTTCAGGACCAGTGGTGAGAGTGGAGATACTGGGAGTGTGGAGGGAGAGTGAGTTGGAAAGGGGGAAATGATTACAGGGATCTACATGTAACCTCCTCCCTGGGGGACGGACAACAGAAAAGTGGGTGAAGGGAGATGTCGGACAGGGCAAAATATGACAATATAATAATTTACAAATTATCAAGGGTTCATGGGGGGGAGTGCCGAGGGAGGGGGATAAGGAGGAGCTGATGGCAGGGGCTTAGGTGGAGAGCAAATGTTTTGAGAATGATGAGGGCAATGAATGTACACATGTGCTTTACACATTGGTGTATGTATGGATTGTGATAAGAGCTGTATGAGCCCCTAATAAAACGATTAAAAAAAAAGAAAAGCAAAACAACAACAAAAAAAACCATTCTCAAGTCCTGGTGGCAAATATGGCATTTCCATGTGCTGTTTACATGTTTACATGTGTAACTACCTTTTCTCTATAAAATTGGTGACTCATGAATTTCATTCATTCACTTGGTTTTTAGTAGACAGGGCTTGAGTGACCAGAAAGGAAGTAGAGGGCTACCGTCTACGCAGGAGTCTCCAATCTCAGGAGAGGCAGGGAAGGAGTGTGATGGAGCCTGTGGAAGCTGGAGTGACCCAGGCCAGCGAGAATGCTAGCTCCACCACCTTGACCTTGGCCAATACCTTGTCTCCATTCCTCCTTCCTCACTGGCTAAAATAAGATAACAATATATGCTAGCTCAGGCAGGAGGATGAAACGAAGCAATGTAAGTAAAATGCTAAGCTTGGTCCTCAGCACAAAGTAAGTGTTCAGTAAATGTCAGGCCTTCTCAATCATTTTAAGTGCTTGTGTCCTCAATGGTTCAGAAAACGCAATCATTACATGAAATGAAAAGTCAATAAGGGTCAAATGTTTATGAAGCCGAGGCAGTATGAAGTAGAGAGTGGAGAGAAAGCATACGTAGTCTTCTGAGCCCTGAGGAAAGAAGAAGAGCAATGTGTGCGAACAGCACTTTTAACAAGCATTCACATCAGCTGACCAGACTCCGTGGGTTCATAAGGTTGTGGGCACAGCAGAATATCTGGGGAAACTCCCAAAACCGAATCTAAAATTAGAGGAACCATACTGTGAAAGTAATGTCCTAAAACAACTCCCCCTGTTTTCGATGGGCCTCTTGCTGTCAAAGGTTCCTATACCTTGTTTTCAAGACGCCCTGGTGGTGTAACGGTTAGTGCTCAGTTTCTAACAGAAAGGCCTGCAGTTTGAATCTATCATCTACTCTCCTGCAGAAAAGACCTAGTGATCTGTTCCCATAAAATTAGTCTAGGACTAGGATATTTTGGCTAATATTGAAATTATGGACTTGATCTGGACTGGGTTGGGCTGTTTTCTCAATATACAGTTGCTCTTTATTATAAAGATATCTCTTACACACACACACACACACACACACACACACACACAAAATTAGTCTAGGAAACCCTATGGGCAGCTCTGGGAGACGCAATTCGCAGGCCTGCTGGTGTAGTGGCTACACACATTGGGCTGCAAACCACCAGGTCTTTGGTTTGAAATCACCAGTTGCCCCTTTGGAAAAAGATGAGGCTTTCTACTGCCACAAAGAGTTACAGTCTCAGAAACCCACAGGGGAGCAGTCCGATCTTACCCTCTAGGGCAGTGGTTCTCACCCTTCCTCATGCCATGACCCTTTAATACAGTTCCTCATGTGGTAGTGACCCCCCCAACCACAAAATTATTTTCTTGGCTACTTCATAACTATAATTTTGCTACTGCTATGAATTGGGCAATCTCTATGAAAGGGTCGTTTGACCCCCAAAGGGGTCGCGGCCCACAGGTTGAGAACCGCTGCTGTACGGTCATTGTAAGTCAGAATCGTCTCAATGGCATTAATTGGGGTTTCGGGGAGACGAGTTGGAATCGACTTGATGGCACACACATGCCTTTTTCTCCAACTCTCCTCCCTTGGCCATACACCATTCCTTTTGGTATGTTGAGTCATGACAGCTTGGTGTATAGCAAGTCTAGAGTTAGACAGTTACTAAGATTAGCTATAAGTAGAGAATTGTGAGGAGCCAGCAGCTTCAACTCCAGGAAAGTCAAGATTTAGGAAGAATTTGGAATTATTTAAACATCTAGGATGGTCAAACGGTCAAGTGCCAGACCACTAGCTGAAAGGCTGGCACTTGGATCCCATGTACCCACAGGGGCCTTACAAGACCCACCTGGTGATGTGCTTCTGAAAGACCACAGCTTGGAAATGCTGGAGAACATTCTAGTCTGCATGCATGGGGTTTCCAAGGGTAAAAATCAATTTGACAACAACACAGAACTATTCAAAATTATTGAAATCCAGCCATGGCAGAAGGCATGATCACACTGGTACCCTCTCAAGCTCCATGGCTTCCATAACTAAAAACATTTCCTTTCACATAACTTCAAACCAGTGATTTAATGCTTAGTGATTTAATGCTTACAAGTGCTTATAATTATTAGGCTCAACTACTAACCAAAAGGTTGGCTATTCAAATCCACATAAAGGCATGTAGCATCTACTTAGGAAAAATCACCACAAACCGAACCTATGGCTGGCATGTCAATTTTAACTACGGCCCACCCCACACGTGTGTCAGAGTGGAACTGCTTCCACAGGTCCTTTACTGTGACTGTCACATGAGCAACTCCACTGGGTGGTTCTGAACCACCCACTTTAGGCTAGTGGTCACAGGTCACCTGTTTGTGCTGCCCAGGGACCTTGGAAAGGTTACAGCCATCGAACCCCCATGGAGGACACTTCTACTCCTGACGCAGGGATCAACTTGATGGCAACTCGTTTTTCTTGGAACACCACAAACGTCTGAAAGCATTAAAGTTCATACCTGAGCCACTTTGCAGACTAGGAAAAGGTTTCATTATTAATAAGGTATGGGTAGATTACTACTCATTGTAAAGAAAACCAAAATCCTCACAATGGAACAATAATTAGCATCATTAAATGGAGAAAAGATTGAAGTTGCCAAGGATGTCGCCTTGCTGGGATCCACAACCAGTGCTGAGGGAAGCAGCAGTCAAGCGATCACAAGATGCACTGAACTGGGTCAATGTGCTGCACAAAGCCTCTTGAGAGTGTTGAAAAACAAGCACGCTACCTAGAGGATTGTAGTGCTCCTCACCCAAAGCACGGGATTTTCAATCGCCTCAAATGCATGCAAACGTTGGACACGGAGTAAGGCAGTTCTCATGCTCCCTTCCTGGAGCCCTGGCGGTGTGGTGCTTACACATTGGGCGCAACCTCAGTCAGTCATTTTATGGGCGTTACAAAGATTGGGGTTAGAAGAGGCATATTAAGAAGTTTACTGTACCATATATATATATATATATACACACACACATATAACTAATTTTCCCCTTACTCATCCCCAGAGTTAGACATGAATGAAGCCCTTTCCTTGCATTCTGGAGTCTTTAGTGCATCTATGTGAAACAGTCAAATACGTCGTTTTTGTGCTCGACTCTGAAGTGGTAGCCATAATATGCTTCCCAAAGTTTTAAAATTCTTTCTATTCCTCTTCTAGCCCTCCTCCCCTTGGTAAATGGGGCACATTTGGGTGGAGTAGACTGATCTACTTGAGGGAGAAAGGGCAAGGGCTGGGACAGTTTTCATGACACTGCCTTAGACATGTGCGTTGTAGCTTTGGGATTTGGGAAGCGGCAGAGTATAAGTAGAAGCTGGTAAATATGCACTTGGCACAAGCACCTCTTCTCTCCAACGCCACAAGGAAGCCTTCTCTCATCTATTCTGTCTATCCAAAAGACGAATTCTAAAGTTAGGATTAAAAGTATTTGATTGTAGCATGTCAGTAGCTTCTTCTCATATAGGTGATGAGAGAGTGGCATGAAGTTCATGCCAAGGAGAAAAAAATATCAATAAATATGAAAATATACTTGCACATGCTAATGACCATAAAAAAGTCTGGAAGAAAACTGACTAAAGTCAAATGTTTATATCCTCAAATGAACATTCAAGTAACCCACAAATCTGATATCTAGATACTGTACGTAAGCAAAAAAGAGAGATTGCGTTGATTTTGCACTACAGTAACATAAAGTATAACTTTATTAATACCTACACTATTCCTTTTTCCAAGTATGCCTTGGTTCTAAAGTAGAAATCAGAATAATATGTAAGAATAAAAGTTCACAGCCCAGAACATGACCTACTTTAAGTCAATTTCATATTGGAATAAAATATGCATCAGTGAGACATTTTTAGTGACTGCAGTTTTTCAAAGGGATGGAACGGGGACCTGTGTGTTTTCCCAGTAATTTTTTAAAGCACGTACACACCAATCAGCTGTTTTAAAAGTAGTGGTTATAAAATAAGAAGATGAGAATGTGTTAAAGAATCACACGATGCATCTGCTACCATCGATGACCACACTTAGTAACTTTAGCTTCCAGTCATTCATTCCTGATCATCATCTGCCTGGGGCCGTAATTTTCTAGCAAAAGTTAAAGACCAAAAATAAGAGGAAGGACTGGAATAAATAAAGGAAGCTGGGATAATCCCTACAAGTACACTGCCCAACCATACGGTCTAAGAGTTTAAACATCCTCCTCCATCAAACCCTGTACCACAGTTGTCAGGACAGAGAGTTATTAAGAACTGACAGAAGTATCTTCACTTGAGAGCAAAGTGGTTAATACACTGATTCCAAGAAATAGGCATTTTTTTGGGAAATAGACAATTTTAAGGAGAAAAAAATTGAAGCTGTGTAAAAGTTTGTTTTGTGTGTGTGTGTGTGTGTGTGTGTTTAAAAAATGAAGAGTGGTACTAAGGCTGTGCTGATCTTCCTCTCCTCGGCTGTTAGAAACTAATTCCTGCTACATGGAAGTTATACACTCAGGACTGGAGATGAGTACAAACCACTCACTCCAAGACACAAACCGGTTTCACTAAGTCTCTCAATTCGCAGGTTCACTTTCTGGGTAACAATGACAAGATAAAATTAGACTACTAAAAGGTGAACCCAGTGGATCCTTACTTGGAACCTGTGATGAATTCTTGTCCCCTAGTGTTGTCACTACAGAGGATGGCCCTGGTAGGCCTTAATCTGGGTCTATTCTTACTCTTTTTCCCCATTCTGATTCTTAATGCTGAATGACTTGAGACAAAGCATTCATTCATTAGCTTCAATTGACAGACTCCAGTCACTGGCTCACAGAGACGTGAAGATTAACGATGACAACCAAAGAACATGATCTAAGAAACAGTCAAGACATTTTAATCTTCTCCTGGGAGCTGGCGCAAGGGGCAAAAAAGGGAAGCCATAGTTTCCAGGCACTGAAGTCAAGGTTTCCTGGCAGTGCAAGGTAGTTCAAAGATTTGTTTCGGTGCCTTAAAAAAATAAATCTCTTTTTTCTCTAGAAGGGAAACCGTCTTCCCTCATCACTTCAAGTTTCTCTCCCTTTTGAGAACCCACATGGTAATGTATTGGGCACTGTCTCATGCTCTCTACCTTTGGTTACATTTTCATTGAAGAAACCGGTCCTTTTAAATCATCTTACCACTGCTCCAGAGACTTCTTTTTACATACATTGCCTAGTCTAGCGCTTCACTCACGACATGTAGCAACAAACATTTGTTGATTGATAACTGAGCCTAGCGGGGTGCGCAGGGCTCCCGGGGCAGTTTTAAGAAGTGAGGCCTTTTGCTGCCTAGCGGTCCGGGGCAGGTTACTCCAAAGCCGCACATTTTCTTCTTTGTCATCTTGCACACGGAGATTTCTCTACCCATGCCAGGGACCAGATCTGCTCTATTTACGGGAATGGGGTGAACGCACGTTCGAACAACACAAAACCCCCAAACCCAAGAACTATAACCGAGGCCACTCGGAGGCGGCGGAGCAGCAGCCACACCTGCTCGGCTGCGGTGGGGCCTGGAGTCCGCACCGGCTCGGCAGGCAGGTTATGGGGCGCTGCCCCTGCTCCGCTCCTCCGGGGAACTGTCCAAACTCGGGGCCCGGGCACACCGGCGGGCACAGGTGGCCCGCGGCCGAAGCACGTGGGGGGCCGAGGGAACCAGCGCCCGGCCCCAAGGGGGGGGGTTCCGGAGGGGCGGCCGGGCCAGCGGGGGTCGGCGGCCGGGAGAGGCTCGGTCACTGGGCGCGGTCACCGCGGCCGCCCACGGCGCCCCCCCGCCCCCCGAGACCCGGAGGGAGGCGGAGCTCCGGGGGGCCGGGCCAGCCCTTCCCAGCCCAGTCCCCGCCCGCGGCCGCGGGTCCCCCGCCCTCGCCCGGGTCGCCACTCACGGTGCTTGCCGCCGGCGCCGCCGCCGCTCGGGTAGCTGAGCAGCAGGAAGGGCAGCGGGGAGCCGGGCGACGGCGGGGTCCTCCAGGCGCGCTGCGGCGGCGGGCGCGCGGCGAAGCCGGCGCCTCCATCGCCGGGGTAGAGCAGGAAGAAGGGGGCGGCCACCGGCGAGTCGGGCTCGGACCCCGCCGCACCCCCGGCGTCCGCGTCCGGCCGCCGCTCCCCGCGCCCGGCCGGCTCCTCGCTGCAACTTTCCGCGCCGGCGCCGGGCAGCGCCGGGCTCTCCGCCATGCTCGCTCCCGCCGCCTTCGCCGAGAGGCGCCCGGCCTGGCTCCGAGCAGGGGTCACGGGGTGGGGGGCGTCGCCCTGTCGCGTCCGCGCCGCCGCCGCCTGCTCCCGGGCTCCCGAGCTCCGCTCCCCGCCCGGCCCGCCGGGTCCCAGCCCGCGGGAGCGCCGGCCCCGCCCGACGGCTCGGCCTCCCAACCAGCGGCCGCCGCCGGATCCCCGCCCGCCCGCCCGGCGCCGCGCCGGCGAATCCGCTCCCGGGGGAGGGGGGGCGTCCGCTGCCCACACCGCCCCCCCGCGCCTCCCTCCGCGGCCCGGCGGACTCCGGCCGGCGCCGCGTCCTTACCCGCCCGGGCCGGGCCCTCGGGGCTCGCGGCGCGTTGGCCCCGCGGGTGCGCGACGACCGACCCCCGGGGGTGGTTTAGGGGTGGAATCGCGCGAACTTCACCGAGAGCGAAAGAGCACAGGGGGCGAGAGCTGGTTTTACAAAGGTCTCCCCCCCCCCTCGGAGAATTGAACCGTGCGATCCTCCGTTCACACGCTGGAACTTCAGCCGTTGATTCACGAGCTTTCACGTGAGAAACCCGGGGGGTGTCTTCTTTCGGCCACCTCTTTTGTTCCGCGTCATGTGCGCGGTGCAGAAAGCTCGGATTTGCTTTCACTGAAACGCCCTGGTTTGCCAGGGCTCCGGGTACGTGGGAGCGCATTGGAAGCCCAACGGCTTAGAATGTATAAGCCAAATGTCTGTTCCAGGTAGGTAGTGTAGTGTTGGTGGCTTGCTAGGAATTGGCCACCATTGCCTTCTGTTGGACATTTGAATTCATGATTACTGATGTAACGTCACTAAGGCGGAATCGACTTGATGGCAGTGAGTTTGGGTTATGAGAACCAGTGCATTCCCTTAAGTAAGCATTTCTCCAAGACAATCCCCAGTAACTATTATTCTTTACCCTGGATTCTGGGATTGTACCCAATCTTTCCCTGCCTTGGGTTCAGGTTGCAAAATGCTGGCATAAATTCCACATGGACTTCATTGAAAATCACTGTTGTGCATGATACCTGCTTTTCCCTCTTTTTGTTACCCTTTTTGTACAGCAAGTTAAACATCTCAAAGGAACATAACATGTTTTTATTGTTGCCATTGGTCTTTTTAAACAACAAATGTTAAAATGGGAAGTATTCACCAGACACTAACTTGAAGGATTTCTTAAAAGTTTGAGTTTCTGAAAATTCACTAACTTGTTGATCCAAGCACTAGTGTTTAAGTTACTTGTCCTCCTTCAGCCTAATTTCCTCTTCTGTAAAATAAGGATATTACTGGTCACAAAGGTATTGTGAATGTAAAGTAAGTGTAAGTCAAAGCTCTTTAAAGCAGAGTCAGCAGAGTTAATTGTTTGATACTTAATTGTTACTAACTTTATGGGATATTTTCTTTCATCTAATTTTCAGTATTTGGAGGTTTGTTGTAGGAATTGCAAACTGTATACTACCTTGAAGAGAAAACCTAAAGTTACTAGATGTACCATATACTTTTCTTTATAACTGAACCAATAAGCAACATCATAAGTGAAGAGAAGGTTGAAATTAAGAATTTCATTTCACTTGGTTCTGTAATCCACACTTGGAAGCAGCAGTCAAAAAATCGAGTGACACTTTGGAATGGCCAAATCTGCTACAAAAGACCTTTTTATTTTAATATTAAAAATTATTTTATTGGGGGCTTGTACAACTCTTATCACAATCCATACATCCATTGTGTGAAGCATGTTTGTACATTTGTTGCCACTATCATTCTCAAAACATTTTCTTTCTACTTGAGCCCTTGGTATCAACTCATTTTTCCACTCCCTCCCTGCCTCCCCTCCCTCATGAGCTCTTGGTAATTTATAAATTATTATTACTTCTCTTACAATGTCTCCCTTCACCCACTTTTCTGTTGTCCATCCCCAGGGAGGAGGCTATATGTAGATCCTTGTAATCGGTTCCCCCTTTCTACCCCTACTTCACTCCACCCTTCCGGTACTGCCACTCTCACCACTGGTCCTGAGGGGATCATCTGTCCTGGATTCCCTGTGTTTCCAGTTCCTATCTGTACCAGTGAACGTCCTCTGGTCTAGCTGGATTTGTAAGGTAGAATTGGGATCATGGTGGGGGTGGGGGGAGGAAGCATTCAAAAGGCCTTTTTAAAGGGTAAAGAGAAAGCATGTCACCTTGGACTAAAGAGCACCTGACCCAAACTAGAGTATTTCCAGTCACCTCATATGCTTATGAAAACTGGCCAATGAATGAGGGAAGCATTGCTGCCTTTGAATTATGGTTTTGACAAATATTAAATACACCATAGACTGCCAGAGGGATGAGCAAATCTGTCTCAGAAGAAATATAGAGGACAGTGAGACATCATATCACATTCTTTGGACATGCTGCCAGGAGGGACTGGTCCCTGGAGAGGGACATCATCTTTGGTAAAGGAGAGTCAGTGAAAGAGGAAGACCCATTGTGAGGTGGGCTGACATAGTGGTTGCAATGAGCTGAAACCGCAATGATTGTGAGGGTGGTGCAGGACTGGGCTCTGCCTGTGGTTCTGTTGTACGTAGGGTCGCTATGAGTCAGAACCAACTCGATGGCATCGAACAATAACAACCCATGGTTTCAATGCCTATTTTTAATGGATCTCACTATATTTTTGCAATCAGGAATCTAAACATTTTTGGCAGATTCCTTCATGGAGGCATTTTATAAGAATATATACTTAACCCATTATAGAGGAAAAGAGAATGATAGAACTGAAAGGGAATTCTCACAAATTAGTCCCTAGAAAGGGCAATAATAGGCCAAGGAAGTCACCAAGGTAACGATGCAGAAAAGGCTTATTTTCTCTTGTCTTGTTAGTCAAGATAACATGTTTGTAATAAATGTTGATATGCTCGGAAATCTTGCGCCGTGTTGGCTCTTTTGTGCCTCTCCACTTTAAAAAGCATTTCTATTTATGGTTTATGTCATTAAGCGGGAATGTAATTAATACAGAAAATCAGCTGAAATACAAGTCTTTTAAAATTTACAGACAAAGCTACGAGCTTTTAAAGCTGGATGATACTCCAAGTTCCTAAAGCTTTTAGTGTTTGGATCAATAAGATAATCACAGGTCTGCACAAGATCTAGTGACATAAAGGGATGATTCAGCAAATGCACACATTTAAGTCAGCCGAAATTATAAAAACAAGTTTAAACATGTCGCTCCTTCTTGAATCCAACATTTTCCTATGCTGTTTGAAAATACCAAAATCCAAGCCACTACAATGAAGACGCCCCATTAATTTTCTTGTGAAATAAAACAGCAGATACTTTTTACCTTTAATCTACATTTTAATTTTAGTTATCCGTATTTATTTTGATGTGCTTTGGTCAACTTTAGGGTGGATACTTAGAATTTATTACAGAACTGTCTAGAGCTCAGTGTTATGAATGAGAATGCATCTGTTGCCTAAGCTGCTTGGGGTTATGACCAGAGATCTTCACTATGAATTTAAGGTAATAGTTTTCATAAGCCATTGTATAGTAGAGAAGTCTTATGTGAAAACAAGACACTAGTAGTTAAAACTTCATATTAAGTCAATTTTAATAAATTTAAAGTTTACATATTTCATTATATAAGCTCTCTTAAGAGTCTTATTCTTCTGATTCATAGAATTTGGTGATTATTGTTATTTATTTTTCCAAAACATTACCAAAATACTTAGTCACTTTATACTTCTCTGCATATATTGTAGATATTTTAAGAAACATCTGTAAGTACTATATGTAGTCTAAATCAATAGCTGTTTTCTGTGATTTGTAGAAATATAGATGTATTTTTCATTTGTATTTGCAAATACGCTAATATATGAACTACTTTTATAATAGAAAATTAATATGTTGAGAGTTACTTCGATAATAGTATCTTTTAAATGAAGATCTACTATGAGCAAAAAGTGTTTCTTGTGTACTGTTGGAAGCAGAATTCAAGTGGGCAAGTGGTTTGGGCTCGACTAATAACCTAAAGGTTAGTGGTTCAAAACCACCCAACGGCAGTGCTGTAGAAGAAAGGCCTGGCAATCTGCCTCTATAAAGGTAGTGGTAGTGGTGGTGGTTAGGTGCCACAAGTCATTTCCAGCACATAGCGATCTTCTGAATAGTGCCCCACCTTTCGCTTCCTCACAGTCATCACACTTGAGCTTGTGGTTGCAGTCACTGTGGAGGGGCTTCCTCTTTTTCATCCCGCGTTAGAATAGACACAGCTGCGGCTTTCCTCTGCATACGCTAGGGGAGCTGGTCATCTTTGGTCGACGTGCATTCCTTTCTGAAATGCTCGCCTTCTGGCACGGCACACCCAATCCTTTCTCTCAAATCAGTCATGTAATTTGTCTTGTTTTCATTTAAGCCTTCATTTCTTCTTCCATGGATTACTGCAGAGAACCTGGTCATCCCATTCCAGTTCTATCACTGGTCAGCAGCTAGAATAGTGGTTTTCAACTGTTGACCTAATGTCATTCTGTGGTAGGATGGCTGTGAATTGGAATCAGCTCGATGGCACTGGGTTTCGGTTTTTGGTTCTTTTTAAATTAACAAATCACTTTATTGGGGGCTCTTATAACAATGTATACACAAATTATATCAAACACATTTATACATAGGTTGCCATCATTATTTTCAAAACATTTTCTTTCTGCTTGAGGTCTTGGTATTAGCTCCTGTTTTTTCCCTCCCTCCCCCACCCGAAACATTATAATTATTTTTTTCATATCTTATGTCTATTGTCTCTCTTCACCCACATTTCTGTTGTTCGTCCCCTTGGGTGGGGGTGGGAACCAAATTCACTGTTATCGAGTGGATTCTGATTCATAGCAACCATTTAGGACAAAGAGTTTCTAAGACTGTAACTCTTTACAGGAGTAGAAAGCCTGTCTTTGTCATGAGTGGCTGGTGGTTTTGAACAGCTGACCTTTTGGTTAGCAGCCCAATCAATGCATAACCATTTCTCCACCAGGTGTCCTATGTGGTGGTTTTTAAAAAAACAAAACCTTGGTTGGTTTCTCTGTTTCTGGGATAAAGTAGCAGTTCTATAACCTAGTGAGTTCTTTCATGATGGAGCCCCTCCTTCCTCTGTTGCCAACAAGCTGGTTCTGACTCCTCGGGAACTCTGAGGACAGTGCTCCATGTGGATTCCAAGCTTGTGCACACAACAAAGGGAGGCTCTCGTCCTTCTACCAGAGTAGATGTGTTCAAACCACCGCTCTTCCTACCTCTCCAGTATGATCTTCCACTATGCTTCACCCCACCCATACCCATACGAACTTCCAAAATCTTGTGGGTTTTGGACAAATGCCACCATGTATCTTTCCTCACCTGACTATCCCCACCTCTTGTACCCAAGATTCTACTTACCCTGCTACGCCCTCCATCAAACCAAAATTCAGGAGTATGAGGACATCCTCCTGGGGAGCCTCTGGCGAATACAGCTGTGCCTGTGGGTTTCAGAGGTTGCCATCCCTACTATATGGGGTGGAGGACAGGAACCAAACCCATTGCCGTTGAATGAATTTTAACTCATGATGTGCTACACAGTAGAACTACTCCATAGGGTTTCCATAGGTGGTAATCTTAATTGAAGCTGTTTGAAATGCCAACCACTGTGCCACATGGGGAGGGAGAACTACCGTATACACTTAAGTATAAGCCAACCCGAATATCACCAAAGAATTTTACCACAAAAACTGCATTAAAAATGTGCTGAAAAAACTCGGCTTATACACGAGTATATATGGTAAGTGCCTTCCTGAGGTCCTACTGCATTCTAACTGCATAGGCAGTTACCCATTCTAATTGCTGTTTCTTATCTCTTCTACTTCACGAGTACAGAACATACTTCGACAATTACCTTCCTAGTGAAGAGTGTTTCAGTGCTTAATAACCCTCTGTTAAATAATGAAAGCCTACAATGTTCTAATTTTGTTCTCAAAACTGATGTCTTTAGGCTTCTCTTTTTTCCCCAATATACAATATTTATTCCTCTGGCATGTTCTCAACGGATCCCTTGTGGCATAGTGGTTACAATGCTTGGCAGCTAACCAAAAGGAGAGAGGGTCAAGTCCACTAGCCACTCTACTGGAAATATATGTGGCAGTTGGCGTCATGAAAATTTTGACTCAGGAGCCCTATGAGGTAATTCTCTCCACCCCATGCCATTAGCCCATTCTGACTCCAAATAACAGAGTAGAATTGACCCTAGAATTTCCAAGAATGAAATCTTTATGGGAGCAGACAGACTCATCTGGTTGTTTTGCATAGGACATTTCTACCCATTGTATAGACTCAACTGGAATTCCGTGTGCATCATGGGGCCTGAATAGAAAGACTGGGAAAAGTTGAACTGCTTATGAATGTTTTGGGGATAACTTTATTTTGCCTATTTCTCCTTTTATACATGTTTAACACGACTGATAAAAATACATGCATCTTCAATAACCACGTAGGATTGGGGCTGATGAAATTCTTGTTCTAGTCAACACACATTTTGGTGCCTCAAATGTTAAGACTTGTTTCTGGGAATATTTGATCTGCTGATTCTAAAAAGGGCATCAGTTTCCCCCTATCAGCTTTAGTTTTTGTTGGGCTACGTAATACTCTCTTCCCTCAGCCTGGTAAGATAATCTCCTATTATGTATATTTAACACCAGCCATGTAAAACCTCACTTAGGAGTAAAAAGCTCCAGGATACTACTGAAGTGAGGTGTAAAATGTTGTCTATACTCACTGCCATTGAGTTGACACCAACTCATGGTGACTGTGTCGGACAGGGTACCACTGTGAGTTTCTAAGACTGTTTAACTCGTTCCGGGAGTAGAAAGTCCCATCTTTCTCCTGAGGAGTGGTTGGTTGGTGGTTTCGAACTTCAGACCTTCTAGTTAGCAGTCCAATGTGTAACCACTGAGCAATCAGATCTCCTCTTAATGTTGTGTATAGGCCAATGTTATTGTTCTGGAGGAAGAGTCCATTTCTATCAATAGACTTGATGGGACTAACTAGTCCCATGAAGGTTAGGCACCTACTTGAGGTTTTATAGCCTGATAGTGCCATATTTTATTTTGTCAATTAACTTCACTCAGCATGTATGCTGTCAGCTAAGGGGATAAAACAAGCTCACTGATTTCCAATTGATTCTGACTTATAGTAAGTAACACACTACAGGGTTTCTAAGATTGTAAATCTTTATTGTGGGTTTGAACCCCCAACTTTGTGGTTAGCAGCTTAATGCCGAAACCTCTGCACCCCTGGCTAAGAGAAACCTAAAAATCAGTGGACCCAGGAGTTTCCCAAAGTGTGTTCTGTAGACCACCTGGATCAGGATCACCTGGGGTGCTTAATAAAAACACAAATTTCCCATACAAGGCTGGCTGAATCATAGTTTTTGGATGGAGGGTAAAGACATCAATCTTAGAATTATCAACTAATCCTTAGATTTTCTAGTTTAAACTAGAAGTCATTTTTTAAGCAGAGTGAACAAATTGAAAAATAGATTAATAGCAAATAACTACATGGCAGGGCTGCTCTAAGTATAGAATAAGACCCGTGTAAGACAGAAACCTGTCAAAGAAGGAAAATAGAAGTATTTTCCATTAATAGTGATAGAAAAGTGCTAAGACTATACTCTGTCAAAGATGGGGTTTTGAGACTTGGGATAACAAAGAATTCTAGCACAAACAGGTTTCACTCTGTATCGATTACCCTTTCAAATGGTCACATATTATCTCGTGAGGAAATTGGTGCACAGAAAGATTAGGTTAAATTGAACAAAGACACATGGTTATGGAATTGGCATTTAACTCAGTCTGGCCTCAGAGGCTAAGATTCTAGTCTCTACCTTATATTGCCTCTCAAGGCAGGGCATTTTACTAGTTAATTACTTTCCAACTACTTTCCTTCTCTGTGAAACAGGACAGTAATCATTTCAGTTATTGCCAGGAATGAAGTAAAACAAAAATACCTGGGAGATATGTAATAAATATTAACCATCCAATCATCTCAACACCTCACCATGACATTGGTTTACTCAATGGATAAACAGTTATGCCTCCTCCTTTAACCGGCCTCTCATTTTCATCCTTGGCATACTAGCCACCTTAAGTATTTTAAAATCCACCCTCTCACTGTCCTCCCTCGGTAGCAATACCAGAGAAACTAAGGAACGTTGTCACCACTGGGAAGCTGTTATTTCCTTAGTCATGCCAAATTTTCAGCAGATGGAGCATGTGCACAAATACCAGATGGAGCATGTGCACAAATACCAACTACTGTAGTTACCAAACCCAAACCAAACTGCCCTGAGTCAGCGGCGCTGTACAAGGATGACTGTCTGAGACACAGGCATGTAAGGCCTGGGTACCATCAAAGCCAGCTCCTATCACATGCCCCACCAAAGTAGTTGCAGCCATCACATTCCCATTCATTTCCTGCCATGGAGTGGATTTGAACTCACATAGACTGTAAGAGAGAACTGCCCCTGTGGGTCCTGAGACTGCTGCCATTCTTTACAGGAGCAGAAAGTCTCATCCACCCCCCCAACCCCCCCACCGCAATGTGGCTGGTGCCAACAGCAGACCTTGCGGTTAGCAGCATACCACATAACCCACTAGTGAGTTAATTTTAGTTGATGATTATGTTATGTCCAAGATTCCCCAACCCTGCTATACAGAAAGGAAAATGCATTTTTTTCATTATGAACTACTAGGAAATGCACAAAATTGATGTAATTCAGGCATTTTCCTTCCTATTCGTGCTTTTAACCAATATTCCCATTAATCTTAAACTTGTGCCACACAGGTGAAAAATAATCCATGTTAAACCCCTTTATTTACAAGTATCCCTGGTAGGCAAGTGAAATATACATCAGTTACTTTCTATCTTCCAAATGACATGATTGCAATGGTACATTTTCTTCCGTTCATGTTGAGTATTGACCACTGCGCTACAATCAGCGGTGGCATTTTTGTAGGTTAATGGGAACCCAAACCAAACCCACTGCCATCAAGTTGATTTGATTCATAACTACCCTATATAGCAGTGGTGCTCAACCTGTGGGTCACGACCCCTTGGGGGGGTTGTCGAACAATCCTTTCACAGGAGTTGCCTGATTCATAACAGTAGCAAAATTACAGTTAAGAAGTAGCAACAAAAATAATTTTATGGTGGGGGGGAATCACCATAACATGAGGAACTGTATTAAAGGGTCAGGGCATTGGGAAGGTTGATAACCACTGCTATGTAGGGTTCCAGAGGCAGTAAATCTTTAAGGGAGCAGCCAGCCAGCCTTAGCTTTCTCCCAAGCAGCTGGTGGGTTTGAACCACTCAGCTTGCAGTAAGCAACCCAATGTCTAACTGACAGCACCACCAATGCTTTATAGCTATTGAGGTGGCTTCAAAAAGTTCATGGAAATATTTCATTTCCCCACAAGCCCTTACATTTGGTAGATTACTTTCAAAACCCTCTTTCAAGTGCCTCATATTGCTTCCACAGTTAATATTAGGATGAACAAATTGAGCAATATCACGACCAAGTTTCCCACACAAGAAAATTTCAAATTTAAGTATTATGTAATAATGCAAGCACCTTAGCAGTTAAAATACCACAACTGATTCAAAATTAAGTGTCAAAGAGTAAGCAAAATACTTTATTTAAGCTTAATGCTCTTTTTAACTCCAGCACGGATGCCAGATAATTCACCACTGTAACGTTGCTCTTCTCTACGAACTTCACGAACCTGGCCTCTTCTGCGAATTTTGGCCCTTCTGAACTTTTCTCGGTGTTTCACTCTCGGATTCCGATCTATCTTCTTTCTCCTAGGTGTAAGTCCTCTATTCTTAGCAATCTGATAGGTAATGGCTCTCTTTGCCTTCGGATCTTCAAGAGCCTGCTCTGTGGCACTTTCTTCTTTCTTTCTCTTCAAATTCTCCCTGTCTTCCATTTCTTTATAGTACTTCAGTGCAGTTTCATCAACATCAGAATCACTGGAAACATCTGTAACAGCAGAGACAGCAGCTAAAGCCTTTGGAGCAGACTTTAGCTTAGCCATCAGGGATTTTACTTTAAGATGCAGTTCCTTCTTTCCAGTCCCATCCTTGAGTTTGAGTAGATGACGGATTTCGGAAGATAGCCTCTGGTCTACACTAGCCAGTTTGTTGATCAAATTTCTGTAGGTAGCAAGCCTTTCTAAGACAGGATGTTCATGTACAGGTGTCCTCCTAGCTTTCAGGATCAAATAAAAACTAATATTAGAGCAGTAGTTCAAGTAGAGGTTGTACTTGGTCCTCAGGTATTGGCTTCCTTTTCTGGATGGGATAAGTCCTTGCTCCACCATCTGTAGCAAAGGCTCCAGTTCATATTTCATCTCTGCCAACCTGGCTTTCAAGTCTTCTATCAACTCCAAGAGCTCTGGCGCTTCTTTCCGCAACATCTTCAGCTTCTCTTTCACGGAAACTTTGGTCAGGTCCTTCACCACCCGTGTGCCGACCCCATCTACCTGGGGCACTGGTTTTGCAAAGGCCTCTACCCAGGTGACTCCAAAATCGTCTTCTTGCAGGGCTTGGGTTAGGCGTTCCTGGATGAGCTGTGCCTCCTCCTCCTCCTCTCTTTCTTCCTCCTCTAAGTCTTGACTCTTCCGGCCTCGGGACTTGGGGCCATAGTCCGTGTCATAGTACAGTTTTTTCCTCTGACCCCACGACAAACTGGGGTCCACAGATGCCTCAGTCTCGCTCTGCATGGAGCTATCATCATCATCGCCATCCTCCTCCCCCACACTTTCACCATCTTCATCATCCTCATCGTCACCATCTAGGCCAAGCACCTCCTCCTCTTCATCACCATCCTCCTCCTCGTCTCCACTGCCTACTTCATGCCAGCCCTTAGTCAAAGCGGCCCGGGATCGCGCCTCATGGAAATCATCTACCTGATCTTGGTAGTAGCTGGAGTCCCCGGGTGATGGTGGCAATTCGGAGTCGTCTTCCTTTTCGCCCGCAGGGTCGGGGCCCGAATTGGCTCGCACAGTTGCCCACTTGGCCGCACCGCGCCGCCGGGATCGCCCAACCATATTTCACACGCGGTATCAGGAACCACAACCGAAGCCGGGTTTTCGGTCACCTCTCGCCCGGACGCACGCACCACGCGCGTCAGCAACAGGCCGGGGAGCACACCGAGCACGCCAAGTCCTCTGGCTCTGTGGTCCGGTCTCAAGAGTTTCCGGCTGCTTCCGGCTCCCAGGATGCTCTCTGCGTGACGTAAGAACAAAGACTTCCGCTCTGTAGGCCTAGTCTCGTTAAGGGTGCCTCCGTTTCGCCCTGTGCTTGCTTCCGGCGACTTAAGGTGCTCCGTGTAGGAATCGGATCCGGAGGAAGTTCAGTTCCGTAGCGTCCTTCCCGGAGACTTCTTATTCTCGCGAGCCTGGGCGCGGCCCGGGGTGGGCCCGGGGCGGCGCTGCAGGATGCGCGCTGCGGGCGGACCCGTAGGGGGCGCGCGCCCACCACGTCTTGGCGAACCCGGAAGGTGGGCCACACCGTGAGTGTACGACGACCTTCCGCTGTCAGCAGTGGGTTGTAGCGTATTTTATTTACCAATTTGTTGGTTTTGTTTGATCTCCTCCCTGTCAGTCCCAATTTAATCAACATTTCCGCCTCCCGTAACGTCTATGGGCCACTTTTTTGCGGACCGGCAGGGGCGGCGCCGCCGGACCTGATAGTCCAGGCTTTGGGGTCTGGGTGTGTGGTGGCATTAGCTCATTTCCATTGCTCTCTCTGCCCCTTAGGTCTTGGCGACTCCGGGGATATATGTTTCTTAGGGAGCCCTGGTGGTGTCATGGTTACGTGTTGTGCTGCCATCCGCATGCTCGGCAGTTTGAAACCACCAGCAGCTCAGCGGGACAAAGACTGGGCACTCTACTCCCATAAGCTGTTACATCCGCATTGACTCCATGGCAGTGAGTGAAGTTTCTGGGGAAGGTATCTCTGAGGAGTAACAATGAGAAGCAGAGATCCTTTATATAGAGTTTGGATTTTCCTGAAGAACTCAAACTGCAGGGAGCGATCCCTGGAGAAAAGTGAGGAGGTGTGGTTTCTAATTTAGTAGTAAGAGGCTCTCTTCACGGTATTTGGGAAAGGACACGTTTTAATTCCCAGGAGCAGACCTTTTAGTCATTCTTCAACGTTTATTAATTATCAAACTGATGGTGAGCATAAACCGACACCTTGCCAGTTCTTGTGGAATTTGTGGCATAGCGGAGACACGTGTTAGTCAAATAATCACGAATTATGTCAGTGTTTGTGTTCAGTCCTGCCCAAGAATGCCAGGGCCTCGGGCCAGCAATGGGTTGCCTGTGAGGAGTGGGGAGAAGGGGTGGGGCGGGAACGGGCGAGGGTGGTACTAGCAAGTTCCACCTTTGTGGATTGTAAAATGCTAGAGATGAGCCCCAGGGTCCCGGACACCCATTCGACAAGAGTTTAGCAAAAATTCGATTTAAGCACAGAAACCCTTTCAAAAGGAATGAAGCAGGTTTACTTTGTTACAAGTGAGAAAGACAAGTTAAAAGAAATGTTTGTTGGTTTTTTTTTTTTAATTGAAGCGGACCTCTTCTTGGTTTTAAAGACGCATTTAAAGGGATGGAGGTTGCAGCTCCAGATGGCCAAGCAGCTTAATAAATTGCTGTTTGTCCCAGGTCTCCTGCATATCTCTTTTTAATTTATCTCAGGCTATAATTGTGGGTCCAGATGTTTCAAGTTGTATCTCAGGTTATAACTCCAATGTGGAGTTCTCCACCCAGCCTGACCTCAAGGTTGAGACATTTGGCAGACTTCTTGCCTCATGAAATATGGTTCATTCTCTTAGCAGACAGAATGTTCATTCTTAACAAGCAGAAGGATTCTTCTGTTAGCAAGCAGAAATCCTTATCCTGTCCCCTATCAATTATATTACGATAGCCAGTTATCCTGTAGTTCAGTCTGACTTAGATTGACCCCGGTGTGGGCCAGAGCAGGTTTCCAGTGGCTGATTTTTCAGAAGTAGACTGTCAGACATTGTGCTTCAAAAGCCTCTGAGTGGAGTTGTACACTTAGTTTTCTGCCCAGCACCTGAGCTTCTTGACCATTTAGACCATTTTGACTATATTGAGATCATTTTAGGATACAAAAGAGGACCCAATCTCAAAGATAATTTATAGAGAACATTGTGAAGTCTTAAATGGGAAGAAGACAATACAAAAACACAGGACACAGACCACAGACATCTGAATGATGAAGGAGGCCATTAGCACAAGGTCTCCTAATAGTGTCCAAGGATTCACAGCCAGGATCCTAGTTAAAGAAGATAACTGTCACAAATTCATGATTGGTGGCAGATATAGTACAGGACAGTGATAGGTGGGACTAACAGAAGTAGGAACAGGACCATACTTAGAATACATGTTTTATGCTAGAAGATTTTACAAGATTAGTCCTGGGCCCCCACCCAGGGCAGTCAGGGTATGCCTTATGGCTAAACAATTCAGTACCATTGATCAAAGAAATACCCAGGCAAGACCTTAAAATAGACTGCCCCTCCCTCCTTGGGCTATTGAAGAAAGAGGTAATCCACTTTCTAATGCACTCTGCCTGAGGGCAAGATTGCCTATATTCTTGATTAATCATCATTCAGTGGAGGCTTAATATACACAGTGACTCTGCAAATGTATTTTTGGGACTCTGCAAATGGGGTGCTCAGAATTTAAGCTCTAATACAGGATAAACCTTGGGAACATGAACATAGACTGCCTACCATCAGCCACTGAAACATCAACATGTCTTTGATAGTGACTGACTTTGAGCTGTCTCTACTCCACTTCCCCTTGAACAGTCTGTTGCGTTCCAGAGACAGCTTGACCTCTGATCTCTTCTGTAACTTCCTTATAGTTGTCCTGTCTTCAGTTCTTCCATATTTTTAGAAATCTATAACAAATGATATCTTAAGTAACAGACAATTATTGGCACCGAGTAAATGTTCAACAAATATTTTCTTTTTAAAAAATCATTTTATTGGGGACTTGTACAACTCTTTATCACAATACATACATACATACATTGTGCCAAGCACATTTGTACATTTGTTGCCATCATCATCTCAAAACATTTTCTTTATATTTAGCCCTTAGTATCAGCTCCTCATTTTCCCCCCTTCCTCCCTGAACCCCTCCCCCACAGACCCTTGATAATTTATAAATTGTTACTATTTTGTCATGTCTTAGGTCTCCTTTCACCCACTTTTCTGTTGTTCATCCCCCAGGGAGGGGTTATATGTAGATCCTTGTGATTGGTTCCCTCTTTCTCCCCCACCTTCCCCTTCCCCTCCTGGTATCACCACTCTCACCACTGGTCCTGAGGGGTTTAATCTGTCCTGGATTCCCTGTGTTTCCAGCTCTTCTCTGTGCCAGTGTACATCCTCTGGTCCAGCTGGATTTGTAAGGTAGAATTGGGATCATGATAGTGGTGGGGAGGAAGCATTAAAGAAATAGAGGAAAGTTGTATGTTTCATTGTTGCTACACTGCACCCTGACTGGCTCATCTCCTCCCTGCAACCCTTCTGTCAGATGATGTCCAGTTACCTACAGATGGGCTTTGGGTCTTCATTCCACACTCACCATCATTCACAATGATATGATTTTTTGTTCTTTGATGCCTGCTACCTGATCCCATTGACACCTTGTGATCACACAGGCTGGTGTGCTTCTTCCATGTGGGCTTTGTTGCTTCTCAGCTAGATGGCTGTTTGTTTATCTTCAAGCCTTTAAGACCCCAGATGCTATATCTTTTGATAGCTGAGCACCATCAGCTTCTTCACATTTGCTTGTACACCCATTTTGTCTTCAGCGATCATGTCGGGAAAGGGAGCACCATGGAATGCCAGTTTAATAGAACAAAGTGTTCTTGCATTGAGGGAGCACTTGAGTAGAGGTCCAATATCCATCTGATACCTTAATACTAAACCTATAAATATATGCACATAGATTTAATTCCCCATCATCATATCTAAATATATTTAGATATGTACTTGTCTGTATTTAGACCTCTATAAATGCCCTTTGCCTCCTACTGCTTTCCTCTATTCCACTATCATGCTCAGCCTTCATTTGGGTTTCAGTAATTCCTCTCAGTTACATTGTCCTTGATTAAACCCTACCAGGCCTCCTAAACCCTCCTGGCCATTGATTTTGGATCACTTGTTTTGTTCCCCTGTCCTTGGGTTTGTTAACACCCATTTCCTTTCCTCTGTCTTCCCCTGCCTATTTCCTCTGCCCCAACCTTGGATCTTTTGTTTTCTCCTCCAGATTGTTTATCCTGCCTATCTAATCTGATAGACCTAGAGAGATAATAATATGCACAAAAACAAGACAGTAAAACAAAACAAAAGAACAACAAAAAATGAATGACAAAAAAGAGAAAATCCTGTAAACAGTTCAAGGTCTGCTTGTTGTCCTTTAGGAGTGTTTCCTAGTAGAGTCTGATGGAGTGCCACGCCCTGGCCTCAAAGTCTATTTTTGATACTCCCTCGGGTCTTCCTTACTCTGCTCCCCTTGCTGCTCTGTTTGCATGCCCTTAGTGTTTTGCCTCTGTGTGGTGGGGTCAGATTGGGCGCAATTCCCACACTGTGTCTCCAGTGTTGTCCCCCATAGGCCTATAGGTCAGTGAGGGATGCTGTGTCATGTCTAGTAGCGGGGCTGGCCATATGGTCCTCTCTGTGCATCAACCAATATTTTCTTAATGAGTAAGTACTCAAATCACACTATTTGTTTAATTGGCTTTGTAGTTGTTGTTAGGTGCCTTCGAGTCAAGTCTTGTACTATCTTCATAATTGTAATGTTTGAGCCCATTGTTACAGCCACTAGGTCCGTCCATCTTGAGGCCGTTTTTGTTTTGTGACCCTCTGCTTTACCAGGCATGATGGCTTCTTCCAGGGATTGGTCTTTCCTGCTAACACACCAAAAGTACTTAAATTTTTTTAAAAGATCATTTTATTGGTAGCTCTTATAACAATACATACATCAATTGTATCAAGCACATTTGTACATGTTGTCATTATCATTTTCTTTTTTTCAAGCACATTTGTACATGTGTTGTCATCATCATTCTCAAAACATTTGCTTTCTACTTGAGCCCTTAGGATCAGCTCATTTTCCCCCTCCTCTCCACGCCCCCTCCCTTATGAATCCTTGATAATTTATAAATTATAATTATTTTGTCCTATCTTATGCTGTCTGACATCTCAAGGATCATTCTGGCTGTACATTTTTCCCAGATAAGAGTTGTTTATTCTCCTGGCATTCCGTGGTACTTTCAATATTCTTTGACACCGTCACAATTCAAATGCATCAGTTCATTGGCAGGCTTCCTAATTCAGTGCCTAGCTTTATATATGAAGTGATGGAAGATACCATGGCATGGGTCAGGGGCACCTCGGTTCTCACAGTGACATCTTTGCTCTTCAACACTTTAAATAGATCCAGTGCAGCACATTGTTCCAAGGCAATATGTCATTTGATTTCTTACCTGCTCCTTCCATACACATTAATTGTGGATCCAAGTATGTGAAATTCTTGACAACTTCAAATAATTTCTCAGGTTTATCATGATGTTGATTATTGGTCTAGATGTGAAGATTTTTGTTTTCTTGAAGTTTTTCCTCCCATGGAGTTGTAATCCATACCGCAGTCTTTGATCTTCCTTAGTGAGCACCCAGATCTGTTAGGTAGCTTAGCCTAGGTAATTGGGAAGCCCATTTACGCATGCCCAGGAGAGCCAGCAAAGGATAAAGCTGGATTTTCCCGCCAGTGGGCGCAGATGGGCGTTACACCTGGAGCAGCCCACCTAGGCCAGGTGACTGCAATTCAGCCAATGGGATCGACCTGGGGTCGTTCACCACGCCTCTCCCGGGAACCCATAAGAAGGCAGGAACTGAGAGGGAGAGGGTCTTGCTTGGGCGGTCTGGTTGTCTTCTTGGGAGGAGAGAGATCCTTGCGTGACCTGGGGCAGTCTCTGCCAGGCCACATGGTCAAAGGAATCCTATGGGTGCCGCGCAAAACCTGAAACTTCTTTTAACTCTCATTAAATTCACTTGAATCACGAGAAAATCCAGCTTTGTCCTTTGCTGGCTCTCCTGGGCATGCATAAATGGACTTCCCAATTACCTAGGCTAAGCTACCTAACACTAACAGAAATAAATAAAAGAAAGAAGAAAATGTTCTGAAATTGGTGATGACTGTAAAACTCTTCTTAATGTGATTGAACTATTAAATTGTGTGATATGTGTTTTATTATATGCTAATAAAACTATATTAAAAAGTTTGGTGGCTCAAAGTCACCTAGAAGTACTTCCGAGGAAAAGCCTGGTGATGTGCTTCCAACAGCTCCTGCCTGAGACCCGGACACCGCTCCGTTCTACCCGGCACATAGTGCTTGCCATGAGTCAGAATTGACTGGTCGACAACAACAACAACATCTGTGCCAGAATACAACATGCTGTGTAGATCCAAGGATGGATTAGCTATAGCCGCTCCCAAAACTCTCTCAAAGAATTTTTCATCAGGTAGGAAAGAGAGAAGATGCACACAGAGTAACTGAATTTCAAGGCATAAATTCAGGGTTGTCAAAGAAAAGAGGAGTGGGAGATACCACGTTTGTTACTTTGGGAATATTTTTTGACGAACAAAAACTCCCTGTCATAGAGTCAATTCTGACTCCTAGTGACCATATAGGATCAGGTAGACCTGCCCCTGTGGGTTTCTGACACCAACTCTGCCACTGCACAGAGTCCTCTTTCTTTCAAAGCAGCTGGTGGTTTCAAAATGCTAACCTTGTGGTTAGCAGCCCAATGGATACTATGCCACAGCGTGGCATAGTGACTCTACTTTGGGCTGCTTACTGCAAGGTCAGCAGTTTGAAATCACCAGCTTCTCTGAGAGAAAGACTAGACTTTCTACTCCCATAAGGAATTATAGTCTCAAAAATCCGCCTGGGCAATTCTTGAGGAATGTTGCATGTATATTGAGACTGTAGTTTTGTAATTGTTTTAAATAAACTGAATTTTCAATGAAGTTTCATTTATGTACAAAACAAGCATCAGTTGTTCTATTAATTTTTATTGCATGCGATTAAAAATTTTATAGTCATGTATCAGGACCAAATACCTATCATAGATATGATTAGAATAATGCTTTAGATACTTTTGTTGAGTGGGCCTCAGCTCTCTCCATAACTTTGAGACCAGAAAAGCTAGATGGCGTCCACCTACCACTGTCAACTGCTCTGTAAAAATCATATTAGAAGATTCTGGATAGAATGAGGGCTGGGGGGGGGTGTGTAGAACAGAACATAAATCACAGAAGAGACCAGACTTACTGGTCACATTGACGAGTGGAACCCCCAAGACCATGGCCCTTAATTACCTTTCAGGTCTGGTTAGACTATTTCCTTTCATTCCTGGATTAGACTAATCAACGATGTACGGTCACAGGGCAACATTCACCCAAGTGCAGAGTTCCGAGTATTCGGAAAGAAGTAGGAATGGGAACAGGAAGCATGGAAGGAGCAGAATCTGGAGATTCATACGTTGAGGGTATTTCAACAGATGGGTTAAAACAAAATGTGAATGAACTGTTGTTGAGCGTAAAGCTGATTATCTGCTCTGCAAAATCTCACCTAATTACAATAAAAGTAAAACTAGTAATAAAGTAGAGCAGAGAGGGAAAAATGTGGGAGGGACACAGTACAATATATTTCATCTTTGCCCCACAAAATTCATGTCATTGCTGCGTGTAAAGCACATTCACTCCATCATGTTAGTTATCTCATTTTGTATCAACTCCCAGTCTATACATCTCACCTTTGTAATTATCTAATATGGTTAAAACTTTATGTGTATTCCATCCTGGGGCCAAATCCTTCATCTGCGAACCTGTGAAATATAGACTGTAATTGATCCGTTTCCAACATTTCCATTACAAATGGCAGAAATTGGAGGAACAAAAGGGGGAAATGGCACCAGCCTTGTCCCAAACTCAGCAGAACACTTTATATTAGCGTTTGTAACAATTCTTTGGCACCACGTGGGCAAGGGCTTTGCCTTCGCACTCTGGATATTGCCCGTACCCACTGGTTTCTTGGTGGAGGCCCATCAGCCCTGGGCTTTGACTCAGAATGCCATCAGCTCTAAACCTAAACCAAACCCAGTGCTTCCAGGGCAGTTCCGACTCATAGACTCTAGTCGTGGGACAGAGTAGAGCCACTTCCTAGGGATTCCGAGATGGTAACCCTAACTGAAAGAGCCTGCCCCGTCTTTCACCTGTGGAGTGGCTAGTGGGTTCAAACCACTAACCTTTCAGTTAGCAGCTCAGTGCTTAACTCACCGAGTTACTAGGGCTCCTTTCCATCTGCTTTAGGTGGCCTCATTCTCCGAGTTTATCTGAGAGGTGACCTTACCACCAAGCCTTCAGAGCCCCTTTCTTCTGCCCCGTGGGCATGGTATATCTACCCCCTCAGCATGGGTGTGGGTTGATAGAGTACTCTGGGAAGGTAGATCTGATGACGTGGCATCACATGTACCTCAGGTGAGCTGGAAATGAGCAGCACTATAAGGGGGCTGTGCGTCAGCATCAGCTCCATGGCAGTGAGTTTTGGTTTTAGATTGAGGGGCTATTTGAAAGCCACAAAAGCCCTGATGGTGCTCTTAGCTGTGAGTGGGACTGCTAACCACGACCCACACTTCACACCCACGACCTGTCCAGGAGAAAGGTAGGCTCTGCTCCAGTAAAGCGTTGCAGCCTCACATACTCCATGTAGGGACTCTGAGTCGGAATCAACTCTGGTGGTGGGTGTGGTCCAGCTTGAACTCTGGAGCTGGATTATCTGGAGTCAAATCTGTATCTCTGATTTACTAGCTTTAGGCTTTTATCCAAGCTTCCCGCGCCTCCATCTTCACACCTCTAAGTAAGAGATTATTAAAGAACTGCCACACAGGGTTGAGTGGCAAAGAGTTTTCACGAGTGGCTGGCATATAATAACTACTCAGCATTACTACTATTATTACTGTTGTTGCCACAGTCATGAATAAAGAGTGAGCTGTTGAAGCTAATCTGGTGATAGAAAATCTTTATCACCCCGAATACCTGCCCTGGAGGAATCATTCTATTAACACTGGAGATATATTTGTAGACCCCTACTTCCACAGTAAGAAAATGCACACTCACCGTCATCTAGTCAATTCTGACTCATGGTGAGAGTAGAAAGCCGGATCTCTCGCCCACAGAGCAGCTGGTGGTTTCACACTGCTGATCTTGTGGTTAGGAGCCTGATGCTTAACCATCAGAGCTGTCAGGGCTCCTGAGAGCCTTAGAGTTAGGCACAAACGTGTTCCAAAAAGAGTCTGCTGTTTCTCTTCTTGTGTAGCTGACTACCTCCTGAGATAGACCTAACAGCAATGTAATAAGGATTCAGACTGCTGAGAACTAGAATTGAAGCAAATATGATAGTTAGATGTCAAATATAATTCAATAGTTATTTGCTCTAGTGAGTAGGTGTATGATAAAGTAAAACTAATAACTGATTATTTTCAGCAATACAAAGTTTAAAAAAATTCATACCTAAAAGGTAAGCCATTGTAGTAGTAAACTATGCTCACATAAAGGGAATGTGGGAGCTGGTAGAATTGAAGAATTGACCTTGGTCTGTTCAGTATCAAAAAGATCTGAAAATACTAGACTACGATGCTCCCAGAATACACACTGGATAGTGCAACTCTGCTCTGGATCAGACAGGGGAACGTAGGGAATACAATGCTTAATGGAAGCTCACTCCCTCATTGCAGACAGTGACCCAACAGGACAGGCTAAAACAGTGGTTCCCCGCCCCACGTGTTTCTGAGACTAACTCGGTATGGGGGCAGAAAGCCTCTTTTTCCCATGGAGCAACTGGTGGTTTCGAACTACAGCTCAGTGTGTAACCCACTGTGATGACTTATTAGTCCTCTAGTTTATCTCTAACTGCCCCTTCAGGGACTACACTGAAACTCACAAACAGCATTCATGGTTAAAGGGTTTATTAAGGAAGTCAACCAGTTTTAATGCCAGTGAGAAATGTTCAGGGTGGTCATTTGCCAGGACATGCTGCATAGTTTCAGATCTGCTAATGCCCAACAGAGTGTACCACTCTGCTGTGAACCTCTACCTGAAGGCATTAAACTCAAGCTCCATGGGTTAGTAAACACAAATCCCCGAATTAAGTGCCCAAAGCACTCTACTCCAGTAAGGCTCAGGCCATTTCTGTGGGTCAGCAAGTTCAACTTTCCCCAAGTTTGTGCCCAGAGGCAGCCTGTTGTGCAAGCCAGCCTCCTGTACAAAGCACTGGTCCATGGATTGGAAAATCCCTCGTTCTCTTCCTTGCTCTGGCTCTTGGTTCAGCTGTGCTCCCTGATGGTGGTATAACTGTCACCTGGATCCAGGAGGTTCACTGCACAGAGGTCTCGGGGTCCAGAGGATGGGTCCTACTCCTGGATTTTGGTAAGATCCCTGCCCCTGCATCTCAGAGGGCTCATTTTGGATGACACTCCAGGGAATCCTGTTTATAATTGCCCACAGGTGAATCCTATCAGTATCTTCCCCCAATTTCCCATGCAGGGAAAGGTCATTTGGTGAGCGTTAGAGACTTTGGCTAAAAGAGCCACGTTAAATGGTACACTGTCCCTTCACCAATTATAGTACCAGGCCTAACAAAGTAATATTAGAGCTTTCAGAAATATCTAAAATACTTTGAAAAACTCTTAAATTGTGACTAAGGTGGAGGCTCATAGAACAGATGATCAGTTTTACACTCAATGATTCATACGCATTTTGTTTCAACTCATCCATTGCAGTCCTCAATGTACCCTCACTTACCCTTCTTCCTCCTTATGTTTCCTGTTCCCATTTGTCCTTCTCTCTTAATACTCCGAACTTTGTCTCTGAGTTAATACTGCCCTTTTGATCCTAAGTGGTTGATTATTTTAATCCAGGGGTGAGATCCGTTCCAGACCTGACAGGGCCATAGACTTGGGCCCCCACTAGTGAGTGGCTGTAAAGCTGGTCTCTTTTATGATTTTGAGCTCTGTTCCACATTCTGCCCACCCCACCCCCAGTCTATCCAGGACCTTCTAATGTGACCCCTTTCAGAACAGTTGGAGTGGTACCTGGATACCAGCTAGTTTTTTTCTGGTCTCAGTTGTACAGACTGATGTTTCTGTGTATCATTAACCCAATAGATCAGCAGTTCTCAACCGGTGGGTCATGACCCCTTTGGGGGTGGAACGATCCTGAAATAGTTAAAGTTTATTGTGCCAACCTGGCGGATAAACACATATGGGGTTAATTGAAGGGCGGAAAGATAAATGGCTCAGTGAGCCTTGCCTTACTAGTTCTCAGGTCTCTTGCTTTGTGATAGTCGGACCAGGGTGCAGCTGCCTTAGCCAGTTCCCTGCTTCAGTTGGCAAGGCTCACTTCCTGCAAGATATCCCTGAGGAGAAGCCACATGGACCTACCCCAATGCACCCCTGGGTGCTGGAGCAGCTGTGTGGAGACGCTTGCCAGTCGGCATCATTGCATGTGTTTTGTGAGATGGAGGAGGACTTTGTGGATTGGTGTCGGACATATGAGTTAATGTTGGACTTGTGGGCTTGGGCAGCACTGGGTTAGGATGCTTTCTTGATGTTCACTTAACCTTTATATAAAACTCTCTTATACATATGAGTTTCTGTGAATTTGTTTTTCTAAAATACCCAGACTAACAGACCCTTTCATAGGGGTCGCCTGATTCATAGCAGTAGCAAATTACAGTTATGAAGTAGCAACAGGAATACTTTTATGGTTTGGGGGTTCACCACAAGATGAGGAGCTGTATTAAAGGGTCGCGGCATGAGGCAGGCTGAGAACCACTGCCTTCGACTCATTGTCTCTGTGCATCTTCATTTTCATCACTGTTCTTTTCTGTAGAAGGGGAGAAACTGATAGTGGCGCCTTAGTTGGCTGCTCACCAACGTTGAAGGCACCAGCCAGTCACTTGCCAGAGTAGGATGTAGAACATTGTCTTGGTGGGTCGTATTATGCTAGCTGACTTTAGTGTCCCCTTAGAGTACAGTACTGGTCATGTAAGCCCAGAACTCCCTCCCTCACAGTGTTTCTTTAAGTCTGAGAAAGTTTCGTAACTTTGACACATTCATGCTCCACCCTACAAGGCCTCTTTAATGTGCTTAAGGCAAAGGTGACCCTTTGAAGATTAGGGTGTGCCTGAAGGAAGCCAAGGTATTCTCAGTTGCTTTGTGTACATGTGAAAGCTGGACAATGAGTAAGGGAGATTGGAGAATGGATGCATTTGAATCGTATTGTTGGCAAAGAATATTCAAACTACCAGAAGAAAACAGAAATATGTTTTCGAAGAAAGACAGCCAGAATGCTCCTTAGAAGAAAGGCTGTCAGGACTTGGTCTCACATACTTTGGACATGTCATCAGGTGAGACCAGTTCCTGGAAAAGAACATCCTGCTGGGCGAAATTGAGGGTCAGGGAAAATGAGATGTATTTGCTCAATCAAACACAGTGATTGTGAGGATGGCACAGAACTGCGCACTGTTTTGTTCACTTGCATGCAGGTCTGCTGTGAATCCAAACCAAACCAAATCTGCAGCACCTAACAGCCACAGTAGAGAAACTGCGAGAAAGTGAATTTGTTTGTTAAAGCAACTCATTTTATAGTATTTCTGCTATGAAACCTTGGATCACAAAGACAGATTGGTCCTTTATTTAAGTGCCAGAATTTAGGTGAGCACTTAAATTAAGGAAGAAAGTATATACACCTTATCCCTGTAAATAGCCTATATATATATATTTAGAATTTAGGGACCAAGTTAAATTCATTTATAAATTAGTACATTATTTAGTGTTCTATTACACAGGCCATAGACAGTCAGTACCCACCAACCTCCGTTTTTAAAATTAAAGACTAGTTTTCATCCTATTCAAGAAGCCCTTAGTAGTGCAGTAGGTCAAAGGCTTGGCTGCGAACAAAAATGCAGGCAGTTCAGCCTCACCAGGCTCCCTCTCAGAGGCAGATGCGGCCGCCCTGTGAACCTGTGGAGTCTGGAGGGCCCTAAGGGGCAGTTCTACTCTGTCACCTCGTGCCACTCTGAGTCAGCATGGACTCCAGTGCAGCAGGTTTGGGTCAGAATGAGGAGGTTAGAAAATAGCTGACGTCTTTTGGATGTTGGAACAGCCGCAAACTGGAAATCTCTCATTTTAACAGGATGCCAGTTTAAACATTTCCATGGTATTGCAAGGGACGTAAATTCTTGCTGGTCATGTTTAAACATCAGCAAACATGCCCGGATGGGGTTTGAGCCTCTGGGGAAGTAGGTACCGGATGGTGCTGAAACAGAGCCTCCACTGCCATCAGGGATTGGGGCTAATCTTTAACTTCCATGCAGGGCACATCTCACTGGGCTCTATTACTTCAGATGCCTTCCTACCAAGGGGCTGCCCCTGCTTCCCTGGCCCTCCCCCCTGGGAAAAAAAAAAAAAGGTCTGAGAAGCCACCTTCTCTTCTTAATCATAGTCTGTGCTGCGAAATCTCCCATCGGTTGGCAGAACCTATTTGTCAGTTCTCAGAAATCCTTTCATATAACACCGAAGCTGCATTTTGGCAAGTGTGGGTAGCTTAGTGGAGAAAATGTCTTGAGTGTGCTCCTACCGCCCCATCTAGCCCTCTCCCACCTGCTGCTGGGAGGGATGGGGAACCACAATGTAGACCCAGCCTCCCAGTCAACCTTTTCTCTTATTGAGTTTATTGAAAATTGCTTTACAAGAAGCAAGACTAAACACTTATCTACACACTGCTTTTCTTTATGAAAGGCTCAAATTGCAGACTTAATTATTACCTAGTTCATCTAAAGATTTTGCTGACTGAATTCTGCTGCATAGTTCCTAGTTTGTTAAGAAATGTAAGTAGTTACTGGATAGGATTCATAATTTTAAAAAAATTACAAGGCTCCCTCATTTTTGTCACCAAAATAACACATTTGAGAGCAATTTGTTAAAAGGAAGCCAGTTGTGCCTGAGGCCCTGGGTGGACATTTCCCGTGAGCATCCTTTGGTGTGGTCAGGCCATAGCCCTGCTGGGCTTTCGTCTTCCCACCGCACCTGCCATGTAGGACACATACTCATGGGGCTGGGATGGGCAAAGCCCCCTGACAGCTCCCTGTAGCTTCAGGGCACTCTTGACCGTGCTGGCGGGT
Source organism: Tenrec ecaudatus (assembly GCF_050624435.1). Lineage (NCBI taxonomy): Eukaryota > Metazoa > Chordata > Mammalia > Afrosoricida > Tenrecidae > Tenrec > Tenrec ecaudatus. The sequence continues at coordinate 153,851,888 of NC_134532.1, forward strand.
GGATGACATAGAGCACATGGGGCTTGGAAATACTTAGTTCTCATGTGAAAATAAAATTGCAGCAAGAAAAAATAAAAAGAGCTCCAACTAATGTATTGATTCATACCATTTCAGTGGCTATTTTAAAATAGCTGTGTGGACATTTTGATGGTCCAGAAACTGGTAAAAAAAGAAAAGAAAAAGCCACCGACTAAACAAACGAGCAAAGAAAATAAGCAGAATGCCCCAATCCGGTTGGTTGCCTGGGCACCGAATATGGCCTGCATCTACTCTACCCCTGGCGAGGTGGACAGTGACTGTTCAAGTGCCGTCTTTCCCACGTGAAAGACAAATGTACATCCCAGGTCAAACTTGGAGTTACAAGCTATGATTTCTAAGATACACGCTCAGTTTATTATCTACATCTTTCAGGAATGAGTAGAAGATATAGCCAATCAAGTAATATGTTTCTGTGTTCAGTATCATCATTGCCCAGCAATAGCCTTTATTAAATTTCTGTGTCTTTTGTACTAGAGTGTCATCAACATGGATTAAAAAAAATTTTAAAGAGAAAATATCCAATGTGTAACCTCTGTGAACACAAGTTAATAGCGGAAAGCATGTTCATTTCTCATCTCAGGCATTGAAAACTAAGCTGGAATAACTGAAGATAGCAAAAAGAAATAGCTTTTATGTTGCTTTTTGGACTTTCAGAGAAGATCAGATGTAGAAATAATATTTTTCATATTCAGACAAGCAGTAATGAAAGATTAGATAATTATGAGAGTAATGAAGGGAAAATGCATTCTTCTTATTGGTATTTATCAACTTATTTAGATGACTTAATATAATCACAGAAACTCCCTGAACTATTTTGGGTTGCAAAAAGGAAAGAGAGATTATTTTCAGTTATATGAAAGACAATGGAAGACAGATAGTTGCCATCTGCTTTCAACGGTCAGAAACCACTTATTTTTAGACCATTCAATGTTAAAGAGTCTCAAATAGGATCATTTTCTATCTCAAGCCACAAAAATTCTAAAAGTGATTTGGAAGTGAAATAGAGAACATGTACTGAGATGTGGGATGACTGCTTTAACCCTTCTAAGTTTTTAATTACAAAGGACTTTGTTTGGTAACCTCAACTGCAAAAATGAAGAGTTTACTCCAAAGAAATCCTGACACTGCTTCCCCTTCCAGACTCTGATCCAATTAAAAATTGAAATCTATTCTGAACATTTAAAAAATCATTTTATTGAGCACTCATACAACTCTTATCACAATTCTTCTATCCAACCATTTTGTCAAGCACATTTATACACTTGTTGCCATCATCATTTTCGAAACATTTTCTTTCTCTTAAGCCCTTGGTATCAGCTCTTCATTTTTCCCCATTCCCTTCCCCACCCTCCCTCCCTCATGAACCTTGATAATTTATAAATTTTTTTTCATGTCTTACACTGATCGATATCTCTCTTCACCTACTTTTCTGTTGTCCATCGTCCAGGGAGGGGGTTATATGTAGATCATTGTGATGGTTCCCTCATTCTCCCCACCTTTCCCTTACTCTCTTGGTATCTCTACTCTCATTATTGGTCCTGAGGGGTTTATCGCTCCAGGATTCCCTGTGTTTCCAGCTGTTCCCTGTGCCAGTGTACATCCTCTGGTCCAGCCAGGTTTGTAAAGTAGAATTAGGATTATGATAATGGTGTGTGTGTGTGTGGGGGGGGAAGCATTAAAGAAGTAGAGGAAAGTTTATGTTTCATTGGTGCTATACTGTACCCTGACTGGCTTGTCTGTAAGGGACCCTTCTGTAAGGGGATGTCCAGTTGCCTACAGATGGGTTTTGGGTCTCCACTCTGTATTCCCCCTCATTCACAGTGATATGATTTTTTTGTTCTGGGTCTTTGATGCATGGTACCTGATCTTATCGATACCTTGTGATCACAGAGGTTAGTGTACTTCTTCCATGTGGACTCTGTTACTTCTCAGCTATATGAACCCTTGTTTATCTTCAAGCCGTTAAGACCCCAGATGCTATGTCTTTTGATAGCCGGGCACCATCAGCTTTCTTCACCACATTTGCTTATGCACCCACTTTGTCTTCAGCGATTATGTCAGGAAGGTGAGCATCATGGAATGCCAGGTTAAGAGAACAAAGTGTTCTTGTGTTAAGGGAGTACTTGAGTAGAAGCCCAATGTCCATCTGCTACTAAACTCATAAATATATGTACATAGATTTATTTCCCCATTGTCATATAAATATATTTACATATGTACTGTGGGAAACAAAAGGATTTCTCCCAAGTTGTCCCCCCCAAATATATGCCAAACTTAGTTGCTTGCAAATGACTATACATTTGGAGGTCATCAGAAGTAAGTCAGAGTTATTCTCCCAAAGGGTTAGCAGCCATCTAGACCAAGCAGACACCACTGATTATCCCACAACAAGTAGGGCCCACTGCCTTCTGATAAGGATAGTAGTTGTCTGTTTCCTTGTAGGAGAAGCCAGAGAGGTCATACCCGCCCTAGGATAATCAAGGTTAGGCTACCATCATGAATCTATGGTCCACCCATCTTGTCACATGTATACCCCTAGACCTTCCCATTCCTATGGGACTACCCCTAGCTCATCCCCTTCATGTCACTCTGTCACGCTTATGCCTATCATACATCCCCTTCCTAAGATGTATATGCCTATTGTACTGCCCCTTCCTGTGACGTGTGGTTACCTGTAATCATGTCCCCTAATGAGATATAACCCTTGGTTAGCAATAAAAGGGGGGGTTCTCCTGCTCTGGCTCCCGAGGCTCTCTCCTGCTCTGTATTTAGATATCTATAAATGCCCTTTGCCTCCTAGTTCTTTCCTCTATTTCCTTTTTTTTTTTCCCTCTATTTCCTTTTACTTTCCGCTTGTCCCTCTGTCATGTTCGGCCTTCATTTGAGTTTCAGTAATCCCTCTCATTTGCAATGCCTTTGATTAAGCTCTACTAGGCCTCCTACACCCTCCTTGCCATGGATTTTAGAACACTTGCTGTTCCCTTGTCACTTAGTTTGTTAACACCCACTTAATTTCCCCTGTCTCCCATGCCCCCCCAAGTGTAGGTCCCATTGTTTTCTCCTACACATTGTTTATCCTGCCTATCTTATGTAGATAGACATGCAGAGATAATAATATGCACAAAAACAAGACAAAGCTAAACAAAGCCACAAAAGAAAATAAAACAACAACAAAAGAAAAGCCTGTAAATAGTTCAAGGTCTTTTTTTGACCTTTAGGAGTATTTTCTGGTAGAGTCTGATGGGGTGTTACATCCTGGCCCCCAAGTCTCTTTTTGGTATTGCCTAGGGACTTCATTTCTGAGCATTATTTTGCTCCCCTTAAAAATCATTTTTATCATGGAGAAGCTAGTCAATATCATTGTTTACATATTAACTATTAATATATTTTATCAAATGATGATGGTTTTGATAAGGAAAGTCTTTTGAAAAACAGTTTATGGTGGAGGGAGGGTGGGGTGGAAAGGGGAAACTGATTACAGGGATCTACATATAGCCTCCTCCCTGGGGGACAGACAACAGAAAAATGGGTCGAGGGAGATGTTGGACAGTGTGAAATATGACAAAATCATAATTTATAAATTATCAAGGGTTCACGAGGAAGGGGGGAACGGGGAGGGAGGGGGAAAATGAGCTGATGCCAAGGGCTTAAGTGGAGAGGAAATGTTTTTAGAATGATGAGGGTAACAAATGCGCAAATGTGCTTGGCAAGATGGATGTATGGATTGTGATGAGTTGTATGAGCCCTCAATAAAATGATTTAAAACAAAAACAAACAAAAAAGAAAAACAGTTTATGTAGATTTTTTTGTTAACATTTCTTAAGGTCTTGACTTCACCCACTTTTCTGTTGTGCATCCCCCAGGGAGGAGGTTATATGTAGATCCTTGTAATCAGTTTCCCCTTTTCACCCCACCTTTCCTCTACCCTCCCAGTATCACCACTCTCACCACTGGTCCTGAAGGGATCATCTGTCCTGGATTCCCTGTGTTTCCAGTTCCTATCTGTACCAGTGTACATTCTCTGGTCTAGCCAGATTTGTAAGGTAGAATTGGAATCATGATAGTCTGTGGGAAGGGGGGGTGGGAAGGGAGGAAGAACTAGAGGAAAGTTGTATGTTTCATTGTTGCTACACTACACCCTGACATGGCTCGTCTCCTCTCCATGACACTTCCGTAAGGGAATGTCCAGTTGCCTACAAATGGGCTTTGGGTCCCCACTCCGCACTCCTGCTCTTTCACAATGATATGATATTTTTTTGTTCTTTGATGCCTCATACTTGATCCCTTTGATCCCTTGTGATCACACAGGCTGGTGTGCTTCTTCCATGTGGGCTTTGTTGCTTCAGAGCTAGATGGCCTCTTGTTTACTTTCAAGCCTTTAAGAAGACCCCAGGCACTATTTCTTTTGATAGCTGGGTTCCATCAACTTTCTTTCCCACATTTGCTTATGCGCCCATTTTGTCTTCAGCTATTGTGTCGGGTAGGTATGCACTGGTCTTCTATGATAATGTTCTGCTAGATAGTTCACTGTTCATCTTTGTAACCCTTACAATGTTCAATACAGTTACTTATCCATATGAAATACTGATAAATAGCTGATCAAATAATGAGACTAAATCGAACCTCTTTAGATTTCAATAAAGTATTAGAAGTTCCTTAAAAAACCCAAGGATTTAATATACTGTTTGCAAATGTGACATTGATATGTATCTAGTTGTGACTCCTAAGAAATAATTCCGACAGTGCTAATAATAAAGGGAAACAATTGGAGGGCTTTAAGCAGGAAAAGATTGGGAAGTTGAGGGAAGGAAGCGAGACTACAGATTGGAAAGCTCCTGTAAAGTTGTTATTGTTACCTAGATGATGAATTTAGTTCCTAGGGCTCAGGGAGGAAGTAAATAAAAAGTAGACATAGTTAAGGACTATTTAGAAGAGAGTATTAACAGGATTTCCAGGTGCTATCCAGTTGACTCCCACTCCTGGTAGCTGCAGGTGTGTTAGGGTAGAACCATACTTCATAAAGCACTTGGCTACTCACATAAGGTTGGATGTTTGACTTCCCTCAGAGGTGTGTGGTAAGAAATTCTTGGTGATCTAATTCCAAAATATTAGCTATAGAAAATTCTATAGCACACAGTTCTATATTGATGCTTGAAGTCATCATGAGTCTCCAAGGTAACTCCCCCCCCATCATTTTATTGGGGGCTCATACAACTCTTATAATCCATATATACATCAATTGTATAACACACAATTGTACATTTATTACTCCATGATAACATTTTATTATTTTTCTGACTCATAGTGCCCCTCAAAGATAGAGTAGAACTACTCCCCAGGGTTTCTGAGACTTTTGATCTTAAAAAAAATTAAATCATTTTATTGGGAGCTTTTACAGATATCATAACAATCCATAGTTAAATCACACCAAGCAGTATTGTGCAATTGCTACCACAATTGGTTTCAGTACATTTTCTTTCTTCTTGAATTCCTTGACTTCAGCTACCCTTTCCCCCTCCCTGACCCCAACCTCCAGAAATCCTTATTAATTTTTCCCCTATAGTATTTTTGTCATATCTTACATGATCCAATATATCCATTCACATACAATTCTGTTGTTTAACTCCTTTGAGTGGAGTTATACATTCACCAATGCTATCATCTCTAATGCTCCCTTCCCCTCCCCATACCCTCAGGAAACTGTTACTCCTGTTACTGTTTCTGAAGGGTTATCTATCTCGGCTTTCATGTACAGAGTGATAAATATACAAATGAACATATGTAAATGTAACATGATTGATGAGGTAAAGCAAATAAAAACCATAATAATTGGGAGGAAATATTAAAGAACTAGAGGATTGTTATACAGTTTATCAGTGTCATGCCGTACCCAGGATTTGTCATCTCTTCTGTGTGGCCCTTCTGAGAGGGACTATCCAATTATCTTACAGGTGGGTTTTGGGTCTCCACTACATCCATGCCCCTTCACATCAATTTGGTTGCTTGTTTTTGAACTTCTGATACCTCTTCCCGTGGACACCTCATGATTACAGGCTTGTGTACTTCTTTAATGTGGGCTTTGTTGCTTCTCTGGACCCCAGACACTATATCTTTTAATAGCCAGGCACCATCAACTTTCTTCACCACATTTGCTTATGCACCCATTTTGTCTTCAGCGATTGTGTCAGAAAGGTGAGTATCATACAGTGCCACATTATTCTAACAAGCCATTCTTGAACTGAAGTAAAACTTAAGTAGAAGCCCAAGAGACTTTCAATCTTTACATGAGCAGACAGCCTCATCATCCAGTGGAGTGGCTGATGGGTTTGAACTGCTGATCTTGTGGTAAACAGCTCAATGCTTAACCACAATACTACCATAGCTCCCAATAGGACTTAGTGTCTGAATAAATAGAAGGGATTAGGAATTACAGTGATTTATAGGTTTACTTGGAAAACTGAGCGGGAGATGGTACCTTTTACTAAGATAGAAAATGAGATGGAAATAATTTAGGAGGGGGATGGGAAGAGGGGAAGATTCATTTTGGAAACATTGCATTAGAGGTGCCTGAGACTCTGTTCATGTATTTAGATTCTGTGATACTTACTCTTCTGTGTCAAGTAGGCTAAGCCATGGTTCTCAGTGTCATGCTTTTGTTCTCCACTTTGAGTTCTGACTTAAGGGGAGTTTCCTTGGAGGTATGACCTGCATCCTATCTGTAATTATCTTTCTCCTAGGAACTTTGAAGGGCATGGATGAGCAGAGAAGAGATCAAGGAGCCATGTGGCTGAGAGGCTAAGGATCAGAGTGAAGTTGCTGAAAACAAATGGGTGCATAAGCAAATGTGGTGAAGAAAGCTGATGGTGACTGGTCATCAAAAGATGGGGTCTTAAAGGCTTGAAGAAAACAAGCGGCCATCTAACTGAGAAGCGACAGAGTCCACATGGAAGAAGCACAACAGCCTGTGTGATCATGAGGTGTTGATGGAGTCAGGGATCAGGCATCAAAGACTCAGGACAAAAATCATGTCAATGTGAGTAGGGAGGTTAGTGCGGAGTGGAGGCCCAAAGCCAATCGGTAGGCAATTGGACATCCCCTTACAGAAGGGTCACAGGGCGAAGACAGGTCAGTCAGGGTGCAGAATAGCACCGATGAAACGTATACCTTTCCTCTGGTTCTTTAATGCTTCCTTACTCCCACTGTCATGACCCTAATTCTACCTTACAAATCTGGCTAGACCAGAGCACGTACATGGGTACAGATAAGAGCTGGAAACAGGGACTGCAGGACAGATAAACTCATCAGGACCAATATTAAGAGTAGCCATACCAGGAGGGTAAGGGGAAGATGGGAAGGGGGGAAGGTGGAACTGATCACAGTGACCTACTATAACCCCCTCCCAGGAGGATGGACAATAGATAATGGGGTAAAGGGAGACTCAGACAGTGCAAGATATGGACAAATAATAATAATTTATAGATTATCAAAGGTTCATGAGGGAGGGAGAGGAAGGGGAAAAATGAGCTGATATCAAGGGCTCAAGTAGTAAGAAAATGTTTGAAAATGATGATGGCAACAAATGTACAAATGTGCTTGACACAATGGATGTATGTATGGATTGTATGTAGGTGAGCATCTCAGAATGCTGGATTATTAGAACAAAGCGTTCTTGCGTTGAGGGAGCACTTGAGTAGAGGCCCAATGTCTATCTGCTTCCATAATAATACACCTATAAATATATGTATATAAATCTATTTCCCCATAATATATAAATATATTTACATATGTACATGCCTGTATTTAGATCTCTATAAATGTCCCTTGCCTCCTAGTTCTTTCCTCTATTTCCTTTTACTTTCCTCTTGTCCCGTTATCACGTTCAACCTTCATTTGGGTTTCAGTAATTCATCTCAGTTGCATTGCTCTTGATCAAGCCCAGCAGACCTCCTACACCCTCCTTGCCATCGATTTTAGATCACTTGTTGTTCCCTTGTCCCTGGATTTGTTAACACCCACTTCATTTCCCCTGCCTCCCCTCTCCCATGTCCCCCTGGAACTGTCGTCCCGTTTTTTTCTCATCTGGCATGTTTATCCCGCCTATCTTACCTAGATAGACGTGCAGAGATAATAATATGCACAAACACAAGACCTAACAGAACAAAGCAACAATGGAAAATAAAACAATAACTCCAACAACAACACACAAAAACGCCAATGACAAAAAAAGAAAAGCCTATAAATTGTTCCGGGTCTATTTGTTGACCTTTATGAGTGTTTTCCAGTTGGGACTCATAGATGTTAAAAGTGAAAAACGCAAACCTCTCAATATTAAGAAGAATAAAAAGATAGCAGTATCAATTCAGCCTTATTCCTCGGTTTCAAGATCTATTTTCCATAGGGGTAATGCGCCACCAACTGTGAAAAACATTGCATCTTGAGTTCTTTGAGTGTATCTTCCATAACTTTTCTTCCAACTTTGAGTGTTTGAACTTATTCACTGATAGCTAATTCCACATACACTTATAAAGAGGGTATATTGTATCTTTTGATCTAGTATTAAGAAAAAAATAAAAATGCCTGATGTATCAATGATGTCTCATGCTATACTTCACATCCCTTTGACTAACACTAACATACAAATAG